>NC_141456.1:38692500-39942500 GCF_015680905.1 Coptis chinensis | reverse complement strand
ACAAAACAAAACAAAATAAAAAAAAAAACTACCCAATTCTTTGAATAAGTCTGAGAATAGAGATGAAGAATAGAAAATAGAAGAACCTTTGAAATCAAGAATTTGTTAGTCGCTTCAGATAAGAAAAGGAAGTTTCCATCCAAAAAAAAGTAATAATAATCAAAGGAGTCAAAAGCCAAAGAAAAAAGAAAAATATGGCTAAGGATGGAAACAAAGTGTAGAAGCAAAAGTAAAGAACAAGGGTTTCTTTAGTTACATAATATGAAGCCTCTATTATCTCAGACTTGTCCTTTTTGAATATCCATTTCTTTCCTTCTTAAAACCATCTCATAATCCCCGCAACACCTAATAAAGACCTCTAGCTCAATTAGGAATATGTTAGTGTGATAGTAAGTGACAGATGTGTTTGATCGACTCCAACTTCCTTGTGTGTCATTGAGTTTGTAAGGTAAAGTGTGCCCACTACACACTGGAGTAGAGAAACTTGAGTGGAAAAATCAGAGTGGTTTTTGTCTTGACATTTAAGTGAGGACCTACTTAAGGGCGCTATTCGAAGTTTTGAAAAGCGGACACGCTAGTTCATCTCATAGTATTACTCATTGTAAATATGTTTATTAAGTAGATGATAGATTATTATGCATATATTAGCTTAGGTTTTAGACTTGATTATTCTGTATTCATTGCTAGTGAGATATATAGATAATTGAGACATAGATAAAGAAAACAATAGTTTTATTTAAATGTCGTTGTAGTATAGATGAAGTTTGTGAGTACCTTCAATGAAAAACTCTCCGCGAGGGCTATAACTCGTCCACTAGGGAATTCCTAGTGGTTTAAGGCCTTGTTGCATATGGTCAATGCAATCGCACTCGGCGAAACGAGATTAGTTAGAACTCCATACGCCCAGCTCTTCAGTTGGGGCGACTAAGTTACGATTAATTATTCTAAGTTAGTCGATAGCCACTTTGAATGATAATATGAGGATCGCGATGATAGACCGATCATTTATCTTGACTTAATTCAACGAATTGCATGAAATTTTGCATCTATCAGTATTGTGTCGTATCAGCATTATGATGTAAGGCATCCTGATTCTATCACATACTTATCCATGAAAAATCAAGTCGTCGTTGCCACGACAATACTGGATTAACCACTTATGTTGTCAGATGATTCCAACGAGCTTGGCACGGATAATGTCTCGGTATCTACCGACGACAATCATGCAGCTGACGATGCTCCAGAATTCCTGATGACCAAAAACTCTATCGCAACGGCACAAGTCTCAATCCCATCCTTTCGTTGTTTAGGCAAAACGAACGATTTACTTGGCCTCAAAGAAATTCATTCAGGACTATATGAACAACACTCCGGGGGCGAAGTCTCTCTCACATAGCAATGACCCAATGGTATTGGTGGTCATACATGTCAAAGAATGTTAAGCATTTGTCCGAGAAGTGTGTGCCTTGTCAAAAACGTGATAGATGATATGGGTCAAACTTCATGCGACGAAGCGTCATCCAATCCATAAACCTTGCTTATTTGCGAAATGGGGCCTTGACATTGTTGGTTTATTTCCGACTGCCCCTGACAGTGTTCGTTTCTTGCTCGTTGCAACAAATTATTTTACTAAGTGAGCGGAAGCCCCAATCCATGCTTTAGACGTTAAAAATTTCTTATGGCGTGACATTATTTGCCATTTTGGTATTCCAGCATCGTTGACTTCTTACAATGACAAATAATATGTCGTCAACGACATTTGATAATTTTGTTTTGCCTTTACAATTAGTCACAATTTCTCGTCACCATACCATCCTTTATTCGATACAGAAACTTAAAGAAAAAACGGACAACACTCTATTAGTTCCAATAGTATAATTATGTTTTCATTGCAACCTTATTATCGCTATGAAAAAATTTGACGAAGTTACCACATTTAGCTTCATCAGTCTAAGTTTGAACGCTTTTACGCTCGCTTAGTTCGTTACTATTGCTATGACAAAATCTGACAAAGTTACCACGTTTAGTTTCGTCAGTCTAAGTTTGAACGTTTTTACGCTCGCTTAGTTCGTTACTATCGCTATGACAAAATCTGACGAAGTTACCACGTTTAGTTTCGTCAGTCTAAGTTTGAACGTTTTTACGCTTGCTTAGTTTGTTACTATCGCTACGACAAAATCTGACGAAGTTACCATGTTTAGCTTCGTCAGTCTAAGTTTGAACGCTTTTATGCTCGCTTAGTTCGTTACTATCGCTACGAAAAAACCTGACAAAGTTACCACGTTTAACTTCGTAAGTCTAAGTTTAAATGCTTTTACGCTCGCTTAGTTCGTTATTATCGCTACGACAAAATTTTCGCGTTTAGCTTCGTCGGCCTAAGTTTGAACGCTTTTACGCTCGCTTAGTTTGTTACTATCGCTACGACAAAATCTAACGAAATTACCACGTTTAGCTTCGCCAGTCTAAGTTTGAACGCTTTTACGCTCACTTATTTCGTTACTATCGCTACGACAAAATCTGACAAAGTTACCACGTTTAGCTTCGTCAGTCTAAGTTTGAACGCTTTTACGCTCGCTTAGTTCGTTACTATCGCTACGAAAAAACCTGACGAAGTTACCACGTTTAGCTTTGTCAATCTAAGTTTGAACGCTTTTACGCTCACTTAGTTCGTTACTATCATTACGACAAAATCTGACGAAGTTACCACGTTTAGCTTCGTCAGTCTAAGTTTGAACGCTTTTACGCTCACTTAGTTCGTTACTATCGCTACGACAAAATCTGACGAAGTTACCACGTTTAGCTTCGTCAGTCTAAGTTTGAACGTTTTTACGCTCGCTTAGTCCGTTACTATCACTACGACAATATCCGACTAAGTCACTGTGTTTCTTTTTGTCAGTCGAAGTTTGAACGTTTTTACACTCACTTAGTCTAATTTTGCCGAGTTAAGTTAGCATTGGGGGCGTTTTTCTCTATATGGGGGTGTCTCATTCTATTTCATTTCAATTACATAAATCAACAACATTGTCAGTTTTCCGCAGGTATGTTATCTGTCACAACAACAATATTCAGTAGCAAACCCATACTTTATTTTTATTTTTCATCAAAAGAAGTTTTAGCTCTATGATATTACATTCACACAATTATCTAATCAATTGTCTTACGGTCGCTCGATTAAATCTTTGTTTTCTTCTTCGAAATTTGCATTCGCTTCGCTTAGCACTTTCGGTTAACTATCTTCCGCATTCATTATTTTTTCTAAGGCATTGGACCGATATTTTTTAGAGACACTTTTCATCGATTTTTCTGAGCGAAAATTTTCTCCGACTTTTTTATTTCTTCTATGGCATTGCGGCGCGATCACCCTGAGCAAAACCTTTCTTCAACTTCTTTATTTTTTCTACGGCATTATGATCTTTCCACTCGAAACTTTTTGTCAATATCTTTTGCTCGTAATTCCGCCGTTTTAACCTGCGACGAAAATACAAATCTTTTCATCAGTCTTTCAGACTTAACCAAAATTTGAAGCTAACTGATAAAAAAATACTAACATACTTGTTTCATGCTGTCGAAATTTTTTGACACCGCTTTGTCATATTCTCCGAACTTTTCTCCGTCTTTTTCGGCAGCCCAAAATAACTCAATAATTGCATTTTTTTTTACTCAACGAAATTGCACTCCCGCAACTTAATTTGACCATCGCCGCGGCATCGTGTATTCGTTGTTTCTATCACCTTCTTTCCACCTCACCGAGTCTACGATCGTCATCGAGTTTTCTTCTTCTCGATTATGTTTTGCCCATATAATACGGTCGTTTCTACCTGTGGAAAAAAAATCCTCATCAGTATCAATAAAATTTCCAAAAAAAAAATGAAAAGAAAAAATGGAAGGCATTGGAGGATTCACTAAAAAAAAAAAAAATAAAAAATACAGCTTGACTTGGGGGGTGGTGGTTTAGTAGCAGTAGGCGGCATGGTGGCTTTGTTACCTATTCCATTAGGAACCGTAGATTTTTTGGTACACCATATTCATGCATTTACGATCCATGTGACGGTATTGATTTTGTTGAAAGGTGTTCTATTCGCTCGTATTTCCCATTTGATACCTGATAAAGCAAATCTTGGTTTTCGTTTCCCTTGTGACGGACCTGGAAAAGGAGGGACATGTCAAGTATCCGCTTGGGATCATGTCCTCTTAGGTCTATTCTAGATGTACAATGCTATTTCAGTAGTAATATTCCATTTTAGTTGGAAAATGCAGTCAGATGTTTGGGGTAGTATAAATGATCAAGGGGTGGTAACTCATATCACGGGAGAAAACTTTGCGCAGAGTTCCATTACTATTAATGGGTGGCTCCGTGATTTTTTATGGGCCCAGGCATCCCAGCCTCCCAGGTAATTCAGTCTTATGGGTCGTCATTATCGGCATATGGCCTTTTTTTCTTAGGTGCTCATTTTGTGTGGGATTTCAGTTTAATGTTTCTATTCAGCGGTCGCAGTTATTGGCAAGAACTTATTGAATCTATCGTTTGGGCTCATAACAAGTTAAAAGTTGCTCCTGCTATTCAGCCTAGAGCCTTGAGCATTGTACAAGGACGTGTTGTAGGAGTAACCCATTACCTTATGGGTGGAATTGCCACAACATGGGCGTTCTTCTTAGCAAGAATTATTGCAGTAGGATAACAGCTAGGAGGATTTGAAAGGCATTATGGCATTACGATTTCCAAAGGTTTAGCCAAGGCTTAGCTCGGGACCCCACTACATGTCGATTTTGGTTTGGTATTGCTACCGCGACATGACTTCGAGAGTCATGATGATATTATTGAAAGAGCGTCTTTATCGAAATATTTTTGCTTCTCACTTCGGGCGGTTAGCAATAATTTTTCTATGGACTTCCGAAATCTGTTTCATGTAGCTTGGCAAGGAAATTTTGAGTCATGGGTACAGGACCCTTTACACGCGTAAGACCTATTGCTCATGCAATTTGGGATCCTCATTTTGGTCAACCAAATGGGAAGCCTTTACTTTCGAGGAGGTGCTCGGGCCCGATGAATATAGCTTATTCGGTGTTTATCGGTGGTGGTATACAATTGGCTTGCGCACTAATGAAGATCTTTATACTAGAGCTCTTTTTTATTATTTCTTTCTGCCATATCCTTAATAGTGGGTTGGTTACACCTACAACCGAAATGGAAACCAAACGCGTTTAGGTGGTTCAAAATGCCGAATCTAAGCCTCAACCATCATTTGTCAGGACTCTTCGGAGTAAGTTCCTTGGCCTAGACGGGGCATTTAGTTCACGTCGCTATTCCCGCATCTAGGGGAAAGTACGTTCGGTGGAATAACGGTGGAATAATTTCTTAGATGTATTACCGCATCCCCACAGGTTAGGCCCGCTTTTTACAGGTCAGTGGAATCTTTATACCCAAAACCCCGATTCCGGTAGTCATTTATTTGGTACCTCCCAAGGGAGGGGGGGACTGCCATTCTAACCCTTCTTAGGGGATTTCATCCACAAACGCAAAGTTTATGGCTGACCGATATTGCTCATCATCATTTAGCTATTGCAATTATTTTTCTCGTTGTTGGTCATATGTATAGCACTAACTTCGGGATTAGGCACAGTATAAAAGATCTTTTAGAAGCACATATTCCTCCGGGGGGTCGATTGGGGCGTGGACATAAGGGTCTTTATGACACAATCAATAATTCGATTCATTTTCAATTAGGCCTTGCTCTGGCCTCTTTGAGGGTTATTACTTCTTTGGTAGCTCAACACATGCACTCTTTACATGCTTATGCATTCATAGCACAAGACTTTACTACTCAAGCTGCGTTATATACCCATCATCAATACATTGTAGGATTCATCATGACAGGAGCCTTTGCTCATGGAGCTATATTTTTCATTAGAGATTACAATCCGGAGCAGAATGAGGATAATGTATTGGCAAGAATCTTAGACCATAAAGAAGCTATCACATCCTATTTAAAAGCCGAGCTGTTTAAGGATTCCATACCACAGGACTTTATGTTCATAACGACGTGATGCTCGCTTTTGGTACTCCGGAGAAACAAATATGTTCTTAATTTCCTGGCATGGATATTGGCAGGAATTAATTGAAACTTTAGCATGGGCTCATGAATGCACGCCTTTGGCTAATTTGATTCAATGGAGAGATAAACCAGTGGCTCCGTCTATTGTGCAAGCAAGATTGGTTGGATTAGCCCACTTTTCTGTAGGTTATATATTCACTTACGCAGCTTTCTTGATTGCCTCTACATTAGGCAAATTTGGTTAATTCATTTTTTGAATGAATATGTTCTATCATCGACAATCTCATTTTGTTCAATGTAGAGGGTGGTCCACCTTCTTATATTTCTACATCTAGGATCCGATTTGTATCATTGATAATAATAGGAACTGAACCATTATGGCTAGGAAAAGTTTGATTCAGAGGGAGAAGAAGAGGCAGAGATTAGAACAGAAATATCATTTGATTCGTCGATCCTCAAAAAAAGAAATAAAAGAAATTCCATCGTTGAGTGATAAATGGGAAATTTATGGAAAATTACAATCTCCACCACACAATAGTGCACCTACACGTCTTCATCGACGTTGTTTTTCGACCGGGAGACCGAGAGCTAATTATCGAGACTTTGGGTTATCCGGACACATACTTCGTGAAATGGTTCATGCATGTTTGTTACCAGGTGCAACAAGATCAAGTTGGTAAGGATAAAACTATCCCTTCATGTTTCTATTGATCTCTATGATCGATGATCATAGAGATCCCCCTTTACCATTTTGTATAAATGAGCTATTCTATTTGTATAGGTATGGTAGAGGGGCATATCCAATCCTCATTTGTACATTAGTTCCTATCTCCTCTCTTCAATGCGGGGTAGAGCAGCTCGGTAGCTTCATAAGGCTCATAACCTTGAGGTCCGCGGGTTCAAATCCTGTCTCCGCAATATTGATCGATTTTTTTGTCAAAAAAATTTTAGGTAGGACTCTGTTAACTAGTCAGTAATTACTATTTTTCTTTTTGGATTGAAGGAAAAGAAGTAGGAAGAGAAGATAGAACCATTACACTATCGTAGTAAACTCTACCGAATCATTCATCCTATTACATTATTTCACTATAGGCGGATAGCGGGAATCGAACCCGCGTCTTCTCCTTGGCAAAGAGAAATTTTACCATTCGACCATATCCGCAATTTTTTTTTTTTTTGTTCCTGATAAGCACGTATATGTCCTCACATATATGATATATCATGCTTGGATCATTATTTTGCAGGGACAGATACTATTTCCAGATTCATAACAATTCCAATTATTCTTATAATTCTAATTATATAACATACATGAAACAAAAAAAGAAATATTATATATTTTTTTGAGGTGGGAGAAGCAGCTAAGAGAGCAGCGGCAGGGAAAATGGAGAAGCATGAGGAAGCTTGCACGGCTAACCAGCATTGTTTCATTCCGTTTAGTTTTGACACTTTCGGTTTCTTGGAACAACAGTCGGTTGAGCTATTCTTCAAAAGGTTATGGACAGTAACGTTATGACAGCTGGTTCTAACGAGTTTGTTTTTAGAAGAATAGGATTTGCTATTCAGAAAATACTTGCAGCGCAGCTTGTTGCACGCTTGTCCTAATTATTTGTAAAAATCCTTATCAGTATCAATAAAATTTCCACTTAAAAAAAAAAGGCCAAATCAATGCAGTGCAGGTACGGTGCCCCTCCTTTGCTGGCGCTGCACCGTATCATGTTTGTTAAACATCAATTTTGAAATACTAGCACCTTCTTCTTTCGTTTTTGCAAATGACGAGCTTCCTCTTCATGATACTTTCTGTTCCGATTAGATGCCGGTGGAGAACAGTTAAGGGAAAGGAAAAACACGATACCACCGTTCATAACGCACCCAAAGCTTAATCAGCACCATCGTCAATATCGCCATCACAGAGTTTCTTCCTCAGCCTTCATATTTTTGCGTGTCCAGCGCTTCCTCCACATGCAACGTTCTAAACAAACCTAAGTAAATCTATATCTAAACCAAGATTAATGTCGAGGGAACGTACCTATAAGGCAACGCGAAGAAGTGCAGCTGTAACTCTTGTCAGGTTGTTAGGCTGTTGTTTCGTGAACAAAGTGCAGCTACGTGTTTACGCATACTTGCCTAATGGGAGCCTTGATCCAGTGCTGGTTGATGAGCGTCAATGGTTTTTCATAGATTGGAATATGCGGCACAGCACTTATATAAGGTTTGAGCTATTTTCCAGTACCGGTGGGATTCTTTTCTATTCCAAACTTCATCTCTCATCTCAATTCTTATCTACTCTACATTCTTATCTCATCCGAACACTTTGAGTCCAATTAGTATTTAACTTCCTTTTATTACTATTATTACTAAATTGCCCCTACGTTTAATTTCAACGGTCTAATCCTAGTATCGCTATTCCGCTAGCACACATCGTCGTCGAAATCAACTTTCATGTTGTTAAGTAATGCGTTCGGTATAGTTTTCGGCAATCAATTTCTTTTGAAATTTTTTCTGTGCATCTTTTAGTTTTTCTGTGCATTTTTCAGTCATTTTTTAACTACATTGCATCTCGTATACGTTAGTTTGACATTATTTCGTTTCTGATAATTCACGAATTTTTTCCGATTGTCCATTTTCCTATTATTTACGTTCACACGACACTTTGTTATACATTTCGCTTACTCTTTTCTTATTCCATTTTTTTTCTTTGATTTTTCTTCTCTTCTTTGCCATATGAACTTTGTTCGCATGCCAAAGAGAGGGCGGTGTTTCGACCCCCACCTATGTGGCAAACGTCCATTGGTAGGAGTCTCCACTTTATTCATTTAATCAACAAGGCTAAAGCCCAATTTGCAATACCATGGATCAATGTACAGGCCCATTAACTCATGTGTCTAAGGTTGAACCTTAGCCACATGGCTTGCCACTAACGTACATTAATTTATGTCCAGATTGGTTTCTTATCAAAGAGATAATTATCAGTTAACAGTTATATTCAATTACAATTACTTAAGCTACAAGAATACTTGAGCTACAAGAAGTCTCTACTCTACATATATAAATACAAAACTATTTTTCATAAAGAACTATGTTTTTAAGACTTGATCCTAGTGATAATTTGGGTACGTAGGCAACCGCAAGGTACAGTCTCATCATTCTCCCGATCACCATCATTTTTCTAACTATTTTTCTACGTTCTTCATCTCTTTCATCACCACTTAGTGTTTTGATCATATTTGGTCGAAACAATGGATATATTCGATATATCTCAACCGAATATTGAATCTTTTTTTTCTCGATATATATCGCAATTTCCGATATAACGATATATATCGACTGATATATACAATATATCAAATATAAATTGTTGACTTTGACCGATATTTTTGACTTTGACCAAATATTGTTGACTTTGACCGATATATTGACGATATTTCCGATATAATCGATGATATTTCTGATATAATCGACGATATTTCCGATATATCGACATACAAAACAAAATTTTGACTGGTCAACAAAAAAATAGATATCTCCAATATTTCTGATATATCCGATATATATGGGTTTTTGGGTACATCAAAATATTTACCAAATTCGATATTTTGGGCCTTGTGTATATGAAAAGTCTGGATGCACAATATCGGATAAAAGAATAGTATCGGATGAATAGTATATATGAAAAGTGCAGATGCGCAGTATCGGATAAAAAAATAGTATCGGATGAATAAAATATATGAAAAGTGCGGATACATAGTATCGGATAAAATAATAGTATCGGATGAATAGTGTATATGAAAAGTGCGGATGCGCAGTATTGGATAAAATAATAGTATCGGATGAATAGTGTATATGAAAAGTTCGGATGCGCATGCAGTATCGGATAAAAGAACAATATCGGATGAAAAGTGCGGATGCGCAACATCGTATAAAAGAATAGTATCGGATGAATAGTGCGGATGCACAGATTCGGATAAAAGAATAGTATCAGATGAACAAAAAAAAAAAAAAAAATTTTATATTGCTTCTCGAAATCTTCAATTTTTACTTATAAAATTTGAAAATTTCGAAAAGGGGCAATGTGGTGCCCAAATATCGTACATACCGATATTCAATATTATTTCAATAAAGTTCTAATACAATATCGACATGAGGACCGGTATATTCATTATAAGTTGCAGGTACAAAAGAGTGTGAAGGGGATGGACACATGTCACAAACCTATTGGATGAAGCCATGTAGAGCAAATATAAAAGGATTAGATGCAAAAGAGAAAAGGGCAAATTCATTTCCCACACTTTCATTTTCTATTTCTCTCATGAAAACCAGAGAGGAATGAGAGCATACTGTAAATCACCATTAATGAATAAAAACATCTTAATTGATTCATTTTATCATTCTCTTCTTGTATTTCACACTAAGAACATGGACTTGGTTAGTGGAGTCTCTAAATAATGCATGATTAAATAGCAGAAAAATTATAAACCCTACATAGATCAAAATTTCAATTGTAAAACAAACCTGAGCGGGATGAATATTCTCAAAGTATTATGCTCTAATTTCATAAATTATAAAATAAGCTCAAAAAGCTAAATCCACTGTCTAGTTTGTCACCTCTATATATATTCCTTTACAACCACCTCCAAAGAATTCCACTCATCCAATTCTACTTGCAATGTGGTTTTCAGTTTCTTCCCACTCAGTCTCCTCAGAGTTAGTCCATAGTTTGAACTCAAGGAGATTGTTACTACATACACCTCTTTATTCATCCACAGATAAGGCGACGCCTCCTAGCACTAGCAGTGGTCATAGTCACCTGGAACCTTACATTGGAGATAGTAGCTTCGATGCAAATATTGTAATGATCCTCTCAGTTCTATTATGTGCACTAATTTGCGCATTAGGACTAAATTCAATAATTCGATGTGCACTAAGGTGTTCGAGCCGGCTAACCTCAGAGTCTAGTGATATCTCATCAACTAGACTAGCCAACACTGGGGTAAAAAGAAAATCCCTCAAGACATTTCCTACAATAACTTATTCTGCAGACTTGAAGCTACCAGGTCTGGATAAGGAGTGTAGCATTTGTCTATCGGAGTTTACTCTTGGTGAACGTTTAAGGGTTTTGCCCAAGTGCAATCATGGGTTCCATTTACGGTGCATTGATAAATGGCTTATTTCATACTCGTCATGCCCTACTTGTCGCCATTGTTTAATTGATACTTGTTAAAAGATTGTTGGATGTAGCCAAGCAAGCTCGTCTCAGCCATTGCCACTGCTGCAAGGAGGCATTGTAGCACTAGAACCGGAAGGTTTGATACGTAGTTATCGAGGTAGTTGTTAGTATTAGTTGGTTATATTTTGTGAATTGTGTATATACATGTTAGGTTGATTTCTCCGGCCTTTGGAGGCTAGAAATCATGCTAAAAACTGGAAGGTATACTCAGCACTTAGTACTGAATTGTATAAAGTTTAGAAATATTATGTTAGTGACTTATTAGCTCCATTAAATGTAGGCGTAATTTTGAGAGTGCCGAAATATCACAAAACTCAGCTAACAGAGAAAAGAGTATTGCACAAATAGAGCAAAAGAAGATAAAGATGTCTTTTCTTAGTATTAATGGAAGCTGAGAGTGAAACACATTTACAAGTTAGCAACATCACAATCAAATCAAATGACCCAAAAGAGTACTTTTGTATCCTAGAACTCAATGTGGAGGACTCTTTAGCTGGCCCTTGCCAATCACTATGATTTACATGTCTAATATCTTCAATCATTTTATTTTGAACTCAGAGGGACACATACGAGGTGTAAAATGTGCTAATGCTACCCCCAACCTCCCAAGGAGAGAAAAGTGATCTTAAAATATGGTTTTTGAAGATTTGAAGGAGCTACCCTTGAACGTAACATTTTAAGGGACAATGACTAGAGCAAGTACTTACATCTCAACAACTCATATAAGTCCTACAAATTCAGGGTTAGCTCAATAGCATTCCTCTTAGAGCAATTCCAATAGGGTGCTATATCGGCTGCTAAAGGGTCATATAGCACCCCAACCACAAAAATGTCATTCCAATGGGGCTGCTAAAAGGGTCTTAAATTTGGAAGGAGTAAAAAACTCAACCAAAATTAAGACCTTCACTAGCAGCTGCCATAATAAGTTGTTAGGAGATAGACAACATAGTTTTTGCCGCCTGTTGGTAATTTGTAGACAAACGGTAGAAACTATGTCATTTGTCTCCCGTTTTAATTAAATTGACAGACAGCAGACATTGTGTCGTCCATACCTTTCAGACACTCAACACGATTTTGACTTAGCCAAATTCAACCAATTTTTCACTCACATGCATTTACTTGTCATCAAAGCCTCAACCCTCAACTCCTCAACCAACTTTATTTATACTATTTCAATCACAACCATCTATTGTTCTAATTCCATTTCTTGTTTCAATCACATCCATCCATTCCACCAACCTCATTTCTTATGTCAACTTTATAGACCACAAATTTCTCAATTTTGCCTTCACTCACACTTTTTGTATTACTATTCTCAATTTTGCAACCCTTTTTCTCACATTCATTCTCAACTTTGCAACATTTCTTCTCACATTCAAAATGACTTCTTCTTCTCGCTATATTGAATCAAGCTCCTCATCCAAAGATGAGAACATGGTGAATGACGATGAGAACATGTTCATGCCTATTTTCTCATTGTTGCAAGACATGCACGAAGCTACTCGTGATCATCGAGGCTCGGTCCCCGGTAGAAAGTACATTTATCGTGATTGAATCGACGCTCACAATAGGATTATGAGAGATTATTTCGTGCAAAACCCGAAGTATCCCCTTGATGTCTTCCGTAGGAGGTTTAGGATGCAACACCATCTCTTCCTCCGAATCTTGAAAGCTGTCTCAACCCTCAGCTCCTCAACCATCAACTCCTAAACCAACTTCATTTATACTATTTCAATCACAACCATCTATTGTTCTAACTCCATTTCTTGTTTCAATCACATCCATCCATTCCACCAACCTCATTTCTTGAGTCAACTTTATAGACCACAAATTTCTCAACTTTGCCTTCACTTACACTTTTTGCATTACTATTCTCAACTTTGCAACCTTTATTCTCACATTCATTCTCAACTTTGCAACCTTTCTTCTCACATTCAAAATAACTTCTACTTCGGGTCTCAGTGGTTCTTACTTCGTGTCGACCAACTCTTGTAGGTGAAACTTATTTCGTTCAGTTATCTTCTCTTCAAATATAATCATTTGGCCAATTTGAAGTGGCAGACCAATTTCATTCACTTTAACCTTATATGAGTCTCAATACTCAGGAAAGTTTTTAAACAAGTGGAAATTATAAAGACCTCTCTTTATAATTACATGTATCTACATCACATCTTCTAAATGTTATGCAAATAGCAGCACTCAAACTTCTCAAAATACCAAAAGAGTGGAAGTAGATAGTAGATAAATAAACAATGCTCCAAACTAACTAAATTTGGTTCAGATTGGCTATATCTATTGGATCCTCCACAACGCTTCCCCTTCTTCGGTTCTTCTCCATTTCAGCACCTAACATCTTCTTCAATCTATTCGGAGCAATAGAAAGTGCATCAACATCTTCTACTACTTCACACATAGCTGGTGCGAGTGTACTTTTAATATCCCTGACCTCAGCCCGTACAATGCTTAACTCCCTCTTCAAAGAGTTAATAGCGTCATATATATTGTACGACTCGTTTGGTTCAACTTTGCATTTTTCTGAATCTGGGATTTTTGTATATAAAACAACAGAGAACACAAGGTCATTGTTTATAAGAGACATGAAAAATAAAGAACTAGCAAAGAAACAGCTTAATGAAAAACCAAAAACAACAAACGGCCTCTATCATGATACATACTAATAAATATGCAAGCTATAGTGTGTGTTTTTTTCATGAGCCAATATCGAAATAAATAGGTTAATCTCAAAAAATTAAGATTTACCATCATTCAATTCCTCTATTGGTCAAATTTCCTCAAAACTAATAACCACCAGAAAATCCACCAAAACTACTCTTTTCTTCTTCTCAAATCAAACCAAAAAGAACATATCATCCGATTAGTACCTCTTCTACTTAGAGCCAAGACCACTTACAGTCTGTCAACACCTCTAGAAGTAATTAACAACCAAAAACATCTATTTACAATTTCATACATATTATGTATTATGCAAAACACTAATAGAGGAAACATCTCAAACGTTCTAGAAGAAGAGATTGCTCTGCCCAACAGTTGACAACTCTACAGAGTCAGTTGTAACAATATAACAGAATCCTGTAACAACCTAACCGTTTGTAACAGAAGTTAGTTAGTTTAACTAACTCACCTAACCTCATGTATAAATACTACACTAGTTCTCTGTGTTTATTAATGAATAAAATTATATTTTTCACTTTTCTAGTTTTGAGTTCAATCCTTTTTAAATACTCCAACACCAAAGTAGACTAGACGACCTCTATCATAATAAATAAAAACACAAACTTTATGCAATAACCTTAACTACTGTCACCAAAACAAAGATGACATTTCTATGCTTGGGCGGATTTGAACAAAGTCATACGATTGTGCACCATATATTAATCTGTTGCAAACCAAAACACATTCTTCCTTAAACAAAACACTCCTAAACCCAAACTACACAATTTTCAACTATATTGAGAGTGAAAAATACAAAATTTAGAAAAAGTAGTACCTTTGAAAATATAGTTATGTTTTGTAAAATGAGCTACCTTCAAACTTAAGTATATGAGTTACCAAAAAAAAAACTATATGAACAAGAACAAAGTTAAAGAACGTACTCATCCTCTTCACCATCTTTGCCAACTTATATTCCGAAATGAAATCCAAAACCTCACAAAATGGATTTCTCATAGACTAAAGTTGTCACTTGGCGCAAATCTCGAGATGGTTTGCAGCCCATGCTTTGTACGAACGATTACACTTGCATATAAACGCGCGAACAGATATTTGTGGTTTTTTTTAAGAGTTCGGATCCCCTAAAACAGGCCACTTGATAACTATTTTAACTCCCCACCTATCCACTTTAACAGTCGTGCCTTTGGCATTTGATTTCATACATATCCCCTAATAGTAGATTTTCAACGTCCATAGTAGATTTCTCATTTTGTATAATGTTTATAGATTTTGGAATGTTTAATTCCTATTTTCTTCCCTTTATTAATTTCAAATTGTACTCTTCAAGAAAAATATTTTACATAAATAAATACATACCCTATTCTTTAAAAAAATATTTATTCTTTAAACTAGAAAGCAGACCCGTGAAGACGGTGGGCTTTTTTAAAAACTTGTTCAACAATTATAACTATCCAAAATCTAGAAATTTTTTAACATATAGAATTTTTTTAACTATACATATAGAAATGTTTTAACAAATCGTGATTCCTATTTTTGTCGCTATCTCATTTTAATTTCATAACAAATTGTTTTAATCAAGTCTTAAAAACCCGTTTTAATTTCTCAACAAATGATTTTAATTAAGTGATAAAAACCCATTTTTAATTGGGGGAGGGATCTCGTTTTAATTTAGAAGTGTGATTCCCGTTTTAATTAGATGTGCTAGAATTTCTCTTTTCAATAGGAGAGGAATTCCCGTTTTGATAGGAGTTAATGACGTGGAATTTTAAGAGAGCTAGAAAAATACCTCTTCTAGGAGCTTTAAAACCGTGTATAGTTTATTATCGGAAAAAAAAAATTTTGAAAAAAAAAAAAAAAAAAAAAAACCCGTGTATAGTTGAGTGGTAACCTTATATAATATGTGGCCTTAATTCATTTGTATGTTGAAAATATGGCTATAGTGAATGTTTTGGATTATTAATTTGGTTTAATTTTTTTGTAGAAAATAAAGTTGTTGGTCAAAGCCCAAGCCTATGAGTCAAAGATGATTATTTAAATAATCAATAAGTGAGAGCTCATGGAATAAATTGTGCTATCAAGAATGGAAGGAAATCTACAAAGGATAATTGCAACTACCCCCATATTTTCTTACCATTTTCACCTCATGAAATATCCCCATTTCCATTAGTTATTTATTCCCTTGATTTTATTATATGAGATGGATTATTATATCAAATCATTCCTTAATACCTTATACTTTTATCACCATATATATTCCCATATACCCTCCATAATTCTAGAACTAGCATTTAAGATGATGGCTGAAGTTTCAGAAAAATTAACAAGAGGTATAAAAATGAAATACAATAATTGTTGGTGAGTTAGTAACTTTCTACCAAGGGTTTTGATAAATTTATCTTTGAAAATTAATTGCTTTCGTTAGTCATTATTTCTTTACAAGTTATTTTTATTGTTACTTTTATTTTTATTTTTAGTTAGATAGGAAATTAGAAATTCTCAACAATTGTTGGTGAGTTAATATTAATTTACCAACTTAGATATTGGTTTAAGAAATCTCTTCTCCCTCATTATTTATTCCCTTCAAGATGTGGATAGATACATTACTTACCACTATTCTAATCATATTTTATTGATTATTTTGCAATTTTTGAGATTTTTGTTGATTGACAAGTTCTATACAACAGAATTAAATATTCAAAGAATCCAAAATCTAGAGTATGCCTTCAAAGAATTTTTCCAAATTAGTACACAACTCATTTCAGCCAGATATTCAATCTATGAGGTTATAATGTTTCTTTTTACCAATATACATTCCGTGCAGCTTTTGAATGTAATAAAGAGCAACAAATTGGTCTATTGTAAGCATGGACCAAAATATCGCCGATATATATCGATATTTTGGTACACCGACATTGATATTTCCGACATATATCCACCGAATATAGAACCCTTTTTTTTCGATATATATCAGAATTTCCGATATGAAACTTTATATTGCCGATATAATCGATATTTCCGATATAATCGATATATATTGGTTGACTTTTTGACCATTTTAAAATATAAATCCGATATTTCCAATATATTTCCGATATATATCCGATATTTCTGATATTATATTTCCGATATATCTAATATTTTCGATATTTTAAATAGTTTGGACTGGTTACCAAAAAAATGGATATATCCGAAATATCTGATATATCCGATATATATCGGTTTTTGGGTACACCGATATATTCATCGATATCGATATTTTGGG
Organism: Coptis chinensis; assembly: GCF_015680905.1. NCBI lineage: Eukaryota > Viridiplantae > Streptophyta > Magnoliopsida > Ranunculales > Ranunculaceae > Coptis > Coptis chinensis. The sequence continues at coordinate 39,925,267 of NC_141456.1, read as the reverse complement.
CCTTGATTGTAAGTGCTTTCTAGCTTAGTTGCTAAAACCTTTGGGTGATGACACCAGAGGTCTGGGGTTCGAACCCCACTACACACAATTGAGTTACTGATCTCTTTAAAAACAGGCTTTCCCATACATTTTAAGCAAGCACCGACTAGCAAAGTCGGTAAAACCTTTGGGTGATGATACCAGAAGTTTGGGGGTCAAACCCCACTAGCATCAAAGAGTTACTGGTCTCATTTAAAATAAGCTTTGCCAATAAAAAAAAATGGTCTATTTATTTATTTCGAATAAAATAAGATGTTTAGATTTTGGTTAATTTTATGCTTCCTTTGTGTTGTGTTATATTGTTTTTTTTTTTTAAATCAGTTTGGGGCAAGGACCAAAATATCGAATTCAAGTAATATATCGTGTACCCTAGAAATCGAGATATATCGGTGGATATATATCCTTTTGTTTACCAGTAAAAATTTTGTTTTGTGTCTCGATATATCAATAATATCATCGATTATATCATAAATATCATAAGTATCATCCTCCACGTCATTGTGTCATTTTTATGTGTAAGTGTAGAATTAGTGGAGGCACCCAAGAGCATGGGCAGAGATATGCAACTAAGGATGCCAAGTGTAAGTATGTCAGGATGATACATACTATACAACATCCTGTTGACCACCGTTGTCACTTGGTTCTCACCATTCTTACTAGAAGATTTGGTCCGCCAAAATAAGGATGATACATACAATGTAGCATACTTTTGTTAGGATGATACATCCAATGTAGCATCTTGGTGAGCACCGTTATCACTTGGTTCATACCATTCTTACCGGAAGTTTTGGTCTGCCAAAGTATAGATGATACATACAATGTAGCATATTATTGTCTGGATGATGCATACAATATAGCATACTATTGAGCAACTGGGGATGCCAAAGTGGAAGTATGTCAAGATGATACATACTTACTATATACCAATATATTGTGCATAACAGTATGATACACTTTATGTCCCACACATTACATTGTATGTATAACCCAAACATATTTCCACTACGTCATTCTTAGTTGCATATCTCTATCCATGCTCTTGGGTGCCTCTCAGTGACAATCCTCTAACTATTACCAAATTCCAAAATCTATTACAAAAATCATGTCAGAAGCTTTCGCAATGAGTGCTTAAAGTTATTTGCAAACTTCTATATTGTTCGAAGCCAAATATTCTTTTTCCCTTACATCAAATATTTATCATTCGAAAAAGACATGTCCATCATCACTACAAAGCTTTTGGAGTCTATATCAGTCTTGAGGCTCACACTCAACATCGTCATCTGGGACATCATCATCATCAGGGACATTATCAACCGGTAGGCATGTAAGTTCAATATATATATTGCAAATTTACCCTCTAAAGTCATAATCATTAGTAGGTAACACTGAAAATGAGCAAAAATGGAAACATTCGCATACCTTGAAAATTATGTTTGAGCACATGTGGACACCTACGCTTTGTATGCTCTGTAGATTGACAATTTCTACACTTGTTCTTTCCAGCTCTCCCATTTTGCTCAGCAGCTTCCACTACGAAAACATAACAACCAACCCAAAATAAAACTTCTTCTCTTCACAAAGGAAATTTCAGAATCCAAAAGTGAGATCTACATAGATTCGTGTTATTTTTCTTAAAACGTGTACTCGGACAACTTATCAAGAGAGATTAAGCACATTTACTTACATAAGTAAATTTATTTAGAAAAAATACTCGTATAGGAACTTACATCCAACATCTTCATTCAACTCGTCATCTGTAGCTCGAGCATTGCGCTCTACATTCTCCCTATTTACAACTACAATAGAGCGCACCACAACAAAAATGAGGCCAAATAAAAATCACAAGCAACTGCCCCATCAAAAATAATCAAACAAAATGTTAACAAATGACTGAGAAAATGGATCATTACAATCTTAAACAAAGATGTCACCAACGCATATAAACTTACCCCTACCTTTTGCATACAAGCGTGGGCATTTGGGCTTGGTGTGCCTTAAGATACCACAATTGCCACACTTATTTTTTTTCATCTCGTTCTGACCTTTCAGTCTATTAGGATTTTTGGGCCGACCCTTGCATTTTACATATGGTGGATCATTAACTGATTGACGATGTGTGGTTTTAGGAGTAAAAGGAAACTCGAAGGGAATTAGTGGGTTGCATTCAAAAGTTGATGGAATCTCATCCATTCTATAAGTTCGATCATGAGTACAAGGTATGTCAGAGGGAACCTAGGGCCTGCCATCCAAAGTAGATCGAGTCTCATAATTTATTTGGAAAGAAGCTAACACGGCTTTAAAAGCTTCACTGTCTCCCAGAGTTTTAGAAGCCCACAAACATATATCTTTGCAATTGCTTGTAAGTTCACCATAACGAACGGCTGTGGTAGACCGATTAGAATCATTTGGACCGGCTACTCTAACAACTGACTTAGCGACCCGGGTCCATCTCCCAGAAAAGCAGCTCCATGGAATTTGACGAACGTCTTCATGTTTGTAAACTAAAATTATATATCTACAAGGAAATCCATATGACTCAAATAGTCCACATACATGAGCAATTAGCTTCCCTTTCTAGGACGTTATATTTTACAATTGACTTTTTATGTCTGTTTAAATGATGACTTACAGTGTATACACGAACATTCTCACTCGCATCTTCTCTACCCTCTACAGTGTACATCGCTTCCTGCTTTAACTTCTTCATGAAAACATCAAAACAAGCTCAAGTATAGATAGATTCAGCCTGTTTTGCATATTCATCTAAGTGGGCATCAATAACAAGCATGATCGTTGTAGTCTTCACCTCTTCCTCATGCTCTCTCTGGCAGATATTTAAAACTGTTATTTCCAATTTCCCAAAAACATCAAACAACCGCATGCCAGGCCTCACATGATGTTGTATGACATAATTTATACTCTCGCACTGCTGGTTGCTTTTACAACCAGCAAAGAAGTAACCATGGAGATAAGCTTCTAACCACTTTTCCCTTTTTTCGTATATCATTCCCACCCAATTGTGCTTATCAACCTTGTAATTTTCCACAAACTTTTCCCATCTTTTATCAAATTCATTGTGGGAGCACTTCAAATGCATTATCGAGTTGAAGGCTTTTAAAAATCCTTGCTTGGGGACATTCTTGAGGCAATTATTCATGATATGCCAACAACACAAACGGTGTTTCGAATTTGGGAGAGTCAATATCAAAGCTTCGCTAATCACTGGGTTACTATCAGTAATCACAGATTTTGGGTGTTCTCCGTACATTGCATCAATAAATGATTGTAATACCCATTTATAAGACTCCACCGTCTCACTTGTCATGAATGCAAAACCAAAAATTACTGTCTGTTGATGGTTGTTGATCCCAGCAAACACTACAATCAGAATCTTGTATTGATTGCTCCTGTATGTTGAATCAAACAACAACAAATCACCAAAGCAACTATAATCTATATGTGAGGTGGAATCTGCCTAAAACAGTCGAACTAGTTGTCCGCTCTCATTTAATTGGTAATTATGGTGAAAGAAAGGATCAACCTTTGTCTTGTTATCCATGTGATCCAGCAGAGTGTTGGCATCACCATCAATACAATGAATTCTCCTATCATACCCCAATTTATTATACAAGTCTTTATTCAGAAAGCCAAGATTTGATAAATCTCTAGCTCTATGTACAAAGATATCCATTATTTTGCAATGACGAATACCCACATCATTCAAAGTCCTAGCATATTCCAAATCATGTTGAGGCACTTTTCTATGTGATCAACCAAACATCGAGCTTGGATACGGCACGAGTGAATGTGTGTGATCCCCAACAAAATCTTAACAATCTACAACTTTGCTTGGAAATCATAACCAACCTCAAAACGAGATTCACATTTAAATCGAGTGATTGCTTTGGGTGCTCTTTTGTGTTTCCTCGATATGAGATGCTTTGGATCTCGTTCACCTGCAGCTGAGCACAAAAATCTCCGCTTAACACAATCACCATTTTTACGAACTCTCAAAGTATCCTTACGAACACTAAAGCCTACTACCTTGGCATAATCATTATAAAGTATATGCACCTCCTCCAAAGTTTTGAACTGCAAAGAATAAAAAGTTGTTTTGTCTTCTTCATAAAGTCTATCAGCCTCTGACCTACTAACGGATGTATTCCTGGTGTCTGTAACTTAATCATTTTCAATATCCACCATGGAAACATTTGATTCATCAATTTTCTCACACCTAAAACTGTCAAAACATGTATTTCTAAGCCATTCTTCGTCGTCCGATCCTTGGAGATATGATTCATGGTAGGATCACTACATAAAACAAATGGAGACTTTTAACACAAATTTACACAGTTCTACACCCTCTAAATGGTAATACTTGTAAGACATTAGAGAGGGGGCGCGGCCATTTACCCCTAACAAAATGGGTTGTCACCCACTTGGTAAAAGGGTAGTGCCATAATGGTTATTCCACCAATTTCCTTTCTTAATATGGGTTTACAACCCCATCCACTAGATTAATGATATCCATTTGTTCTCATAAAGCCTATACATAGAATATATCATACGTCATTCATAGGATGGGAATGAATCTCCAAAATTAAGAAACCTAAGAACTCAACACATTATAACATAAATTGCAAATTGAATTGCAAACACGTTTCAATTATCTTTCTTTCAGTTAAAGAACCAATTTACTAACCTTATTGTTACTGTAAAGGTTGATAGTGTGTAAGAATGTAAGATGAACTTTTGACCAGTAACTGCGAATTGAAATTGAAATTGGTTAACTGCGAATTGAAATTGAAATTGGTTCAATTAACAAGGAAATGCGATCGATGGTCAATGGTTGTATTAAATGAAGTTAGGGACGAGAAAGACCGATAATAAATTTTGTTATGTTGAAATGGTTAATGTAAATGTAAACCGAAATCTAATCTAAATTAAAATAAGATGTAAATTACGTTTTCGCCCTTTAATTAAATGTCATTAAACTTACATAGCCGACTACCAAAAATAATACTAAAAAAAAAACTTTGACCTGAAGCCTGCATACCGGTGCAGCAGGCGTACTCTAGATTTTGGATTAAAAGAAATGAAAATTAGAGATCGCACCTTGTTGCTGTTAGGGATGCTTCCGTCATATTATCAACTCTCAGGTTATTTCGTACCCAAATGCCAATGTATCGGTAAATTTTAAAAAATCAACCTCTCTATCTTTCTGATTTCTAGGTCACACTAAGATGAGTAGTTAACTTAATTAAGGAGACACCTCCATAGGGGCCATTGGCGAAAGATATATTTACAGAACGATCATAATTAAGTAAGATGTTTCTAGCACCGAATTCAACATTCTACGACTAAGCATTAAGATGCAAAGCTTTTTACTGTGTTTCCTTGCAGTTTTGGCAAGGGCATCACATGTTTCCCTTTTCCGCTTTGAAGTGTCATTGCTAACTTTGTTTGAAGAATCCTTAGCCTTAGCTTCCAATGCTTCGTTAACAAAGAATTTCAACCTCCACAATGTAGCCTCACACTGCACATTATACAAAATTAGAAACAAAAGAAACATAATAAATGGAAATACTAAGACCGGCCTAAAGCAAGCTAGAGGACACTTATGATTACCTGAGCATCCATGTTGATTGATATCCACCTCTTCGGCGGTGGCTTGGAAGCTTGGATTCTTCTGGGCTATAATTTCCAGTGCATTGGTTAGATCATCGGGAGACAATCTGGCGAGGCCCTACCAAGCTTTTCTTTTCTCTTCTACGGACATTTCCTTCACACAAATATACACAATGTTCACCTCAGTTCAACCATAAAAGAGGATCATCTGATTCGGAACTACTCACTAATAGAAATATTCCAAATAAGATACTCCGTAGGACACATTTGGCAGCATAACCATGTACAGGAGGGAGGGCATAAAGTAAGGGTCTGTGTTCACCATGGAACCCCCACATGCAGTTCTAGCTAGCTGTGGTGCTAATAGCTCCAGTACAAGGGAGTAGGAATGGGAGACACTTAGGGGCTATTTGTTTTTTTGGGTTAAGTTATAAGAGGGTCTTATAAGACCATGTGTTATAGGAGGGTCTTATAAGATGGTCTTATAAAGTGGTTTGTTTTTAATTTTAAGTTCCTCTTATAAGCACTTTTAAAAATAGAAAAAACAAATGCATGACATCTTATAGATGATTATTTGACAAATATAACCCTACTTTACATCACATTTAACTTGAATATATTAATTTGAAATAAACGTATAGTTTGATTTTCGGTTTCAAATCAATTTTGATAATTAGAATATCGATTTTAGGAAACTACCTTAATTGGCGGTGGTAGTGGTAGTGGTCTTAATAGCACGGTGGTGGTAGTAGTGGAGGTGATGATATTGGTTTTAATAGCACGGTGATGGTGGTGGTAGTAGAAGTGGTGGATGTCTTAATAACACGGTGGTAGTGGTGGTGATAGTCTTAATAGTACGGTACTGGTGGTAGTGGAGGTGATGATATTGGTCTTAATAGTACGGTGGTAGTGGTGGTGGTGGTGATTTTAATAGCACAGTGGTGGTGATGATAGTCTTAATAATACGATGATAGTGGTGGTGGAGATAATGATGGTGGTGGTGATGGTGGTGGTAGTGGTGGTGGTGATGGTGGTGGTGGTGGTGGTAGTCGGTGGTGGCTAAGGATAATGGAGTTATTTGGAAAATAAGATAATGAAAAGGGAAAAGAGAGAAATGAGGCTATGGGTATATGGGCGGGGGTGTTTGAGTCATTTTTCAAGTTATAAGACTTATAGAATTGAAGTAGATCTAATTTTGGTACTTATAGAATTGGAGCCTCTTATAAGACATTTCTAGTAGAATGCCTCTTATAAGAGGCAAAAAACAAACCAAAAAAATGTCCAAAATCATTGGGCCACATCTTATAAGAGGTTATAAGACATCAAGGTCTTATAAGAGGCAAAAACAAATGGCCCCTTAATGAGAATATAATCTTTGAGCAGGTAAAAGTTCTCACTATCCCACTAAGACAACAATAACAGCTAACCACCTTATTAATACACTAAAAGTCTAAGCTGCGCTGAAAATTCCAGTGGTGAATCAAGCAGAGCACAAGTGTTTGGTCCGTAAAATATCGAGTAAGCGTAGTCATCATTTCGTGAAATGCCCTGTCACACCTAAACCCTTTGACACCTGAAATCAAGAAGCAGAAACAGAATCCTAACAGAAACAAACATGTTTGTGTTTACTACAGGGTTAATGAGTCTCTCAATATCTATAGTCGAATAAGGACGCACACTTCATGCAGCTAAATACGGCCTTAGTGGGTATCACCATATCAGACACATCTTCACTAAGTTCCAAACAATAAAACCATAACTAATGAAGTAAAGTAACTTGTTAACTATGTGAAATATTAGGAAATGCTTCTTTAATCAACCAAGCATGAAAGCTTGTAAATATGTAATTTTAGTCAATGACCAAAAAAGTAGGATTCCTTTTAAAATACCTACTTTTAAAATAAAATCATAAGGTTCTCAGGAGCTTCCCTATATGGTTGCTTCCTTGTCAATTCAACCAAAACCACCTGTGGAAGTTGGCTATTTAAATTGAAAAGAGGAAACTTTTTAACATTTGTATGTCATAAAAGTGAATTCGTATCAGATAAATCACTTACAATCTGTAAACTAAACAGAGAGTGAAATTCGTATCGGATAAATTCGTAAACTAAACAAAGAGTGAAATTTGTATCGGATAAATTCGAAAATACACATCTTAGCACGATGCAGTTCAAGATTGAATAAGTAAATCAAGATGAGATACATAGATTGTATGTTTAAGGGAAACACTAATGGCCGTTAGAAAGAAAAGGTATTTATCATAAAAAATGAAAACGCAAAGGCGTAGACCAGTTAACAATTTTTCACACATACAACAGTATCCTATCAATCCAAGCCCGTATAAAATTATGGACACAATACCCCAAATGAATTGGGTGGAACTAAGGACGGACATACCTATTGACATGTGAAGATGTCCAGTCCTTCACATGTCCCCGAGACCTCCTCTCATATATGAATAGAATTGACCCTTCACATAAGTTCGAGCTTATGGAGAAATTGACAATTTAACATGGTATCAGAGCCTCTGGTTTCTAAGAAGTCTCGGGTTAAACTCCTACCAGGTGAAGTGTTGTAAAAATAAAAGCAAGGACCACTTGTTAAGGGAAAGTGTTGACATGTGAAGATGTTCAATCCTTCACATGTCCCCGAGACCTCCTCTTATATATGAATAGAATTAACCCTTCACATAAGTTCGAGCTCATAGAGAAATTGGCAATTTAACATGGTATCAGAGTCTCTGGTTTCTAAAGTCTCGGGTTCAACTCCTACCAAGTGAAGTGTTGTAAAAATAAAAGCAATGACCACCTATTAAGAGGGAGTGTTGACATGTGAAGATGTCTAGTCCTTCACATGTCCACGAGACCTCCTCTCATATATGAATAGAGTGTTTTTTTGTTTTTTATAGGAATGAATAGAGTGTCGACATGTGAAGATGTCCAGTCCTTTACATGTCCCCAAAACCTCCTCTCATATATGAATAGAATTGACCATTCACATAAGTTCAAGCTTATAGAGAAATTGGCAATTTAACAATACCTACACTTTTGGATAACCATCTCCTGGAGTTCGTCCAGATACATGTCAAGCTCAGAAAGCTAAAACAAATGTTTAGCAAGGCATATCATCATCATGTTCCTAATAGAAGAATAGAGTATAAATCCTATGAACTTGCTTTTAACTGTGAGTTCTAACAGGAAATTTGTGAACAACAATCAATTGGTAACTTTTTTTTTTTTTTTTTTGGGATAAGACTATCAATTAGTAATAGATGCGAGTTAAGTGGTAGAATGAGTTATGTTTGAAGCCAAAGCTACAGACCATATGATCATACCTTATTAATAAAAGAACACACTTTTTCATATTTATTAGGGACTTCAAGATGGATGCATGGATCCCCTCTAAAGGATAGATATGATACATGTTTGTGGGGACTAGTAATCACAAGCTTTGGCCAACTACAAATGGTAGCAAATATATTGCGTTCACTCTTATCTGAGGATCATGTTATCATGATAACATTCGTTTAAGGTAGTGATTTGTAGAAAAGTACTGAAATGCTTTACATACTTCATTACTTATATGTCTAGCCATTTTTGCGAATACTTGACCTCCTGGAAATGAAGCCGCGCATATTCAAACGCCTCGATCTCTTTTTTTCTTTTCGTCTTGTTTCCTACAAACAATCAAGCTAAAACTTGAGACAAGAATTGAACAATGAACAAGGAGTGCATGCTGCATTTCCGCAGGAAAGTGACCACATATGCATGTACAAAGAAAAACCTTGGCACAGATAAACACATACATCTTCTATGACTCTAGGCAAAAGTTGCAACCACTTCTCTTCAAATTTTTCCAACAATGTTTTGGCCATGACATGAACATCAATTCTATCTTTATTGTATGTCATGGCATTCTTGAAAACCCAAGGCCCAAAATATCGCCGAGATATCTGATATATCTCGTTTTTTGGGTACACCGAGATGGAAATATCCGATATATCTCAACCGAATATTAAATCTATTTTTTCCTATATATTTTGTAATTTCTGATATAACGATATATATCTACCGATATATCCAATATAAATTGTTGACTTTGACCAAATATTATTGACTTTGACTGATATATTGACGATATTTTCAATATAATCGACAATATTTTTGATATAATCGACAATATTTCCAATACATCGACATACAAAACAAAATTTTGACTGGTCAACAAAAAAATGGATATCTCCGATATATCCAATATATCTCGGTTTTTTGGTACATCGAGATATTCACTGAATTCAATATTTTGGTCCTTGTGAAAACTAACCTCACATCAGCACATATTTCTCAAATGTTCTTATAGCCAGCACCATCTTTAGTTTCCAATTTGATTTTTTATTGTGCTGAAATCCATAGGTTTGTCAATAACCTGATATACAACGTCTAAAGATTGATCAATGACCTAGAATACTGGCTATTACACAGGATGAAATGGTTACATAATGTTGTGTCACAAACACTATTGCATCCACTCTCCTCTTTTTCTCTCTTAGTTTCGCCTCCTCTCTTTTCTTTTTCCCCCTTTTTCTCCCTCTCTCTCTCCAACACTATTCTTTTTATACTCCCTCCCTTCTATCGCAGCCGTCCACCTATCCTTCCATCTATCGCTTCTCGGCTTTCCACGTGTAGGGTTTTTACTGTACCGTGGTACTCCGCGGTGTGATACCCTACTCCCGTGTCTTCTGCTTATCTCACTTTGGGCCCACTCTTCCCAGTTATCCGCTACTCCCCGACTCCTGCTACTGCGGCTTGCATCGGTCCCTCGACCTTTGACCCTGGTCGTCGCGGACCCTACCACTACAGATGCCCCTTCTCGATGCCGTGGCCTTTGATGACAAGCCCGAGGTCGAGAACCCTCTCCCCTTTTTCTTTATCTGGACTCTTTTGACCTTTCATCGGTGTTCGCGTACACTGCAGGGCACTCATTGCATGCGCCATTTCTGCCCCTCCTCGTGTTCTAAACTTCCACGTGTCGATCTCCTGTCGGTTCCTCTACCGTCCCTTCGGTTTCCGCACCTGGGTAATTGCCATTTTACCCCCACACTATTTAAACTCCCGCTCCCATTCTCTCCCCATTTTCTTCATTTATTTTCTCTTTCTCTATACCTCTCCCCATCTCCCAAACCTTATTGCTCTTCCCTCCCCTGAATTCTTCCCCTTTGGCGACTACTCCGGTCGGGTTTCATCCTTGTTGGGCTCCGATTCAGGTTCGTTTCTCTTGGTCCTTGTTTTCCTTATCTTATTGCTTGCATTATCTTTTTCTCTCTCTTTATCAAGAAACTGTTAGTATCTTCTTCCCCCCTCAAGTCTGTTCATCTTTCTCTCGATGTCTGCGACGGCCTCCAAGAACCCCTCTCCCTCTCCCTCCGATGGCTCTTCGTCTTCTAGATCTACTGAGGTGGCCTCTCCACCTCCTGTGGCTGCTACGGCAGCCCCATCCACCTCTGGCCGTTTCCTTTCCCCCTTATCGCCGCCTTCCAGATATCCTAGACCTAATTTAAGTGCCTACGGAATTCCAGCGGACATTCTGATAGAGCACGTGCCTTCGGTCACCCATTACCCCCACTTAGTTCCGTCGCGGCCCGGGTTCTTAGTAGTGACAATAGGGCAGATTGTTGCCGGGCTGCTGCTCCCTCTCACCTTATTGGATGTGGAGGTGTATAACCATTTCAATATCCCTCCCTGCCAAGGCATCAGCAATTTCTGGAGAGTCATGTATGCCGCGAACTACTACAACAGGACCGGCGACCCCCAGCTAACAAGCCGCGATATTGTCTCCCAGTACTTCATAAAGAAAAGTACCAAGGATGTTGGTGTGGGGTACCAATCCTTCTGTGTTCGTCCCCAAAAGAAAACTTTCTTACTCCACATCACCACATCGAACAAACACTGGCACCACTATCCGCTGTACGTTTCCAGTAACTTCTTGCCCGCGGACCTCCCTGCCGGGGTGACACTTAATCATCTCGTTTTTCAATCTAGTGGTGAGTTTCGTTGCTGCCTTTGCCCTTTTCGGCCTTGACTTCGTAGACTAATATTCTCTCGTTTGTATTCCCTCGCAGGTTGGCGACCACTCTAAATCAAGGATATACGCCGGCACCATCTGTCCGGTCTTCGATAGACTCCGCGATCTTGGTACTGCACAATCTGACCGTTTGAACATCCACCCCACCACGGGCACCCCTTTGCTCGAGTCTTCGCAACTTCTCAGAATTTGCTACGCCCTTTTACCGTCCACCCCCTCCCAAAGAATGTAGACCCCGAGCCTCACCTCCTCCCAAAAACCGTTCCCGTTCTCACTCCCACCGTCGTTGTCCTACTCAAGGCCCCTATTCCGCAACCCCGTCACCTTGTGTCCCCCATCACCCCTTGGCTCCCGAATCTTTGCCTTCCTACAGAGCCATCTCAGCTTGGGAAGATCAATATACCCCTCCACATTCTCCCTCCGCGAACATGGATCTTTTGCAAATGAAGTTGTTTCATAGTGATGATGAAGTAACATAAATCTCTACATCCGCGGTGGCCATTCCTGCCGATGGGCCACCGAGCAAACATCAGAGGACTATAGTGTCCGAAGACCCGACTCTCGTCATCCGAGCGGCGGAAGAAGAGGCTCCTTCTACCATCGCCCGTCGGCCAGGCAAGGAGGCTGCTCTCCCCACTAACTCCAGTACCACCCCTGCTGATTTTGCCCCTGTCTTCAAGGTACGCCACCGCAGAGTCAATATCGCGGACTCGGCCTCGAGAATCCCGTCGTGGCCTCTTCCATCTTCTACAACTCCCATTTACTGAAGGACCTGGCTTATGCAGAAGGAGGCACCTTTGAACATCATCGCACCTCCATGTACACCAACTGGGAGAAGGTACTTCCCTTCCATTCTACCCCTGCTCTATCCTCTTTCCTTTCTGACTTACTTGTTCTGTTCATACTTAGGTGAGTCTGGACATATCATTCATTATCCGTGGTCTATTCAGTGCTCGGTCCAAGGTAGATTCCCTGGATAAAGAAGTCAATGGTCTAGACAGGTCTGAGAGCTACTTGCACCCGACTCCAGCAAGAGCTAGAGGCCGCCGACCTAGCTAAGACCCGGGCCCAAGACGAACTGAGGATCGCGGAAAACAATCATCAGCAGTATATGGATTCCGTCAATGACCATTTGAGTCACCAGCCCACCTCCCTCCTCCAGCAGCACCAGGAAGATACCGCGGCTTTTCTAGACCAGCATAAGATGGACATGGCGACCCTCCAAAACCACTACCGGTCCTTGGCTGACAAGAGGGTGGCTAGGAAGATCCAGGAAAAGCATGTGCAGCTTCTCAAGGAGGGTCGCCTCCTCCCAGAGGCGCCGCCGACCCCCGCTGATGAGGAGATGTACACCGAAGACCAATCAAAGCCTGAGGGGTCGGTTGAAGCTGGGGAGACTGTTGAAGAGGCTGCGGAGGAAGCCCGTGTTGAGGCCGCTACTCCTTCTGCTAAAGATGTCAACACCGATGACCCCATCGATATCACTACGGAGATCCATTTAGATTCCCCCTGAATCTGTCCTTGTGACCTTTGTATCTTGACTATGTGTGTTTTGATTTTGGTGGTTAACTATTGTTGTATAATTTCATGCTGGTTTTTCTCCTTTTAAAAGGAGCGTTGCTGTGTAGTGTGACATTACCCATGATGTGTAACTCCTACCGGAGATGCTCTCTTTTCCCATGTTATGTTTAATTGAGTCTTTTGCTGTCTCTGGCATTGTGCACCTACCTGATGCTCAATCGTGGAATCCATTTACTCTTTTATTTCCCGAACATGGGTTTATTACCCTACTATTTCATCCTTTATCTTCTTTTCTTTCCTGGCCAATCCCTTAGGCTCACCGTGTCCTCCTCCTGAGGCTGACGAGCCTGCTGGGCCATTGTCTTGCCTCTATGTTTGATTCGGATGTGGTGTCCGCGAAGGGATAACCCCCCCCCCTCGCTCTTTGGGGCTAATGAGCCTGCCGGGGCACTGCCTTGCCCCTAAATTTGATTCGGATGTGTTGTCCGTGAAGGGGTCTTCCCCCGCTGAGTTAGATTTTATTTTTTGATACCATGGATTTTGCTCGAGGCGGATATGAGCCCGGCAGAAAAAAAAAAAAATGCCCTTGCCCCAATGTTTGATTCGGACGTGATGTCCACGAAGGGTTTATCCCCCCGCTCTCCCTCGGGGGCTAATGAGCCAGCTGGGGCACTACCTTGCCCCTAAATTTGATTCGGTCGTGATGTCTGTGAAGGGGTCTTCCCCCACTCCGGATTCGCTTTGAAGGCTTTGAGGCCGATGAGCCTTGCCCGGACGTGATTTCCTGCCCCCAATGTTTGATTCGGACGTGATGTCCGCGAAATGTTTGTTTGGACCCCCTCTCCTCTCGAGGGGTGATGAGCCCGGCGAGGCACCACCTTACCCCTATGTTTGACTGTTCTTTGTTAATTCTTCATATTCGTTGCTCAAAAGTGTCGTTGTATTATATATGTGTAAACAGCCCAAGTCATTTGCCCCGGACTGGTAGTACCTTCAAACATAAAACTTTTTCAACATTCTTACATTCCAAGGTCTTTCTATCAACTTTCCTTCCCCGGTCCGCAGTCTGTATGTTCCAGCCCCTCCGACCTCCACCACTGTGTAAGGCCCTTCCCAATTAGTCCCCAGCTTTCCTTCATTTACCTTTTTAGTGCTTGGAGTCACTCTTCTGAGAACCAAATCCCCCACTTGAAATTTGCGAGGCTTCAATCACTTGTTGTATTGTCTTTGCAAGCGTCGGTGATATTCTTCTAGTCTGATGCGCGCGGTATCCCGTTTCTCCTCTGCCAAGTTCATGTCTCTAGCAAGTATGCCCCAGTTCAAACAGCCTTCGTGCGCGTCGTAGCTACCACCATCTCCGAAGGGATCACGGCCTCTATTCCGTATGCCAATGAGAAAGGAGTCTCTTTCGTGGAGGTCCGTAGTGTAGTACGGTAATCCCACAGTACATGACTCAGCTCTTCGGCCCATGCTCCCTTCCGGTCCTCTAATTTTCTCTTGAAATTGTTCATGATAGTCTTGTTAGAGGATTCGGCCTACCCATTACCTTCTGGGTTGTATGGAGCCGAGAATCCCTATTTCACATTATAGGCTTGCAAGAACTCTCTCACTTTCGACCCCATGAACTGTGTTCCATTGTCCGCAATGATGGAATGCGGCAATCCAAACCTACAGATAATGTTCTCCCATAAAAACTTAATCACCTGCTCCTCCTTGACTTGCTACAAGGCCACGGCCTATATCCACTTAGTGAAATAATCAATAGCGGCCAGCATGAATCTTCTCTTACCTCTTGCCATTGGCAACGATCCCACGATATCCATGGCCCACATGGCAAACGGCCACAGGCTGGACATATTGTGCAACGGTTCTGCTAGTGCGAATATTTGCTGAGCAAATCTCTGACATTTTCCACACCTCTTGGCAAACTCCACCGCGTCCCTTTTTATGTGAGGCCAGAAGTAGCCTTGCATTAACAGTCGGTGTGTAGTTGTTCTCCCAAATGGCTCCCACAGTCCCCTGCATGCAGTTCCGCTAACACTTCTTATGCCAGGCTCGGCCCTAGGCACCTCAGCAGCGGTTCATCAAAGTTCTTTCGGTACATCTCTTCTTCTACCAGAATGTATCTCCGTGCAGTTTGTTCCAATCTCCTTCTTTCCTTCTCATCGGCCACCTCCCCTCCCAACAGGAAATGTTTGATAGGGCTCATCCATCCTCCTGCCACCTCCGCGGCCTGGCACACTTTGACCACCCTCTCGATGCTTGATTTCCCCAGCTTCTTTACCCTTATGGTTCTCTCCTCCGACCCCGACATTGCGGCTGCGACGTATGCCAGAGCGTCCACATGCCGGTTCTCGCCGCGGACCAAATGTACGAATCTAACTTTCTTGAACTTGGCTGCCTTGCGATGCACTACCTCCAAGTATTTGGCCATTCGAGCACATCTAGCAACGAATCCTCCGTTTGCCTGACATACCACTAAGTTGGAATCTGAATAAACCGTTAACTCATCTACCCCCAAATACTCTGCCATTCCCAATCTCGCTATTACGGCTTCATACTCTGACTCATTATTGGTGGCCGCGAACCCGAGCCTCATGGACAACTCGATTCGGTCATTATCTGGAGTGACCAACACTACGCTATTCCACTGCCCGCATCTATTGCTGACCCATCCACGAACACTCTCCATCCATTCCTTTTATCCTAGGGATCCGATCCATCTGGCTCCCCCTCTTGTTCGGGCTCCATGAGCATTTCTTCCCCCCAAGTGGGATCCTCCGCTGGGAGCTCTGCCAGAAACTCCACTACTGCCTACGCCTTTTCCGCGGTTCTTATTTGATATTGCAATTCATAAAAGCTCAGCATCACCGCCCATTTGAGCATTCTCCCGGACTTCTCCGCCTTCAGCGCTTGCTTGAGGGGTAGGTTTGTCACCACCACTACTGAATGTGCCTCAAAGTATGGTTTCAACTTCAACGCCGAGAATATCAATGCCAAGGCATATTTCTCCACCTTGTTGTACCGTGTCTCCGAGTCCAATAGTGTTTTGCTCTGGAAATATACCGGTTTTTCAATCTTGTCTACCACCCGGACGAGAACCGAGCTTACCGCGTCTTCGGTCACTCCCAAATACAAGTACAGCTTCTCCCCTTATTCAGGTCGCGATAACAAAGGTGCCTGGCCCAAATACCTCTTTAGCTCTTAAAAGGCCTCCTCGCATTCTGGCGTCCACACAAAGTCCGGAGTCCTCCTTAACAACCGATACAACGGCCTACATTTGTCGAATGACTTAGATATGAAACGGTTTAATGTCGCGACCCTTCCCGCTAGCCTCTGTACTTCTTTAATGTCCTGGGGGTGACGGCATTTCTACTAGTGCTCTTATTTGCTCTGGATTGGCTTCTATTCCCCGTGAGTCACAATATAACGCAGAAATTTCTCTGTGGTCACTCCAAACATACATTTCTCTGGATTCAGTTTCAAATTGTGCACCCGCAATATGTTGAATGTTTCCTCCAACCCTTCCAAATGTTCCTCTTCTGACATGTTTTTTCCACCATATCGTCGATATATATCTCAATACCCTTCCGTATCTTGCTCGCAAACATCTTCTCCCCAGTCGCTGGAATGTGGCCCCAGCATTCTTCAAACCCAACGACATCCTTGTGTAGCAATAGGTACCTCCCTCCACTATGAAAGATGTCTTCTCCTGATCCGGCCCATACATCGCGACCTGGTTATATCCCATCGAGGCATCCATGAAAGAGAAAATCTTGAACTCCGCTGTCCGATCCACTAGCTCATCCACCCACGGCATTGGATAACTGTCCTTAGGGCACTCGGAGTTAACGTTTGTGAAGTCTACGCACATACGCACCTTTCCGTTCTTCTTAGGTACCGCGACTATGTTGGACAACCAGTCTGTGAACTCTACTTCTCGAATTATGCCCGCTCCCTTTAACCTTGCAACCTCTTCGCAGATTCCCTCCTCATACTTCGGCCTAACGTCACGCATTTTCTGTCTCACCGGTTTGGCATCTTCCCTCATGTGTAATCGGTGGCATGCGAACTCTAGATCCAACCCCGTGATCTCCTCAATTGTCCAAGCAAAGATGTCCTTATTCTCTGAGAGAAACTGTATCAATTTGTTATTCCACTCTTCCGGCAATTAGATCCCACTGATGTGAACTTATCCTCCTCCCCAGTTCCCACATTTACCGTCTCGATCTCGTCAAGTGTTTTTGGTACTGCTGGCGTCTCAGTATCCTTTTCCGCGGAGGCACACTGTAATTGATACGTCTGTCTCTTTCTCGGTTTCGAGGCCTCTCCTTCGTCCCCTTAGATCAACCTCTTCACTGTTCCCTGATGACTGTTCCTCGATGTCACCTGATCGCCACGAACTTCATGCATCCCTGTTGGGGTGGGAAATCTGATCACCTGATAACATTTGGACGATACCGCCTTCATCTCATGGATCCATCGCCTCCCAAGGATGGCGTTGTACTGTGAATTTGGGTTTACCACCTTGAATCGAGAGAACACTGTCACTGGTCCTGTGGTTATGGGCAGCAGGAGCTCCCCTAGTGGTTCGGTCATACTCCTATTGAACCCATACAAATTGGTCTGCGAAGGTCTCAACTATCTCCTGTCTATCTTCATTTCTTCCATCGTCCCCACGAACAACAAGTCCACTGCACTACCACAATCAATCAACACCCTTTTCACCATGTAATTCCCCATAGCCACTGTGATTACCAATGCATCCTCATGTGGGGAGTCGACTGTCTTCAAGTCCGCGTCTGTAAACACTATGCTTCCTTTTCCGGTCGTGGACCATGGGACGGGTCGCGAGTAACCTGCCTCTTCGTTAACTTGTTGTATGCTAGCTGTCCGCTGTATCCTATCTCGGTGAGTGTTGTGACTCAAGATTTTCCCACTGAATATGACATTTATGGTACCCAGTATTCTCCCTTGGTTCAGTGGCTGCTCCTCTTCCCTTTCTCTTTGGTAAACTCTTTCAGTAGCCCCTCCCTATCATCCTTTGTACCAGCCATTTGAGGGCATAGCATTCATTCGTCTCATGATTCTATATTTGATGATATGCACAGTACGGCTTACCCGGTATTTCGTTTGGCTTGCTTCAGCAGACCTTCATAGCCCTGCAAATCCTGAATCAGCAGCAATAGTTCACTCAACGGCCGGTCTAATGGTGTCGGCTCCATTTCTCGATAGGGTTTCCGTTCTCTATTTTCCCTTCGAGCTTCAACTCTCCCCCTTTCTGGCCACGAAGCGTCACCACGGCGTCCACCGCTTCCTCTATCTGATGTCTCGTATCTTCCGCAGTCATCGCTTCGATCCAAAGCCAACACGGCCTTCCCCGACCTCCTTGTCTCTTTCTGCAGTGTATCCTCATACCTTATATACTTCTCCACCCTCGGATATAAGTCCTGCAGTGTCGCGATCTCGTTCTTAGCCACGGATTCGTGTACCCTGGTTCCCGATCGCAGCCCCCTCTCAAAGGCAATCACCGCAGTTCTTTCGTCCAAGTTCTCCACCTTTAGTGTTTCCGCCTTGAATCTGCATAAGAATTCTCTCACTAACTCTGCAGTCCTCTGTCTCACGTTGAATAGGGCCGCTATGTCCACCACTCGCCTTTTCTGATGTATGAAGTGGTCCACGAAGGCTTGCTCTAACTCAAGGAAGTTGTTTATACTCTTCGAGGGCAGCCTATAATACCAGTCCGAGGCTCCCCCTTTCAAGCTTGCCGGAAACATCATGCACCGCAGCCCCGTCAGATATCACGGGTTCACCGCCCGCGGTGGCATCTTCTTTGAAAGTGGTGGATGTGGTCCGTCGGATCTCCTGTCCCATCATACCTCTCAAATTTAGGCTGGTTGAACTGCTTTGGGACCTCCGCCCTCCAAATTGCATCCGCCAACGGGTTGCGGTTCAATCCCGCCAGTACTTGGTTTGCCGTTCCACTTGTGCCTTTCGCTTGCTCCAAGCTCGCTTTCAAATCGTTGGCGATCTTCTCCTTCACCTGCTCCCTGGTGAATCCCGACACCCCGTTCTCCCCCAAGTCGGGTCTCCCCTCCTCATCTCTCACCATCTCCGGCACCTCCCTTTCCGATTCCTCTATGGTCTCCCTCTCCCTCCGCAACCCCTCATTCTCTTCCCTCAACCTTGCTACTTCCTCCCTTAACTATCTCGTTTCTTCTGATGACGATGCGGCTATCTCTTCTCCTCCTTGCTCTCCCCCATCATCCCCTACTGACTCCACCTCCTCCTCTATGACCGCCACCTTCCTCGGCGTTCTACACCTCTCTTTGCTCTCATTGCCATACCTACTAATGTTCAGATCTCGGTCCCCACAAATGGCGCCAAATGTTGTGTCACAAACACTGTTGCATCCACTCTCCTCTCTTTCTCTCTTAGTTTCGCCTCCTCTCTTTTCTTTTTCCCCCTTTTTCTCCCTCTCTCTCTCCAACACTATTCTTTTTATACTCCCTCCCTTCTATTGCAGCCATCCACCTGTCCTTCCATCTATCGCTTCTCGGCCTTCCACGTGTAGAGTTTTTACTGTACATTGGTACTCCGCAGTGTGATACCCTACTCCCGTGTCTTTTGTTTATCTCGCTTCGGGCTCACTCTTCCCAGCTATCCGCTATTCCCTGACTCCTGCTACTGCGGCTTGCATCGGTACCTCGACCTTTGACCCTGGTCGTCGCAGACCCTATCACTACACATAACAAACATCACACATCACAATCTTATCACTACTGCAACGATTTAGAAATGTCTGAAGATCGTCATGATATACTTCTAATCCAAAGGCACTGCTTATAAATTTGGGTAGTTTTGAAGCTCAGTAGAATGAAATAGGACCATGACGCGCTTTCTCATAATAACAATATTTTTTTTCTACGTAAAAGAAATGTAATAATAACAATATTTTTTTTCTACGTAATTTAAGGGCAGAAAATGATGAACAAGGTGCAAAACGAACTCCTGAGAGTGCCCAGTAGGAATACAAGGACCATGGTTCCCATTTTGGTGTAGATGTACAGTCATACTAAAAAAACTAACTACAGATAACGTCAGTCGTGGCAAATATGTATGCATCATTTAGGCATGGAATAGCAATATCTTGATAATAGATAACAAAGAAATCCATAGAATGAATTAAGGGGAGGAAGCGAAGACGAGCAAGCAAGGAGTTCTCTCGGGTAGTTAGTGTAATTTGTTATATTGATAATAGATAACAAAGTACTTACATCATAATAATCGTGTAATTTGAGACCTTTCTATATCTATAGGCTGCATAAAGGGCCAAGCCCACCTGTGTTGTGTGATCCGCAAGTGAAGGGCAAGTGTACGTGTAAGGATAATACACGCTGTCAATGAGAAGTAAAATGAAATCATAAATTTACAACTACTAAGGGCATCTCTAATGGGGGGTGTAAAATTACACTTCCACCTAGGTTCCACGTAGGTGCCATTAGGATTTTACACCTCTAATTGTATAGTATTGTATAGTTTATAAATATCCACTCTAAACTCTCCAATGGAAGAGTGTAAAAAAAAAATAGATTTTAAACTTCGGGGCGTCACTTGAGTGGCGTCCCTCTTTAATTTAAACTGGGGCGTCATTGGGTGGCGTCCACTTGGAAATGACGTCCCCGAAAGTTAAAAAATTACTTTAGAATTAGAAAGGGACGTTACTCCAAGTGACGTCCGAAAATTATTTCACTCAGACGTCAGTTCGAGTGTCGCCCGGGTTTTTTATTAATAATAGTGAGAAGGGGAATTCCCCTCCCTCTCTATTAGCTAATACACTATTACCTACGGTATAGCACCCTCATTGGAAAGAGTTTTTTGATATTTGGAGTGTAAAATTTCCACTCTATACGGTTTACACCCCCCATTGGAGATGCCCTAAGTGGACTATCTAAGATATGGATATCAATTCATCAAATACTGTCTAAAGAACAAATACATTAGGCAAGGATAATAAGAAAAAGTTCTAAGTTGGGATATTGCCTGTCGAAATATTGTGCCAAACTGGCGTATAAGCTCTTGCATTCTCTTTGAACTAGCTGCTTCCCTCTTTACTGCTTCTTGTTCTTGTTTTTTCACACTAAAAACTTGTTTATCTTTCTCTTTATCCTTCAAAGCTGAACAACCTTTAGTACTCGGCATCTGTTTCTTGCTCAAAGACTCATAAAACTGTTCGACTTCACTCACTTTTTACTGAATCTATCATGTAAGTAAATAATTTAACCGCATTTATCAAAATTAAACATGAAGCCTATAAATATTTTGATTATTAGTTAGGTTTGAGGTTGTTTTACCTCATCGACCTTTACAACGACTTCGTCAACATGGTGTCTAAATCCCTATAAAATTGTAGTGTCATCTTCAATTTTCACTATCATTTAGTATAACTGTGCATAGTATTTTGACTATTTTCATGTCTTTTTTATTGAGATAATTATTAAGTATTGTGATTCTATATCCACTCAGTGAACAAGACCTGGTCTGAAGAAAAAATGAAAAATTTGTCATGTCTTGTTATCAATGATGATGAGAACTAAGGTTTATTAGTATTTTATTGGAACTCTAATCTAATTGTGCTCGAAATGAGTGCTTATTCCGGATTACTAGTGTCTAAGAACCTACAAAATTATTTCTTGAATATACTAATATAGTAGATTGTGGTTACAGATTTACTTGGAGGCTGAAGTAATTTCATTTTGACAGAGGGAGCAAGGTTCTTAGGCAAGACTCTTGGACGAAAATAGAATCAGAGCGAAATGTAGTGAACTTAAATTGATATTCTAGCCGAGGCCCAAGCGTGTGGTTTCCAGCCTTGTCTGCAACTTGATCAGTACTAAGCATCGTGAGTGGGCCGAGTGAAAGTCCACTACATAAAATAAGACCAGATCCATGTGCTACTTTTCAAACTTTGAGCAAGCACACTATAGCTCTGGTGTAATTCTAACAAAGGGCCTAAGCATGTGCCATGGCATGCCTTATATTCCTACTAGCCATTTGGCCCGGCCTATGGCCGGACTTGCTACATAGATAGCTAATGACTCAAAAGCCTAAAATTCACTTGAATAAATAATATATGTATATTGATAGCTAATGATTCATTGCATACTTTGTTTGAAGGATTTATGTTTTTCTATTTTTTTTTTAACGGGATTGCAAGTTCTCAAACTTTGATCTAGTTAGTGTAATGCATACATTTTTTCTGGCTGATGCATTAACAGTAGCGAAAGACAAATCGATGGCAATTTCAAATCTAGATGAGAGTCCTACCTTAGCTTTCTCAGCTGTTTGACAAAGTATTTGGACAGCTAACTTGCCGATTGTAGCATCAATCAGCACTCCACAAATAAAAATCAATATAATTACACTTCACAAATCGAGTAGCAATTAAGACACATTCGAAAAGGTCAAGCCAACATTGCACTTGGTGAGGTCTCGACTGGCAATATCAAATGAGACATCAATATATACCAAGCGCAAAAACAGTAAAACTGTAAAACTGTTGCCTTCACTCCAAGGCCTAGACTAAGTTACGACAAATTATGGTAGAAACATGTTTTTTGACGTACCACAACTAATTTAAGCCGATTAATCATAATCTCTCAGATAGTTCAATCGATGAGAACTTAACTAAGTACTTGACAATACTATACTAAAAACAAACAATGTATATTTTATCATTAGAGCAAACAATTTAGAACCTAACAATGCAAAGATCTAAGTTTTATAACAATACTACTACTTGATTGAGTATTCAAGAAGAATACATGCCTTAAAATCATATGTTTATCTTTTTAATGATCCCACAAAAAAAATACGCTTTATCAACCGCCACGGGATGAGATGGGAAGATGAAGTGTTGTTTGGGTTTTGGAAAGTAAAATAAATAAATAAATAAAATAATAATAATAATCTCATTAGATGTTGTTTCCTTTTTTTTTTTTGCCGATTCATTGTTTCATTTTTTTTATCCTGATTCTCGTGGGTAGTTAAAATTTTATTTCTCCTGTTTTCTCGTGACTAATTTTGGGTACTTAAAATTTTGGCGTGGACAACCTCGAGGTCGAAAAAAGAACTGCTAAAGACTAACTATTTGGCCCAAATTCTATGGCGGACTTGCAATTTTTTAAAATTGACTTTAGGCTAACTATATTTTTCAGTTTATTATTATTATTATTTTATGATTAAGTAGAAATGGATATTATATTAAACATTAAAAAGCATGGATAATATTCTAGATATATATATATATATATATATATATATATATATATATATATATATATATATATATATATATATATATATATATATATATATATATAAGATAATATTCCAGATGATATATTGTTGAAAGAGATTATTAAAAACCAATTGTGTGTGGCTGAGAAGTGGAATGAGTAAATGAGTTGTAGGTGGAATTCATGTATCCGCAATCAAAACCTAGGGACAAATAGTATAAAGAAATTGATCAATTTTTTTGTGTATCATAATAAATTACACGATTCCTTCATAAACTAAAATACATGTCAAGTGCATAATTACATTGACTGAGGTTACTCCAAATGGTACACTATTATGCTATTTTTATTTGAACATGAATGAAATTTGGTAGGATGGGTTGGAAATTCGACCTGATACTGCCTCGCCAGTGACCTTGAGGGGATGTTATTGCCCTGCTGCTCAAGTCCATACAGAAAGATTTTGGAAGAATAACCACCATTATAATTGTAAGGTGATAAACAGATAATCATTCAATTTCAATTTCAAAAGTCATGAAGTTCTCAAGCTATTTAATCGAATGAAGCATTTGGGTGTTTCTCTTGATAGAAAGGTTTACAATGCTGTCATTTATGTATTAGCAAAAGGTAAGCATGTGAAAGAAGCCTTTGATTTAATGAAGACCATGGAAGAGAAGGGTTTCAAACCAAATGTTGTTACTTATAATTCACTAATCAAGCCTCTTTGTAAGGGTCATCGGGTGGAAGAAGCTTAAGGTGGTCTTTGATGAGATGTTGCAAAAGGGTTTCTCCCCGACAATTAGGACTTATCATGCTTTTTTTGGCATCCTTAAAACTGGGGAAGAGGTATTTGAGCTCTTGGAAAAGATGAAAAATGCTGGATGCCACCCTGTTAATGATACTTATATCATGTTGATTAGAAAGTTCTCATTTGGTGGGATCAGATTGAAAATGTTTTCAAGCTGTGGAGTGAGATGAGTGAGAATGGATTGAGCCCTGACCGGAGCTCATATATAGTCTTGATACATGGACTCTTTTTGAATGGAAAGTTGGAGGAGGCCTGGAAGTATTATGAAGAGATGAAGGAGAAAAGGTTTTTGCCAGAAGCAAAAACGGAAGAGATGCTTCAAGCTTTCGCCTCTGCCAGGTAGACTGCTGGAACATTGGATTTCAATAATCAAACGGGTTTGGATTCCCCGAAAAAGAACCCCAAAGTTGTCTTGAACACGTCTAGCTATGAAAAGGATTTTCTGAAACTACCTGAAACCAAAAAGGTTACGCGGGAGAAGGGTTTCTCTTTTTGGGAGAAGTAGGATCTAGTAGTATACTAAATGGGACTCCTCACCTAGCCCTTGATATTGACTTCCATAAAGGTTTTAATCCGGTGTGCAAGGTATATAATAAACATCATTTTTGTTATTTATAGATGCTTTTTTTCTAGATTTTTCCCATAACTTGTTATAGTTGTCATTTGCATGAACTCTCCTGGGCAGAGTTCAGTTTCAAACAAAGAATGTTTGTTAACAAACTGGCTAATGTTGACAATGAAATAAAGATATGCACAAAAATGTAATGAGTATTAACATCAAGTCATTCTTCAACAGGGTAAAAACCTCAAGCTCTGAGCCATTTGATATCCATCTCAAAGTTTGAATTATATGTTCTCTGTAGTCAGTTACTCAGTTGTTCTTATTGCACCAAACAAAATATCAAATGTTATGTTCTCTGTGACTCAACTTTTTGAAGTGCTCTGTGTAGAGTTGGATTGTTAGGTACTGTTGGTATCAGGTTTCAGTAGTATGTAATGATCACACAGTTTCAAAGTAGTGTTAATGCATTTGAAGTTTCTATGACGTCTAGGTTATTTAAGCTATATATATGGTTAAAAAGTAAAGGGCAATGTCTCGATTCTCGAAAGTAATGCTAAGAAGACGACCAAGGTTAGTGTTTTGCTTAGAGCAGTTTCAAATGCTTATTTTGTCAGAAAGATTTACTTAAGGCAAATGGAAGCTCATTATGGATTAATGAGAAGCAACACAAGCAAAGGCCGATGATTAAGTTAGGAAATTTGAATTTGACCCTATCGAGAATTGCTGGTAGTATAACAGATGATGACAGACAAATTTTTATTTTTGTGACACTCTTCACAAAACAAAAAATCTTGGCCCATAAATTACCAACTCGTAATTCAAGATCATGCCTGTGATCTTGTTAAAAGGATTTGCTACCTCTAGAGTAGATGGAACCTAATTAACGCCAACAAAACATAGTATTTATGAAACCACTAACCTTGAGTGTCGGATATCTGTAGAGTATTTGTGATTGTCTCCTGAGTGAAGCACTACCAACAACACTCCCAGATGGAAGCTCTGCTAAAGAAGCTGCACTCAAGGAAATGAATGCATCTCGAACATCCTCCCGGGGAAGGTTGCAAGGCAAAATAGTACCATTTGGTAAATATGTAGGTACATCTTTCATGGAGTGAACAGCAATATCAATTTCACTATTTAAAAATACCTCATCTATTTCTTTCATAAAAAGTCCTTTACCACCTATATCTGTACTACAATGATAATATTAATTTCTTGAAGTTGTAAGAGAGACAATGTTCTATTTCTCGAGGGTTTTTATTTGTTTTGTAACCTAGCTGCAGTTTTAATTTAGTAACTATATAAAATAGACCGTAATATATTAAAAAATCTGAAATCAGATCGGATCGGATTTTGAAAACACATCCAATTCCGGTCCATTTATTTTTCAGAAAAATCAGAATTCGGAAAATTTTGGTTTTCGGAAAAAAGTGGCACCCCTAAAGTGAAAACTCATCACCCACGTGTTCCTTCGTGCTCCACATGATGGTTTATGAAAGTAAATTACAACGAACTGAATGAAGTTGATTTGAGTCAGATTCTCTGGAATGTTTAACGATGTGTTCATTTGGTTGCGATATATGATCCTAATGAACGTGGCCTCGAAATGACTAAACAAACATTATTGCTTCGCTCCTCCACCAAAAGTATCTTTTGTATACCTACCGGCCCTACCCTGCTATTTGCCCAAGGAAAAAGAAATGATTGATGGCGGTTTCTCTTAGTAGGGTGGGAAAAACATAACCAAAGTGATATCCACCATACAACAACCTGAAAACTGATTGAAAATGCATGGTGTGAACAAAAGCTCATACATATTAGACAATATTTAGACTTATATAGTACGTTAACCCCGAGTAAATACAAAGGGTAAAAGGGTTCGTCACAAAATATAGAACGTAAGACTTGCTACCATAACAAATAATCACGATATTCTTTTCGTGACGCCGGAGAACAGTAGAGTCCCATATAACCGGTTTTATTTGAACATTCAGAAAAACAAAAGCTTGAAACACACACCGCAGGTGACATTCCGCCCGTAGTGTCACTCTGATCCTCACTTGGTCCACCAATGGAGGAAATCCTTTTGTCGGTTGATCTTCTTCCTCAAGTTGAAGAACTCCATAGAGCAAAGCTTCGCTGTTGGAGGACAACCTCGAACATAAATGTCAACAGGCACAATCACATCACAGCCACGAACAACAGTAGGAGTAGTGGTAGTAGCCACCGCCATTTGCACAACTACCCATCGAAATGACCCATCGAGGTTCGGGCATTTGATCATAAAAGCTCAGACTTCCAAGACGCGCTTCTCTTGGCTGCTTTTCGCAAGGACTGAGTATTTTGTCGTTTTGAAAACCGATAAAAGCAAAACCGTGAGTCACCAAAAGAATTAATCAAATTAGTCATAAGCTTGAAACGCATTGCACAAATTTAACTATTGAACTATGTCGTTTCTTCTTCTGCTTATCAGATCTTGATCCTCGAGCTTCTTTGACATTATCCACTAGGAGCTTCTACTTTCCTCGAAGAGTAATTACATGAGTGCCAATCCTTGGAACTTCTATTTTCCCTAGATGGTTATCCAAATTTGAATATGTAGATACAATAGTCTCACAGAGTCACAGTCCCACAACTCAGACTCACCACTACTTTCCTCCACCAAGACTACCCTCATCATCATCATTATCACACATCTCGCCATATTCTACACCTTTCTTTGAATCGAAACAGCGGTGACTCCCCCCAAATTTCACCATTTTTTGACCCCTCATTTTCACAAATGATATCTGTAGGAACTTTATACTTGGCATCAAGTTCCAGTTCATCTTTAACATGGCCTTTAAGGGAAAAATTAAGTTTATCTGCAAGGCTTTTCGTCCCTCGGCAACAACGTAACCATTTAATTCACTATCACTTTCCGTCTCGCACTCCGCGATGTGAGTCGCAACAAAACAATCAAACCTGTTAGAGTATTTCCAATGCAAGGTTACCAACAAAGCTACCCTTGCATTTGGAAGCTTTGTTGCTATAGTTGTTTTATTTTTATTTTTTAAAAAAAAGACAGAATAATGGTTTCAAAAAAAAATTGGGCAGCCTCGTTGACATTACTTCCATAAGAAAATAAAAATTTACCATATCAAATTGTTCATCTAAAAGGCGAAACTCTCGACTTCTCCTCAACAAATGTCAAAAATATTTATAATGGCGAGAAAATAATTCAGCATTTTTGGTTATGTGTGTTTTAAAAGGACTGTCTAAAAATTTAACGCCCAAGTCTCAGCTAATCCATGTACCATGAGGAGGAACATTTTCTTTGGACAGAAAATCATGTAACATCGTAATATTAGCTAGCTATTAAGGAATACATAAGTTTGGTTGTCTACGATCATGTTTTCAAGCTAGTTATCTCCACCAACAATTTATAATGCATTGTCAGTTTGTCACCTAGTAGCACCATGACTTGTCTAACTACCAACAGTATACCACAAATCACAAAACCCCACCAACTCAAATCTTCGAAGTACTTACGTGTATAGTTGCAATCTGAACCTAGTCATCCTGATGCCTCAATAGTTTCATGTTTCACAGCTCGCAGACTATATACACACAAATAAAAAATTTACCAATAAGAGCAGACTTGCTTAATTAGAAAATGATAACTTCATAGCAATCAAACTATTAAAGGAACAACTGAAGGCACGTGGGGAAAATACCTCACATGCACTTGACAAACAAACAATCCTACTCAATAGTGTCATAAAAGGGTCAGTGGGGACTTACCCTTGCCATGTTGAAAGAAGGAAACCTTGTAAATGGTTTTGATACCATATCAAATTGTTCATCTAAAAGACGCCGAACTCTCGGCTTCTCCTCAACAAATTTGCTATATATCTTCTTGTAAACTATCCAAACTTCATTATCCACACGCCCATTGCTTACTATGCGCTCTTCATTCAAATTTATCTTCTCATCCAAACTTACCACCCTCTCCTTCTTCCGGAACATTTTCCTGCACAACAAAATCCTCTTCCAAGTCCTCCACATCCGAACCAAATCGAGACATGTCACTATCATGATCAAGTAAAGCCGATACTTCCGGACCAACAACTTTCTGAACCTTCACACCAATCGTCTTCGCCGCAACTCCATAAATCGAATTATCATTAAAATCGTCACCAATTCCTGACACATTCACTCTCGGCGCATCATAAGCCGGAAAACATAACTCAATGAATACCCAAAACATTAAATGAAACTAAATTTGTTAATTGTAACTAAACTTTACCGAGCGAAATTATCATTAAAATCGTCACCAATTCGACACATTCACTCTCGACGATCATATATGCCTAGAAAACATAACTCAATGAATACCCAAAAACATTAAATGAAACTAAATTTGTTAATTGTAACCGAACTTTACCGTGAGCGAAAAGTCGATCAAGTTTAGCTTTACTATTCTCATAATAAGCGTAATCACCACCAATTCTTGATTTCGCACCAATCATCCGAAAACCCAAGTTCCAAAAATCTCTTTCCTAATACGGCTTGAAGAGGAAGACCCACCCGAACCCGAACCGGTTTTTATTTACTTTTTTTTTTATATCTCATCTTCGTTTCCATCTTCATCTACATCCGCATTAGAAATATCATCAAAGATTTATCATCGGGCGGGGATAAGCTGCTTTTATTTCTTATTATCATCATACACATTTTGCTGTAAACCCATATCTAGTTAAACAACCTAATTTTTTAAAAAATGTAAACAGAATGAAAGATAAGAGGCATCAGCTCTTCCTATTCACCTAAAACTCATAAAACACAATTTATTTGATTGAGTTTTCATTTCAAGTCAATAAAACTCGTCATTTGCCTCTGCTATTGTAAACTAAAAAAGATTGGATCTAATAAGGCTTTGCAAAGAATATATCCTTACATAGAAGATCGGTCTTATTTCTGGCATTGATGATGCATTGTGACGACTCATTGTAACCTTGTAATATATAAAAGTCGGAGTTACGATTTCTGAGGAAAATAAGATTGGATGTAGTCTTACCGTGACAACTCGCAAGAGAAACTTTTAAAAATAGAGAACGGATTTGAGAGAGTGATTCACAGAGGAAAAAAAGATAACTGTTGATCTTAGATTGGTGATGATTGAAGAAGCAAAGATGGTTTGCCGTTTTTTTTCCTATAAAAACCCATCCTTTCTCTTGCCTTCACAATTCGTGTAAGCCTTTGATCTGAAACACGGTATTAAAATGAAAAAGAACTTCTTGTTTTGTTTGGAGATAAGATTTAAGAACGGAGTAAGAATGGAGATAAAATTTAAGAATGAGATAAGATTTAAGAAAGAGGTTTTTATCTACTTATCTATTTTGGGTTTTTATGTATTTTGGGCTACGAACAATTGAAATCGCAAAAAAAGGGCGTAAAAAAAGGGCGTAGAATTCATTTTTTTAAGTAAAATCTGATGTGTCAGTTTGAGAGAAAAATGGGAGCTGACGTGGGTCACTGGGAGCATTCTCAACTACTCAGTATTAATGGTCTTAGATTCCTATTGATCAGTAACTAGACATCATGAGATATCTCGTAAATGGCTGATTGAGATAGTCCACTACATAAAATAGGACCCGATCCATGTGCTATTTCTCAATTTTAAACAAGCAGTATAGTTTGGTGTTGACATGCGTCCACTCAACAACGTCATACAGTGCAATTAAATGTCGCATTTGTACCCCCTTTGGCACTAATTTAGAGTTCAGTGATGGTTCTTTCAGGAACGATGGAATGGCTTTCCGTTCATGGTGTCACAAAATTAACTAAAGTGTTTTACGCCAGTGAGATATTTGTAAACTGGTGATAACTGTTATGAAACTTTAGTTATTAGGCATTTCGCCTATGATAGTGATGGTTTAAATCGATCACATCTTACCCTGAGAAACGCTAGCAGGAGACGCCGCACTTGTGAGATGGCATACAAGCCAGTACCTCATATATATCACTAAAAACTCTCGCAAATCTTTTCGATTCTTCCCCTAAGAAAAGAATATATAACCTTTAGGATTGAATCTATTTTTAGGTGTTGCTAATTGATCCAAGAGACCTATGTAGTGGGCCTAGCTTGCCAAGTATTCTAATCATGTGACGTATTGCTCAATGTCAGATAATACAACAACCAGCAAAGTCTACTGTTCCCTAGATACTTATACGTTGCTGTATTCATTCCTGCCTTAGAAAAGCTTCAAGTCTGAACGTGTAATGCATGAGCCCCCCTACTCCACAAGAGTGGAAGAAATAGCTTTATCTAGACGCGTGTCGGTATCCAAACGCCAGAACGCATTTTAAGTCAAAGTTCTCCATTACTTCCTAACTTCCAACCAAAACACATAATTAGATTATCGGAAAAATAAAAGAAGAAAACAAAACACATAATTAGTGTGGAAACAAACTTTGGAGTTTGGAGTTTGGAGTTGGACTTAGTTTGAGTATAGGGGAGTGACAAATTTCCCAGTTTGGGACTTTGATTCAGCAGCAAAATGCACAACAAGTATGAATTTTGAAGAAGATATATTATTGTATGGCAGTGGACATTCCTCGTATATAAGAAGGTCGTTAGTATGTCAATACTTTTTTAATAGGAC
The DNA here is from genome assembly GCF_015680905.1 of Coptis chinensis. Classification (NCBI taxonomy): domain Eukaryota; kingdom Viridiplantae; phylum Streptophyta; class Magnoliopsida; order Ranunculales; family Ranunculaceae; genus Coptis; species Coptis chinensis. The sequence goes on along the minus strand of NC_141456.1, from coordinate 39,893,683 downwards.
AGCCTACGAATTTGACATTTAAATATTTAATATCATCGGATACCAAGTTGCAAATACAACTTCTTCCGAATAAGCACAGTAATTTGTGGGTAAAAGAATTCTTAATCTACTTTAGCAGAAGGGGCGGTGGTGGAAATCATTTTTTTGATCGCAAGTCCACGACCATATTTACGTCAGTGTCACGGGGTAACATATTGCACTATTAATAATACAACTTCCTCCTACCAAGTGTGACACTCAAAAGTTCCTTTCACAAGTGAACAACTGTCTAAATATGCAATCCAAAAAAATACAAAACGTTCTATTTGTGTTCTTCATTTTCCTATTCTTGCAGAGCAGCACTTCCCTGGCTTACAAAACCTTTGGTGGGAGAAAAGAACTTGTGTTCACAGAAATGTCTGCAGGCCCAACTAGTGGAGCGCCAAGTGGTGGAAGTGGTTCAAGCCATGGTAAGAATTGGAGCAGCAGTTGGGGCTGGGGATCAAGTCCTGGAAGTGGTTGGGGATATGGTTCAGGGTCAGGTCGATCTCCAAATGGACATGGGAAGGGGTTTGGTTTCGGCTTTGGTTCCGGCTCTGGGTTGGGTTCCGGATATGGCTATGGATCTGGCAGTGGTGGTGCTTATGGTGGTGGTAGTGGTAGTGGTTCGGGCTATGCTGGAGGTGGTACCGGTGGAGGAAGTGGTGGATCAGGTGGTAATCGAACACCATCTGTATCTGGAGGAAATTAAGAAGTGATACAAAGTTGGAGACTAGTTATGTGTGCTATACACTGTTGTGCTGTGTGGTGTGTCACGTGTGTTTAAGAATAGTAGTGATATGCAATTATGCACATACGTTATATATCTATGCTACTATGTTTTAGTAAGCAATAGCCACTCGTGAATAAATAGCACACTTCTTACATCAACCAACGGAATTGTATTGTTAGTTTGTTACCGAGGTTTTGAACTCGAGCAAATGCATGATGTACAATTGTACATTAGGTATATATAATGTAGTTATACTTATCTTGGGTATCTTTGGCAATAATATGAATGCTAAATGAACATGGTATCATGTATCAACTATCAAAAGCTCCTGATACTAACTGAACTCAAATTGCAATTGATGCATGCTTTCCTACAAATTGGTTAACACTACAAAAGGTTTTTCCGGCCAACGAAATAGCCTTGCCCAGGCTGAGATTGAGCCTTATATTCTGACTATGATGTGTGGCAATCTCAGATTACCATGGAGATGTTTATGTGTGTGGCTGACTCAAACTCGAATGTTTTTGCATTTAGTTTTCACATTGGCAAGCAATTCAGGTTGAAAATGCTTGTGAAAAGGATTGGACCTGCCGACCTGTAGGTTTTTTGGAAGGAAATGATAATAATTAAAATTAATTGAGCAACTACAAAGACGCTGAAATAATACTGACTGCAAAATTCCTCATTAGAGCAACGCCAGTGGTTTGCGCATAATGTATAAACTGAAAACTTTTTTGGAGTGCCCAAAACATACTCCCAGGTCCCAGTAGTACACCTACACTCAAAAATTATTTCTAAACTCACAGTTTCACAATTTTGAGACTCAGTTCAAGTTTTGACATTTGGCTAGTGACCTAGTGTTACGTGTAGCGCGTCAAGTCTTTAGCTCTAGTCTCACAGCAACTAAATGTTGTTTGAGTAAGCTTAATAGAGAATGTAATGTAGAACAAAGTAGAAATTTAGAAGAAATAGATTACAAAATCACTCGATTAGTAGAGAAGTGAAGAAGAAAGGCAAGAGATTTAGATTAACAACAACAATAAGTAAGAAAAAGATAAAAATTTAGAGTAGAAAGATAAATAATAACAAAGAGAACTCAATTGAGAGATTCTTGAATAATAATCAAATCATAATAATCATAATGGGTTCGTTTACAAAATACTAGAGAAGCCATATTTATATTTATCGGTATGGTTTCTTGGACTCTAACCAATACAAAATACCTATAATTCTAATTCGACACAAATTAAGAAATAACTTAACTCCTAATAATAGTATTCTAGAATCATCTAGAACATAAGTATTCTATCCAACATTAGAATACCTCGCGGAATTTATGGTGCAATTGAAGTTTAGCTGCTGTGTCAAATGTCAGTACAAAACCTTAAAAGAAAGAGTTAAACACGCCTATTAGCAATGAGTACAGTTACTCAAAAAAGTAAAAAGTTGAGCAGCATGTCAATCAGATAACCGAACGACCACCGCAGTAGCACGAAGGCTGCTGAGAAAGATCCTCTATTACTTGGAGATCCCCACCGAATCTCCATCCACTACTCACGCTCGGCTCGTACAGTCCTGTTTCATTGACGAGGCTTTACTGCTTTAGTTAACGTCTCAATTTCACTCTAGGATGTAGGAACACCGTATTATAGAACAGATCCTGTTCAAGTAAGATCTACAAAATGATAAAACGTAACAAGCTAGAGACCGGGAAAAAGTATTTGATTATATTTGCAACTTATCTGTAGGAGCACTTGATAATCCACCTACCAAGATAGTGAAAGCAACCAATCACTTTTCGAGTTTGTAATTCTCTCAGCAATTTTCTTGTTTCTAAACATGCTTTTATACCAACAATACCCATACTACCAAAACTTAAACTTAATTCCTATGCACTCCGCAAATCCAGCAAAAACGCACAATACAAAAGCATAGCCACTCAAGATAGCTAAGGCTGTAACTGATGACGCATAGATGGTATCCACGTACATGTTGATCAACCCTGTAAACACATTTGCCTACACATACAAAATGAAAAAAACATTAAGTAATAAAGATAACCAAGGGAAAAAGAACACAAAATGACTTTAGCAATCAGCACACAACTGTAAATTCTAAAAAGATATCACAAAAATCAAATTAATTGATTAGATGTTCTCTAGGTGGCACTTTCGCAGAAAATATTCACTAGAAAAGCTTGGATGCATGTAAATGGAGTTGAATATATACTGTAACTTAGCTCACCAGAAGAAATATTCCTAGTAAATTGCGACAGAATGCTTCTTCTAGTACCAACATCTTGTGTTCACCATTGAATTCTGAAAGCATCAAAATTGCTAATACCTGCAAGATTAAACACTTCTATTTGAGGAACAAAATTTTAGTTTGAACATAGTAAACACCCCTTATTCTTTACAACTGCTAATTTGATCTGACCCTTAGAAGATAGTACCCAATATTAATAGGTTGACGACAACTCCACGATTCACCTGCTTTGTGCTTTCATTTCTTTCTTGAGTTTCTTCTTCTTTCTCCTTACTCCTCCAATCACTTTTCTTTCTCTATTTCCATTCTTGCTTTTCTTTCATTTAATTGCTTAACTCTCACTACTACCTCAAAATCAGCTAATAAGAGTAATTGTTTTTCACGCAAGCCCAAGTGCAGCCAAGTATCAGCATATCATATGAACTACCCACTAATTTCTTGTAGTTAAGATATAAAACACAACAGAAGGCTTGGCGATTTAACAGGCTCGGCAAATGCAATTTTCCCCTACAATAGATGCAATATGCAAGTCCTGAAATTTTTATAATAAAATTCAGTCAAGAAAATGAAATACCTGAAAATTTTGTGCCAATACAAGTGTCACATATGCCAAATTACACTGCATCAAAATTTAGCAATAAGAAATTCAGTCCTTGATGTAATCCTCTAATCAAGTGCAAAAATCAATTGAAGTAGCAAAGTTTTACCATTCGGCGGGAAACTCTTTCCACATGCTTGTCTAGAATGACAGTCAACACCCTACAAAATCCATTAAATCATAGTTTTGGAAATGAAGTCTCAACATGAAGGTAGTTTCCCAGGGAGCACATTCCACCGAAACAAACAAACAAACACATAGGAAAAATAATCTTGAATTAGAAGTGTTACCAAAACATAATAGCAAGAATCCAGATTCTAGTCCTTGTCCTTTGGTCGCTTCTTATCCTTGATGTGGCATAATTGTCTCCAAAGAAAAGAGTTTTACCCAGAAAGACTCCAACAAGGTACAGACCCCAATATCCTGACCCATGAAATTGTTTAACCTTTCAGCAAACAAACAAAACCACAAACGAAATACATACATATATACATGGAGAGAGTCGACAACACAAGCTTCATGCAGCACAATTAAAGATGGAATGGAACTAAAAAAAAACATATATATGTAATAATGGCTGAGCTTCTGTAGTATCAGAACATTCTCTAACTAATCCTATTAACAATTCTTACAGTCCCTAAAACTATGTTACTTATTTAGATAGCAAATGATTAAATGCCAAGTACAGAAAGCATCCCAAACTCTTCCTATTAACATTAGTCAGAGATACTCCAAACTCTTCCTTTTAGCAATTTCAACGGTCCTTATGTTAAACTAACTGGTATACAACTAGCACTTGGATAAATGAACAGTGGAAAAGGACTCCTAACCTTTCATTAATTCAAATGGGCCATAAGTTAAAATACATGGAAAAATGTATTAACAACTGGAGAAGAAGTTATATGGATGACACTAACTCGAAGTCTCAAACTATGCATGCTTTCAACTTGAGATATTTCTTGTCCAGTGCATAAGTTAAGGAATAAATTTGCAAACTTTTACAGATTGGTCAAAAAATGTGTTAAAGAGATATCGTCTAACTGCCTATGGCATAGAAAAAAAAGTAAATTTCTAAAATAAGAACTACATCTACTCAAAGGATTAAATTAATGAGAAACCTTTGAAACAGATCTCTTGAAATCCTCACCAAATATACTAAATATCCCTTCCTTATTTTGGCTGATGATGTTCGCTGTCCTTTTGTTGGATAGAAGATAATCGTTCAAGCCACACAACAAGCACGTCTGGTAACCTGAACAATAGTAAATTTGAAATTGACTTTCCACAACATGCAAATGGTAACTCAGGGAAAAACAGACAATTGAAATCTTCATTAGCTCTATACCTATGAGCACCAGTAAACCTAGAACACCACAGCATTTAGGACTGATGCTGATTAGGGATGTTAAGATGGATACAGCAGCAAGGGTGAAAAAGAAATTCCAGTGGACACCATATTCTCCTACATGGACCTACAAAGAACAAAGAGATAGTATGACGAGTATAGAACAAACTTCAGCCATGACAAAAAGTTCAATTTCAAAATCAACAAATGACACATAACACAAAAAGAATAATGAGTTATGATTAAGTGGAGTACTCGAAAAAATGTTCAAGGAAAAGACAATTGACAGTATCATCAGCATCAATTATAAGTTCAGTTCCCAACCTGATAATCAACACTAACTGTAGAAATGAGCCGACCAAATCCCAGGAGGATCAGAGGGCCTGTTGACCGAGCGCAGTCTTCCACTCCCTAAGAAAAGTATTAAAAAAAATGCGTCCACTTCATTGACGCAAAACAATATTCATCACAAAGTTAAACTGTCTCGTGAAATAAGTTCACAGGTTACTGCTCCACGAAATAAATTAACTTCACTGTATACGAGTCAGTAAGCAGCATCAACTTTCCTTCTTGCCATTGAACCATTGGCAAGAAGGGAAAAAAAATTTAACTAGTATTACTAAACAAAAGAATAAAAGATAAATGGGATCCCACAATTCAAGATGAGGTTAAAGTTGATCCCTATACTGCAAAAGACTCCCAGGGGTTACCATTGTGGTGTACAGAAAACAGTGACCACATACAACCACCTTAGTCCTGGCCCCAGTGAACAGAGACCATACGACCTTCTTTGAAACAAGACTTCTCTTGCAAAATGCCAATCAGACCCTATTGAAACAACATATCAGTATTCAAGATTTCAGTACTCTCCATGTCTGACTGGTTCCTCTGTTTGTGCATTCTGATCCCACCTTATTCCTTCAGCACCACTGGAGCTACCCCATCTCCAAAAGTCCAAAGATCCCTTTGGAATATGTAAGGTCACTATTTTTCTGTTTTAGATCTAGGAGTCCCCAAATGATTTATTAACTCTCCTTGCTGATTCTTAATTTTGCTCATTGTTGAGATGTTTAGTATAGTCCCAAATGGGACAAAGATTAGCCGTGAATGAGTAACTGAGTAAGTATCAACTAATTCATACGGTAAAACTGCGAATGGCTCATTACATCGGTCATATTTTGTTTGATGGTATCTGCAACTAAAATAACTGTAGCAATCCTAGATCTAATACATACAACAAACCCCGACTTCAGGACGGGATGCATCTAATTTACAAGGTCAACGCGGGCAATGCCCATTGCTTTACACCAATATTGATTAGTAAACTTTGGAGCATCCACCTCAGACCAAACTGGCTATGAGTGGTGAGGCACAGGAGCTTAAATACTGTTATGCAACATTCTGAATTCCCATCTGGGACTCTACATAACACCTCAACACTCAGTATGCATGTTGATATGTCATAGCATCTTGATGAACCTTTATTTGAAGCCTTTTTAAGAGATACAGATGTCAATCTCTGCTACTCACTGTGCATACTCCTTCAGTATAATGGCACCCTATGCTCCACTAAGTCATGGACCCCCTCCCTTCAAAACTTGTCAGCTGGTATGGGTACGAAATTAAACAAATGGGGCGTCTAAACCTATTTCACATTACCTAGAATGCAAAATGATGTGAAGGCAAATTAGTCTCCCATGTTTAGATCTCTAAATGTTAATATTGATATCTTGTACCAAAAATCAGCATGCCTATGTTAAATAGGATAGTAATGATTCATCGGGAGAAAAGAAAGGGCAGTACTGCAAGTATCCGTACATATATATATACAAACAAAATCAGATGCTCAGGTATATATACCGACTCACGTCGATAGGACATCGCGTGCTTGTCGCGAAACTAGTGCATTTGCCAGTACAAATGACCCCACACCAAGATCCATCTGTTCAAGCGATAGAAGTTGTCAGAATCATAAATTCAGGTAAGAAAGAGAAATCAGAATGAAAACTGACAAAAATACTGATAGTTACCAGGCCAGTGCCGTAAGTCTCAGTCTTCGCATATCGTCTGGGAAATATTTTGAAGTCAACAGCCAAGATACACAGGCACGTCACAATCACCTAAATTGCAAAACAATTAATCCTTACGAAAGGCAAAAGAATTAAAATACAAAAAAAATAGTTTAACCAGAATAAATAATCCATGGAAGAAATCTATTGTACCACTGAAACTCTGTATGAAGAAATAATTGTTCTAACAGAATATGTGGCCTGTCTCCCACCATCAGAAGAAGAAGAAGAACGAAATCTACAAATGAAATACAGCAGATCAGATAAAGGTTAATATATTTCGTCAGCTGTACAGTCAGTTTACCATCTAACAAATTTGAGCAGTCTACGCATGTTCTACATGAGACTATATCTGGCTTTTCGAAATGACAATCAAACATCGGTTGAGTCATATACTTACCTTTTAACTGCAAAGCCTACAAACAAAAGCAATGTCAGGCAAATTGAGGATAACTGAGTCCATTCTGCTAGCACCTGCCATGGAGTTACAAAATTTGCAAAGCGCCAATGTAAGTGAATCGTACAAGATCTTTGAACCACAACACAAAGTTGGTCAAGTGTGATAAACATGGAACGTGAGTAAGGAGCGCTTCATTGTTTTTTTGCTAATTTCACAGACATTAAAACATAGTATCTTATGGTCTATGTTAGTTTTTAATCTCATCTAAAACCCTCACCCTAAATCTATATCAAGTCGATTTACATTTTTGTAGCTGATAATCTTGATGTTGTTCACGATGGCACAAATATAAATGTACTGGTTTTGAAAGGAAATCTCATATTAAGTGTCAAGGAATGAGTGCTACACGTTGAGGAGAGAGGAAGCTGTTTATACATTTTGATTTTTAAAAATTTATATGTATGATTCCAAAACTAATAGTAAATTCCCTCCATAAAAAAGAAACTACCAAAATATCAAAATTAACTTCAACAGAAATCTTCACTTAATACTTACAGTGAAAAACAGAAGGATTGGAAGAACCACAAAAAGAAAATCTGCAGCCAATGCGATTATGTAGGCATTCCAAATTCTGCAGCCAATAATTGCCTTATCACCCACTTTTGATGTCGCCTTCATGATATGTACAGGGTCTGAAAACCACACTAAATTTATAGATATCATATTCCATGAATAAACAACGCATTGATCACGTAATAAAAGTATTCATCAGCCAGCACCATCCTTGCCCACAACCCAATACACCGATCCAAAGTCAAAATCATGTCTAAGTGGAAGAAATGCAAGTTTCCAAATTTCTTGCTCTATAAGATTATGCAGAAGCTCATTTCACTTCCACAAACTCGATGGGGAGACCTTTCAGCTTGGACAGGGAAACAAAAGTAGAGTAGAATCAGTAGATTGAGTGTAGGATTCTCCCCAACAAGACAAAACCCCTCCATATGGGTTATTAGGTTTCTTCTTAAGCCACAAATGCTCCTCTTCCTCCCCCATACCTTTACAACCAAAATGCATGCCAAAAACAATCTAGTATTATAACTTGAAAATAGACTTACCATTATGACCTTTGAAACTAAACGAATTCCGTAAAAGAATCAGAATCTGAAATTATGAGTTAAACAAAAACTTTTGAATTGTGAAAATAATATTAACTAAATAAGAATAACAACAACGACTTACAGGTACAATTGCTGTAAGTGCCACAATTTCAAGCATAGAAGATCCACTAAGGTTGCTTATAAATCTAATATTCATCCAAAAATTAAAATTACAATATATAGATGTATTAAAATAATAAGAGTTATGAATGAGGACTTACTCTTCTTTAAATTGTTTGTATGGATTGGAACTGTGAAAAGTATCCATAGAGCGGAAGATCAAAATAGTTTTCACTTTTGAGTGCTGAACTGGTTTATGAGTATATTAATCACATTGTTAACGACTTGTTACTCATTTTAAATCAATAATTGCAATCATGGTTGAGTGTGGTCGTGTGGATTCCAAGTGTTATAGTCACGGTGGCCAATGATACTCAAAAATTAATTATCCAATTCCACGAGATTATCTTAGACTCTCTATTATAGGATCATCAAATTTGTTATTTATCTACAAATTAAGCAAAACATATCTTGAATCTCTTTTATTTAGGTGTTAGTATAGTTTCTAATAAGCACTACTCACATGTGATCTGTTCCCTAATACAACCATTGAAATACCCGCACAATATTGTCTTCACTATCTTCTTCTATCTAATAAAATATAACAGTGTGGGCCCTCCACGCCCACCTATTTACTCTTGGATTTAAAATATGACTCGACAAATCCAAAAAATAAAAAATGGTGAGGGAGTGGACAGGTTATTAAGAAACAACAAGAGTAGTGGATCAAAAAGCAACAAAAGTCAACAAAAACTATTGTATGGACTGGACTTCTGTTGGCGTGCTGGGCAGAAATTTAAATTAGGTCGGATGGGCTGGATTTTGAAACAGTGTCGTACGGCACGGGTTTACACTAGTCTAAAATAAGCCAAAACAGATCCACAATTCCTTCCATCATTTCCATGCGTATGTTGTCACTCCACCTCTCTTATTCACTAGTCATTTGGCCCCGCCTATGGCCGGACTTGCTACATAGATATAGCTAATGACTCAAATGCTTAAAGTCCACTTGAATAATAATATATGTATATTGATAGCTAATAATTCACTACATACTTTGTTTGAAGGGTTTATATTTTTCTATTTTTTTTTTAAGAGATTGCAATCAAAATACTATACACACACAATACTTGTATAGATGAAAAAATTCCGATTAAATAATAAAATATCTCGTCCTCACTTGGCATGCAAAGAAACACCAACAAAGAGAATAATGGATTACATGCATGAGTAAATAAACCTATATTAATGGTATGTCGTTGACATACATTCAGGGTTTAACTAAGAATAGGGAGGCATGTTGTCTTCGCTTGCGGGAGCAAGAGTATGTCATCATTTTTCGGTAGAACTCTTTCAAAGTTTTAAAATCAAATAACACATCAACAACCATAGACAATACCACCATCTTGGCAATCACTTTCTTTATTACCAATTTTCTTAAGACCAACATTGCATGCCTATATATGGCTTACATTGCCAAAAACTTCAAGCTACTTGACTACTTGGACTAAATCATTAAACCATGAAATGTAATTAAAATGATCTACTATGAAATTAATTAACACTTCGACTAAATCATAGAACCATGAAATGTAATTAAAATGATATACGATGAAGTTGATTGATGTTAATTTAATTTGTAATCAAATTTACATGTGCAACGATTTGGAATATAGATTAGCCAAGAGTGATGAAATCAATGCGAACTTGATTACAATCTGACGCAACTGAATGCAACTTATTGCAACCTTGGGTAGACCCATAAATGATACTCTGTGAAATGTCATATATTTTTCCTCTTAATTACAGTCTTACATCAGTTTACTCTGTATGCAGTAAACTACAACCAAGATATGAGTCATATACTACGAATCCATCATCGTTGTGAACACTCAACCTTCCTAGATGATCTGCTGCTTTGTTTACTTCTATGTGAACATTCTTATAAGTAACCTCCTCCAAGAAGAAAATAAACAAAACGTATAAAATATATATAAAATATTTTGTATGGGCTGCTTCTACAAAAGATTAAGAAAAAAACTTTGGTACAAATATTAACACATTTTATGTGGGTATATCTTTTTCATACAATCAGCAACATCAACTTCAATGAAGCATTTGCATACATTTAGTAACATTAAATTCAACAAAGCATTTGCATCCAATGGTACGTTCAAGATTGAAAGAAACCATAACACCAAAGTTGTCAGGCATGTAAAAGTCTCCTCCACCAATGCTGCAACCACCACCAAGAACTTTCTAGCCAATTTTAAGATCCAACTTTGCAATGAACTCTTTCGTTGTCTCTGCCCAATATATGAAGCTCCACTTACACATTTATCATGAGACAAAAGACTAAAAAATATAAAATAAACTCTGAAAGAAAAGAAAGTTCAAAGAAACAGTGCATGATATTACCTTATGAGGGGACTTGTCATTGCTATCATAGTTTGATCTTATGAATATACTGTCCTACTATGGCACACACCCTGACTTTTGTCCTGCTTTTTTACAGGGTAATTCCAAGTCGACGGCGCCGGCCTGGTGCATTCAGACTCTATATGGAACTCCTTAAGCGATATGCTTTTTCATTTAAATCTCAAATCCATGATCCGAATTATCAAAAGTAAGTTTCATTTTATTTTGTCTTTTGCTAGACATTATCAATGCAATTCAGTTTTCCATCTTGTGTACATATATTGTTCAAGATTGAGCTTGATGTCGATGTCTTTGCGATGGAAAGTTATATTTTTTCATCAAATAAATTTAAGTACGAAAAATCCGAAAGTCTCTCGAAGGTTCTCCTAGTCTCCTTCCAACCGTTAACCATAATATTTTTCAACCGCGTAACTTTCTAGCAAATACTATAATGTTCTTTCATCGAGTCAATATTTAATGTTTAGGTAGACGATAATAGCTCAAGCGAGAACTCTCTTCTTTATTTTTAAAGTTCTTGAAGCCGGAACCACCCTCTTGCATATATCGTTGAGGTAGTAAATCATTTATGTTGCTTGTCATCAACGCACAACAATCCAAACACATCAGTCGACACGACCACGGACACACATTTTGTTGTCACTCCCCGTTAAGCTCACGCCTTAGGATATATGCTGGCACGTGTGGGCTTTCCTTTGCATCTCCATTTGTCGATATGTTTTTGAAGTTAAAGAAATCACCACCAACTATGCATATTGCTTTTCTTTTCTTTTTTCTACATTATCTTGTACAAACTCCTTTCCTATCTATGTCATTTAGTATATAGGTGGGATGTGTCGCAAACGGAACTTTAACATATGTATTGTGAGAGTTTTGTGTGTGGGGTAGATGGGTTGTGTTGGTTGTTCCACATATACGCGAGCTTGCACACATAGTCACACAGGAGAGATGGTAAAAGTTAATGGGTCGATAGTTCTAGCCATGCAACTTAAAAGCGAAAAGACGATTAACCTGAAGGATAATGTCTCTCTCAATTTACTCAAGCAATGTCTCAAGTAATATCAAATCACCACGTTCATCGATATCATGGACCTGTATATACCCACATTACCTTGTATACTTTATCGCAAAACTACATCGATCTATGTATTACGGTGAGCTTTCTTTCAAATTATGCTGCAGTGAGTAGTAAAAAGTGGGATCCTTTACACGTCTCTTATGCAGGATCATGAAGTATATAGATGAAATTCTTCATCTTTCAGAGATATTTGGCCTTCGAGTGTGTGAACCTGGAACCCTTGTGGTTGAATACGTATTTTCTATAGTATGGCAGTTACTCGATGCAGCATTGGACGATGAAGGATTGGTGGAGCAGACGCAAAAAAAGAAGTCCAACTGGGCAACCACATTGTAAGATATGGAATTAGATGGTGATGATAGCTTCATTGAGAAGGCAACTGAACACCACGACAAACTACTTAAATTAAATTATGTTATGGCTGTTAAGCAAATTGGGCAACTTTTGTAAAATAAAATAACTTCAGGACTTCTTTACTTGGCACAGAAAAACATGTAAGATACTTCTTCCTTTGCATATTCACTGCAGTTCATATGTAGCAGTAATGTCAGAACTTAATAATTCTTTTCATACTTGATCAATTGCACTAAGAAAGGACTTGTTGATCTTAACTGTATACCATCTTCATAGGCCTTCACACTGGCGGGCTTTTGTTCAACATCTAAGACTACTTGAGGCAAACTCTTCTGCATTGAGAAGTTCGAAATTGATATCTCCGTAAGCCACGATCAGCTTTCATCGATATGCAAAAGGTATTTTCTCAAGAAAGCAGAACCCCTCTACAGAAAGAGTTTTGTGCTTTGCTACAAATTCGGGGTCTCTCACGTATTCAGCTGGTCTCATCAACCTGCATAAACAACCCCAAACTGTTTGGTTCAACATCTCCGACCCTGATAACTTCTTCGAAACCATTATTACAAAGAGATGGATTCACCGTGATATGTCATTCGTATGGTAAATTAGATATGACGTCTAATTTAAACGATAATTTACAGCCAATGCCGACAATGTATCACAAATAATGAACTGAGTTTACCTGTTGATTAAGCAGTCTTTGTAATTGCATGGTACACAAAAAATAACACACATTTCACCACAATAAAACTAAAAGTAGAATCTTGGTATCTCTGCAGCTCCTTTATCCTGTTCCTTGCCATCTCAAGCTCCTTTGACTTACATGAAATTGTCAGTAAAAAGAAAAAGGAAGGCTATTAAAAGAAAATTTCTACTACACATGTTAACTTTAAGAATGACAATTGTTAGTAAAAAGAAAAAGCAAGGCTATTAAAAGGAGGGTGAAAATGACTAATAAATTAAAATAAGAAGAATGTAATAGGCAAATTGAGATCCATTTTTTCTTTTTAAAAAAAACACCCAGGGAAAAAATGTATTGAAGTGCCGAAATGAATGTACAAAAGTTGAGTAATGAAACCTCCATCAATGCATTATCATTTCGGCAAAAGCAGCCATAACACGACCTTGAAAAATTTAAGTTGCTTCTCTGCTTCCATGTTCTGAAAAAATATGGCACAACTGCATAATTAAAGTAAAAGTTACCACAACTAAAATCAATTATCCTTAACAAAAATTTATTTCGTAATAACTTAACCAAATTTTCGTCTGTTTCATTAAATGTTTACAGATGCAGCAATTTGTTTTATGCATTTTTTCACCCTCCCATCAAGGTTATACTCTATAGTCTTGCGGAAGGACAAACATATCCGAGTCATATTACTGATAGAAGAAATTGATGCATTGTGTCTGCTAAACTAAGAATATATGAACTTACCTTTGAGACCTCCACAGTGTGTAAATCTGCCAGCTGGCTCTGAAATCAGCAAATAGAAGTAGAACATGAGAAAATGAAATAAGACAAACACGATAGGAAACAATAGAAAAAATACTTTGATATGATAAACTTCTGAAAGTTCTTCATGAAGATTCTTATTCTCCATGAGTTCACTTCATAAATGAGAAGCTGACAAATTGATCCATGACCTTTGCTTATGGAAAGGGTCCATGGCATCTAGCTTTTGATACCTTTAGTTCAGTTCATAAGTTAGAAGCGAAGAACTGGTTCTTGAGCTCTGGATATCTAAAAGGCTACATATATCTTAATGGGCCCCTATCTTAATTGTAGTTTTTTCTCTATATACATGTTCCTACAAACTCAACACAGCATTTTCTGACTGCCCATTTTATAGAGAGTGAATAATGAACAAACTACCAACATTTTCTTTCATAGATAAAACCCTATGCCTGAACAACCTTACATCAAGCTACCATTGAATGAGAAAGAACTACATATTCAATTTTCAGCAACAATTCTGAACAAATATATTGTACCTTGATGTCAGTTCCACGGAAGAGTATGTACTCATACACCTTATCACTTGAAGGAACCTGTTGGCCATCCTTCTTTCGTCCTTCAGTTCCGAATGATTTTTATCAAAAAAAAAAGAATTTTCCTGTCAAGATAAAAGAAAATTAAACCAACACGACTACATGTCAAAGCTTATAATAGCAAATTTGAGAGAGAGAGAGTAATAATTTAAATCAAGACTTGTAGTCATGTTGGTTTTAACCACTGGAAAGCAAAAATAATATGAGAAAAAAAGGGTTTGTACCTGAGCAGAAAATCATATAGGAGTTGCGCTACATTAAGAATTAGCACATCGAAAAACCTATGGTCCCCAGACTTGGTGATGAATTGTGAACAAAGAAACCATTAACAACACCTTCAACAACAAAACCTAGCTTGTTTTCCAATAAAAAACGGAGTTGATCCTATAGACTCAGCTCCATTTCTAGGCGGTGTAAATACAGTGAGCAAGAACTCGTCATTGTGGCATGCAAACCATGAGTCAAAATTCTTCGTCAGTTTCTCCCTCCCCTGCAATATCACCAATCATAAGTTCAAATTTTGTTCCAGAAAAAACACAGAGTTTTAAATCTAGCTGATGATTAATTAAAAAAAACTAAATGAAAAAGAAATTCACCTGAATCCTAGCATGTGTTATATTACAGACTTTACCAGATGTAGTATTATCCCACTTGAACTTATGGTTGAAAACCTATATCAATCAATTAAGGTAAAAGAATTAACAGATTTTTTTAAACAAATGATTACAATCCATTCCCAATACAGTAATCCTACTAAGCAGGTCTTTTAATCATATTACCTGAATTCGATTGCGATGGTGGTGGTGAACCTTGGACAGGCCGAGGAGGAGATGGTGTTGAGTTTTGAAAAAATGGAAAAAACTCATATCTTACTCATCCGAATGCTCATTGTCGTCAGTTCTAATACCCAAACAATTACAGTCATTACAAGACCCTAACTCTACCGACCTATCAACTACATCAGAGAGTTCAAAACAGTGCTCATGACCACTCGGAGAACTACTACACTCACCAGATAACTCACATTCGGGACTAACTCGACTACCCTCCTCAAACGCAATAACCGAAGTAGGAGAAACAGCACAATCAGAACCTAAAATCATTTCAAAATATAATCTAAAAAAATTAATTAATCTTTAACTTCACGTTTGTATATTCTTTTCCTTAGTGTTTGGACTAGAAATTCCCAAACACAGTTAGGGTTGTGAAGAGTGGATTAATTGATGAAGGAAATGAGACTGAACTTTAGAAGGCTGCCTACGTACCCCAGTCCGGAAACAGAGATCAAGTCTAAGCAGTTTTTTGCTTGCATAGTTCTGAAAGTGAGAGCAGACTCTTATAAGAAAGATCCGGATTCCAAGATCCGGCGTATGTATTCCGACAACGTGCTGCCAGAATGCTGAGGAAAACATTATGAGTCTTAACGCAAATGCTGTGGGTAAGCGCAAAGTATGTGAATATGAAGCGAGGAATGAAGGAGTTCTGGGAACTGAGTGTTCGAAAAGGCTTGAAACGGAACTTGTTGTAGATGAGCCCTTTCTTTGTCCTTCAACAGTTGAACCGTCTAAGCGTCAAAGTGCTAAGAAACATATGTCTGATAGTAGAAGTCTATTGGATGTCAAGATAGACGAAGTTAGACGTCAAGCAGCCATGGTTAGTACCTTGTTGTTTTTGTTTTTTGTATCTTTCTGAAAAGATTGTTTGTGCTAAAAAAAATTTTTTTTGTGTAGGTTATGTGTGTCGCAGATGACTTGGTAAAGCTCCGTGCAGAGGAGTTAAGTATACAAAACGCAAAAGAGATCGGCGACCAAGTCAGATTAGGTTTGCTGGCTAAAGAGTTGGAAAATCTTAAGTGTGTAAACCAAGGGTTGTTGGCTGAAATAGATTGTAACAGAAAAGTAATAGGAGAACTGGAGTTGAAGTGTCACGAAGTGAAAGGGGAATTCGATGCACTTGTGAAAGAGGATACTCAACTGAAGGAGAAGAACAAAGTGATGGAGATGAATTATAATCTAGTTGAAGCAGATTATAAAGTGGTACTTGAAGACAATGATAAGCTATCTAAAGAGAAAACCGAGACTGAACTGGAACTTGGCAAAATTTCCATGGAATTGTACCGAGTTAAGAAAGCAAATGATGAGCTTAAGAAGAATTTCAAGCAGTTACACGAAAAATATGTAGGAGAAGTTAGTGAGGTTCCTGCCTGTTAGAAAAACACTTGTCAGAGGGATCATTTTTAACAAACAGTAAGGATATGTTTGTCTGATTTTGGATTATAACTTACGTTATATATCCGGAAGTGGATGTTGAAAAAGCTTTATCTTGGTTTAGAAACTTGTAATGTTATGACTGAAATGTATGAAAGAAGTATTTTAAGATACCATGTGTCAAAGTTAAAAACATGCATGTGCTGATGCGTTTGAAAACAAGGTGCGGTGTGTATATTAAGAAACTAAACTATAAGCATGTGAACTTGAGGTAATAATGTGAACATGAAGTTATACCATTTAAAAATAAATAAATAAATAAATAAATAAATAAAAAATAAAAAATTGATAATGACTTATCTGTGAGCCATGGTAGTGTCAGAGAGCAAATACCACTTGCTTTGTTGTCTTCTTGAGTCCGAAATAAGTAGTATTCACTAAAATTGCTGAAACAGAATTATTATCAAGTCCATTTAAGCTGTTAAATTAGCCTTTGCAAACAGTGAAACTGTTGTCCGGAAACAAAACAATTTGTGAGTGTTTACACTTGGCTGTATAGGTGCGCATAAGCATGTGCTAACACTTAGATTCTTATCCGGAAACAAATTTATGATACGAGTCTACACTCAGCTGTTTAAGTGCTTTGATAGCACTTAATTTTTTGTCCGAAACAAACTTATGCTGCGAGTGTCTGCACTCGGCTGTTTAAGTGCTTTGCTAGCACTTAATTTTTTGTCCGGAAACAAACTTATGATGCGAGTGTCGTCACTCGGCTGTTTAAGTGCGCGTTTGCTAACACTTACAATTTTTTGTCCGGAAACAAAACTTATGCTGCGAGTGTCTGCACTCGGCTGTTTAAGTGCGCATTGCTAGCACTTAATTTTTTGTCCGGAAACAAACTTATGATGCGAGTGTCCTCACTCGGCTGTTTAAGTGCGCGTTTGCTAACACTTACAATTTTTTGTCCGGAAACAAAACTTATGCTTTGAAAGTATCCGTGACTTTCGGTGTTTAAGTACGCATTGCTAGCACTTAATTTTTTGTCCGGAAACAAACTTATGATGCAAGTGTCGTCACTCGGCTGTTTAAGTGCGTGTTGCTAACACTTACAATTTCGTCCGGAAACAAAATTGTTCTGCAAGTGTCTGCACTTGGTGGCTAAATACTGGTCGATTACGATGTCAACTTTGTTAGAAAACAAATGTTAAAGGTTTGCGCCGGGATTGCACTTGCTAGATGATGTAAAAAGTATTAAGAAAAAAAAAGCATAGTAGCAGATGGAGAAATATTATTATTAATGAAAATCAAAATAGAGTTAAATAAAGACTAGTGGTAAAATTCTGAAAGCCTTGTTGCATTCCAGGCTTTGGAAGAAAATCTCCGAAAAGAGTTTTCAAGACATAATAACCCTTAGGCCCCGTTTTCTCCACAATAAAAGGACCTTCCCAAGCTTCGACGGCTTTGCCCCGATGGGTCATCCATTTTCTCCGAAGTACCCAATCTCCGGGTGAATGTTCACGGCCGAGCGTTCTTGTCATAACTTTTTGACACTCTGTTGATACTTTTCCAAATGCCGAGTGCCTCTTCTCTCTGCTCATCAATGAATTGTTTCTGGGACGACAAAAATTCTTCATTATCATCAGAAATGACATTTTCAGTTCGACTGGTGGGAGCCATGAGTTCAGTTAGCAAGAGGCTTCTCGTCCCATATGCCGAGAGAAAGGAGTCATTCTGTAGAAGTTTTAGGCGTCTTTGCGGTATGCCCACAAAACAGATGGTAATTCCTGTACCCATTTTCCTTTTGCTTCTTTAAGCCGCCTTTTCAAATTGGCTAGGAGAGACTTGTTAGTTGCTTCAGCTTGTCCATTCGCCTGTGGATGATAAGGAGTCGAAAAATTATGTTGAATTTTGAAGGTGTCACAGAATTGACGAATTTCATCAGAATCAAACTGTTTTCCATTATCAGATACAATTACTGCTGGTATTCCATATCGACATATGATATCTTTCCAAATGAACTGTTTGACTTTGGACAATGGAGTCTGCACAAGCGGACTCGCCTCAACCCACTTTGTGAAATAATCAGTGGCTGCAAGGAGGAATCGGAAATTTCCTGGTGCTTTGGGCAAAGGTCCAACAATATCTAGACCCCATTTAGCAAATGGCCTAGAACTCAGAACTGGAAACAATTCATTGGCTGGTAGATGGTTTGAGTTTGCATGCATTTGACATTGTACACAAGTTTGACTGTATAACTTAGCTTGTTTCTGCATTCCAGGCCACCAATAACCCTGAGTGAGTGCTCTATGTGCCATACTACGCCCTCCAATATGATTGCCGCAAATGCCCTTATGCAACTCTTCTAGAATAAAGTGACCTTGTTCAGATGTAAGGCAACGGAGCAATGGAGATAAATTATGCTTCCTATATAACTGGATCTGTCCTGCCAATGGAAGAATGGAAAACTTGAATGATGTCCGGAGTATGTAATCAGCAAGTTTCTTGTCTTCAGGGAGAGTCTGGTGTTGCAGGTACTCTATGTAAGGAACACGCCAATTATTTATACTGGGAATATGCTCTACATCTATTAGGGATTGTTGTTGGTCAAAATCTAGCGTTTCATCATGGTCCGGACTGTTCATTTCACTGTCAATGTCGTCCCCAGTGATTTCTACTTCCCCGCGAATCCTTTTCTTTGACCGGACTGCATAAAAGGAGGCTTGTGCAGAGTACAATACTTGTAGTGCTAAACATTCATCAACATATATTTTTCTGTGGTTGAGAGTGGTAAAGTCGATGCTTGGTTTCTCCTGATATTCAACTTGTATCATCCGTGCTTCCTTGCAATTTGTAGCTGCTGAAAGATAAGCTAAAGCATCTGCATGCCTCACATCATGTCTTGATTTCTTTGTGATAGATACAGATCTTAATCTTCTTGCTAAAGAATGAATAACATCTAGATACGCGGACATTCTTTCATCCTTAGCTCTATATATACCTCCAAATTGGTTGGTGATTAATTTGGAGTCCGTGAAAACGGCAATATCGATTAAGCCCCCCAAATCAATAAATTTGTCTTCATACCGAAAATTGCTTTGCTTCATATTCCGCTTCATTGTTGGGCGCTTTAAATCCCAGCCCTAACAGATTTTTCTATTTGTAAACCATCGGAGACGATAAGTACACATCCAATTCGGATCCCCGATTGATTTCGAGAACCGTCGGTGTAGATTTTCCAAGAAATATGCTTCGAGGATGGGTTTTAAGCCCAGAGATGTTTTTCTTCAGGTTTGAGTTGTGGCTGCATCTCTGTTTGGGGTCCGAATGATAGCAAAAGAAACATCATCGACCGAAAGTCTGCAATTAAGGATGCCGAGCATGTCCTTTTTACGCGCATCGTGGTTCATATATGATCTCATATGCACTAAGATAAGACTGCCAGAGGGCAAGTCTGCTTGTGTCCTGAGCATTAGCTAGAGCTTTTCGAAGAGGGTACTCTGTATGAACCCGGATGGTTCTACCCTGAAATTAAGGTTTCAGTCGTCTAGCAGCATGTACTAAAGCTAATGCTATTTTCTCAATATTACTGTATCGAGATTCCGAACCTGTTAAAGTCTTACTTATAAAAAAAATTGGCCTCTCTTCCGGACTTTCAACAAAAGCACTGCGCTTACTGCAATACCAGTTGCAGCAAGATATACTCCTACTGGCTGACCAGTTTTAGGACTTACCAATACTGGCGGTGAGGACAGATAAGTTTTAAGGCTATCAAAAGCTCTTTGGCACTCAGAAGTCCAAGTGGAGTTTGATTTAATCGTATTGAAAAATGGACAACACTTATCTGAGAATTTAGAAATAAATCTCATTAAGGCTGCCAACCGTCCAGTAAGTCTTTGAATCTCCTTTTTGTTTTTTGGAGTCGGCATGTCTAGTATGGCCCTTATCGATCGGGGTTAGCTTCAATGCCTCTATGGGTCATAAGATAACCCAAAAATTTCCCGGGAAACTCCAAAAGAATATTTTGCTGGATTCAATTTGAGATTGAATTTTATTACCCTATCAAAGGTTGTCTGAAGATCTCGAAGATGATCACTTGTTAACCATGACTTAGTGACCATGTCATCAATATATATTTCCACAGTATCACCTATTAGGCCTTCAAAGATTGTGTTGCCTAATTTCTGAAAAGTGGTCGGCATTTTAAGGCCAAAAGGCATGACTGTAAAACAATAAATGCCTATATCTGTTATAAAGGATGTATGTTCTTGGTCCGGACCATACAAAAGTATTTGGTAAAAACCTCTTCATTGACTTTCAGCCTTTTATCAGGTGCCATGCGCCTTGGTCTTTGCCTGACAGGTTTTGCTGTATGATCCACATCAAGATGATGACATGCTATGTCAGGACTGATGCCAGTCATGTCATCTATGCTCCATGCAAAAGCTGTGCTATTTTTCATTAACAATTCTGTCATGTCTCTTTTCTCAACTTCGGAAAGCTTGGTTGATATGAAAGTGGTATGTTCCGGACTCATTCCAATCTGAACTTCCTCAAGTTTATCAACAGTGGGAAGGTCCTTTTGTTTCTCGCCTGAAATGGATGTGGAGCCATACTGTAATTGCTACTTTTGTGGAGTGTCCTGAATGACTCTATTGACATGAATTCCGGAAGGTTTGTAGTCATCTAGTGCTTTGTCATGACATCTGTGGGATTCCATCTGATCACTCCGGATTTTACAGATTCCTTGACTACATGGAAACTTGACTGCCTGGTGGAAAGTAGATATAACTGCCTGCATCTGATGGATCCAATCTCTGCCCAGAATTGCATTATATGGAGAGTGGCAATTCATGAGCAAAAAGTTGATTTCAACCCACTTGTTTCCGACTGTTACTGGTAGACATACAGCTCCTATCGGAATAGTTGATGTTCCATCGAACCCAACAATAGGGTTTTCTTCCGGAATGATAAGCTCCTGTGGCAACTTCATTTCTATATAAGCTCTAGAAAATAACACACTTACAGAGCTTCCAGTATCTAGCATAATTTTTTGAACCCTCCACATTCCAATGAATGCTGATATCATAACAGCATCATAATGTGGCTGAAATACTCCATATAAGTCACGATCACTAATAAGGGTTCAGGTTCATATATTTCTGCGTTGTCACCTTTAAGAAAATCAATGCTATTGACTCTGTTCCAGTCCATTAGAAAATTGAATTTTTGTTTTTTCTCAAACTTCCGCTGATTATTTGAAATGGAATCTAGACGGGCATGTCCAGCCCTGATGACCATATGTTCGGCAAACTTCACTTGTGCTGCTTTCTGTATGAATTCATCCAACTTCTTGTCATCAACTAAGCGCTGAATAGCACTCCGAAGAATTCTGCAATCATCAGTAGTGTGGCCAAAATCATCATGAAATTTGCATCGTTTGGATTTATCTCGATATTGGTCAGATCTTCGTGTAATGGCCTTGGCTTATAAAGAAGATTTCGCCTTTTATTCTTTCGTAAACTTCAGAAAGTTACATCGACAAAGGAGTGAAAATCTTTTCCTCTTTATTTGGTACCGGGTAGGCTTAGAGTTCTCGTCCGGACCGAAGTTGTTCTCGCTTTGTTTTGTCACGTCCTTTATAGTTCTTTGGAGTTCCGTCCGGACTCTTTTTGTTTTTCGAAGATTTTCTTCTTCGAAGGCGCCTAGCTTTGAGATCATCCTCAACTTCGTGCAAACTCTTGACCTGAATCAAACAAAATTTCGGACTTGGAGAAAGGTGGTCGCCTAGTGAGCTTAATTGTATAGACCACTACGATCATATCCTATGGCATCTTTGAAAGCTGGATGATAAACCGGTCGAGGGAGGATCGGTAACATTGAGTAAAGTTTGAAATCTTTTGCGAAAATTCCTGATAGATTCTCCAGAATTTTTTGTGAGATTAAATAAGGCAGCAGAATCCTGTTTAATCTCGCAGTTATACTGATAGTGATCAACAAACTTCTTAGCTAATTCTGGGAAGTTTCTAATTGATTTGGAAGTAAGAGAGTTGAACCATACTAAAGCATCACCTTTGAGAGTGGCTGGAAACAACTTACAAAGTAGTGCATCATCATTTTCCATAGCCATTTGTGACCTATAGTAAAACAGATGAGTGTATGGATCTCCATTCTCTTCATCATACATTTCGAAGTCGGGCTTCTTGAAGTTCGTAGGGCGACAATAGTTACGAATATAATCTGAAAATGGATAATGTTGAAAACCCATTACGGCTAAGTCTCTGATTTGGTCATTGCGAGTACTTCTTCCTCTGATTGCTCTTGCTACAATATCTTCGACAGTTCTTCGATCGAGTCCAGCATTACTTTCTTCCGGGAAATCATGTCGGTGTGAATGAGTAGGCCGATATCTGTGAGCATATGGGGGAGGAGTCAAAACTCGATGTCGATGACTGCGTGAATTAAAATTTATCCGTCCGGAATGACGGGATGGGGAGTAGTCATGAGTCCGGGCTCCATGTCCGGAATCTGTCCTTCTGGTTAAATGATGATCATGAGTCCGGACTCCATGTCCGGACTTTGTCCTTCTGGGTGAACGATGATCATGAGTCTGGACTCCATTTCCGGACTCTGTCCTTCTGGTACTATGGCGAGAATCCAAACCTAGTCTGTCCCATACATTGGATTGTGCTGGAGGAACTGGTTCTCGCCTATCATCAGTAGCATTTAGATGCCTTCGCGGTGCTGATGAATGTTGTTCAGAACTATCTGGAGAGGGAATTCTAGGCCTTTTCCCCCTAGCATTCCGGAGTCTTTCATTCTCTGCAGTAAGCCTCAGGATTTCTAATTGGAGTTCATCCAGATTGGGTTGAACTTGTTGCGGATGGCGTGAAGATTCCGGAACATCCTGGACAACATTTTGTGGGATGGTACTGGCGTGTGTGGCATTGACAGGAATCATTCTACGCTGAGTAGATCGTTGGGAGACTACAGGCTGTTGTTGGCCATTTTGGCCATTGGTTTGTGATCTGGTTTGTGCTCTTCCCATTGGTGTGGATTTGAAAAGCACGACGGCCAAATGTTTGGACTAGAAATTCCCAAACACGCTAGGGTTGTGAAGAGTGGATTAATTGATGAAGGAAATGAGATCAACCTTAGAAGGTCCTCACGCACCCGATCCGAAAGCGGGGATCAAGTCTCAGCAGTTTTTTACTTGCGTAGTTCTGAAAGTGAGAGCAGACTCTTATAAGAAAGATCCGGATTCCAAGATCCGGATCCCACTCTAACCGCCAAATCTCTGAAGATTTTGGTTTATCTTCTTTTTTCCTTCTCTGTCCCTGTTGACCAGACTGTGCCTGTTTTCTCTTTAAACCTGTGCCAGATGCACCTGTCAATATTTGGATCTGGACCTAGTCCGGAATCATGTTGGGTTGAATCAAGAATGTTGGGCCAGAGTCCGAAAAGGTGATGAGCCGGATCCGAGTCTGGGAACACACCGAAGGTGGGGCCCAAACACTTAGTATCACGGTCAGCAAGCGGTTGAACGATGGGCAACGACAATTCATTGGAAAAATTATTCAATGACACCACAAAAGCAATTGGAATACTTTTCATATCAACTGGAATTGCTCGAGGTAACTCCTAAACTAAGAGGTGGACCATTATATTCAATAGCAAATGAATATTCCATTTCTTCTTCTTTATCCTGAAATTTTACGCCAACCTGCGTCGTCAGTTATAGAATTGTTCATCATCTTGAACAATTTCTTCTGAAGAACAGCATAAAGATAAATTTGAAGTCTGAGTTCTAATATCAGAAAACAAAAATGAAATTCGGTACACAGGGATTTGAGAGGTGTTGCTAGAGAACAGCATCTTCTGTAATTTTGATATTAGTTTAATTTTGGAAAAAGAGAAGAATAAGAGAGAGGGTTTGAAGAGATAAATATTTTTTTGCAGAATTAGGAGTGTTTTGTAGAATTTAAAAGAGAATATGAAAAGAGGTTTTTATCTATTTTGGGTTATCCCCGAACATTTAAAATCGGCAAAAAAAGGCGTAAAATTCATTTTTTTTATGAAAAATCTGATGTGTCAGTCTAAGAAAAAAAAAAGGCTAACGTGAATCACTCAGAACATTTTCTACTACTCAGTATTAATAGTCTTTGATGTCTCTTTTCAAGCCTCCTGTTTCAATCACTATTTTATGTTCCTCACTTGGCTCTTTCATAAAGGACCAATGCCAACTTAACATGTTAGTGGCACCCCACACCTACAGGCTACAGCTACAGCAGGAGAAATTGAGAATCTAAACTTGGATAAAAAGTTTTATCTACTAAAGAGTCACAGAGTAATGCCTATAATTAACATGAACATAGAGTGTTTGTTGGCCAGACTGTAAATAAGAAATATCCATCTGTACATACCACTGAACTTGAGGTCCAAAACTCCAAAAATAGATGAGAAAACAAGTGGGTTTTCAACTTAATACAAGAAAAAGGACTTAAAATGACAACAAAGAAAGCCTAAACAGCAAGTTGGTGTTGATGGGAGGTTTCATCTTCATTGAAGCAACAATGAAGCTTTAGAGATTTTCCTAAACTTAGAGTAGAGTCTGATAAACTTAGAGGAATTGTTTCAACCAACATCTCCCTATGGAGATAGGAACAGTAAGTGTGAAATGTGTTGGGGGTCACATTTAAGTGAAAGCTGAGGCCAAATAAGAAGTCCACTTCAAGGAAGTTCATCTCTGTTATACTGATCCCTCCAACTTTAGCATAATAGGCATTGTTATAGTACCTGCAATTCAACAAAAATTGCTACATTATTAGTGTAGTTAAGAATATGAAAAATAACCTCATTAGTGGTCATCTTTTCATCAAGAAAATAAAAAATTAACAAGATTTCCTTATCCACAAAAAGGGTCATAGACTCATAGCAAAGAATTTGCCGACAATTTGCACACTTTGTTACCCCCTTGCTTTGGATCATCTAAATATGTAATTAGTATCTGTAATGAGTTCCAGATGGAATCAAATTTTAAATGAAGATGGAGCCCATAGTATCTTTTATGAGTCACATGCGCCCACCTTCCTTTTCTTTGATGTTGCTATGTCACATGGTTCGCTTAACTATGTCTTAATTGCTAACATGCCTATATTCTTTCGTTCTTAGGATGCATTGTAGTATTTAAAGGAATAAAGTAGAGGTAATTCTTCAGACTAATTATTTACTGTTATTATAGCCATAAAAATGAATTGGGATTTGGGAACTAATCATCAAGAAATATCAAACACCAAGAGGGGGAAGAACAGAGAAATATAGACAGAGTAATTAACTATAAGAAGAAAAACATACGGAACGATTTGATTTTTTTTTTTTTTTTTTTTTTTTTTTTTTTGGACATATAGACATATATAGTACATTGAATTATTTTAAAAGGCAGTAAAAAAATGGGAAATCCTGACATGCTGAAAAAAGAAATATTTTGACACAATCCCAATGTGAAAACAGTCAAAACACAATAAGATCAGTAAGCAGAGCTGATACGGATTTATACTGTGAAATTATTAGGAATGTGACTGAAGACCTCCCAAAACAAAGGTACATTTTATTTCCATGGCAAGGTAGCAACTGAGATAGTCAGATCTATCTACAAAAAGACCAAATGCTTCAAGAAACAAATGAAAAGAATCCAAGAAAATGCACCAAGATTTTGAAGTCAATTTAACATGTAATCTAGCTAGTTAGTCGCTACTTTAAACTAAGTACAATATCAGTACGTTCACATGAAGAAAAATGTAGCACCAGTCACTAAGGAAAAGAATTTCAAATGTAATTCAAATCCAGAAGAATCATGCAACACGGACTACATCAACTTCCATTAAAAAAATTAAGCATTTCAAAAGAAAATACATTCTGAGAATATTCAACAGTCAATTGTACTTCAATGAAGAATATATATTTTGAAATTATGGGGGAAAAAAATCAAGAACTATAAACTGAGCTAATTAAGAAGATACTTACATGTCATCCATGAATTTGGCAGCAACCATGACACTTGTAATGAGCAAGCGATGAACATTGAAAGAATTGATAGGCAAACAGGGTTGTCTCTGAGCAAATCGGTCAAGATAAACATAAGCAACAACAAAGCAAGATGGACTACAATTTGCATACTTGAAAATCCTCTCAAGATAACTTTGAACTGATATAGTTGGTCTTGTTAAACCATGAAACACTGATATCTTTTGTTGTTGTAAATCACGGTTGTTATCATTTGCTTCAGCTACTTTCTCAAGTAATGATGATAAGAAGTTTATCACCTTTGGCATTTCAAGTGGTGTACCACTGCTGATTGTTTCAAGATCACCCATTCCTCAACTTTACAACCAGCTAGTTTCAGCTTAATTAGTTCTTCAGTTTTGGTGATGAATGGTGTTGTTTCTTGGTTTCTATCTTTCAGTGATGTTTCTTTGCTTGCTTTCTTGGCTAGCTGTCTTTGAGAGGTTGGTTTGTCTAACGAGGACAAAATACGAAAATATATAAGAACAGCTACTTGTAAAGTTTGTTTGGTTTACAGTTAATTTCGGTTTACTTAGAAAACCTTTAGGCACTTTTGGTTTGACCAATATGTCCTTTGTTTGTAATTGGGTATCAACTATCAAGTATTAACTCCTTATTTTGAATTTGAAACCTCAAGACTCAAGTTCTTGACTGCTACAGGTACCCTACATGTCTGCAACTAAATATCTTTATAGTTATAACTAGTATACTGCTAAGCAGTGAGGGTGAGCGGAGTGGGAGAGGAAGATGGAGGAGTGGAGATGGAGAAGGAGGAGTGGAGATTTAGAGTGTCTGGAGAGGGAGAGGAAAAGGGAGAGTGAGAGAGACGAAGAGAAAAAAGTAGAAAGGGAAGAGAGATGACAGAATGACATTTAAAACCAAATAAGTTGGTTTTTGTCCGCATAACCCCCCCTTCTCCCAAAATGTTGGCTCCGCTCACGGATTACTGTGGGTTAATTTAGTTACATGCTACCATTGTATCTACCATTCATCTAAGACGTATTTCTTTTGGTTATCAAATGATTAACGCCACCATCATCATTTTCGTTTACAAAATGTATGTCTCTAATTACATTGTAGAGTTTAGCGTTTGTCAAATCGGGCAAACTAATTATAGCATAAATTAAGTGAGGGCATCAAAATATATTTTTTTTCTCAACTAAGACCAATGAATTTTTCCCTATTGGGCTTATTTAGTTGAGTTTGGAGGTCGGGGGAGTTAGCTGAGATTTCAGTTAACTTGGTGGAACAACTATTAGTGGCACATTCATAGTAACTGTGGGGTACAGCCGTGCAGGATACTATAGGGAATGAGACTTTACAGCAAAAGGTGTACATTGGCCTCCTAAGTTGCTGGCAAGTTTACAGATATCCCCCGCCTTGTCTGTGCCGGCATTACTTCCACCTATACCCTTATATTTTTACCAAAATTATTGTTCTACCACCATTTTCATGTTCCAAATTGATCAACATATCAAGGACAAATAAGGGAAATCATGGTATAGAATCAATGTAACCAGCTGTAAACGTGGATAGAGGGAAACAAGTCTTAAGTGTGTAAAGAAGAAAGCATTCACAATTGTCATTTGAAGGGTAATGAGCGCATGCCAAACGCGCGTACGAATCCCACGTCTCTACCACGTAGAATGTGGTGTCCATGTGAGTTCTCCCTTTATCACGATCCGATTACGTCGCTCTCACACTAGTCTCACATTCACGTTTTTATTCTGCAAGTAAAATAACAAAGTAATCCTGTGATAAGGAGTGGTGTAGCTAGTGCACTTCATCATCTACTGGAATGCCAAGTGCTAATACACTTTTATTGGTAAAGATAGTTTTCCAAGTGCTAATACTCAAATAGTCAAATGTATGTTTTAAATATTTTATTGCAAATTGATTAAGATAAGTTTAAAAGCAGGAGTCTAATGAGGGGAATAAGCCGATTTCGCCAAGTGGCAAACTAAAGAGACCTAAAATGAGTATTCAAAAAATCATCATAATACTGAGTACAGGATCCGAACTTATAAGAAGTAGTGTTGTGAATAACTAAACTGCGGAAACAATATTATTCACTACAAATAGATCAATTCTACACAAGAATTGATCTTTTTTACTATACAAGACTTCAACACCCTCCAAATACTATCTCAACACTTCTCAATATCAACTAAAAAGCATATAAAGTAAAGATAATTAATGTAAAATAGGACAAACCACAAGACACGGATATAACGTGGTTAGACAATGTGCCTAAGTCCAACGGTGAATTCCAAATTTTACTAGATGCACAGAGTAACAGGTTACAAGAGCTCTCAATTCACTCACAAAGAATAAACACTCACTCTCAATCTTTCTCTCTATTCTAGTATTGGTTATGTTAAGTTTTTAGAGAAAAAACTTATGTTTATATTGTTTTCGAAAACTATCGAATGGCCTGCAGATGCGGTGGAGCGTGGGCGGGCCCTGTCATAGGTTTAGTCGAGCGCGCGCGCCTAACAAAATTTTTTCGAGAAAAGTCCAATAACTTTTCTTTTCTCACGACCCAAAATTTTGGCTAAGTAAGAAACGAGAAAAAAAAACGCAATAGCTCTTTTTTCTCTACATTCTCCACCTCGGTGAGGTTTTAACACATAAAACCAAGCCGAACACATCCATAAAAAAACACTAGTCTTCAAAACAACATCCCGAAACTCGCCGTCAACCGCCCCGAAGGGCCATGCCCACAAAAGGCTCTAATAAAATATGTAGGATTTGGAGCAAGTCCAAACAGTGTTGGAACTTAAATCCGGTGACAACCTTCGTCAGCATGTCAGCAAGATTGTCATAAGTGTCCACTTTCTCAAGTGCTACATCACCATCCTCAATGACATCCCGTACAAAGTGATAGCAGACATCAATATGTTTAGTCCGAACATGGTGAACCTGGTTATTCGCCAAATGAATAGCACTCTAACTATCACAATACAAAACAACACTATTCTGCTCAATACCCATATCATCTAGAAAACCTAGTGCCTCTTTCACTGCTTCTGTAGTAGATAGAATAACTATAGCCTGTAGCATAGACCTCCAACTAACCGGTGCACCATACATCATAAACGTATAACCAATAGTCGATCGTTGTCTATCTAGATCACCTGCATAATCTAAATCCACATAACCACTGACATAACAAGTACCTCCACCATAAACTAATCCCACAGCCAAGGTACCCTTCAAGTACCCCAATACCCATTTTACTGCCTCCCAATGTTGTTTACCAGGATTTGTCATATCCCTGCTAACAATACTGACTACCTGTGAAATGTCTGAGCATGTGCACACCATAGTATACATCAAACTGCCCACTGCACTAGCATAAGAAACATGAGTCATATGTTTTTGTTCCTCCATTGAACTAGGAGAGAACTTAGCTGAAAGCCTAAAATGCCCAGCTAAAGGAGTAGAAACCGACTTTGCATTCTCCATACCAAATCGAGAAATTACTTTCTGAAGGTATTTCTTCTGAGATACAATTATCCGTCGCTTCTTCCTATCTCTGTCAATCTCTATGCCTAATATCTTCTTGGCTCCACCCAAGTCCTTCATCTCAAACTCAGAGCTAAGTTGAGATTTCAACTTGTCTATCTCCACCATGATTTTGGAAGCAATAAGCATGTCATCCACACAAAATAAGAGATAGATGAAGTCATTACCACGAAGCCTACAAAAGTAAACACAACAATCATACTTACTTCGGGTATACTCATGTTGCATCATGAATGTGTCAAAGCGCTTGTACCATTGCCTTGGCGATTGCTTTAAACCATACAATGATCGATTCAACTTGCACACATGATCTTCTTTCTTAGCAACAAGAAAACCTTCAGGTTGTCTCATATAGATATCTTCCTCCAAGTCTCCATGCAAGAAAGCAGTTTTCACATCAAGTTACTCTAACTCCAAGTCGAAATGAGCAACTAAACTCAATAACACACAAATGAAAGTATGTTTGACCACCGGGGAAAATACCTCATTGTAGTTGACTCCTTCCTTCTGTGAGAAACCATTTGCTACGACTCTTGCCTTGTACCAAGTATTGTCAGATTCAGGAAGGACCTCTTTCTTTCTGAACACTCATTTACTGTCGATAGTCTTCTTGCCCTTTGGCAATAAAACAAGGTCTCATGTGTGATTTTTATCAAGAAATTCCATCTCTTCCTGCATAGCAACCAACTAATATTTGTAATGAGCATCTCTAACAGCTTCCTTGAAGCTATCTGGCTCATCATCTTCAATATTCAGTGCATATGCCACTAAATCTACCTGACCATAATGTTCCACCGGCTTATCGTGCTCATACTTGTGCACTTCCTTAACTTGTCTCTTTGGCCTAGGGTCAGCCACTACAAGTTGCGGATGCTCATGCTCTTCTACCTATTGCTGCGTGATTCCATGATCTGGTACCTCATCATGAACCAACCAGCCATCTGCTGCATCAGACAACTCAAGCTCAATAGCTTGAAATTCTATAGACTCACCATTATGCCCAGCTTTTTTTTGGCTTACTGAAAGATAACACAGAAGTCTAATCAAAGGTAACATCTCTCCTGACCAGGAACTTGTGGTCTTCTAGACACCACAATCTGTATCCCTTTAACCCATTTGCGAAGCCCAAGAATATTGCCTTCTTAGCTCTATGATCTAGCTTGTTTTCCCTCACATGGTAGTAAGCAGTCGATCCAAACACTCGCAAAATATTATAATCAGCTGTGTTACCTGACCACACCTCATAAGGCGTCTTGCAATCTATAGCTGGAACTGGTGACCTATTATACAGGTAGCACGCCATGGACACTGTATTTGCCTAGACTAGCATTAGACAACAAACATCTCGCTCTTTCAAGCAAGGTTCTATTCATCCTCTTTGTCATCCCATTCTGCTGAGGTGTGCCCCTGACTATCAAGTGTCTGGCAATACCCTGTTGCGCACAAAACTCTTGGAAAGGCACATAGGTATACTCAGTACCATTGTTAGACCGTAGAGTCTTTACCTTCCTATCTGTGCGATTCTCAACCCTTACCTTCCACTTCTTAAATATCTCAAACACTTCATTTTTCGTTTTCATCATATATAACACACATAGCGAGTATGATCATCAATGAATGAGATGTAATAACGGTTACCTCCTTCTGAAACCACTCTGAGGGTCCCCAAACATCCATATGCACATAATCAAAGATGTCTGTTATCATGTGCTTGCTTGAACTGAACTTGACTCTGCACTGCTTCCCATAGACACAATGCTCACAGAACCCCATACTTGGTTTCTTCAAGTCCTTCAAGAACCCTCGTTTGCACAACTCAAACAAACTCTTTTCACTCATATGCCCTAAATGCATATGCCACATCTTAGTGCACTCAGAATCATCACTACACACACCCATTGCTATATTACCAGTCACCATACTACCCATCAAAGTATACAAGGTTCCATGTCTTTGACCCTTCATAACAACTAAAGAGCCACTAACAATCTTTAGGACTCCACTTTCTCCCACAAACTTGTGGGCTTTAGAATCCAAGGTACCAAGAGAAATAAGGTTCTTCTTTAGCTCAGGAACACGCCTCACATTGGTTAAAGTCCTTACTACACCATCATGCATCTTGACCCATATAGTTCTAATTCCTACCGTCTTACGAGCAACGTCATTACCCATCAAAACGGAACCACCATCAATGCTCTCATAAGAAGTAAACCACTTTATATTCGGGCATATATGGTAGGAACACCTAGTATCAAGAATCCACCTTTCAGCCATATAGTCTTGTGTGGACACACATAGACTCACATCGTGCCCTTCAGAGCTTGAAGCAAAACTTGCCTCAACTTGAGCCTTACCTTTCTTTTTACCATTGTTCTTGTTATCTTTCTTCGGGTGAGGACAATTATTTGCGTAATGTTCCTTTTCATCGCAATTGTAGCACTTCACATGTTTCAACGACTTCTTTGACTTGGACCTAGACCTCTCATTGCTTGTAGATGCATTTTCATACGACCTTCCTCTTGTCACTAGCCCTTGTCCTGCATCAATGTTATTCTCAACTCATGTCTTTTTCATCAACTTATAAGAAAGAAGTACACTTTGAACTTTGTCAAGATCAACATCTTCTCTGTTCATAAATGTAGTCATTAGATGCTCATAGCTTTCGGGCAAAGAGAATATTAAACATGCTGCTTGATCCTCATCATCCATCTTCATACCAACATTCAAATAATCCGCTAAGCATCGACGGAACTCACTAACGTGCTCTTGCATCGTTGAACCATCTACCATCATGTACTGATAAAGACGCTTCTTAAGGTACATCTTGTTCGTCATGATCTTGGTCATATACATAGATTCTAGCTTGAGCCAATACCGACAGCGGTATTTTCTCATCACATTATACATAACCTCATTAGCAAGACACAACCAGATTGATAAACAAGCCTATAGATCGAACTCTTCCCAATCATCATCACTCATACTCGCCGCCTTTGATTTAATCCCTTTTAAAGTCTTGTGCAAACCTTGTTGGCTGAGGATGTCTTTTACTTGAACTTGCCAAATTCCAAAGTTATTCTTCCCATTAAATTTCTCTACTTCAAACCTAACATTTGACATCTTGAGAGCCATTTTTCAAGTCACATACAATAATCCAAAAAAAAAAATTCACTTTGATATTTTATCGAACACCTTGTCTACACAAATTTCGAGCACTATGGTTTTTTACCAAAACTCAAAATCCTAAGTCGTATACCTAAGCTCTGATACCAATTGTTGTGAATAACTAAACTGCAGAAACAATATTATTCACTACAAATAGATCAACCCTACACAAGGATTGATCTTTCTTACTAGACAAGACTTCAACACCCTCCAAATACTATCTCAACACTTCTCAATATTAACTAACAAGCATAAAAAGTAAAGATAATTAATGTAAAAGATAACAAACCACAAGACACGGATATAACGTGGTTAGACAATGTGCCTACATCCAACGACGAATTTCAAGCTTTACTATCTGCACAGAGTAATAGGTTACAAGAACTCTCAATTCACTCACAAAGAATAAATACTCACTCTCAATCTTTCTCTCTGTTCTAGTATTGGTTAGGTTAAGTTTTTAGAGAAAAAATTTATGTTTATACTGTTTCCAAAAATTGTCAAATACTCTGCAGATGTAGTCGAGCGCGGGCGCGCCCTGTCATAGGCTTAGTCAAGCGCATGTGCGCCTCACAAAAATTTTCCGAGAAAAGTCCAGTAATTTTTCTTTTCTCACCACCCAAAATTTTGGCCAAGTAAGAAACGAGAAAAAAAAAAAAAAACAAACAAAAACGCAACAGCCTTTTTTTCTCCCTTTTTCTCTACAAGTAGAATACTTAACATTTATAAAAATATGAAAAGTACTAAGAAAATTAGAAATAGCGTAGTCCACTTCTTCATTCCTATATGTATCCATTACTATAACCTGCTCTACAACATTTCATCTACATTAAACAGGGACTAGGACCTTAGCTTCACCCAAAACCAATTAAAATAGTAAAACTCGTTGTCTTGCACGAAGTCACAATTACTTGTCTCATGATACTCGTGTAAGTGGGTAGGGTACTCCATGTTCTGTACTTGTGGTTTAGTTCCTCTTATGTTTGGTAGCTTGGATTTAATGTTTGAATGTGTATCTATTTTATCCTATTTTCTAAAGGGTAGAACCATAGAAGTATATAACAACCTTCTCCCATTGGATAGTGAAGTACTTTAATGAGTCCGACATACTAGATCTTCAAGCACCAATAGGATCCAATATTTTGAATGGGTTTCAGTCATCAGTCAAGTGGATTTATGGGATGAAACACAACTAGACAACTTACTACTTTGTGATTCACCAGCCAAGAGTAAATAATGAATAGCATATTGTATGTTTCCTGCTAAAACATGGACTGTTTTGTCTCTTCGTACTGATCGAGTTTGCAATGAGACCAAAATACAGTATCCATTCATCGAGTATGGCATTTATTTGTACCAAAAACGACTAAAAAGGTATCCAACTTTATAAGTTTTGACAATATGGAGACTAAACTTTTTTTTGCAATGTGGAGACTAGTTACACATATAGTCTAAATTTCTCACACGGTGTTTTATAATTCATAAGTTACATACATTGTTATACACCGTACTAGCATTCTACAACCTCATGACCATAGAAATTAATTTGAATTGTGAAACACCGTGTGAGAAATTTAGATGTCATGATACACATGTCCCCACATTACAAAAATTAAAAAGTTTAGTCCCCAAATTGACCGGAAAAAAAATGTAAAAACTTGTAAAGTTCGATACCCTTTTTAATCGTTTTTCGTTTATTTGTATTATTTGTGGGGCAGTGGAAGTCATCAGATTCACTCGTATACACCCCTTCCGTTACTTTCTTTCCCCTTGCATGCAATGTCTACAGTCAAGAAGAGTTTTAACTTCTAATATTGCATGATCAATCATGTGATTAGAACAAAGCTGTATCGACAGTGCATGTCATCGGGATTTTCTTTGAACATGAACTACGAAATGTTAATTCCGAGCGCAGTTTTGGATAGGAAACATTGTCTAAGAGTATAGAATGCCAGTGCCCTCGAGTTTAAGATGTGTAACATGCAGTACTCGGCAATTACAATGCATTGAGACCATGCAAGTCAGAGACATAATTCAATTCTCTCTGAGTCGGACAACCATTCTCAAATGCAGGGGCTGCTTGGTACATAGCAACAGCTTACAATGGAAAATCTTCTTTGAACTTTGGAGCAGTACTTTCATGGTTTAACTATGTCCTGGTAAGAAAGTCGCTATATTGACTAGGAAGCAGACACTGCAACATTTTCAATACAAGTATAACCACTTTTGTTGTTTCACTGTTAAATACAAATATAAACATGTTTTGCAAGAACAACTCATAATCTTTTAATACAAGAAACATGGTAAAACCCATAATCTCCATTTTAGCAATCAAAATATCCATATTACAACCTTCCACTGTAAAACTTAGAAGGTAAAAATTCCCAAGCCCACAAGAAACAAGGACCATACCACAGGTTCTGCAAAATCCGAAAGGGTAGAGCTACACATCGGTCCTACTAACATGAGCAAATGAGATTCTTCTACTGTTGGCCAAAAAGCTCACTTCCCAACATGCACATGAATGGTGGACTCTAACCACTGAGAAAACTCATAATCCATAGTTGTTGTTTATTGCCGGATCTCAGTAACTGTGGAACCTAATAACTGTCTCCACAATGTTGAAGATATTACTGGAATCTCTAATATCCTTTTATGTTGGAGCTTCATTGACACACATGTGCACCTTGACCCAAATAAGTCACTGCCCTGCTCAGGAAAAATCCTGAGTTGTCGGGACCTACTTGTCCCTGTCCCAATATATATCACCAAACACTGTAACGGTGTCACAAGCTTCCTTCTAGTTGGTTGAGAAGCATATCTGCACCAGAATCTTCATCATTATCACTATCAAATCCATCTTTATCAACAGATACATCGAGCCCGAAATCTGCTTTACCATTTGAGTTAACAAGTAACATATAAGCTTCATCCTCAAGACACCCTAATTGCTTCAGCAAGTCCATAAACACCTCTTTGCTTGCATTGTCAGAATGATGCTCACAGAGAGATAGGAAGCAAGAGACGAAAGTGGGTTTTGGTCTCCAACCCTTACCTCCCTCTGCCAAAGTGGCTTTCTTCACACAAGATAACGCTTCATAAATATGCTTCTCGTTGATATGTCCTTCTGCTAGGAGCTCCCAAGTATATGCATTAGCTTTACCTCCCACTTCCAACACCTGGTCAAGAAAATCCCCAGCTTTTTCCAACATCCCTTTCTTGACATACCACCCAAGAACTAGGTTGCAGATTCTAGGATCATAGGTTGATCTATGTGGTAACCACTCCTCATAAATCTTTACTGCACCTTCAATATCATCTAATCTAACTAATGAACCAATCATCGAATGGTATCCCAAATTTGGAATGGTGGGGAAACTTGATTTGTAGGTATTCCAAATCCGGTAAACCTCTTCCTTCTCTCCGATGCTTCCATATAGGCTAAGGAGGTAATGGAAAGGGATTCGTTCACGACCGGTAATACTACCTTCAACCATTCTCAAGCTAGCTTTGGCCTTATCCAGCTGGCCCAGATTCATGTACATGGTGGCCATTGTGCTATACGTAGTCCAGTTGGGACTGACGGTGCTGTCCATTTTCATCCGTTCAAGAACTTCTTCCATCTTTTCTGTAGAACCCATGGATCCACATGCAGTTATCCAAATATTGTAGGAATATATATCTGGCGATATATTTTTGTCCATCATTTCAGTTACCATTGAGATGGCTTTGTCATAATCCTTATGCTTCATGTAGAGAGTCATCATCACGTTGTAAGGAAGTGGATGCAAGGCATAGCCTTTATTTTTAATGTCCTCAACCAAGGCCTCTGCCTTCTCTTTCATTCTGGCGCGCACGTAAGCATTTAGAAGAGACCCATGTGTACGCTTGTCCTTCAAGGTCCCTGGAAGATTAGAGAAGTATTCTTCACTGCTGGCTACTCCGCGCACTTTGGAGATCAGATCTAGCTGGATTGCAGCATCACTAGAAGATAATGCAAATCTATCTTCCCTTTCATTCATCCACTCATACACCTGAGAGCATAAAATATTGCTTCCACAGTATGTAAGTTATACAAGAAACATAGAACAAAAAAGAGCAAAGAATGCTTAGCCATAGATCTAGACACCAAATTCCTCTTATTCATGTTCCGTCCAAGTTTCGCGTGTCTTTGTGTATGTTTGCTCATTCATTACTGAGATCAGGCCTACTCCCACCAGTAATGAATGAGCAAACACATTATTAAGGACATTAACACATTATTTGCAATTATATAAAACATCTAAAATAAGTTTCACAACCTCCGCAAATTTCTAGTCTAGACTCTTGAGCAGACAGCACAATGTTGGTAGACTAGTAAATATTTCCACTAGTTTAATCTAGACATTTATGGTGGATTGGGGGTTCCACCGTCCAATATCATGAAAGGTGGACCAAAAGTACCAAATGGAATAATTCAAGCTTTCTGAAAACTGTCCTTATTGGAGATCATGTATGCATCAGTGCATCACCGAGCTGGATTAATGGTTGCAATTTGTAATAAAGATTGTAACCTATTTCCCATTTGAGCTATAGGGTCAAGCCCTATTTTCGATAAAAAGCCCCAATTGAGAATAACATGCACAAAAACAAGAACCAAAAAACAAACGATTATTAATCATCCTATTCTCAGATTGAAGGATTACCACGATCACCATCTTTTCCACAACTACAAATTAGCCTATTTCCCAAGTAACTCAACCACCATGCCATATCATCAGTCAAAGTGTGCAAATTGCACCAAACTCTATCATTAATAACATAATAGTTTTAAAAGCAGAAACAATCCCAAACAAGACCATAAAGATAGTCAATCTGATATTATGCCCCTAAGCCAATACACTCATTCATCTCAACATCCTTAGCTGCGCTTGCTTGTTCTATACTTCATTTAATATTTCTTATGGCTAACATGCACACCAGTCCAATTGGATTGGTCAATCTAATTCTTCTACGTGACCGTCTTAAGTTTATTATAAGCATCCATAACATAAACTGTAACCTCTTTCTTTCTTTTTTTTTTTTTTTTTATAAGTAAATTTATTGATTAGGATGAAAAAAGGATACAAACATGAGAGAATCTCATTAACGGGGTACAGTACACTGGAAGACCACAACCTAGAGCCCGTTGGCGACCAATACAAGCTCCCAACTAACTACAACATTACCAAACTAACTACAATACGAGCTCACTGTCGATAAATGCAGTTAGTCCATCTTCATGTTCCCTCTCCATAATAGGCTGATTAGTGTTCAAATCAAACCCCATTGCATGTTCAATCCCACTTTTCCATGTATTTCCCCAAAAAGTTTTCAATGCCCGTTCTTCCAATAGCAGAAAATATCCCAAAGCCCCATCTAATGGCACAACCATGTACTTGACCTAATCACAAGAGTTGTCAGTGTTTTGGCAAATTCTGTTCACAATATCACCAACATTTCCTTCATTGAGATTTTCGTTTTGCATCCTTTGAAGGCGATCATCCACCAGAAATGTCAGATGAGCCAGCCTCTGCCCATACAGTACCACTAAGCTCAGCACCACCACCTTATGATACGTCACCAAAAACAGCACCACTGCATTGCTCAGTCTCACCCACTCCTTCGGTAGGCACCTCACCAACTTCCACAATATCATGTAACAATTATAACCCGGCGCGGCAGGTCACCCTTTTATATGTTGCAAAATCTGCCAGACAGAGGTCATATCACTGTATTTTATGCTCACTTGCCTCGCCCATGTTTTGCTATTTCTCCCTTGTAGTTGCCCACTAAGAGTATCTTTAATGGTGAGACCTGAAAAACACCAAATATTTTGACCAAACAAACACCAAACCAAATAAACACCAAACATCTTCAGCCCAGAGATCAAATCCCGCTACTTTGGATACACCGCGCGAAAAAGCCCATGCTGCGTTTTGAACACCGCGCCATATAAGCCCAAACCGGTGTTCAATACACCACGTGCTAGCACCTTACAATCTACCAAAACCGCGCGGCTTCCCTCATTCTCACCTTCTTCTCTAGAATTAAACTCCTCTCCTTAGCAAAAACATAAAAATAAAAATACTACCGAAACTCTTGAAATTTGTCTATGGATCATAATGATTTTGAACCTTTCGACGATGATGATGAATATTGGCATTACACAAATGATATTGGCGATGACATACAACAAGATGATGTAGAGGAAAAAAAACGAGGAAGCAGAAGACAATGAGGGAGAAAAAAACGAGGAAGCAGAGCCGACTGATTTACATCTATATGAATGTAAATCAGTCGAAGTCGTGCATTTGGTAGTCAACGACATATGAATGTAAATCGGTCGGCTCTGCTTCTTTGTTTTCTTCTCCTTCATTGTCTTCTGCTTCCTCATTTTCTTTTTCCTCTACATCATCTTGTTGTATGTCATCGCCAATATCATTTGTGTAATGCCAATATTCATCATCACCGTCGAAAGATTCAAAATCATTATGATCCATAGAAAAATTTCAAGAGTTTCGGTAGTATTTTTATTTTTATTTGTTTGGCAGTATTTTTATTTTTATTTGTTTGGTAAGGAGAGGAGTTTAATTCTAGAGAAGAAGGTGAGAATGAGAAAAGCCGCGCGATTTTGGTAGATTATAAGGTGGTAGCACGCAGTTTAGTGAACACCACGTGGGTTTGGGCTTGTACTTTGGGCTTATATGGCGCGGTATTTAAAACACAGCATGGGCTTTTTCGCGCGGTGTATCTAAAGCAGCGGGATTTTATGTCGAATCTTTGATGTCTGGACTGAAGATGTTTGGTGTTTATTTGGTTTGGTGTTTGTTTGGTCAAAATATTTGGTTTTTTCAGGTCTCACCATTATAGAGCATCTTTAATGGTGAAAGCTGAAAATCAGCAAATTTTTTTATCAAACCAAACACCCAAATCACTCAACCACAAAACATTTTCAGTCCAGAAATCAAAATTTCAACACCAAATGACACTGCATTTGAAAAACTGTGCGGGCCAACAAAAATAGCCTACAACGGTTTTTGATAAACCGCGCAAAAAAGCCCACAGCCCACACATTTTTTGATAAACTACGCAACTTAATAAACACCGTGCCAGTTAAAAGGTTTCAATAAGGAAAATGCCAATGTATTGTCGTTGTCCAAAAGTTGATTTGTCTTGGGAAGCACACAAGGAAAAAGAAAATTTGATTTGGCACACGTGATTGTTAGTTATTGGCTAATTTGATTTTTTTTTTTGGGAAGGGGCACAAGCTATATAAATACAGTCCTATGAATGTGATGGGTGGGACCTTGTTCTTTTTCTTCCTTTTTAAACGTGTGGTGTTTGATAAACCGCACGGTTTATCAAAAGCCGCATCGTACATTTGGTAAAATATCAAACCAAACACCAAATGGGAGCCCATTTGGTATTTGGGTTGCTAATTTTTTTATGTTGATATGATTTGGTGTCTCACTAAGAGCATCTTTAATGGAGACATCAATTCATATGTAAACACCAAATTCTTGAAAATTTGATTAAAAACCATCTTTAGTGGTACACCAATCAATCATCAATATCAAAAAGTATCAAACCAAACACCAAATGGGCCCATTTGGTATTTGGTTTGATGTTTTACCAAATGTACGATGCGGCTTTTCAAAAATCGCGTATGTAAGAAGGAAAAAAAAGAACAAAATCCCACTTACCACACATTCATAGGATTGTATTTATATAGTTTGTGGTCCCCCCCCCCCCAAAACAAATCAAATTAACTAATAACTATCAATCACGTGTCATTGGTTTTCATTCAAATTTTGAATAACGACAGTACATTGGTTTCATTTTCCTCATTGAAACCAATGTACTGTGCGGTGTTTCATTTTCCTCAACAACAGTACATTGGTTTCATTTAACTAGTGCGGTGTTTCTTAAACCACGTGGACTTTGGGCTAAAATGTGAGCTTTCTGGCGCGGTTTATCCAAAGTGGCACCGTTTGGTGTTGAAAAATTGATGTCTGGACTGAAGATGTTTGGTGTTTGAGTGATTTGGTATTTGGCTTGATAAAAAAAAATTTGTGTTTTTGAGCTTTCACCATTAAAAATGGTTTTTAACCAATTTTTCAAGAATTTGGTGTTTACATATGAATTTATTCATCAATTCATGTGTATATAAATTCTCTTTTTTAGTACAAATTGTTCATATCTTAGAGCATCTTTAATGGTGAAAGTTGAAAATCAACAAACTTTTTTATCAAACCAAACACCAAATCACTCAACCACCAAGCATATTCAGTCCAAAAATTAACATCACCAAATGACGCTGTTTTTGAAAAACTATGCGAACAAACATAAAAATAGCCCACGGCGGTTTTTGATAAACCGCACAAAAAAACTCATAGCCCATGTAGTTTTTGATAAACCGTGCGGCTTAATAAACACCGCGTCAGTTAAAAAGTTTCAATGAGAATAAAACCAATGTACTGTCGTTGTCCAAAATTTGATTTGTCTGGGAAGGACCACAAGAAAAAAGAAAATGAAAATCAATGACACACGACTGTTACTTATTGGGTAATTTGATTTGTTTTTTTAGGGGGAGGGGGGGGGGGGCAAACTATATAAATAGTCATAAGAATGTGGTAGGTGGGGCCTTGTTCTTTTTCTTCCTTCTTACATGCGCGATGTTTGATAAACAGCGAGATTTTTTAAAAGCCGCATAGTACATTTGGTAAAACATGAAATTTGGTGTTTGGTTGCTGATTTTTGATGTTGATGTGAATTGGTGTCTCCACTAAATATGGTTTTTAACCAAATTTTCAAGAATTTGTTGTTTGCATATGAATTGATGTCTCCATTAAAGATGTTCTAAGCCCGCATCTTCCGATACCTTCTTCTATACCGCCAACAACCCATGGCATAGCATTAGCACCCACTATTGTTGTGATTGGTTCAAGAAGAGAGTTATTTGGACAAAGCTCCACCTTCCACGGTCACCCCAAAGTCTGCTTCCTTGCCTTGCTCAAGTACCGCTATCAATGTACTCCGCTGCGAATTATTGTTTCTTACTGTTCTCTCCAACTTATCCATCTTCTTCATCCACCTATGTCTCCTATAAACTTGTTGACTCTTGCATGAAGATTTAGTATCCAACTTACCTAAAAGACCCAAATCATTATGGCCCAAAGACTTATTTGGAAACAAAGAACTCCACTTATCCATCAAGTCAGCCTACAAATCATACTTGTTACACCCCAAAGTTACTAAGCTTCCTTCAGCCTTGCTTCCTGGCTTTAAATCCCAGGGTTACACTGACTCACCCTTCTCCCCTAATTAATTGTTGCAGTTTGACTTACCCCACATTTTCAGTAAAACTACACATCTCCCACCCCCTGAGATCAAGTTTTTTATTCGCATGAAGTAGCTCTGCCTTTGGATATATATATATATATTTCTTATAACTGTTTGCTCTTTCTGAGGGCAATGCTTATCCATCTATTCTTCATCAACACCTATGTCTCCTATAAACTTGTGGTTTCCAACTTTATTATCACCTTAATAATTTGAAGGCTGCATTGCATGAAAAACTCTGATTTCATTCCAGAGAGTTTCTTTCTAGAGTAAGAGAACAAACAATCCGATGAAAATACTTATTCAATTCAACAAAAACCCCCTAAAATCTTTTTCCCCTTGTTTCCTAATCCACCAAACAAACTAACAAGAAAACACTCCGCTATCAATCAAAACAAACAAACCACCTAGCTATCTTCCTTACACTCCTTTACCTTACACATTATCATCACAAAGCATATAACATACAAAACTAATGAAAATTTAAAACATTTCTACACTGAAAACAACAAAACTCAAAAGCCCATTCTAAATTAAACCAAAAAGAAACAATCTTTACCTCAAGAGCAAGCTTAAACCGTCGAAACTTCCTCAACTCCTTAACAACACGACAAAGTTCCCACCTTGAAAGACTCTTCCCTTCTTTATCAAATTGATCCAAAACAAAAGCAGACCCAACATCAGGATTCTCTAACAATGAAATCCTCTTATAAACACCAGTCCATTTATGTAATGGTTTACTTTCATATTTTTTTGCTGTTGTTTTTTTCTTGTTATTGTAAACTTTTGGTATCCAACATGATATTGAGTGGTTCTTGTTATGTGGGTTTTGAATGGATGTTGGGTTAAACCATGGAATGGGTTTTGAGTATGAAGATGTTGAAGAGATTGGGCGGTGTTGGAATGATGAAGAAGAAGAAGAAGATGAGGAGATTTGAAGAAGCATTTTTGTGTTTTGAGAGTTTGTCTGTGTTTTTTTCTGTTGTTGGAGGGTTTAAGAGATAAGAAAATAGAAGCAAGGTGAGTAACCTATACTCACCTAATCGTTAAGGTGAGTTTTTGCCATGGTGACTCTCAAGTCTCAACCAGTAACAACTCCAGGTGACTTTCGAGGCTCACCTCGTTGTGCACTTTTAAATGCTGTGTCGTGGTGGCGTTTCACTTTTGAAATAAAAAGCGGATCCTAATTTTGTCAATAATTTTCTAGCGGTTACCAACATTATAGCCGCCACACCATTTGAGAACTTTTTTGACCGAATTCTAATTTGGGACAAAATGATCAAGCATTGTTGTTTGGATAGTTGGCGGTGGTGGAAATCTACCCACACATTCCATTTCCAAATCAATCTGGATGTCAATCTTCAATATAATGGCGGATAGGTTAGGATTATTTTATAGGACAGATCCGAATCAATCTGAGGTGATTGAGCTTGAGATTACCCCTCTTGATTTCACAATGCTCACGGGTATCCCAATTGGTTATGGAGATGTCGATAGAGTTTACAAGATCATTCTTTTGATGAAAATTTTGAGGTTTTTACTACTTGATCTAAGTTATGGGGGTAAACCTGATGAATGTTTCTTTGAAGGTTTTGATTTGGTAGAAGATGACGAGGAAGACGGGCTCTTAAGATTATCGGAAGAGTGAATGGTTTGGTTTAAAATATCCAAAAAAATGGGAGGAGCTATAAATATGAGTTGGTTTACTTCGAGATACTTGAATAGGGTAAAGGAGAAGCCAAAAGACTATCATATTGGTGTGAGGAGTCGATCCAAGAATATGTATGTGCCGTTCCTCTTCTACTTTGTTTGGTGCGGTATTATTTTGTCGGATACATTATATCGTTTTATTTGACGAATTCTATTGGGTGGATGGGCTAGCATTGTTGTTTGGATAGAGAGAGGATGTGGGATTATGGACCCACCGGGTCAATCCATCTTGGCATACCTTTTACCGATGTCGCTAGACCTCACAGTTTGAGGCGAAGATGCTAAAGGCAATTTTGCCGGCTTTGTT
The DNA here is from genome assembly GCF_015680905.1 of Coptis chinensis. Lineage (NCBI taxonomy): Eukaryota > Viridiplantae > Streptophyta > Magnoliopsida > Ranunculales > Ranunculaceae > Coptis > Coptis chinensis. The sequence goes on along the minus strand of NC_141456.1, from coordinate 39,848,782 downwards.
TGGATTATATCGGTAAGTCTTATTTATTAAGTTATTGTTTCATTTTATTTATTTATCTAATTATTAATGTTGACATATTTTATATATATATATATATATATATATATATATATATATATATATATATATATATATATATATATATATATTGATATTGTATTTTATCTATTGATTTAGTATTGGTGGTACGAACATTTTCGTGTGATGCATCCTGTGTTGAAGAGGTTGGAAGAGAATGAGACTCATGACCTGATTCCACGTATTCAAGCATGGGGGCTTCATCGTAGGCAGAGGAGGTATGGGGATCTATCACATAATATTCATAACACTCGTCAACAGATTGAGTTTTTAGGAGCTACCTGAATTGAGTGGTAACCCTGGGCCGAGTCCTTCATATTTCAGACCCCTGTCAGATATTCCAGATGTTCCAGAGAACACCGAGTACCGTAGACTATCTTATATGTGTCATAGATCAAGATTTCTTTCTTAGCGGCGAATGATACTTGTAGGGTCAGTAACTGCATGGTACCTTGGGGATAGATGTTGGCGTCAAGTATATGGAGAGATTGTTATACCTTACCCGCCACCCATAGATATGACAGCCTCTAATATTCTTCCTACAACTCTTTCACACTATAGAGCAAACCCAAATGATTGGCCAGACGCATCAGCTTTCATTTTTATGGGAGACTATGACTTATATTGGAAGAGGGTTGGTCGAGGTCTCTTGCTAGGTGCGTTATACTGGGGCACCAATTTTGAAGGGGTTACTTTCGAAGCATTGAGGCATGACATTCATTTCCCAGAAGGAGTCGAGTTGCTACAGTCACAGCCCAGGGTGTTTCATGATATTGAGATGGCGCAAAGAACTCCACAAATATTTGATGAGTCTAACATTTGGCACTGGAGCATGATTACTTCTCAGGGGCAAGAAATAAGCATACCTATTCCACCAGCAAATGCCACATTGGTCACAGATTTTTCAGAACAGTTTGAGCAGTTAGCCGTGGTTAGTATGATTTAAATTTATTCATGATTTGTTATTATTATTCACTATAACATGTAACATGCATTTGTTTTGTTAAATAGGATGAAATAAGGTCGGAGCTCCTTAACTAGAGCTCTCTCAGTTTTGCCATGCGTGCATCGTTCATGGAATCATCTCGTCAAAGTTTTGAGTACTTCCAACAAGAGCGAAATCGAACTTTGCAGTTTCAGAGACGTGTGCAAGAGTTGGAGAATGCTGCAAGTGCCACACCTCAAGCTCAAGCTCAACTAGAGCGGCGACAACGACGTAGGGGGGAAAGCTCTTCGACCGAGCCTTCTCGTAGGAGGAGGAGGTCTCAGTAGATATTTTTGTTTCTAGTTTGTAATAACTGTGCGCCATTACTTGTAATATTGCATTTGGGATTGTTGTTTGTAACGACTTATTTATTAGCAGGCTTATTGATGAGTTTTGGATATGAATATGTCATTAAACAAATGAGGTTATGACAAAAAAAATTTAGGAATTATAAGTTAGTTTTTTTACCGAGTTTCTGTGTTAGACTTGGGTGTTGTTCAGGATTGTTGTTTGTTTTATTTATTATTTCCAAAGTATATTAGCAGGTTTTGGATATGAATATGTCAATAAAACAAATGAGGTTATGGTAAAAAAAAATTCAGGAATTATAAGTTAGTATATTTCCAAAATATATTGTATAATATTTTCAGTAAGAAATTTTAAGTTGCATTTCACTCATTTTTCAGGCTTGGTTCTGACAGACATTATTTCGAGAAATATAAATTGCATTTCACTCATTTTCTATGTCTTGGTTCTGATTGGAAATTTTGAAGGGAATATCACTCATTTTTTCAGGTTTGGTTATGACAAGTTCTGACAGGAATAATGTATGGTGTAGACCGAGACAGAATGTAACCTCCCATCTGGGATTTTTAGACCGAGACGGAATGTAACATCCCGTCTGGTTTATAGGTCCATGCCACTGCGCCCCTTCTTCATTCAATATATAGGAATTATTGATGGTGGCCCATAGATACATTTGGAATTATTTAAGGTACATTTGGATAGATTGTGTTGTCACTTGGAGAGTGAACAAAAATCTGATAAAATGTGTTGTCAAATGGAGAGTGGACTAAAATCTAACTATCACATGTGACCTTACCTTTCATATTTCATTTTACTCTTCTTTCTTTTAGATCAAACAAACAAATAACCATTTTCTTCCCCACAACCAAGCTAAAAATTGAAAAAATGTCTAGAGAAGAAAGAATTGCATTTAACCAAAGGTTATGGGGAGGATCTAGTAGTAATAGTTCGTCTTCTGGTACTTCCGCTGAAGATGACTACATGAAAAGAGTAAGAGATGAGCATAATGATATGATGAGGCGAAGGATCGAGGAGGAGGAGGTTGCAGTTATTATCCACTGCTGGGGCATTAATGACTCAAGCAGCCATTGAAATTAAAGATGTGGATACAGACAAACGCGGTGGATCTGTGATGGGCAGAGATTACACGTTTAGAGATGGTGGTGATTTCAGTAAACAAAAGATAATGAGGGATTACTTCACAACACCTTGTAGGTTGCCTCCTCATAAGTTTAGGCAAAGGTACAGGATGACAAAAGAGCTTTTTATGTATATGTTGAAAACTGTTGCAGCATTCGACGATTACTTCAAAGACAAGGTGGATGGATTGGGTTGACAAACAACTTCTGGGTTGTAGAAGGGACTAGCTGCAGTTGAACAATTAGCAATTGATTGTTATTCTGATTCAACGGATCAGTATTTACAAATTGGAGATTCCACAGCAAATGTATCTATGAAGCGTTGGTGCAAGGCAATAATCACGACGTTTGAGGAAGAGTACTTGAGACGACCAACTAAGGCAGACACTGCTAGGATATTAGCTGAAAATCCGGTAAGGGGTTTTTCAGAAATGCTTAGATCAATCGACTGTATGCACTGGGTGTGAAAGAATTGTCCAACTGGATGGGCTGGAACCAGTGGCGGAGCCAGGAAATTAAGTGAGGGTGAGCCACCACAACCAAGCACACAATTTTTTTTAAAACTAACTAGCCTTGTGCACGTGGCAAGCCACGTTTTTTCAACACATTTTTTATTACAATTTTTTTAGTGGAGCTGAGCCCACATGAGTTGACAAAATCACTTTTTTTGTTTTTTTTAAAAAAAAAGACTTCAAACTTTGCCACCGTATTTTATGAAATCTACATAACTGCCACCGCTTTGCCCACCAAAAAAACAAATCACAAAGCTATGAAATTGCCATCGCGAAAACCAAAAAATTAAGATTCTGCCACCGTGACAGAAATAAAATCTACTGTTACTCACACTCCAGTTTTTTATATTGTTTAGATATTTCAAACCCAATCACAACATTCATTATTTCTTTTAACTAATATTTCAACTACCATTTTTCTTAGTGACTTCGTTTTGAAGAGGATCATTGCTAAATCATTTCTTTTAACTAATATTTCAACCACCATTTTTCTTAGTGACTTGGTTTAGTTAGCAATGATTTTTCTTTTATCAAATATTTTAATATAATTGTTTAAACAATACTTAAGTATCAATTAATCAATGAAATCTATTACTTTAAATTTCAAGAGAAATAAAACATCAAGTTTAAACCTACAAAATACCAAAAAAAAAAACCCCGATGGTTTAGAAAATTTACTTAAAACTTACCACAGCGCCCTCAAGAGAGTGAGAGACTGAGTCACCGAAAGAGAGAGTAGGTGAGGGTTTTTAAGTTATTTATTTATTTATATAAAATAAGAGAGAGTGTGTGAGTTTAATATTTGGGATTTCTACTTTCAATTTATTATTTTTGGGGAGAGAGAAAGAGTAAGGGTCAGTGGGTTACCGTTTTTGGGCTGGGTTTGCTTTGCTTCTTTATTTTTCCCTTTCCTATTTGCTTGCGTTTTGGTTACAAGGGAATAGTAAGTGACCCCCCAAATAGTATTTTTTTTTTTTGGAAACTGAAAAGTGAGGGTGTGCCAAGGCGTCCCCTGGGCCCCCTGGCTCCGCCACTGACTGGAACACATGTAGGGTACAAGAAGGAACCAACTTTGGTACTTGAAGCCGTTGCAGAAAAACACTGTTGGATCTGGCATTGCTTCTTCGGCTTACCAAGTTCGCATAATGACATTAACGTGTTTCATTGTTCTTATGTTTTTGAATCATTAGAACAAGGTGAGGCTTCTGCTGTTGCATTTAATGTGAATGGTAATAAATACGATATGAGATATTATCTTGCTGATGATATTTACCCAAAATGGGGCACATTTGTTCAAGCCATTTGATAAGAGCCAAAAACTGTAGTTTTAACCCCTTAACAATTGTACTTTTAGACCAATTATGTGAATAATAAATAAGAGTTAATACTGATTACGTGTTTCTATGCATTTCAGGCTTTAAAGTCCATTATGTGCAGAAATGTGCCACTTTAGCGAGATAAAGGAGCAAAGGTCGGTTGCTAAGGAGTTATGTGATTAAAGGCCAATTTTCAAGAAGACAAAGCCTCTGTAAAGCCCGTTCAAAAGATGAAAAGTCAAAGTCCATGCGCGTAAACAAATGCACAAAGTCGGTGAGAACTTCCGAAGACGATATCTTTGGACTCAGACCTCGGAATTGGGCCTACCTTACGTCAAAACGACCGGCTCGAAAAGAGTTTTCCAATGGTCTAAGCTTGGACCAAATCAGAGGAGTAGAAGTGGACGAAAATTTTGTCAAAGCCAACTCCAGCTGAAGAGGCTTTTTTGGACTGAAAGAATTGGGTTTTGGGCCTGATTTTTCGGCCCAAAACATGGCTCCAAGCTCATGCACGATTTTTGGATCTGAAGCATATAAAAACAAAAGTTTAGCTCTTTGTTAATTGTAGCTAATTAGACCTAAAATATAGATAATTATAGATCTAGTTTTAATTGTTTTTAATTAAGTTTAGTTTCATTTTCATTCCTTGTTTTAGATTAAACCTCGAAAATATTGTTATTGCTTGATTAGATAAATAAAATAGTAGATTCTTGTTCATTTTGATTTTTGTCATTTACAATTGTTTAGATCTAAATTCCTTTATTACTTGTTATTCATTTCCTATTTATTACCTGAGATTTCAATTATTGTTTAGTAAAATTGCATAAGGTAGAAGTTTAATATGATGTCTAGTTTTAATTCAATGGGAAATGATAGTAGTATGACTCAAGGCTAAACCTCCATTAGAGAGGGTTGAAGAAGCCTTGATGAAGTTTGATCCTTGTAAACTTAGAAATCGTCGCGAGAGTTTATTCCACTCTAGAAGGTCATTGATTCGCCATGAGAATGGGTGGACGACCTCACATGCTAGTTATTGATTGGTAGAGATGCCATGTATAATTAGGGATCATAATTACTATTTTGATATGCGAAGCATTCAATTTGGATCACGATGAGTCTTTGTTAGTTGATTAAGTCGAGTTAAGGTGGATTTAATTCCCTTTAATTCTTTATCTAGATTTAAACCCTTAGCATTCTATCATTTCGTTATTCATAACTTGTTAATTGAATTCACCTCGTAGTATAGAATTCCCCTCGTAAATCTCTCATTAGACTTTGGACTGATTAGTTGACACGAAACCATCGCATGCTAAAGAACTAGGAGTGGAACGAATCATTTACTCCCCTATATCTCAATACGATTGAGAGTAAAAATATCTTTGATAAATCTAGTAACAAAGTAGTTTTAGTTTTACTTTCGTTTAGAGTTTAAACACTTTATTCATTAGTAGAATTAATTATTTTATGTTTATCAAATGGCGCCGCTGCCATCTTAGTTCCATTTAGCATTGGTTTCATAGTATAATTAGTCATTTTTAAGTCCCATTAATCCCACCCACCCTTGTTTGATTCATACTGTGGTTGTCCGTTTCAGCACTTAAATTTTCCTCACGAAAAAAACCGCGAGCGCTTTCTCGCGCTTCAAATACATAACCATCGCCAAACACTGAAATTCATTTTTGTACGGAGCGCACCTGCGCCCAAACAGAGCGCCGCCTGCGCTCAAACACTGGACATTGGACAAGTCTTGAGCGCACCTGCGCCCAAAACGAGTGCCACCTGCACCCAAAGACCTGAAACTCCGAGTTGTCCCGCGCACTGCGCTAAGCGAGCGCAAACAAAAGACTCTGCTGAAATTGCCCGATTTCCTCAGGTTTGTTTCAAACTTTCCATTTCTTCAAGTTTTTAGTGTTCTAACTTGTTATACACACTGAGCACGCGTAAACAAGACGATATTCGTAAGCGAAGCAAGGAGGCATTCAGGTACTCCTTTCTTCCACACCTCGCATCTCCAGCTAGAGATTTATACTAGCATATCAAGATTGTTTGGAGTGTTGTCGTGTTTAGACTTACCCTTGCATGAGATTGAGGTCCGCAGTGGGAGAAAAAACACCAACGTAATTAACCGTCAACGTCAACAAACACGTCTATCTAGTATACCAATCACTACACCTCTAGCTACTATTTCACACACCACACCTGACATAATGGCTGAAGAAAGAGAGACTCCTCTCTCCGACTTTTACAAAGCCTTGAGCGATAGACCATGAAAAACCTTATCAGCACATGCGTAGGATTGAACAAGTCCTTACAATATTCCACCATCCAACGGTTGGTGCGGAACAAATTAAACTGAGGGTATTTCCCTTCACCTTAGCCGATAAGGCGGCGTCTTGGTTAACTGCCCAAACGCCTAATTCTATGGACTCGTGGGCTAAACTTGTTCAGCTGTTTATGGAACATTTTTACCCACTTCTAAAGATGGATGAGATGCTTTCCAAGATTCATTTCTTTCGACAAAATCCTCATGAATCATTTTCAGAGGCTTGGAATCGTTTCACCGATCTTCTTATAGAATGTCCACATCATAACCTAGCGAAAGACACGTTAGTTCGTTCCTTTTTCAAAGGACTTCTACACCACCATAAAGGAGTCCTTGACATAATGAATGGGGGTAGTTTCCTAAGTAAAGGAGCCTTGGAGGCTTACAAATTTTTAGAAGATCAAACTAAAGCCTTGATAATAATTGGGGTGGGGGTAGTGATGACATCCCTCGCTCTGCTAGTTCTTCTTCAACGATTAAGGCCGGTATGTTTGAGATGAAACCCGATCCGTAACTTAAAAATTTAATCGAATCTCTAACTAAAAAGGTAGAGGCTATTTACGCTCAACAAAAGCCTATCCCGTCATGAATGTCAACTCCAACCCATGTAATTTCTGTTTGAGTCCCGAGCACCACGACTCTATTGTCCTCTCGCCTATGAACAACAACAATCGAGCAAGAAGATAATGTTTGCTCCATTAATAGCTATCCTATTCCTAATGCCCCATGGAGACAAAATCCCAACTTCAACAAAAACAATCAACAAGTTACACCTCCAGGGTTTAATAACCAAAATATTAGGCAAGCAAACAATTATAACCAAGCTCCACCTAGGCAAGGACAACCACAAGGTCAGGGGAATTATAATAATTATAACAACCAAGCGCAACCACAAGGTCAGGGGAATTATAATAATTATAACAACCAAGCGCAACCACAAAGTCAGGGTAATTATAATAGTTATAATACCAATAGAGGTATCGTTCCGGTTAACAATAATTACTATCACAACCCGCCCATAAATAATCAACGTGAGATAGTTCCAGTCGCACCACCTGTGACTACTACACCTACACAACCGGATCGTATCGACACCCTTATACAGGTTACCCAACAACTTTTCCAATCAATGACTCAATCGAACCAACAGATCTTACAATCCATAAATCAGGGAATACAACAGTTAGCCCAAGAGAAAGCTCCAACCAAAAAGGCGTGTTTCGGGCCAAAGCGATATCAAACCCAGCAAACCTTTTGAGGTAAACGGTAATACTAGTACGGAAACTACAACCGTAGGTGAGCTAAATGCCATCACCACTCTCTGTTCTGGTAAAGTGGTTGATAACAAAGTAACTATGCCTATAGTTACCCCACCAGTAGTCTCTACACCGGATATCGAACTAGATACCGAAATAGAAACTGAAGAGCCTACCACTGTAGAGGTATCAGTTAAACCACAACCTAAGAAACAGATACCCAAGGTTAGACATTCAGTTGAGCCATACGCTAAATATAGAGCGAAACCACCGTTTCCCCAGAAATTCGCCATGCTAACCAGGGATACAAACTTTGAGGAGATTAGGAACGTTTTCAAAAATCTAACGATAAACCTTCCTTTTCTCGAAGCTATTAAAAAGCTACCTAACCACGCTAAGTTTCTTAAGGAGTTGTGCACTACTAGGCGTAAGACCAACATACCTAAAGACGCCTTTCTAACTGAACAGTTCCCAACTTTATCAGAAAATAATGGAATTATTAAGTACAAGGACCCTAGTCGTCCTACTGTAAAATGCACCTTAGGAGAATTCTACACGATGACCGCTTTATTAGACCTGGGGACGAGTGTTAACTTACTCCCCGCTTTGTATAAACAATAGGTCTACAAGAAATGCAACCTACAAAAATGGCGTTGCGGTTAAGCGGACGGTCTATAAAGTATCCTAAGGGTGTAGTGGAAAACGTGCTTGTTAAGGTTCAAGATTTCTACTATCCCCCCAGATTTTGTTATCCTCGATACTGAAGTCGCTAACGACTCTGTCCGATCATCTTAGAAGCGTCCCTTCTTGGCAACCGCCAACGCGATTTATAAATTGCGCGATGGTAAGATGTCCTTATCTTTTGTCATCTTTCGTTGAGGTAAATGTTTTAAAATGATGAAACAAGCGATTACTAGAATCGCCTATAGATGGGGAGGTTAGCATGATCGAGAGCTTAGCTCAAGATTATTTTAACAACACATTTCCCAAAACCATATGTATAAATTCCTTTTTTTTTTGGAACTTCAGATTTTGTAAATGACTCCTACTTAGAGGAAGTCAACACCATCCTTGAGTCCACACCAATTGTAGACCCCCGGTTGCTCCATATCTTTGAGTATGAAGACTTGCTACCTAAGCAAGTATTCATTACGCAAGATGAGGACCCACGATGAAACATCTATTGACATTCCTTCCACCCCTGCTTAAACATCTTCCTGAGTTAAAATATATTCAACTTGATCCGGATGGTATTCATCTGGTAATTATATCTTCTCTGTTATCTAAGGATGAAGAGACACGTTTAATCAGGGTGATTAGGGAATATCGGTCTGCGATTGGTTGGTCCCTAGCCAACATTAAGGGAATTGACCCTAATGTTTGCACTCATCGTATCCATTTGGAGGATAACGCGAAGACTTCTCACAAACCTCAGCGTCGCTTGAACCCTGCCATGAAAGAGGTGGTTAGGGAAGAAGTCTTATGATTACTCGATGCGGGTATCATATACCCAATCTCCGATAGCGAATGGGTAAGTCCCATTCATGTAGTTCCTAAGAAATCGGGGGTTACCATGGTACGTAACGCTAAGGGTGACTATGTTTTCACACAAGGTCCTATGAAATGGAGAATCTGCATTGATTACAGATGTTTAAATGCTATGACACGAAAGGATCACTTTCCCTTATCTTTTATAGATCAGATGCTCGAACGTTTAGCTGGTCATGCTTTTTATTGTTTTCTGGATGGCTACTCTGGCTATTTTCAGATTATTATTGATATTGATGACCAAGAAAAGACTACCTTCACATGTCCCTTTGGAACGTATGCCTATAAACGAATGTCTTTTGGCCTTTGTAATGCTCCTGGTACCTTCCAGTGGTGTATGCTTCATATATTTAGTGACATGGTAGAGCGCTTTATAGAAGTTTTTATGGATGATTTTTCTATCTATGGAGACTCCTTCACCGATTGCTTGTCAAACCTGTCTAAGGTTTTGACACGATGTGAAGAAAAGAGTCTCGTTTTAAATTGGGAAAAGTGCCATTTCATGGTGAAAAAGGGCATATTACTAGGTCACATTGTATCTAGTGATGACATCGAAGTAGATAAGACCAAACTAGATAAGATAGTGACTCTACCTATACCATGGACTGTCTGTGATATTAGAGCCTTTCTAGGCCATGCAGGTTTTTTATAGGCGCTTTATTAAAGATTTCTCGAAAATAGCTAGGCCTTTAACTAATCTGCTTTTAAAGGATGTCATCTTTGATTTTAATTTTAACTGTAAAGCGTGGCTTTTGAAACTTTAAAAGCCTAAACCTCTGCACCAATTATACAGACCTCCCAATTGGTCTAAACCTTTCGAACTCATGTGTGATGCTAGTGGTTATGCGGTTGGTCTTTGTCTTTGGGATAGAAACTAGATAATAAGTCCACTTTGTTATTTATTATGCTAGTAAAACCTTAAACGATGCTCAACGGAATTATACAACTACTGAAAAAGAATTCTTAGCTATCATTTATGCGTTAGATAAGTTTCGTCCTTATTTGGTTGGTTCTAAAACTTTAGTTTACACGGACCATGCAGCCCTTAGGTACCTTCTTGCAAAGAAGGATGCTAAACAGAGATTAATCCGATGGATTCTTCTCCTACAAGAGTTCACATTAGAAATAAAGGACAAAAGAGGGTCAAAAAACGAAGTTGCCGACCACTTATCTAGACTTACAAACGACGATGATAGTGATTCTGAGTCCATACCGGACTCTTTTCCTGATGAGCATCTTTATGCTATTTTTTCAGCACCATGGTATGCTGACATTATAAATTATTTAGCGGCTGATGTTATTCCTTATGATTGGTCAAGAAATGAACGTAAGCAGTTCTTGGCGAGTTAAGTTATACTACTGGGATGAGCCCTACCTTTTAAAGTATTGTGCGGATCAGATTATTCATCGTTGTATTCCCCAGTGGGAATATAATGAAGTTCTATCGTTCTGCCATGACAAAGAGTGTGGTGGCCATTTTAGTGGAATGAAAACAGCCGCTAAAGTTCTTCAATAATGGATTTTATTGGCCTACCCTTTTTAAGGATGCCCAAGTGCATTGCAAGGCGTGTATTCGTTGCCAACAACTTGGGCGAATCACGAAGCGTAATATGATGCCATTAAATCCAATCATGATAGTAGAAATTTTTGATGTTTGGGGCATTGATTTCATGGGTCCCTTCCCTGTTTCCCACAGTTTCATTTATATTCTAGTTGACGTGGACTACGTGTCTAAATGGATAGAGGCCATGGCTTGCCGTAGCAATGACCATAAGATAGTTGTATTTTTTTATTAAAGAGTATATTTTCTGTCGTTTTAGCATTCCTAAAGCCATCATTAGTGATGGTGGAACACATTTTTGCAATAGAGTTGTTGCATCTCTAGTGAAAAAGTATGGAGTTACACACAAGGTAGCAACTCTTTATCATCCATAAACTAGCGGACAAGTAGAAGTTTCTAATAGGGAAATCAAAAAGATTTTAGAAACAACTGTAAATCCTGATAGGAAAGACTGGTCGAAGCGTCTATCGGATGCCTTATGGGCGTATAGGACGGCTTTCAAAACTCTTATAGGTATGTCTCCCTTTAGACTTGTATTTGGGAAACCTTGTCATCTGCCCATTGAGTTAGAGCACCGTGCTCTATGGGCTATAAAAAGCCTTAACTTTAATATTGATGAGGCGGGTGTCAAATGCAAGTTGCAATTGAATGAGCTTGAAGAAATCCGTAGTGATTCTTACGATCTCGCGAAGGATTATAAAGCTAACATGAAACATGTTCATGATAAGCAAATCTTGTGCAAAGAGTTTGTGGTCGGTCAAAAGGTCTTGCTTTACAACTCTCGCCTACATATTTTTCCGGGGAAACTAAAACCCGTTGGTCCGGTCCTTTTAAGTTCTTCAAGTCACCCCTTTACGGGGCAATCACCTTGGTAAATCCCAAGGACAACAATACCTTTCAAGTCAATGGGCAACGGTTAAAACATTTTCACGAAGCTTCGTCCCGATGTAGAGGAAGTCCTATTCACGAGGACCCGCCTATGAGGACTGACCTTTGTCATTTGGTGTACTTCCTTTCACTTCCATATAGTGGTAAGTGCACCATTCAGGTAACCGGGCCCTCCTTATGGAGTGTGTGGCTGTAAGTACCGGATCCTAAGTCCACTTTTCACATAATTCACGTTTTCCACTTTTGCATGTTTTCTCGGGTTTTGAGTCATGTTCCTCTATGGGGTGAATTATGTATTTATTGTTTTTCGTTTCTTTTATAATAAATATTCAAAAAAAAATTGCTAAAATCATAGAAATAGTAATCCAACAAGTCTTGGGAATCTGATTTTAAACGACCCACGTTTAAAACAAATTTTTGTTTAAAAATTTGTTTGGGGGTGGGTAGTCGGTCTTTCTATCCGGACTGCTCAAACTTTCCATTTGTGTTGCTTAGGCCCGTTAGTCATAGTTCATTCAGGTTGACGTTATCTATAACTTAGATTTCCTTCGTTCGCATAACTTCGTCACACACGCACTTCGAGGCGTTTTTCCACCTTCTTATACGTCACCCATGGTTGGAATTGAGTGTTTTATGGATCATTGGATTGGAAATTCTCTACTGATAATTTCCATAACTCATTCGCCAAAATCGGACTAGTAACGAAGCGGCAAATTGAATTTTAAATTGCGCGAAATATCAAAAAAGTTCGGAATTCGATTTGGGCTTAGGCCCAAACCGCACGCACGTGCGTGGCACATACGTCTCCTTCCTTCCCAAAACGCAAACAGTCGGTTTCCTTTTCCATCCCGCCAGTTAACAAAGTTTAAAGGAAAACCTAACAACCAAAAAAAAAAAAAAAAAAAAAAAAAAAACAAACAAACACCTATTTACACCATGCCCATTGTTAACCACCAGCCCGAGTTCTCTCAAACAAATTTCCCAAACCACCGAAAACAGCCGCCAATTCAAGCTTCCAACCTGCCACCGTACCCACCATCGCCACCACCATTGTTTTTAGTTGTTTTTCATCAAACTCGCCTCCTCCACCGTCTACAAAACCATTGTTTGTTTCAAAAACTTCAATGGCGCTACGATGAAGAATTTTGCCGGAGCACGTGTTTGCTGCCGACCGCTTCACGCCATTTTACGACGCGGAGATGATTAGGAGAAATTGGAATAAACTGTGGTACTCAACAGAGGATTTTTACCACAATGATTTGGTAGAACAATTCTATATGAAGAAAGAGGTAGAGGGGGATCGAATTTTTGTTATGGTTGCGGGGAGAAGGAGGGAAGTAACGAGACAGTTGTTGGCTGAGCTTTTAGGCGTTACGCCTGAAAGTAACCTAGAAACTACCATTAAGGAATCCCAGTATACTGGAGTTCCTGCTTTGAATGAAAGATACTGCCATGGAAGGTGAATATAATCCGAGTTCTCATTGCGTCCGCCAGTCAAGTCTGAGAACCAACCAACTGACTGTAGCTCAGTGGATTGGTAGGAACGTCCTCGGGAAAGAAAAATTCAGCGACATCGGTCTGTAATGTCTGCACGTTCTCTAGATTTTGCAAATGAATAAGTATAATTTCTGCATCCTCGAGTTAATTTTAAATGTGATTAGAGGAGCGGAATGAGCATCGCTAGCCCTCCCGAGATTGATCACTAAGATCATGTCGTTTTTAAAGAGTCGTCGCAAAATCTGCTCCTATTAAGATCAAATTGCATTCTAATGCAAGTATTTATACGGATTGCATCCAAGAGACTTGGTCGTTGTCTGAAGGAAATGTAGTCGAGTTGGAGGATGAAATGGAAGATATGACATGTCTGGATGAAGATGCATTAGATAGTTGTAGTTCTAATTTAGAACGCATGCAAGTGTTGTAAACTGGCTTGCGTTGCGTTTATGGTATTTGTGAAGATATCCGAGATAGACAGATTGTAGTTCGAAATAAATAAACGAACCTTCGGGCGAGAGTTGAAATGCTTTCGAAAGGGTCGGAAGATATCTTGTCAAACATGGAGACTATCCACCAAATCGTCACCAATCCCAATTATCAAGATTACTTTCGGATCGAGATGGAAGCACAAAATAGCTTGTTCCGAATAGAGATGCTACGACGCATGCCACCCTTGGAGGTTCTGTTTTTCAGATGAGTCCGAGAGGCATGGCGTCGTCGTCGCCCGGAACAGATGGCGCAGGCAATTCATCACTCCAGGACCAATCTCCATCTCCGGGTCCAGTTTCATCACGTGGCTAGGTGTTTCGAAGAATGTTGCATTTTGATGTTATTTTGTCTTTATTTATTTTATGGTTTTATTAGTTCGGATATTAGTTAAGTAATTAAATTAGAATTTGGGTTTGATGTTGTTTGAATTACATTTTTTTAATATAAATTTGGTTATGTTCAAATTGTGCGTGTTTTTATCATCTATTCCATCTTCCCGAATCGTTTGGGGGTGGTATTATTTCACCCTAGCACAATTCGTATATACTCATCTTTTGTAAAATTGTTTTCGAGTGAGGGTTGACAATTTGGCCGATATCGGCATATCTATGATTATATGTGATGGCAACATGAAATTTATGAGAATTTAGAAGTTACTATTCTAGATTTAGCATAAGATATATTACATTTAGAATAGAATCCAGAATATGGGTTGTTTTCGTTTTCGGTTTGGAAACTTGTTGTTTCCGACAATTGCCTTAAATTTTTTTTGGCAACTTGTCGAATCGGTTTAAGAACCCAAACCCTATATAAACTTCATTCATTCTCCACACAAAACTCGCATATCCCACATTCAACCATCACCCTTCACTTCCACGTTTTCCCTTCTTTTCCTTCTCACATTCCGCGGTTCAGCAACTCGGAGCGCACTTACCCTCCTGTGGAGCGCCACTTGAGCCTTAAGTACTGCCACAAATTCTAATCAGAGCGCATCTGCGCCCAACACAAGCGCACCTGCGCTTAGAGTACTGTAACTCGAAAACCATACAAGCGCCACCTGCGCCCAAGTGCCTGGAAGTCCAATTCTTTGGAGCGCTACCTGCGCCCCATCTGAGCGCACCTGCGCCCTGATTTCCGTAGACGCGAAATTTTTGATTTTTGGTGAGTTGTTCCAGGATCGTTGCAGCTATTCCAGAGTGTAGTTTTGAGATGACATCTCCTATAGTCATTCCTGAACAGTCGTTCGAAGACTTGCTGGGAACCGATACCTATGGAGCATCGTTCGCCGGCCCGGATCGTCGGCATTAGGATGGCGGCATCTTCTGGTGAGGGATGACGATACTTTTTCACCTCAGCTAATTGAATTTTTCTATAATCATATTACATTCTATTGTAACCAAGAAGGAGAACAAAAATTTTCCCTTGCAATTAATGACACAACTATAGAATTCAGTAAGTATTTGGTAGCTTTGGTTTCGGGATTGCCCTTGCCTGACCCTATGTTCACGTGGGGGTATATGACCGATAACTCATACCTCTATGAGTATTATGGAGGAGGGGTATTTCGTGTCATGGACCAATGGCGATATAGCATAGCCCTTGGTAGCCTATCTCTCAATGTAGGTACAACCATGTTATTCATTATGATGAATATTTTAGAAACGGCGGTTTATACGCCAATAGTACCACCGGTGACGTTTTCCTTGCTTTAGGCGAGGGGCGTCGCCGATATGACATTCTCCGAAGTTTTAGTGGCTACTCTAAAGAGAGCCCATACCATGAGGCATAAGTATCTTCTTATGCCCGCTTTTGGTTGGCGCGCATTATCGCGCTTGCTTGCTTACCGAATTCTGTACCCAGTTCACGGATTGGAAAAAGGTTGAAATCATGAGACCCACCAATCGCGTAGTTAGATCATTCCGAGCCATGACTTGGCCGGGATGGCAGGTGCAACATCATTTGGTTGCCCCTTACACCCCATCAGACCAAGTAACACTCGAGAGATTAGTGATGGTTGATGATACACGACGGAAGGCGTGGCAAGTTGTTATGGCATGGCAGGATGCGAAAGAACCTCGCCCCTTTGAAAGAGAAGAGAATGACGAGTAAGCGGGAGTGCAGGTAAGTTTTTATTTCCAGTTAGTGTCTGTTTATGTCCCAAGCAAGTAATTTCTTACTACCCCATAAAGGGTGGAACTCTTATAGAGTTACATCAGTTTTTTTAATTTTCTATATTAGTATGTTCTAACCTTGTTTTGCAGATGTTCCAGAATTTCACGCGTTTCCATGGTATTTTTCTACCCTCTTTATTTAAATGCTTTGAGGACAAAACATGCTTCTTGTTTGGGGGCATAGAAACACGTGTAATTAAGGCATCTGTTAGGATATAGATATGTATAATATGCATTTGTTTTCAAGTTAAAAATTTCAAAAATATAAATAAATAAGTTTATGCCATACACTTAAGAATATTGGTATTGTTTTCTTTCTCTATGCTCTTAACAATCTAGAAGTCTCAATGTGCTTTTGCATCGAGAATAATTGTTAGAAACTTAGGTTAATATGTAGGTAATAATCTTTGCATCTATCTATAAATATATTACATGAGTATCTATGATTGTTAGCGATAAGTTTTGAAATCTAGGCTATAGTACTTATTCTACAAATCCTGTGAGAATATAGCCTAAAAAGCCTTATATATGAGCGAAAATATTTGAGAAATGACACAAGGGAGAAGTAAAATCCGGATAGAAAAATCACACGTCCACTTGCTTGATCACTAAACCATATCCTAAGCGAGAATTTAGGCCCTCTTTGGATCGATATAGCCAGAAATTTAAACCTATGAATTATTTTCCGCTAGTCGCCCGCCCCTCTGAGCCTTTCTTTAGCCTTTCATAAACCACAAATCCTTTACCCTGTTACAAAAACAAAACAAAAAAAAATTGCTAAAATCAAACTACCCAATTTAGAATAAGTCTGAGAATAGAATGAGGAAGAAAGAAGAAGAGAAAAACCTGTGTAAACAAAAATTAGTTAGTTGCTTCAGAAAATAAAGAAAAGAAGTTTCCATCCAAAGAAAAGAAAAATAAAAATAGAAATAAAAGAAAAACTCCAAAAAAATAGAATAAAAGGAGTCAAAAGCCAAAGAAAAAAAAAAAAATTTAAGGATGGAAACAAGGTGTAGAAGCAAAAAATAAATAACAAGGGTTTCTCTAGTTACATAATATGAAGACTCTATTATCTCGGACTTGTCCTTTTTGAATATCCATTTCCTTCTTTCTTAAGCCATCTCCTAATCCCCCCGAACACACCTAATAAAGACCTCTAGCTCAATTGGGAATAGGTTAGTGTGATAGTAAGTGGCGGATGTGTTGATCGACTCGGGCTTCCTTGTGTGTCATTGAGATTGTAAGGTAAAGTGTGCCCATCAAGCAAGACCGAGTAAATAAACTTGAGTGGAAAAATCAGAGTGTTGTATCTTGACTATTATTATGAGAACCTACTTAAGGACGCTATTCCGAGTTTCAGAAACGGACTTGTTAATGCATTTCATAGTATTACTCATTATATATATGTTTATTGTAGAAGATTGATTATTATGCATATATTAGCTTAGGTTTCGACTTGATTATTCTATATTCATTACTAGTGAGATGTATAGTTAATTTAGAGCATGAATAAGGAAACAATAGTTTTATTTCTTAGTCGTTGTAGTATAGATGAAGTTTGTGAGTACCTTCACTGGAAAACTCTCACGAGGCTACAACTTGTCCACTAGGGAATTCCTAGTGGTTTAAGGCCTTGTTGCATATGGTCAATGCAATCGCACTTAGCGAAACGAGATTAGTTAGAACTCCATTTTTGGTCACTTATTCTAATTTCTCATATTTGCTTGAGGACAAGCAAAATGCTATTTGGGGGTGGTTTGATAAGAGCCCAAAACTGTAGTTTTAACCCCTTAACAATCGTACTTTTAGACCAATTATGTGAATAATAAGTAAGAGTTAATACTGATTATGTGTTTTTATGTATTTCAGGCTTCAAAGTCCATTATGTGCAAAAATGTGCCACTTTAGCGAGATAAAGGAGCAAAGGTCGGTTGCTAAGGAGTTCTGTGATTAAAGGCCAATTTTCAAGAAGACAAAGCCTCTGTAAAGCCCGGTCAAAAGATGAAAGTCAAAGTCCACGTGGGTAGAAATAGTGCACAAAGTCACCAGAACTTCCGAAGACCATATCTTTGGACTCAGACCTCGGAATTGGGCCTACCTTACGTCAAAACGACCGGCTCGGAAAGAGATTTCCATTGGTCTAAGCCTGGACAAAATCAGAGGAGTAGAAGTGGACGAAAAGTTTGTTAAAGACAACTTCAGTTGAAGAGGCCTTTTTGGACTGAAAGAATTGGGTTTTGGGCCTTATTTTTCGGCCTAAAACATGGCTCCAAGCCCATGCACGATTTTTGGATATGAAGCATATAAAAACAAAAGTTTAGCTCTTTGTTAATTGTAGCTAATTAGACCTAAAATATCGATAATTCTAGATCTAGTTTTAATTGTTTTTAATTAAGTTTAGTTTCATTTTCATTCCTTGTTTTAGATTAAACCTCGAAAATATTGTTATTGCTTGATTAGATAAATAAAATAATATATTCTTGTTCATTTTAATTTTTGTCATTTACAATTGTTTAGATCTAAATTCCTTTATTACTTGTTATTCATTTCCTATTTATTACCTGAGATTTTAATTATTGTTTAGTAAAATTGCATAAGGTAGAAGTTTAATATGATGTCTAGTTTTAATTCAATGGAAAATGATAGTAGTATGACTCAAGGCTAAACCTTCATTAGAGGGGGTTGAAGAAGCCTTGATGAAGCTTGATCCTTGTTAACTTAGAAATCGTCGTGAGAGTTTATTCCACTCTAGAAGGTCGTTGATTCGCCATGAGAATGGGTGGACGACTTCACATGCTAGTTATTGATTGGTAGAGATGCCATGTATAATTAGGGGTCATAATTACTATTTTGATATGCGAAGCATTCAATTTGGATCACGACGAGTCTTTGTTAGTTGATTAAGTCGAGTTAAGGTGGATTCAATTCCCTTTAATTCTTTATCTAGATTTAAACCCTTAGCATTCACCTCGTAGTATAGAATTCCCCTCGTAAATCTCTCATTAGACTTTGGACTGATTAGTTGACACGAAACCATCGCATACTAAAGAACTAGGAGTGGAACGAATCATTTACTCCCCTATATCTCAATACGATTGAGAGTAAAAATATCTTTGATAAATCTAGTAACAAAGTAGTTTTACTTTTACTTTTGTTTAGAGTTTAAACGCTTTATTCATTAGTAGAATTAATTATTTTACGTTTATCACCATTGATTATCCAAGAAATAAGTATGAAAAGATCTTTACTTAACGTCAAGAAGCTGCAAGAAAGGATATTGAAAGGACGTTTGGAGTTTTGCAGGCACGATGACATATTGTTAAGGCTTCTGTGCGTTGTCATAGTGTTGTTGTTCTTGGAGACATAATGAAGGCATGCATTATAATGCATAATATGATTGTTGAGAATGAACGTGAAAGTGGAGTTTGGAATTGTAAAGGTCAAAGGAAAGAAACAATACCTGCACTCTTTCAGGAAGATGATGGTTTTCATTTTGTCTATCAGACGATTGAAGCAAGAAATAAAATCAGAAATGAAGTTACACATACTAATATTCAAAAAGACTTAGTTGAGCATATTTTTATTTGGACTGGTATTAAAGAAACAGCAGATCTAGTACCAATTTATGATCCAAATTGGTCGGATCCAGAGGAGGGAGAAGGAGGGGAAAATTAAAATGGAAATGAAAGTGTATTTCCTATGTATTTCCTATGCATTTTCTAACGTGAACTATGAAGTTCCAAAGTATTTCATATGTATTTCCTAATGTATTTCGTATGTAAGTCAAATAAGTTCTTATGTATTTAATGAGTTGTGTTTTAATGAACTATATTACAATGTATTTTAATTTTATTGGTAATTGTATTTCTATGAAAATAATTATATTGGAAAGAACATACATAGTTCATTAATTAAAAAAAAAACAGTGAAATTAAAATACATAGTTCATTCATAAAAAATACAGTGAAATTAAAATACATAGTGCATTAATTAAAAAGACAGTGAAATTAAAATACATAGTGCATTAATTAAAAAGACAGTGAAATTAAAATACATAGTGCATTAATTAAAATACATAAAATACATAGTTCATTCATAAAAAATACAGTGAAATTAAAATACATAGTGCATTAATTAAAAAGACAGTGAAATTAAAATACATGGTGCATTAATTAAAATACATACACTAGGTGAAAATATGGTTTTTTTACTCCTGGCCCGGGTAGGAACTGACGGGTACTAATCGTCAAGAATATAGTTGACGGGGTTTTTTATGAAATTGATGGTCCATAACCGTCAAACAAAAAATTGACCGACCAAGCTTGTCAAAAAAATTTCCCCGAAATCCAAACCCAAAGCGCGAATAGCTTCCCCTCAAAATTTTCGCTCTTTTCCAATTTTCTCTATTTTCACGAATACCTTCCCCCCACATTTTCGCTATTTTCCAATTTTCTCTCTTTCGGTTTTATTTGGTAAAAACCAAAACTCGCCGTCATATACAACAAATTCTACGAAAGCTAACAATTTCATCTCTACATTTTCAATTTTAATTCTTAGAATTTACTAAACGGGAAAGGGGTTAGACGGCTTTGTTTCTCTTATCCAAACATGATTCTCCCCATTACAAGTTGAAGGTGATGTACAAGCTTTTATCATGCAATTAAAGATTGGGGATTACTGGATGTGTTGTTGGGCAGGAAGCGGAATTAAAAGTAACCTACCATGGGGTTTTACTGACTAGGTATCTAGTTCATTGGAATTTCATATCTGTTTGTTTTGATTCAATTCGGGTAGATGGTGCCATGGGGTTTTGCTTTGTTTGAAGGTAATGTCTAATTTCTGAAATTGTTAGTTATATATGTTACTATGACTTGGAGTTTTTTCGCCTTTTTATCCTTTTGTTTGCTTCTGAGATTCATTTGATGTATTATGTTGTATCAAGCTAACATTTTGGTTTGATTGTTAGAATCCTGGAAGTGTTACTCCTGCAGCAAACTCAAGGCTTTAAACCTCTCTCCCGTTCAATGTGGTGCAACAGTTGATATTCCTCTTGATTCTTCAAAGGTGAGATAAATTTCAGGACATCAAATTACCTTATTAGGATGCCCTATTTAAGCTTTAACCTGAACTCATCATATGGTACTTGTTTTGAATTAGGATATCAAAAAGAAGGAGAAGGAACTCCAATTCAAGCATGCTGAATTGAAGAAAAGGGAGTAGGTATCTTCTGCTTTTGCTTTAGATTTGTAGAAGCATGTGCATGTCGACCTTGGATATCTGTGTGCTACATTAGACTAGGTAGTTGATGCCATACATAGAAGAGTATTAACTTTTCATTTTTTGTGATTGTCTTTGCCTTCAGTTAAAAATTAATCTGTTGGTTACATTTTTTAAATGGCATTAAGGAACTAAAGCGGAGAGAAGATGCTGTAGCACGAGATATTTCCATATGAAACATCATTGTTTTAGAGTTTTAGCTTATACTAATTGGAGTATATTTCTAAGTAGTTATAAATGTGTGCTAATTAGTGTCTGTGTAATTTTGTAGTTTTTGGTGGTTCCTGGTAATTTTCAGAAGCAACCACTATACATATTCTTGTTTGGTTTTTGAGCATGAATTTCATGAAGTGTTTCTTATAGATTTTTATTCTGAATGACCATGACGATTACACGTGTTGCTCTTTCGTTGCACAATCTTTGGATTGAAGTTGCTTTTGTTATTCTCTTTTCAGGGGTGATTTCTGTTTGTGTAAGGTCATTTGCAATCTCACAAAATCTTTGCTACCATTGCCAGAGAAATATCATGGTCTAACTGATATAGATAAGCGTTACCGTCAACAGTGAGTCTATAGTTCAGTCTTTCTATATCTATTATATATTACTCTAGAAGCATATGCAAAATGCCAAAAATTGTATGGGAGATAACTAGATATAACAATTTCTTTTGATTAGAAGTATATGATATGGTTGGGTTCCACAATTCTATCTCAGGGTTTTATTGGTCGATTGCAATTTGTAGGGTTTGTAAGGTGTAACTCTTTTAACAGTTACTAATACTATGCCTTTAATCAAATGGCTTGAAGGGAGTCAAGATGTTGAGTGTCCCAATCCAGCCTGCATTCTTTTAATTTTATTTAGCTGTTGGTAAATAAGGCAAGGTGTAGGTAGACAGACTGCATAAATGCTTTTACAAACCAAAGATCACATCGTCAATAAGTTCATACAACTAATACAAGTTTTACATAGTGATTATTTATGTCAACTGTACCATTATATGTGAATATTGTAGGGTATGTTACTTTGATTGCTAAATATTGATTACAAATCAACCTTATTAGCAATTACTGTTGAATTGGTGGTATCCTAGTCAAATTCACAACCCAATAATGAATTTAATCTATCATTCTTGCTTAGGGCACTCTATACCAACTACCAACCTTTTATGTGGTACATACGTGATACGACTCTCTATTGTCTAAGTAAATCTGATTCCTTTTGAGGGCTAGTGTATAGAGTAGCCAACAAGCAAGACAATCTGAGGGCAAAATTGATAAATGACGTAGGTTGAATAGTTTTTGATATGGGTTTGCGTTAAGTTTGTCATTACTTCATATTTCTTTTTGCTTTTTGATGAAATACTGATGCCTAAGATTATATTTTAGTTTATTTATTTTTGTTTTACATCTCTTGAATAGGTGGTTCTTGTGGTTTCAGTCTAAGTAAATCTGGCAAAGGTGAGTTTCTTATATGTTGATTTGCCAGACTCAGAATCTCTGTTACCAATGCAGTATGTAGTCTCTCTGTTACCTCTTATTTTCATAACTTCAATTTACATAGCTTCAATCCTCATATATTATCTTTTAAATATTGTGTATTCTTTGTTTTATTTCTTTTTATTGCTGTGATTTTAAATGAAGCTGTTTTAAAGCCATGCTATAGTTATAGTCGTTTCACGGCCAAAATCCTACAAATGCATAAAATCTTTTGTATAATACAAATCCAACGGGTTTTGTAAGAGAAATAAAAGGTTTACCATATTCAGTGGTACTTGTTAGTGATTCGGTGATGTTAGAACTAGACAAAACTTAGACGTTGAGTGTAACTTATGACCGTTTCAAGTAAGCTAATTGTAGTTATTTAGTGGGCATGTTCTGTGTCGGTTATCTGGAGCCATTGGAGGTTATTTCTCGATTTGTTAATTTCTAGTAAATGTCAAAGTTAACTACTTGAACAAGTGCTCAAATTTGAAATTAGCTTGGGCTTTATGGAGCTGCAATTGAAATGCTCTAAAGCCTCTAAGATTTGTGTGTTAAAGTTCTTTTGAATGAGATGGGCGTATGAAGACACTTTGCATGCTTATTGCTTAAGCAGCTAGCAGAGGGGTTGGATGTTATTAAAGAAATTAAAACAAGGGCATTGCATCATTCCAGTCTGTAGGCTTATTAGCATGGATCTGTATTTTCCTGTTTCTTGTCTGTGTTCGTGTTCTTGTATTTTTGTTTATGTAATGGTGAGGTGGAGGGATGTTGAGTCCTGTCTGACTTGGGTTTCATGAAGTCGAGGTGGTTTTTTAAGATTGTAATTAGAGCTCTTTTTGGGATCTAGTTGGATTACATTTTAACCCCACCTCTTGACTGCTTGAGCAATTACAGACAAAACCAAGGAAGGGGAACAGCTAGGGATGTCCAAGCGGGTACCCGACCCGGCCCGAACCCGATTTTTCAGGTTTTGAGCGAATTGGGGTTACCCGGACCCATTTCTTTGGTTTATTTGTTGGATACATGTGACCAAACCCTACCCTAACCCTATATTTCGGTACCCGTCGGGTTCGGGTTATTTGGTATGGTAAAACCCGAAATATATGAAATAAAAGAATATTAAATCTCTTCATCGTGAACGCCATTTTCGGTTATTAGATCTCAAGAAAAACCTATTTTTCATCTAATTAATCAAAAGCCATCTTCTTTTATTGGATTTGATCCGTTTAACTTTAACATCGTAAAAGCCACCCAACAAATATCAAAGATTCAAAACATACGGAGATTGCATTTTTGAAAAGCAAAAAGAAGAGAAAAGTAGACCAAACAAAAAGCAATTCCAAGACAATAACTCAATAAGATTGATGGTTTTTCGGGAGTTTCGACTTCTTGTGGTGGTGTGAATCGACCTATTGATTTGACAATAAGATTGATGGCTTTTGGGAGTTTCATTTCTTGTGGTGGTGTGAATCGACTGTTGATTTGCTTCCCTTTGGTGACCACATTTAGAAAGAGATATTTGAGGAGAGTCTTTAAAATTTTAAAGTGAATGCAAACTTAGCAAAGACATCAAACCCACCAATCTCTTCATCATGAACGCGTGTGATTGGGTTGTTTTGTTCTTGGGGAGTTGTTGAGGGAAGAGAGAGAAGAGTAGTAAGGGTTTTGAAGACCAAAAGTAAATAGTAATGAGCAAAAGACTAAAAGTTTGTTGAAGATAAATAGATAACAAATGAAAATATAGTTGTTAGGAATTATGGTCTGGTTCGGGTTCGGGTTTTGGTCGGGCATTTTTACCCTATATAATTGGGTTTTGGGTTCGGGTTCGGTCCGATATGGTTTCGGGCTTTTAACCCTTTTAACGGGTTTAGGGCCAAATTATCGGGTCGGGTTCGTCGGTCCGGTTTAGATAGTGTGACCAAACCCGACCCTATGTATTTCGATCCGGGTTCGGGTCGGGTTTTGTCGGGCTCGGGTAGGTTCGTCGCGGGTTTTTTCGGTTTTGGGCGGGTTTCGGTTTCGCTCGAGAATGGACATCCCTAGGAATGATTAATTCATGCAAGTCTACTGAACGATTACATGTTACCCCGCTCTCTTCTTTACCTTTCTTAGCATCATGTATACATAGGGCATGCAGAGGTGCTTGTTGTCAGATAGAAGGCTTTATCGGGAAAGGCTTTTACAACTAGATCAGACTATATTTACCCTAGTTACAAACCCCCGTTTGGTACAACTTGATCTTACTAGATTGACTTACAAACCCCAGTTTGGTTGGTCTATATGTGCATGCATCTGGAAATATAAAACTGGTGCATGGCCAACTTAGCCGTGACATTAACATAACAGCTTACGACGTATAGTTGTGCTGATTTTTTTTTACAGGTCTTATTTTATGGTCATCTAGAAATCGCTTAAACTTTGTGATTATAGTAAAGCAATATCTATATTTATGAGATTGAAGAATGCTGGTATTACTCCTGATTTAGTTGCTTATAATTCTATGATTAATGTGTTTGATAAAGCTAAGCTTTTTCGTGAAGCGACACAGCTTCTTTATGAAATGAGAGAAGTTGGTGTTGTTCCCGATACTATTAGTTATTGTACACTTCTTAGTACTTTGTTGAGAACAAGAGATTTATTGAGGCGTTATCGATTTTTACCATTGTCACAAAGTACGGTACGGGTTTAAAATGGTGTATTTGAAAAAAACTTAGTTCGTGTTTTAAACGAACGTCTCGGGAAAAAAACGGAAAAAAAGTGTAAAAAAACGTGGGGCATAAAAAACGGATTTAAAACGGTAAAACGGGTTTAAAACGTATAATACGTACAATACGTAAAAGAAACGGTAAAAACCGATGATAAAGAATATAATAGATAAAAATTTGATTTTTTTTATAAGAGTGGAAAAAAGAATTGGTACATAAAAATAATAAAATAAAAATAAAAATAATACAAATGAAAGAAAATTCAAATACATGAAAGTATCAAATTATCATTACTCATCCAAATACTAGAAGTTTTAGATTCAGTACCAAAACATGACTCTAAATAAGATACTACTAATTACCAACCATAATGGCATAATCAAGTTCTACAAATAAGTTAATAACTTTAAAATTTATAATTAATTATTAATAGTCCAAAACAAAATAAAACTGTCTCAATAAGTCAATCTAACGCCCACTCTTCAAAAGGTAAACTCCAAAACCCCTTTTCTTCTTAGTGTTTTCTTTTTTTAGATTAAAAAAAAAAAAAGTTTTAAACGGGAGATTTTCAAAATCTCGGGTTTTAAACGTTTTTTAAGTTTAAAACGGGTTTTTTTTAAAAACACGGGTTTTAAACTGGAACCAGACGCCTTTCCAATATCTCGGGTTTTAAACGCGTTTTTTTCAAAAAAACGCCGAACTTGGTGACAATGATTTTTACTGAAATGAAAGAAGTTCAGTGTCTCATTTTTACTGAAAAGAAGTTCTTAGGAAGTGCAATATTAGATGCTTGGACTGTGTCCTCTACCATGTTATCCTCAATATTCATCTTATTAGTACTTTGAAGGTTTGAACCAAACGGGACAGCTGGGTTTGGGGTACCAAACACTGGCTGAGACGGAAGAGACGCGGACGAAGTAGTACTGCCAACTTGGGAGAATGAAAACACTGGTGTTGATGAACCCTTAGATGACAGACCTGCTCACGATCTACTAAAGGGCAAGTAGCTTGATTGGTTCGAATCCAATTCGTGAGATGGCTGTGATCTTTAGCCGATCATGGCCATAATGTGCTCTTTTCTTCGGATTCATTAAAACCTTCTTTTTCAGAGCGAGACTCTCCAGGAGAAGTCGTGTTTAAATAGTTTCCTATGGTTGAATGCAACTGACATTTAGGGTTGAGTAGCTCCTATGGTTTTGGAAGAGGCTTTGGCATCTGTAGAGACGTTAGATGGACTAAGAAAATGTGAATGAGGCAATGTACATGTAGGGAGTACTAGGTATGTTAGTCCGAACTGATATGTTGCTGACGTCTTGCACATTGTTGTAGTCTGCATCTTATTTTTCTTTTCTTTTCTTGCTCAGAGCACCATCCAATAGTTGTTGTACCCTAGTTGTCATAATGTCAGCCCATATCAAGCAGGAACAGTGTTGGTATTTTACCTTTTTAAGCCACTTATATCTTGGTTACATGTCTATAGTTTTCCATAATTGCGAACAATGGTAATCGAAATATGACATATTGGTGATTCTATCCTGGATGTTGTGCACTATATAACATCTAAGCATCTAGTCGGTGAAGAAAGGAATGGAATTGCGTACTGTTTATTCTAAGCATCTGTTCGGTAGAGAGAATGGATGTTGCTATAACCAATTGAGCTAATAAGCCAATTTAAATTGAGTATTTAAATTTAAATATTGTTGTGTTTTCATTGAGAGTTGAACTTGTATGCTTGTATTAATTTATACCTGTGATGTTGTACTGTAGGTAAGAAGACAATCACGTGTTCTTGATGAAGTGTCATATGTTCCACCATCCACACGATGCCTTTTAAAGAACTTCTGGAAAAGAACTGTTGCACTTGGAAGCGTGTCTAATGATGTACCATCTGCCGACTCGTATAACATAACAATTGACGGTATCTTTGATCACACAACTGAGTTATATGTTGGGGAAGGAGCATTTGACGACATTTTAATTGGAGATACAATCATATGGCCCATGCCTTTTGTGGAGCCAATTTGATGTGAGTTGGTGAACTCTTTTTTGTGCATTTTAGTAGTTTCACTTTTTTTGTGCAACCTAGTTGGTTTTGCATACACATGATGTATGGTTGTATATGGATTATGGAGTATACTAAAACTCATGTAATGTAATTTGCTACAATATTTTGGTGTTTTAGATAATCACATGTGTGTTTTGATGAAAGAATCTACTCCCGTATCTATTGTATTTTGGTAGAATGTTGATTTGAGTTGGATGGTTTAATTTTTGCAGGAAAAATGGATATGAAATTTAGATTATAAGAATTTCTTTTAAAAAAACATTAATGCTCAGAAAAACGACGGATATAGACCGTCAAGAAAATTTATGTATACAGAAAATTGACGTAGCCGTCAATAATTTTCAAATTTGCATCCCAAATTCCATTAAAATTGGATAAATTTGACTAGTGAAATAGAAAAGTTTGACGGTTATAGTCCGTCAACAATTCTATTTATTAATGACGTTCACCACCCGTCAAATAAATTTAAAATTATTGACGGTAACTAATCGTCAAGAAAAAAAACGGATGTGAATTTTTTGACGAGCCTTACGACAAGCAATGTCAGTCAAAAATAGTAAAAAAGTCTTATTTTCACCTAGTGATAGTGCTTTAATTAAAATAAAATACTAGATATTACATAAGCTTGGTTAGAGCTAGAACCACCTCTAGCCCTTGCCCATTCAGCATGTATTTCAGCTTGTTGTTGCTCGATTATAAAAGTGGTATCGGGATGGAGGACACTTGTATCGGTCGCTAAAATCTTAGCTTCATATTGCATCTTTTGAAGCCGATTTTTTTTCCAATTGAACCTGATTTTTTTCCATTTGAATCCGATTTTTTTCTTCTCTTACCATCATAGTTCTTTGCCCATATGCAAGCTCTCTTTCCCTAAGTTCTAAGCACTTTTGTGTTTCATTTGCATCCTTTACAAATGTATCATCTAAACGTGTAAAATAACCCTCCAACATACCAACTAATTTTCTCTTGGTTCCTCTTGGACTTAGCTTTCTTCGATCCAAGAGGACGCTCCATTTCTTGAGGACGCTCTATTTCTTGAGAACCCTCCAATTCAACTTTACCAACACTTGGTAAATTAGAAGTTGAATCTTCACCATCATTTTTGCGACCTTTTCCCTTTGTCAGGCAGCTTGACCTTGCCTCAAAAACGTTACTCCACTTTGGATTATCCTTGAGTATAACGTAACAATGATCAAGTGAAAAAGATGTTTTTTCTTGTAGTTGGTACGTCATCCTTGCCTCGGACAACTAAAAAATAAAATAGAAATAATTAGACTAAAATAATAATTAGCCTAAGACTAAAATGGAAATAATAATTAGACTAAGACTAAGATGGAAATGACAATTAGACGAAGATGAAAAAAATTAGACTAAGACTAAGATAATCAATAATTGACAAATTGACGAAGTTGTAATTATCCGGCTTTGTATTGTTGTACCACTTGCATGTCAAGCCTCCACCGCATTCACAATTGCAACAAACTTGTTCATCATTTTTGAAATATATTTCCATCTATCGCTAATTAAATCGGAAGACCTATCCGACCCACGTGCTTGATTGAACTCGTTTATTACACGATTCCAAAATCCTTTTGCATTTTGGAAAACACCAACAATAGAGTCTTCACTAATTTTTATCCAAGCAAAACATATAGCTTGATCTTCGGACATGCTAAAGTGAGTTTTTGCTTTTCCTTGAGTGCTACCACTTGCTTGAGTTGTTTGAGATGCTTGAGATGATGCCATTTGATATTTTGTTTTTTTGAAGAACTGATTTTAAAGAAGAAGAAATATTGTGAGTTGAAATGGAACAAATGTTGTATATATACCAAAGTTTTTATTTTTGACCGTTTTTGACCGTTCTGACTTTCTGACCATTGGTGAACTAGCCGTTAGGACTCCGGACGGGATGTTGGATTCCGTTTGGAAAAAAAGAAATATAGCGAGACAGGATGTTGGATTCCGTTCTAGTGAGTTTTGTAATCCAGACGGAATCCAACATCCCATCCGAAGTTAACAAGTTAGCCACTATCTCAGTGGAAGGTTTCACCTTGATTTCAACTGGGGAAAATAGTCACCAGTTTTTCACCTCTACATTGAACACCCCTTTTTCACAAAAACCGGTGACTATAGTCACAAACCCCCCAAAACCACCTGCATTGGGAATGCTCTCAAGGCGACTGTCAAACAACTAAACCACTAATTAAGAGCATATTTAATGGTGGGACCTCTTCAGCACCAAACACCAAACACCAAACACCAAACACCAAACACCAAAAAAATTAGTGTTTTTCATCTTTTTAATGGTGAGACCTCTTGAATACCAAACCAAACACCAAATCGGTTGGAATTTGGTGTTTGTTTTGATGCTAAACCAAATGTATGACATAGTGTTTGAAACACCCCGCAGCTTTCCCAATACCGCGTGGGCAAAAACACTTTCTCATTTCTGAACAAAAACAAGTTTTTATTGTGGGTTTTTTTCTTACGGTGTTCCGAAAGCAGCGACTGTGTTGGAGTTTATTTGGCGCGGTTTTGGAAACACCGCGACGTACATTTGGTGCTAACTAACTCTTTGATGTTTTCACTGAAGTTGTTTGGTGTTTATTTGGTTTGCTCAAAAAAATTTGGTGTTTTTCAGGTCTCACCATTAAAGATGCTCTGAGTCACTAACAATAATGCTAGGCTCATTTTAGGCTCGGCTGTGTAAAAATATGAGTCTAAGACTGTAAGCACATTTTAAATCTCGCCCTGTATTCAATATAAGCCCGTGAGCTACTCACAACTTGCTTTTTTACATAATTTTGTTAACCCTTGGGATAATTGTTTAGATCAAGGACCAAAATATCGCCGATATATATGATATATATCGTTTTTTTGGTACATCGACATCGATATTTTCGACATATATCTACCAAATATTGAACTTTTTTTTTCTGATATATATCAGAATTTTCGATATAAAACTTTATATCGTCGATATAATCGATATATACGACATATATCGTTTGACTTTTTTACTATTTTTTAATATAAATCCGATATTTCCAATATATTTTTGATATTATATTTCCGATATATATGATATTTTCGATAATTTAAATAGTTTGGACTGGTCACAAAAAAAATAGATATATCCGATATATATCGATTTTTGGGTACACCGATATATTCACTGATATCGATATTTTGGTCCTTGGTTTAGATATTGATTGAAATTAGTGTGTACACCTTGAAATAGTTGTTCAATTGTGTTATTTGTAGTATTAGTGGACTATAGTTGCACTTTAGGTTTTGGTTACATTAGTTTTGCAGGTTATTTTGGTCTTCAAACAAAAAACATTTCTATGCTTATATGTGCTCGAAATCAATCTTATACACCTATGGTTCAATTCGAATTTATAGTCATAAACAGTAGGAATCTAGGCTCGTCAAGCTTAGAGCATTTGCAATGCAAGTCATAGTTTCCCCCCCCTCTATCACCGCCACCTCATCACTTTTCACCCCCCTTTTCACCAACCCGGTGAAAAACAAGGTGAAGTTATTGCAATGCAGGTGATAAAAATATTTCGGACGGGATGTTGGATTCCGTCCCGGAGGTTTTAATCTGAGGCGGAATGTAACATCCCGTCTGATATTTTATAACGAGACGGGATGTAACATCCCGTCTGATAGCTCAATATCAACAGACGCGAACAGGCTCCATTTTCACTTCATTTCCAGCCAAAATTCCGATTTTGTAGCCTCCATTAACAACCTTTGAACACAAATTTCCATTCATAATGACTTCTCCACCCCCCAACCCATCCCCACCAACCTCACCACATGTAGAGCATTCCCGATGGTTTGGAAATGTTAAAATTTCCAAAAAAAAGGGGCAAAAAGGATCGTCGTCGAGAACGCGTAATGTGGGCGAGGAGGACGAAATTGAACTTGGGTTTAATTTTCCACCGCGTTGTGAAATCGAGGACCACCCACCATTAGCGTCAACATCGGTCCGACACGTAGCAAATCGAGTGGCGGAATCTCAAGTAAGTTTTTGATTTTTTTTTTATGTTAATTATTATTATTTATGTTAGTTTATATCAAGTTTGTTGTTGTTTGAATTTGTCGTATTATTTTAGTTTGAATTTGTATTAGTTTATATTAGTTTATTTTAGTTTGAATTTGTCGTATTATTTTAGTTTGAATTTGTATTAGTTTATATTAGTTTATTTTAGTTTGAATTTGTCGTTATTATTTTAGTTTGAATTTGTATTAGTTTATATTAGTTTATTTTAGTTTGAATTTGTTCGTATTATTTTTTTAAAAAATAGTTGTAATTATATCGTATTATTAGTGTTTGTTGAATGTAGGAAGTACACTTATGGAAAGTCGTTGTGCACTTTCAAATGTTAATGTCGTGGTGGCGTTGTATGAAATCAAAAAACGGATCCTAATTTTGTCACGGTTACCGATATTATATCCGCCACACCATTTGGGAGTTTTTTGAATTCTAATTTGGGACAAAATGATCAGGCGTTGTTGTTTGGGATAGTTGAGCGGTGGTGGCCAACTACCCACACATTTCATTTCCCATGGGGTGAGCTTGGGATTACCCCTCTTGATTTCACAATGCTCACGGGTATCCCAATTGGTTATGGAGATGCCGTTCCTTTTGATGAAACTTTAGAGGTTTTTACTACGGCGATGAGTTTCTTTGAAGGTTTTGATTTGGTTGAAGATGATGAGCAAGACGAGTTTTTGAGATTATCGGCTGAGCAGTTTAAGGGAGGAGCTATAAATATGAGTTGGTTTACTTCGAGATATTTGAATAGACTCAAGGAGAAGCCGAAAGACTATCATATTGGTGAGGAGTCGATCCACGAGTATGTACGTGCCTTCCTCTTCTACTTTGTTGGTGCGGTATTATTTGGATATCTTTGATAGTTATTTACGTGTCGGGTGGATGGCGGCCACTCGGGCGTAGAGAGATGATGGGATTATGGTAGGGTCAATCCATCTTGGCATACCTTTACCACCGGCTAGACCTCGCAAGTTGAGGCGAAAGCCGCTAAAGGCAATTTGTCGCGGCTTTGTTTGGATTATACCGGTAAGTCTTATTTATTAAGTTATTGTTTCATTTCATTTATTTATCTAATTATTAATGTTGACATGTTTATATATATATTGATATTGTATTTTATCTATTGATGACGATTTGGTGGTAATGAGCATTTTCGTGTGATGCATCCCCGTGTTGAAGAGGTTGGAAGAGGATGAGACTCATGACCTGATTCCACGTATTCAAGCATGGGGGCTTCATCGTAGGCAGAGAGGGTATGGGGACCTATCACATAATATTCATAACACTTTCGTCGCCAGATTGAGCTTTTAGGAGCTAGTCGAATTGAGTGGCAACCACGGGCGAGTCCTTCATCTTTCGGACCCTTTATGCGGATATTCCGGATGTTCCAGAGAACACGAAAAGTACCATAGACTATCATATATGTGTCATAGAGCAAGGTTTCTTTCAGCGCTTAATGATACTTATAGGGTCGATCAACGCATGGTACCTTGGGGACGGATGTTGGCGGCAAGTATCCGGAGAGATTGTTATACCTTACCCACCACCTATGGATATGAGCCTCGATATTCTTCCCCGCCGTTCTTTCACACTATAGAGCAAACCCAAATGAGTGGCCGACGCGCCTCGCTTTCAGTTTCACTTAACTATGACTTATATTGGAAGAGGGTTGGTCGAGGTCTCTTTAGGGTGCGTTATACCGGGGCACCAATTTTGAAGGGGTTACTGGAGCATTGAGGCCCGACATTCATTTCCCGTGAGGAGTGGAGTTGCCCGCGATCCACGTTCTCGTGGATGTTTCATGATATTCGGATGCCGCAAAGAACTCCACAGATATTTTGATGATGATGACCTTTGGCATTGGAGCATGATTACTTCGAGGGGCAAGATATGAGAATACCTATTCTACCAAGAGATGCCGCAGTTGGTAGCAGATTTGTCGGATATTCGAAAGCAATTAGCGGTTAGTATGATTTGAATTTATTTATGATTTGTTATTATTAGTATTCACTATAACCCCTAACTTGCATTTGTTTTGTTAAACAGATGAAGTAAGGTCGAGCTCCTTAACTACTGACTCTCTCCGGTTATGCCATCGTGAGTCCTTCATGGAGTCCTCTCGTCAGTAGTTTTGAGTGCTTACAAGAAGAACGTGTCGAACTTTGCGGCCCTTGAGACGTGTGCAAGAGTTGGAGAATGCTGGAAGTGGAGTACCTCAAGCTCAAGCTCAACCAGAGAGGCGACAACGACGTAGGGGGGAGAGCTCTTCGACCGAGCCTTCTCGTAGGGGGAGGAGGTCTCAGTAGATATTTTTTTTGTAGTTTGTAATAACTGTGCACCATTACTTGTCTTATGGCGTTTGGGATTGTTGTTTTGTAATGAATTTTTGATTAGCGTGTTTTTCTTTGATGATTTTGGATATGAATATGTCATTAAACAAAGGAGGTTATGTCCAATTTTTTTTAGAAATTATAAGTTAGTTTTTTTACCGAGTTTCTGTGTTAGACTTGGGTGTTGTTCATGATTGTTGTTTGTCTTATTTATTATTTTCAAAGTATATTAGCAGGTTTTGATATGAATATGTCAATAAAACAAATGAGGTTATGGCCAAAAAAAAAATTAAAAATTTATAAGTTCAGTATGTTTCCAAAAATGGAACATTCGCTTTAAGCTCGTTCACATTCGCTTCACTCGTTTCATATTTGTTTCACTCATTTCCTCGCTTTTGTTGAAACAGAAAATTTTTAGTTTGGAATATCACTCATTTTTGCACAAGGTGAAGTTCCTACGTGTTCCTCGACAGAATAGTAATGGGGATGCCGAGACGGAATGTAACATCCCGTCACATTTTTGACCGAGACGGAATGTAACATCCCGCCCGGTTTTAAGCCCTCCCCCCCTCGCACATTTTACTATTCCAAATAATGCAATTTTATGTCGGAATTATTGAGGGTACATTTGGATACAATGTGTTGTCACTTGGAGAGTGAACAAAAATCTAATAAAATGTGTTGTCAATTGGTAAGTGGACCAAAATCGGAATTATTGAGGGTACATTTGGATAGACATTTAGATACAATGTGTTGTCACTTGGAGAGTGAACAAAAATCTAATAAAATGTGTTGTCAATTGGTAAGTGGACCAAAATCGGAATTATTGAGGGTACATTTGGATAGACATTTAGATACAATGTGTTGTCACTTGGAGAGTGAACAAAAATCTAATAAAATGTGTTGTCAATTGGTAAGTGGACCAAAATCGGAAGTATCACATGTGACCTTATCATATGTGACCTTACCTTTCATATTTCGTTTTACTCTTCTTTCTTTTAGATCAAACAAACAACACAACCATCTTCTTCCCCACAACCAAGCTAAAAAAATAGGAAAAATGTCTAGAGAAGAAAGAATTGCATATAACCAAAGGTTATGGGGAGGATCTAGTAGTAATAGTTCGCCTTCCGGTTTCACCGTCGCTCTTACGGTACTTTCCTCACCAAGATGACTACATGGAAAAGTAAGAGATGAGCATAATGATATGATGAGGCGAAGGAGGAGGAGGAGGTTGCGTTATTATCCACCTTTGGGGCATTAATGACTCAAGCAGCCATTGAAATTGAAGATGTGGATACGCACAAACGCCGTGGATCCGTGAAGGGGCGTAGAGAGTACACGCTTTAGAGATGGTGGTGATTTCATAAACAAAAGATAATGAGGGATTACTTCACAACACCTTGTAGGTGGCCTCCTCATAAGTTTAGACGAAGGTACGGGATGACAAGAGAGCTTTTTATGTATATGTTGCATACTTGTTGCATCATTCGACGATTACTTTAAAGACAAGGTGGATGGATTAGGTTGGCAAGCAATTTACGGGTTACAAAAGGGACTAGCTGCAGTTTGCACAATTAGCAACCGGTAGTTCTTCCGATTCAACGGATGAGTATTTACAAATTGGAGATTCCACAGCAAAATGTATCTATGAAGCGTTGGTGCAAGGCAATTATCACGGCGTTTGAGGAAGAGTACTTGAGACGACCAAGTGAAAGCGCATTAATCGCTAGGATATTAGCTGAAAATGCGGCAAGGGTTTTCCAGAATGCTTGGATCAATCGACCGTATGCACCGGGTGTGGAAGAATTGCCCAAGTGGATGGGCTGGAACACATGTAGGGTACAAGAAGGAACCAACTTTGATACTTGAAGCCGTTGCATACAAACATTGTTGGATCCGCATTGCTTCTTCGCCTACCAGTTTCGCATAATGACATTAACGCGTTTCATCGTTCTCATGTTTTTGAATCATTAGAGCAAGGTGAGGCTCCTCGCCGTTGCATTTAATGTGAATGGTAATGACTATGATATGGGATATTATCTTGCCGATGGTATTTACCCAAAATGGGGCACATTTGTTCAAGCCATTCGTTATCCAAGAAATAAGCATGAAAAGATCTTTACTCAACGCCAAGAAGCCGCAAGAAAGGATGTTGAAAGGACGCGTTTGGAGTTTTGCGAGCACGATGGCATATTGTTAAGGCTTCGGCGTTGTCATAGTGTTGTTGTTCTTGGAGATATAATGAAGGCATGCATTATAATGCATAATATGATTGTTGAGAATGAACGGAAAGTGGAGTTTGGAATTGGAAAGGTCGAGGAAAGAAACAATACCCTCTTTTTCGGAAGATGATGGTTTTCATTTTGTCTATCAGATGATTGAAGCAAGAAATAAGATCAGAAATGAAGTTACACATACTAATCTTCAAAAGGACTTAGTTGAACATGTTTTTAATTGGACTGGCATTGAAGAAACAGCAGATCCGGTACCAATTTATGATCCAAATTGGTCGGATCCAGATGAGGGAGAAGGAGGCGAAATTTAAAATGGAAATGAAAATGTATTTCCTATGTATTTCCTAACGTGAACTATTAAGTTCCAACGTATTTCCTATGTATTTCCTAATGTATTTCCTATGTATTTCCTATGTATTTCCTATGTAGTTCCTAATGTATTTCCTATGTAGTTCCTAATGTATTTCCTATGTAGTTCCTATGTATTTCCTAATGTATTTCCTATGTATTTCCTAATGTATTTCCTATGTAGTTCCAACGTATTTCATATGTATTTCCTATGTAGTTCCAACGTATTTAATCAGTTGTATTTTAATGAACTATATTACAATGTATTTTAATTTTATTGGTAATTGTATTTCTATGAAAATAATTATATTGGACAGAACATACATAGTGCATTAATTAAAAAAAAAACAGTTAGATAAAAATACATAGTTCATTAATTAAAAATACAATGAAATTAAAATACATAGTGCATTAATTAAAAAGACAGTGAAATTAAAATACATAGTGCTTTAATTAAAATAAAATACTAGATAATTAAAATACATAAGCTTAGTTAGAGCTAGAACCACCTCTAGCCCTTCCCCATTCAAAGACGTATTTCAGCTTGTTGTTGTTTCGATTATAAAAAGCGGTATCGGGATGGAGGACACTTTTGATCGGTCGCTAAAATCTTAGCTTCATATTGCATCTTTTGAAGCCGATTTTTTTCCAATTGAACCTGATTTTTTTCTGCTTGAATCCGATTTTTTTTCTTCTCTTGCCATCACGGTTCTTTGACCATATGCAAGTTCCCTTTCCCTAAGTTCTAAGCATTTTTGTGTTTCATTTGCATCCTGTGAAAATGTATCCTCTAAACGTGTAAAGTAACCCTCCAACATACCAATTGATTTTTCTTGGTTCCTTTTGGACTTGGCTTTCTTCGATCCAAGAGGACGCTCCATTTCTTTTGGACGCTCTATTTCTTGAGAACCCTCCAATTCAACTCCACCAATACTTGGTGAATTAGAAGTTGAATCTTCACCATCATTTTTGCGACCTTTTCCCTTTGTGGGGCGGCTTGACCTTGCCTCAAAAAAATCTTACTCCACTTTGGATTATCCTTGAGTATAACGTAACAATGATCAAGTGAAAAAGCCGATTTTTCTTGTAGTTGGTACGTCATCCTTGCCTCGGACAACTAAAAAAAAAATGGTGGTAATTAGACTAAAATAATCACTAGGACTAAGATAATTAAACTGCAATAATAATTAGACTAAGATAATAATTAGACTAAGACTAAAATGGAAATAATAAATACACTAAGATAATTAGACGAAGACGGAAATAATTAGACTAAGACTAAGATAATTAATAAATTCCAAATTGACAACGTTGTAATTACCCGGCTTTGTATTGTTGTACCACTTGCATGTCGAGCCTCCACCGCATTCACAATTGCAACAAATTTGTTCATCATTTTTGAAATATATTTCCACCTTCCGCTAATTGAATCGGGAGACCTATTCGACCCACGTGCTTGATTGAACTCGTTTGTTACACGATT
The DNA here is from genome assembly GCF_015680905.1 of Coptis chinensis. NCBI lineage: Eukaryota > Viridiplantae > Streptophyta > Magnoliopsida > Ranunculales > Ranunculaceae > Coptis > Coptis chinensis. The sequence goes on along the minus strand of NC_141456.1, from coordinate 39,810,721 downwards.
CCAAAATCCTTTTGCATTTTGGAAAGCACCAACAATAGAGTCTTCACTAATTTTATCCAAGCAAGACATAGAGCTTGATCATCGGACATGCTAAAGTGAGCTCTCGCTTTTGCTTGAGTGCTACCACTTGCTTGAGATGCTTGAGTTGATGCCATTTGATATTTGGTTTTTTAAGAACCGATTTTAAAGAAGAAGAAATATGAAGTTCCTGATTGTTGGAAGTGTGAGTTGAAATGAAACAAATGTTGTATATATACCAAAGTTTTTATTTTGACCGTTTTTGACCGTTCGACTTTTTGACCGTTGGTAAACTAGCCGTTAGGACTCGGATTTGGATTCCGTCGGTGATTTTTGTAATCCGGCGGAATCCAACATCCCGTCCGAAGTTAACAAGTCGATGAAAAACTTCGGTGGAAGGTTTCACCTCGTTTTGAACTGGGGAAAATTATCACCTTCATTATCACCCCTCGCATTGCCTGGCCAGTTTTGGACCCAAGTAGGTGATAGTTTTCACTACCCCCTCTCTATCACCTGCATTGCAAATGCTCTTAGCACAAAATATTTTTTGGCTCCAGTGATACCACTAGTCTTTTGGGCTATTTCTTTTAGAGCCTGGATCGAGACTTGGGCTTGAAAAATTACAGATGGCGGGAAAGTTTTAGTTAAACGGGCGCGAAAACACTTTACTTATTATTCAAATTAAAAACCCTAACCCTAGAAAATGGAAGAAGAAGAAGACCCATTCAATTTCATAATCCAAGAATCAATAATCCCAATTTCTCAACAAGAACTACTCAATCACACACCCTTCGCTCTACAACACCTTTTCCCGAACGAAACTCGCTCAGATTCCGACGATATTCCGGAACATTCCACTGGCATTTTGATATGTTCTGTTCCGGAAAACGAGGAGGAGGATGAAATTACGGATTTGTATCAGACACCTGAAGAACAACTCGCACACGTTGGGTCTCAAATTGATGAGGGGGGAGAAGTTTTTGTCGATGGCTGTGAGAAATTTGGTGGTGAAGAGAGTCAGAGTAACGTTGCTGACGTGGCAGTGGGGAGTTGTCAAGGTGAGAACGATTTTGGAATTAAGCTTAGCGTAGAGAATAATGTGTTTGATTTAAATGAGGATAATGCGTTGGAAAGTTCGCATGTAGTACTACTTCAGGATAGCACTGGTACTGATGTTATGATGGATTTGGAGCCTGGGAGTGTTGGAGTTAGAGAGGATTTGGAGCAAGGTGAGAAGGAGTTAGGAATGGAATATATTGTAGAGAACGTTTCTTGTTGTAATAATAATGTGGTGAATATAGAGGGAGAAATGCTTAACTGTAACGATGCAATGGACAGTTCTCGTGTGGTGCTTCCTGATAGCACTGGTACTGAAGTTATGGATTCGGAGCCTGGGAACGATGATGCAATGCATGGAGTTAAAATTAGGACAGAGATTGTTTTTGACTTGAATTATCCTGTGGATAACAATGAGGATGGAAAGATGAATACTAATGATGAAATGGATAGTTCTCATACTGGTACTGAAGTTATGGAATTAGAGCCTTGTAACAATGATGGTATCTCTGAGAGCTTTCGACAGAAGGAGGATCTTCAGTTTGTACAATGTGGGAAAGAGTTTGTATCAACTACGAGGACAGAGAATGTTTTTGATTTGAATGATACTGTGGAGAACAATGAGGATAGGAATGCTGTGAAATTTATGGATGTGGCAATGGGTGATAATTATCTAGGGTTATTGGATTCAAAAGATGGTGATGAAGATAATGAGTTGGTTGAGGCTTTTGTAACAAATGAGAATACTGAGGTTTCTGTTGAGCTGGATGCCGCGAGTCATTCTACTACTGGGGAGTTGGAAAGATGTCACGTGGTTCTTCCTGATAATGGTGATACGGAAGTTATGGAATCAGACCCTGGGAACAATGATGCAAACCTTGAAAATTTTCAGTCGAAGGAGGATTGTCAATTCGAACAAGGTGAGAAAGATTTTGGTACTGAACTGAGGATAGAGAATGTTAAAAATATAAACAATAATGTGGAAAACAATGAGGATGGAAAATCATTTCAGAGTTCTGCTGTAGTTCATCCTGATTCGACCGGTACTGAAGTTATGGAAACAGAGCCTCAGAACAATGACACAATGCCTGAGAATATTCAGCAGAAGGAGGTTCTCCAATTTGAACAAGTGGACAAAGATTTAGGAAGTGAAATGGCTACAGGGTATAATTTCACGCCTGTGGAGTTTAAAGAGGTTCTTGATGCTCATTTCAAATATAAGGATGCAATGCGCCTCTGTGCTCAGACTCGAGGTTCAACGTTTGAGGCCCCTCAAGGATCCCTGCCTAACTCAGTTAAGGAACTTGCAGAGGGATTGGATTGTGGTGGAAGACAAATAGGAAGCTGTGGAAACAGTTTGGGTACTGGCAGTGAGGAGACTGTGGGAGAAGCAGAGAGCCCCACTCCAGTTGAAAAAAGAGGGCAAAGAGCAAACAGTCCATGTCCTGATATTGAGGCTTTGTCCTCTGAACTCATTTTGACTATAGCTGATCTTACGGATGATGATGTGGATAATGCACTTGTTATAGTTTTAAAGGCTGGGTGTAGATTCCCTCGACCTCGCTGGTGGAAACCTGGGGGTTATGGAAAATCAGAGAAGTAGCACACAATCAAGTGAAGAATTAAGTCGGTGAAGCTGTACAACCGAAGAAATGTAAAGACCAGAAATCAAAGAAGTTAGGACTGTTATTTTGGTAGTTTGTTTTGAAGTTAAGGATGAAGTAGGTTGAAATTGGAAGTACTTGATGATTGGATGCTGAAGGGAACTTCCAAATTTTTTTTGGGTGTATATAAGGTGGTAGTGCAGTCATGGAAGTTGGAAGGTTAGAGAAAGTGATGAAGGTACTTTTGTCCTGAGAGCTATGAGTTCTTTTTTTATATTGGAATCTCAATGATTGGCAAGTTTGTTGGTTCTGTTGCCTTGCATTTTGACATGTTTCAGAAAGCTAATTCAATTGAATGATGTAAATGGTCTTCTGTAAGGTCTGAGATTCTCAGGTAGCCTGACCTCTACTGTTTTTTTATTCTTGTGAGTGGATAGTGTGTTGTAGCTTTTGTAGGCTCTTGAAATGGAAAATCTCGGTGTCTTACACGTTGGAATGATCATTTTGTTAGTTTGATGGAAGTTAAAGATGAAGTGGGTATGCTGAAAATCCTTGGAAGTTTTGAACAAAGTTTTTTGTATGGTATAACACTAGTGAAAATCAGGGAACTCAGAAGGTTGAGAAATTCATGCAGGGTCTTGTCTATTTAGTTATGTATATATCTGCTGGTGTCTATCAAGTGAAAATCGTATATGGTAAATGGGCTGTTGAAATGGATTTTGTTCTGACTATTTTATATGGTTCCGCCTTGTTTGAAGTTATTATACTCGCATCCTACAAGGTGTTCATTAGGTATACAGTTTGATTTTATGAATTCACAATTAAAGAACATTTCACTTGCATCAATACTCATCACTTTGTTCTCAATATCAAGTAACCTGATGAATGAGGTATCTTGAGAACTGCAGAAATACTGAAAATATCATACAACTGACAGTGGAATACGTCTACTGTGCACACTACAACTATAGTAAGCAGATTACCAGAACCCTATGTTGCGCAACTGCTGTAATCGGTAAGGCTCAGATGTAATGTATGGAGACCATAGGCTGGCTTATCCAAATTGAAAGAAGTCTAAATCGTCGGAGTCCAAATCCCAATTTGGTAGGATCCAGCTTATATCATGAACAGAGGAGCGTTTAGTCTTGCTTTCTGGTCTTGCAACCTATAATACATACTTGAGTAGTTGACCCTGAAAAGATAATCCAATAACTAATATTGGAGGTTTCCACTGTCATAATGGAGTTTCAAGTAATTTGAAAACAAATCTACGTTTGAGATTCGACGTCAGGAATTTCCTTATGCACAAGAGGGACTAACTCGCCAGCTGCTGAAGCTTCCTCGTTTACAAAAAGATCATCACTTACTCGGAAGATCGCATGAACAAGAATGATAGGAAGTCCAATGGCAGCAGACACTAGGAGGTGAATAATCGCGCGTGTGAGAATGAGCTCCACAACAGTCACAATCAGTAGCAAAAAAAAGACTAACCGCTTATCAACGATCTTTTGGAGAATTATCGAATTGGGTATTAAACGCAACAGCAGCTGATAAAGGTATGCTACCACAGTCATTCCAATCAAGAATATCAATGAGATGCGACGTTTTGGCACTAGACTCACAAAAAGTATCCCCCACACAACAAGAATGTAATATTGCCTGAAATACTGCAAGTTTCTGATTATTCTTACTGCTGCAGTCTCAGAACTTGATGGGAAGCCAAAGAACCGAAGGAACGAATAGCCTCTATGAACCTTTTCCTTCAAGCCTTCCAACACTTTGGAGTGATGATCCATGTGGGCAGAAGTTGATGAGGAGGTCGACCTATTATGCATGGTACCATAGCTAGCCATCTTCAACTGAGAGTGTTGAAGCTTGTGCTTAAAGCTTCTTTTAATATGTACTTGGCAAAATCCTTTGAGAAAATATACTCCCAAATTCTCAAGGAATCCTCTTTTTCAATTAAATTCTGCATAGACCCATAATTTATAATTTCCAAGAACTCAATTTTCTTCAGATACTTTCTTATCGCATATAACCTTAATTATAGTTGGAAAGTTCTTGGTCATTACTTCTTGTAAGACTAGTTTAAAGGGTTTTCTGCTCTAAATGATTGTAGGACTTGAAAACGATGTAACTTGACTTCGTCTACTCCGTGGTTTGGAGATTGGACTTTGTACTTGGTTTGAAGTTCAATAGGATACCTTCCTTCATGGTTCCTTGAAGAAATTAATAACTGTCAGCTAAGCCGCCTAAGCGTATTTGCGCTAGATGTCAACCACACCCTTAGGGGGATACTCTAAAAGAATTTTAAAAACGGATTTAACTGGTCTATATAGTATATTCTATGGACGAAATTAGATGGCTAAATGGCTTAGAACAGTTGGGAGCTTCAACTAAAATTGTGTATTCCCAAGCATCAACTTTGACATTTTTGAAACTAAAATTAACAAGTTTTGTAATTAGTTCTGTTTGAAAGCAGGCTCTTTGTTTCTTTAAACGCTAAACTAAACTACAGCACGAATTTCACGCTTTTTGTTTCTTTGTTTTTCGTTGACCACATTATTTCCAGGGATAGCTGAGGCTCCAATTAAACGCTTGTGTTGTCCACCTTTTCCACTGCAGTATTTTGGCTTCCAAAAGCAAGAAGGGCTTCGACAAAAAAGTATAAAGGAAAATCTACTTTCAAAAGCAACCGTCAGAAGTACATTTCGTGATTTTGAAAGCAGCTATATAGCCATAAAATGGCTATCTCAAGTTTATTTGCAGGGCCAAAACTGAAATAGGCACATGTGAAACTCATTCTCCTTGAACTCTACATCACCATCTCTTTCTGCATTTTGAACTATATATTACAACTATTGTCAGCCTATACAAAAACCACTTAACCACCATCGTTATCCCTAATTATGCTCAACTCAAAACAAGTTGACTTTTACTTGAAAACTCTAGGAGAGAAACCATCCACCAAACTGCAATCACAGACTTTCGCATCTTTAGCACGCAAAGTGGACTGTCTTCCAGTAGAGGGGCAAGGCAGAAATCCACACAGGTTTTTTGGAGTAAAAATGTATGCACAATGAATGTCAAGGACGAACAAGGTGAGGGTATTCTGTGCTGCTACTAGTGCTAGCTTGTTGGGAACCAAAACTTGAGGTAGGATATAGAAGCTCTGCTTGCGGGAATGATCCATTGGATGGTACATCCAACAGAAGATCTTGATCAGAACTGTCATCGTTGAATTGCAAATAGTCCAGCATAAGGGATCTCTTGTCAGGAGGAAAAACAAATAGGCTTCCCGGACTGAAACAAGAACCTTCGTAATCATTGTCCTTCGTGTCAAAGCTCGCTCTCTTAATCACTTTTTTAGGACTTCTCATCATGGCTTGTGGCTCTGTAATAATGGAAAGAGTTTATAAAGAATTGTCTAGAAATTAATAGTAGCAAGGTTATATGAATAATTCAATTATATTATATCAAAGCAAATGTTTTGGTATACATGCTGAGCATACATGCAACTATGCAAGCTTCCGACCATTTACGTAAAAGACGAAAAATGGTCAATAACTAAACAGTGACACTGGGATTTCCAGACAAATCTGGTATATGGATTTCTTTCAATTGAAAAATTGATGCTTTCAGCTATTCAATTTTCATCTCTAGTCTAGAATGTGAGCTTGGCAGGGTTTCATGGAATGGACCTAACAAAATAGTCAATCAGTTAAAATATCTAGACTGATCAATCAGTCTGGTCTGGGCATCAGATGTGCATTCACTAAATATTATACCAGAAATTGAAAGTAATTTTAATTAACAGGTAAACAACACAAGTAAGTTTTTCCAAGCGTTGGTGTAATAGGCCTTCTGCTTTCTATAAAACAAAAAAAAAATGCAAATTAAAAAGAGATGTACAAGGGAAACGAATCCAAGCAACATTACACAAACTATTATATAAGAGAAGTAAAGTATGGCCAACCTTGCTGCTTTGGGCTATCCCGATGTCTTTTCAAAAGCGGCCTCACACCAAAGACATTTGATCCTATTGCAATTGCCTTCCCTACAGTATGTTGTTTACGCTTCACATCCTACACCCAATGAAAGAGAGAAAGAGAGAATTACGTGCAATCAGTTGTGCTTTCAGGTTTCAAGTTTCAACGTCCAGTAAGAACAAAGTTCTGAAATGAAAGAGATCCAAGTCATACAGAGATCAGTTTAGACCTTTAGAAGGCTATACTGTTCGACCCACTTGGATTTCGTCAAACTCATTAATGCAAGCTTCTTCAAAGTTTTCAACTCGTTGACATGCACTTCTGAGGAAGAGATATCAAAGATGCCTTCTGCAAGTAATTGCTGGAAAGAAGACAGGTTCTCCGCAAACAGAAGACTATCAAACATGCTCTCAAGGCTACATAGGTTGAACAAAATGAATTAGTAAGTCAAGAAAATTTACTGGAAAACTAGAAAACATCAAAAGAGGGACACACAGTTTCAGGTCATAGATATGAAGTATGTAATATACATTAAACATTAAAGCTAGTCCCCCAAGGAGAGACGGACACAATTGAAAATTGTAACTATTGCGTAATGGTAAATTGGTAATGTATTTTTGACACTAATGATTTCTATACTCGAACTCAAATTTGTAGGGCTACCAACCTGTCAGGATGTCTCATAGTATCCACAGAAGGTAGGTGCTTCATCAATTGTAGTTTTTCTTCATGTGTGAAAAGATTCACAAACTCCTCAAACCTAACAACATCCTAAACCAATGGACTGAAACCATGTGAGTTGCATAATCTAAAGGAATTATAGAATACAAAAAACATGATATCTTGGCTATCACATTGCTATCTTATACTGAAACCATTGTGAATACAACTTACTTTTAAATCTATGGATGTCAGTGGGGAATTGCGATTTTGAAGAACTTGCAACATTTCATACGATTTGTTCCTGCAATGTCAGATGACCTATATCAAACACTGAACCGGACTCCCTTACTTTTCTAGGACCAATGTAGCACCAATAGTTGTTTACCTAATCCAAAGACAACAACTTCCTCAGACGGGGTCACTACAACTTATTTCAAAGCATATGGAATGCTCAGGTCGAACTATGATAACATATAATTTAGTTTGTACATGTCTGGGGGGAGGGAGGGCAAAGTGTACATAAATTATCAACTATCTACTATCATGAATGAATATCAGAAATTTCCACTTCATTTGGTAGAATCAAATTGGATATAACTTGAGATTAAATACAATTACCCTTTTGTTTGTTCTTCTCGACTCCCAGGTCCCACAGACTTCCTGATTTCATCCAGGGGAAGACTTGGCAATTTAGTATTTTTGGTATCAACATATACAGGAAGGGACGTGGAACCTGAGTGGACCTCATTTACAACGTTTGATTTGCTATCTGTTGTAAAAGAGCTAGCTTCTGACTCCTCCTCCCGAGCTACTGAGTTAGGGTGCTTCATGAGAATACTTCCATGGCCAATCTCAACCGAGACCATCGGCGCCTCACCGTCAAAAATCAAGTCCTCCTCTGAAGATCCAGAGAAGTAAGAAGACTGTTGCTCATGTAAAATAGAGTGCAAATCTTTTGTAAGCTTCTCAACAGAAGATGGTTTTGGACGACCCACGCAAGTCCTCTTCTTTGATGGGACCAGTGTATCCCATACAACAGATTGGGCCGAACCTGAAATACATTTAATTGAACAAAAATGAGTTTATGTGACCAATATTGTACAATCTATGTGCTAAAGCAATACTACTATAACTGTATAACCTAATAACTTGCATTTAACAACCTGCATTATCGGTCTATGGCTTTGTTTGAAGGTTAGTAGAAACAAGTCAAACTTTACCTTGATCATTCATATCAATGATATCATTAGTTAAATGTGCACATTACGAAAAACACATTATGTTTTGAAGTTTATACATCTTTTATTATGCATATCTTTATACGGAGAAGTACGGCATTTGAAATAGGTGAAAACTATAATCCAGATAAGATCAAATCTAAAGTTTTTATTTGAAAGATACTGAGCTTTTATATCTAAATAGTGAATACTTAACAGATGATTCCATCATATAAGTGATGGCCGAACCTGTCAATTCACTTGCATCTGCACCACCATACTGTGCGCAGCTTTCAGAGTAAGATATCGCTGACCCGGAACTTGATCTATTGCTTGTATCCTCCTCTAGACTCCTGCGGAAGCTCAGATTGTAGTCCGGGGATTCCCTTACAGCAATAGCATGTTCATGGCTTTGCTTTATTTTAAGAAATTTCGTGTCCTTGTTCTTGATGGATATCAATTTGACTTTGGGAACTTTGTACTCCATAAAATCATCAGGTTCGGCCCGGGAATGCAACGGAGTGTAGTTTATAAGCGTTCCTTTTGTCCTCCATCGAGATCCACACGCATTGCACAGAACCGGTTTTCTGGAGGCCCATTCCGCCAAAGAGGGGTATCTGGTGCAATCGTAAACATCAACAAACAGTGTAAGAATGTTTGAACTATACAAAGTCAAATAGCTTACACGATGAAGCAAGATCATTCATCAGAATCAGAAATAGGAGTCAGATCCAAAAACTATAGTGTAATAGTGTATATAAATGATATGTTATTAGTCTCTAATACCAAATTTCAACAAAGTGTCAGTCTTTTATTAAGAGAGACTTGAAAACCTTGCTGCTGGAATCTTTATTAGCAGCAACACCAAGAGTATAATGCTATTACTAAAATAACTACAACTAGGATGGTGCTTGAACATTAATAGGATAATTCTGAATGACATTTAAAGAATCCATTTCAAAACTGCAACTAGGATGACACTACCAAAATTTTGTTATAAATGCTTCTCAAAGCTCCGACGTTTGAACATCATTACTTTACCAGGTGCCTAATCTTGATAAAAAAAATATATCGTATTGCTACTCCACTTTCCAAGACACTATAATCATTACTTTACCTATGAGGCTATGACGGAACTGCCAAATGATTATGGATGGGAAAAGTAGGGGGGGCACCAACTAGACCTTATCAATTTTTAAAGACACTCTCCAAACGTCCATGGATCTCTAACTCGATAACTGATAGAGCTCTTCCAGAAAAATCACAGTGGAGTAAGACATGATTATTTGCTTCATTGGCTGAATAATACGCAGGACAGAAGTCAGTATAAACATTTCTCCAAAAGTTAGTAATGGTTAAAATGCTCTTGGTTGTTTCCCTTAAAATGTAAAATTCTTTGAGGAATCTTCTTTCCCAAATGAATCATCAAAAACCTTAGAAAGCAAGGTCTAATACTGGGACGGGTACAAACAAGCACAAGTCATTGACGCGCAGAATTAACAGAGAAGGTACCCTTTTTGCAAAAAGACAATAGGCTTCTGTCTTCATACTGTATTCAGATGTGATCAGAGGCAATTCTATCCAAGGTGAGGCTGTGGAATTGATCTAGTAGTTTCGGAGTTCACTTAAAATCAAATACCAAGATTTCTCACCATCTGCCTCTCTAAGGATAATATTCTTCCTAAATGAGGTATAAAGGGACCGGCAACCATTTTAGAGAAGTCTAATCCCCTCCACAAATATCTTCCCACAGTCTAACACCATTTACCCTCTCAACCCTATTAAAGAACCCATTTCGAAATTCATCAAGTCCTTGAGAAACGCCCTTCCAGATTCCAAATACAAGATGTCCTGTCGACACCATTGCTCCCAAGCAGGATCATCTTACCACTTCAGATGTCAATAGTATTAGAGATTCCTTTGCGACTCCAATACCTCAAGAAGAGGATGACATTTGTAGCTGTCGATCAACGTGTCAACTATCATACTTATCATTGATCATTTACCTCCACAAATTGACTCCATACCACTTTACAAGAGGGCATACACCTACAAGGAAAAGCTTTTCTGTTTGACTCGATCTCCATTCACTTAAGAGGGGCAACTGTCGTTTCCTTCACCAATACAATATATCCTTAAGTCAATGGGAACTGTAGAACTGAAGATCTTAGTCCCAGTGTCGTGGATGAGACTTGGACATCGAGCTTTTCATGCAGCATATCTTGCAGTTATTGTTGTGCTATACCACATGAAAGAAACATGTGATAGAGATAAATAAGCTGGGGTAACAGTGAAAGAAATTTAAGAAGGCTATAATCCACAACAATAAAAACATTCTATCACTTATAACTTATAATAGAATGTTACAGAGAATAACTAAACGCACGAAGGCATTGATATTCAGGACTAAGTGGTTCTCTTCTCAAAAGATAAGCTCTGCAATTAGTATTCCAGTCCTTAAAGCTCAAGGAATTGCACTTCCCCTTTGAAATTATCATCTGACAAAATCCACCATATATAGGTTGGGGTTTATTGTGTTATTTTTGATACACGTTTCACTTAAACAACCTATCCAATTCATCCTGGACATTGTCGAACCTTAGAAGCAATTTTGGGCCAGTGAACCACTGGAAGTACAGTAGACTTTGGAGGAGAAATCTAGACTACCTAAACACATTCTGATGCACCATGACAGTTGCATTCATCTAAAGCTCAAACATCTGGAGTGCGAAGAATAGATTACTACCAGCATGATAATAATAAGGTTAAATTCTGCACTCCACACAGACCAATATGTGAATTACAGAAACTACAATGGCTACTCTAAGACTAACTTCACTTCAATACCAAATGCACTTTGTAGTTGGTACTACATGTTCACACAGAGTTCCCCTTCGATTTAGAATATGATTTGGTGTATTAAAGGCGCGGTTCAGTTGTCACGGTTTAGACGATTCCAGACTTACACAAGATTAAAATTTAGCAATACTTCTCGAGTTGACTATTTAAAAGTGGTAATAAGAATTCATTGGCATTCACCAAAATACCAAATTCTGAATCAAGTCATCAAACTTTATCTTCTTGAAAGCAAAATATAAATTCAATAGTCAGACAAAGTGATCACAAACCACTCCAACAGCAAATCCAACAAGTGATAATGCATTCCCAATAACATAAGACCAATACAATGTAAACCAAAAATTAACGAACAGCTGCACAAACACATTACTAAGATTTATATATTCCTTGTCCAAAATTTACATTAAAACTAGAGACCATAAAAAAAAATCTTGATAAAAAAAGAAGACTCACAAGTAACTCCACAGTGACAGCAAGGTCCATGTTTGCCCATATCTCTCTATATGTTTCTTTGATTACAAAAGATAATTTTTTTTTTTGAAAACAACAAAAAACCCAGTTAATTCTTCAAAGAACAGAACTGCTAAAACCAGTTTTTAAGCAAATTTTCTTCAAGAACTAATAAAAAGTTGTAGAAAAAAAAAACCAAGAACTCAAGAAGCCCAGAAAAAAGTTATGTAACAAAAGTCAAAGAAAACAGTAGCTAGCTAAAGGTGTATATACAATATATTACAATCTAATGGAAGAGAAAAGAAAAGCCATTATAGGAATATATTGTTAAAGGTGAGGAAAGGAAGTAAGGTGAAATGAGGAAAGGGAAAGAAAGAGAGAGAAGTTGTGCTTTGTATGAATGACCCCTTGTTGTTGGTGTTGTATTTGTTTATAGAGTAAATGTTGAGCTTTCATTGCTTTGTTTTGATGCTATTGAAAAAAAATTTTTTTTTTTTTAATTAATTAATTTTTTTTTGTTTTTTTTTTTTTTTTCAGTTTTTTACTGGAATGGACTCATGGTGCTATGGTGGAATATTAGTTCATATCCTGTGGAGTGTTTGACTCTTTTATGAGTTTTTATCAGATTTATATATGTAAACCAGAAAAAGAGATAACGAAAAAGTAAAAAAAAACCTCCAAAACAAATTTAAATGGAGTCTTTCTAGGGTCAAGGAAAAAAGGTGTCCAACAAACATTTATCTAAAACAAAATTATTGGAATTAAGTGTGATTTTGATTAGTATGATCTTAAAATCATGGAGATCCTCACACAAACCAAATTAGCAAATTTCAATATATCTAACCATGTCAAATCAACCGAGCAATTTTCAATATGTTCAATTTTTTTTAGGCTGCGTATTTCAAAACAAATTGATTCTTTTAATCTAATGATCTAGATAACATCGGCGACCATCATCATCACCAAAAGTATATATATGAATTCATGACGTTTGTTTGATATAAAGATTATTAGACGTTTTTGCTTTGACATTGTAATTTTCCTCTAGTGGAGAAGAACCAGGAAAAACAACATAGCTACAAAGTTGAGTTTGTTTTCCAATTTGGAAACCAATAAAAAAATATTTGTGATAAGAAAATTATTTAAAAAAGAAAAAAAAAAAAAATGGCAAGAGAACAAGAAAAGGAACAAAACAAAGAAGCTGAATTTGTTTCTTTTGTGAAGGTGAAAAATTCATAATATATGTGCCAAAACTAAAACTAAAAATAATTATACCAACTTATATATAGAAAATATGATTATCAAAATTAAAAGGATAATAGAAAATTAGTTAGACTCATAATGCTTACACAATTAGTTCAATTCATCTAAATGGACCATACTTAGTGCTTGATCCAATAAAATAAAATAAAATAAAATGATGGACCATGACTTGGATGGCGCAATACCCTTTTGGCCTTGACCATTGATCCTGTTTACTCAGTCACCAAGTTTGAAGCACGTACAGTGGCCCGCGCCAATAAATGGTCAAGATTGAAGATTAGGTAGCCCATATGGGTCAAGACTCAAGAGGACAGTTTTTTTCCCGATAATTACTCAACTCAAGAGGGCAGTGCAACCTTAATTAAGGCATTTTGGTGCAACTAAGAACAGATTTCTTGTTACTGTCATGATAAAAAAAAGAGGGCAGATCTTCTCCGCCCGGGTGTAAAAAGTAACCTTTTACACCTTACAAAATTAGATTGACACCCGTCCACTCATTTAACCCCAACAGTTTATACAACTAACGGTGTTAAGTGTTAGATAAAATAAAAAACAGACAGAAAGGAAAAAAAAAAAAAAAAAAAAACGGCTAAAAATTAGGAAGATTCGTGCGTGGTTTATCTCTACACTCTCTCTCTTTGGAAGGAAAGTGATCTCGAACAGAGAACAATATTCTTTCCGTTCTTTACTTTTTTCTTCGAAAAAACGAAGAATCATCTCTACTGGTATGTTATTCTCACTTTTTTTTTTAAGATTAAGGAAAATTTAATTGTTCAAGGAAAATTTTCTCGACTTAGATTTATTGTATATAGAGATAGTGCGTGATTACAATCACTTTCTCGAATTTCAATCTGCTCATTTGTTTTATTTGGTTTGAGGGACTATGTGTTGTTTGTAATTCTTTAGAGGATGTTTTTCTCGAGGTTGAGCCGATGATTAGATCTGCACTAGACGGGAATAATGTATGTATCTTAGCATATGGTCAAACTGAACTGGGAAGACATTTACTATGGTTAGTAACCGAAATGCAAAATGTGTTTCTTCATTTCTTGATTGGTGAGTTTCTCCTCCGAATCGTGGTTAATTGTTTTTCCGGTTAAATTCTTAAGGAGGGAACCAAGAAACAACCAGGATTGTTCCTCAAGCTCTTGAAAAACTCTTCAGTTTAGCCTGCTCGCGTGATAATTCAATTTTATATTCTTTCTCAATGAGTATGCTTGAAGTTTACATGGGTAGTCTCGTGGGATTTGGTGGCCCCAAAACTGCCTCAAGCAAGAACACGCCGAGACCTCCTCTAAATGGTTAGTAGAAAAGTCTCATGACTTTGCCCCAAGAACAACTTACAAGAATACAAGGAAGCTTGTGATGTATGGTCCTTTAGAATTAGGTTTAGCTTGATTACATAAAGTTCTTATCGCTTACAGCAGTAATCTCAACATACAAAGTGATCCAAATGGATTCATCAAAGTTGAGGGACTCACTGATGTGAGTGTATCTGATTTGACACAAGCAAGTCAGATACACTTTGTATGTTGAGAATTTAACTATGAAGTTCACTTAGATGGAAGTTGTACATTTATATCTTATAATTGTTTGCTTTGGTTTTCGACTTCTTCCTACTTGTGGTCTCCCATGTATCTGGTCTATATTTTATGCTTCAGGTCTACCTGTAGGGAACCCTTACTATTTCTCCTGATGTTTACACATTGATTATGATCAAACAAATATGATCAAACGACTTGATGAATTTATTGGCTTTATATGACTACCCCATGAAATTTCTTCTATCAAGAGTGTTTTCTAATATTTAATATTATATCTTTTTTGTAGTACAACCCAGCTATGCTTCACACTTCATTTGCAAGGATTTTTGGGAGCCCTAAGGTTTCCTTTGAGGTAATCCTTAAAATTATTTGCATCTAATATAGCTCCTTGGAGTTGTTTCTACTATTATTGCCCATTTCTTCTCTCAACATCATTTTTCCCCGAATTCTAGTTTAATTTTTGTCGAAAATGCTAGGGAGCAACTATATTGTCGGGCTACTACCGATCATGCACCTTTGCCTCTTTATAGTTTTTTATTTTTAGACTTTTATGTCTTGGAATTTGTATTTACTTGGCCATCTTAATGAGTGTAGAGCACGGTAAGCAGTTCGATCACCGCTTGTCTTCCATGAGTCGGTCAAACGCTTAAACAATCAAATTCAAGGAAACCGGGTTTGTTTCTATTCTTAAGCATTTGTGACGTTAATGATATAAGTAACTTGATGCATTTGTAAGTGCGTATAGAGGGACACTCATGTTAAACTGGGCAGAAAGATCTCTCTCTTAAGTATCAAACATTCAAGACTTCAAACCATGGCTGTGCTTGTTTACACGAAGGGGAGAAGGGCCCGATCTACATCATGGACAAATGTCAACGATGCGTCTAGCAGATCTGATTGGTGGGTTATTAGGCCCCTTCTTATTTTTATTTGTTTCATTGGATTAATTTGAATTGGTAATTGTATTTCTGTTTAGTGCAATTATGTACTTAACAATTGGTAAGTTGAATTTGAATATAGTAAATGCCGCAGTAGCGTTTCACTTATGTACTTAACAACTATGTGTAATGGATCTTTAGCTTAAATGGAAAAAGCGCTTGAGAATTGGACCATGTCTCCAATGTATCTCAAGAGATGGTGGTTCAAGTCCACCAAGATCCTTCAATGATTTGTAGAAAGATTGTCTAATTAGCCAAGGCGTGGAGTTAAGGACTGTGCTTCTTGATAGCTCATGTTGAATTGTTAGTGGTTCTGTTTTCTCTTTAATGCATTTTTTTCCCATCACCCCTTATTGACTCCATGAACCAAACACAGCATACTTTTTGTGTTTTGATATAACAATGGACCTATTTCCTTGCTTCTTCCAATCCTCAGATTACTTTTATGTATCATAGGACTGCCTAAATTCTGCATTGGCTTGATCTAGTATAGATTCTTTGATATTCCAAATCTGAGTTATAAGAAACGAAGAATTTTACTTTTGCAAAGATTTGTTTAAGTTTTGGGTGTAGACTTCCAAAGTGGTAAACAACCCAAGTATGGAGGGTCCTTTGTCGATTAAGGTCTCTTTGGAAGAAACTTTACATGATTGCTATCAAAACACATAATTTTGACAGGCTTTATTCATTTATTTGTATGTCCGCTACAAAATTTATTTCTATGAACTCTATATTCATGAGTGCTTAACGAGGTGTGTCGAGTCATTTAGTGTTTGAGCATCACAGCCTTGTAACATTATACCGCGTAACACTTCATTCACCAACAATATAGTCATATAGGTTCTTCTCTACAATTACTACAGGTAATAGTTGGCAACAACAACTAACCTATTACGTATGTTCTTTAATCAGTAAATATGGACTCAGGTACAACCATTCTGTCTCAATCCCATGGACGCGGACCTAAAGACTAGTCGACTAGAGTACACTTATTATGCTAGCAATCACCATTTGTTATCTAATTTTGATTTGTCAAATCATAATTCATACATAATAGCATGAATTAGGCCATTATCTGCATAAAACGCAATTCATTTTTCGAGACTCCAGAGATCTGCAACGATACCATCATGTGAGGTGGGCACACATACACAACCAACACCGTGTTTAATTTTTCTATTTCATTCCTCCCAGACAATGTTGTGCAACAGCTTAAGTGCTAAAAAACACTAATTAGCTAGTAGCATCCCAAGGCAGTATAATAACGTCATCGGCAAGTCATATTTGTCCAAAATACCATCGTTATAATTCAAGAACACAGAGTTAGAGTGAAAACACTTTCGGTTTACAAGTTCACTAAATTTTAAACAAACACCAAATAAAAACAAAATGTAAAGTGCGTAAGTTTTCTCATTTAACTACAAATCAAGACTTCCTACATAAATGAAATATAAAGCAAGCACTAGTTTTTTTTTTCTTTCCAACAACTAAAACTAATCTAGATAAACATATTGTAGCTTCGTGATATTGGTCGGAACTGATCCAAACTTCCACTTGTCCAACTTTCCTTTTAGAACGGTTTCCCACATTGTTGCTTCCGCCATCTAACGGATCGCCAACCCGGGCAAACCCGGAGGTAGAGGAGCATTATCCTTTAGCACAACCGCACAAAATGTGTTCCTTCATTTATGTGGCAAACAAATGATTATCCGAATATTTCTTCCGGACTGTCCTCAATGGGAAGTACGTAACACATAATTTTGGTGGCGCTTATAGTGACAAAAAACAACATTAAAAGCACTTGCAACTAAGGAACCCATGTCCGGGAGATCAAGCCATTCTTTCTCATTCATTGTAGAAGACTTGGTACACTCTAAGTTTCTTTTGTGGTTTTCAAACCCGTCATTACCGTACAACTCTGTATAGTAATCTGCATACTGCATCAACTCTTCCAGCATAAGACCCCTTACTGTCCGCCATGCTAAATCATCTGTATATCCTAACAGTGTAGCTATGGATCTATAACCACAATGCCCATCCGGGGTTACCTCAGCCAAATCTTTAATCATATCGCAGATCAAAGGATTAAAGTCGCACAAAATATTTTCCCACTTATGCTCGAGGTCTTCATTTTTTAGAATTATCTCCGACCCAATATTTTTTTTTTTTTTTCTTCAATTTTCTTTTTGGCCTCTTCTCTTTTTTGTCGTCATTATTGCTGACAATTTGAGAGTCTTCCAAATCAAATTTTCCGTCAAGGAGTTCTTGAAAGCTAAATGAGTCAAGGTCATCAGCGATCCACTCAACCCCATGTCTGATTCATTCATTATTGTTTAAGTCCAACCTTCTACATGGCGGTAATTGATATTCCTCAAATTTGGAAGCCTATATTAGTAAAGAGATTGATATAAGCTACATTGCTACAAAATGAAAATCTAAATATTGGCATCGTAAAAAGAGGTATCCCAACAACAAATAAAATGATATCGGATAAACATACCTGACTGTATTGAGTTCCAATAGTATTATCTTCAGGATGAACACATTCATTTAAATCAGATAGTCCCCACATATTGGTTGATTGTGATTGTCCTCCAATTTGGTATAAACTACATTGCTACAAAACCAAAATATAAGTATTGGCACGTAAAATATTTCAGCAACAATAAATAAAATGATATAAAAATAAACATACTTGATCAGATTGAGTTCCAATAGTATTCTCTTCAGGATGAACACTTTCATTTAAATCCGGTAGTCCTTGAGCAATATTTATATCACCTTGTTCTTAAAAAAAATAAGATGAGACAAGTTAAAATGTTAGGCAAATGTTAGATGAGAAATAAATGAGACAATATATGCAATCACATGGGTAAAATAAAAATGTACGTGAATTATGACAAACCTTTCTTGTTTCTCTTTATCTTTTTTGAAGGCACTTGTGTTGTGCTCGTTTGTTTCTTTTTCTTTTTAAAACAGAAAGATCGGAAAAAGAAAATTTGCCCATGCAAGACTCATAACTGCTTGGCTTTGTTGATCCTTTGCTCTATCTCAATGTTCATATGCTGACTAACCTTTGGGGAAGTGATGTAATTGAAAATGCTAATATTTGTTTACTATTGCTGAATTGTTTAGGGAATAGAACTATATCATTCATGTCAAGAACAATACAAGTCTTAAATTTGCAGATCATTTTTCCTTTTTTTTTTTTTTTTTTTTTTTATTTTTTTTTTTCAAAAAAAGTTTCCATCTCGCTTTTCATAAAATAAATGAGTTATTTTTTTTTTCCGAGAATAAGTTAGAGTTGGACAGACCCTCACCTATATTAATAAAAACTATACTATATTGTACAATTTTTCAGAAGCGTCTTTCTTCACTATTACACTCAAGTGAGAATCTAGTGGTGGACTTAAAAAAATACAAAAAATACAACTCTTGGCATAGACCCGCAAAATAGTCAGGTGCCCTATTAAAATAAATGAGTTAATAACAGTGATATTGTCCAATGTAGGGGTATATATAAGTGGTTTGATGCTCTGATTTTCCACATGATGAAGCTATTCGACACATGCAAAGCACATTGAAATGATTCGCTTGTGTTATTGTGACTTGTGAAAAATGGAAATGTCAATCTTTCAATGAAGATTAATTGATTAAATTTTGGTTTAGTAGATAATATATGTTATCATCAAAATAAATAAATACAACAATGTGAGTCAAAGGGACTCAAAGGGGTTTGGTTCAATAATGAAAGCACAGACAGGTTAGCAAGTGACAGAGAAAATTAGGAGGCATGGAAATATAGATATATTGATTCTAGGCATATCACTTTCTTAAAGTGGCCGTCCTTAAACCCAATTTCCGGTATAATCAATGGACCTACTTTTGGTTTTCTCGGTAAAAGCTATCCAAAGATTTGCAAAATGTCAAAACACAGTATTTCAATTGTCAGGTCTTGACGTCTTGTTTCATGTTTCTTTAATTTCGTATTATTTTTAAGTGATAAGTAAAGTTCCCTTACCATTAGGTAATGATGCGGCATGTTTTGATTGGTTTGTGGGATTCTGCTTGACCGGCCTTGCAAATGTTGCGTGATGGCTTTTATATAAGCTTTCGTTTCCAAAATCCAAGCAGAGTCAAGGGAGCACTAGCTCGCTCAGACTATTTCATATTTATTGGTATTAGCTCGGACTTTCCAAGCAAGCCCTAAAATTTTGATTCCGCCTTATACTTGCCAACTTAAAAGGTTTTTTAATTTTTTTTTTAATGGAAATTTTATCGATAAAATTGATAAAAGATTTTTACAAATAAATTAGGACATGCGTCGAAAAGTTACTTGGCTACCAAGAAGTCCTTTCTCGAATAAAGAATCCTATTCTTCTAAAAACAAACTCGTTAAACCAAATTGTCATAACATTTTCCATAACTTTCGAAGTTTCGGAAGCTCAATGCATCAGTTGTCCAATTAAACCGAAAAGTGTTACAAAACTAAACGAATGAAACAATGCTTGGTTAGCCGTTTCCCTCATGCTTCTCCATCTTCCCCGCCATTCTTAGTCGCCCCCCAAAAGACTCCATTCCCAAGCCCTACCAACGGAGAGGCTCCAGCTACATCAACACACATGCATGTCTCCCCTCGGGACCAAAATTAATCAGATATCAATATATCCGCAGGTCAACGGCGTGGATCTTCCCCTCATTCGGATCGAAGAGAAAATTCACAGGAGCTTCCTTCTTTTTTCACTTGGACCCCAAAAAGCAAAAAAATGCATCACATACAATATCTCCGACATGATCATGTCGGTATTTGAAACCCTGGAAAATATCTACAGTTTAAGTGGTGGCCGTTGGTCTCCAAAAGCATCTAGTCTACTCTTTTGCAAATAGGGCATGGCATACCACCATCGTGAGTACAAAGGAATCATGAGGCGGTACTGGGAGAATAGAAACGATACTTTATGTACGACGACATATGTTTGTCCAAGTCCCTCCATCGGAATAGCAAGTAGAAAGTCCTTTGCGTGTTCCCATCGACCGCAAGCATCCAATGACCGCTTCGACGAAAGCAGAGAAACACAAACTCCCTCTCAAGACCGGCCAGAAGAATCTTTACTATATAACGCTTCCGCCAAAACTTTTTTGTGGTTTTGGGGGGGTAAAGATTCTCAGCCATAGAACCGAGGTCAAAATCGGGTAGACAAAGACTCATTGCAGACCGCTAGCAACATCAGAATCTCATCCAAAGGCAACCGCCCACAACTCCTAAGAATGTGGTTCAAGCTCGACGCGTCGACAAATGAGGAGGCCCACAAAAGCAAAAGTAGAAACATCGCTGGCAATATAAATACCTAACCCACCCCGGGCGTAATGGGAGTGTCGATAAACGCCACTTTGCGAAATCAATCGGGTTGGACCATCGAAACCACAATGCCCCGAGAACACCTGGAGATGCCGATCAAACGCCTTAGTCGCCTCTCTAAAAGGGATGGTGGACAAGTACGAATCGCGAATACCAACTTAGAGAGCCCAAAGACAAGCCCGTCCAGAGAGCTAACTCAACCGCGGGATCGCCTAATATAGCTAAACGGTCCATCAAAGTCACAACCTTTTTCAACACGCCAAGCAAGGCCCCTAACAAAGGATGGATCAAGATCGATCGCACCTCCAAGCAACCTCCTGCTATGGAAAGAGACCGTTTAAGAGTGGAGCGACGTGGATCCAATGATGGCCAAAATAGCTCGCTTTTAGCCACATTAAGAACCGACCATAAGAAGGTCCTTCTTCCCCGATCATCATACTCAAAGTTTTTTTTTTTTTTTTTTTTTTCTAAAGGTAATTATATTAATTAATAACAAAAGATTACAATGAAGTAAAAATTTAGAGTTAAAATTGTCCAAAGAGACTCTTTTATACCTCCTCAGTACGTAAATAAATCTAAAGTAAGTTACATCAGGTTTTCTATCTGTAGATATTTGTTAGTTTACTAGACAACGACCTGATGATTTGTGTGATAGGGAATGACTGCACTCTTCTTGGGATAAGAATTGCCTACGTATCAAGTTTCTTGGGGTAAACTTGAATCAAACCTTACGTAGTTCATCTCTCTCTATTTATAGACGTTTGAGCTGACCTTCCTTATTTGCTCCAGGCCGTTATGATGTGTAGATCTACATTATGTGCTATCTTGATGATTCATCATTACTCTGATGTTACAAAGTTAATGTTTACTTGATTGGTGCGTTGACTGAGCTCCAATATTGCGCTAGTTGATTTGCTTCTATAAATATATGTAACTGATGTTGGGGACGACCTGGGTGTTGGGTCGTTGGCAAGCTGTGATGGATTGGTATGAGTTGATGGAGAACGACCTAGTGTATGGACACATATACGTAGTGTAGAACGGAGGGTACTTACACAGCCCCCTTTATTTGATCCGTTCTTTGGACATCTGTGATGTAAAAAGGAAGGGTAAAATAAAGTTTTCACAAAACACGTGTCAGATAGCTGGTAGGTTTTTCTGGTTTTTGAAAAATGTGCGGGAATTGTTGGGCTGGATTCCTGGGCCCGAAATCACGGCGATTTGTGGGCGAGTAATGATTGTGTTATGTGGGAACATTAAATGTTTTGTTTTCTCTCGAGGTTTTGGTAGCTGAGGGGTTTTGACGTGTTAAGGTGTTTTACTTCCTCATTTTTTTTCAATCTAGGAAAAAAAAAAGCAAAGCAAAAGAAAGAAAGAAAAAAAAAACTTTTCCAATATTTGGTATCAGGTGCGCCCTTTGATTTTGCAAAATTTGATTTTTTGTTTATTTTTTTGAACTCGTAATGTCTGCTACCAGTGATAGTTTAAGTGGTGAAATTGAGATAGATGAGTGGAGAGAGAGAACAATAAGTGCTGAAGAAGGTGAAGATAGGGTTTGTAGTGGTGTTGAGGCTTCATCGTCTTCATCGTTGGAGACAATGGCTGATGATGCGAGGAGGCCTAGGTCGAGGATTGTTACGCTTCTTTGAGGGGGGAGTTTGGTTGGGTGGAGGCTGACTTGACCATGTACGACCTGAGTGGGGAGAGGAACTTGTATAGTAGCGACTACGTTCCTTGGGGTGGAGGAGTAGTGGTTTGTTATGAGCAGTTGAAGGCTGGAATGAGGTTGCCTTTTTCCCATCTTACTATGGAGGTGTTGAATTTTTTGGGAAAAGCCCCTTGTCAGTTCGTTGGAAATAGTTGGAGAATTTTTCATGTGTTGGATTTATTGAATGAGAGGGGCTATAACATCTGTTTATCAGATGTGTTGGAGTATTTCACTGTGAAGAGGTTGGTTGCTCTGAACTTCAGTTTTCGGTCGGGAAGAGAAAGTCTCCTGTTATTATGGGAGTGAGTAATGAGAATTGTGGGCGTAGGCCGTTATTGGTTATGGGTAGATATTGTCCTTTTGGTTGGGAGTTGAACACTCGTGTTGTACAGTTAGAAGGTAGGTCGTTTGTTCTAGGTCGTACTGTGCGTATGTTATTTATACTTTGGACGTTCTGACTTATTTGTTTTGTTTGTGCAGAGATTAATATTCTTGATCGTACTGAGAACGGTGCTATAGAAATGTTTGCTTATTTGAGTTTGGAGGAGAAACGAGCTTTGTTGGGGGAGGTTGCACATTATTTTAAGAGGCGTGGAGGAGAGAAAATCAACCGTAAAAAACTAGAGCAAAAGAAGAGGGCTTGCAAGGCTATTGTTGATATCTCTGATTCTAGCTCAGATTCTATAATGGAGAGAGAGAGCCAAAGGAAGGCACCTGTTTCTGGAGGGAGAATGGTCGAGGGGCGATAAGCCGATAGCCGCTTCGCTTTTGTGAGGATGGTCGAGGAGGAGTCGCCGATAGCCGCTCTACTTCAATGAGGATCGGCCGAGGAGCCGCTGAAAGCCGCTCGCCTGCCGCCTTTTCAGATGGGTGATGGTGAACGTTTTGCATCCAAACGCTCTGAGGTTGGTTGTGGAAGTGCTGCTGGTAGTGCTGGTGGAAATGCTGGTGGAAATGCTGGTGGAAGTGCTGGTGGTAATACTGGTGGAAGTGGTGATGCTCCCACTTCGTTCCGGAGGCCTAATCTGAAGAGGCGCTCCGAAGTGGTTGAGACGGAGGGGGCAAAGAGGTCCCGCTTCGAAATCCGGAAACGACACTGGTGCTTGTGAAGGTCGTACTTCTTCAGGTCGGGTACCTTTGAAGAAGATGAACTTGAGTGATTTGGCTATTGATGTTGGGGTGGTTGAGGCCCGTGGTAAGAAGAAAGTTGGGGATGCTGAGCCAGCTGCCCAAAAATGTCTGGAGTTGGGGAGTACGGCCCCAGGTGACAAGAGTGGAGATGACGTTCTGAGTAGGCTTGTCATGCATGATGACCCTGCGAGTGGGCTGAGCGAGTGGGCTGAGGAAGTTTGTGAAGAATGGGGATTGTAGTTTTAAGTCCACGTTGGTGGCTGGAGGGTTGCTGGAGAGAATTACTCTTGATGGAGCGAGATAGGCGTAAGTTGGATTATGGGAAAGGCTTGGATGCACACCTGAAAGAGATGGACTGGTCGCTGTGCTTTGTGAGTGCTCTGCTGATCTGAGCTTGTTTTCTTTATGCTTTGTAAGTATTGCTGATCTAACTTATTTTGTTGTTTGTTAGGTTATGGCTATGTGCAGGAAGTTTAGAGATATGGCAACCATCTCCAACCTGTACAAAAAGGAGCTGGATGCCGCCAAGGAGGCCTATGACAAGTTTGGTGGCTATCAAAAGCGGAGTGGAGAGGGTGAGGTTGTTAAATGGTGGGCCTCGTGCATGATCCGGCCGGAATATGGCCTTGTTGTGACCTGCTCTTGATGCTTCAAAGCTAGAGACTTCAAAGACCGGGTCAGCGAAGTTCGAAAGGCAATGTGTCGTTCTTTGGAAAAGCTTAGGTTGAAAGTACAACGACTGGTTGATTTGGTGGAGAGCTGGGTTTGTAATGCTTGATAGATGATTTTATGGAACCGGATCGTAAGTACCACATACGAAAAGATCCAATCGTCGAAGTGGGGCTGCAGCGGTAATCGGTGAAAATACCGCCGCAGATGCTAGTAGACACTTCGACCGCCCTCCGACTCCTAGGTAATCGCTTCTAGCCAAATTATATTTTTCTCTTGATGATGTTGTCGTAGATGTGTTGAAAGTGGTTGATGATCTAGCTAGCAGCTCTGCTATTGTAGAGGGCTGGGAGTTGGATCCCTTGAATGTAGAGCAAGTTTCCCGTGTTGTGTAGTGTTGAGCTATTCTGGTTTGAGTTTGTTTTTGTTTGTAGGTCTCTGAACAATATTTAAACATTTGCGTTTTTGCTACTGATAAACTATATTCTTGATGATGGGGATACTGAGGTCATTTTCCTGGGATAATCTGGGGGCCTCAGTATCTATCAAAATTTGTATTTAAGTAGCAATATTTAAATTACTTACTTGCTGAGATTGTGCTTGATGTTTGCATGCATATGATCCCTTTTGCTGTTGTATGACGACCTGTGTTCAGAATTGATGAACTATTGAACTTTGATAGGTCGTCTGGTTGTTAACAAGTTGTAAAACATTCGTGTATGACCTGATATATTTGCGTAGTTGACACCTAGGCTTTCTGATGCCCTTAGGTGTGTGTGCTGAGGCGTTCCTTCTTGGGGGAACTTCTTATTGATATAATTAGCCTTTGAACGGCCATTATAGTTGAGTCTAACTTAAACCATGTTGAAGTCGTAAGTAGACTTGGGGTCCTTTTGGAGGACCCCTTGGATTGTATTTGTCTGATAATTGGCCTTTGAGTGGCAATCACAGTTGAGTCCCGTTGGTGTTAAGTTGATTTAGGGTCCTTTTAGGGGGGACCTTGGCTTGAATTGATTGATAATTAACTACTGCGTGGTTGTTGTAGTTGATAAGAGCCCAAAACTGTAGTTTTAACCCTGTAACAGTCATACTATTAGACCAATTATGTGAGTAATAATTAAGAGTTAACACTTATTACGTGTTTTTATGCATTCCAGGCTTCAAAGTCCATTATGTGCAGAAATGTGCCACTTTAGCGAGATAAAGGAGCAAAGGTCGGTTACTAAGGAGTTCCGTGATTAAAGGCCAAGATTCAAGAAGATAAAGCCTTTCTAAAGCCCGGTCAAAAGCTGAAAAGTCGACGCGGGCGTAAACAAAGACACAAGTCGCCAGAACTTCGGGCGTCAGATTTTTGGACTCAGTCCTCGGAATGGGGCCTACCTTATGTCAAAACGACCGACTCGGAAAGAGCTTTCCAATGGTCTAAGCCTTGACCCAATCAGAGGAGCAGAAGTGAACGAAAAGTCTATTGAAGCCAACTGCAGCTGAAGAGGCCTTTTTGGACTGAAAGAATTGGGTTTTGGGCCTGATTTTCTGGCCCAAGCCCATGCACGATTTTTGGATCTGAATGTATAAAAACCAAAGCTTCACTCTTTGTTAATGGTAGATAGTTAGACCTAGATTAAAAATTAGATTAGTAGCCTCCATTAATTAATTCTAGATCTAGTTTTCCTTAGATTTAATTAGTTTAATTTAATTAGTTTCATATCTTGTTTTTATTTAATTCCTTGAATGATTGTTCGTCATTTAATTAGATAAATAAAATAGTTATTATTATTCAATTTCGATTTTTGTCATTTGCATTTATAGATCTAGTTTAAATTTTTGTTCTTATTTCATTCTTAGTTAATTAATTAGATTTCAATTATTGTTTAATTTAGATTAGTAAAGTTAGAATTTTGATATGATGTGTAGTTATAATTCAATGGAAAATGATGGGTTGATGACTCAAGGCTAAAACCTCCATTAGAGGGGTTGATGAAGCTTTGATGAAAACTTAGTGGTTTAGTGTAGAAGCGTTGTAGAATCTATTCCACTCTAGAAGGTCGTGATTCGCCATGAGAATGGGTGGGCGACCTCACGTGCTAGTTAGTATTTGGTAGAAATGCCATGAATACTAGGGATTAGAACTCGAAATTCTTGCCGTAAGAACGTAAGAATCGAGATACAAGAATCTATGCTAGGTTATCAAGTTGGATTCGAGGTGGATTCAATTCCCCTCTAATCCTTTATCTAGATTAAAAAACAATCATATTTCCATAGCATTCGTAGTTTAAATTCAAATAATCAATTTCATATTGTATCGTAGTATAACACCCTTCGTAAAGCTCTCATTAGACTTAAGACCGACTAATTAGACTAGAAAACATTCCATGCTAGAGCACTAGGAGTGGAACGAATTTGTTACTCCACTCTATTTCGATAGAATTGAGAGTAGAAACTTTGATAAACATAGACACGTAAATTAGTTTTAGTTTACTTACGTTTTGAGTTTCATCGTTTATTGCGTAGGTAAACTATTCAATTTCACTTTTATCAAATGGCGCCGCTGCCATCTTAGTTTCACTTTAGCATTGTTTTCATAGAATAATTAGTCATTTTTAAGTCCCATTTCACCCACCCACCCTTGTTTGATTCATACTGTGGTTGTTCGTTTCAGCATTAAAAAGTTCCGCGAAAAATTACACATTAATTCGACGCTCCATACCGAAGCCGACCCGCTTTCATACCGAACGACCAGCTAAGTTATTGGAACACGAGACGACGTATCAGCCGCTTCATACAGAGCGACCACCGCTAAGTTATTGGAACACGAGACCACCGGGTACCATACCGAGCGCACCAGCTTAAGTTATCGAACACGGAGCGCGACAAGGCTTCTATGCGAAAGCACTTCGCCACTAAGCAAAATTTTCCGGATTTCTACGGTTTGTTTTGAACTTCGATTTTTTAAGTTTTTCGGTGTTCTAACTTGTTATTTACAATGAACACGCCAGAAACAAGACGCTATTCATAAGCGAAGCAAGGACGCTTATCGGTATTCCTCTCTTCCATACCTCGCATCTCCGCCAGAGGTTTAAACTAGTATATCGTAATTGTTTGGAGTGTTGCATGTTTAGTTAAGTTCGACTTAGTCTTGCATGAGATTAAGGTCCGGGTCGAAGAAAACAACTAACGTAATTACACGGCAACGCCAACAAACAAGTCTATCTAGTTTACCACCCACTACACCTCTAGCTACTATTTCACATACACCACCGATATTAGGGATGAAGAAAGAGAGACTCCTCTCTCTGACTTTTATAAAGCCTTGAGCGATAGCCCTAAATCTTGCATCGTTCTAGCTAGAGACCTAGTGGGGATTTCCACATCCCCCAAATATATTTAATTTGTTACCCGCTTTTCATGGTTTAGACCATGAAAACCTTATCGGCTACATTCGCGTAGGATTGAACAAGTCCTTATAACATTCCACCATCCTACGGTTGGTGCGAACAAATTAAATTGAGGGTATTCCCTTTCACCTTAGTTGATAAAGGCGCCTTGGTTAACCGCCCAAATCGCCTAATTCTCGTGGACTCGTGGGCCAAACTTGTTCAAATTGTTTATGGAACATTTTACCCACCCCTAAAGACGGATGAAATGCTTTCCAAGATTCACTTCTTTCGGCGAATCCTCATGAATCATTTTCAGAGGCTTGGAATCGCTTTCACCGATCTCCTTATAGAGTGTCCACACCATCACCTAGCAAAAGACACGTTAGTTCGTGCCTTTTTCAAAGGACTTCTACACCACCATAAAGAAGTCCTAGACATAATGAATGGGGTAGTTTCCTAAGTAAAGGAGCCTCGAGGCATATAAATTTTGGAAGATCGACTAAAGCGTAATAATAATCAAGGGTAGTGACGATTACTCCGCCTCCGCTAGTTCTTCTTCAACAGCTTAAGGCTACCAAGATGTTTGAGGTTAAATCAGATCCCGAGCTTAAAACTCTAATTGAATCCCTCACAAAAAAGGTAGAGGCCATTTATGTACAACAAAAGCCTATCCCCGTAATGAATGTAAATTCAAATCCATGTAGTTTCTGTTGAAGCCCTGAGCATCCCGACTTCCACTGTCCTATAGCCTATGAACAGGCTTGTTCCATTAATAGTGAACCTAACGCCCCTTGGAGACAAAATCCCAACTTCGGTTGGAGAAATAACCAACACGTCACACTTCCAGGGTACAATAATCAATATGTTAGGCCAACGCACAGTTATAACCAAGCTCCACCACAACAAGGACAGGATCAGGGTAATTATAATAATTATAACAACCAAGCGCAATCTCGACAAGGTCAAGCACAAGGTCAATGTAGTTATAATAATTATAATGCTAATAGAGGTATCGTTCCGGTAAATAATAACTATCACAATCCGCCCATAAATAATCAACGCGAGATAGTTCCAAATCCACCACCCGTGACTACTACACCCACACAACCGGATCGTCTTGACACCTTCATACAAGTGAGCCAACAACTTTTCCAAACCATGGCTCAATCTAACCAACACATTCTACAATCCGTTAATAATTTAAACCAACAGTTAACCCAAGAGAAAGCCCAACCAAAAGGCGTTTCCAAAGCCAAGCGATACCCAACCCTAGAACAAAAAACACAGCCTTTGAGGTAAACGGTAATACTAGTAATGGAAACTACAACCGTGGGTGAGCTAAATGCCATCACCACTCTCCGCTTGCGAAGAGTGGTTGATAACAAAAGTAACTA
Organism: Coptis chinensis; assembly: GCF_015680905.1. NCBI lineage: Eukaryota > Viridiplantae > Streptophyta > Magnoliopsida > Ranunculales > Ranunculaceae > Coptis > Coptis chinensis. The sequence continues at coordinate 39,781,482 of NC_141456.1, read as the reverse complement.
TGCCTATAGTTACCCCATCAAGACTCTCTATACCGGATATCGAACTAGATACCGAAATAGAAACCAAGAACCTACCACCGTAGAGGGTACCCGGTTAAACCACAACCTAAGAAACAAAAAGCCAAGGTTACACATCAAGTCGAGCCATACGCTAAATATAGAGCTTAAACCACCGTTCCTCGTAAATTAGCCATGCTAACCAGGGGATACTAACTTTGAGGAGATTAGGAACGTTTTCAAAAATCTAACGATAAACCTTCCTTTTCTCGAAGCTATAAAAGCTACCTAACCACGCTTAAGTTTCTTAAGGAGTTGTGCACTACTAGGCGTAAGACCAACATACCTAAAGACGCCTTTCTAACCGAACAGCTTCCCAACTTTATCCTAAAATAATGAAATTGTTAAGTACAAGGACCCCCGGGTCGTCCTACTTATACAAATGCACCTTAGAGATTCTCACACGACGATCGCTACTAGACACGGGGGCTAGTGTTAACTTACTCCCGCTTTTATTTGTATAAACAAATAGGTCTAGAGGAGATGCAATCTACTAAAATGACATTGCAATTAGTCGATCGGGTCTATTAAGTATCCTAAGGGTGTGGTTGAAAACGGCCGGTTAAAGTTCAAAATTTTTACTACCCAAAATTTTCCGTTATCCTCGACCACGGAAGTCACTAACGACTCGTACCTATCATTTTAGGGCGCCCCTTCTTGGCTACTGCCAACGCCAGCTTTCATAAACTGCCGCGATGGTTCGATGTCCTTGTCCTTTGGCCATCTTTCGTTGAGGTAAATGTTTTCAAAACGAGGACACAAGATCCCGATTCATCTACAAATGGCGAGGTTAGCATGATCGAGAGCTTAGCTCAAGATTACTTTAAAACATGTTTTCGAGAAACAAATTAACAAATTCCTTTCCTTCGAAAAATCGACTTTAACAATGACTCCCCGGTAGTAGACGAAATCGAAGAAGAATGCCCGCGAACTCTTTTGCACCGCTTTTTACCACTTCGTGAGTCCCCTTTGCCAACAACCATTCATCCCTTGATGCTATGACGAAAGATGAATTTTTCAATCTCTATCCCAAATGATCCTTTTGACCCACCTATTGAGGAATGTCTTGCATATATCAAGATTTCGATGATATGGACTTGAGAGCTCTAGGTGAGAATCATTCACCTTCCATCACCAATATTCCCCACCCTCCACATTTTCAAAGGAACCTCGAAGTTTGCACTCGATCCTTTAGTTTCTCCCCAGGCTTCATGATTTTTAAATCCACCTAGTAAACAAATACTTCCCAAGGATAAACCACTTGACACCTTCATTTTCAGACTTGAGACAGTCCCTAACTACACCATGAATGAGTTTTGTGCTAAACCCACATCCTCATTTTTTCCATGCTTTCCCTCTAAAACTTATCCCAATCCACCATATTTTCCACAACCATTCACTTTTCCACACTTATTCACTAGGACACCCTCTCGTTCAAAGATGAAACATAAGGTGCATGCTCGGTTATGTTATAGGTCTATCCGACTTCACTTTCATTCCACTAGGCTGCGTCATAGGAAATCTTGGTGCTTGATTGTGTTTGGATATGTTTTCTGTGATATTTATTTATGGAACGATCCACAACTATTTCGGTTGTTGATATATGATAAACTGCATATTCATACATATATTTAGATAAAGTCTCGAGTATCTGACTATAAACGACTCAATTTTTGTGTTTGGTGCATTTCCTTTCATTTCCATATATTGGTGAATGCACCATTCAGGTAACCGGGCCCTCCCTATGGAGTGTGTGGTTGTAAGTACCGGATCCTAAGTCCACGGTTCACATAATTCACGTTTTCCACTCTTGCATGTTTTCTTGGTTTTGAGTCATGTTTCTCTATGGTGTGAATTATGTCTTTATCGCTTATTGTTTTCCTTTATATTAAACCTAATTCATAAAAAGTAAAAAAGTTTAAAGCTATAAAAATAGTAATCTAGCAAGTCTCGGGAATCTGACCTTAAAAGACCCAAGTTTTCGTACAATACCAACTTTCTGGAGTATAGGCCAAACAAAAATTTCAAACTTAAAAAGAGTTTTCCAATTTTGTTTGGGGGTGGCGTATTTTGGTATTCATTTCAAATCTTGTTGCCACCCTAAGCCTGTCATGTTTACTCTAGTAGAGTTTTGTGTTAGTTAGTACGCAATGCTTTAATTGTGCTTCATATTATCATATCATCTTTACAATATTTCTATTACAGTAGTCTTGCCCAATTTTTGCTACGCTTCTATGGTAAATTCTTTCCTTATCTCTTTACACTTTGAGGACAAAGCGTTCGATTGTTTGGGGGTGGGATAGAAACATTTGCAAAAATTAGACACTTTTAGGATGTAAATTATGCACTTTTATTTATAAAATGTTAAAAATTATAAAAATTAGTTAGTTACATAATTTAATTGTGCTATTGAATTGTTTCATGAACCCCCTTCTCCCAAATTGTTTGGGGGTGGTATAGAAACACGATGTAAATGTTAAGCACATATTAGGTTGTATATTACGTATTATTTGTCTTAAAAAAAATAAAAAAAAAAAAAAAAATAAAAATAAAAAGTTTATGCTATACACTTAGGAATATTGGTATTGTTTCTTTCTATGCTCTTAATAATCTAAAAGTCTCAATGTAGCTTTTGCATTAGAATAGTTTTTAGAAACTTAGGTTAATATGTAGGTAATAATCTTTGCATCTATCTATAAATATATTACATGAGTATCTATGATTGTTTGGCAGTAAGTTTATGAAATCTAGGCTAGAGTACTTATTCTACAAATCCTGTGAGAATATAGCCTAAAGCCTTATATGAGTGAAACATTTGAGAAATGACACAAGGGGAGAAGTATATTCGAATAGAGAAATCACACGTCCACTTGCTTGACCACTATACCATGTCCTAAGAGAGAATTTAGACCCTTTTTGGATCGATATAGCTAGAAATTCCGACCTAAGTATATTTTCCGCTAGTCGCCCCACTGAGCCTTTTATTAGCCCTTTCATAAACCACAAATCCTTTACCCTGTTACAAAACAAAACAAAATAAAAAAAAAAAAAATCAACCTACCCAATTTAGATAAGTCTGAGAATAGAATAAAGAAGAAAGAAGAAGAGAAAAACCCGTGTAAACAAAAAGTTAGTTAATTGCTTCAAAAAAAAAGAAAAAAGAAGTTTCCATCCAAAGAAAATAAAAATAAAAATAAAAATAAAATAAAAACCAAAAAATAGAATAAAAGGAGTCAAAAGCCAAAGAAAAAGGAAAAAAATATGGCTAAGGATGGAAACAAAGTGTAGAAGCAAAAAGTAAATAACAAGGTTTTCTCTAGTTACATAATATGAAGACTCTATTATCTCGGACTTGTCCCTTTTGAATATCCATTTCCTTCCTTCTTAAACCATCTCCTAATCCCGCGAACACCTAATAAAGACCTCTAGCTCAATTAGGAATAGGTTAGTGGGATAGTAAGTGGCAGATGTGTTTGATCAACTTGCTTCCTTGTGTGTCATTGAGATTGTAAGGTAAAGTATGCCCACCGCACATCGGAGTAGCAAAACTTGAGTGGAAAAATCAGAGTGATTTTTTGTCTTGACTTTTATGTGAGAACCTACTTAAGGACGCTTATTCCAAAGTTTAAAAACGGACTCAAGCATCGTTGATTTCATAGCATTACTCATTGTATATATGTTTATTCAGATGATTTGATTATTATGCATATATTAGCTTAGGTTTCGACTTGATTACTCTATATGCATTGCTAGTGAGAGGTATAGTTAATTTAGAGCATGAATAAGGAAACAATAGTTTTATTTCTTAGTCGTTGTAGTATAGATGAAGTTTGTGAGTACCTTCATCGAAAACTCTCACGAGGCTATAACTCGTCCACTAGGAATTCCTAGTGGTTTAAGCGCCTTGTCGCATATGGTCAATGCAATCGCGACTCAAATAAACGAGTAGTTAGAACTCCATTTTTGGTCACTTATTCTAATTTCTCATCTTTGCTTGAGGACAACCAAAATGCTGTTTTGGGGGTGGTTTGATAGAGCCCAAAACTGTAGTTTTAACCCCCGTAAATAATCATACTATTAGACCAATTATGTGAATAATAATTAAGAGTTAACACCGACACGTGTTTTTATGCATTTCAGGCTTCAAAGTCCATTATGTGCAGAAATGTGTCACTTTAGCAAGATAAATGAGCAAAGGTCGGTTACTAAGGAGTTCCGTGATTAAAGGCCAAGATTCAAGAAGATAAAGCCTTTCTAAAGCCCTGTCCAAAAGTGAAAAGTCGACGCCAGGCGTAAACAAACACACAAGTCGCCAGAACTTCCGGGCCGTCGATCTTTGGACTCGGACCTTGAATGGGGCCTACCTTATGTCAAAAAAACCGACTTCGGAAAGTGCTTTCCAATGGTCCAAGCCTTGACCCAATCAGAGGAGCGTAAGTGGATGAAAAGTCTATTGAAGACAACCGTAAAATAAGATGCCTTTTGAATTTGAAAGAATTGGGTTTTGGGCCCGATTCTCGCCCAAAACATGGCTCCAAGCCCATGCACGATTTTTGAATCTGAATGTATAAAAACCAAAGCTTCACTCTTTGTTAATGGTAGATAGTTAGACCTAGATTAAAGATTAGATTAGTAACCTCCATTAATTAATTCTAGATCTAGTTTTCCTTAGATTTAATTAGTTTAATTTAATTAGTTTCATATCTTGTTTTTATTTAATTCCTTGAATGATTGTTCGTCATTTAATTAGATAAATAAAATAGTTATTATTATTCAATTTCGATTTTTGTCATTTGCATTTATAGATCTAGTTTAAATTCTTGTTCTTATTTCATTCTTAGTTAATTAATTAGATTTCAATTATTGTTTAATTTAGATTAGTAAAGTTAGAATTTTGATATGATGTGTAGTTATAATTCAATGGAAAATGATGGGTTGATGACTCAAGGCTAAAACCTCCATTAGAGGGGTTGATGAAGCTTTGATGAAAACTTAGTGGTTTAGTGTAGAAATGTTGTAGAATCTATTCCACTCTAGAAGGTCGTGATTCGCCATGAGAATGGGTGGGCGACCTCACATGCTAGTTAGTATTTGGTAGAAATGCCATGAACACTAGGGATTAGAACTTCGAAAATTCTTGCCGTAGAAACGGTAAGAATCGAGATACAAGAATCTATGCTAGGTTATCAAGTTGGATTCGAGGTGGATTCAATTCCCCTCTAATCCTTTATCTAGATTAAAAAACAATCATATTTCCATAGCATTCGTAGTTTAAATTCAAATAATCAATTTCATATTGTATCGTAGTATAACACCCTTCATAAAGCTCTCATTAGACTTAAGACCGACTAATTAGACTAGAAAACATTCCATGCTAGAGCACTAGGAGTGGAACTAATTTGTTACTCCACTCTATTTCGATAGAATTGAGAGTAGAAACTTTGATAAACATAGACACGTAAATTAGTTTTAGTTTACTTACGTTTTGAGTTTCATCGTTCATAGGTAAACTATTCAATTTCACTTTTATCAGTAGTTGAGTCGTTCTTGACTCCGCCTTTGATGTACGACCTGACATTGTGCTGTCCGAGGTCGGTTTACGTAGTGCATGATGCCTGGTACTCATGTAAATCAAAAGATGACATCTGTACTAGACATGTTGATGAAAATTTATTCATATCGACTGATATATCTAAAAAAAAAACTTATTGATAAAATCGCTTGAGGAGAGCTGTATTCCAAGGTTGGGGAAGCATATCACCAAGCTGAGTTTTGATCCAGTATGCGCTATTTCCAACGACTTTGTCAACAATGTAGGGGCCTTCCCATGTTGGGTCGAGCTTGGCAGGAGCATAGTGTCTTTTTGAGAACTAGGTCGCCAGCTTGAAAAGATCTTGGGACGACCTTCTTGTTGTAAGATCGTTGGATTGTTTGGTGATACCGAGATAGGGATATTGCAGCTATTTCCCTTCGTTCTTCTAGGAGATCGACCTCTTTTGCCAAGATGCTATCATTTTCTCCTGATTCGACGATGCCAGAACGTGTGGTTATGATTATGAGTTCTGATGGTATGACTGCTTCTGTTCCAAAGCAAAGTGTGAGAGCAGATTCATTGGTACTGGCTCTGGCTATTGTTCTGTATGCCTATAGAATGTTCTCGAGTTGTTCTGGCCATTGGCTTTTCTTGCTTTCCAACTTCTTTTGGAGATTCTCCTTGATTGCTTTGTTTGTAGCTTCTGCTTGGCCATTGCTTTGTACATATCTAGGTGTAGAGAATGCTTGAATGATGCACTATTTTTGTAGAAATGCCTTGACTTGCAAGCTAGCAAATTAAGTTCCGTTGTCCATGACAAGGGTGTGGGGGATACCAAATCTTGTGATGATATTGGTCTATATGAAGTTGATGACGTGGACTTCTTTGACTTGAACTAGAGGGATTGGTTCTACCCATTTCATGAAGTAATCTGTGGCTGCTAGGATGTATTTAAGTCATGTTTTCTTTTGTGGGATGAATGGTCCCATGATGTCTAGCCCCCACATGTGGAAAGGCCAAGGGCTGGCTATGTTGACCAACTCCCGTGCTGGGCTTAGGTGGTTGTGGCCAAATGTTTGACATTGATGGTATTTGAGAACGTACATTTTTGCTTCGATATGCATGCCTGGCCAGTAGTACCCTTGGGCTATTGCTTTATATGTCAGGGATCTTGCTCCTGCATTGTTGCCACATTCACCCTTGTAAATTTCGTCGAAGATGAGTTGGCCTTCGCGTGGAGTGATACACCTGAGGTGGGGTCTGCTAGCGGATTTACGGAACAAGCGTCCATTGATTACGGTATATTTGGGAGCTCGGGATTGTATGGCACGAGCATTCTTTGTCTCTGATGGGAGCTCGCAATGTAAGATGAACTTGACAAATGGGCCTATCCAAGATTGACTGATCTCTTCTTCGGATGAGGGCTGGAAATCTGTGAGGTTGTTGGCACTTTCTTGTTGGCAGGCGGGCCTCTCTAAAATGTCAATGTAAATTGTGTTGGGGCAAACCTTTTGTGTATTTGAGGCTAAGAAAGATAGACTGTCTGCATGTCTGTTATCTTCCCTGGGAATATGCTCTAATGAGAATGATTTAAACTATCGGATGAGGTTGCTGACGACCTAAGCGTACTTTGCAAGGTTTGCTCCATTTGTGACATATTCCTTGGTGATCTGCTTGACTATCAGGTGTGAGTTGCTGTAAGCTTTAAGTTTTGGGACTTGTAGTTGTTGTGCCATGAGGAGGCCTGTGATCAATGTTTCGTACTCCACTTCATTGTTGGACGTTGCAAAATCGATCTTGATTGATTTTTGTAGCTGGGTGCCTTCTAGTGAAGTTAACACGGCCCCAATCTACTGCCGTTGTTGTTGCACGCTCAATCTACGTAGAGGTGCCATGTGTCTGGGGTTGCTGGTTGATGGAGTAAAGTGATGGGCTCGGGTTCCCAGTTGACGTCTTCGATGGGGAAATCCGCAAGGAAGTCAACAACGACCTGTCCTTTGCGAGACGTTCTGGGAACGAACTCGATGTGGTGCTCTCCGAGCTCTTCAGCCAATTTGGCCATTCGGGCTGTTTTGTTGTTGGAACTCAAAACTTGCTTGATGGGTACATCGCTTATTACCTTAATGCTGTGGGCCTGAAAGTAAGGACGGAATTTCCGAGCTGGGTATAACAGAGACAACATTGTTTTCTCCATTGCCAAGTAATGTTTCTCTGCATCGGCTAATGTCTTGCTCGTGAAGTAGATAGGCTTTTCGATTCCCTCGTTTTTGCGAAAGAGGACCGAGCTGATTGCAAAGTCGGTAGTTGCAAGATAAAGTCCCAACATTTCTCTTTCTTCTGGTTTGGACAGGACTGGTGGAGTTGATAAATAAGCTTTCAAGTCGTTGAAAGCTTTTTGGCATTCGTCTGTCCATGTGAATGCTGCGCCTTTTTTGAGTATTTACAGGAATGGCCTGCACTTATCAGATGCTCGCAAGATGAATCTGTTGAGGGCTGAAACCATTCCAGATAACTTGTAGATTTGTTGCTTTGTAGTTGGTTTTGCCATGTCAAGGAGAGCTCGTATCTGTTCTGGGTTTGCTTCAATGCGTCTTTGTGAAACGAGGTAACCTAAGAACTTCCCTGAGGCTACTCCAAATACGCACTTGGCTAGATTGAGCTTCATCTTGTTTTGGCGTAACCTTCCAAAGGCTTCTTGTAGGTGAGATATGTGATCGCCCGCCTTCTCGCTTTTAACCACCATGTCATCTATGTAGACTTCCATGGTGTCGCCTAGCAAGTCTTTGAATATTTTGGTGACCAGTCTTTGGTAGGTCGCACCTGCATTCTTCAAGCCGAATGGTAGGACGTTGTAACAAAACATTCCTTGCTCGGTTATGAAGGACGTCTTTTCCTGATCTTCCTCTGCAAGCGGTATCTGATTATATCCACTGCATATGTCCATAAATAATAAAAGCTCGTGACCGCAGGTTTGATCTACCAGTATGTCAATTCTTGGTAGGGGAAAACTGTCATTTGTGCAGTGCTTGTTGACGTTGGTGAAGTCTATGCAAAGTCGCACCTGACCATTCTTCTTTGGAATGGCTACAATGTTGGCTAGCCAGGTCGGATATTCGACCTCTCTGATGAAACCCACATTTTTGAGCTTTTCTATCTCTTCATTGATGTCCTTTTGAAATTTGAGTGCTAGTTTCCTAGGTCGTTATTTGATAGGCTTCATAGTTGGATCTACATTTAACTTGTGGCAAGCGACCTGAGGGTCGATTCTTGGCATATCGATATACGATCAAGCAAAAACATCTTTATTGAGAGATAGGAATTTGACAAGTTGCTCCTTGAGCTTGGGGTCTAAATTAGCCCTTACATAAACAAACTTTGGGTCATCATCTGTGCCCAGATTGACTTTTGTCTTGGTTATATTTGAGCTTGTTTTCCTTTGAGCTTGTATGGTGCAGTTGCTGGAGGGTTGGATGCTTGAGGATCTTGTTTCTTCAAGACGTCCTTATTTTCGACGACCTGAGGTTTGGGTAAGGTCGTTGTGCTGTGATTGCATCAGTGAGTTTCTAGTTGGTTGCCTCTGAGCTCCATGATGCCTCGGGGTCTGGGGAACCGTAGGACTTGGTGCAATGTTGATGGAATTGCTTGGATCTTGTGAATCCATCTGCATCCTAGGATGGCAGTGTAGGATGACTTGACATCGATCACACTGAAGCGTGTTGAAGTTTTGACCATGTCTTCCTTTTCGCCAATGGAGACTGGTAGAATAACGTCTCCGATGGCATCTGTGCGATCTCCGTTGAATCCATAGAGTGGTGCATTTGATTCTATCATCATCGAGTCTGGCAGGTGCATGTCCTTGTAAGTTTGATAGAAAAGTATGTCGCACGAGCTGCCTAGATTGATGAAGACTCTTTTGATTGTCCACCCTTTGATTTTGACGTGCACTACCAGAGCATCATTGTGGGGTAGGCACACCTTGTCTAGATCCTCCTCAGTGAATAAAATTGTTGTTGTTATTTAAGGGTTGGTGGGATTGATCACCTCAGCTTTGTGGGAGAGGTGATAGATTTTTTGAAGCGCTCCAACTCTTCGGTGCTTTTCCCGACCTGAGGTTTCGTCGTTGGAGGTGTCTATAATCATGTTGATTACCTTTTCCTCATCATGGTCGGAGGAGTGCTGTCTCCTATTATGCCTTGACTGACCTGGTGATTTAGATCTTCGGGCCGTTCGACTTCTGCTTCTGTTGTTGGCAGCTCTTTCATGGTTCATGCTCTTGCTTCAGTATTAAGCTTGGCATCCAAATTTTGCACCCGAGGTCACGTCCGGAACTCTTTCAATTTGCCCTCTTCGACTAAGTCTTGGAGGTAGTGCTTCAGGCTCCAACAATCATTGGTGTCATGGTGATGGAGCTTGTGGAAATGGTAATATGGAAGTTCTGGAATGGCGATCACCTTGTTGATGTTGGGCTTGAAGTATGGTGTTGTATATATCTTCTTCAAGATCTGGCTTGGAGTCCTGGAGAAGTTGGAGAATTCCCTCTTTGTGTAAGAGGGTTTGTGGGAGCTGGAGCTCTTGTTATTGTTGTTGTTGTTGTTGTTGTTGTTATTGTTCCCAGAATAGTGGATGCTCTTTTTGGGCTCTTGTTTGTCGCTCACTGCGAGGACTTCTTTGCCCTTACTGGGCCAATAATTCCTCGTACTTGATATACTTGTCTATTCTGTGGTACAGGTCATCTAAGTGTTCTGGCTTGTTTCACATTAGAGACCCTGCTAGGTTGGAGTCATCCAGGAGAGCGTTGGTGAATGCAGAAGTTGCAAAACTGTCTTTTAAGCCTGGCTCCATTGAGAGGAGCACCTTTTTGAAACGTCCTAGGAAGGCGCGGATCGTCTCGCCATGTGCTTGCTTAAGCTGAAATAGGGAGTCCAGGTTGGCTTGCTTCTTCCTGTTGTGGACGAACTCTGTTGCGAACGACTCAGCTAGCTTGTCGAAGTTGCTGATTGAATCATGAGTGAGCGTGTAAAACCATTCCAAAGCTCCATCTTTCAGGCTGGTTGGAAAGAGTTTGCACTTCAAGTAGTTGTACTCTGGAGCGCTGTATAGTGTGAGGATCTGGGTGAAACGAGCTACGTGCTAGCCTGGACACGAGCTGCCGTCATATAGTGGGAACTTTGGTTGGATGAACTCTGAGGGAGGCTGCTTGTCTCTGATTTCAGTTGTGAATGGTGATGCCTTTGCGTCCGAGGATCTTTTGAAGCGATCCGAACCTACCGTTTTGTCATTCGACTTCTCCAACCTTTGTGCGAAGTCTTCTAGCCTTTGATTGGTGGTGTTGGTGAGGGCTATGACGGCGTTGTTGTCCACTGCGTCTGGAGCGCCGTTGTTGGTGTTGGAGGTGGCTTGTTCCCGCATTGTCTGGTTCTCTTGTTGCAAGGTGAGGAAGGCTTCTTAGAGCGCCTTCATCTGATCAGCCAACATTTGAAGTGAGGGGTCCATGGTGGTTTTTCTGACCAGCTTCGTGGGCTTGAGAAAGAGTGGCTGTTCTTTTCTTAAGGAAACGAACCGCAGACGGCGCCAATGTAGATGATTGTTAGTTTACTGGACAACGACCTAATGATTTGTGTGATAAGGAATGGCTGCACTCTTCTTGGGATAAGAGTTGCCTATGTATCAAGTTTCTTGGGGTAAACTTGAATCAAGCCTTACATAGTTCATCTCTCTCTACTTATAGACGTTTGAGTTGACCTTCCTTATTTGTTCCAGGCCGTTATAATGTGTAGATCCACATTGTGTGCTATTTTGATGATTCGTCATTACTCTGATGTTACAAAGTTAATGTCTACTTGATTGGTGCGTTGACTGAGCTCTAGGATTGCGCTAGTTGATTTGCTTCCATAAATGTATGTAACTGATGCTGGGGACGATCTGGGTGTTCGGTCGTTGGCAAGCTGTGATGGATTGGTACGAGCTGATGGAGAACGACTTGGTGTATGGACACGTGTACGTAGTGTAGAACGGAGGGTATTTACACTATCTTATTTTGAAATTCCGGTTTGCAACCCCACCATTGTTGAATTCCTTTTGGTAGTAGGCTTAGTAGCACGCCTTTCTTAGCACAACAATCCACTCTAAAATTCGACTCCTACCGTGTACTTGTTACATTAATCTAATTAGTCCGTTGCTTAACCTTGTTCCATTTAGTTTTGATTGATCAATGAACTTTGCCATTTTGAAAAGCATTGGCTGATGCCGAGGTGACTCCGGGGAATCATTAAAGATTATTAAATTGGATGTCTAACCTGAAGCTAAACTTTTCAATTGATTTTAGGTGATGGCATTCACACACTACATTGTGTTTAAACTTTCAATGGATATTTTTCTTCAAATGTTAGAGCATTCATGATATAATTAATGTTCTAAACCATTGGAAATTACCTAGAGGGGCGAACTATACTCTTTTATGCCTGATTTCTACTTTCTAAAGTTTAAAATCCAGCCAATGCAAAGTGTAGGAATATTGCCCTATAGCTTGTTGTACTATGGATTACAAATGTTTTTTTTTCGCATAACAAGCCACCTTAGAGATAGATATCAAGAACTCAAGATATGGATTCATCACAAGTTCATGATACAAAAGTTAACAAAGGCTATTGGGTCTTGTGGACTATGGTTTGGGCCTTGGTGCTAGGCTATAAGAGCATTCCCAATGCAAGTCATTATTTTTCCCCTCTTTTCACCTCCACGTAGGCAGTATTTCTACTCTTTTCCACCATTTTGGTGAAAAGCAAGGTAAGCTGCCCAATGCAAAGGTGAATATTAATCTTGGATGGGATGTTAGATTCCGTGCGGGCGAAAAATCGGGGTGGGTAATGGGACGGAATGAAACATCCCGTCTGAAATAAAAAAAAAAAACCGAAAAAAAGTCGAAAAATGCTCTAAGGCCTGTAGCTTCAATGATTTGGAGGTGAATAAAGTCACAAACCCACTATAATGACTTGCATTGGGAATGCTCTAAGGCCTGTAGCTTCAAGGTTTCAGTCCCTTAACTCTAAGGGCACCATTTCCTTTGATTGCTTTACTACCTACACTGTGGTGATTGACTCATTGTGCATTGCATCAACTATTGAAAATACGCCATAAAAGTTTTGACAATGTCTTCAAGATTGACCTCTATGGAATGGCCAAATGGGTATTGATAAAACATAAAAATGATAGTTTACCTACGAAATGAACGATGAAACTCAAAACGTAAGTAAACTAAAACTTAATACGTGCCTATATTTATCAAAGATTTCTACTCTCAATCCTATGAGATATAGTGGAGTAGATGATTAGTTCTCCACTCCTAGTCCTTCCTCCAAGATGCTTTGTTCTCTATTATAAGTAATCTTAACTAAAGTCTAATGAGAGATTTACTTAAATGGCAACTAGACTACTACGATGCAACTACCCACAAGATGCAACTAGTCGACTATTAGAACAACTATGGGAATGCTACGTCGATTCTATGATAAGGAGTTAGAGGGGATTGATTCCACCTTAACTCGACTTAATCCTACTAACGATTTAATCGTCAGTAATCCGAATTGAACCGCTTTTGCGAACAATCTGTTACTCCTAATCCCTAATTACACATGGCATTTCTACCAATTCATAACTAGCATGTGAACGATTACACCCATTCTCATGGTGAACTAATCATTTCTAGAGTGGAAAGGAAATTACGACGACTCTACGATAATCGGAATCAAGCTTTCATCAAGGCTTCTCAACCCCCTCAAATGGAGGTTTAGCCGAGAATCATCACGCTATCATTCCCAATGGAATTCAAACATAGACATGATATAAAGATTTGAACTTTACTTGTTTAAACTCAATTGGAACTAATCATGTAAGAATTAATTGAAACTAATAATGACAAGTAATTGAGTCTAAGAATTGAAACTAAACAATTAATGGAAATGAAACTAGATTATCAAGAACACGATTTTATTAATCTAATGAATAATAAAATAATGATTCAAATACTAAATTAATAATCTACTTTGTTCTAAACTAATTAATTAAACATGAAACTAGATCTAAAACAAGATATGAAAAACTAATTAATTAACTAATTGAATTTCTAAAACTAATTAATGGAGGCTAACTAATCTAGGTCTAACTATCTACCATTAACAAAGAGTTAAGCTCTTGTTTTTATACTTTCAGATCCAAAAATCGTGCATGGGCTTGGAGCCATGTTTTGGGCCAGAGAATCAGGCCCAAAACCCAATTTTTTCAGTCCAAAAAGGCCTCTTCAGCTGTAGTTGGCTTCAACAGACTTTTCGTCCACTTCTGCTCCTCTAATTGGGTCAAGGCTTAGACCATTGGAAAGCTCTTTCCGATCCGGTCATTTTGACATAAGGTAGGCCCAATTCCGAGGTCTGAGTCCAAAGATAAGGCCTTCGAAGTTCTCACGACTTTGTGTGTCTTTGTTCTCACCGACTTTTTCAGCTTTTCAACCCGGACTTTAGAAAGGCTTTGTCTTCTTGAATCTTGGCCTTTAATCACAGAACTCCTTAGCAATTGACCTTTGCTCCTTTATCTCGCTAAAGTGGCACATTTCTGCACATAATGGACTTTGAAGCCTGAAATGCATAAAAACACGTAATCAGTATTAACTCTTAATTATTACTCACATAATTGGTTTAAAAGTATGACTGTTACAGGGTTAAAACTACAGTTTTGGGCTCTTATCAGGTATCAGATACATCTTCTCTGGAATCTTATTTGGTATGTGTTGCGATTTCAGAAATCAATTAATCAATTAATAAAATATCTAGAATTTTTTGCGTAAAGCTAGAATCCCAGCAATGTGTAAAAATCTTAAAATTTCAGCTATTGGGTACAAATATTTCACCCCTAAAATGACATTTTGTATGTCCAGTGGTCTATGGTAGCAACTATCTAAGTCTAAAGTCTAAAGTCTAAACCATATAGTACAACCCTAAATAGGTCCCTTCATAATTGAGTTAGTATTGCCATAATGCACAAAAATGATCAAATTTTAATGTAAAGTATGGTTTATCGATCTGCTAACCACATCACATTAACATGGAGGGCTCCCTCAGTGGAACATACTGTAGTGATTAAGAATAAAGCTTCGAAATCAATTGAGTTTTATTGATAAACTTCAAGGTTTTTACAATGCTTTAATGGAGTTTATCTAATTGCTCTCCTTTCTCTCTTTCTCTCTTTCTCTCTCTATCTTTTTACAAGAAAAGTGATGAAGATCGGAATGACTTTCTCTCTCCTGTTTCGATCTTTATATACTACTCCTTTTTAATTGATACTCAATCAGTTGTTGACGGGTGTCCATTTTCTCCATTCTCTTTTCCGCTTCTTTCCTGCAAAACAAAAGTTAAGAGCAGATATCGACTCCTCTGTCGATATCTCGATTTATAAAGTGATTTTAAAGGTTGAAATATCGGTTAATACGATATTTGCCCACTACACATACAAAGGTCTATAAATGATCAAATCCGTTGTTTTAACTAATGTTTAGTTAGAAAGACTATAAGTTTTCACTTGCTTCCGAACTTGTCTTACGAACAAGTGCCTTTATATTAAATTATTGTAAAAAATATTAGCAACTATGCATAGCTATGAGATATGAAAATTATATGAATCACTAATTTAAATTTCTTGCACCACTCTCTATAAAAAGGAAACACTAAACTTTGATAAAACACATTGACTTCTTTTTGTTGTTAGATTTAGTAATAGAAGTTTGATTGAAGTTTTGTAAGAATACACAATGTGGCGAAGATAGTATTGAAGCTACTTGAATAGCAAGGCATTCTCATTCATTAACTAGTATTATTTCACTAGATGAGCCATTAGGACCCTTCACTAGATGAGAATTAGGGTCTCCCCCCTAAATATACACACAAAAAAAAAAAAAAGTGGGTTGACCGAAATTTTTTTGTGTGTATTTAGGGGGGAGACCCTAATTTCCCATCTAGGGGAATCCTAATCGCTCATCTAGTGGGGTAATCTTGGTTCACCCATAAAAAAATTATGATAAACACTACTTAAAATGCAAAACTATATTTGTCGAGACATTTATTCCGCCTACATATAATACAAACATGTTTTAGGGTTATTAGTTCAATGCATTTGCATCAAGTTTCTGATTTTCTATTAATTATTCTTTGAGGTTAGTTTAATGTAGTACGTTGCATCCAAATTCCAATTTCTTATTAATTATTCTTTGAGGTTAGTTCAATGCAGTTGCATCAAGTTTCTAATTTTCCGTTAATTATTATTTGATGTTACTTTAGTGCAATTACATCCAATTTATGATTTCCCATTAGTTATTCATTAAAGTTAATTCAGTACAGTTGCATCCAGTTTTCGATGTTTCGTTAATTAGTCTTTGAGATTAGTTTATTGCATTTGCATCTAGGTTCCAATCTCTCGTTAATTACTCTTTGAGGTTAGTTCAATACATCTGCATCCAGTTTCTGATTTATGTTAATTATTTTTCTAGGTTAGTTTGATAGTTTACAATTTCTAGTTATTTATGCTTTGAGGTTAGTGCGATGCAGTTACATCCGGCTTCCGATTTCCAGTTAACTATTCTTTGAGGTTATTTCAGTGCATTTGCATCCAATTTTGGATTTTCTATTAGTTAATCTCTGATTTTAGTTTAATGCAGTTGCATCCAATTTTTGATTTTCTATTAATTATTCTTTGAGGTTATTAGTCCAATCACTTCAATGCAGTTGCATCCAATTTCCAATTATGTGAATTGTTCTTTGAGGTTAGTTCAATGCATTTGTATGAAGTTTTTGATTTCCCGTTAATTATTTTTTGAGGTTAGTTCAATACAGTTACATCAAATTTATAATTTCCCGTTAAGTATTCATTTAGGTTAGTTTAGTGTAGTTTCATCCAATTTTCAATATTTCGTTAATTACTCTTTGAGATTAGTTCATTGCATTTGCGTCTAGTTTCCGATTTCCTGTTAATAACTCTTTAAGGTTAGTTCAATACATCTGCATCTAGTTTCTGATTATTTACGCTTTGAGGTTAGTTCAATGCAATTACATCCGATTTCTGATTTTCCGTTAACTATTCTTTGAGGTTATTTCAATGTATTTGTATTTAGTTTTTGATTTCCAACAAATTATTCTATGAGGTTAATTAGTTCAATACAGTTGCATTTGGTTTTTGATTTTTTGTTAATTATTTTTTGAGTTTAGTTCAATGCATTTGCATCCAGTTTCCGGTTTCCTATTAATTATTATTTGGGGTTTGTTTGATGTATTTGCATACTGTTTTTGATTTCCCGTTAAGTATTTTTCAAGGATTTGTATCTAATTTCTAATTTTCCGTTAGTTATTCTCTAACTTTAGTTTAATGCAATTGTATCCAGTTTCCAATTTTCAGTTAATTACTTTTTGAGTTTAGTTTATTGCATTTGCATAAAGTTTCCAATTTCCCGTTAATTACTGATAAAATGTAAAATTGAATAGTTTACCTACGAAATGAACGATGAACTCAAAACGTAAGTAAACTAAAACTATCTTACGTGCCTATGTTTATCAAAGATTCTACTCTCAATCCTATGAGATATAGTGGAGTAGAGTGATTCGTTCCACTCCTAGTCCTTCCGCATGTTAATGTTCTCTACGTATAAGTATTCTTAACTCTAAAGTCTAATGAGAGATTTACGAAGTGGCAACTAGACTACGATGCAATTACCTACAAGATGCAACTAGTCGATTATCAGAACAACTATTGGAATGCTACGTTGATTCGATGATAAGGAGTTAGAGGGGGATTGATTCCACCTTAACTCAATTTAATCCTATTAACGACGAATCGTCAAAATCCGACTTGAACTGCTTCGCAGAACAATTGGTTCTTCCTAATCCCTAATTACACATGGCATTCCTACCAATTCATAACTAGCATGTGAACGATTAAACCCATTCTCATGGTGAACTAATCGTTTCTAGAGTGGAAGGGAAATTACGACGACTCTACGATAATCGGAATCAAGCTTTCATCAAGGCTTCTCAACCCCCTCTAATTGAGGTTTCGCCGAGAATCATTACGCAATTATTTCCGATTAAATTAAAACTAAACATAATATAAAGAATTGAAATTTACTAATCTAAATTAAACAATAATTAAAATCTAATTAATAACTAAGAATTGAATAACAAGTAATAAATGAAATCAAATCTAACACAAATGTAAATGACAAGAATCGAAATTAACAAACTAGCTATTTTATTAATCAAACTAATTAAGAGTAATGATTCTAAGAGTTTAATCTAAAACAAGAATTGAATATAAACTAAACTCAATTTAATTAAATAAAAACTAGATCTATTGTTTTAGGTCTAAAACTAGCTACCTTAACTATCTACCCTATCTACCCTATCTACCATTAACAAAGAGCTAAGCTTTGGTTTTTATACTTTCAGATCCAAAAATCGTGCATGGGCTTGGAGCCACGTTTTGGGCCAGAGAATCAGGCCCAAAACCCAATTCTTTCAGTCCAAAAAGGCCTCTTCAGCTGCAGTTGGCTTCAACAGGCTTTTCGTCCACTTCTGCTCCTCTGATTGGATCAAAGCTTAAACCATTGGAAAGCTCTTTCCGAGCCGGTCGTTTTGACATAAGGTAGGCCCCATTCCGAGGTCTGAGTCTAAAGATATGGCCTTCGGAAGTTCTGCTGACTTTGTGTGCTATTTCCGCCCGCGTCGACTTTTCAGCTTTTGACCGGGCTTTAGAAAGGCTTTGTCTTCTTGAATCTTGGCCTTTAATCACGGAACTCCTTAGTAACCGACCTTTGCTTCTTTATCTCGCTAAAGTGACACATTTCTCGCACAAATGGACTTTGAAGCCTGAAATGCATAAAACACGCCATCGGTGTTAACTCTTAATTATTACTCACATAATTGGTCTAAAAGTATATCTGTTACAGGGTTAAAACTACAGTTTTGGGCTCTTATCAATTACTCTTTGATTTCAGTTATGTATTTGAATCTAGTTTTCGATTTCCTTTTAATTATTCAATGTGGTGTGTAATACCAACTTCTACTGATTCATCTGTATTGTCTTTACAAATATGACATAAAAAATAAATTATCACTACAAGAAAACAGGTTTTTGCCCACGGTCCAAAACCGTGGGAAAAGGGCTTTTCCTACAGTTTTGGACCGTCGCAAGACCGTGGGCTTTTTGTGCGTCGGAAATAGTCTACCCACAGTCATGACCGTGGGTAAAGCCTACTAATAGCGACGGTCTTTACGTCAGCTTTTGCCGTCGGTATGGCCACGGCAGAAACCGTTGGAAAATCTGTGGCAAAAGGTCACTTTTACCGACGGTTGTCGGCTGTGGACAAAGGTAACTTGTACCGACGCTTTTGGGCCGTGGCAAAAGGTCACTTTACCTCACAATTGTATGCAATGGGAAAAAGGCATTTTGCCTACGGTTTTGATCCGTGGGATCTAATTTTTTGCTACGGCTATAGACCGTGGGAGAGCTATTTTTTTTAAAAAAATAATAATAATTGATATTTCAATTCTTAATCTTTTCACCTGCAATCCACAAATAACCATCAATCACCTAGCAAAGGTCTTACACCTCCAAATAACCATCATACACCTCAGTAATTATCCCGAAAGATATATATAAAAAAGCTCATAAAGCCAAGGATTAAATTAACCAAGATCTTGAAAACAAATATACATGTATATAAAAGATAAATCATCCGGCAAAGTGTTTCGCCATTTCTAACCTTATTAGCTATCTAGACTCATCATCACAAGTTCACTAATAAACCTTACATTTGGAGCTTAAAAAAATAAACTAACCATGTCGGCCAAAGATTTGTTTGAAACACTCTAACCACTGGCTCTGCCGAATGTCCAACAAAATGAATGAGTAGTGCCCTGCATTGAGATCAAATACACCAACACAGAATATGAAATTCAACAGATATACAACTTAGCTTCCACAAAAAAAATGTAACAATCTCGCCAATAACAATCTTCTATCCTTCTTCATATATCCTCCCAAACTGCGAATGACCAAATATTTTGCTATGTTCTTCTCCATAATCTACTTGTCCACCTTTCAAATAATAAAACAATTCATGAGCCCTGACAAATGCCATAACGACATAAGTAATCCAACTAATACAGAACAAAAAATCACACAAACTAAAGTAGCCTACCTATTATGTATGCTTGTTAAAGAGCCCAAGTCATGAACTAGTACCCTTTCATCTTTCTCCTTTGCTCCAACGAAATACGACAAGTTTCCCAATCTCTACAAATAAGGTAAATCCCAAAACTCCAATCAATAATAAAATGAAACATAAATCCCAAAACTCCAATCAATAATAAAACGAAACAGTGAAAATCTCAAACAAAAATATAAAGATTACAAGGCACCCTTTACCAAATCCAAAAATTCCATGAACCAAAACAATAGGAGGCAGCTCATTACTAGAAAATACCTGGAAGGGGGAAGTACTTGGGACACAGTATCCATTAAGCTATTCAAAATTGTTCAATTACAAATACAAATACATACAAATACAACTAGAGTTTAAGTAGGCTAAAAGTTATTTGTCGGATACTAATGTGTGCGTCACTATTTTATCGACAGGGACATACCTTTTGCTTATCACTAATATACCCGAACCATTATACAAACTAGCCACCGAAGAGGGATCGACCTTAGTTGGTTTCAAAATATATATATCTTACTATATAGAAAAAAGATGGGGTATGATGAATAGTGTTTCACGACGTCCACGAGGGGTAGTTTTGTTATTTTGCAGTTTTTAATATTTTTTAATATTTTTTTTGTTTTTTGGAGGGATAAAATGGTAATTTTGCTATTTTAAAAATAGTTTTTTTTTATAAATGTGTGGGCTTCAGTGGGTCCCTGTGGCTGGAGAAAGATTTGCATTTAAGGGTACAATAGTAATTTTAAACGTATAAATTAATAATAATAAAAAAATCTAATATGGCCCCCACGTGGGTACCACGTGCACAGTGACTAGTAAGAATATAAAGATGTCCTCTTAGAACTTTCCCATGGATTTTAAATCTTAAAAAGGGATTCACATGAACAACAAGGTGATATGGTGTCACATAGTATACTCTATTTAGACTTGGATTTTTTTTTCCGCTATTGTATTTGTAGGTTGCTTTTTCTATGAAACTCAACTAATAAAGAATCTGTTACGTCATTTTGATAGAGTATGAAATTACAGGTTGATATATGGGTGTTTAAAAAGAATCTATTACGTCATCTTCACTGAGTATGAAATGAAATTACAGGATGATATATAGATGTTTTGGTCAAAAGAGTTCCTCTACCACGAGGATATCCCTATAGGGACGCCAGCCGAGACCGTTGGATCCGAGATCTAACGGTCCGAAAATAAAAAACAAACCCATATTTTCTCTCTTCCTTTTTGTTTTTAATTTTCGGACCGTTGGATCTCGATCCAACGGTCTTGAAACACTCATCCCTATAGGGATATCCTCGTGGTAGCCCAAATCTGGTCAAAAAGATCCAAAAGACAGCTATAAAATCTAGTTCATAAGCTCTAGCACAAAGACTCAACGACATTTGCTCTGCCATCTTGAAGGACTATTCCCATCCCAACACTAGATTACATGTTGATGACGAAAATAAATTTCAAACAGCATTTCAGAACGAGTAAATTACCACGAATGAGTTTTGATCATTTGGGTCCCATGCCAAGCTTTCAACGTCAGCTGTAAGTCTGTAACTACTGACCTGATACCTATACGTGAAGGATACCTCATGTCCATCTGCGTGAAATAGAGAGAGAAGAAATCAGGTTTAGTACTTAACTATTTATTTAAGCACTTGTAAACTTGCATTACCAGCAAGCCTTCAGGAGAGGCATGGTATGATCACCACTTTAATAGAAATGTAGTTTTTTAAACATAGGATGTCAGTCCTTTGCAGCAATATCTGCTTTATTACCAATCACAATATATAGTACACTTTAATAGAAATGTAGTTTTTTAAACATAGGATGTCAGTCCTTTGCAGCAATATCTGCTTTATTACAAATCACAATATATAGTACAGGAAGACCACCAGGACCACCAGATCCTATCTTTGAGAAACTCCACCACCTATCTTTAGTATTGATGATTTTTTGGTTTCGGAAACTCCACCTATCTTTAGTATTGATAATCAAGTCTAAGTACATTGACAACTGATCCACATTGTTCCCTTTTGGAAAAATCAATACCCGCCTATTAAAAAACAATACAATTACTCAAAAAACAAAAAAACAATCCAATCAAATAACAAAAATCATAATAAAAATTTTAACAAAAATCTCCACTACTTACCATTTAAACCTGCCAACGACGAAAATGTCAAAATAATGCTTCTTAGTATTGATTCTATTAAAATTCTCTATCGTCCAAGTAAATCTCGATGATGGTGGATCTTTAATTGGCTGATTACTATATTAACTGCTTCTACTTGTGCCGCCACTAAAATTATAAAAAAAAATAAAAATAATCCAATTACTACTTCACCTCTAAGTATCCTAATCATTACAAACCCCATTTATTTGCAAAATCTAGTTGTATGAATTGTAATCCAACACTAGTATCTAAACAAAAGAACCAATCATAGACTAAAATAGTATTAAGAAACTCACTAAACACAAGTGAAGTAGTTGTGGTCTGTGGTTGCAAAGACAACACCGGACTTGAAGCTGGAGCTGAAGCTTTCGGAAACACTAAACCAGTGAAAGAACTAGTAGTAGTTGTTGCCGCAGACGTACTTTTTGCAACTGATCCCAATCCAGTTGTTGTAGTAGTAGTAGTAGAACCAAACCTAAAACCAGGTAAAGTCGGAGTCGAGCTAGCATTACTAGTAGTAGCAGCAGCAGCTGCAGTAGAACCAAACCCAAAACCAGGTAAAGCTGGAGTCGAGCTAGCATTACTAGTAGTAGCAGCAGCAGTAGAACCAAATCCAAAACTAGGTAAAGCCGGAGTCAAGCTAGAATTACTACTAGTAGCAGCAGCAGTAGAACCAAATCCAAAAGCAGGCAAAGCCGGAGTCGTACTAGTAGTAGTAGTAGTAGAAGCAAACCCAAAAGCAGGTAAAGCCGGAGCCGTGCTAGTAGTACTTCATACAGAATGGAAATATGGTGTGAAATCATTGTGTTTCTCTTAGAAATGTACCTGCAGCAGGAATTTCAACTGCGATCCCACCAACAAAGATCCATGCCTTTACATAGTTCCCCCACCTCTGGAATGACTTTTCAGGTAGAATAAGCACAACGCATGCAGTACCAAAGCATCTGCTTCCTACAACAACGCATGAAGTAACACAGCTTCTGCTTCCTCCCATAGCTTCCGCTTCCGCTTCCTGCAACATCTCATCCAGTAATCCCCAATGCCGCTGTTCAAACTGACGAGTGCTTACTTTTTCGTCATACTTTCCAGTCCACCACCTGGATGCCAACCAAACTTTAGTTAGTGAACTTGTAATTTTAAAAAGAGTGAGATGTAGTTATTTCAAAGTAGAATAGCTCATACCTATGTTTCAACAGTCCTTCGAGTCGCCACCCTTTTCCCTCCTCCTTTATTCGGGCTTGGGACCGACAATGCATTTGCATTGGCGGAGTTAAAAAGGGGTTAGTACAGTTGAGTAGAGTCCACCACCTAAATATCAAACACATATATATACATATGCAAGTTCCACAATAAAAAAAATAAAAAAAATAAAAAAATAGATGAATAAGATAAGCTATTCCATCTAACAAAATTATCCACAGAAAGACAGTCTCCACAAAATGAAGTTACATATAACACCCCGTGTTTTTTATACGTATTTTTCTATTTAATTAATTAATTTAATTGTTTATTTTAAAAATTAATTCGGATTGGACTCGGGATACGTGGGCTTGGTTTTGGGCCCGAAGTCGGTGTTGGGCTTGGGTTTTGACCCAAGTATATAAACGCGACTGCTACGGAAAATAGGGTTGAGAGAAAAATAAAATATAAAAAATGGAGGCGAGAAAAGAAGGTTTCTTTGGAGAGGTGGAGCACGCGATTATTCGGGCTAGGAAAATTCGTCGAAATACATTAGTTAAGGTGAGTAGATACTTTCACATTCAACGATATAAAAGATTTCACTTTGAAAATCTTTAAAACACTGTTTTAGTGTTTGATCATTGCTTTTGTCGATCGTAGCATGTAGGCCTTAAGTCCGTCGACCGCTGGAAATTTGGTTGTATCTGCCAGTGGCATGTATCGTTTTGAACTAAATGGCCTATAAAGAAAAACTAGACTTATAACGCAGAACTGATATACGTCGCCTGATATCGATGAGAACTGATATACTGTAACTTCGTCGCCGGATATCGATGGACGATTAAAGACGTTATCTTTTGTTTAACATGAATGGAATCGAGTATTTCATTATTTCTTTTTATCCAAACTCGTTGTGAGTGTAACCATGACTGTTTTTTTTTGTTTAACCATGAACTGTTTTCATGGATGTTTGAGGAATGCTTTATCTTTGAATTGTTTCTGACGATTGAAGTTATTGGTGGTGGTGGGATTATAGTAGGAGTGTTGTGAAGGTTTGAAACGACCATTAATGACGTTCAAACCGAGAACCAAATCGTCATGTTTTGTTTGAATGATTGTTTGGTATGGCTTTTGTTGTGCAATTGTTGTTGGGTTGAGGTGGATTGTTGGAGAGTTGATTTCATAGTGGGTAGAGGTAGAAGCTCCAAAGGTCCATTAATGGCGTCGGTTTGAGATTTTTAGCAAAGATAAGAAAATCTAAATTTTTTGGATATCGGCATATTGGGTTTTGAAGGGGGTGGAAACAATTTGGGTTCTTTTTTGATGAGGTGGCGGTGGTGGCTGTTGTGGTGGTGATGGCGCTGGTGGAGTGAGGAAGAAGATGATTGCGAAATTCATTTTTTGATGTTGGGCTTGGGCCGACCCAAATTTTAGTGTGGGTTGGAAATAACCAACTCATCTTGAGTGATGGCTGGCCGGTGGTGGCTAGAGCTGGTGGAGGTTTTAGGTGAGGAAGGAAGATGAACAGTAACTCACGATTTGGGCTTGGGCCCAATCGTGGGTGGGCTTATGGGCTTTAGTTTAGATTTTTAAATTTGGATTTTTAAGTTAGACTTTGGGCCTTTGACTTTGGGCTTTTGGGTTAGGAGAGTTTGGACTGGTTGACTGCTGTTGACCCTTGGCAGGTCGACTTTGACTTTGACCAGAGTTGACTTTGACTAGGGTTGACTTTGACCAGAGTTGACTTTGACCAGTTGACCCAATTTGACCTTTTAACTCGGATTATGATTTGGGTTATTAAGATAGGTCTAGGACTATTAGCATACTTGACTTTAGGCTAAGACCTCTATATATACGTGTGTATGTGTATTAACTACTATGTGATTTTTGCGGTATTTTATGATATACAACGTTATGACACTAAGACATCCCCTAAAATTAATAACGCCGTAAATAAAAATATAGGAATCAAGATACTAATTAGTTATCTTAAATGATATATAAAATAAAGTTCAATAATGCATAAATAAATTTACCGCCTCTTTTTAGAACTCCCACGACTCAAGTTTTGGATTTGAGTTTTATGACCGATGATGTCATATGTTAGGTGGGCATTTATTGAATGTGCCATAAATGGCCCGTTAAGCGTTATATAGGGGTATTCATTGAATGTGCCATGAATGACCCGGTATTCATTGAATGTGCCATGAATGACCCGTGATTGTTTGGACTACCCTGAGAGGAACTAAGGTATTAGCCTTGCTTGGGTTAGTTGTATTCCTTGAGTGTACGGGGAATGTAGGGTTGGGTATTCCTTGAATGTGGCGAAATGACCTAAGGTACATAGGTTGTGAAATGGGTGTATAAGATAAAGTAATTGATTAATCGATAAGAGAAATGGATTTGTTTATCACGAGTGTGCTTGGGTTTACTATTGAATACATATAGAATATCTACATATGTTATATATACAAGTTCTAACTTTCTTTTCTTGGGAGGGTAGGACTTAATAATATTTTGTGCAGGGACGCGGTCCTACCCTTATACAGCGGCGGATATCGGTAAGTGTAATTCAATTATTTAGATATTAAAAGGAGTTATTAGAATGAGTTAATAAGATGGACGTTAATAAAATGGAAGTTTTGCTTGGGAAGAAATTATGCCGGTTAAAATGACGGAACTACCTGTCTTCCAAGCTGTGAATGATTAAGTTATGGGATAATATAAAGTGATTGTTTGAATAATCAAAGTATGATAATGTTTATATGTATTTAGTCTACTCATACCAAAGAATTCAATTTGTCGACCCATGTTTGCTTTGTTTTGCTAACGTGGGTGTGTTCTTGGGAACATAGGTGGAAGGCAGTGGAATTGCGGCGTGTGATTTGGATTCTTGTCTGGAGCAGTCCGGGAGTTTATATTTTAGGTCTGTTCTTTTTGGAAGTATGTAATAGCGTAGTTTCATATTCATATGGAATGAGAATAAGATGTTGAGGACCTGTTATTCTTAGAATTTTATATTGATGATTTTTGAATGGAAGAGAGAATTTTTTGGAGTTTTTGTTGTTAAGATTATTTATGATGTGGGTTTTAGGTTTTGACATGTGTAGTATCCACCCCGTCATAGCCTGGGTTTTTAGACAATTGAACCAAGTGATGTTTGAGATATTTATATTTCAAATATTCATTTTTTTAATTGTTTAGAAATTCGGGCTGTGAAATTTTGGTATCGGAGCTTAGGTTAGCCTAGATAGTGAAGGTCTAGGTGATCCTCGGATTGTGGTGAATGGGTAGTATGAGTGTTTCTTTGTGGTATTTGGTTTGGCTTGTTGTTTTGTGTGTACTTTTATAGTGGAATGTTGGGATATGATTAGGAAAATAAAATGCTTGTTTTAACGGTTAATTTCTTATGAAATTTATAATCGAAATCTTTTCATGTTATAGTGTTGTTTTCCTAACGGAGTTTTCTATTTTTAAGTAAGTATTGACTAAAGAAGAAATGGTTATTTTAAAATTTCATATTTGAGTAAATTGGAATTATCCAAGGAATAAAGAAACCCTTTTGATAAAGGTTGGATTTGAAATATTTGATATTGTCCAAGTTATGTATATCGTTGGTGTGTGATCCAATATACATAACATCTCTCTGTATGCATCGTTGGAGTTTGATCCAGTGTGTACATGTACATCGTTGGAGTGTGATCCAGTGTGCATACCACACATCGTTGGTGTTTGATCCTATGTGATGGTAGAGAGTAAGTATGCATCGTTGGTGTGTGAACCAGTGTATACTTGCATATCGTTGGTGTGTGAGCCAGTATGCATGCCTCACATTGTAGGTGTTTGATCCTATGTGATGGTGGACATAGTATAGGCCGTTGATAATATGAATCAGTCTATACGTTTTATTTTTTCGAACATGTGGTGTTTGTGAGACACTGAGAGAAATGTTGATATATGTGTAAACACCAAGATGGTGGATGAAACCTATGAGTTTTTAAACGAAAAGTTTTGACAAGGAAGATCGTTGAAAAGAAAATTATTATATATATATATGTATTTTTAAACGCCTTGGATTTGTTGGGAAATACTAAGAGTGGAACTAACTGCCTCGGTGTGAGAGGAACTATATTGCCTTCTTAGTATGATTTAACTCGAAAAATATGAATTTGTTGAACTGTGAAAGAATGATTTTAATTAAGTGTTGGCAATTGAAGAAACTAATTATGTTTATTCGTTTGAGTTGTGTATGCTAGCGTATAAACATATTTCTTGGGTTCTATACCTATAGACACGCTTTTAAAGTATGTGATTTGCATAGTAGTATGCCTATCTATATGATATTGTATATGTGTATTCCTTTTAAGGTGTGTATACTTGCGTATACACGTATGTCTCATTTTATTGGGTGTACTATGATTATTGGGTGCAAGCTGTAAATGATGTGTTAAATTTAATCTCCCTGCTGATATGTTATACCTTATTACTTAAAGTTTAGTTGTTGGGATATAAGTTGTTAACTGTATACTCTGTAAAGATTTATTGTTTGACGTACTGTTTGTTTGGTTAATCTATACTCTACCTTGAATCTCGGGACGAGATCCTTTTAAGGTGTGTATATTATAACACCCCGTGTTTTTTATACGTATTTTTCTATTTAATTAATTAATTTAATTGTTTATTTTAAAAATTCGGCCGGATTGGACTTCGGGATCGCGGGGCTTGGTTTTGGGCCCGAGTCGGTGTTGGGCTTGGGTTTCGGACCCAAGTATATAAACGCACTGTTCTGGAAAATAGGGTTCAGAGAAAAAATAAAATATAAAAATGGAGGCAGAGAAAGAAGCTGGTTTGCTGGAGAGGTGGAGCACGACGATTCGGGCTAGGAAAATTCGTCGAGCTGTTAGTTAAGGTGAGTAGATACTTTCACATTCAACGATATAAAAGATTTCACTTTGAAAATCTTTAAAACACTGTTTTAGTGTTGGATCATTGCTTTTTGTCGACTGTAGCATGTAGACGCAAGTCTGTCGACTGTTGGAAATTTGGTTGTATACGCAGGTGGCATGTATCGTTTTGAACTAAATGGCCTATAAAGAAAAACTAGACTTATAACGCAGAACTGATATACGTCGCCTGATATCGATGAGAACTGATATACTGTAACTTCGTCGCCGGATATCGATGGATGATTAAAGACGTTATCTTTTGTTTAACATGAATGGAATCGAGTATTTCATTATTTCTTTTTATCCAAACTCGTTGTGAGTGTAACCATGACTGTTTTTTTTTGTTTAACCATGAACTGTTTTCATGGATGTTTGAGGAATGCTTTATCTTTGAATTGTTTCTGACGATTGAAGTTATTGGTGGTGGTGGGATTATAGTAGGAGTGTTGTGAAGGTTTGAACAGCCATTAATGACGTTCAAACCAGAACCAAATCGTCATGTTTTTGTTTGAATGATTGTTTGGTATGGCTTTTGTTGTGCAATTGTTGTTGGGTTGAGGTGGATTGTTGGAGAGTTGATTTCATAGTGGGTAGAGGAGCTGTAGAAGCTCCAAAGGTCCATTAATGGCGTCGGTTTGAGATTTTCGCAGTATAAGAAAATCTAAATTTTTGGATATCGGCATATTGGGTTTTTGAAGGGGGGTGGAACCGCTGGGTTCTTTTTGTTGATAGGTGGCCGGTGGTGGCTGTTGTGGTGGTGATGGCGCTGGTGGAGTGAGGAAGAAGATGATTGCGAAATTCATTTTTTGATGTTGGGCTTGGGCCGACCCAAATTTTAGTGTGGGTTGGAAATAACCAACTCATCTTGAGTGATGGCTGGGCCGGGTGGTGGCTAGAGCTGCGGTGGAGGTTTTAGGTGAGAAAGGAAGATGAACAGTAACTCACGATTTGGGCTTGGGCCCAATCGTGGGTGGGCTTATGGGCTTTAGTTTAGATTTTTAAATTTGGATTTTTAAGTTAGACTTTGGGCCTTTGACTTTGGGCTTTTGGGTTAGGAGAGTTTGGACTTGGTTGATCTTTGTTGACCCTTGGCGGTCGACTTTGACTTTGACCGAGTTGACTTTGACTAGGGTTGACTTTGACCCGAGTTGACTTTGACCCAATTGACCCAATTTGACCTTTTAACTTCGGATTATGATTTGGGTTATTAAGATAGGTCTAGGACTATTAGCATACTTGACTTTAGGCTAAGACCTCTATATATATGTGTATGTGTATTAACTACTATGTGATTTTGCGATATTTTATGATATACAACGTTATGACACTAAGACATCCCCTAAATTAATAACGCCAGAAATAAAAATATAGGAATCAAGATACTAATTCGTTATCTTAAATGATATATAAAATAAAGTTCAATAATGCATAAATAAATTTACCGCACTCTTTTAGAACTCCACGACTCAAGTTTTGGATTTGAGTTTTATGACTGATGATGTCATATGTTAGGTGGGCATTTATTGAATGTGCCATAAATGGCCCGTTAGCGTTATATAGGGGTATTCATTGAATGTGCCATGAATGACCCGGGTATTCATTGAATGTGCCATGAATGACCAGATTGTTTGGACTACCCTAGAGAGGAACTAAGGTATTCGCCTTGCGGGTTAGTTGTATTCCTTGAGTGTACGGGAATGTAGGGTTGGGTATTCCTTGAATGTGGCAGGAATGACCTAAGGTACATAGGTTGTGAAATGGGTGTATAAGATAAAGTAATTGATTAATCGATAAGAGAAATGGATTTGTTTATACGAGTGTGCTTGGGTTTACTATTGAATACATATAGAATATCTACATATGTTATATATACAAGTTCTAACTTTCTTTTGCAGGAGGGTAGGACTTAATAATATTTTGTGCAGGGACGCGGTCCTACCCTTATACAGCGGCGGATATCGGTAAGTGTAATTCAATTATTTAGATATTAAAAGGAGTTATTAGAATGAGTTAATAAGATGGACGTTAATAAAATGGAAGTTTTGCTTGGGAAGAAATTATGCCGGTTAAAATGACGGAACTACCTGTCTTCCAAGCTGTGAATGATTAAGTTATGGGATAATATAAAGTGATTGTTTGAATAATCAAAGTATGATAATGTTTATATGTATTTAGTCTACTCATACCAGCAAATTCAATTTGCTGACCCATGTTTGCTTTGTTTTGGCAACGTGGGTGTGTTCTTGGGAACATAGGTGGAAGGCAGTGGAATTGCGGCGTGTGATTTGGATTCTTGTCTGGAGCAGTCCGGGAGTTTATATTTTAGGTCTGTTCTTTTTGGAAGTATGTAATAGCGTAGTTTCATATTCATATGGAATGAGAATAAGATGTTGAGGACCTGTTATTCTTAGAATTTTATATTGATGATTTTTGAATGGAAGAGAGAATTTTTTTGGAGTTTTTGTTGTTAAGATTATTTATGATGTGGGTTTTAGGTTTTGACATGTGTAGTATCCACCCGTCATAGCCTGGGTTTTTAGACAATTGAACCAAGTGATGTTTGAGATATTTATATTTCAAATATTCATTTTTTTAATTGTTTAGAAATTCGGGCTGTGACATTACATGTATAATAAAGTACCTGAAGCTTACATGGAACTCAAAATGAAGCTTACATATCTAATAAAGTACCTTAAGCTTGCATGGAACTCAAAATGAAGCTTATGCACATATCTAATAAAAGTTAAACTAGTTCAAGTTTACTTCCTAACAACGAGGAGGGAGAAAATGGAGAAACGCTTTAGGCCATATAACATTTCCACCCCATTTGTCCAAGGGTTCGAAGTGGTTATATGGTTCGTATCTCACATGAGCTTTTCGATAATAGCTTCAATGCAGACTAGGAAATTGCCCTCCCTATGGTTCTTCTACCAATTTTATGTCCCGGATCAACACTTATCACCCTCCCAGATGCAACTTTTTTCAAGGGCCAATGAGCTCTAACATCCACTTCAAATCAACGAATCGGTATCCGGAAAATAGTAGTGCAAGAAACATTACTAGTCGAATCCGGTTATTTCATAAGAATATAAAAAGATTAAATATATTACATACATTGGAAGCTGCATTATTGTAAGAGAATCCGGAAGAAGATGGTCCATTAGGGGTACTAGGCGGAGTGGTATCATATGGGGAGAGTCTCCTTTGACCGCTTCGAGTGATCTACTTGCCCTTGAAATTTGTTAGTCACCTGATCAAGTTTCTCTTCAAACAAGGCTGCTAAGTCAGAAGTCGCCTTCACTTGTTTCTGATTCCTCTTGACATAAGGAGCTGAGTTCTTCAATTTTGATTTGGAGCAACCCGATCCCATTAACTGCATGCGTCCTCTACCATCCTTGCCAAGAACCTATTTAATTGGCAGAATTTAATTTATGCTTATAACTAATATTCTAGACTAATTTACCATTTGAAATAAAATAATTAAATTTCAAACCTCCGCCACATCATCACAAGTCGGGTCTGATTGAGGATTGGAGGCGGAATGTGCTCCAATCTTATCCTATTGATAGATAAACATACCAACTCCGAGTATCAATACCATATTTATGTATGTAAATTGCAAAATCACAAAAGGTACCATATAAAGACTTACCGCCAAATCCTGTCTTTGCGGAATTTTGTTTTTCCCGTGGCTATGCATGCCTAGGTACAGATCACCACGGAAAACTTCTACATCTGGCACACCTCTTTCCTTTGCAATCTCATGGCGAACAAGTTGTGCCGGTGTCCTTCCTGAGCAATTGGGTTCTGTTTGCTTCGCACGATTAATTTTATTTGTCGCACTTTTTGCCTACACGTCATTGATAAAAAAAATAAACCAGTATACAAAGAGAGATCACAATTTATCAGAGAACATATTATCGAATTGGTAATGTAAAATGATTGGTTATGGTTTACAAACCTTCAAGTCATCTGAATTACAGAGCTCCACAAAAGCTCTCCAATCCTCCAAAGGAATGTCTTCTGGGGCTTCCATTGTTCTCACTTCTTCCGGATCCTTACCATCAAGGTATATCTTCTTTAAGTCATACTTGTGGCTCCTCCAAGCAGCCATGATCTTGTCCCGAACATAATCACCACCAACCCCCTCATCATCATCATCACCCTCAAATTGAAACATATTATTCAAACTATCAATTATGGTTTTATAAGGGAAGCTATCGTTCTTAGCACAACTCATAATCATATCTGGAAAAGACTTATAATAAATCGGGATCTCGCGCTTAACAAGCGTAGCAATTTCACTAGACAAGTGATGTACACCCTATTTAGGGGAGCAAGGCTGCAAGGTGTCTTCAGTTAGTCGAAGAACATTTTTCTCACCCGGTTTCAACCTTTTTGAAAGCGGAATAGCTGGGCCTCTAGTATTACCCGACCTTTTCCGTGAAGTGGCAGACATACCTGATCATAAAATGGGTGAAAGTCAGAGAAGTAAAATGTTATGTAGCCTAATGTCAACAAAATAAGGTCTCAAAATTTCAGTAAATAACATGTCTAATGTTATACGCTAATAACATGTCTCAAGAGTTGATGACCAAAGAAGAAAATAAGCATATGGGCACAACTTTGATGGCAATGAACTTTAAGGTAATATCCTTGTAAATACCACATTACCTGCCCCTGGGGAGTCTTGAAGTCGAACTGAACCATGTGAAGTGCTGCTAACCATTGTAAATTACCTAATCTTAAAAAAAAAATGCATTACAAAACAAATAATCAAACATGGGGCGTGCACAAGACAATGCCACAATTGCTAATAATATGAATCAAACATGGGCACGGGCACAAGACAATGTTTAAAATTGAATAGATATCCTTACAGATTTAAAATAGACATACAATACGTCAAACAAAAAAATTGCATATGTAAAGGAAAGGGTGCGCAGGGTTTTAGAGCTGAGAGAGTACCGGATTTGTTGTAAAAAGTAAAAACTAGACTATCGAATTAAACTTGTAATTGGATTGATCCGTCAAGAAAGTTCTCAAGAAAGAATCCCACTTTCTATCGAAAAAAAAAAAAGAGGAAAAGGAATCTTAACAAAGTAATTACTACTTTCTAACTACTCTACAAAATGGTTATCGAAAAACAAAAGACTACTCTCCTACTTTATATACAGTAGCACACTTAACCAGCACCAGTGTACCACATCAGCATGTCACTTTAGTCACCCACATGACCACGCACGACTTTCCTAATTCTTAAGGCAAACATGCATATTTAAGCGCCAATAACACTGCTTTTGAAACAACTAACAGTTCACATTTCTTCACTCTCTGTCAACTCTAAAAAAAAACAAATGGCAATTTCTTATTTCTCTAGTTCAGAAGAAAGAGAAGTAAAGCTACCACCTTCAATAGAAAAACAACTAAGAATAATCTACAAATCTATACTTCATACCACGACTTGATTTTAGAGGAAGACAACAACTTGCTATTCTTGGAGAAGCAACTGCTTTCAAATTACTTCAAAGATTTCAGAATCTCTCGATTATATTGATTACATGCATGCACGGTTTCTCACTCTCTTTCTACACACGCATAGACATAGACACGGTATCAATACCTTATTATGATGGTACTTTTTTGCAAACTCTAGAAACTCTTCAACACCCTTGAGAAATCGTTCGTCATGGTGATCTAATTCAATCCAACTTCTATCGATTGGAATAGAATCTTCCATGGCGTATCTAGGAATAAATAAAAGATACACACAACATTCAAAAATGTTAGACATAATAATATATCAATTCAATGCATATATATTGGAGTACTCTTTCGGAATAAACTATTTCATAAAAGCACTAGTCTTAATATATTTTTTTTATTGATCGGTACTACTTGTTAAGAATTAGATAACGTATTTTAAAAAGTATATCCAAGCAAAAATAAATAAATATAATTAATGAAGCCCAAAAATTATAAATTGAAAAAAATGTCTTTGTTGCTTTGTTGATGAGA
The DNA here is from genome assembly GCF_015680905.1 of Coptis chinensis. Taxonomy (NCBI): domain Eukaryota; kingdom Viridiplantae; phylum Streptophyta; class Magnoliopsida; order Ranunculales; family Ranunculaceae; genus Coptis; species Coptis chinensis. Next base: position 39,747,322 of record NC_141456.1, on the reverse strand, counting down.
AAAATAGATTCTTGAGTAATATGGAAATTAGCCCCTTCACTACGAATAACCATACATACAAGTTCAACATATTAACCATATCAGTGAGTCGAAAGGGTATACTAGAGACACACCTCAAAAGGAGGATAAATAGAGCATCAAGAAAAGCAATTCAAGCCTAGCTTTAAACATAAAAGTATCATTGGAATGACTGTAGTTGTACCAAACATTCAAACACAACATCTAATCCAAGTATGGCATTTACTTTATCTATGAACTCAATATAAACAATCAACACCTGCTACACCAATTAGAACATCAATTAATCAAACAAGTTCAAAACATAAAAAACAAATGTTTAAATTCCAATGATTGACTACATAAATGTTTTGCTAGAAAGAGAGAAGACCAAGGGCATAAAATTTTCTAACAAACTACCCAAAACCAAATAGCTTTAATATAATAAATAAGAACGATTGTGAAAGCAGTGATGAGAAGAAAAAAGGAGCAAGAAAACATACTTGTAATGGCAAAATCGCGTTTGGAGAAGAGACTCAAAGATTGTAATCCCTTTCCCACTCTGTAAATCCTAAGAAGATTAAAATTTTGTCAAATAAAACCCTAAAAAAATCGGTGCTTGAAATAAATCGGTGCTTGAAATAACTACCTTTGTTGAGATGAGAGTGGGTGTTGGAGAAACAGGAAAAAAAAATAGAGGAAAAGGTTAACTGGCGGTGGCGTGGGGGACGAAGCTAAGTGGGTGTTGGAGAAAATAGTTGCCTCATTGTGTTCTTGTTGGGGGGAAGCAAAATGGTCGACCCGCCCAAATTTTAGAGCCCTATCCCCACGGTTAGTACACATAGAATAGCCGTCAAGATGAAAAAATCTGACCCGACGGTTTCTCTCGTGGCTGCACCCACGGTCAAAGCAAACAGTTAAGCCATGGCTAAAAATATTGACTGGGAGAAACTTATTTCCCACGATCAAAATTCGTAGTCAAATATGCAAGGGTTTATGACCGTGGGTAAAAATACCGGGTAACCATGGGAAAAAGTCTATTTTCTTGTAGTGTATGTTTGATTTACTATGTGGGATCATCGAAGAATATCCAATTCCCGATTTCTCGTTAATTATTCTTTAAATTATGCATGACTCACTATGTGGAATCTTTAAAGATTATCTACAAACGGGTGTTGTTATATTAATTATTCTGAAAAATATTTACAAATATGCAAAACTATTATATATTAATTACTCATCCAAATTTCTTATAACGTGAAAACCTCACTCTCCATTAAAAAAAAAGAACTCACCTTTGATAAAACCCTTCAACTTCATTTTGTTGTTTAATAATAAAAGTTTGATTGAAGTTTTGTGAGATTGCCTATAAGGCGAAGTCCATATATATTGAAGTTAGTTGAATAGTAAGGAGTTTCCAATCATACGGAAAGAGATAAGATAAACATTATTTTAAATGCAAAACTATACTTATCGAGACATTCCCATAACATATAACCTAACTATGTTTTGAGGTTAGTTCAATTTATTTGCATTCTGTTTCTGATTTTCCGTTATTTATATTTTGAGGTTAGTTAAATACCAGTTGTACCCAATTTCTGATTCCTGGTATTTATTTTTTGAGGTTAGTTCAATGCTTTTGCATCCAGTTTCTGATTTCTCGTTAATTATTCTTTGCGGTTAGTTCAATACATTTGCATCCAATTTCCAATTTTATGTTAATTGTTCTTTGAGGTCAGTTCAATGCATTTGCATCTAGTTTCTGATTTTCCGTTAATTATTCTGTGAGATTAGTTTAATGCATTTGCATCAAGTTTTTGATTTCTCGTTTATTATTTGATAAGGTTGCATTTGCATTCAGTTTCCGATTTCCCATTAATTATTGTTTGAGGTTACTTCAATGAATTTGCATCCAATTTCCGATTTCTCGTGAATTATTTCTTGAGGTTAGTTCAATGTATTTGCATCCAGTTTATTTTTTGAGATTAGTTCAGTGCAGTTGCATCCGATTTCCGATTTCTCGTTCATTATTCTTTAAGGTTAGTTCCACGCATTTGCATAATATTTCCAATTTATAATTAATTTTTTTTTGAGGTTAGTTCAATGCAGTTGCATTCTGTCTATGATTTCCCATTAATTTAATCTTTTAGGGTTAGTTCAATGTATTTGCATCCAGTTTTCGATTTCCCGACAATTATTTTTTGATGTTAGTTTGATATATTTGCATCCAAGTTTTGATTTCCCGTTAATTATTCTTTGAGGTTAGTTTAATGCAGTTGTATCCATATTTCGATTTTCTATTAATTACTTTTTAAGATTAGTTTAATGCTTGCATTTTCATCCAATTTTCGATTTCCCATTAAATATTATTTGAGGTTAGTTAGATGTATTTGCATCCAGTTTTCGGTTCCTTATTAATTGTTCTTTGACGTTAGTTTCATTCAGTATTATATATATTTTAAAATATTTGTCATTATTGCTTTGCCGTTTTTTTTAATATATATTTTGTGATGTTTTTTTTTGTATAATTTAATTTTCCACATGTAATTTGTTTTGGTTTGGTATATAATTTATTTAAGCCTAACGTCCACTTTAACTGAATCTCGTTATTCTGCCGAATATATATATAAGTATGTATGTATGAAATTACATTATAGTGTTGAAAAATTATAAATTCATAAATTTAATTGGAATATGTCGTAATTATTGTGATTAGAATTGTGATTTTTGGAATCCTTAACTATGAATAAATGTCTAAATCTCATAGTGGATGGTGCATCAAATCGAAAGGATTTTAGGAAAATCATTTTCGGTGAAAACTATTGTTTTTAACAATTTAGTTTTTTGTCTCATGTATTTTTTTCGTAATTAGCTATATTGTTTAGGAAATGTTGGAGACTCTGTGAATCTCTAAATGAGATTGTTTTTTTTTTTTTTTTTTTTTTCATAATTAGCTATGGTATTTAGGAAAAGTTAGAGACTTTGTGAAACTCTAGATGGGATTGTTTCCTTATTTATATCTTACTTTTTTATAATTAGTAATAGAGTTTAGAAAAAACTGGAGTCTCTGTGAGAGTGTTCCAAAAAATAGATTGGTGAGAGTATAACTATAATATATATATCTAAGGAATTGGAATATGTCGTAATTATTGTGTCCGGAATTGTGATTTTTGGAATCCTTAACTATTAATAAATGTCTAAATCCCATAGTGAATGACACATCAAATCGAAAGGGTTTTAGGAAAATCGTTTTCGGTAGAAATTATTATTTTTAGCAATTTAGTTTTTTGTCTCCTATTTTTTTTTCGTAATTAGCTATATTGTTTAGGAAAAGTTGGAGACTCTGTGAAACTCTAGATGAGATTGTTTTTTCGTAATTAGCTATAGTATTTAGGAAAAGTTAAAGACTCTGTGAAACTCTAGATGGGATTGTTTCCTTATTACGAGAAAAGATGGCAATTCACATATTCCTTCTCCTTTCTCTAAAAATTGATTTCTATCTCTTCTCAATCCTTAATGTTATAGCAACGGAGTTCAAAACAAATTTAATGGTGTTGTATATGGAAGGAGAGAAGAGAAACAAGGAAACACTGAAAAGATAGAAGAATTTGTCTTTGCAGCTGCACAAGAAGCTCATGTATCGGATAAAGGAAGAGAAGAAGAGAACACAGAGGATAGAGTAAACCAAACCAATACGAGTTTGAGCTGCATCTTCACAGACTGCTAAGAGTTCAGATACAAGTTTGAACTCGTATGCTAAGACTGCTAGGAGGATGCCCCTTCTTGCAAAGGCGGAGCGTGTTAAGGCTAAGAAGGAGAAGCTTGACAAGAAAAGGAAGGTTATACCCAAGGTATATCACATCTTAGTTGTCATTTTAAATATTAAATGTCATGTGTACTAATTTTAAATTGTATATTACACTGTGTGAGTGCTTGGCATGTTTGTTTGGTTTTATAATCTTAGATTGTTGTGCCATTGTATTGTAGGTTTTGATAGTACAAGTTAGAAAGTGAAGTGCATCTTCAAGTGTTTAGAGTTTGAAATGTAGTTCGAATTGGGTCTGCGTTGTAAAATCTGGCATGAATGTTTTATGTTAGTCATTGTTCATTTTTTCAAAACTAACACCAACATATATACGGATTCATTATTGTAAGTTCTTGCATCCTCTTACAAACTTGATGAGTTCTTCCTTGCTTTTACAATTTTTTTTTCTTAGCTCATTAGTATAAATAATTGGATCCAGTGGATTCTTAATTAGCCATGACACGTGGACACTCTAAAAATGCTTTCTCAATTGAAGAGGGTAGAGCTATAATATATATATAAAGACTACGGTTTAACTTGGGAGCTAGACTTAAAAAAGACACATTATCACATTTAAAAAGTTTGGTGAGTCACCTATTATGAAGATGAAGAAAAAGACTAACTCAAATTGTAAAATATACGACACGTAGCCAAAACTAATTTTGTCATTCAAAAGAATGAGAAAAGACTTTCATTCTGTAGAATTTTGAACACTGAGTGGGAAAAAACAAAATGGATCATTCTTGTTGTTAGACCATATATGAATTTTATTGGGGTATTAATTTTAGAATGACTACAAATATGAGGCAAGTTGCCAGCGATTAGGGAATGTTCTGGTTTCAAGTTGGAGGAAGCTTCTCAATCTGAAAACGAAAATTTATAGATGTTTCTGTGATGTCCCGACCCTCATTTTCCCCTCAACTGACACATATATACGTCCTCCCTTTTGTACCATATTTGTGTGTCCAATTTCCATAACAAGCTAATTGGCTTCTGTAAGTGATTGGATGAACGAATCAAACCCACATCTTAATGCCTATCTTACCTAGTGGGGCTAAACCACATTTACTTAATTCAATAAGAACAAAAGATATATTACAAATTGAGGGGGCACTAATCGATGATTTTCGAACCATACCCTATATGCGGCCACAGTAGGACTTGGTACAATCTTCGTAAATAAAGTTGTTTTTTTTGGTATAGTGGGAACACATGTTTGCAGTTTGCTACATTGTACGTGTTAAAATACCTAAATACTTAAATATCATTGATATTAACATGGCGGCAAAATCTTTCGCATGCGCCAGAGGAGAGATGATCACTATATTCGGCCATTCAACATCCATAGAGGTATATAGTGGTGTGTGAGGCATTATTCTTACATGCACTCATTGAACCTAAAATTTACAAAACATTGCATAAGTCAAAATTTCTCGTATGTCTATTGTGTATTATACTCTCAAATACTAGAAAATTTGGCAAAAATAGCACAAATTTTTTCTGTTAATTGCTTCAAGATTTATGTATAGTATTGGATTGACACATTGTAATTTCACAAGAAAAGTTTCTAATGAACTACTTTATGTGATCGAGAATGCACCTCAAACTTGGGAGTGAAGCCAACTAATTGATTAATTACATAACCTAATAGCCTGCATAAGGCTGCCCGCCATTGTTGACTGGATGTTATGGACATACATACGTTGGTGTTAATTTTTTTCTTTACAATAGGGCAATATGCACTAGATCTTTAGCCCAATTTCTGGTTTAGCTTCTTGGGCCTAATTTGTTTTCCAAGAAATGGGCCTTAGCCCCCTCAATCAAATCCGATTATATGTAAACTCCTCCCTCACGAACGTACCCATATAACCTCCCTATTATTTACACATTGCCAATTAGCCTCCCTGTTTTCCAGATTATGAGCAATTTGCGGTCTAATTTTTATCCCCCAAAATTTTATGTTTCCCATTCTATCCTTTTCATTAAATCAAGCCCTTAAATCAATTGGAGATCCTTACACTGAAGAAGAACTACCTTTTATTTCCAATAAAGCAGATAAGTAGCGAAGATTCTTCATCCTTACACTAAAGAAGAACACCGATTTCCCTGTGATAAAAAGTGGCTATATAGATAACCATTTTATAGGTACAAAATTGAGTGGGGGGAGAAGTTGAATCTGCTTATTGCTTGTAATGTATTTGTGGAAATGTCCATGAGGAATATTATTGCATGAACCACAATCATTTGTCTATACATTTCTCTATTCGTTGTTTCTTTGATACCACATGTGTATAACATTGTGGTTTTTGGTTATATTGGTGAAGGAATCATAAAGATGTACAAACTAGCTACTTATAATCTTCTCATTAATTGCTTTTAGAGAGAATGGTTGATGCCTTGATGGATGAAGGACATCCTGATTGGAAGAGGCCATGAGCCTATTATTGCCATATTCAATTTGTTCATTGGTGGATACTTCTCATTTCTAAAACACAAGATGTTTTCAATTCCAGGAATGAACTAGCCATTGACATCGTACCAACTTTAAAATCTGAATAAGCTCAACTTTTGATTTTCATGTGGAAATTTAAATTTACATAGTAATTTAACATATGACAATTTAATTTTACAGAGTAGTTTGATATATGAAAATTTGAATTTATTACATAGTAGTTTGATATAAGAAAATTAGAATTTACATATGAAAATTTAAGTTTACATAGTAGATTTGTGAAACAAAACAAGCCTGATGTAAAAACGTATGGAAATATATTTTTACATATTAGTTTTTGAAACTATACATGTCGGTAAAAACTTAGATAACTTATGAAAATTTATATTAATTTGCATAGTTGTTTAACCTATGCAAATTTGTATTTTACATATGAAAATTTTAATTACACAGAAGATTAACTTATGAAAATTTTAATCCGCATAAGATGTAGGAGTTCCTTTTGTTCAAGATGGATAATGACTATTGAAAAAATGAAAAGCCTTTTAATTCCTGGAATGAACTAGCCATTGGCACCGTACCAACTTTAAAATCTGAACAAGCTCGACTCGTGATTTTCATATAGAAATTTAAATTTACATAGTAGTTTGACACATGAAAATTTAATTTTACAGAGTAGTTTGATATATGACAATTTGAATTTATATAGTAGTTTGATATAAGAAAATTGAAATTTACATATGAAAATTTAAGTTTGCATAGTAGATTTGTGAACAAAATAAACCTGATGAAAAAACGTATGGAAATATAGTTTTACATATTAGTTTTTTGTAAGAACCTAAAATCTCAACCAAGTAGTTTGGACTAAAAACTTAAGATTACAAACACCCAATCACTCTCTCCCTTTCACACTCTTTCTATTTTTTTCCTTTCTTCTTACTGTGCGGCCCTCCTTTTCTGTTCCTCTCCCCTTCTTTTTATACCCCTTTCCCTAGTATCTGGATCGTCCACCTGTCTTCCCATTTATGGCCCTCCTTTTTCCCGTACCTAGTCAACGTCCGCAATCTAGGGTTCCAAGGCTGTGTTCTCATGCTACCCAGGTTATCTTATTAAGCTACCTTCCATTCTGTGTCTCGCTGGTTTAGTCTCTTTTCCTTTACTGGGTCACCCCAATCTAGATCGTCCATCTCCCCCTTCATCCCTCAGTTCCCTTTCCCATCGTACATATGCCACATCTGCTGTCTATGGTTCCGCAGACACGATCCCGTACTCCCCGCCTTCCTTTACTACATTGCTCCCATTCCTTCTCTGCTGACCCAGTCCACTATCCACTATTAGGCCATTACAAATGCCCCTTCTCGACTCCGCGGACATTTGAGTGGTCCGGGGTCAAGAATTCCCATTACTTCATTTCTTTTCCAATCGAGATCATTTCCCCTCGAGATGGGTGTGATGGGATGGGTCATCATCACGCGTGTTTTCTGCGGCGCCTCGTTTCTCGAACTTCCACATGTTAACCTTTGGTTGGAACTTCTGCCGATTCTTCGATTTCCTCACCGCCTTGGAATTTACTCTTTTACCCTCCATTCTATTTAAACTTAGCTCCTTCTTCTTCCTTCCCCACTCTATTTTCAGTTTTCCCCTTTCTCTTAGCTTTCATCCCTATTTTACCTTCTCTCGATCCCTTACCGGTTTATTTGCCTCTCCCTAGCGATATCACTAGTGGTGTGCTCTCTTTCCGTCTGGGTTCTTCCTCCAGGCTCATCATCTCACCCTTCCCCTCGCTTGGTAAGTTTTCTAAGCTTTGTCTTCTTTAGTTTGTACTATTTCTGCGTTGGTTTCACATCTAGAATCTGTTCGTCTCCTTTTCTGATGTCGGGCCCCCGTTCCAGTGCCTCATCCTCTTCTCATTCTACTGAGGTAGCGTCTCCCCCCCCTCTTGATCCTGTTGCAGCCCCCCTCTACCTCTGGCCGCTAGGGCACTCTACTACCATTCCCATATAGATATTGTAGACCTAATTTGGTCGCTATTATGGCTGCCTATGGGATCCCAGCCAACATAGAATTGGAGCACGTGCCCTCCGTCACCCACTACCCTAACTTGGTTTCCCGCCGCCCGGGGTATCTTGTTGTTACTGTAGGCCAAATCATTGCTTGTCTACGGCTTCCCCTCACTCGTCTTGATGTCGAGGTGTGTAACCATTTCAACATTCCCCCCTGCCAAGGCATTGGTAATTTTTGGCAGATTATGTATGCCGCGAATTCATATAACAAAACTAGTGAACCCAAGATAAGTAGCCGTGACATCTTCTCTCAATACTACCTCAAGAAGAGTACTAAAGATGTAGGCGTCGGGTACCAGTCCTTCTGCGTACATCCTATGAAACAAACATTCCTCCTCCGTGTCACCACTTCCGACAAGGTGTGGCATCATTACCCGCTATATGTATCGGGCAACTTTCTATCCGCGGACCTTCCTTCTGACTTAACACTTAACCATCTCGCCTTCATCACCAGTGGTGAGTATCCTAGATCTTTCCACCTTCCCTGTTGCGCTATTCAAGTTATCCACTAATCCACAGTCTCTCTTGTTTGCAGGTTGGCGACTGGACTCCAAATTCTAAATTTACGCTCATATCACTTGCCCTGTTTTCCAAAGACTACACGACCTAGGTTCTGCCCAGGCTGATAAGCTAGGTATCCATCCCACTATCGCGACTCCATTACTGCCCATCCCCGACTTGCAGCATATCAGCGGTCTATCTGCACCCTTTTACCGTCCTCCCCCTCCTAAAGAGCGGAAGCCCCGATCCTCTCCACCTCCAAGGCCTAGGCCCCGCCCCCACACTTCACGCTGTCAGCCTCTCTGAACTTCCTCTCACTCCCTCGCACCCCTTGAATCTTCTGATCCACCCCTCTCCTTGGCACCAGAACCCATCCCATCATACCGCTCCATCTCCGCCTGGGACGATCAATATACTTCTCCTCCCTCCCCTTCCACTGACATGGATGTTCATAAGCAAAAGTTGTTTGATAGTGAATCTGATGAAGATGAGGTGATGGAAGTTCCCTCCAGCGGAGTTCAAGCTCTTGTTGACCAGCCTCCCTCCAAGAGGTAGCGGACTACTGCATCTGAAGAGCCTGCCCACAACACTCAGCAGGACTCCGCCTCCACAGAACAAGCCTTGACCTCTTCACCCCTTCACACTGTTGTCTCCTCGCCCCGCACATGCCGGCAGGGCAAAGAACCGGTTCCACCTACCGCCCCTTCCTCCGAACTTGCCACTGCAGAGGACTTCCGTCCTATCTTCAAGGTGTGCAACTGTATGGTAAGCATGGCGGACTCCGCTCTAGACAATGCTGTCGTGGCCTCCTCCTTGTTCTATAATGCTCACTTGCCTAAGGACATAGCCTATGTGGATGGGGGGTCGTTCGAGCAACACTGCACCTCGTTGTACACTAACTGGGAAAGGGTACAACTTTCTCACTCGCTCTCTCTCTCTCTCTCCTTCTCTCTCTCTTTTATCCATCTTCCTTTTTTATCCCAGGTGAACCTGGACATCTCTTTTATGATCCACGACCTGTTCAGCGGCAAGATGAAGGTGACAGCCTTGGAGCAAGAACTTAACGGCCCCACTGGCTTAAGGGTTGCCTATGCCGGCCTTCAATCTGATCTGGCAGCTGCCAATTTGGCCAAAGTCAAGGCACATGATGAACTTACGTCTGCGGAGTCATCTCACCAACGGTACATGGATACGGTCAATGAGCGCCTGAGCCGTCAAAGAGAAGCGCTCCTCCACCAACACCATCTCGATTTGGACGCCTTCACCCTTCAGCACCAGCAGTCCATGGACGCCCTCAACTAGGCCCATAAGGATGCTACCCCCAAGCTACTGGAGCAGCATCAATCTGACATGATGGTTCTTCGCGACCGCTTTAAGGCCCTGGCTGACAAGAGGGTGGCCAGGAAGATCCAGGAAGAGCTTGAACGACTCACACAGGAAGGCTGCCTTCTTCCTGAAAGACCTGTCACCCCAATGATCGACTCCCCCAAAGCCGTCGTAGAAGGAGCCTTGGCCCCTACTGTCGCTCCCGAGAGCTCTGTGATAGGCGAAAATACCTCCACTGTGGCTGTCCCTAAGGAACCCACCACTGCAACTACTGAAGTAACTATCGAGGAGATGATTGTTGATGAGTCCAACTAGGGAATGCCCTAGGTCTCTTTGTAGTAAAAACTGGTTATTAACTCGCGATTTGCTTCTCCTATGTTGAATGATTTTGATGTTTGATTATGCTTACCCTGCACGCTATCTTTTTATCTTCTTGGTTTATCTACTTGTTTGATTTGCAAAGTATCTCTATACATAAATCCACTATCTTTGGTCATTCCTTTGCCCGCTCCTTAGCGCACTGCTCAAATTTTCATCCCCGAAGCTTTCCTCATCTTATTAGGGCACTTCGCTGTCTCTACTGAGTTGTGCGGCGTGCCCGATCATGTGGTGCAGTCAGATGTAGGCCAACTTCTTTGCCCCTTATATCTCTTGCGTCTCTAAACCACGGAGGGCTCATCCTACTCTGCTGGCTCAATCCGGCTCTCAAGCCTGCTGGAACAACTCCTCGTGCTCCAGGCTCACTCCATCTCTAGTGTCAGCGAAGGGCTCACTCCCTCCACTGCCTCTCTTTCTGTTAAGCGTTGAAGCCTGCTGGGGCCACTTTCCTTGCCCCATGTGTTTCTTGCCTCCATGATCCGTGGAGGGCTCATCCCACTCCACGGGCTCGATCAGGCTCTCAAGCCCGTTGGAACAACTCCTCTTGTTCTAGGCTCTTTCCATCCCTAGTGTCAGCGAAGGGCTCATCCCTTCCACTGTACATCTTTGATCCATGAAGGGCTCATCCCACTCCACGAGCTCGATCAGGCTCTCAAGCCCGTTGGAACAACTCCTCTTGTTCTAGGCTTTCTCCATCCCTAGTGTCAGCGAAGGGCTCATCTCCTCCGCTGTGCATCTCTGATTCGCGGAGGGCTCATCCCACTCTGCGGCTTCAATCAGGCTTTCAAGCCCGTTGGAACAACTCTTCTTGTTCCAGGCTCTCTCTATCCCTAGTGTCAGCGAAGGGTTCATCCCCTCCGCTGTGCCTCTCTCTTTGTTTAGCATTGAAGCCTGCTAGGGCCACCCTCCTTGCCCCATGTGTCTCTTGCATCTATGATCCACGAAGGGCTTATCCCATTCAGCGGGCTCGATCAGGCCCTCAAGCCTGTTGGATCAACTCCTCTTGTTCCAGGCTCACACCATCTATAGTGTCAGTAAAGGGCTCATCCCCTCCGCTGCCTCTCCCTCCGATAAGGGTTGGTGCTCGTTGGGGCCACTATCCTTGCCCCATGTGTTTCTTGCATCTCTGATCCGTGGAGGGCTCATCCCACTCTGCGGGTTTGATCAGGTTCTCATTCATATTGGAACAACTCTCCTTGTTCCCGAGCTCTCTCCATCCCTATTGTCAGTGAAGGGCTCATCCCCTCCGCTGCCTTTCCCTCCGATAAGGTTGGTACCCGCTGGGGCCACTCTCCTTGCCCCATGTGTCTCTTGCATCTCTGATCTGCGGAGGGTTCATCCCACTCCACGGGCTCGATCAGGTTCTCAATCCTGTTGGAACAACTCTCCTTGTTCCTGGCTCTCTCCATCCTTAGTGTCAGCGAAGGGCTCATCCCTTCTGCTGCCTCTCCCCCGAGTAGTGTTGAAGCTTGCCGGGGTCACTCTTATTGCCCCTTGTGTCCCTCATATCTCTGGTCTGCAGTTCCCATTCTCATTAAGACATCATACATAGTAAACGTATTTCTTTTCAAAAAAGTGCTGTGGTTTTATACATTTACAAACAGCTCTAGTCCTCTGCTCTAGACTTTCCTTATATTGCTTTGTAACCTTAGGACATTCAGTTGTAAATTTTTTTCAACATTCTTACATTCCAAGGCTTTTCTATTAGCTTGCCCTTCATTGTTTGTAGCTTATAAGTACTAGACCCTCCTACTTCCACCACGGCGTAAGGCCCCTCCCAGTTTGGGACCAACTTCCCATCCCTTTCTTCCTTCGTGCTCGGAGTCACTCGGTGGAGCACCCACTCTCCTATCTTGAACTGCCACGGCTTGACCCACCCGTTATACTGCCTGTGTAACCTCCTGTGAAACTCTTCCAACCGAATGCGAGTTGAGTCTCTTTTTTCCTTTGCCAAATTCAAGTCCCCTGCCAAGATGTGCCAATTCGATCCCTCCTCCACAGCCTTGGTTCTCATAGTAGTCGCCACCATTTCTGAAGGAATCTCGGCCTCGACGCCGTATGCTAAGGCCAAGGGGGTCTCCTTAGTGGTTGTCCGTGGTGTGGTTCGATAAGCCCAAAGAACATGGTTCAACTCATTGGCCCACGCTCCTTTCTTATCTTCCAACTTTCTCTTCAGGTTGTTCAGTATCATTTTGTTGGAAGATTTAGCCTGTCCGTTACCCTCGGGGTTGTAGGGGGCTGAGAACCCTTGTTTCACCTTGTACGCCTGCAGAAATGCCGCCACCTTAAATCCCGTGTACTGTGTCCCATTGTCCGCAATGATGGCATACGACAGCCCAAACCGACATATGATATTCTCCCATAAAAACTTAATCACTTGCGTCTCTTTTACCTATTGCAAAGGGACGACTTCTATCCATTTAGTGAAGTAGTCCGTGGCTGCCAACATGTACCTCCTTTTGCCGCTAGCCATGGGCAATGGTCCCGCGATATCCATCGCCCACATAGCAAAAGGCCACGGACTTGAGACGTTATGCAGGGGTTCCGCCGGGGCGAAGATCAACTGTGAAAATCTTTGGCACTTATCACATTTCTTAGCGAATTCCACCGCATCCTTCTTCATATAGGGCCAAAAGTAGCCCTGAGTCAAGTGTTGGTGTGCAGTAGTCCTTCCCGTGGAATGGCTCCCATAATCCCCTTCATGCAGTTCTGCTAGTACCTCTGACGCTAGTCGTGGCCCTAGGCATTTCAACAAGGGCCCATTGAAGTTCTTCCGGTACAATTCCCCTTCCAACAAAACATATCTCTGAGACACCTGTTCCAATCTTCTTTTTTCTTTCTTGTCTGTCACCTCATTTCCTTCCAAGAAATGTCTAATGGGATCCATCCATCCCCCCTCTTCTTCCATAACCTGGCACACCTCCACTAACTCCTCAGTGCTTGGCTTCTCCAGTCTTCCTACACATATCGTTCTTTCTTCTGACCCAGGTATGGCTGCAACCACGTACGCCAGGGCATCCGCATGCCTATTCTCACCCCGACCCAGATGTACAAACTGAAGCTTCTCAAATTTGCTGGACCTTTCATGCACCACCTTTAAATACTTAGCCATTCGCGGACATCAAGCTGCGACCCCTCCATTAGTCTGACACACCACTAGATTTGGGTCTGAATACACAGTCAGTTCCTTTGCTCCCAAATCCTCGGTCATTCTCAATCCAGCTATCACCGCCTCATACTCGGCTTCATTACTGGATACGTCTGTTCTATTTTGTTATTATCGGGCGTAACCAACACAACTCCTAAGCCGCTGCATGCGTCAGTGGCAGATCCATCTGTGAACATTCACCATCCATTCTTATTATCCCAAGGGTCTAGTAAGTCGGGCTCCCCGTCCCCCTCCGGTTCCATGACCATATCTTCTCCCTAAGTGGGATCCTTCGCGGGAACTCCGCTAGAAACTCCCACTGCGCCTTCTTCGCTGTCTTTACTTGATATTGTATCTCGTACGCACTAAGCATCACGACCCATTTCAACATTCTCCCTGACTTTTCTATCCTTAATGCTTGTTTGAGTGGCAAGTTTGTCACCATCACTACTGAGTGTGACTCGAAGTAAGGCTTCAGCTTTAAAGCTGAGAAGATCAATGACAAGGCATACCTTTCAATTCTACTATACCGCGTCTCCGCGTCCAATAATGTTTTGCTTTGAAAATACACCGGCTTCTCCACCCTGTTGACTAGACGGACAAACACTGAACTAACTGCATACTCGGTAGCCCCCAAGTATAAGTACAATCTCTCCCCCTGTTCTGGTCGAGACAGTAATGGAGCTTTGCCCAAGTACCTCTTCAACTCTTGAAATGCCTCCTCGCATTCCGCTGTCCACGAGAAATCAGGGGTGCTTCTCAATAGCCGATACAATGGTCTACATTTATCAGATGACTTGGAAATGAACCTATTCAAAGCCGCTACCCTGCCCGCAAGCCGCTGCACCTCTTTGACATTCTACGGAGAAAGCATCTCTATCAAAGCTCTTATATGTTCGGGATTAGCCTCTATTCCCCGATGAGTAACAATGTATCCCAAGAATTTCCACGTGGTCACTCCGAAGGTGCATTTCTCTGGATTCAACTTTAAATTGTACTTTCGCAGTATCCCGAATGTCTCCCTCAAGCCTTCTAAATGCTCCTCCTCCGACATGCTTTTTTCAACCATATCATCTATATATACTTCAATTCCCTTTTGGATCTTGTTCTCGAACATTTTCTCTCCCAACCATTGAAAAGTGGCTCCGACATTCTTCAGCCCAAACGACATCCTTGTATAGCAGTACGTGCCACCTTCTACCACAACGGCTGTCTTCTCCTGATCCGGTCCATACATCGCGACCTGGTTATACCCCATGGAGGCATCCATGAATGAGAATATTTTGTATCCTGCTGTCCTATCCACCAACTCATCTACCCACAGCATGGGATAGCTATCCTTCAGACACTCACTCGACATTCACATCTGTAAAATTGACGCACATACGAACCTTGCCATTCTTTTTAGGTACTGTTACCACATTCGATAGCCAATCTGTGAACTCCACTTCTCGTATTATTCCGGCTCCTTTCAACCATGCAAACTCCTCGCGAATGCCCTCTGCATACTTTGGTCTAATGGTCCGCATCCTCTGCCTCACTGGTTTTGCATCCTCTTTCATGTGTAGCCGATGACACGCGAACTCCAGATCCAATCCCATAACCTCCTCAATTGACCATGCAAACACGTCTTTGTTTTCTAACAAGAATTGTATTAATTTACTTTTGCATTCCTCCGATAAGCTAGATCCTACTGTGGTGAAACTCTTATCCTCCCCTCCAATATTAACTACTTCAATCTCGTCCAGTATCTTCGGACCTGCAGTTGCCTCCCCCTTTTCCTCCATTGTAGCGCACTGTAATTGCTATGCCTGCTGCTTCCTCGGGTTCCAGTTCTTTTCTTCCGGACCGCGGATCAACCGTTTCACTATACCCCTGTGACTGTTCTTGGCCGTCACTTGATCTCCACGAACCTCATACATACCCATTGGGGTGGGGAACCGTATCACTTGATAGTATGTTGACGGGACGACCTTCATCTCGTGAATCCACCGCCTCCCTATAAAATTGCATTGTACTGAGAAGAAGAATCTACCACCATAAACCGTGCAAATACTATCACTGGACCTGTGGTTACAGGCATCAAGAGTTCTCCCATAGGCTCCGTCATGCTCCCATTGAACCCGTATAAATTAGTTCGCGGAGGCCTCAACTGCCTATGATCAATCCCCATTTCTTCCAACGCTCCTTTAAACAACAAGTCCACTGCACTGCCACAATCTATCAACACCCTCTTCACCATGTAATTGCCCATTGCTACTGTGATGACCAACGCATCTTTGATAAGAGCCCAAAACCGTAGTTTTAACCCTGTAATAGTCATACTATTAGACCAATTATGTGAGTAATAATTAAGAGTTAACACTGATTACGTGTTTTTATGCATTTCAGGCTTCAAAGTCCATTATGTGCAGAAATGTGCCACTTTAGCGAGATAAAGGAGCAAAGGTCGGTTACTAAGGAGTTCCGTGATTAAAGGCCAAAATTCAAGAAGACAAAGCCTTTCTAAAGCCCGGTCAAAAGCTAAAAAGTCGACGTGGGCAGAAACAGCACACAAAGTCAGCAGAACTTCCGAAGGCCATATCTTTGGACTCAGACCTCAGAATGGGGCCTACCTTATGTCAAAACGACCAGCTCGGAAAGAGCTTTCTAATGGTCCAAGCCTTGACCCAATTAGAGGAGCAAAAGTGGACGAAAAGTCTGTTGAAGCCAACTGCAGCTGAAGAGGCCTTTTTGGACTGAAAGAATTGGGTTTTGGGCCTGATTCTCTGGCCCAAAACATGGCTCCAAGCCCATGCACGATTTTTGGATCTGAAAGTATAAAAACCAAAGCTTAGCTCTTTGTTAATGGTAGATTTTTTAGTGGAGAATAGTGGATTTTTAGGTTAGAAAATAAAGGAGTTTAGAATAGAAAGTAGCCATTAGAATAGTTTCTAGATCTAGATTTAATTATTTTAATTAAGTTTAATTTCAAATCCAATTCTTGTTTTTAATTAAACTATTAGAATCATTACTCTTAATTAGTTTGATTAATAAAATAGCTAGTTGTTAAATTTTGATTCTTGTCATTTACATTTGTGTTAGATCTGATTAATTTATTACTTGTTATTCAATTCTTAGTTATTAATTAGATTTTAATTATTGTTTAATTTAGATTAGTAAATTTCAATTCTTTATATCATGTTTAGTTTAAATTTAATTAGAAATGATTAAGTAATGATTCTCGCTAAACCTCCATTAGAGGGGTTGAGAAGCCTTGATGAAAGCTTGATTCCACTATCGTTAGAATCGCCGTAATTTCCTTTCCACTCTAGAAACGATTAGTTCACCATGAGAATGGGTTTAATCGTTCACATGCTAGTTTTGAATTGGTAGGAATGCCATGTGTAATTAGGGATTAGGAAGAACCAATTGTTCTCGCTGGCGATTCAATTCGGATTATGACGATTCGTCGTTAATAGGATTAAGTCGAGTTAAGGTGGAATCAATCCCCCTCTAACTCCTTATCATCGAATCAACGTAGCATTCCCATATTTGTTCTGATAGTCGACTAGTGCATCTTGTGGGTAGTTGCATCGTAGTCTAGTTGCCTTTTCGTAAATCTCTCATTAGATTTAAAGTAGATTATTTATACTTAGAAAATATTACCATGCGGAAGGACTAGGAGTGGAACGAATCACTCTACTCCACTATATCTCATAGGATTGAGAGTAGAATTCTTTGATAATATAGGCATAATAAAATAGTGTGTAGTTTTACTTTCGTATAGAGTTTCATCGCTTTATTTCGTAGGTAAAACTATTCAATTTTACGTATTATCAAATGGCGCCGCTGCCATCTTAGTTGCACTTTCGCATTGTTTTCGTAGTGTAAGTACTTTTATTAAAAGTCCCATTTCACCCACCCACCCGTGTTTGATTCATATTGTGGCTTTCCGTTTCATCGTTGAAAATTTCAATGAGAATTACACACCGAAGCACTCTGCTACCCTATAGCTTTGAACATCGAGCGACCAGCCCCATGTGGAGCGACCGCCCCTAAAAACACTGTAATTTGAAAATTACCCGAGCGACCATACTTCTATGAGCCGCACCAGCCCTTTGCTAATTTTTCCGGAATTCTACAGTTTTGATTCAAACTTTGATTTTTCAAGTTTTTTAGTGTTCTAACTTGTTATATACACTGAACACGCGTAAACAAGACGCTATTCATAAGCGAAGCAAGGATGCAATCAGGTATTCCTTTCTTCCACACTTCGCATCTCCTGTTAGAGGTTTATACTAGTATATCAGAATTTTTTGGAGTGTTGATGTGTTTAGCTAAATTTGGTTTTAGCCTTGTATGAGATTAAGGTCAGGCCGAACAAAAACACAGAACATAATTACACAACAACGTCAACAAACAAGTCTATCTAGTATACCACCCACTACACCTCTAGCTACTATTTCACACACATCACCTGACACAATGCCCGATGAAGAAGAGACTCCTCTCTCGACTTCTACAAAAGCCTTGAGCGATAGCCCCAAATCTTACATCGTTCTAGCGGACCGATTGGGGATTTCGAATCCCCAAAATATTTTTAATTTGTTACCTGTTTTTCATGGATTAGACCATGAAAAACCTTATCGGCTACATCGTAGGGATTGAACAAGTCCTAACAACATTCCACCATCCTATGGTTGGTGCGGAACAAATTAAACTTCGGGTATTCCTTTCACCTTAGCCGATAAGGCGGCGTCTTTGGTTAACAGCCCAAATGCCTAATTACGTGGACTCGTGGGCTAAACTTGTTCAAATTGTTTATGGAACATTTTTACCTACCCCTAAAGACGGATGAGATGCTTTCCAAGATTCATTTCTTTCAACAAAATCCTCATGAATCATTTTCAGAGGCTTGGAATCGTTTCACCGATCTCCTTATAGAGTGTCCACATCATAATTTAGCGAAAGACACGTTAGTTCGTGCCTTTTTCAAAGGACTTCTACACCACCATAAAGAAGTCCTAGACATAATGAATGGGGGTAGTTTCTTAAGTAAAGGAGCCTCGGAGGCTTATAAATTTTTAGAGGATCAAACTAAGCGAAATAACAACTGGGGGGGTAATGATGATATCCACCGCTCCGCTAGTTCATTAAATACAGTTAAGGCCGCCGATATGTTTGAAATTAAACACGATCCCGAGCTTAAAACTCTAATCGAATCACTCACTAAAAAGGTAGAGGCCATTTCTGTTTAACAAAAGCCAATCCCCGTCATGAATGTAAATTCAAATCCATGTAGTTTCTGTTGGAGCCCTGAGCATCCCGACTCACACTGTCCTATTGCCTATGAACAGGCTTGTTCCATTAATAGTGAACCTAACGCCCCTTGGAGACAAAATCCCAACTTCGGTTGGAGAAATAACCAACACGTCACACCTCCAGTGTACAATAATCAATATGTTAGGCCAACACAAGGTTTTAACCAAGCTCCACCACGACAAGGACATGGGCAGGGTAATTTTAATAATTATAACAACCAAGTGCAACCTCGACAAGGTCAAGCACAAAGTCAAGGTAGTTATAATAATTATAATGCTAATAGAGGTATCGTTCCGGTAAATAATAAATATCAAAATCCACCCATAAATAATTCACGTGAAATAGTTCCAGTCACACCACCCGTGACTACTACGCCCACACAACCGGATCGTCTTGACACCTTCATACAAGTGAGCCAAAAACTTTTCCAAACCATGGCTCAATCTAACCAACAGCTTCTACAATATGTTAATAATTTAACCCAACAGTTGGCTCAAGATAAAGCCCAACCCAAAGGTGTGTTTCCAGGTCACGAAATACCTAATCTTAAAACAACAAGTACAGCCTTTGAGATAACCGATAATACTAGTAATGAATATGAAAATGTAGGTGAGCTAAAGGCCATCACCACTCTTCGTTCTGGCAGAGTGGTTGATAACAAAGTAACTATGCCTATAGGTACCCCACCAGTAGCCCCTACACCTTCTATTTTACTAGATACCGAAATAGAAACTGAAGAGCCTACCACTGTAGAGGTGCCCGCCAACACAACCTAAGAAACAGAAAAGCCACGGTTAAACATCCGGTGATACTATTGCTAAATATAGAAAGAAACCACCGTTTCCACAAAAATTAGCCGTGTTAACTAGGGATACTAATTATGAGGAGATTAGGGATGTTTTCAAGAATCTAACTATAAACCTTCCTTTCCTCGAAGCTATTAAAAAGCTACCACACCATGCTAAGTTTCTTAAGGAGTTGTGTACTACTAGGCGTAAGACCAATATACCAAAAGACGCTTTTAACATAACAATTCCCAACTCTATCGGAACATAATGGAATTGTTAAGTACAAGGACCCTGGTCGTCCTACTGTACAATGCACCTTAGGAGTTTCTTATACGACGACCGTGTTATTAGACTTGGGGGATAGTGTTAACTTACTCCCGTTTTATTTGTATAGACAAATAGGTCTAGATGAGATGCAACCCACTAAAATGACGTTGCAATTAGCTGATCGGTCTATTAAGTATCCTAAGGGAGTCGTCGAAAATGTTCTGGTAAAAATTCAGGATTTTTACTATCCGGCTTATTTTGTCATCCTAGATACAGAAGTTGTTAATGACTCTATCCCGATCATCTTAGGGCGTCCTTTCCTAGCAACTGCCAATGCGCTCATTAATTGTCGCGATGGTTCAATGTCCATGTCTTTTGGCCATCTTGCTATTGAAGTCAATGTTTTTAAAACAAAGACACAGCGATTACCGATTAGATCTATGGATGGAGAGGTTAGCATGATCGAGAGCTTTGCTCGAGATTATTTCAACAACACGTTCCCTGATAATCATATGCCCAAATTTCTTTCCTTTGGAAGTTCAGACTCTAACATTTCCATCCCTACACTAGTCGATACACATATGACGGATGAGGATGAGATAGATGACTTTCTCAAAGATGTAGATGACTATCATAGTAACGTGGATATGACCAATCTAGATGAGCAATTCGATGAGTTTCTTATAGCAGGTGATGATTCACCCTATCAAGAACTACTTTGCACAACATCCACCTCGACTCCCCTCCTTCCACCTTTTCAAAGGAATCTCGAGTTTGCACTCGATCCTGTTGTTTCTTCTGTACTTCATAATTTTTTAAATTCACCTAGTAAACAAATACTTCAGAAGACAAAAGCATTTGACACCTTCATTTTCAGACTTGAGACAGTCCCTAACTACACCATGAATGAGTTTTGTGCTAAACCCACATCCTCATTGTTTACATGCTTTCCTTCTACAACTTACCCATATCCACCATATTCTCCACAACCATTCACTCTTTCACACTTATTCACTAGGACACTCTCTCGTTCAAAAATGAAAAAGAAGGTGCATGCTACGTTATGTACTAGGGTTATCTGACTTCGCTTTCATTTCACTAGGTTGCGTCATAGGAAATCTTGGTGCTTGATTGTGTTTGGATATATTTTCTATGATATTTATCTATGGAATGATCCACAATTATTTCGGTTGTTGATATATGATAAACTGCATGTTCATACATATGTTTAGATAAAGTCTCGAGTATCTGACTATAAACGACTCAACTTTTGTGTTTGGTGCATTTCCTTTCATTTCCATATATTGGTGAGTGCACCATTAAGGTAACCGGACCCTCCCTACGGAGTGTGTGGCTGTAAGTCCCGGATCCTAAGTCCACGTTTAAACATAATTCACGTTTTCCACTCTTGCATATTTTCTCCGATTTTTGAGTCATGTTTCTCTATGGGGTGAATTATGTCTTTCTTGTTTATTGTTTTTCTTTTTAAAATTAAAAATATATAAATATATATTAAAGAATAAACATAGTAATATAGGAAGTCTCGGGAATCTGACTTTAAAAGATCCACTGCTAAAAACAAATTTTCTAAGCTTCGTTGTAAAAAAATTTGTTTGGGGGTGGGGTGTTCGTGTTTCCGTCCTAAAATATTTTATGTCCCATTAGAATTGCTTAGGCCATTTAATTGTATTCCGATTCGGGTTGACACAATCTATGAATGTAGAGTTCAATCGTTCGCATAACGTATGTCATGCACGCACTTCGAGGCATTTTATACTATGTTATATGTCATCCACAGTCGGAATAGAGTGTTTTATGGATCATTGGATTGGAAATTCTCTCCTGATCATTTGCATATCTCATTCGCAAAAATCGGAGCGGTAACGAAGCGGCAATTTTGATTTGAAGTTTCGCGAAAAAACCGAAAAATTCACAAATTTCGATTTGGGCTTGGGCCCAACCCGCGCCCATCGACAGCGCACCCGCGCCCTTACCTTCACCATCAGTTCATCGTTTTTTTTTACAAACCGCCATTAACAAAGCTTCAAACAAAACCTAAAAAAAAAAAATAATAAAAGGAAACTAAATTTACCTACGCCCAAAGTTCAAATCTATTTCAAATCTAATCTAAAAGCTTTCCACCACCACCTCCACCAAATTAAATAACCAAAAACCACCGAAAATATCAAATTTTGAACTGCCGCACCACCACTCCACCACCACATCCCATTTAAACCCCCACTACATTCCAAACACCAATGGCTCAACAACGCCAAATTTTACCAGAGCAAGCTTTTACAGCCGACCACTTCGCGCCGTTTTACGGTGACGAAATGATCAGTCGAGACTGGAATAGCTTGTGGTACTCGACTGAAGCCTATTACCACGAGGACTTAGTCCGACGGTTCTACAATACGAGGGAGTTGGAAGGGACTAGGATTTTTGTTGTGGTGGCGAAGAGGAGGAAGGAGGTGACGACTGGGTTCTTGGCTGAGATTCTAGGCATTCTGCCTAGAATCCATCTGGATGTCACGTTACAGAAGTCCCAACATAACGGGGTAGAGCCATTGATGAACGAGACAGTTATTGAAGGGAACTACAATGCGAGGTCGCATTGTGTTCGTCGAGCTTCCATAGAACCAACCACCGGCTACTTCTTCGATGGATTGGTCGAACGTCCCGGGAAGGAGAAGGTCGGCGACATCGGCCCGAATCGCCTCCACATCTTATGGATACTCCAGAGCGTAAGTATGAGTTCTGCATCTTGGAGTTTTACTTAGCATGATTAGGGGAGTAGGGAAGTCTGTTGCACCTCTCCCCCGTGTTGATAACCAAGATCATCTTTGCCGAAGTTGAGAGAGCGGCTCGCCCGATAGGTCGTACATCACCCTACACGAAAACCCACGCATCTATAGGGAGTGTGTCCAACGAGTTTGGAGGTTGGCTGAGGATAGAGAAGAAGACGAGGAGGGGCGTGGAAATGAGAATGCCGAGGAGGATGGGGAAATCGGAAATGCCTCGGGATGGATGAGGAGGATTTGACTTGTTTTGATCGCGGATGCCTTGGAGAGGTGTTTGGTCGACGCGAACGCATGGCTGTGATTCATCGTGGCATCGCGTTAAACAACACTATCTGCGAAGACCTCCGGACTCGGCGAAGCAACGATGCATCATAACCGAGATCCGCATTACCGAGAGAGGATGAGAGGTGGGAACAGATGAGGGCGAGCTAGAAGCTTCGGCGCCCGCCGGTGACATGCTTGCACGATTCCCATCTCACGGGGACTCTCCTTCTGAGGACACACCATCGAGGCACGAGCGTCGTCGCCGAAGGACGAATGGTGCTGGCCCATCAGGAGCCCAGGAGCCATCTCCGGACCGTGAACCCTCCGCTACCAGTACCGGAGTGGTTAGGGATAGCATCGTTTGATGTTTCTATGTTTATTTGTAGTTTCATTATTGTCATTTATTTTAATGTAAGTTTTATTTCCGTAATTTGAATTTTGTAGTGAAATGTACTTCGAATGAAATTTTTAATATAATGCGGTTATTTTCATTATGCGTGGTTGTTTAATATTGATCCCATCTTCCCAAATTGTTTGGGGTGGTTTTATCTATTCCAAAGATGATTTTTATATGACCCTCGCCTTAGAATTTATTCTTGAGTCAAGGTGAAAATATGGCCGTTTAGGCATATCTATGAATAAGTATCATGGTAGGATGAAATATCAATTAAATAGGTAGATTCTATCATAAATTCAACCTAAAAGATACTAGGTTTGATTTAGAATCAAGAAAATGAATTTGTTTCCGTTTTGGGTTTGGAAATTTTAGGATTTCCGAAACTGCCGGAAATACTTTTTGGCAACTTCCCCGATCCGTTTTAGCAACTTAAAACCTATATAAACTTCATACATTCTACACTCACAACTCACACTACACCTAACCTCCATCACTCACCTTTCACTCCGCGATTTCCCGCGTTTGGCTCATTTTCCGAAGTTTCAAAGAACTCCGATCGCGACTCACGCCCTATAGGAGCGCTCGCTCATATTTTTTTCAGATTTTTTGTCGAGGCGCACTTTTCGTGGTGAAACGACCAGCTCCAAACACTGGAAATTCCAACTATTCAGATCGCACTCGCGCCCTAAGAGAGCGCACTCGCGCCCTGCCTTCCCTGGACCAGAAAATTTTTCAGTTTTCTGTGGGTAGTATCCGGATCATTCGCAGCTATTCCAGAGCGTAATTTTGAGATGACATCTCCAACATTGATACCGGAACAGTCTTTCGAAGATTTGTTCCAAAGCACTACCTATAGTGCTTGGTTTCGCGAGGCGATCACATACGTTGGCTGTGAGGCGCTTATGGTAAGACCTGATGCACTTTATTCTCCAACACTAGCATCTTATTTTTACGATAACTGCATTTTCTTTGAAAGACCAGATGGAGAACAAGTGTTCTCCATCAACATTGATAATGAACCAATGGAAATTACCAGGTTCTTGCTAGCATTTGTTCTTGGACTTGCTATGCCCGTTGAAATACAAGACCCATGGTGTTATTGGGTAGATAATATGTATGTCTACACTTATGAGTTTTCAATGAGTCGTATGGGGCGGCATTTTCCGTGATCGAGGACCAAGGGGACTATAACGCCGCTTTTGGTAGCCCGTCCATGAACATAGGAACTGTTATGTTTTGGATCATGCTAAACATTTTAGGGAATGACGTTTTTCTTACGTGAATGATGCCACTTGCGGCGTTTTCCTTGCTTTAGCCACGGGACGTATGTGTCATGACCTTCCCGAACCTTGATGTCTAGTTTAGCTTGATCCCATAGCATGAGGCATAAGTTCCTTCTTATGCCCCGTTCTAGTTTCCCGTGATTATGCTATGTTTTTTCCCCGCTTTTTTGTACACGTTTCCGCGGATTGGATTACGATCGACAATCGCATCGACCCACCAATAGTATTATTCGATCTTTCCGTGCAATGACTTGGCAAGGGTGGAGGATACAACCTCATCGTTGCACCCTACACCCCGGGCGCACTGGGCTTTTAATAGGTTAGCAATAATAGATGATAAATGGCGGGAAGCCCGACAAATTATCATGGCATGGCAGATCGCAAGGAACCTCACTTCTTTATGGAAGAAGAGGATGAGGAAGATGATGAGTAATCGCGGAGATAAAGTAAGTTTTCATTCTAGTTAGTGTCCGCGCTATGTCCCAAGCAATTTCATTCTTGTTAACCCCATAATGGGTAGAACTTCATTATAGAGTTCGCGTCGGTTTTATTTTCTTTATTAGTACGCGTTCTAATTTTGTTTTGCGATGTTCCTGAATTTCACACGCTTTCAATGGTATTTTTCCTACCCTCTTTATTTACAATGCTTTGAAGACAAAGCATGCTTCTTGTTTGGGGGGGGGGGGGGGAGGGGGTATATAAACACGTGTAATTAAGGCATCTGTCTGTTAGGATATAGATATGTATAATATGCATTTGTTTTATAGTTAAAATTTTAAAAATTCAAAAATATAAATAAATAAGTTATGCTATACACTTAGGAATAGTGGTATTGTTTTCTTTCTCTATGCTCTTAACGATCTAGAAGTCGTGGTAGCTTTTGCATTAGAATAATTGTTAGAAACTTAGGTTAATATGTAGGTAATAATCTTTGTATCTCTCTATAAATATATTACATGAGTATCTATGATTGTTAGCAGTAAGTTTATGAAATCTAGGCTAGAGTACTTATTCTACAAATCCTGTGAGAATATAGCCTAAAGCCTTATATGAGCGAAACATTTGAGAAATGACACAAGGGAGAAGTAAAATCCGGATAGAGAAATCACACGTCCACTTGCTTGATCACTATGTCATATCCTAAGCGAGAATTTAGGCCCTCTTTGGATCGATATAGCCAGAAATTCAAACCTATGAATTATTTTCCGCTAGTCGCCCCTCTGAGCCTTTCTTTAGCCTTTCATAAACCACAAATCCTTTACCCCTGTTACAAAACAAAACAAAATAAAAAATTCAACCTACCCAATTTAGATAAGTCCGAAAATAGAATGAGGAAGAACGAAGAAGAGAAAAACTTGTGTAAACAAAGGTTAGTTAATGGCTTGAGAAAAAAAAAGAAAAGAAGTTTCCATCCAAAGAAAAAAGAAAATAAAAATAGAAATAAAATAAAACTCCAAAAATAGAATAAAAGGGAGTCAAAAGCCAAAGAAAAGAAAAAAAAATGGCTAAGGATGGAAACAAAGTGTAGAAGCAAAAGTAAATAACAAGGTTTTCTCTAGTTACATAATCTAAAGACTCTATTATCTCAGACTTGTCCTTTTTGAATATCCATTTCCTTCCTTCTTAAACCATCTCCTAATCCCCGCAACACCTAATAAAGACCTCTAGCTCAATTAGGAATATATTAGTGTGATAGTAAGTGGCAGATGTGTTTGATCGACTCCGGCTTCCTTGTTGTCATTGAGATTGTAAGGTAAAGTGTGCCCACCGCACACTGGAGTAAATTTTAACTTGAGTGGAAAAATCGAGTGTTGTATCTTGACTATTATTGTGAGAACCTACTTAAGGACGCTATTCGAAGTTTCAAAACTAACCTCGCTAGGCATTTCATAGTATTACTCATTGTATATATGTTTATTGTAGATGATTGATTATTATGCATATATTAGCTTAGGTTTCGACTTGATTACTCTATATGCATTGCTAGTGAGAGGTATAGTTAATTTAGAGCATGGATAAGGAAACAATAGTTTTATTTCTTAGTCGTTGTAGTATAGATGAAGTTTGTGAGTACCTTCATTGGAAAACTCTCACGAGGCTATAACTTGTCCACTAGGGAATTCCTAGTGGTTTAAGGCCTTGTTGCATATGGTCAATGCAATCGCACTCAGCAAAACAAGAGTAGTTAGAACTCCATTTTTGGTCACTTATTCTAATTTGTCATCTTTGATTGAGGACAAGCAAAATGCTGTTTGGGGGTGGTTTGATAAGAGCCCAAAACTGTAGTTTTAACCCTGTAACAGTCATACTATTAGACCAATTATGTGAGTAATAATTAAGAGTTAACACTGATTACGTGTTTTTATGCATTTCAGGCTTCAAAGTCCATTATGTGCAGAAATATGCCACTTTAGCGAGATAAAGGAGCAAAGGTCGGTTACTAAGGAGTTCCGTGATTAAAGGCCAAGATTCAAGAAGACAAAGCCTTTCTAAAGCCCGGCCAAAAGTGAAAAGTCGACGCGTGCAGAAACAACACACAAAGTCAGTAGAACTTCCGAAGGCCATATCTTTGGACTCAGACCTCAGAATGGGGCCTACCTTATGTCAAAACAACTGTCTCGGAAAGAGCTTTCCAATGGTCCAAGACTTGACCCAATCAGAGGAGCAAAAGTGGACGAAAAGTCTGTTGAAGCCAACTGCAGCTGAATAGGCCTGTTTGGACTGAAAGAATTGGGTTTTAGGCTTGATTCTCTGGCCCAAAACATGGCTCCAAGCCCATGCACGATTTTTGGATCTAAAAGTATAAAAACCAAAGCTTAGCTCTTTGTTAATGGTAGATTTTTTAGTGGAGAATAGTGGATTTTTAGGTTAGAAAATAAAGGAGCTTAGAATAGAAAGTAGCCATTAGAATAGCTTCTAGATCTAGATTTAATTGTTTTAATTAAGTTTAATTTCAAATCCAATTCTTGTTTTAGATTAAACTATTAGAATCATTACTCTTAATTAGTTTGATTAATAAAATAGCTAGTTGTTAAATTTCGATTCTTGTCATTTACATTTGTGTTAGATCTGATTCATTTATTACTTGTTATTCAATTCTTAGTTATTAATTAGATTTTAATTATTGTTTAATTTAGATTAGTAAATTTCAATTCTTTATATCATGTTTAGTTTAAATTTAATTAGAAATGATTTCGTAATGATTCTCGGCTAAACCTCCATTAGAGGGGGTTGAGAAGCCTTGATGAAAGCTTGATTCCGACTATCGTAGAATCGTCGTAATTTCCTTTCCACTCTAGAAACGATTAGTTCACCATGAGAATGGGTTTAATAATTCACATGCTAGTTATGAATTGGTAGGAATGCCATGTGTAATTAGGGATTAGGAAGAACCAAATTGTTCTCAGCGCAGCTTCAATTCGGATTACTTAATTTATTAGTCGTTAATAGGATTAAGTCGAAGTTAAGGTGGAATCAATCCCCTCTAACTCCTTATCATCGAATCAACGTAGCATTCCCATAGTTGTTCTGATAGTCGACTAGTGCATCTTGTGGGTAGTTGCATCGTAGTCTAGTTGCCTTTTCGTAAATCTCTCATTAGATTTAAAGTAGATTATTTATACTTAGAAAACATTATCATGCGGAAGGACTAGGAGTGGAACGAATCACTCTACTCCACTATATCTCATAGGATTGAGAGTAGAATTCTTTGATAATATAGGCATAATAAAATAGTGTGTAGTTTTACTTTCGTATAGAGTTTCATCGCTTTATTTCGTAGGTAAAACTATTCAATTTTACTTATTATCAGTCTTCATAGGGAGAATCCACCGCCTGTAAGTTCGCACTGCTAAAGACAATCCAATCTCTGTCTTCTGCTACCCCTACTCTAGCTCGCGGTCTGTTTGTCCCCTCATTGACTTGCTGGATGCTCGCAGTTCTTCTCACCCTGTCTCTATGAGCGTTATGACTCAGCACTTCACCACTGAAAATCACATTAATAGTTCTTAGTATTCAATCCTACCGCGGCCCACGCTCCTCATTCGATGTTGCCCTTACAAACTCTCTCATCCTCCTTTTTTCCACCAATCGTTGAACCATCCACTTTAGTGCATAACAGTTATCGGTCTCATGATTGCGTATCTGATGATAGGCGCAGAAAGGCTTATCAGGTAGTTCTCCTAGGGTGTTCCACAACCCTTCATATCCCTACAAGTTCTTAATCAATGACAATATTTTGCTCAGGGACCTATTCAGCGGCGTCACTTCTATCACACGGTATGGCTTATTTTCCTTGTTTTCCCTTCGAATCCCCTCCCGGCTTCTCTCTGCCCATGATGGGTATCCGAGGTACCCACCGCTCTCTTTTTTAGTCGTGTCCGCCTTTCTCCAATGATAGTACTGCCTTCCCGGCTCTCTTAGACTCCTTCTGCATACTGTCCTTATATCTGATATATTTTTCCACTCGCGGATATAGTAAATGCAAGGTTGCAATCTCGTTCTTCGCCACCGACTGGTGTACTCTTGTTCCTGGCCACATCCCTCTTTCAAATGCGATCACTGTAGTTCTATCATCCAGGTTCTCGACGCTTCAATGTCTCGGCCTTGAATCGACACAGATACTCCCTCACTGACTCTGCTGATCTTTGTCGAACATTGAATAATGCCGCGATATCCACCACCTACTTTTTTTGGTGTATGAAATGAAATATAAACGCCTGTTCCAATTCCTGAAAGTTTCTTATGCTTCCCGCTGGTAACCGATAATACCAGTCCTACGCCTTTCTCTTTAGACTAGTCGAGAACATCATACATCGCAGTCCATCAGATCGAGATTCCTGCCATAGCGGCATCTGCTGCCGGAAATGGAGGATGTGATTTGCTGGATCTCTTTTCCCATCGTACCTCTCGAACCTAGGCTAGTTGAAACACTTTGGGACCTTTGACGCCCAGATGTTGTCCGCTAATAGGTTCTGATTTAGCTTTGGCCACCACCGACTAGTCCGCTCCCCTCGACCGCCGTCCTTTGCCGGTTAGCTTCCCTGTCATTATTTATCATCTCTTGCACTTGTTCAACTGTCAAGCCGACTACTGGGTTTTCCACAAGATTCGGCCCATCCTCTTCCTCCTCCGCGTCCTCACTTGCCTCTCCGCCTGTCTCTTCCTCTTCCCTTTCCATCTCCCTTCTCAACTCGTCATTCTCCTCTCTTAACCTCCCGATCTCTTCTCTCATGAGCCGAATCTCTTCTGCTTCTTGCTCCTCTTTTCTGTCTCCTTCTTCATCAACCACCGCCTCTGGCATTGATTCCTGCACCGCCACCCTCTTCGTTCTACCTACTTGCTTCTTAGGTGCCATTTCTATCTTGCTTTTATGTCCCCACAGACGGTGCCAAATGTAAGAACCTAAAATCTCAATCAAGTAGTTTGGACTAAAAACTTAAGATTACAAACACCCAATCACTCTCTCCTTTTTTCACACTCTTTCTCTTTTTCCTTTCTTCTTACTGTGCGGCCCCCCTTTTTTGTCCCTCTCCCCTTCTTTTTATACCCCTTTCCCTCGTATTTGGATTGTCCACCTGTCTTCCCATCTATGGCCCTCCTTTTTCCCGTACCTAGTCCATGTCCGCAATCTAGGGTTCCGTAGCTGTGCTCTCATGCTACCTAGGTTATCTTATTAAGCTACCTTCCATTATGTGTCCCGCTGGCTTAGTCACTTTTCCTTTATTGGGTCACCCCAATCTAGATCGTCCATCTCCCCCTTCATCCCTCGGTTCCCTTTCCCACCATACATATGCCACATCCGCTGT
This sequence comes from Coptis chinensis, assembly GCF_015680905.1. Classification (NCBI taxonomy): domain Eukaryota; kingdom Viridiplantae; phylum Streptophyta; class Magnoliopsida; order Ranunculales; family Ranunculaceae; genus Coptis; species Coptis chinensis. The sequence goes on along the minus strand of NC_141456.1, from coordinate 39,716,741 downwards.
CTATGGTTTTGCAGACACGATCCCGTACTCCTTGCCTTCCTTTACTACATTGCTCCCCTTCCTTCTCCCCTAAGTCCACTATCCACTATTAGGCCACTACATTTTTGAAACTAAACATGTTGGTTAAAACTTAGATAACCTATGAAATTTTATATTTGCATAGTTGTTTAACCTATGCAAATTTGTATTTATATATAAATTTTTTAATTACACAGAAGATTAACCTATGAAAATTTTAATCCGCATAAGATGTAGGAGTTCTTTTTGTTCAAGATGGAAAATGACTATTGAAAAAAATGAAAAGACTTTCAATTCTAGGAATGAACTAGCCATTGGCACCGTACTAACTTTAAAATTTGAAGAAGCTCGACTTTTGATTTTCATGTAGAAATTTAAATTTTACAGAGTAGTTTGATATATGAAAATTTGAATTTACATAGTAGTTTGATATAAGAAAATTGGAATTTACATATGAAAATTTAAGTTTGTATAGTAGATTTGTGAACAAAACAAGCCCGATGAAAAAACGTATAGAAATATATTTTTAGAGTTTATGACTATTTAGTACCACGTACTTTCAATTTTTTCCCTAAATGGTACCTGTACTTTGTTTCTCGCCTATTAGTAATATGAACTCTTAATTTGTTTCAATTTAGTACCTCCGTTTGTTTTCCATCTCAATCAGTCCAATTTGTCTAACGGGGACCTCACGTGTTTAAGCACGCAAGCTGGGTTTCTCTAATTAGCGCTAAATAACTGAATTAGCCCAATTAGTTACGACAGACATAAAAAAAAAAAGAGTACCTAAAAAATAGAGAGTGGACTGCAAAAGATCTCCATTGCAAAAGAAGGAAAGATGAAGCTAATCACGAGTTCTTTTTTCCAAAAATGAAGGTAATTTAGATTAAGTTTATCACTTTGATTAAGTTTAAGTTTTATAATTAAGTTTTTGTTGAATATATGAAGGTAATTGTTGAATATCTTTTTTGATGAACTAGTTGAGTTTCTCCACTGAATCACTCACTAGTTGTGTTTTTCTCTCTTAGGGCATCCTCATTTTTCGTTTTTTTAATGCTTTTCAAGTTTAAAACATTAAAAAATGGTTCTTTGAGGTTAAAAGATGTGAAGATTGTGTGGAAGTTACTTGTGGTTGTACTAGTCAATGTTATGGTGATGCTATAGGGATGCTTAATGTTTATCCTAATGGTGAACTTTTCATCTCTTGTCAATGTACTCCTAGTTGTGAGGAAGGTTTGTTTACATCTTTTGGACTAGTTTTTTTTTTCTTCTTAGTTTGGAGTTTTTGATGTTGGGTTTGTTAGTTTCATGCATTGCTTGTTTTTGTTGGTTTTGATTATGTATTGGAGTTTATAAGCTTTTTGCATGATGTCTATTTTCTTATATTTTTTGTACTTGTAAGTGTATGTAGTTTTGTCTCAATGATGAAGATTCTTTTTTGAGAAGAAGCGGTATAGAGTTGTTTGGGTCATATGTGATTGTTTCTGGTTCATTTGCATGAACTTGGTTTTTGATTCAAGAGAGCTTTTTTGTGTCTGTTTAAGATATATGTGAGATGTTTGTTGATGAAAAGAGGTGTTGTTAGGTATTTTTCCTGATCTGGGTTATCTAGTATGAGTGAACAAGTGAATAGCTATGCTACATTTATGCTGCATGGATGTTTTCTTTGGATTTCATTAGACTCCTCAAGTCCACCTGAAACATACCCTAATGCAATATTCTATTGTTGAGTATGGTTGTTTGTACTACCTGTGCTTCTTGATGAATTTTTATGTGTTAATTCTCTTATGTTATGTTTTTTTTTGGGTGGAGGATTGTTGATAAAACTAAGAAATTAAGTTTATCCTTAGAGGCATGAGATATTGATTTTTGGGAACTTGATGAATACACAGAATTACAGCTTGTTTAGTTTTCTTTTTGGATTTTTTTCCCCATTTTTTGACAATTCTTAATTTGTAGGCATACGTATGCTATTGGACTATGGCTAAATTGTTTCTACATATGTAATAGGCCATATCTTCATAAGTTTCAAATTTTGATGTTAGTACATGTTTTGTTCATAGGTTGAATGTCAGATTTGTGATGAACTTGGACACTCAGCTACTGAGTGCCAATTTCTATACTCTCCATGTAAAGAAGCTACATATGATGGTATCCGATTGTTGGGCATATCGCAAACAGCTCGCAATCCAGGAAGGAAATACTTGAAGTGTCAGCATGCTACATGTTAAAGTTATTTGCAATGGTTGGATGAAGTTGTTTATGAAAAACTTTCTGGGATTGGATCACGCACGTCAACAAACGAATGCTTTAAGTGTGGTTAGGCAGGCCATTGGATGCCCGATTTCCCTTGGGTAGACTACGAATGCAAGAGAAATGACTGTAGGGGAAGGAGGACTGTTAAGATTAACAAGTATGGATTAAATGTTGGAAAAAGTACTTGAAATGCAAAAGATGTGGGGGATTTGAATGGCTTCATGATGCACTAAAGATGGAGGCAAGAAAGAAGACAACCACTTTGGTTGCGGAACCCATTGTTACCCTAAAAATGACCCTGTCAGAATTTTCAAAACTAAATATCAATGGATGAACATATAATTTGGAATGCAAAACTCTGTCAACTTAATCTTTAACTTCTGTCAGAGTTTTAGCTTTGTAATGGACATGTAATCTGTTAGAGTTTTGTTATTTGTTAGACATGTAATATGACATAAGTTTTTGTGGATTGTAAGGCATGTAAGACTAGTTTCTTAGTTAAAGGATTCTCTGGTTATAGTTTACAAGTTATTATACAATTTATAAGGTGTGAATTCTTAAGAGTAATTCTTAATATAGAGAGTTAAGTTTGTACTTGAACAGATAATGTGATTTGACTGGAATTGTGAGATGTATTGTTGAGTTTTAACTTGTAGAGTTTTAGCTATTCAGACAATGTATTGGAACTGTGAGATGTACTTGAACAGACAATAATAAGCAGGATACAAAACCCCGACCCTGTCAGAGTTTCCTTTCGTAATTCTCTGTTTCCTTTCGTAATTCTCTGTCATGATTTGGAAAGTTTTAAGTGCTTGTTAGACAAGTACATTTTCCTTTCAATTATCTTGAATGCCACCAAAACCCCGACCCTGTTAGAGTTTTAGATTGAAACAACCCAAACACATCACCAAAACTTGCAGATATACATATCTATGAAACCTCAACCCTGTCAGAGTTTTAACTTCTGACAGCCCAAACACATCACCAAAACCCCGACCTTGTCAGAGTTTTAGATTGAAAACTTAAATAAACTGAAGCCCTTGTTTCACAGAACTAATAAAACTGAAGCCCTACTCTTTCACATAAAAACTGAAGCCTTATGACATAGAAACAAAAGCCCTCTGACATAAAAACTGAACTCACCTACAAGGGCTTAAATTGAATTCAAACGAACAATTTCTCTACAGCTATTAAACTGAATTTCATAAACTCCAACATAATCCATACACCAAAAAAAAAATGAAATGAAGAAGAGAACTAGAGTACTGAACAAAAAAAAAAAAAAAAAACAGTCGAGTTGCAATGACTCGATCTACTAAAATACTCAAAACACAGTCGAGTACTCAACTACATACACCATCTTTTGGCATTCCCTTTACCACTAGGTACCTTTCCTCTTGTCTGAGTTGTAGGTCCACTAGCTATTGACCTTGTCTGAGTTGCAGGTCCACCAACCATCTTCTTTGGAGTTATTTTCTTTGTAGTTATGGTATTTCTAGTCTGTCTAGCCATTGACCTTGTCTGAGTTGCAGGTTGAGCTAATGATGCTCCTCTGACATAACTTCTTGATGATGTTACTCTGACAAAACTTGTTGATGATGCATTAGTTCGGGTATCCACTTTAGGCATTGGATTAACTGTTGCTGGCATGGATGTAGTATTAGTAGGATATGTTTGTTCAACTGGTATTGAATCAACTGCTGCTGGCATGGATGCAGTGTTACTAGGAACTGATTGTTCAACTGGGATTGGTATAAATGCAATGTTACTAGGAATTGATTGCTTAACATCTGTTGAAGCAACTGGATCAAGTGGAGCATTCCATCTACCTCTTTTCTGACTAGGAAGCTATGAACATAAATAAATAAGAAGTTAACTTAGCTATGAATATAAATGGACACAAAAGAACATACACAAACAATTACCTTTGTGAATATGGCACCATTTGGACCAACTAAGTTTAAAACACCTCTTGGTACAATTGGATTCTTGTACTTTCTCACCTGTTAAAATGAAGAAATTAAATAGCTTACATGTTTTGGTTTTCCTAATAGACCTTCAAACAACATAAAATAAATTTTAAAAAGGAATACTTACAGGTTCTGGGGGTATTTTTGTAACAACATTATCTTTGGCTTTGGCTTTCCTTTGGGGAATACTTACAGTCTCATGTATGACATCATTCATTTCCATATTCATGTAATTACCAGTCATTTCTTCATTCATAGGAGTGTCATCATTCACTTGGTTTTCCTATAATGAAAGTTAGTGACTACTCAAAGTAATTAAATAACTAAAATTTAATTCAATTAAGTAACTTACAGGTGCATTTAGTATCTCTTTACATCCTTTCCTGTTGTGGCCAACCTTCTTACATCTTTGACAAGTCATTTTTCTACCTTTTCTACTAACAACATCTGCTTTCTTACTTGGTTATTCATGGAAGTCCTTCCTCCGCAACTTCTTTGGCCTGCCTGGCATTCTCCTATTTTTGGGTGGCAAAAACTTTGCAACCTTGGTATTTATCCAGAGATTCTCACCATTCATGGGTCTGGGAAAGTGTGAGTATGCCTTCTTCTTGCTCTCAACAAAATATCAGTGTGCAACATATTTCTCAGGTTCATCTCCACTATTAAACATTGCAACAATGGAATGACAGCAAGGAATTCCACTGAGTTCCCACAGTCTCCAAGTACATGTCTTATGTTTCATGTCCACTTTATAAGCTATCGTATCCCTTTGATTTCAAACTGTTGATTCCCAAAATAAAATACCGTCCAGTGCCTATTTTCCAGCTTGTTTGCCTCTAACTTTTCTCTAGCTCTAGGGCATATAGTATCCTCCCATCCTCGCATCATATATACTATCTTGACCATTCTTTCCATCAACTTCATTCTAATCTCCTCAAACATAGAGATTATTGGTTTACTCCTAGCTTCAACAATTGTACCATTAAACACTTCACACATGTTGTTCTCAATAGCTTCATAAGTAGAGTGAGTTGCAAAAAAGGCCCTTGACCATGCAACTGGATTCTTATCCATCAAGTATGTATGTGCTGCCTGGTTCACTTTCTTTAACTCCTCCATAGCAGTATCAAATTCTTGAGGTATACTAGCTTTACATGCCTTCCAAAAAGCAAGTTTGAGCTGCAGCCCACAATATTTTTTCTTAAAATTTGCATAAATGTGTCTAGCACATGCCCTATGCTCAGCCAATGATAGGCACAACTGTAGGGCCTCAACAAGTACTTTCTGTTGATCTGTGATAAATGTGCACCCTTGTCCATCTATCTAAAATATTAAAATCATTAAGCAATCTGTCAAGGAACCAACACCAAGAGTCTTTGTTCTCACTCTCCACTTGTGCCCATGCAATAGGGAACATTTGGTTGTTCCAATCCCTTCCTACTGCAGTCAGAAGCTCACCCTTGACAAATCCCTTTAAAAGACAACCATCTAGACCTAATACAGGTCTACATCCTTCCAACCAACCCTTCTTCAAACTATGAAAACAAACATATATCCTCTGGAAATGACCTACTGGTAGTGGTGCATCCACATCCATTGTACTGGGTTAGGCCTATCAACCTCTATTTTCACTGTACTACTTGGATTAGACCTTAAGATTTCATGTGCATAGTCAGACACCTTGACATAATGAAGCTCTAAACCCTTGTCAACACCACCTAAAACTTTCCTCTTGGCTCTCAGACATTGTGTTGTAGTTACTTCTAATGCAAATTTATTCAAGATTTCAGCCTTAAAGTCTGCAAGCTTCTAGGTTGGATTAGCAAGTATCTTATTGTAATACCTCTTCGTAAGCCACTTAGAATTCCCCATTTTAACACTGTAGTTTCTACCACACTTGTGTACCTTTCTCAATGTTTTGATTTGAAAAGTTGATGAATCTTGCATGCGGCCTCCATGGACACTTTGGAGCACAAAGAGCTAGAAGTTGTGTTGCCCTATTATTCTTATACCAAATGGAAAAACCATTTGCAACTGAGAAGTTGCTCAAACACTCCTTCAAATGTTGAGGAGAGGTAAACTTTAGCCCAACTTCAGGCACAAATGTAAACATGTCCTGTTGACCGAGGGTTGTAAATAGGGTAATTAGCTCTTGGGTTCCCCCTATTGACAACATGAGTGTCACACTCATAATCTAATTTTGACTTAGGAGTGTCATAATCATCACTATTAGCATACTTAGTATCATAACCATCATTAACATGATAAATAGGTACATCCACAACTTCATTATGTGGGTTAGTCATTAGTTCAGTACGTGGTTTAGTCATTGGTTCAGTAGGTGGTTCAGTGATTGGTTCAGTGGGTGGTTCAGTAGCTGTTTGTTTACCTTTTTTGGAAGCCAACTTCTCAGCCTTCTTTTGTGTATTTTATACCATAACCTCTATCAATTCTTCATCATCAGTGGCAAAGTCTAAACTTCCAGCTTCGCTGATGTCATCAACACCCCTTTCCTCTTCAAACTCATCTTCAACCTCAAACTCACACTCTTCTTCTTTATGGACAACATACACATCAATGCTTCCATACACAGTAGCTTGGTTTAACATTTCAGAAATAGATCTTTCATTGCCGATTAATTTAAGACCTTCTGCTAGAAACAACCCAGGATAATGATAACATACTTCCAATAATTGTAGTTGAGTACATAACCCAATTGAGCAACCTTAGCATGAAGATCATACAAGTTCATAGCAGCAGGATCAAGACCATAGTACACTTGCTTATACCCAGCTTCATAATGCAATATTGGCTCCCAATAGAACAAACCACCATGGTGTAATTAATACTAAGTTGAATGATATAAGCTTTTTACTACGTTAGAGATTGACTCTCTAATTTGGCGAAAGAGCGAATTCAAAGTTTCCTTACTCACGATCTTCGTGTTCGTAAAGTTGAAATAAGGATTCGAACCAACCTAAAGTCTACGACAACTACAATTTGGTTTTTACTCTTAGGGAACTAGTGAGTAAGTTAATACAAATACTAAGTTTCTTTCCTACACAAACATTAAAGAAGAACATTAAGATTAGAAATCATGAAACTAAGACAAAATACAAATTGCTAAAGAAAAAGGTGGAGAGCCAATCCTCCTCATGTGAAACTAACTTTTTGATGTTGATTAGAATAGGTTCATTTGATTCTTCCTAGACTCATAGACAAGCCATAATGGAAGAAAACTTGATCCCTTGCATGTATGGCTCATCTCTAAGCTAATACATGTTATGTTAAAGTGGAACCACGTAATGACTTATCTTTAAGCTCATCACTTTGATTCCTAACTAGACACTACACCAACTATCATTTTGGGATAGGATGTAGGTCTAGTTGTTCTTCATAAACAACTAACCAATCCAACAACAAATATTTTCCCTCACATGAGTTGGATTAACTCCCCTAAAGGGAAGTTAGCTCATGATCCTTGGGACAAAGGATTACTAGTTAGAAATACAAAAAGAGAGAGAAAAAGAGAAAAAAGAAAACTAACTATCTAAACTCACTTGATTTTTATTTATTTCTTAGAAGAAAACCAAAGTTTCCTCCATTAAAACTATTACAAGCTTTTCTTACAAAACTAAAACTAAATAATAAAAATGGCTAAGGAACTAAAATAATACAAGGTAAGGAAAAAAAGTCAAGGGAGTAAATGGAGTGTCCCCCCCCCCCTTGTTTTGTTTTCTTCTCCATATGAAAGACATCTCATTTCCTCCCATGTGAAACATCAAACCACATTTACTTCATTTTTATCCACCACATTAAAACAAAGTGACACCTTGCCTTTTTTTTCACTATTAACACCTAATCTAATTAATTACATGCAAGGTGTCAACTTTGCACCAATAATTTGTCATTTTTGTCTTGACATGCTCTATGATTGATGACTCATCCAATCTTGTGGGCCTGCATAGTGGGTCCTATGTGTAGTCCAGTGGCGGTCCAGGTCTTTGGGCAATTTTACAACTTCCCGCCTATGCGTAGAGTTCATCGCCCTGATTGTCTGAGCAGCTCACTTGTTGCATTCGGAATCCTGGTTCAAGAGGTAGGAGCTTCGGAAGTTTGATGCTTCTGTGAGGATTTGGAAGAATTCATATATATGTCGTTCCTCGTGCTTTATCGCAGGTTTAAACCATATTTCCATGTTTACTGTGAATACCTGCAAAAGTATGAAAACATATTTATTTCATGATTATTAAACACATAGTTAACCAAATTTATATGTCTCAACGGGGTTTCATAATACACTTTTGGGTGCTTATCACACTACCCCCAAACAGTACTTTGCTTGTCCTCAAGCAAAGAAGAGACATTAAAACAGATAAGTGGCAAAAAATGTGTAGTCCTAACTAATTCTCGTTTCGCAGAGTGCGGTTGCATTGACCATATACAACAAGGCCTTAAACCACTAGGAATTTCCTAGTGGACAAGTTATAGCCTCGTGAGAGTTTTCTAGAGAAGATACTCACAAACTTCATTTATACTACAACGACTCAGTGACAGAAACTCCTTTCCTAAATTAATCTCAGATATCCATACATCTCCTTAGCAGGGAACGAGGATTGATTTCTTTGAAACTCAAGTTAATATGTATTCAATAATTAAAACATCTACATATGATCATGCATGCAGTGAACTTTTCATTGAAATGTACTAGCGAGGGTTGTTTCAAATCCTTTGGAGAGTGTACCTAAATGGGTTCTCACAGGTATGTGTCAAAACACAATTTCACTCAAAAAATTTCCACTCAGGTTTTGTTAACTCTAGTGTGCAGTGGGCACACGTTTCCTCACATCTCAATGATAGTCAGAGGAGCCGATGTCGATCAATCACGTCTACTACTTATTATCACACCACCCTACTCCTAATTGAGCTAAAGGTCTTTATTAGGTATTGTGGGGCTTAGGTGATAGTGTACAAGAAAATGGAAATGGATAGTCAAAATTTACGAGTATGAGAGAATAGGGTCTTCATATATTTACACTAGAGAAATCCTTGTTTTCTTTCTTTCTTCTAACTGAGTTTTCCAACCTTGCTTTTATTTTTTGATGTGAATCCAATGCTCTAGTGCAAGACAGTCCTACATTAAGCTACAAGAATATTTTTTCGCTTCTATTATCTATCAAACAATTCCAATATTATTTAGAAAAACCTCATTGATTATAAAACCTGACAAGAAACTTAACATGAGAACGCCGTATATGAAGCTATAAAGATACAATATTTTACTTAAAAATATAAAGTTTAACCAACCCCATAAGTTAAAATCTTAATGTCAAAAACTTGTTACACTAAAAACACTACGTTAGTTGTTACCTTGAGCAGATCAAACACTTAGTTAGAAGCGAGAACAGCAACGACATCAAGCACCTTCAAAATTTTAGAATATTGAACCCCAAATCATGAATTCAACAGAGAATGATTAAAAGTAAGCAAATTGATTCAAAACCAAAGCATTGGAAATTCAAAGCAACAACCAAGAAGAGAAATTGGTACCTTATGAATAGAGAACTGGAAAAGCTATAAGCTTGTTTGATATCTGAATTAGAACCTTAAGAAACAGAGATAAACTTGTTACTTGGAAACTTATATATCAATCTTTAACGAAATTTTATCAAAATGTCATTTTTTTTTTCATTTTAAAAACAAACTTTTACTAGATTCTTTAAAATCAACAAAATATACAACAAGCAGCAATATGTTTAGATATAACAATTGAAGAAAAAAAATAGAAAATAACAAGTTTAGATATAAAACAAATTATTATTTTAGAGTTGGATAATTTAGTGAAATATGTTTGAAATTAAAATTTTTTTATGTCGGTATGAAATTTGTAAACCCTAAACCTCAAACCCCCAAACTAGTTTATGATTCACAATTTGAAAAAGAAAATAAAAAATAACAAGTTTAGATATAAAACAAATTATTATTTCTAATAATTAAGTGAAATATGTTGGTACGAAATTCGTTAACCCTGAAACCTGAACCCCAAACCCCAAACTAGTTTATGATTCACAATTGAAAAAATAAAATAAAAAATAATAAGTTTAGATATAAAACAAATTATTATTTTAGATTTTGACATGTTTAATTACATTATTTTAGATTTTGGCATGTTTGATTACATGTTTTAACTTGGTTATATATATACTATGTCATAACAGATAAATAGTGCAGAGTGCATGTAATTGTATTGGAGTAACTAATTGTGTTGTTCCTAACCCAATTTTTTAAATCGGATTTCAATTTTCCTAATTCAATTGGGATGTGTTGATAATTGATCATTACTAATTCAATTTTGCAGATAATTGTTTAAATAAATTATTGTACAATTACGGTCGATTAATGATTTGTATTATAAGAAAAGTGTTCGGTGTTTATGTATGTATAAGAAAAGTGTAATTGGTGTTTATGTAATCAATTTTTATTGGTTAATCGGGCTAATCATTGGTTAATTTGTAATTTCCTTGGTTTTTATAACTTCTCAATTATTTTAGTCCAAACGACATCACCACATCGACCCATAGAAGCCCTAAACGATATCTTCAAGCCGTTTACATGCACACTCAAACGATGTGACCAAGGGGGCCATGGAATTCTAGAGAGCCAAGTTTTAAACGGCAGGCTCAGACCGAGTTCGTGTACTCTTAAACGATGTGGTGAAGTCGTTTGCATGCACACTCAAACGATTTGGTCAAGACGTTTAAGTGTATACTCAAACGACATTGAGGGATCGTTTGAGTGCACACCCAAACGGCCCGAGGGGTTCGTTTTGGCGAGACCGGTTGAATTGGTTGCTGGGTTTGAGCTTTGATGGCAAACTTGTAATTTTTTTTTTTTTTTTTTTAGGAATTGCCCAATCCAATTTGATGAGTGCCCGATAAGAAACTGGTTCTAACCAGTTTTTTCCGGATTTTTTGTTCGGATTTTGGGTGTCGTGCCCAACATAAATTCAGACCCTAAATTACCCAACACAAAATGGGGTCTGTCAATAACAGGACAGACCCTTTAGTAAATACCAAAAGAAAGCCTGCCAACTTCCTATTGTGCAAGATCAAAAGTAAGAGTGTTATGATCCCTTCTGAGATTTATTTACGTATCGGGTCTTTTCACTCCTGCACTAATACTTTTTTGTTTTAATTATTTATTTTTTATTTGTTCATCTCTTTAATCCTTAAAAGTTCGTATATTACTTTCTGCTTATTTGTAAACAGGGTAGAGAACCAGTTCTCATCCTAAAAGTTCGTATATTACTTTCTGCTTATTTGTAAACAGGGTAGAGAACCAGTTCTCATCCTATTTTAGATTCTTATCTTGAATGTGTGACTATCGTCCAGAGAGCAGCCTTCCGAGACTACGGGCTCTTGGTTAAACAAATTAATTTGAAGGGATGCAGAGTACTATTGGTAGTATTTTGGCCACTCTAAAACATCTTTAATTTGTCTCAGAAACGTTAGCCTGTTATACAAGTTTAGCCATTCAAAATGCTCGTCTTTGTAACATAACCACAAACAAGTTTTACCGAATATCTTAAAATTAGTACCTACTTCTCATCGACTGATCTACCAATGCATAGGTAACTGAAATTATTCTAAATCGGCCAAGCATCACACAACACACATATAGTCATTACCACAAAGTGAATTATATATAGAGTATAATTTTCTGTACATATAGGTCTCATCACGATGAATTGTATAATAGATATAGAGTTAAATTTTCTGAACAAATGTCTTCATCTGTAAAGCCTACAAAAACAAGCCTTCAGTCGGCATTCTATGCAGTCAGGCCATCGGTAGTGCTGTTTGTCATAACCTTGAAGAATCCTGCTGGATTTGCTACTTTGTTACCTGCATTTTCAGACGTTCCTTCTGGCATCAAGGACAACCTGGCCAACTTGAATTATTAATACCTTGGTTTCCAATATGTCCATGAATATATACTTTGGGCTCCTTCAACTGCGTTGTTTCACCATGAAAGTGAAGAAGATAATTAGTTAAACAACAGCTGCTGTTCCATTAAACACTTCCTGCATAGGATTGATCCTTACCAATACAATGGGAGGAAGGCCAACTTGAAGACGAGCTCTTGAGAAGCCATGTGAAGCATACAAACACTTGAAACCTTCAATCTCGGAATGCTCGCTGTTAAAGAGACAAACATATGATTATTTGCAAAAAGAAAGGGAAAATCCAATATCAACATCAAGAAATCCTACATCCCCAGGAATTAAAAGTTGCTTCCTGAGACAAAAAATCAGGTCATACTGAGATGTGAAAACATTTAACTGAGTGAACAAGCCAATATGCCGAGTTCATTTTTGGTTTCCTGCTTGAGTTTTGCATCTGCCTCCATCCAAATCAGAATATAGCATAATATCATATCTACAATCAGCCCTTAATTCAACTTTTAAGTCCACATTTTTTTTGGATGTGTGCACAATGTGGCTCTAATGAATGTGGCTCTATCCCTCTCCATATATATATGGCTTTGTACATTTTGGGAGTGGCTCTATCCCTATATATATATAGCCTCTACGTCGAATGACAGGATACCATTTTCTTCCCAGGGCAATCTTGCACTAGGCAACTTAGGCAACAAACTAAGGCCCCACTTGCACCAAAGGCCCCACTTTTTCATTCTTATTTACTAATGGTAAAGATAAGTGTGTTTTTCAAAACTTTTAGACCAAACATGGACTTTTCTTTCTTTTATTTGATCTCTAATATGAGCACTTTTAAAATAGCAAAAATGAAATTGCCAAAATATCACAACAGAACGTCGGAAAGCCTTCTTACAATATGACCCAAAACTCATCTTCCTTCATCATTTTGCTAATGAAGGTCTCAGAATATCTTCTTCCTTAGGCCCAAATTTGGCAGTTAGACGGCCATGTTTCTTTCTTTTGATAGTTCAGGTACAGTATAACTGTATAAGTGCATAAGAAAATAAAAACTCACTTAAGAAGATACGTAAAATTTCTTAGGCAAAATTCTTGGATGGAAATTCCTTCTTCTTTGGAGTACCTGACATGTACCAAAAATTTCATGCCAAAAGTATGAAATATTAGAGAAGGTCAAAATGTTGGAAGTACCAGGCAAAACAGCAAGTTACATAACGAGAAACATTGACTATATGTCCATCTGTAATATGAAGGCCAAAAGAACAGTCATATATTATCCACATTCTTTGGTACTATTAGATGGGCTTAATTACGGAAAAGTACAATGTACTTCAACGGAAATTAAAATCACTTTGGTTATTAGTTGCCACTTCATCAAGCTGGCAGTTTCTGATCTCATTACTACCTACGCCATTTCTGCCACCATGACCTCCTCAATGAACGACGAAGATGTAAAAAAGTGGAAATTACACCGACTTGTAATTCAAAAAGCAGTACATTTCACAAAACTCAATATGCACTAGTAAACTGATTTTTTTTTCATAATTAAAACTTCTTACACAAAGATTAGGTATCCGTTGTATTATACATGTCATTACCAAAAAAAAACAAACGAACAAACAAAGTGGCCCAAGAGTGTGCAGCTGTTACAACAAGCTAGAGGCATGGTGATAATACCTCCATGGAGCGGTTCTCTCACAAAAACGGGAGATTCCATTCATTGCTGAGTAGGTGTCAATATGAACCCACTGATCTACCTTCTTGTTTGTCTCATAGGCTGCAACAATGAACAGTTTATCATCTATTCCACAATAAACAGTCTACAAATATAATTACATTTATAAATAAAATTAGCAATAGCCAAAATGATGGATTGATTATAACTTCTTATAAATACAAAATGTCTCATATTCCTCCATGTATAGAGTAAACATGATACTCTTCATTTGCCCAAACATTCTGATGTCAGGCGTGGCTCCTATTACTTCTACAATTGGTTTTCACTATTTTGTCAGTTTTGTTGACACTTTAGCCAATGCATGGGGTTGTATTTGATGAGCTACAAAATGAAGTGAGTGCACATTTTGGAACCTTTCATATCATGGTGCATACTCAGTATGGGAAGAAGATAAAAGTATTGTGTTCTGACAGTGTAGCGGTTCAAATAGTTTTTTATGACGAGCAAGTAATTCAAGACCAAACTTCATGTGTCTCCTCACAGTACGAGAACGGTATTGACGAAAGAAATAAAATTCATTTTACTAGAAATGGGAAGAGTTCTTTTGATTGGTGTTGTATGTTCCATGATATCTTCGTTCTGAAGTCGTTTTACGCGTATTATCTGTTCAATCGGTTTCCATCTAGGGTCTTGGGGTTTCAGGTCTTGGGTTTTCCCCGCCTGCCTCTGAGAGTCTTCGGGTGTTCCTAAGTTGTCTGTATCTTGGGTTCATAGTGGAATAAACTAGTTCTTAAAAGTGCTAAAATGTGTCTTCCATGTGTATTCAAATACACAGAAGTGCACAAATGCTTTAATCCAGGTACTCGTCGTTGAATTTTTACCATAGATGTCTCATTCTTTGGGGAACGACCTCATTTGTAGGTCTTGAACATAGTTGGGTCCAGCAAGAGTGGTTTAATCAAACTACAGGTGATGATCCACTAGTCCACTACCACTATTGTTCCCAAGTCTCCAATTATTCTTGAAAAATGTCCGCTAAAACACACGGCTCTTGTCTAAAATGTGCAAGGCAAAACGCAAAACATAAATATATGTTATAGCTTCAAGTTCCAAAGCGCACCTATCTGATGCAAAACTTTCAGAGCATGGCCACTTGGGTAGTTCTCATATGACGCCATAAGTGTTATGCCAGAGCACCCTAAACTAAAAATAAGAAAAACATCAATTTAGAGGTACAGGAGGTGTATTATTTGCAACTAAGATTACAAGAATAAGCAATCTACGTCAAACCTAATCAGAAGAGATCCAAGCATAATGAGATAAAACCACTTCCAGACTGCCTTCTTTCTATTGTTATATCTGGAAAGAAACAAGATGAGAAATTTTAATATTGATTGAAAGATAAAGTAATTCAGTTGAGAAGAACTAAATAACCGTGCTTAAACTGATGGCAAAATACTGCTAGAAAACGCACTGTTGGGACATAACAATTAAAAGTGGCATTACCATGATAAGCTTTAACATTATGATTGGACGATTGCGTACTTCTAGCTTTACCTTACCTTGATAGAAGTATTCATTCAGATGAAGGAGGCTTATGGCATATCATAAACTTACACTGGCAAGCGTATATCAAAGAAACAAACAAAACAAAGCAAACAAAGATCAAATCCTAATAATACTAGTCTTGTTGTGCAGTTTGATGTGCATTCCTGTTATTCTCAACTTTGTTTGATAATTTAATTCATTCTTGTACTTTCTCCAGGAAGTGTCTCTTTTGGAAAGAGAAAAATACCTTGCCTTGAATGGAAGAAACCATATTATCGGAAAATGGCAAACCTAAGCAGCTTCCCTAATTCAATAATTTCTACAAAATGGTACTAACATTACAATGTTAGGCGTAAAACACAGTCATGAATCTTTGATCCAGGAAGCCTAATTGGAAACTGTTGTCCTTGTCTTGCTAACCTAAAGAAGATTGACTCATTAGATCTTGCCCTGAATCTGTAGAAACATAAACATAAGTACAGAGATTATGAAACTTACAATCTGCTAGCTGCAACCGCTGCTGATAAGTTGAACATGGGAACTGCACCAATTATGAAGCGAAGCTCCTGTGGCATCATATATTCATTGTAACACATATAATTGTATTTTAAATCGGTAATACTGAAGTTACATCTCATGTACACTACCTTGTGAGGAAGCTTAGAGTAAAGCAAAACAAACAAGAAAACTGGCAAAATGTACCACACGATTCTCCTATCAAGTAGAATGCCAAGCTGCAAAAGAAACAAAATATAGCCATGTGACAGTTTCTCTTGCCTAATTTAGCTCAACCTGCAGTATTAAAAGAATCAAAGTCTTGTATTCAACAATATTTAAAATAATATTCCATGTTTAGAAACCATAGATTTATATTTTACTAACCAATTGAATTGTTCTAAACCATAAGTTTAGCCCTTTCCTGGAATTTCTAACATTTTCTTCTTTATTTTTCATCAATTCGTTTATGATCTCTCTAGCTGTAAACTTAGTTTGGAAGGTTGTAATCAATCCTAGCCGTACATGGATCCTTCCTTGTTTGGTGGAACAAAGCTTAGACTTCATATAATTTGTATACACTCACCAAAAAGAGAGGATATGCTGCAAGCAATGAACGAGGAAGAGCTGAAGTGAAGTACCAATGGAATGCATGTGTCTAAAAAGCCAATGTTAAGTGTATCACAAATATAGACAACTTGATGCAGATAATTTTATCCAAATAGTTTTGCACCTAACAAGAAAAAAAGTGTTTATGCATCGCGAGGAAAGCCATAACTTTGATGTCCCTGATACATTGCATTAGCACCCCATCCCCATTTTAGGAGCCAAAAGAAAATCATAATAAGAAAAAGAAAAAACACGCCTTCCCACTGATGATATCTCCTACTCCCTCCAATCCCATTTCTGAGAACACAGATTGTTTGAACGGATGGGCTGATGAGGCAGTACTTTACTCACTTCCATAATGGACCACCCCACAATGGATTTAGAGAGGTGATAGATTGAATCTGCGAAAAAAAACTCAATTTACACTGACCCTTCACTATTTCTTGATGCTAGATCTCTCCCTCGAATGAACCATATCGTTAAGAGAAACATATACCAGAGTAGAAGAGCTTGCCCAACCCATGGGTAAACATTTGATAATAGCCTCAATAGACCAGACGTCTCTCTTGGTATATCATGTTAATCGGTAAGAGCATAAAGAGAAACATTATGGAGCTATAAAGATAGTTCTTCAAAATACTGTTACATATTTATGTAATTCCAATGTACCCTGCAGGTTGTGTTGACCATAGTAAACTAAGAAACCGAAAGATTATGTTGTAACTGTTCGTTTAGAAATTTCCCGAAAAACTAATCATAGGTTCTTCCCTCCATTGAAAGAAAACAATATTTGCTTCCATCTGACCATTCTAGGATTACAAAGGACTATCTTTAGGATAAACAGGATGAAATTATTAAGCACGCCAAAATCAGGTTTCAGGATTCACCTACAATCGCATTTTCTCATACATTACAGTGCCATAAGGCTAAGTCCAATGGTGCGACAAAACACCAAATATGACGGGAATTGTGATCCAATGGTGTGTCAAAACGCTAACCCGCCAACACTATCGGTATAACTTTACCCTATCTATACCGCCAGTTTTAACGATATAGTGTACGGTCTACATGCCAATACGAGTGGCGGCCAGAAGAAATCGAAGAAATCTAATCTACACGCCATACTGTGTGGCGGCTGGAGTTTTGGTTCGGTGGCAAAAGAGGGAGAGAGAGTTGGGAGAAAGGATAAAATGGGGAGGGGGTTTGAAACAGAAAAATCTACACGCCATTACCAATGGTGGATACAAAGCCAAAAAAAAAATTCCACCTGCCATTACCAATGGTGGCTAGATGGGCTGACTTTTTTGGATTTTCCTCTACACGCCTATGCCACTGGCGGGTAAAAAAACAAACAATTGGGTCCAATTACGCTATCCCGCTAACCCTATCCACTGTTGTATTGTGGTTTGGTGTTTTAGCGCTCCAAACCATTGGACTCAGCCTAACAGACACTGATTAGAGAGGCATCCCATATGCAATACCATGCCTTAATATTTAATAAGTATTTAAAGAATGACTCAAATGGATGTAAATTGGTAACAAACAAGAAATTGGTCATCAAAAATGGCAAAAGCATAAACGATCACATAAGCGTGCAAAAAGAAAAATCATGCCAATATGCAAACAGATATTACAGATAGAGAACAGATCATACTCTAGGACCAGAAGTTTTAATTATGATCCCTCTTGACACATCAAAGCACAACTTCAGATATAAGTGGGAACAGCTTGTAAATGCAACTGATCCCTCTCTCAGTGGCAGGTGTGCTGTACTGTGCCAAAAAGGATTAGAATTGAAACTTCTGCTCCAGGATCCAGTGATCAGTGCTCTTAAACTTTCTGGCAGTGCATTCTATGTTTCAAGAACAATAGGTGTTAGTTGACTTCAACCGTAAATATTTCTACACTTTCATAAAGGATACACCCCATTCAGAACTCCGGTTAAGAACAGAGTTAAACCACAAAACTTCAAATTCGGGCCATGTGACTTTCTTCCACATAACTGTATCAACTATTACAGTTAAACCTGAGTATTGAACAGAATGTTGTTAGCAGATATTGCTTGACTAATTGATGTAATAAAACAATGAAATTAAACAAACCTTGAAATAAACGATCAAATATACAAGCAAATAGAATTTGAAACCAACCTATGCACAATAGACCAAAGCTGATGCAGGTTTTAAATGCTTTCCACGGTGAGATCAATTTTTTCTGTCATAGAGACACAATATCATAAGAACCTCGTGGTCTAACCATAACCAAAAAACACCTAAGTTGAACAAATTTACTTCACATACCAATGGAAACAGGAAACCACAGGAGAAAATTCTGCAATTAGTAAATACGATGAAAACCAGTCATCTCAGACTATTTCAATACCCTAAAAGGTTATAGGAAATGTCGCATGTCAGCTTCTCTCAAGCATTCTTTTCTCTACAATAACAACTGGATGTCTGGATCCTTGACTATATATTCATAGTTCAGACGGGGAGCTATACCTTAGAAAAGCTCCAGATTAATCAAATATCAAAACTTATCAACTCCCTGATCAAAATTAAATATTCACAAGCCAATTGGATTGCAAAAATGTCACATGCATAACCAACGTAGATGTTACAGTTTAACATGGGATGTAATCCATGCACAGGAATAATTATGAACTGCGACTATATCTTGAAATAATAGAACCAAATAATATAAACATTTCTTGAGTATCAAGAGATCCAGGTTCGAGTCTCACCAAATACCAAGATTTTGAACTTCTTATGCTAATTCCTTGACTGAGCAAAAAAAGTATATATATCATCAAAATTACCGTTACGCGTAAACATTTTGTATTGGGGTATACTGGTGTGCAAGCTAAAAAGGACATATGCCAACACCTGAAATAGGTACAAGGAGCTGGCAAGGTTCTTTCCCAAGGCCAAGAAAACAGACTCAACGAGCAATTTCTAGATTGGAGTTAAAGAGTGTAAAGATTTAGTTGATTTTCTGTTTTCTTTCCTTTCTCATGTAATACATATGATCTCATCCTAGAAATTTTTCCAGTTGGAACACCTAACAGGTTTTAATTTTACAACGCAAAGAAAAACTAACTGCACAGACTGACAGAGATGAGAGAGTATAAATTTACATAAAGTTTTATAATCTTTCATTGAAAATTTTTGAAAGAGTAAATTAATAGCCCTCAGGAATCCACCAACTTCAAATGAGGTGAGCCTCTCTGCCTTGCCAGGCATGACGGTATGGTCTTTTAAAATTCTCAAAAACACAGTTTTTGGAGTGTAGTCTTGAGTTTCAACAATGAATACTGCATTCTTCATGATTCATTTTTATCCTTTTCCACGCAAAAACTTTGTATTTACATAAAATTTAGACACATGTAACAGCAGATAAAACTTTGCAATTTTGAAAATTAAGAACACAAATGAGTTTAATACGAAATCAGAGACTTACCAGCAAAAGTTCAAGGCCAATAGGACCAATAAGCGGCAGCATGTCACATCTGAAGACAACTGTAGCAAAAATCTGACCTTTGCAAAAAAAAAAAAAAAAAAAAAAAAAATCAATAACATGCCAAGGGTTCAAATGTGTCTTTATCTATATTGCAAACTCTCAAACACTACTAAGGGAACTGAGGCCAATAAAACCAAACAGAAGTCAAAGTCACTGGTCTCCAAATTGATAACTAGAAAATAGGTATGTAAAACAGCCAATAAAACTCATGCAACGAAATGGTACGACCGTACGACGCAAGAATAGAGACAATTTATTTTATTTGCACTATCATATCAATCGCACTTCCTTGAGATATATCTTCCACTAAAGGACACCAGATCCAAAGAAAACCCTGAACATACCATGGATAGTTGGAGTGGCTTCCGCCCCTGGAGCAATCAAACTCACCCAGGATTGAAGATAATCCATGTGGTTTTCTGCAATGATCTCTCTCTCTCTCTCTCTCTCTCTCAGGAGCACATTTTCAACCAAAGGAATATAAGCTCTTTGACTAAGATAAAGGAATATAAGCTCTTTGACTGAGATAATGACCTCCTACAAAATAGGGATATATAATTTAATTGTCTCATATTCTTCTCCAGCCAGAGGACCCCACATGATGGAAAATGTATGATAATCTACAATCTGCTTCCCTCAGAGAGATGAACTCTCTTAACTAAGGAAAGCTCCTGCACCAACCGTTGAACTACCCCCCGACCCACCCCTGACTGACAGACAGAGTGACACCACATCTCCCGTGAGTACTGACAGTGGATGAGAGTGTGACTCACCGACTCCCCTTAAGACATACAAAGAGGACAAAAGTCAATTTCTTTGCCCTAATGAAATTATCTATTTTAGGAATCCTGTTCAGAGAAGCACACCGCATATCCTGGACAAGCTGTCAAAGGCTCCGCCTGGGCGGGCGCTTGGCCAGGTTTTCAGCAAGAACGCTTCGCCCGTCACCTGAGTGACCTGACCATCAGCAGTGGCCCAGGCGGTTATTAGGCGGAGCGTTTTCAAAAGCAGCACAAAGCGTTAATTATATATAGATGTGGATGTGGATGGGTGTGGGTGTGGGTGGGTGGGTATTATTTTTTAAGGAAAAAAAAAGAGGGGGGTTCTAAACGTAGTCCAAGAATTTTAGGAAAGAAAAAAAATGCCTTTTTCTTATAAGCGGACGCTCTAACCAACTGAGCTATGAGCTATGTGATTTACCACTACGTAATTTGTGATTTGCATGACACTCCAACACCTTGTGTTTAAAATATTTATGAATGTGATTTTACCACTACGTAATTTTGTTATTTGCATGACACTCCAACACCTTGTGTTTAAAATATTTATGAAATACGATTTATTCCAATAAGAAATCTATTTTTTTCATTTTTGAGATATAGACATGTAGTATATGGTACTGTAAAACACAGGATTATTTTTTTGGAGTCAAACAGTATGTTGACTAGTCAAAGGAGCCGCCTCGGTGCCGTTTGGGCAGCCAAGGCAGACTGAAACTGGTCTACCGCCCCGCCTTCCTTTGACAGCATAAGTTGGACTTCAAAAGGTAGGTGCTAGGAAAGTTCAGAATAGGATTTTGCTTCATTGTGAGATCAGAAGAAGTGAACAAAGGACAAAAAAGAAAGACTTATAAAATCTTCCAATCTTGTCAATAGCCCAAATAATACAACTGTTTCTCTGTTCCAAGCTAAGACATTATCAGAAGATCTTCCAAGTAACAGAGAAATCTGTTGAGCCCCTGGAGTATTCTTTTGACTATGGGAAACCAACACCATTTTGTAAATAATGTCTTAGCTTTAACGTAGCTAAAGTAAAAGCAATCAATGTGGATCACGAGTAAGAAAGACGGTGGAGCCTAGATTATAATGATTTCATCATACATACCAAACACTTCAGGGCTTCATAATAGTTTCCTTTCAACCAAAAACCATATGCCAAGTTGACTGCATACAAATAGCAGAATATCAGTTAAATATCTACAACAAACAATATTTTCAAGATTGTTACCAAGTATTCAAACGCCTCTACTGACAAACTTTCTTAAAACTTCTAACAAGAAGTCAAGCAAAGGACCCTATTTCAACATTCTCACTTTCTGAGGTGTTTTTTTCAATTTCGACCAACCTTTTTTGTTGATGTAAAACACCTGATTCATGGTCAAACATGAATTTTTTGCAAAAGAATGATTCCGTGATGACTTCAACCTCATCTTTAGTATTATGATTGTGGTTATGCTACAACAGGACTACAGGAGGGAAAAGAGGAAAGAATAAGGCAAAAGTGGTCAATTTGAGCTAGTCCATGAAGTTTGACCATAATAGAGGGGAGAACAGTAATTTAAAAGGCTAGTGTGAAAAAAAGAACACTTCGTAGGGTAACTCAAATTAATCCTGTTTCTAGTTTTCTACAAAAAAATGTGATGTATTTGTATCCAAGACTCCAGGACATAAACAAGTCGCATATGATTCCACTGCCATCATAGCCTTTGAATTGAAGAAAACTAATGTGGACATCTAGTCGAGTCCAAGCCCATGGGTCGTGAGCCCACTAGTTTAGTTGTTGCTTTATTGTTATTAGTATAAATAAGGGCTTGTATTTAAGTATGGGGGTAGTTGTGTTTGTGTTTATAAACTATTGAGTGATTATGAATAAAGATGAGACTTTTAAGGCTCTATAAAGTGTAGATTTTGATTAAGTGTTGCTTCCGCCGCTTCAATCTACATTATTTGGTATCGGAGCAGATTGCTTTTTGGGAGATTTGTGCAGAAACATTGTTCACAGTACTGTTCACCGAACACTGTTCGCCCCGATTACTATTCACCGCGAATCCAATCTTATTCTTGCAAATCAAGATATGTCTACAACGTCAGAAATGAAGAATTCATGGAGAACTCATGAATTCATATCTGTGTTGCATGGGTGGGTACAAGTACGAGTGTCGGGTTTGGACACGGGTACGGCAATTTGGACACGGCGAGGTCTGAAAATCAAGACACATGGACACGGCTAATATTCTAATTTAATATTATATTTTATTAAAACATAAATTATATTAAATAGAAAAAAAAAAATATATATATATATATATATATATATATATATATATATATATATATATATATATAGATTTTGATAAAGCCCATTAGCCATTTAAAACAGTTTTTGCTAAGTTTAGATCTTGAATATAACCATTTCAAAAAACCCCAAGTCCACATTGCTTATTAAAAGCCCTATTTAATCCTCTATATGGAAGAAAGAAACAAAAGAGCCCAAGCCCACATCACTTATTAAAAGCCCACTTCTTAATTGTCCTAAACAAACCCTAGATCTGGGTTGCAGCCGCCATGGAAGAAGATGGTGCACAGTCGACAACATCAATACACCACCACTCGACGAATTCTCGAGTTAGTCTACTCCATTTCTCGCTTTCTTCCTTCTTTCTTAATCTTCTTTTTTTTTAAACTGAGAATAGATTCGAATGGCAAATCTGTGTCGCGTTGATGTCGGTGTCAGTATCGACACGACATGACACGGAACACGCCGGAATAATAGGCGTACCCATGCAACACAGATTCATATTAACCCCTAGAGTACGGGTTGCTCGATTAGAAGAGTGGAGAGAAGCCTTGATACAAAACAGGTTTGATCGATTAGAAGAAGCGACTAGTCGACTTAGGGAGGGAGCTTTTGCAGCCCAAACCCCCATCGTTGGTGGAACTTCTATAGCCCAACGTAAAACACCGGTTGTTGTCGATGACAACAAAGAGAATGAACGAATTTATGAAATTGTTGTGTCATGTCTTGAGCGTGATAACAAACGAAATCAGCAAGTTCATCACCTTCCTTTGCAACAAAGACGTCCTACTGACCAGATCTATGAAGGTCTTGTTCCTCCAATTCAGCAAGCACAAAGTGGTGGTTATAATGATCCTTTTCTAACCAATTTTGAGAAGGTTTTTGTTCGCAACCACAAAGCACTTCAACACATACTTCGTGATTTCCAGTATCCATTGTGTTTCAAGAAAGGGGTACTAGCAGCATTGTGGTGCCATATTATTCGTCTGAGCTGATATTTGGGCAAGATTCAAGGTCGAATTCCTCAGAACCACGGGAGGGTGACGTATACAAGTTTGAAGTTTGAAGAGCTTTTGCATATTGGTAGGTTTTCATGTCAACAAGTTTGTGGTCAAGCTTCTTCAACTTTTTCAACCTGGAGAGTGTGATGTGGACATCTAGTCGAGTCCAAGCCCATGGGTCGTGAGCCTACTAGTTTAGTTACTACTTTATTGTTATTAGTATAAATAAGGGCTTGTATTTAGATTTGGGAGTAGTTGTGTTTGTGTTTATGAACTATTGAGAGATTATGAATAAAGGTGAGACTTTTAGGGTTCTATAAAGTGTAGATTTTGATTAAGTGTTGCTTCCGCCGCTTCAATCTACATTAAAAACCAATCACATTGCATCCATCACTTAAAAATTTCACCTTAAAGCAAAGTAAAAAATTGTGAATTTTCTACATGTTTTAATTATGAAAAGGAATCAACTTCAAGTTATTTCTTAAATGTGTATCAAACAAGTTGTTGATGCATAACATTAACCAATGTCCCCAAGTCACATCATGTAGAAAAAATGGCCAAGTCATCATGAATTTAAGGATTTACTTAAGTATTGCTTCAGAGGTCATGCAAGTATCAAAAGACAAAGGTAAAGTATTGGTACCACATATAACTGCCACTCGCACGAGTAGCACTTACCAATTGGATGCTCAACACCCATGAAACAAACTCAGGCATATGCCATGCCAGGTCAAGTCATTGTAGTTTTCAGAAAGCTAGACTATAATTTCTCACCAAATGTCAAACTGGAAATTGCTTTGGTAACGAAACATTATTTGAAAATAAATCCAGTGTGTTAATCAATTATTTTTACCAAGAACCACGAAAAATGTGTTTAGCGTGTATTAAGCCAATATATAAAGAGTTCTCCCAGTATGATTCTGTCCATGGACATGAGATTTTCCAACAACATTTTCAAAAATCTCAAACATATTGATAGTGTGTATCAAGCAGCATACATAAATATCTGCATTAATAGGGTCTTGATGCACCCCATCAAAAGTGAGATATGAAAATATGATGAGATGAATAACTAGATGCATGAATTCTAGCAAACAAAATAATTCTGAGCTAATAGCTAGAAGGGAGACAAAGGGTATTCATAGTAAAGACAGAAATTAAAAGTGTTGAAATTTTGTACATCAGGGTTTAATTACCTAAGGCTAACGCTAGAATGTTAGGAAGAGGACGTGTGCAATAGAACATGAAATGGAACTGCATAGCTGTGAATATAGCAAAGAAGGCTTCAACTTGCTGACCGAAGTTCTTCCTAACCTGCTCAAGAAGAAGCACTTTCAAATAACTGACACTTTTCCCTATATGTAGAGTAGAAAATGTCTTAAATCAGAAGAAGCCTTTCTATCTATCAATCTCAGGTAAGAGAAGAGTAGTGAATTTCTGGAAGCGTGGAAGTAAATGCTATATCAAATGACAGCAACTCGGACTGTGCAACCAGGAAATGACACAATAAGTGCCTCTAGATACCACAAGGAAGACCCATCATTACCTAATACGCATACAATCAATAGGGTATAATTCTATGTGACTTGAGTGAGAAACAGCAGAAGTAAAAGCTAGAGATAATCATCTTCAGAAAGTGAAAAAACACAAAGCAATAATGCTACAGAAAGGAGCTATATATTGATAGATATGTTATGCTCCAGAATTTGATGGGAAGTTTCACCAGCTTTCGAGCTACTTTAATGGTGGGAGTTGAGAAAGCATTAACACGAAACTGAGTCCCCAAAAAAAAGTTAGACTTAACAAACCTCCTCCGACCCTTATTTAGACCTGATACATTGTTACATCATGAGAAAAGCATTGGAATACGGAAACTAAGGGCCTTTTTAGAAACTCCTGTATTACTAAAAAAAAAATGTATAGAAAGAGCACTATACAGTAGTGCAGTACTTACTGTATACGACTCGTCAAAAAACTAGAATCGAGATGAGACCCCTTTGTGCTCAATCCAGTACTCAGTAATAATGTGATCTTCTGTTTTCTTGTCCAGAACAAGTATTGTGCAATCACCCAGGCACAAGTGATACGTTCTGTTTATGCTCCTACTTTCTTAGCTTGGTTTGTCTCCACATAATTTAATAATACTTATGAATCTCTTTATTGTCAGAACCAGATTCCCCTTACTTCTACTTTTGATCTGCTTTGTGTGTGTGTGTGTGTGTGTGTGTGTGTGTGTGTTTGGGGGATTGAACTTCCTCGGAGACGCCTTGACAATAAACTGCAACTATTTTCACTAAAAACTACCGCCTTAAGCTGTCATGCACCGCCCTGGGGGACAACACAGCTTTTATAGGGGCGGCGGTATTTACACCCTACTTAATAGGACTGGCACCCCTTTGGCAAAAGGTTAGAAGAATAATGGTTATTCCAAGTATGTCCCAGCTTAAGCACCCCATGTAAAAAGAGTTACGGCAACCAAGTGCTATGAGAACCAAATTCTCACAACAACTTTCTGCTGTGAGAACCAAATTCTCACAACAACTCCTTGCCGCGAGAACCAAACTCTCACAATAACTGATGTAGACATAGAGTTCAAGTCAAGCCCATGGGTTGCATTAGGGGCCCCTTTTAGTTGGTTTATTTTATTTAGTTATTTGCCATGTGGCATATTTTTATTGGTTTGCTTTGTTGCCAGTTATTATAAATAAGGGCTTATGGTTAGGGTTTCAAGGAGTTGTTTTAGTTGTGTTTATGTGTGTTATGAATTATTGAGTGATTATCAATAAAGGTGAAACTTTTAGGGTTTTACAAAGTGTAGATTTTGATTAAGTGTTGCTTCTGCCACTTCAATCTATATTATTTGGTATCGGAGCGGTTAATTTTTGGGAGATTGTGTAGAAAATATTGTTCAATGGGGTTACTGTTCATCAAGATACTGTTCACCAAACACTGTTACAGTACTGTTCACCCCAGTTACTGTTTACTGCGATTTATTCCTTTAAAAAAATCATTTTTTTTATTGTTATTATGGTGAATCACAAAGCAACTCGAGGTCGTCCTCCATCCATAGATACTCGCATGTCTCGTTTAGAAGAAAGCATGAAGAACATGACACAGATGTTCCAGAACCTAATGGAAACAAAGTTTCCAGTCCAAAGAAAAGTACAACAACCACCTCCACCACTATAGAATAATGGTTCAGTGGCTAGTACTGATGATGCATCTCAGATTGATGGTTCAATCCCTCTTTTGAACCCTTTTGCGCCTACAGATCTAGAAAACAACGGAGAGAACAGAGTTGGCAGGAAAGATAACACCAACAAGGAACCTCCTCTTAATGAGGAACGTGAGGGTGTACCCCTCAATGATGGCGTCACTCAGCTGCCGGTAGGTGTTGAAGCCCCCCTATTGGGCGCTTCACCAATCTTTGATAAGTATGAAGATGAGTCTCTTTTTGATAAGTACGAAGATCCGATTTGGAAAAATTTTGTGAATCACTTTAACAAACGAATTGATTTTTTTTCAAAAAAGCACAATTGTAGGCTTGGATATCCTTAAAGAAAATCACATATGTTGGTGAAGTTACAAGCTTTTAAGACGAGCCATTGGTACCGAAAATTTTTGGTGCATCTTCTGGTTATTGTTTTCATAATCTGTGTGCAAGAGCATGTTGTGGGTTACTGATTTTAAGCCATGGAAGCTGCTACAAAGGAAATATTCATGGTCGGATTCCTTTCAGCGGGGGTATTGGCCGATTTCCTAAAGCTTGTGGATGTGGTTCTCTTTACCTGAAGTTTTTGTTGATTAGAAATTCGATGACGAATCTTTTTCAGTTGGGGAGAATGATGTAGACATAGAGTTCAAGTCAAGCCCATGGGTTGCATTAGGCGGGCCCCTTTTAGTTGGTTTATTTTATTTAGTTATTTGTCATGTGGCATATTTTCATTGGTTTGCTTTGTTGTCAGTTAGTATAAATAAGGGTGTATGCTTAGGGTTTCAGGGAGTTGGTTTAATTGTGTTTATGTGTATTATGAATTATTGAGTGATTATCAATAAAGGTTAAACTTTTAGGGTTTTACAAAGTGTAGATTTTGATTAAGTGTTGCTTCCGCCACTTCAATCTACATTAGTAACTCTCTGCCGCGAGAAAATTTGAATTTTTTTTCAATTGTTTTACCTACCCGCAGTAGCCATATCCCGCTGGAACTAAAACCTTACGGCCAACCCCTACCGTGAAATTTAAGTATTCGCGGTAGTCATCTACCACGAGACACTTTAAAATGGGGTGCTTGTGTATCTATAAATGAAGGGGTGTATTGCTGAACTATTGGTTAATGGAGGGGGGTGCCATTACCAGGGAATCTTTGAAAGGTATTCAATCCCATTAAGTGGGATGTAAATACCGCTGCCCTTTTATAGTGTAACAAAATGTAAAAATATATTTAGGTTGATACCATCCTCATCAGAAGGTTCAGTCCAGTTTTAATTTCAAAAAATAGTGACATTTAGACATTAGTTGGCACTTCTTCTTTTACTATCTGCCATATTCTTTTCGGAGATTCTAATCTTTTATTAGCACAACTTATTTCGTTGAGACTAACTTTTATATCTGGCATCTTGCAATTGTTGTGGTTCAATCTGCAAGGCTGCTCACCAATGTGTTCAAGTATTTGGGTTGTACTATTTTACGACATACTCTCGTAAAATCGACTTCGTTAAAAGAATACATGCAGCTTGAGTTGCATTGAACGTCTTAATAGTGAAGCAAATATAGATTGAGACTCTAATGAGAGAGTGCTACAAAATATGGTGAGGGATTTAAGGTTCTTTTGGAGTATTTTGGGTGTGTGTTGTGGTTTAGTTGTCAGTAACTCAGTATTTATCTGAACAAGGTATCAGCCAACACTAGGACTTTAAGCATAAGGTTCTCTTCCATTCTCTTTCCTGAGATATTTTACAATAAGTACAACCTATATTGATGTAAGCATCTGGGTGTATATGAATAATCACGACACATTTACTACTTCCCAGCTTATTCTTTATACATTAACAAATGAATAACAGAGTGTAAAATCTCACCTGGATGCGGAAAAACCGTAATGTTGATAATATGATGAAACCTAGCGCAAAACGAACTAGAAAAAAGAAAAACAAATGAACCAAGTTACTAACTTTATTTATGTGTACGTGTGCTTGTGTGTGTCTGTGTATAATATTTAGTTATTTTAATTGAACATATGTCACAGATGACGATATCTGTTGGAGGCAATAATAAAATAAGGACCCCATACATATGCTGTAAACAATAAGTAACATGTGAAAGAGAACAGCTAGTTGAATTGTGCCAAACTATTAATTCAATCACATGTCACATAACAACATATAAATGCATTTCAAGGAACATAAGTAAAAGGAGACACTACAAATCATACTTCAAAAGTTCAAATGTAACATGACATCAAGAATGTAAAAGTGAAATATTTGGATAAGTATGATACTGTTTTAACTTTTAAATAACATTGAAATTTTGATAAATCCCGAAGGTATAGTTCAAGCTCGATCTAGTAGAGTCTAAGAGTGGGCAAATGATGGCACCTCTTACCTAATGATGTACATGTCTATACACTTAAAGAATCTCTCATGTTATGAGTAAGTTAAATGGGTCCTTCTGTCAACCTTCTGAAGAAATCTTCAGATCTCATTAAACCCCATGATGATGTACTCCTAGCGACAACTGTCACCACTTAACAACCCTCATCGAGGTGTATGTTGTTCTTGAAAAGGCCCAGTGCGAAGTAGATATCTATGGTCACTTAAAACCCGGAGTTTTGGATGGATTATAAGCGATTTAGGCCAGCGTAAAGTTCAATCGACTCAGCTATTTGTTTATGATCATATACTGCTAGCTTAAAAGAAGAAAATAAAAAAATATGCATAAAAAGGATAATATGATCTGAAGAGGTGTATGTACCCATAGCCGCAGGTGGATAGCCACAAGGAGAGAAGGATCCAGCGGTTTCAACAGAACTTAGAAGAGATGATGGACACAAGATATCAAAGGTATTTCCGCTAAAAGATTGGACATGATGCAACATATCAAATGAAAAATGGCTACCATGGACACACCTAGACTGTCTTTAAGCATTTCATTACAATTCATTCTTCCTACTTAAGTCCTTCAAGAATATGGAATGTGGGTAACTGGGCATTCTCATTCTTGTCTACCCTACCTTACACGTTTGAAAGAATTTGAGAAGTTATAGAGAACTAGTTGTATCTATGTTGTATGTAATACCAAAAGTTTCTATTTAGTTAAGTCTTTTTTTTTTCATTTTTCATTTTTTTTAATAGTTAAAACTTTTTATTCCCTGATCCCTTTAGTTTTCTCTATCCCCGGTGAAGGTGGGAATCAGACCCAAGACCTTGGGCCTAGCTACCCAAATCTTAACCAGTAGGCCACTGGACCAGATGCATCCTAAACTTTAGAATTCAACCCTATTTACAATTGTTATTTCTATATAGAGGAAACTTTAGGATTTGAGTCTATATATAAGGTAAAGTTAATTACGATTTGCATCCAACATTGCTTGGATCCATCCCATATTAAGGAGGGTATGGGGAAGGATACTGTTATAGCTCCACTCTCCACCAAAGCCAAATGGTTAGCCGATCATCTTCCTAGTGTCATTGTATGGAAAATATGGAAGGAAAGAAACTTAAAGGTCTTTGAGCAAAAGGAAAACAAGATGCATAAGTTGGAGGGGGGAGTCAAGGAGGATGCCTTTCATAGGGCATGAGCTAATCCACCATTGAAGGGAGTAAGACTTGAAGACTTAATGAGTGGAATTTGGGGAGCTTGAGTGGGGCAAGTAGCATCTTGCTACTTTTTCTAGCTACTTGCTATTTTTTCCTTAAAACCTTGTAAACAATGTAATCGTTATCTTATTGCAATGATAATATAGAGTGAATTTTCACCGGAAAAAAAAATAAAAAATAATAATAATAATAAATTTGGGTTTTGGCTAATAAAATTGTGTGAATTCTTTGTGTCTTATTCTGTTCTTCACAAGAAACAAGGTTGTCCAACCGAAAAATTAACATAGTTTTTCAAATTAGTATGTCTTTGCACATACGCGTCTGCATCATGCCACCTTCAAAATGATGCAATCGCAATTGCTATAAAATGAATTCCACAAGTTCTCAACTAAAATCAATTCAATTCAATGTCAAAAAACAATGATGGCCAAAGGCCTACACAATTATTTATAACCTTAGAAGGCTAACAATTTAGAAGCTTATGGAAAAGGAAATTAAAAACAATACCTAAACTTGTATATAGAAATAACCTAAAAAGAGAGTCGCCTAATTAATAATCATGAACCCTAAATTACATCAAAATAGCAATCAGTTGCTAGCAAAATCAAAATACAAATAACAGTAGATGAAGAAACTTTAGAATGAAGCACCAAGCAATAGTGTGTATTAAACTTGGGCATCCAACTCAGAACCAATTGATGATGAGTGAAGCAGTCCTAGGATTTATATATTGATTTGCTAGGCCATAGACTCCCAATGTGGGATTAATCTCAACACACTGCCTCGCGTGTAGCTTGACTTAAGCCTAACACGTGGATCTTGATTGGTGGGATTACGTGGAGTACAAGCGGGCCCTTTAGGCCAAACAAAAATAGCCCACTCTGATACCATATTAAACTTGGGCATCCAACTCAAAACCAATTGGTGATGAGTGAAGCGGTTCCACAATTTATATATTGATTGGCTAGACTTTAGACTCCCAATGTGGGATTAATCTCAACAGCGTGTTCTTTAGAATGAAGTATAAAGCAATAGTGTTTGACTGAATCACATTCATGAAGTAAAACAGCATCAAAAAAAATTATAAATAAATAAATGACAGAAAAACTGACCTGCAAAGAGACTATAAAGCTTTGGAAGATTCAACAAATACATTGTTAACATGACTGGAGACGCCAAAATTGATATAAGCAAGGCACCTAGAACCCATGATATTAGCATCAGGACATCAACTTGGTAAAGTATTATAAATAGAGTAAAATATGAAAAATGAGATATAAATTCAAAAACAACCAACCAAGTCAAAAAAGAAGCGAAAAATAAAACTAGAAGCAAACTAACATTTAGAGTTATCAAAACATGTAACGACACAATAATTAAATTCATCTATTTTTGTGATAAGACTATCAAAATTAGTACAGATACAACAGAATTAACAGGTAAACAAATATTCATGTAATAATGTAATTACTCTTGTAACAATTCTATAATTCAGAAGATTTCAACATCAGTGACAGTGAAGATGACCATGTAGACCTAAGTGGCTCAGAGAAGGCGGGAGTGGAATGGGAAGAAATATAAGGAGGCATTTGTCCTGTGGGTAGGCTGGTCAGCTTTAGGTTCAGATCCTCGGGTTTCTGGGATGTTTCTATTTTCTTGTTTCTGTGGCTTTTATTTTGGTCTTTTGTTGCTGGGTATGGGCCAACTCCTAGTAACCTTGGTTACTTGGGCTAGGTATTGACGTTATACCGATTACCGGCGCTGTTTATCAAATTATAAATTTTTACTTATAAAAAATAAAAAAACGAAAATAATAATAAAAAACATATCTTCTGAAAATAGTAAGGTAGAATTCAATTTTATCCTTCAGTAACCCTTATTCTTTCCTGGGGAACACATGCAGATCGCATTAAGAAAATTCCCAATAGAATGAGTTTCAGCAATTTGATCAATACAAAAACAACAGAAAATTTGACCAGGTGGATCTTTTCAACTCCAACTCATTTATACATAACTTCAGGACTGTCAAAATGGCCTGATTCACTGCAAAGACAGTCTTACACTCTTACTGATCTACTCCAGATCATCCTTTTTCTTACTTTAGTGCCTTATTTTAGGTTCTGGGGATTGCACATTAACAGCAAAATGAGTTATCCAATTCACCACCCCCCCCCCCCCCCCTTGCAAGTAACCATAAATTACATTACACAGAGGGAAATATCAAAAACTTACGTTAACGTAGACAACATAGTACATGAAGTTAAAAGAGTACTATGAACAGAAAAATGCACATAATCACAATGCCTAATGGCCACCTCATCAAAAACTTGCAAGCCGTCCAAGATAATGGCCAACTCATTAAAACAGAGATCTAGAACCAAATTGTCCTTGGAAATGAACCGAACAAACCACTCGAACATGATAGTCTTAGTATGTTCTACTAAGATCACCACCATAGTTCTCAACTACTAGATTGTTTTCATTTTAGTGAATTTTGAGTCATATCATATCAACAAATCGTGTTCAATAGACCAGATATGGAGTGTGCAAATGGATACTTATAACTTTTCATAGATGCTTGGCAAAGAAAAACATAAATTAAAGTGTACCAATTGCACAACAGATGCCTGAATGTTCATTGTTCTGTCTCATCATAAAATAAACCAAATAAGCAGCAAGCAGTAATTGTGACTAAGGGGATCAAGGCTAATCCCAAAAAGGCAGAGTGCAAACCCCAGGAAAAAAATTCTGTTCTACCTAAGTCTTGACACTTCAGAACTGAAATTCTCAGAACAGGCCAACCACTATTAGACTACGTAGTCAGGCACAAGACAAGTTGTGAGGATCTAGGTTTTGCAACCAGCAAATATTTTCTCTAAGTTTCCATCTTGGGTGCTGCTTTTGACAACACAGAGTCCACCATTATATGTTTCATGAAGGAAGCATAGAAGGAACAAATGATCAAAGGACCATCTAGGACTTCACATCTTGCAACAGCAAATTTCAGGAACTTATATTCTACTAGTGGCCCAATCGAGCATCACAGAACTACACTACCGAATATGGAAAGATAAAGCCTTAAAACGACTTGCATCCGCTAAAAGATGACAAAAACCAACAAAAGGATACAGCGCAGTTCCTTTCAATTATCAACCTAAAATCCTATTTCCTTCATAAAAGTGTATACAGGATATCATTGTTAATTTTATTTCGGCTCTATCTGAATGACTAACTTCCCATTGCATGAAATCAAGTCATCCCCCTTATCAGATTTTACTGGCAACTGTCTCTAATTATAAAACTACTCCGATTGGAAAAGAAATTTAACATATATAGTCGTCTACCTTAGTCTTTTTCCTAGTTACTAACTAACTACATTTTGAACCTCACAGATGCTAAAAACGTTTAACAAAAATGACTGAAACACAGCGATACAAAGAGATGAGAATCAGAATCTTGTACCACATGAGCCAGTGGCTCCATGGATGTGCACCCCTCCACACAAGCAGAAAGCAACAGGTTCAAAACTCACTAATGTGTTTTGGGAATGTTCAAATATCAGTATTCTCCCACATGGGATAATTAAAGCCTTGCACAGAAGTATATAGTTACTGGGGCCACTCCACTCATTGGCCAATTGGTTTTGAGTGGATT
The DNA here is from genome assembly GCF_015680905.1 of Coptis chinensis. Taxonomy (NCBI): domain Eukaryota; kingdom Viridiplantae; phylum Streptophyta; class Magnoliopsida; order Ranunculales; family Ranunculaceae; genus Coptis; species Coptis chinensis. The sequence continues at coordinate 39,682,145 of NC_141456.1, read as the reverse complement.
CTCCTAAAGTTTAAGATGGGAACAGAGCAACTATTTCTCCGGCCCAAAGGGCATATATACTCCCCGCCACCCATTTAAACAGTGTCCACGTGTTAGGCTCAAGATATGCGTTAAGGGGCGTGTTGACAATTGACATTTATAATACCATATCGGGTGTCTAATGCATAACAATATATAAGTAAATGGGAACAGCCCCAATATCCCCACTGTTTCCTTCCCTAATTTACAAACCATAACCCCTAAATTCCGCAGAATGATCGCTTTTTAAGACAACAAACCTTTGATCAAATTAAAAACATTCAATTATCATTTAACATAAAAGTTTGACCTAATCTAAAATCAATGTCAAACAAAATGAAGTCAAAAAAGTATTTCCAAACATATAATATATGTCAATATAATATCTAAAAGCACATTTAGCTTACCTATAAAGGTACGAGGAACAACTCCAGGGAACTCCAAATGGTCATACTGTAGCACAAGAGACAATATCAAACATCAGATATATTACCAAGTTTTAGTGCTGATATCACTATATAAAAGTACTTTAAGACATTGAAGTAAATCTGTTTGTTACCTCAGCTAAGTGATGCCGATGATATATTATATCATGAATAGCCTAGGTCAACAGAAATAAAAATATATCAAGGACAAATGATTTCAGCTACAATGAACAAAATAATGAACAAAGAAGTACGAACAGAGTAAAATATTAAACTGAAGGGAAAACAAAATTAAAAGTTCTCTTAATATAAGTGATACTAAATTTACTGATGTAACCTAAAGTTGGAAATTACATCTAAAATTGATTCACTAGCCAGAAGCTAATTAAGACGTAATTCCCTGATAGACCCTGTTGGAACCCCTTTTAACTTTGGTCCGTCTATAAATCAAATGATGGCTTTGAGCTGGCGAGCGCTTTCCGGAACCAAGAAATTAAACTAGACCAGGTTCCGGATCAGAAGTAGCATTGGATCCTAGCAAGGTTTAGAGGTCCGCTTCCTAAGAGCTTACACTCGCTGTTCCTTCACTCATATGTGTTATGTTATAAGTTGCAGTGACCGTGAATCAACCAATGACCTGGTGCTCCTCATGGTACAAAACCACACAGTCTTATGCATAAATCATCAAAACACCAAACATGTGTCCACTTGAGCACGTGTAAAATAGTGTACCCACAGAAGTGCCACTATAAGATGAGTGATTTTGTCCAGCTCCCAACCATTGCCTGAAGAGCGACTAAGATGACAGACCCCAGCTTAATAAATTAGCTGTCACAATATGCTCATTCACCACTCCATCCATATATTGGACCTCATGGTAGCTATACTGTCAGGAGCAGGGCGGGACCATGGCTTTAGGTTTCTGAACTAACGCATTAGACCATGTTGGCACCACCTTAGGAACACTTTTGACAGTGACCTGCTACTATTTACACTAAAAATTGTTGCATCTGCCACCCTGGCTGCTGGGGCACCTTGACACTTGCTCTCAGTTTTTAGTCTGTTCATCAAATGCCCAATACAAAAAAAGACAATGTCTTCAAATTACTGTGGTTCTCTCTATGCAACTATTTTACACACTTAACTCCTAACCATAACTTATTCAATTCATTTTTCTCCAGTGGTTACAGTGGAGTACCTGAACATTGAAGCTTTCTTCAACTTTTGTGTAAGGGACCAAGAAGACGTAAAAAGTAGCAATGAATCCTAATAGTAAATCCCAACCTGTTAAAAGAGAACATGAAAAAGCTATTGAGACAGTTGTATAAATAGAAAAATAAATTATTTTTAATGCAAAAGATAAATTTACCGTAAAGTTGGAGAAAATTTGATGGACTTCGTTTTTTGTTCATGGCTTGTTTTTCTTCTTTCTTTGTCGCCATTTTTTTGTTGCAGAGGAGAGAGAGTTGTTATATATGGGCCCAAATAGAGTGTGGAGTTGATGGGCCTTCAGTGTAGATTGGACTGGACTTTGGGCCCAAAATAAGTATGATTTTACATTTCCATTTTATGTGTGAAAAAAAAATGCATCAATTTTGGATTGGTCTGTTCAATTGTTGTTTAGATTGTAAATACACCGAATGGTGGTGTTTGGAGAGAGATCGAGGGTGGTTTTGTGTTTAGTGGAAAAAAAAAAAAAAAAAAAAAAAAAAGGTGTGTTTGCGTTTTGGAGGATAGACCGACAAAGTGCATTTTGGCTCCCTTGGGTCAAGACCTCATTTCCCTCATCCGGATGAAAAAATGTATTTGTGCTCATTTAGATTTTTAAGAATTCAGGGAGTAACTCTCAAGGACAAAAATGCTAAAAAGTAACTCTCAATGACACATTTTTTTTTTGTAACTCTCAAGGACCGGGTAAATGAAAGGTTATACACTTGACGCGAAATAAAAACTGGATCGAGTAGATGAAATGTCAAGTATACCCCTGACGCAAAATAATTAACGGCCCAACCCAGACGAAATGACCTGGTGTATTTAGTATGAACATTGAATGTTCATATATAAACATTCAATGTTCACAGTCATTGGGTATGAATATTGATTAGGTATGAACATTCAATGTTCATAGTCTTTTGGGTATGAACATTAAATGTTCATAGTGAACATTTAATTTAATGTTCACAGTCCTTTGGGTATGAACATTCAATGTTCACAGTCCTTGGGTATGAATATTGATTGGGTATAAACATTGATTGAGTATGAACATTCCATGTTCATAGTCCGTTGGGTATGAACATTCCATGTTCATAGTCCGTTTATAGTCCTTGGTCCTTTGGGTATGAACATTCAATGTTCATAATCTTTGGGTATAAACATTGAATGTCCATAGTCCTTTTGGTACGAACATTTAATATTCATACATCAATATATTGTATAAGGTACATTCACCTATTTGGATATGAGCAATCATTGTTCATACACCAGCAAAAGGTATGAACACTCATTGTTAATAGTAAAATGACAAAAAGGGTAAAATTAGAAAATATTTATTTTAAATCCGGGTCATTTGTCCTTGAGGGTTATTTTCACAAAAGGGTATATCTAGCATTTAAAAAAAATAAAATGGTCGGGCCAACTTATTTTGTCCTTGAGGGTTACTAAATTTGAAATCGTGGGTTCGTGAGTTACTAATTGCTAGAATTTGTCTTTGTGAGTTACTCACCAAAAACTGTGTCCTCTAGACTTCATTTTCTCCAAAATTGGGTGTTAGGGCCAATTTCTTGTTAAGAATTTGTTTAGAATTTTCTTATTAGGACTTGTTTAATTTTTAGCCCATTTAATTATGTGCATGCATAATTCTAACAAAAAAAAAAAAACAAACAAACAAACAAACAAACAACAACACAACAACCCTAACAAACTTTTTAGGGTCGACCTACCAACAATAATCAACACAAACATGAAGAATGTTATGAAATCCGTGGGCCTATATGGATGCCCACCATTGAGCCCATATGGGACACCTCCTCATATGTGTTTATCATCGTAAATCTTGTATCTTGATGTTTATTATGGTAATCTTTTATCTTGGTAATCCTTGTATCTTGGTGTTTATCTTGGTAATCATTTATCCTGGAAATGAGGTTACCTAGTTATATATAAAGGTAACCTCCTCCCATTTAGTAACATTTTTAATCAATAAGATTTATCTCTTTCTCATCCTCTCCATGATTCAATCTACTTAATTAGTTAGTGTGATGTTCTCATTTAAGTCTATTTAATTTTGACACGTTATCAGCACGATAGTCTCTAGCTTTGGATTAAAGGTATGTGATTTACTAACGATTAATGGTATGTGATTAACTAAGTAGATATTTTGTATACGTGTAAATTTCAACGTGACGAGTGATGAAACATGATATTTATAGCCTGTCGTGAATATATATGCTATGTTGGATTATTCTATGTTGTCGTTCTGCTGAATATAATTAGTATATTTATGAATTAGAGTTTTTGCATTAATTAAAGTGGTTGGGAGGTGGAACTCGTGGTGGCTAGTGGTGGAAGCAGATTCGCTGGGGAGGGAGACAACTGAGAGGTTGATCCGGTGCTCCCGGTCTTATTTTAGATTCACTAGATCTATTTAGATTCTTGGGCTTAGGCCAGAGTAAAAGTCTCTTGTTTCTTTGGGCTGGTTTTATATTTTTTTTTGGGGCTGGATCCCTATAATTCAAAGTAGGTCAGGTCTAACCCCTACAGACCATACCAAAATCAGTTAACCAGAACCGGTTTACAAACCCCACATATAGTTTGTTTTTGTCATACATTATTTGTTTTAAGTCCACATAAATAGTTGTTATGATAAGTGATATTTGGCAGTTGTTATACATGTGACTCAAAATACTGGCCCAAAATCTCGATCCAACGTGAAAATTTGATGCATAAATTTTATTTATTCTGTTACAGTTACTTGAAAGATGTCAAACCTTAGTAAACTTGATTTTCAAGCTCTTTTAATTAGAGACGACAATTATTTATCATGGCAGTAGTTGGATGCCAAGATCCATTTACAATCTAAAAAACTTGGTGATAAGAAGGAAACAAAATGAGTCCAGAGGAAAAGGCCACAGCTCTCATATTCCTACGTCATCATATTCATGACAACTTAAATAATGAGTACCTAACAGAGGAAGACTAGTAGGAATTTGGAAATCCCTGAAGGATAGGTATGATCACCATAAGATGGTCATACTACCAAAATGCTCAAAGTGAATGGCTCATCCTGAGATTCCAAGACTATAAGACAGTTTATGAATACAACTCTGCTTTGTTTAATATAGTTTCTCGGTTGAAATTGTATGGTGAAAAGGTAACTGATGAGCAAATGTTAGAGAAAACTCTTTATACCTTTCGTGCCTCAAATGTGCTCCTGCAACAGTAGTATCGAGATAGATGATTCTCCAAATATTCTGATTTTATAGCATGTCTCCTTGTTGTGGAGCAAAATAGTAACATTTTAATCAAGACCACAACTCCAGTCCAACTGGGTCAATGACAATTCCAGAAGCAAATGCCAGCTTTCAAGCTAGTGGTAGTCGTGGTAGAGAACATGGGAGAGGGTGTGGAAGAGGCAGAAATACTGGGAGAGGTGGTCGAGATTATCATCCTTATGGAGATGGCAACGGTAATAGAAAAAAGAATCATTGGAATATTAATGATCTGACCAACAAAAGGATAATTGGAACAAGTGGGCAACTCCACTGCATAAAGGGGACTCAAATACTCCTAACAAACAAAAGGAGAGAAGTGATATTTGCTACAGATGTGGTGGTAATGATGGACATTGGGCAAAATACTATCGAGCTCTTATAGAAGAGGTTGAAAAGTATAAAGCCTCTAAAAAATGGAAACAAATGTGATAGAGAATTAGAAAAGTGACCACTTTAATGGTGGTACTCATTTGGATTGTTTTGATTTCCTTGAGGTTCAATATGAGAATCCAAATAGCAATGGGCAAGTTTGATGAGCAAGCTTTCATCCTTGGAATGATTTATTTAGTTAATTATATTTTTATTACCAGTTCATGGAATGTTTACCATTAATATTGTGTTCTCTTCATGGAAAGTCTAGGCCATGATTGTCGTTAATATTTTGAATTTTCTTATTATGAATCTCAAGTTTTATTTTTCTTAATATACTTGTGCTAGTATCAATATTTATAAATTTATTTTACTTTATGTTAAAATGTATGGATATATAAATGGAGAAAAATATTATGGATATATGTCTGGTAGACTATACCCATAAATGAGAAAGATATTATGTATCATATCTAACGTTGGGAGCAAGAAGCTCACTTAAACAGTCTGTATTACATGATTGTCAATTTAATGAGATAATCTTCCCGTCGTTAATTAGGGGGAGAAAAACAATGGTTGCTCTAAGGAACGACGTGAAGCAACTTGGATCACGTCTTTTGTCTCATTAAAGATCCAAACAATGAATGTGACTATATGAAATAAGGAGAATGATACACTTACAAGTGGTTGCAGAAAAAAATGCATAAGCATTTAATGATATGGTAAAAATAATATGGTAAAAGTAACCATGAATGTGCCAGCCATAATTGATGTTCCATTTAGACGGGGTCCGATTCAAACATGGCGGCAAATGAATCTACTATACGTTAAAAGCGTGGTAGACCTATAGGATCCAAAGAGAGTGCTCCTAGGAGAGGAGAACTGAGGAACCATTTTGTCCAAATAATAGCCAGGTAATGGATGGAGCTCCATAAACAAATAATGAAAATGTGCAAATATCCAAAATTCACTGAAATGCCTATGGTTGCCCATGGAGAGGCACAAGTACCTGAAAATGAAGAGATCGATCTCAATATTCCATGCACGTTCAGGTGAATTGTGGGATAGGAAAGCACTTGTCATGGATGACATATTTAGCTATGGTATAGCTATTGGAACATTAAAAGACAATGATGAAAAATAAATGAACCACATGTTTTGTCGACAAATGAAAGATTGGCAAATCTGGAATTTGCTATTCAAGCATAATTAAACTCTTTGAAAATCGTGGTGTGGACCTATAGTAAAATTCGAGGTTGGATTCAATATAGTAGTAGCAAGTTTGGTTGGTATAAATTTGATTGGGACTCCCAAGGAATTGAAGAAAACTGTTGACTATAGATTTTTTGAAATGAAATGGATAAAGCACATGGTTGTGCGAAACTTGGATTTAGATAAGGATCCATTTCGACTAAAGGAGGAACATGAAGAAGTTCTTGGTCTTGAAAATACTCTACTTGAGTGATATTGAAGCATTTATGTATCTAGCACAATACGTGCACAATATCAGACATTGCATTTTCTATTAGTTTCTTATCAAGATATAATTGTGCACATACACTTAGACACTGGAATGATGTCAAACACATATTGAGATATTTTTATGGAATAACTGGTATGAAACTATTTTATTCTTATGGTTCCACTAATGACTATGATCTAGTTGGCTATGCAGTCTTTGGTTATCCATCCGACCCTCAGAAGGGTTACTCTCAAACACGTTAAATTTTTATTAATAAATATGTAGCTATGTCTTGGCAATCGACAAAGCAAGATCCAGCAATAACTTCCTTAAATCGCGAAGAATTCACCACCAAGTCATGTAAAGACTTGTCTTTATCAGGGGGAGTAATATAACAAGGGGAGCATCCTGAAGAATGTGTCCCAGGACATATGCACTGTACTCTTTTCCCTTATCTTGATTTTATCCCACTGGGTTTTCCTAGTAAAGGTCTTTATGAGGCAGTATTAAACAAATCACAATGATTATTCTGAGTAATGTTGTACTCTTTTTCATTCGCTTTGGTTTTTCCCACTGGGTTTTCTTTAGCAAGGTTTTAATGAGACAACTGTCATTGGATAGTTATAGAGCATCCAGAATAATGCTACAAAAGATGCATTAACCAGAATTTCTACAATAATAGTGGACATCCAAGGGGGGAGTGTTATGAAATTCTTGGGCCTATATGGATGCCCACTATTGAGCTCATATGGGACACCTCCTCATATCCTGGTAATCCTTGTATCTGGTGTTTATCCTGGTAATCTTTTATCTTGGAAAGGAGATTACCTAGTTATATATAAAGGTAATTGTTTCGACCTCCACCTACGTGGCAAACGTCCATTAGTAGGGGTTTTCACTTTATTCGTTTAATCGGCAGGGCTAAAGCCCAATTTGCGATACCATGGATCAATGTACATGCCCACTAACTCATGTGTCTTGACCTGAACCCTAGCCACATGGCTTGCCATTTACGTATATTAATTTATATCCAGATTCGTTTCTTATCAAAGAGATAATTATCGATCAGTTGAGAGTTATATTCAATAACAATTACTTGAGCTACAAGAAGTCTTTACTCTATCTATATAAATACAAAACTATTTTTCATACAAACTACGTTCTTGAGACTTGATCCCATCGATAATTTGGGTACGTAGGTAACCGAAATGTACAGTCTCATCATTCTCTCGATCACCATCACTTTTCTCACTACTTGTCTACGTTATTCATTTCTTTCGTCATCACTTAGTGTTTTGATCATATTTGGTCGAAACAGTAACCTCCTCCTATTCAGTAACATTTTTAATCAATAAGATTTATCTATTTCTCATTCTCTCCATAATTCAATCTACTTAAGTTAGTGTGGTGTTCTCACTAAGTCTATTTAATTATAATAGAAGAACATATATAGGTACCTCAATAACAATTATTGAACATATATATTACGTACTTGTTTCTTACGAAATTGAGATTTGAAATTTTGGATACACTCATTGTACTGTCCAATAACAAAATCAGATAACTTTTTGAATAATATGGTGCCAATAAATATTTTTTTTCAAACTAATTCATAATTTACCGATTTTACAATGTACGACGCGATGACATTTGGACATCAAAACTACTAGCTAGAATGAATTAAAGCCTTCATGTTCAGATGAATTTGAATCATCGGAAGGAGAATGAGTGTGTCTGCCTTCATATGTTGTTATCACCATCCGGCAATCCTCTGATAATCGTTCCACTCTTTTCTTCACTCGACAATTATTATGAGTGCAACGATAGTAACTTCTGCTAAGAATAACCAGAAACAATTTTGTGTTGCTTAGTAACGCAAATATGATGTGACTATACTAGACTAGAATAATGTGATTATACTAGACTAGACTAGAAAAAAAAAGAATGAAGGAACAAACGTAATCGTAAATGCACAATAACAATACGGCAACTACTGTATGCAAATGTTTAAATTCGCCATATATGCGCATCACCAATTACTGTAGACTCATGGATTAAGTAGCACAGTAGCACTGATACTGTCCGAACTTAACCACGCATTGGGTAATGGGTATGGGGTTTTGTCTTTATCATCACGTACTCTTCTCCATTTGGGACTATTTGATTTCCGTAGTCCACACATAACACAATTCTCAATTGGTGTGTACAAAATGTGTGATAATTCTTTAGACCATAGTCTCAAAGATGAAGATAGTAAAGAGTACATTACTTTGCATTACAGACTTCAATTCATGCACGCACTTTTCTGATAGTTATATGCTGCTTCCGTGCATGCTCTCATGTAGTATCAATTAGTTATGTTTTGATATTGGAGCAAACTCAAACCAAAGAAGTTGAGTTAGCAAACTATATATATTAGTAAACTAAGGAAGGGAAAGTTGAATTGCCTAAGGGGTTTTTAGATAACTAGGGTCTAGGGTTTCGTTTAACAGATGGAATTTTAGGGGTAGTTTCATAAGTTTACCCTAAGTTTAATAGTTATAGGATTATATTATGAAGTGATGATGACTCATGCAACTAGCCTTTGGGGAGGAGGGGAGTTGTGTCCTCAAAATTTCAATCTATATGTATTCTGAGTGGCTATGAAGATTATTATATATCAAGTCTACCAGTACCATTGAAGTATAAGTGGCCGGATTGTTGGAGCTGGACGGGGTTTCACAAACCAGGTGCAAAACTGTTGGTGGATACAACTCTTTTTTAATTTTGTCAGTCGATCAGGTACGCTCAGTCAAAATGGTTTCTAGAAATCTTGAAATTCTATTCTCTAATTGAAATGGTTCAGTTTATCTCATTTTAGGTAAACTACTCCTGTTGAATTTTAACTCAAATATTCTCTGAAAGATTGAAATAATTAATTAGTAATATTATACTTTATCAGTTAGTAAAACTATGTTAGATAGACAGATGATTAATGTTCGTGGTTAAGAATCGTCATGTTTGGATGAAGTGATTGTAATGCTAGATCTATTCTTGAAACATCCTAAACTGTGGAGTCATATTTTATACCTAGAATGTACAGAGGCACTAGGGGCATGTTTTTCAAAAACCATATGATTTGAGGCAATGACTTTAGAAACTGTGAGGAAACAAGTGGAAGCTCATGTGTAAATGTTGAAAATCATGAATAAAGCAGACATAGCTAGGTACGTGTGCAGAACCACCGGCCAGGAAATAGGAGTACACTAAGTAGTAATTTGATGGCCGGTTACGTTAAAAAGATATCCGTTGTTGGTGGAGATCTACTAATACAATAGGGTTTACAAATTAAGAGATTTGGATTAGCTCATTAGCCAAAATTATAAAACAGGTGGTTGATTTTCGTGTTGATAATTTCAACTGATCAAGGTGAAATTTTTTCTTATAAAAAACATGAGTATGATCTAACAATCCTTGAATCGAACAAACCATATCATGCTTGAAAGAATGACTTGTGTATCTTTATAACCAAATTTCATAGCTTGCTAGAATCCATTCTAAACAACGCTTATTAAAAGGGTAAAAGTTAGTTTAGATGTAGTTAGTCTTGTGTACTAAAGCAGAATTACATAACCAAAAGAAAAAACAAAGACATTAAGAAAAAAAAAAAAAAAAAAAAAAAAGGTCGTCATTGTACTTGGTGAATGCATTTTTGGAGACTTGGGTTCGTCAGAGAAATGTGTAGGGGACTCATTCTGAAAATGACAACTTATAAGAAACAGAAGTTTCTGACAATGGGTGCAGCAATGACTGGAAGTGCATAGGTAGAATATATAGGTGCGTGCAAGATCATGAGAAGAATATCAAGAAATAAATCATGAAAATCTAGCTGATTAACAAGTGAGGGATGGACAGATATCGCAAGGATATTACCTTGGATGAAGACTATTCTTGACCACTTTTTGACCATATTTTCTCCATTTGTAACCATCATCAAGTACATCTATTTCACTTCTTGTTTGGAAACAAAATCTTGGTTCTCTAAGCTTCCTCCTCACCTTCATCTTGTTCTTCTCTGACGATGTGCTTCTCCACCTACAGTATAGAGAGTTAAAAACAGTTTAATATTTGAGTTATCGCCAGCACGATTTGAAGTGTGGGTTATTGAGTTAGGTCTAGATCCATTTCAATTTGTTACATAGTTTTTGACAGATTACAGATAGAACTGGTTAGAAGTAAGCACTGGTAGAAGGAGGATTGTATCCGGCTGTGAATTGTGATCAATGAAAAAGTAGTGTTAAATCCCTTGAGTTGTATGACCAAAACCAATAATATTACATATATAGATACGGCGACATCGATCATATCGATCAGATTAATTCGTTCTAGCTACCCGCCAGTAGTTTTGATAAGGGCACAGCGGCACAGGTGATAACAATAACAAACTGAAAGAAGCAAGACTCGATCAGTTGTTGGCCTACATAGGTTCACGAATTTGCATATATATAGAAACTATACCATTTCTAGTTTCCAAGATTTCTTAGGAAACCTCAACCATGTACTTTTGAGAGGCCTAGTTATGGGTGGTAATCAATCAATAAAGGCCTGATGTGCAGTATAAACCATACCATGAATTGGAGCCATCGTTAACCATACCACCACCACAGTTCCCGTCGTCGTTACCAACCTTAGGATTCACAGTTCCAACCTAATTTGTTTACAGATCCAAAGAAACTTATATCAAAAACCACCAGACCATGCAATAAATAAGCCAAAGGAAAACATGCCATGCAAATCTTCATGTTATTTGTTTTTACTACTCAGCCCTTTAATGGTAGTACTTTCTTCCCCAAATATCGTAAAAACCTTACCTACCTGGTCGTTGTTCCAAGGAGGTCTTGTCACAAGTTCATTAGGACTAAATCCAATAGTAGTATTGCTGTTGAAAGGCAAAGTAACTTGATGAGAAGACTGAGATGGAGGAGGGACTAAGAAACTACTCAAACCACCCTGGTTTTCATCAAATTGAACAAACCCCATTTCATGGATTGGCTGTGTAGTAGAGAATCTGACTACAGGTTCAAAGCAACCACTGGAAGCTCTTGGGTCTGATTCCATGTGGTTGAAGTGTATTAGTCTTTCAATGAAGATATCTTACTTAAAGTTGAATAACTTTCAACTCATAACACTTATTATTCTTTTTGTTTGTTTTCCCTTGGTGCATGTGACCGTACAGAATATAAGTCAGGTCAATCAGTTGATTTACTTGGTGATGATGGTGCTTGTCCACTGGTAAGTGCCGGTGGAATGTTTTGTTTGTTAGATAGACCATTCTTTTTCTTACTCATCTATATACGGTATTATAAAGAAAGACAAGAACAGTGAATGTTATTATCTTGCAGTGCTAGTGCTTTCATTTTCAATCTCCTCTTTTTAAACACAGCATCTTTCAGATATCCTAAGAGAATTCTGCAATGAATTAAAGTGATACAAAGATAGTCTCTGATAATGTTGATATTATCCAGACGTACTTGATACGTATAGATACGTTTAATCATTTAGGTATGTATGTGCGCACGAATACCCTTGTTAATACGAGTTAACTTAACGCGCCGTCTGATTAAACTCATTGCATGTTTGACAATAAAATTTTGTAACGTGGAGACTGGAGATCTGTTCATGAACCCCCGGGTGCTGGAACTGGCCCATAGTCTAAAGGTCCCCGAAGGAGACTTGAACTTTAGACCTCCTTTGAACTCTGGTGTAAACTAACAATACCAGCTGCATACACACTTACATTTTAGTCTTTCTTTTGAATGTCCCTTGGAACAATTTGATAATTTCTCTTTGGTCCGATCCTTGGTCTAATCCTGGATGCTTAGATATGATGGCAGGAACACTGATCGAGCCTTTGGGCGGAGTTTCGCAAGAGTCAGCAATAACTCGTGGTTTGAGTACCTTCTGGCCTACTTGAAATGAAAAAACTCATATACAAGGGGAGAACATAGCAGTTAAAACCAAACAAATGCTAGTGCGCACGGATATGTAGCACAGCTTGCACTGTGAGCTGTATAGAGGATTAGAGGCCACTCACTGAAAGATGCGTACGGTCTTGTGTATGAGATGTTAAAAATGTTCTTGAGTTCCAAAAAAGTTGGACCATCTCTCCAAAGTTTATTCATATGGCCATTCATGGGAGTCGGATTCGTGGGATACTGAGACATCCTTCTCGTTTGATGAGCGACGTGGTTGACATTGTTCTTACAGATAGTGCGTGGTAATCAGGTTTGGCGGTTTGGCCACATTTGCCTCTAATGAACATCATCTTAGCCAATCACACTAGGAAAATTAATGGAGAGTACTAATACATTAAGGCTCTTGGTGCTATTTGGAAGCCTTACACGGTCACATTTTCGATTAGGAGTGGAAGAAGAGTTTAATCCGGTTACATACACTTAAAAATCAACATAGAGGGGGTAACTTATTAAGTCTAAATTCAATAGAGATCATAGAGTAATTAACATAACAGGCTGCAGGCCGGCTAGTATGGGATTACTTATTTTATAACACTCGTCTTGGAATATAAACCACTGGAAGATGTATATATCGATCTCCTTAATTGAAAATATCAAGGGTTGAGGGTTGATTCACTTACTCACCTCTGAAGAGTCCTCTACAAGCATCTGCTGGAAAATAAGAGAAAAAATGATTCATTCTATTGGTGGGCCAGATTATGATACCCAAGTGCAAGATGCTGCAAATGGAGCACTGTATGTGGCATAACATGCAGGGATGGAGCTATCTTTGTAGTTCAATTTTCTGCCAGAGTTTTGGAGGAATATAACAAAATTGAACTACTGGCAATTTCTTTTGGACAGAACACCCTGTATGTCATCAAATGTGAAACTGGACAGGGATAATTTACAAAATCAATTTAACAAAAAATTTGGGGCACGACAAAACTGAAAATGATTGATCATGCAACCAAATGGATTTTCGGCACAAGCAATATAACGTCCATATATAAATTCCTCTCAGCAACATTTTGCACTCTACTCTGTTGTAGAGCATTTTTATGTCATGACTGGTGACTCTACTCTCTAGTATAGTTGTATAGCCCTCTTGTTTGGCTTGTATGCCCCGATATCATTTTTCTTTAGTTTCACTACTTATCTAGAATAATTGAAAAAACCAATAATAACAATTTTCTGGATATCGATTATTGTTATTGTTATTATTGTTAATCTAAGACAAATTTCTTAAGGAATATGAGTGGAAAAGGGACAATGGGTCCGAACTATCTTCCCCACATGTCAATGTCTATACTCTATGCCTACATCACAAAAAAATGTTCGATGATGAGACTTTCCAATCTTCAAAATCGAATTTCTATCAATGCTAACTTTTCCATTGTCCACTCGACCATCCTGCAAAAGTAATTATCATAGCCCCCATATTGCACCCCAGCTTTCCACTCATAGTCTCATATGTTACTTCACCAACAGAATCCTCATCCTCCTCAATGAAAAGACCTTCCCAACACATCCCACTACAACTACAATTACCTAATAGAAACAGTACCATTGCTACCATTCAGTGGATGGTTTTCAGCCGGTTTATTTACCATTGCTGCATTGCATTACATTCGGCCCATTTTATCCATTTTCTTAGACCTATCATGATCTGAATAGTGAATACTATATCAGATTGGGCTTCGAAGGCGAGTAAAGTAAGCCCGTGTTCCTTGAGACCTTGACTCACTTTAGTAACTTTAAGAGGAGGCAAGGCATTGAGCTAAGTAGTTCAAAACTTGTTCCTCTTCACAAAATCATTTGTCTCTCAATGCCATCATTAGGGAACAGTAAGGAAAATAACTTCCATTTATTTTAAAAGAGAGTTGAATTCACTGATTTTGACCAGACGAAGAATATTTTTTCCATTTTTTTGTTTTCTCAAGTGAACCAAACAACTATAAATTTTTACTTTCCAAAAAAATACTTTCTTTTCCCTCACTTTTCTTGAACCAACACAGCCTTACTGTAAACATGGTTTCACAACTAAGCCTGCTCAATGGTTCCCACAGGCCAGTAAACATTAATCCTAGGCAAGTGTGGCTAGTCCTTATGTCATGGTGGACAGGAGTTCATGTTTGTAATGTACTTATGAGACATTAATAAAAAATACTTTAAAACTACGCTGACCTGCTCAAGTTAGACCTACCCAGAGTTGGAGCTGCCCAAGTCAATATTTACATGTTAAACTGGTTCAACATAAAACCTAGTGAGAATTAGATTTGGATGGGGAGGTTTTATGAAAAACTCGGTTGAATAGGTTAAGACTCGGAGATTGGGTCAGACTAAAGCAATTGGAAAATTTTAAAGTTTTCTAATTTTATTCCCTTCTTAATGCCATTAAATATGAACTAACAAATACGAACATTTAAAAAAAAAAAAAAGGTTTCTGAGAAGTAATATAGTGGAATCCATTAATGAATCATGTTTTTGAGGATGCCCATCCAAAAATTTTAAAAGTCAAACAAAAATTTGTAAACAAAATAGGGAATGGTTATATATGAACTCCACCTTATAGTGACTCCAAACTTACTCCACTTCTAAAAGTGAACTTACAAGATGAATTGAAGGCTAATTTTTTGTGGAGATATACATGACATGATGGAGAACACCCTCACAAAAAATAAGCTCAATTGAATATGTATGACCTTATCAAAAGTTGTTATGAAATTAAAAAAAAATTGAGCTGTTGGATAATTTCATAATATTTTAAATAATTTTTGACGAGGTTGTATATCTTCAAATGAACTAATTTTTTGTGATGATGATCTCTATTGTATGGAGAACATCTCCACCAAATATCAGCTTCTAATTCATTGTATTTAGCGTTGGAGTAACTTTTGAGTCACTTTAAGTGGAGTTCATATAACTATCCCCTAAACAAAATTGTCTTCCTCAGAAAGAGAAAGTGAGAAACTATAATTAAATCAAATCTTTGTTTAATCTTTTCCTCAAAATGATATATAACAACCTTGAAAATGGTAATCTCATCATTTAATCTTTTCCTCCTTTGATTGCATAAGATGAAGTAACCAGTAGAGGAAGAATTAGTTAGGAACATAGAAAGGGAGAGAGATGGGTGTTTAATTAATTATTGTATATGTTAAAAAGATAGAGGATGGAGTGTTTAGGGGTAGATTGTGTTGTGGCAGTCAATTTATATATCATTACCCTATCATTTCCTTTTAAAGTGGCATATCAAAACAAGTTTTTAACAACAAAAACTTAGTAAGTTATAAAAGCCCCTTCGTTTGAACTAGGATCAAATTGGTTAGAAAATTATGTATGCAAATCATGATTATTTCACATTATTAAACACATAATTGGCATAAGCAGTATACTATTAAGAGTTTATTTTACATTTTTTTTTTTTTTTTTTTTTTTTTACCCATCTATTACCCTTAACATGGAAACAGAGAATACACACTTTCTAGAGTCCAACAGGGAGGTGGACTAATAGCTGCATATTTTAGTGCCCACTTACCAAGTTCATGAGCCTCCCTATTATGAACTCTTTTAAACCAGAAAAACAAGATATTACAATAAGAACTTACAGAATAATCACTGAACAAACCAGAAATCCTATCAAGAAAGTCTCTATGCTCCCAGCTCTCTTCCACTCCAGTGCCTCAAAGGTTTAGCATCAACTCCATACAATCACCAAGGATAACACAGTATCTCGCAACTTCAATTTGTTCAGAAGAATGGCTGCTAACTCTGCTCCATGACATTCGACTTCAAAAGGAGTTCACACCCTGCATCTTTCTACACAGTTCCCAAAAGCTTCCCTTTTGAGTCTCTACATACGGCTGTTGCAGCTCCTCTACTTGTCAGTATATCAAATTAAGGCACCATCGAAAGTAATCTTATTCCAATTTCTATAGTAATTAATGACTAAACTCTTCAACGATACATGGTAATCTATTGAATTGGCATTATTTTTGTCATCTCTGGTAATTACCTCTTCTTCCTTCTTGTATGCTTCTATAGTACTATTTGTTCTTCTCCTGACTCGTGTGAGCATCTACCCCATGTTAGGCTAGATTTTCTCAAACCTGAATTTGTTTCTACATACATAACCAAATCTCATTCACCATGATCAAGAAGTAGGTACTAACATACACTTTAGCTTCTGTTTCCTCTGAACTATTCCAACATATAGCCTCCCCAATCCAATATTTGATACTCTTACCACCATGCTCCTCCATTCTAATATTCAAGTCTGACCCAAACTATAGGCATTTTGTCCACTCATATTGAAGAAATAGATGGTCATCTGTTTCTATCTCTTTTTGACACAAAATGCATGAAGTATCTCCTTTAATTTTTTGTCGTTTGAGTACATCACCAGATAGGTATACCACCATTAAAAACTTTCCACACAAACAATTGGACACTAGCTTCCAACTTTGTTTTCCATAGACCTCTCATTGCCTTTACATTAGTACTAGAGCTTTCCACCATGTTCGCATTTACAGTGAGATAAGCATACACAAATTTAACAATAGGAATACTTTTAGCATGACTCGACCAAATAATTTTATTAACAATGTTAGGGTTGATGACTATTTGGTTTATACAACTGATGACAGGTGAAGAAAATAACTCTCTTAACCTAATTTGATTCCAATTATGTGTATATTGATCAATGAGGTGGTTAACATGAGTATAGTTGGAATTAGTGTTGTAAACTGGGGCTAGTAGCTCTTTAAGACTTGTAGGTTGATTAATGAAGGATAACCAAGGTTGTGTATAGATAGGGACATTTGAACCATCCCCTAATATCTAAATAAACCTCCTCTAATAGCTTCCATAGATCTTTTGATACCTTTCCAGAAATAAGAACAATGACTTTTTGCTTGCAAGCTTCTAAGCCACTCCATTTGTAAATGCTTTTGAAAGTCTTAGACCAAATGGAATCCTCTTCTCGTAAAAGTCTCCAACAATGTTTTGATATTATGGCTAAGTTCATCTATTTAGCCTTTCTGAACCCTAGTCCCCCCCTCACTTTTTGATATGCAAAGCTTATCCCAGCTTTAAGTATGAGTAGCATTAGTTTCTAAAGTCCCATGCCACCAAAAGTTCCTATATATCTGGTCCAACTTATATGTAGTCTTGTTAGGTAACACATATGTACTCATGGTATAAATTGGGACAACTTGTCCAATTGTTTTAACCAAAGTAGTTCTAGCAGCCTAGGATAACACTTTTGCCTTCCAACCTGTTACCTTTCTTTGTAAGCTATCCACTAGGTACTCAAAATTCTCACTCTTCTTCTTAGTCAAGAGTATAGGAACTCCAAGGTATTTTTCCCTTTCATCAAACTTTCTCACCCTCCAAATCCTCATTAGCAACTTTTGATGTTTATGATGTACATTAGTGCTAAAGTAAGCACTAGATTTTCCAACACTGACTTCTTGTCCCGATGCTTTACAATAATGATCCACTATATTCTTCATATTCACTGCCTCTTCCAAACTAGCTTTATTAACGATGTTTAGATCATCCGCATAGAGCAGATGACTAATAGGTGATGAGTTTCGTCTCACCTTAATTCCACTAATGTTGTTATCTCTTTCTCCCATATGCAATAATCTCGAAAGTGCTTCAGTGACCAAAATGAAAAGATAAGGGGATAGAGGATCCCCTTGTCTTAGAACCTATAAAGTGAGAAACTATGTAAAGGATCCCCATTTAACAACACCCTAAAAGATATAGTTTCCAAACATTTCCTTATTAGCTCAATCCACTTATCTCCAAATCCCAACTTCTTCATGATTTGATACAAGAAACTCCACTCCACCTGATTGTATGCTTTCTTCATGTCTAACTTAACCACTATCCACCCTTGTTTTCTCTTTTTCATCCTCTTCATGTTATGAAATATTTCACTTCTCAACCATATATTGTCACCAATAAATCTCCCCTTCACAAATGCCCCCTGAAAGAGGGAGACTATTTTATGGAGATGAGTTTTAAGTTTGTTGGCTAAAAGCTTGGAAATGATTTTATAAGTGAAGTTGCATAAGCTTATGGGTATAAATTTGGCTATATGGTATGGATTTGAAATTTTAGGTATGAGTGAATTGAAAGTTTCATTAAGTGAAGGAGCCAAAACACCAAACATAAAAATAAAAATAAAAAATAAAAAAAAACTCTTCACCGTGTCAACTATTGTATCCCCAATAATATCCCAACAATTTTGGAAAAAGACCTCCTGGAATCCATATAGACCAGGGGCTTTTAAAGAGCCCATTTTCTTAACTACATTCCAAATCTCTTTATAAGACGGGGTAGCAGTGAGAATGTTATTCTCCCTAACAGTTATAATAGGATAAAAAAGATTTAAAATGTCATTATCAGGTTTAGGATAAAAAAGATTTAAAATGTCATTATCAGGTTCAGGGTTGTTGTACTAAAAGGTCACTAAAAAAATTATTAATAGTCTCCTCCACCTTAATTCTCTCTTCCTTCCAATTACCTTCATCATCTTTGAGTTTAGTTATATTATTTTTCCTTCTCCTATATATAGTCGACAAGTGAAAGTATTTTGTGTTTTGTGCATAGTCCTTAATCTAGCTTTGGCTTGATTTCTGTCTCCAAAGACTTGCTTCTCTAATTAAGAGTTCCTCTAGTCTATCCTTCTAACTCCAATGCTTTTTTATACTTCCATTTGTTTACTTCCCCCATCATCATTTTTTCTAACTTCTTTACTCTTTTTATCTCATAGCCCACATTATTAAACACCTTCCTGTTCCAGTCCTACAACTTATCTCTCGTTACATTCATTTTCTTTGTTACCATATCACCCCAAATATCATATGCGCCTCAGAGCCCCACACACTTTTAATGACTTCTTTACAAGAACTTTCTCTCTCTCTCTCAGCCACATCTCATAAAATCTAAAAGGTATTTTAAGGGATGGTTCAACAATACTGAGATTAATGGACAGAGCTAGGTGGTCAGAAGACACAGTTGGTATAGTTTTTACAGTAGTATGAGGAAAACAATCTAACCAAGACACAGAGGCAAGTGCACGATCTAATCTTTCTAGGATATGACTGTTATAAGACCTATTATTCGACCAAGTGAATTTAGGACCCCTAAAACCTAAGTCAATCAACCCTAAGTCACTGATAAAATTATTAAAATCTAATGTAGAGCGGATAAGAAGGAATGGGGTGTGAACCACTACTCCCTATGTAAGAGAGGACTGAAATTCACATAAAGGAAAAGACAAACAAGAGACTCTCTTGTTAAATCTTCACTTGTTTAATACTTGCTCACAAGAATAAACAAGGCACAAAACACTCACATAAAAAGACACTCAATTTTCATTCAATCCAAAAACTGCCCTCCTTTTTACATCACAACCCTTTTAAGTAGTTTATAGAAAACACAAACTCTAATGGAGCACAATAACTCACAATAAACTAGAACTGTAATTCCTAATAAAGACTCAAATGCATGAACTTAATAAAGACTAATAAAGACTCAAATACATGAACCTAATACCAACAAAACATGAACCTAATACATGAACCTAATAAAAACTCAAAATATCATTATTTTACTGATAGTTTCATTGCCACCATGTTTATCATCTAAGCTAGTAGTCGCATTAAAATCCCCAAATAGGACCTAAGGTCCAGGAACATAGGGAACAAAATCCCTTAATTCATCCCACACCCGCTTTCTTCTACACGAAGCAGGTTCCCCATAGACAAACGTAAAGTACCAGTCATCAATAGCACCAAAATTAGTAATTTTACCTGATATGTGGTTTTGGGTAGCTCCAAGTGTCTCCAATTGAATACCTTCTTTCCATAGTATTGCCAATCCAACCTTTATTCCTTCAGCAGGTAGAATAAAATTCCCTTTGGTATCTTAGCTCTTTTCGAACTACGGTCATCCTTTGTTCAGTTGTTTTTGTCTCAGAGAAGCATAAGATGTCTGGTTGATGTGCACCGACGAGTATTACTTGAATCGTCGAATTCGTACCTGTACCTTGGCAATTCACGACCATCATCATAGCGATGGAGTAAATTAGAACAAGACACTAGGCAATAAAAGTAATCAAGTAACACTAACAACCGAGCAGAACAAGACACACACTAGATATCAATCTATGCTTTAGATTTCACAAAAGTAACACTTAGCACAAATTCACTCAATTGTCAAACTGTTAAACCCAAAACACAGTATCAAACACAAACCCCTTTCGACTATTAGCACCAAAAAGACTCACGGATGACAATCAAAAACTTATTACAGACTCCTCATCTCAGCACAGAATACCAAGACCAATACCCAAAGAAAGAAATTGTTTTGATCTGCCATAACTTTGGCATATTCTACCACCTTAGGAAGGCACCGCTATCAAACAAATAACAAAAGGATTGAAAATAGAAAAAGATTTTAATTTTAGCACTACTGAACCCAACTCCTCAATCAACAAATATATATATCTAAACAATCGCCTAAACCTCTTCACTGCTTCGCCACCGATGTCCTATTTACTGCCATATTAACCCTTGTTGACCTCAATCAAATCTCAATCAAACCCACTACAAAACACTTGTCCAGAAGGTAGGAAGATAACCAAGACCAACAATATCCAGAACCAGCACTACTAATCAAATCTATTTTGGTGAAGCAATCAAATAAAATAACCAACCTTGTTTTGGTAATCAATGAGTGTTTTGTACCTGTGTAGATGAAGATACTTATGATGGCCAGAATGATGTAGGGATTTTGAGCTACTATCCACCAATAACTTCCCCAAAAAGTGTCTTATCTCCCAACAACAACATAATCATCTTACTGAAACAAATCCAAATTGGATTAATGTGATACTCTTCCAAAAATAAACCCACAAGAAGCTAAGTTGAGGATTGGGTAGTTTTTTGTTCTTCCTCTTGAGTGACATGAGTTTATAAGTAGACCCTGAGATTGGATCTCCTTCACCACTTCTCTAACAATGAGCTAATAGTGTAACTCGGGCTGAATTGGTCAGAAATACAGAAATCAGTGTGAAATCAGTTGAAAATCGGTGAGTTAGCGTTCACTCCTAGTTGGGGCAACTCAACATCTCTAAATTTACTAAAGAAAAGGGGAAAAAAAAATCAAGTAGACTCAATCAAGTATGAATTTGGAAAGTTCCACAAGGGGTGAGGCAATTTTACAGTTTTGATTGCTTATTAGTTAGCTCAAAAAAAAATAAAAAACCCCTTGCAGCACCACTTCTGCTGCACCACCACCTACCATCCACCACTCTCTCCCCGACCTTTGCAGCACCTACACCACCACCCATCGCCACCACCATTACCACTATCATCAACACCACCGCCACCACCATCGTTCAACTTCAAAAATAGATCTACAACAAACTAATTTTCTTCCCCTTCCCCCTCCTTCAAGCACCACTCGTGCTGCACCCCCCCCCACCATCCACCGTCACCTCCGTTAAATGCATTCAAACTTTAACATCCATTAAACCTGATAGCCTGGAGTAGACATTACCCTTACCTAAACACCGACAGATTTCCAAAAAAAAAAAAACTAAAAGCCTTCTTCCCTGCAAGCTTTCTTCCCCGACCATGCCACGCCACTTCTCCTGCACCACCCCTACCATCCACCGTCGCCACCATCATTAAATACTGTCCTGTAAGACTTCCAATAACACCACCGCCACCACCACCATCTTCCAAAGAAAAAATAGAAGTGAATGTGATTTCACTCTGTTAATTGTGTTTGGGGTTTGGTTATACTAATTTTGCTTTGTTTTATTGCTGGTTTGCTATTTGGTTTGTGGGCTTTGCTTTGATGGACTGGTTTTCTAGTTCGACAGCTTTTGTTTATTAGTTGATTTCCTTATGGTTTTGAGGACTGTATGTTTGAATTTGGTTTATGGTTTATGGCTTGGTATGATATGTTGATGGGTATTTGTGGATTCCATTGAATAGTTGAACATGGCGAAACAAATTTTACATTATTTCCTTCTGGTTTTGATTGCTTTGTGTTTGGTTTAGTGCTTTGGTCAGTTGGGAGGTCACGTTCGACACCTGATCACCTACATGAGGGGAAAGAAAGGACTCACTATTGCTTCTTCTGATTTCATTGTTCCACCACTTAAGAAACATGTTCACTGTCTTTTCCGAGGTCGTCACGGATGCACCAATGGGGTTAACGGTAATGGGTTCACTGTTTCCTACATTCTCACACATTTTGATAAACAACACTTGGATTGCTAGGTGAGTATTGACAGGGTGTGGGATGAGCTTAAGGGTGACCGTGAATTGTATATGCTAGTGGAGAATTTGTTAAAGTCAATAGGCAAATGGGTTTGTGGCCTTTGTCTTTGCATCCATGCCAATGGTATGCCGTGTCATCATCCAGATGATACCATTGAACCTCCTGTTTTGATGGAGAATGGGGAACCCGCATGTGTCATTGTGAGCATACCCCAGCCACTCCCCCAGCCTAACACTACGAATCTTACCCTAATGGCACATAGGGGTGACAGTGATACCCCTAATCCACTTATTGTTGCTTCCCCTCTTGATGAGATGTTACTTGATAGTGCATTTCATATACCTTTTTGAACTGTGAAAAGTATACCACATGCTTGTCATTTGGCCTTTTCTGGTGCACTGAAATTTGCTCTCTGGGATATTACGGCTGATACTAGTTCAGTTATACCTTGGGTTTGTCTCTTTCTCTTGCCATGCTACACTCTGTAAGTTTTTCAACCCCAGAATCGTCAGGAACGTCGTTCTGGTAACAGGAAAAACCTTCAGCAGAGACAAATTATCCATGCTTTGATGACATGGAATGAGCCTGTGGGATGTTTCATCTCTTAGAGTCTACTATAGAGCCTCTTTCAATCCAACCACCACAGAGATTTGTCCCCACTCAGAATGTGCGTTGATGCTTGCAGAAAGTTGCTGATGGACATTTTGCTGCAGCGGTAAAGGTGTTCTCATCATCAGGGGTTGCCCCCAATACTGCAGAGACCATATGTGCATTAGAGGAGAAGCATCCGATGCAACTACCACCTATAAGGCCAACTATCCTTGTTGTTGAGCCCTTTTTAGTGGTAGAGAGAGACACCCGTTTGTCCTGTATTAGGTCATTTTTGAAGGGTACTTCTTGTGGCCGTGATGGTCTCCATGCTCAGCACTTTGGATGTCATGAGTAGTGCTGCAGTAGCTATATCGTCTAATTTGCAAGATGCATTAACCCATGTGGTGAATATTTGGTTATAGGGACGATGTCCACAACAGTTAGCGGAATTCATAGCGAGTGCTCCGCTTACTCCACTTCTTAAGCCAGATAATAGTATCTGTCCTATAGCTGTGGGCATGGTTTGGTGTCGTTTGGTCTCCAAGATTGCAATGAAAGGAGTTTCCAAAGATGTGGTAGGGTACTTACAGGATTTTCAGTATGGGGTTGGTATTTCTGGTGGAGCAGAGGCGATTTTGCACGTTGTCAACCGTATGGTGTATGCTAACAGGGACAATACCTTTCTTTTGATGCTACTTGTAGATTTTAAGAATGCTTTTAACATGGTTGATCGGACTACCATGTTGAGAGAGGTTTGTATCCATTGCCCTGCTATTGCCCCTTGGGTCGAGTATTTGTATTGTCAACCTGCGAGGTTATATTTGGAGGATAACTACATATGGTATGCTACTAGGGTCCAGCAAGGCGACCCTCTTTGCACTGGTGTTGCATGATAAGTGCTCAAAAAGTGCAATTTAACCCTCGATTATGCCTCTTGTTTAGCCATCTTAGTGGACTAATAGTGTTTGTAAGTTATGTTTTAAGATTCTACAGGTGAAAAAGAGAGTTTTATAGAATATTAGAGAAAAAGAGATAAAATGGAGCAATTAGGAGCATTAACGATCACATGGGAAGCCCGTGGACAATCATGGAGAAGGCCAAGGAATTGAAGCTATTAAATATGCGACTTGGACATATTTTAAAGCCTATTTGGAAGCCCAAGGCCAAAAGATTCGTTGCTTGGACCAAAACCCACAAAAGAGGAAAGAAAAATAGACCAAAGGTGGAAAAATAGAGTCTCGCGTTTGAGACGCGACTATCGTGCCTCCAGACGTGACCCATGCGTTCGGGATGCATAGATCGAGCATCCAGACGTATTGATTAAGTCTGGGACACATGAATAGTGCGTCCAGATGCATGAATCGACACTATAGCCAATTCCTTTTTAGTTTTGGAGATGAAGTTGGACTCTGGAAGAAGTCTATTTGTATTAGGAAACAAATGACGGTTTGGAATGCTTCTAGAGCTCATTGTAACCCTATAAATAGAGGACCTAAGTGCCTCATGTAATGGGCCAATTCACTTATATTCTTGTCTCCATAACTTGAGGCAGAGAGAGATTAATAATAAAAGATCGGTTTTAACTAGCTGAGTCTTAATAAATTAGTATTTCTAGTCTTATGTTCTTCGACTCTTCTTCTTCTCGTTCTTCGTGTTCTTCCTTCTTTATGGAAGGCTAATCTTCTCCTTCAATGGAGGAGATAAAGCCAGTGCTTAAGGTTTAATGATTCTTCTGGTTCATGGTGTTCTTCAATCAGGTTAGTTCTTTATGTTTTTAGTTATTAGTTCCATTGCCCACACCAGGGGATGGAAGTATAGAATAGGGTTTATGTTTTGCAATATTAATATCATGCTAGTGTTCTTTACTTTTCTTATAGTAGTATAGTTCTTTAGAGTTAGGGAAGTATTCTTTGTGTTGCCTTAGAAATGGTAGCTCGGGGGAGGGTCACCTGGGGAAGTATTCTTTGTGTTTTGCCTTAAGTGGTGATTCATTGAATGGCAGCCTATTAGAAAGTACTCCTTGATGTTGCTCTTGGTAATACATTGAATGGCTGCCCGAGCTTACATAAAAGGAAAGAAGATATTAATAGCATAAACATAGGAACAACCTTAAGTAGAGTTAATTATTAACGATGTTTTGTCCAAGAGGGCATCGGCACTTGCTCGATTGCCTAATTGTAGTCTACTTGTAAGAACAACCATGAAGCAGAAGGTCATAGATTAAAAGTATTGGTGGATTCTAATCTTTTGAATTCCCTCTCTTATAAATTTCCAATAGTTTAGTTAATTTAGTTTAGTTTAGCATTAGAATCTAAATCTCTATAATCATAGTTTTTAATCCCTTAAACCCCCTTTCCAGTCATGTCCTTCACATAACATACACTTAAAAGTGGAACGATACCCTACTCATCCTTTACTTATTGAGGGATAATTAGGTTTTGATACGCTTCTATTTTGTTCAACGACTATCATCAATCCACACCATCCATACACATCTACACACACAAAAAGAGGTTGGTCAAATGGCGCCGCTGCCGTTTTAAGTTGTTTATGTTTAACGTTTTTTTTCAAGATTAGAATTTTGGATCTTGAGGTAATTTTAGCTGCATCATCCATCCTTTTAAGAAAGAAAGAAGCTTGAAGGACATCTCGAAGACAAGATCTACCATCCAGGTTAGTCGAATCTTCATTCTTTTTATTGCTTTCTTAGTATAGTTGCATCCTAGTTTAGTTTTATTGCTTTCTAGTATAATTGCATTTAGGACTTTTTCAACAATTGAAGTTGTAAGCCAACACAGTGAAACATCAAACTTTAGTGTTTCTTGTCTGAATCTTGACAAACGGACTATCGTCTGTGGGTAATGATACTTAAGCAATCCAAGTGATTCACCATAACCCTAGAAGAGACAACTTTAGACAACGGGCGAGATACTAGCTGCAAAGCCCAACCCAGTTGAAGGAAAGTAGTTTTACATTTTAGTATAACTTAGAATAATTGCATACTATTCAAGCATTGTAGGATAGTTTTTCGTTATTTTGGCATAACATTTTCTAGTGTATGCCCCGTCGTCCATATCATCGTCCGGTAAGAACACAACAGTGGACAAGGTTTAACAACCGACTCACAAGAATACTAGACGAGATTGATACAATGGCCGCACGCAATGATGGAGGTGTTTTGGACACCAATAATCCTGAAGCTATCCCACCCATGCAAGCATAACAGAGGAAGAAGCTGAGCGATTTCTATTCGCCAATCATTGGAGACCCACCCAGCAGTATTATTTTTCCAGAGACAGAAGCTAATCAGTTTGAACTTAGAGCATTAGTAATCTCTATGCTTCCAAAGTTCAATGGTTTAGATAATGTTCAACCTTATGTTCACATGAACAAATTTCTATCAGTCCTCAGAACTTTCAAGAACTAGTATATCAGGGATAAGAGTATCAAGATAATTCTTTTTCCACTCTCCCTCGAAGGTAAAACATCCGAATGGTTAACTGCACAGCCGATCAATTCAATCAACAACTGGGAGAAGTTGAGAACAAAGTTTATGAACAAGTTCTACCCACCCCGTAAGACGGATGCCATGCAACAAGCCATCGCCAATTTCAAAGGGAAGGTGGATGAAGAATATCAATATCATCAAAGCCGGAGAAATTCAATAATCTGCTAGTCTCATGTCCACATCATGGTTATGATAAGAGCACACTAGCTCATTTTTTCTTCGAGGACTTTCTACTATGAACAAGCGGATGATACGGTCAATGCATCAAGGTAAGTTTACATCATTGGATGGAGAGGAAGCCTACAACTTTCTCGAAATTTAGTCAAGACACTCAACAATGGAGTACTAGCAACGAGGACGTAGCTAGAGTGGAGGGTGCCAAGAAATTTGGCAACCAAATTCAAGAAGACCCAAATCAAGCAATGCTATCAATTATGGCAAACCTATCAACAGACTTGAAAATCTGAACAAGAAGTTTGATCGGGTTCTCCATGAATCCTCCAAAACCAAACAATTTCCAAGCTAAACCTCAACCATCCAAGCCTTGTTATACCATTTGTGAGCTATGTTCTCGATGAAGGCCACACCATCAAGAGTGTTCAGTACTATCCGGATACTAATACGAGGCATGTAGTATCAACTCTTTAGGAAGAAATAACCATTCAATCAAGGACGTAATTATTGGAAGCCACAAAATACAAATCGAGGAATTTTCCTCCGTGATTTCGAAATCACCAAATCAATTCGAATAACCAATATCAATTCCAAAACCGCCCGTGAACCATACATAAATCAACAAATATACGAAACCCGGCCAATACCAAGCCAACACAAACGAAAGTTAGTACCGGATCTTATGAGTGGATATATTGCCCCTACGCCTCGAGCAAAAGCGCTTACCCCACATCCGGAAGATGCTATCACCACCATTGTCAATGAGTGAAAACGCACAAATCAAAGAACCCAGAAGTTGGAGAATAACTTTAGTGTCATTCAAGGCCAGATAAGGCAAATCGCTGCCGCCTTGACAGAGAGATCAAAAGGAGCATTACCAAGCCAGCCGGAGCCAAATCCGAAAGGAAGAGGTGTCCTGCAGGTAGATAACCTGGAGATTACTCAGTTGAATGCCCACGTTAATTCTGTCACCACTCTGAGGTCAGGCAAGAAAGTTGATAACAGGATTGTCTATGAACCAGGAAAAGATTCTGCAGAGCCTAATGTAACTTATGTCCCCACCATCCCACCCAGTTCTAACATTCCAGATATATCTAGTGTTGTGCCACCTACTGAAGAAACTGTTACAAAAGAAGTTGAAAGAACTACTGGGGAAGTAAGTAAGAAGAAGCCATCACGAGTGACTCCACCTGTCACTCCACTATCTGTTACCAAACCAACCAAAGCTGAACGAAGAGAACTGATATTGAAGAATCCGCCAAAGACCGCTTCCTTCAAACTAGTGAATACCAGAAAAGATTACCAGTACAAGGAGATTTGCGATGTATTTCAGAATTTACAGATTAATATCCCATTTCTGACCGCCATCAAGCAAGTTCCCTCGTATGCCAAGTTCCTGAAAGATCTAGTGAAAAAGAAGACCAATATTCCGAAAGAAGCTTTTATCGCTCAACGATGTTCATCATACCTACAAAATCTATCGGTTGTGAAACTGAAAGATCCTGGAAGTCCAACTGTTACATGTAGAATTGGAGATTCTTTGGAGGAACAAGCTTTATTAGATTTGGGTGCTAGTGTGAATCTTCTACCATATTTCATCTACGAGAAGTTGGGCTTGAAGGATCTAAAACCAACTGATGTTACTTTACAGTTAGCAGATAGATCAGTGAAGATACCTAGAGGAATCATTGAATACGTCATAGTCAAGATCGAAGATTTCTATTATCCGGTTGATTTCATAGTACTCGACACAGAACCTACATCTGGTAGGCAGATACCAATCATTCTAGGCAGACCATTCTTGGCCACTGCAAATGCACTCATCAACTATCGAAACGGTAATATGACGTTATCCTTTGGTAATATGAAAGTCGAGACCAATGTTTTCCATATGTTACAGCAACCACAGGAGGTATGTGTTGTGAACGAGGTATGCATGATTGAAGCGTTAGCACAGGATTATCTGACTTATTCATATCCTGCTGACGAGTTATTGAAAGCTCCGGACGGACTCAGATTGTGAGGAACTTAGTGTTGAGTCAATCAATGCAATTTTGGATTCATCACCTGTCATGGATGACATCAAGTTCAAAGAAAAGCTTGAATCGCCTATGCTTGATAGACCACCTAAAGAGCTTAAGAAAGAGCCACCTAAGCTAGAATTGAAGCCTTTACCGTCTACACTCAAGTATGTTTTCTTGGGAGATTTGGGAACCTACCTAGTAGTTATTGCATCAGATTTGACTGCGGAGCAGGAATCCAGGTTAGTAGCACTTTTAAAGGAACACAAGTCAGCTATAGGTTGGACAATTGATAATATCAAGGGGATCAGCCCTATGATAGTTCAACATAGGATTCATCTGGAAGAGGATTCCAAGACTTCTAAGCAACCACAGAGGAGGCTTAATCCGAAAATAAAGGAAGTAGTTAGAGAAGAGGTCGTCAAACTCCTTGACGTCGGCATTATCTACCTTATTTCTGATAGTTAATGGGTTAGTCCAGTTCAAGTTGTGCCAAAGAAGTCCGGAACCACAGTGATCGAGAATGAGAACAATGAGTTGATTCCAACCAGGATTCAGACTGGATGGAGAGTTTGCATCAATTACAGGAAGTTGAATAGCGCATCGAGGAAAGATCATTTTCCATTGCCTTTCATCGATCAGATATTAGAAAGATTAGCTGGACAAGCTTACTACTGCTTTCTTGATGGTTACTCAGGATACTTTCAGATCCATATTCACCCTGAGGACCAAGAGAAGACATTCACATGTCCTTTTGAGGATTGTCTGCATCATCTCTCCTTAGTCCTTAAAGGTTGTTGCGATACCAACTTAGTTCTGAACTTGGAAAAGTGTCACTTCATGGTAAAGGAAGGGATACTGCTGGAAGGAATTCTAGTAGATCGAGCGAAAATGTCTACAGGAAGTAAGCATGTTGTCGAAAGATCAGTTTTGAAATGGAAACCTAAGTATTCTCCACCTGTTAGTTTATGGGATTTACTCCCTGTTGACTTTCAAAGGAAGATTATTTCTATGACTCGTGTAGGGTTCGGTAAAAGTCCATTTGCACATAAGAGGAGAGTGCGTAAGCTAGGTTCTGTAAGAATTGACATTCTGAAACTTGTCCTGGATTACAGCCATTAAGAGAAAATTGTTGGTACAAGGTATACTTTTGTCAATCACATGCTGAGAGAGATCAGAAGAATTCCTACAAAGTGGAACCTAGTGGGTGGAAGTACTAGTCTTGAGGATCTGACTATAAAGAACTCAAAAGTCTTGAGGATCTGACTTTAAAAGACTCACATCATGTCTTGGGGATCCGACGTAAAAGACCTAAAAATTTTGTTTCTTGAACTAATTCTGATATTCGCATCAATGGTAATATCCTACCTTTTTCTCCATTTCATTTCATTTACTTATTTATACATTGAGGTCAATGCATGCATAAGTAGGGGGGAGGAGGGTGTACTTGAGAAATGAATTTGAAAATTAGTTTTCAAAAACAAAAATATTTTTGGTTTCTATATCAAGAGCATGAGAAAAATGAATTTTAATGATGAGTCCGGGATATAGATTCTATAATCGCTTCGAGTTTTGATAGATAGTTGATATTATTGATTTCATTACTGCTTAGACTATTTATTATGCTCGGACATAGTTCTTGTTGATAGAATCCTTTATCAAGGCACCACCATAGTACTTGGTCAGTTTTGTGTACTTTTGCTAGAAGAGAGATTTAAACCCCTAGTAAACTGGAAGTAGAATTTTTAGACTTAACCCGTAAGACTTGAGCTTTATACCCATTCTTTGGAGAGTTCTTATGAAAAATCCGAGTTTTAGTGACTCAACATCTTTCAGTTCTTTATGTCGTTGTAATATAATATCATTATTCGTTGATTTGGTTAATCACGAAGTGACATCAACTAGGAAGATAGCCATTAGGTCTTGTAGTCTATTCGAAATAGAGTATCATACTGATAAGTCAAGTAGTGAACCCATTCAGCCTTTATCCCACCTAGTAGGACCATTATGTTAAACCCTTTTGAGCCTTACAATAAGCCATTTTCTTTCATAAAACCCTTTACCCGACTCCAGACAAGGAGTATAGCCAAAATCTTTATTAGCCATACCCATATGTTTCTGAGAATACGAGGGGCACAAAAAGGAAGAAAGACCACAAAAGGAAGATTACAAGGAAATATCAGAGAGATACAATGAAGTCTATCATTTTGTTCAAAGTGAAAGAAGCTAGTGGAAAACAAGCATATCCAGTACTAATCAAGGATATACCACTGAGCTTTAACTAAAAAAAAAAAAAAAAAAAAAAAAACAGAATGGATGGTAAAGCTAAGAGAAAGGAAGAATTTTCTCTGCAATACAGAATTTGAAGAAATCTTCCAAAGAAAGAAACAAAACCCTTAGTGTTTTCAGAAACAACCTTAGAATTTTTTTTACCTTTCCTTCATAAACCAATACCCAAGCCAAGTTACAACCCATGACTTATCATTACAGTATGGTACGAAGTCTAGAATAGGTGAGAGGATGCTAAAGTGAAGGACCCGACACTTCATATGTGATTGACATTCTTTCCATGAGACTAATTTCATCCATAAGTCCGTTTTTCAAGGTAGTATGTGGGATGTTTGTATTCACTATTCTTTTCCCCACATACATGAGGTAAAATAGTAGACCATCTTCTGAGAGATTCTTTTTTTAGAGTATGACCGGTGAGGATTAAAAGTCGAGATTATCTACCTATAGTAAACTAGGGATTCCGTTTCTTGGATAGGAGAGTATAGGAGATTGACTAAGTACACACATAAGCATTGATTGAGAATTTTGTCAATTTTTACTATCTCCCATCATAATCTATGAGTCTTTGTAGCAATGTAGTCAGCAATGGAGACTTTCTATTGGAGTAAGCACTAAGTGGGTAAGGAATTTCTCTCTCTGAAAAATACTATCATGTTATTGATTGATTTTGTGGGTATATCACCTGAAAACCCTCACGAGACTATAACTCGTCCTTTTTGGGGAACTTAAAGGTTTAAAGCCTTATTGCATATGGTAAATGCAATCGCGATGCCTGTGAAAGTGAGTTAGGATTTTATTTTTTTAGGATGTAATTTTGATCACTTATCTATTTTTTTTATCTTATTTGCTAAGAGACTAGCAAAAGGCTAGTTGGGAGTTGTGATAAGTGCTCAAAAAGTGCAATTTAACCTTCAATTATGCCTCTTGTTTAGCCATCTTAGTGGACTAATAGTGTTTGTAAGTTATGTTTTAAGATTCTACAGGTGAAAAAGAGAGTTTTATAGAATATTAGAGAAAAAAAGATAAAATGGAGCAATTAGGAGCATTAAGGATCACATGGGAAGCCCGTGGACAATCATGGAGAAGGCCAAGGAATTGAAGTTATTAAATATGCGACTTGGACCTATTTTAAAGCCTATTTGGAAGCCCAAGGCCAAAGGATTCGTTGCTTGGACCAAAACCCGCAAAAGAGGAAAGAAAAATAGACCAAAGGTGGAAAAATAGAGTCTCGCATTTGAGATGCGACTATCGTGCCTCTAGACGCGACCCATGCGTTTGGGATGCATAGATCGAGCATCCAGACGTATTGATTAAGTCTGGGATGCATGAATAGTGCGTCCAGACGCATGAATCGACACTGTAGCCAATTCCTTTTCAGTTTAGAGATGAAGTTGGACTCTGGAAGAAGTCTATTTGTATTAGGAAACAAAAGACGGTTTGGAATGCTTTTAGAGCTCATTGTAACCTCTATAAATAGAGGACCTAAGTGCCTCATGTAATGGGCCAATTCACTTATATTCTTGTCTCCAGAACTTGAGGCAGAGAGAGATTAATAATAAAAGATCGGTTTTAACTAGCTGAGTCTTAATAAATTAGTCTTTCTAGTCTTATGTTCTTCGACTATTCTTCTTCTCGTTCTTCGTGTTCTTCCTTCTTTATGGAAGGCTAATCTTCTCTTTCAAGGGAGGAGATAAAGCCAGTGCTTAAGGTTTAATGATTCTTCTGGTTCATGGTGTTCTTCAATCAGGTTAGTTCTTTATGTTTTTAGTTATTAGTTCCATTGCCCACACCAGGGGATGGAAGTATAAAATAGGGTTTATGTTTTGCAATATTAATATCATGCTAGTGTTCTTTACTTTTCTTTTAGTAGTATAGTTCTTTAGAGTTAGGAAAGTATTCTTTGTGTTGCCTTAGAAAGGGTAGCTCAGGGAGTGGCTGCCTAGGGGAAGTATTCTTTGTGTTTGCCTTAAGTGGTGATTCATTGAATGGCCTCCCTATTAGGAAGTACTCCTTGATGTTGCTCTTGGTAATACATTGAATGGCTGCCCGAGCTTACATAAAAGGAAAGAAGATATTAATAGCATAAACATAGGAACAACCTTAAGTAGAGTTAATTATTAACGATGTTTTGTCCAAGAGGGCATCGACACTTGCTCGATTGCCTAATTGTAGTCTACTTGTAAGAACAACCATAAAGCAAAAGGTCATAGATTAAAAGTATTGGTGGATTCTAATCTCTTGAATTCCCTCTCTTATAAATTCTCAACAATTTAGTTAGTTTAGCTTAGTTTAGCATTAGAATCTACAATCTCTACAATATTAGTTTTTAATCCCTCAAACCCCCTTTCCAGTCATGTCCTTCACATAACATACATTTAAAAGTGGAACGATACCCTACTCATCCTTTACTTATTGAGGGATAACTAGGTTTTGATACGCTTCTATTTTGTTCAACGACCATCATCAATCCACACCATCCATACACATCTACACACACAAAAAGAGGTTGGTCATTGCATCCCCTGATTGTACGAATCCAGTCCAGTTGTCAGTTATTGCTATAGGCTTGGTACCTAGATGATGGGACTCTGATCGGAGATACAAAACATGTGGCGACAGCTTTGGGTATGATTCAGGACGAAGGACCTTCCTATGGGTTGGTTCTTAATGTGGCTAAGACTGAGATATTTTGGCCATCACTGGGTCCATATTGCTCCACTCCTGGTCTCTTTCCTTCAGATTTGTCTCGTCCTCAGCAGGAGGTCAGGTAGCTTGGAGGTGTAGTTAGCACTAATTCATCGTTTGTCATGGGCCTTGCTCGCAAGCGTGTTGAAAAAGTTATGACTTTGATGGACCGTTTAGCTGTATTGGAAGATCCACAGTGTGAGTTAGCACTCTTACGAGCTTGTGTTAGGCTATCTAAGTTGGTCTTCACGATTCATACTTGTCCACCATCCTTTTTCAGAGTGGCAGCCAAGACTTTTGATCAGCATCTTCGCAGTGTTCTCCAAGGTATTATGGTTTCTGATGGTCATGGTTTCGGTGATTTGTAGTGGCGTTTATCAACACTCCCATTACGTCTTGGTGGGTTAGGTATTTATTATGCTACTGATGTATCTACTTTTGCTTTTGTGGCCTCCCGTTGTCAGACTTCTGAGCTTCCGAACCACATTCTTAGGAGTTATGGTCCAATGTTGTTGGATGAGAGTTTTGATATTGCTAGCAGTGCATGAAGTCTCTATCTACCCAATTTTGACCTCAATTATCTAGCTATGAATGCTACTGTCCCTTCAAAACCACAAAAAGTTTTGGCGGAAGCGTTCTACGGTAAGATTGTTGCTGGTTTTGAGAGGGGTTTGAGTTATATGTTCATCAAAAAGCAGTCATTGGATGCTTGCAGTCAGAACACACAAATGATTTCTACTTGCTATTCCGATGGAGGCACTTGGACAGTGTATGTCGTCGATGGAGTATCGTTCTATTCTCCAGTACCGCCTCATGATTCATTTGTATTATGATGGTGGTCTATTCCCTGTTTGCAAAAAAAAAATAGATTGGATGCTTTCAGGGACCATACAGTACATTGTAGACATTTTCCAGGTTTCAAATATTGACATGATCATGTTAGAGACATTTTATGTGATGCATTTTGGAGGCCTGGGGTAAAAGTAAAGAAGGAGGCTCATTTCAATTTTCTTACTTATCCGAATGAGGGTAGATCGACACTTCGGCCTGTGGATGTATTGATCTATAGTTGGTCTGAGGGGAAACATGCATGTGTTGATGTAACTAGAGCATCTCCATTGGTAAGGCTTGGGAATGGAGTTTTTGAGGTAGGAGAAACAACTAATAGAGCAGCGGTAGGAAAGATTGAGAAACATGAGGATACATGTAGGGCTAACCAGCATTGTTTCATTCCGTTCAGTTTTGACACTTTTGGTTTCTTGGCACAACAGTTTGTTGAGCTCCTTAAGAGGTTGCATAAAGTTATGAACAGTAACGTAATGACAGCTGGTTCTAACGAGTTTGCATTTAGGAGGATTGGATTTGCCATTCAGAAAGGATTTGCGGCGCAGCTTGTTGCACGCTTGTCTTAATCATTTGTAAAACTCGTTATTATTATTAATAAAAGTTTCCACTTAAAAAAAAAAACTTTCTCGTCATGCATTAGGTCGTTTCCGAAAGGCACTTCTTGTGGCCGTGATGGTCTCCAAGCTCAGCACTTGTTGGATGCCATGAGTGGTGCTGCAGCAGCTATATCGTCTGATTTGCTAGATGCATTGACCCCTGTGGTGAATCTTTGGTTACAGGGATGATGTCCACCGTTAGCGAATTCATAGCGAGTGCTCCGCTTACTATACTTCTTAAGCCGGATAACAGTATTCGTTCTATAGCTGTGGCATGGTTTGGCATCGTCTGGTCTCCAAGATTGCAATGAGAGGAGTTTCCAGAGATGTGGTTGGATACTTATAGGATTTCCAGTATGGGGTGGGTGTTTCTGGTGGAGCAGAGGCAATTTTGCACACTATCAACCGTATGATGTATGCTAACAGCGACAATAGCTTTCTTTCTATGCTGCTAGTAGATTTTCAGAATGCTTTTAACATGGTTGATCGGACCATCATGTTGAAAGAGGTTCGTAGCCGATGCCCAGCTATTGGCCCTAGGGTTGAGTACTTGTATTGTCAACCTGCAAGGTTATACGTGGGGGATGGTAACATATGCTCTGCTACTGGGGTCCAGCAAGGTGACCCTTTGGGTCCCCTTCTATTTGCACTGGTGTTGCATTCTCTGATTCTACGGATACAGTCCAGTTGTCAGTTATTGCTACAGGCATGGTACCTAGATGATGGAACTTTGATTGGGGATACAGAACAGGTGGCGAGAGCTTTGGTATGATTCAGGAAGAAGGACCTTCTTATGGGTTGCTTCTTAATGTGGCTAAAACTGAGATATTTTGGCCATCACTGGATCTACGTCGCTCTACTCCCGGTTTCTTTCCTTCAGATTTGTCCCATCCTCAGGAGGGGGTCAAGTTTCTTGGAGGTGCAGTTAACACTGATGCATCTTTTGTCATGGGTCTTGTGCGCAAGCGTATTGACAAGGCTATGACTCTGATGGACCGTTTAGATGTATTAGAAGATCCACAGTGTGAGTTAGCGCTCTTACGAGCTTGTGTTGGGCTCTCTAAGTTGGTATTTGCAATTTGTACTTGTCCACCATCCTTTTTCAGAGAGGTAGCTGAGACTTTTGATCAACATCTCCGCAGTGTTCTCCAGGGTATTGTGGTTTCTGATGGTTTTGCCTTCGGTGATTTACAGTGGCGTTTATCGCCACTCCCATTACGTCTGGGTGGTTTAGGTATTTATTGTGCCATTGATGTCTCTACATTTGCTTTTGTGGCATCCCATTTTCAGACTTCTGAGCTTCAGGACCACATTCTTAGGAGTTGTGGTACAGTGCTTTTGGATGAGATTCTTGATACTGCTAGCAGTGCATTGAGTCTCCGGCTACCTGATTTTGACCTCAATTCTCTGGCTGCAAATGATATCGTCCCTTCAAAACCACAAAAAGTTTTGGCGGAAGCGTTCTACAGTAAGATTGTTGCTGGTCTCGAGAAGGAGTTTGATTTATCTGTTCGTCAAAAGGCAGTTATGGGATGCTTGCAGTCGGAACACGCAAACGATTTTCTACTTGCTATTCAAATGGAGGGACTTGGACAGCGAATGTCGTCGGTGGAGTATCGTTCTATTCTTCGATACCGTCTCATGATTCCTTTGTACTCTGACGGTGGTTTATGCCCTGTTTGCAAAAATAGTAGATTGGATGCTTTTGGGGACCATCACATTAATCGCTCGACATTTTCCAGGTTTCAAATACCGACAAGATCATGTCAGAGACATTTTATGTGATGCATTTTGGAGGGCTGGGGTACAAGTGAAGAAAGAAGCTCCTGTTAACTTTCCCACTGATCCGAATGAGGGAAGATCGACTCTTCGGCCTGCGGATGTCTTGATTTACAGTTGGTCTGAGGGGAAACATGCATGTGTTGATGTAACTGGAGTCTCTCCGTTGGTAGGGTTGGGGAATGATGACTCTGAGGTGGGAGAAGCAGCTAATAGAGCAACGACAGGGAAGATGGTGAAGCATGAGGAAGCTTGCAGGGTTAACCAGTATTGTTTCATTCCGTTTAGTTTCGACACTTTCGGTTTCTTGGAACAATAGTCTGTTGAGCTTCTCAAGAGACTTCAGAAAGTTATGAACAATAACGTTATGAGAGCTGGTTCTAACGAGTTTGTTTTTAGAAGAATAGGATTTGCTATTCAGAAAGAACTTGCGGCGCAGCGTGTTGCACGCTTGTCCTAATTATTTGTAAAATTTCCCATCAGTATCAATAAAATTTTCACTTAAAAAAAAAACTCAAAATAGTTAACACTTAATAGCGGTATAAGTATGATAATGGAGATAGTTAATACAAGTTGGTATGATAATTAAAACGGTTTTGAATTAGGATTTAAGAAGGTTATCTTAACGTATTGATCGAGTGCGCAAGAATCCCGTAAGAAAAATGAATAAAGAAATACTTATTCAATTAAAAACAATAAAAATGATCGTGTATTGCTACAAAGTTTTCTACATAGTTATTTCATAAAGGGGCCGGTCTGTGTAAATGAATTGGAAATGTGTTTATAATTTTCCCTATTAGCATTCATTTCGACTGGGGTATTTATTGAAGGTACAAAGTCAGGCTATACGGAGGTAGGAGTAGAAGAATTTTATAAGTTGTCTTTTGGTAGATTTTTATGGGTTTGCATAAAGATTTTATTTTTATTTTTTTTTGGGAATTCGGACTACAAAGGTCTTGAAGCCTATACAAAAACTAAAATTACTATTTTGATTACGATCGTGCTAAGACGTGTGGGGACAACACAAGACGTTGTTGTGATGCAATTTTTATGAAACAAGGTGATCTTGAAGAGCACAAGAGCAACGGAGAAGTACACAAATAAAGTGAAGAAGAAATATGTTTTATGTTTTAATTATGTCTCTAAACCTAATCGGTTAATCACCTAGAAGATAGAAACCTCAAGCCAATATCAACAGTAGAGAGATATACTATAGCCAATTTAAAAGATGGAGGTTTAGTGGGTATGGACTGAAAGTAGAATTTTAAGTAACCATATAGGGCAATGCCCGTTTCTCTATTTTGAAAAGGTGTTTGTTACTGGCGGACCCCATATTGTGTTGGGCAAACCCCAAAAACTAAAACACTTATTACAAATGTGCCATTGGTCCCAAAAGTTGTTTTGTGTTAGGCAGACCCCAAACCAAAGTGAATTTGACTTGTTGCAACCTTTTCAGCCCTTCTCTTCTATTCTTTTATCTTCCACCATAAAAAACTATAAACCCTTAAACCCTTAAACCCTAACACTAAACACTAATGGAAGAGCCCAACCCCATTTTAGAACATGAAGATGACGAAGAAAATGTAATGCATCATGACCCCATTCAAGAAGAAAATATAGAACAAGTTCCAAGTGACCACATTCAAGAAGAAAATGTAGAACAAGTTCAAAGTGAAGAAAATAGAGGAATGGATGATGATGCATTTAATAAGAATAAGGTAAATCTAAATTAAACGTAATTATGCATGTAGT
This sequence comes from Coptis chinensis, assembly GCF_015680905.1. Lineage (NCBI taxonomy): Eukaryota > Viridiplantae > Streptophyta > Magnoliopsida > Ranunculales > Ranunculaceae > Coptis > Coptis chinensis. The sequence goes on along the minus strand of NC_141456.1, from coordinate 39,642,833 downwards.
AATTATGCATGTAGTAATTATACATGTAATAATTATGCATGTAGTAATTATTGATGTGTACAGTGATTATACATGTAATAATTATGCATGTAGTAATTATACATGTAATAATTATGCATGTAGTAATTAAACGACCCGGCTAGGTCGTTTGTATTTCACACCAAACGGTCTAGTCACACCGTTTGGATTGTGTTCAAAACGATGTGGCCATGTCGTTTGGCATATGGACTAAAAAAAACTTGCCGGTGTGTCCACACCGTTTGAACTTAGTCCCAAACAGCATGGACACACCGTTTAGACTGGGTCCCAAACGGTGTGACCATGTCGTTTGGGATTTGAACTTGGAAAAAATGACTTGTCTGTTTTTTTGCCATTTGAACGGTGTGGCCACACCGTTTGGACTTAGTCTCAAATGACATGGCCACACCGTTTGGACCTAGTCCAAACGGTGTGGCCATGTTGTTTGAGATTTGAACTTGGAAAAAAGACTTGTCTGTTTTTTTGCCACTTGAACGGTGTGGCCACACCGTTTGAACTTAGTCTCAAACGACATGGCCACACCGTTTGGGACCTAGTACAAACGGTGTAGCCATGTCGTTTGAGATTTGAACTTAGAAAAAAGACTTGTCTGTTTTTTTGCCACTTGAACGGTGTGGCCACACCTTTTGGACTTAGTCCCAAACGGTGTGGCCATGTCGTTTGGGATTTGAACTTGGAAAAAATATGAAGTTATGTTTTTTGGAATCTCTAACGGTGTGGCCATGTCGTTTTAGGATTTGAACATAGAAAAACACAAACAGTGGTAAACGGTGTGTTTGTGGCATTTAGTACTTAAGCCAAACATCAATTAACAACTGTTCTTTATTTAGGATCCTTCGTGTGTTTGAGAACTCGAAACTTCGAATGACGTGGATGATGTTCAACCGCTTTCAATGGATACAACATAAATATTTACTACGGAAGAGGTACATAGTAGGCATTGTTTTCACTTGTTTTTATTTTCTAAATGAAATTATATTAGTTTATTGATTGTTGTTTTTTTTCATATCTTTAGGTATTTCATACACGTAGTGACGTAATTGGTTGGGCAACTGCTCGGGGAAAATAATGTAATGTGGTTGTGGTAATTGGGAAGTCGCAGAATGCTAATGGGAACCAAGTACCAAGGCTGGATTTAGATTGCGAGAGTTCGGGCGTGTATCATTCACACAAAAAAGCAGAGAAAGCTAATAAGAGAAATATGAGAACCAAGAAACGTGGATGTCCATTTAAGTTAAGATGTATTTTCCAACGCTGCACTGTCGATAGTTGGAAAATTATCGTTCTTAATGGTGTTCACAACCATCCATTGGCGAAGACCCTTGAAGGACATGGATTTGCTACTCGACTGACTGTTCCACAATTCGAGTTCTTGTCAGAGATGACTCAAAATGGAGTTAAGCCTAAAGAAGTTTTGAAGTCCATCAGACATAGGTTTTCTGATAACCTATCTAGCATATATCAAGTCTACAATGCCAAGCACAAGGTGAGGACATTGGATATGAACGATCGCTCACAAATACAGAGATTGCGTGAGTTGTTAACAGAAAACCATTATTTCGAGGAGGTGAGAGAGGATATGAATACGGATGAGATAACGGGATTGTTATGGGCCCATCCGAGCTGTGTTAAAATGGCTCGGACTTTTCCAAAAGTTTTCATCATAGACGCAACCTACAAAACCAATAAGTATTAGTGGCCTTTTGTACAGTTTGTGGGGGTGACTTCAACCTGGAAGTCTTTCACGGTCTGTCAAGTGTTGCTCCAGTCCAAAACAGGGATAGACTATGAGTGGGCTTTGCGTCAGTTTAACAGTTTGCTGGATGAAGAAAGGCCATCTGTGATCGTGTTTGACAGGGACTTGGCCTTGATGAGTGCCGTTGATATTGTGTTTCCTGATGCGCACAAGCATCTCTGTAGATGGCATATCTCTATGTGCGTCCTTCAGAAATGCAATGATTTTTTTCCCACCACAGAACTTGTAGATAAAGGCCAGTTCTCATGGAACACTGTAGTGAAATCGAGGACTGAGGATATCTTCAACCGTAGAATTGCTGCTTTGGAAAAACACTATAGGGTTGAGTACTCCAATTTTGTTAGTTATCTGCGAGAAACTTGGTTGCCTTACAAGGATCGATTCGTATGTTGTTGGACAAATCAACACATTCACTTTGAGAGTACAATGACCAATAGAGTCGAAGGGTCTCATGCTCAGGTGAAACGTGTTCTAGGAAACACAAATAGACATGATTTTCTAAGTATGTTTTACTTGATCCACCCGATTTTAGAGATCCAGCTGTCTGAGATTAGAGGTACGTTCGAGAAGAGTCTGATTGTAACCCAGCACCACCACCGGATTACTTTATTTCATGAACTCAGAAACCTGGTCTCAAGAAAATGTTTGGACTTGCTTTATGAAGAACTAGATACCCGTGTAAGCTGTGCTGCTAAGGACTCTGAGTTCATTTGTGGGTGTTATTTGCGCACCAGTCATGGATTGTCATGTGCTCACAAAATCATTGAACTTCAAAAGCAAGAACTTTCCATATCTTTGAGTGCTATCGATCCCTTTTGGAAGACTTTGTCTATTTTTCCAATTGTGTCGGTGGGTGTTGGTCCCGATTGTAGACCTTCGATGGATATGTTTATGAAAAGGTATGAAATGGCTTATGAAGAAGAGCTGAGGGTTATTGTTAAAAAACTTATGGAGATTGCTGTGCCAGAAAGTACATGGCTAGAACCACCTCATGAGGAGGCGAAAACCAAAGGTCAGCCTAAGGGTAGCTGCAAGAGAAAGCTTCCAACTGAGGATGAGAACTCTTTAAAGCGAGATTCATCTGGTTTTGAACATTCCCAATGTGAGCATGAAGAGTGGGTCTCGTTGCAACAATCGAAATGTACGCCAAATTCCAAGCCTTCTCATAAAACACCCACACCATCGAAATACACTACTCCAAACCCACCTGCAGAGAAGTCTTCTCCAAAACCACCTTTGCCACAAAAAAAAACCACACCATGGAATAACTTTTATCAAAAATCACCTTTACCACCTAAAACAACCACACCACGGAATAACTCTTCTAAAAAATCACCTCAAAAGTTAGACATTGGCATCCTAAGGGGGCCGAGACATTACGGTTTGGACATTCCAAAAGAACTGCACAAATATATTGTTAAAGTGGATGACCCTGTGGGTGATGGCAATTGCGGGTATAGAGCAATGTGCATTGCACTAGGAAGAAGTCAGGAAGAGTGGCCGTGGATGAGAAATGAGTTGTTACAAGAACTTAATGACAACCTTCCCCTATACTGTACATTGTACACTCACAGTAAGATTAGGTACGTGAAACCTACAATTTCCCATGAATGCGGTTGGGCACCCCCTGGTAAGTGGATGAGCATGCCCTTTGCTGGATATTTATTTGCTTCGAGATTTAATGTCGTCCTCGTACATTTAGGAAGTATGTACTGCCATCTTATTTTTCCACTGAGAACCCAAGCAAATCCTGAGAGAGTAAAAAAAGTGTTGGGTACCACTTACGTACATGGATATCATTTTGTCCATGTTGAACTTGTTGATGATTGTCCGGTTCCAAAACCGATGCGAAGATGGCGTAAAGCTCGACACTTAATTGCAGATAGTTGGGATACTGCATTACAAGCAAGACAAGCGCAATTTACGGCATTGAACATTCCCAATTTAGTATTGGAAGACGAGCACACTAATGATGGGTCCGAAATACCAATAATAGATGTTGACTAGGAATAAGTCTATGTAATTAATGTTCATGTGGTTGGAATTGTAATTTGGGTTTTGATACAATTTTCTTAAATTTGATGGTATTTTTTTGTCGAATTAATTGTATAAATGTATGTATGTTTGTTTGATTTTGGAAAAAATGACTTTTGGGATTTGAACTTGGGAAAAACGACTTGTCTGTTTTTTTGCCACTTGAACGGTGTGGTCATGTCGTTTGGGATTTGAACTTGGAAAAAACGATTTGTGTGTTTTTTTGCCACTTGAACGGTGTGGCCACACCGTTTGGAGTTAGTCTGAAACGACATGGCCACACCGTTTGGACTAGGTCCCAAACGGTGTGGCCCTGTCGTTTGGGATTTGAACTTGGAAAAAACGATTTGTCTGTTTTTTTGCCACTTGAACGGTGTGGCCACACCGTTTGGAGTTAGTCTGAAACGACATGGCCACACCGTTTGGACTAGGTCCCAAACGGTGTGGCCATGTCGTTTGAGATTTGAACTTGAAAAAATGACTTGTCTATTTTTTTACCACTTGAACGGTGTGACCACACTGTTTGGACTAGGTCTTGAACGGTGTGGCCATGTCGTTTGAGACTAAAACTTGGAAAAAATGACTTCTCTGTTTTTTTTCCTCTTGAACGGTGTGGCCACACCGTTCAAGAGGCAAAAAAACAGATGTTTCGTGTTTTGTCAATTTATCAATGTTTTATATATGGAATAAGAGAAATGAGAGTGGAGAAAGTGAAGAAGATATTCCAAAAGTTTGACAAGAACAAAGACAGAGGACTCAACACAAAAGAAATGTCATCTCTGGTAATCTCTGTAAATCCAAGAGTTCAATTCAGTGATGAACAAATCATTGCCATCCTTGAAGAAGTTTTCAAAACTCTATGAGGAAACTAAACACTAGCATGCACACATAAGATTGAGAACTGACAAACAAACCATTCACATAAATAACCAGTAAATAATTAGAACTTAGTTTAACATAACCAGCAAAAGTAAGTTACATCATTCTCTTCCAACACAAGAGTAAGTTATCTTCCAACACAAGATAAAAAGAGGTAAGCTACAGAATATAAAAGATTGGCTCTATAACACATTTCCAACAAGACTGCCAATGCTCAACACACTAAACCCTAAACTAACCAAACTCAACATTGCTAAATCCAATGCTCCTTAACGATATCGTCCGCCAATGAACTTGCACCGGGTCAAATTGTATGCCTCCATGAACTCGTTCCGTGCATCGTCTGGAATCGCAGTCCCACCCAATTGCAGGCCTTGATTGAGCAAACGAGAAATTTCATCAACGACAAGGTGCTGTCAAAATTAAAACGAAAAACTACATTAGTATATACATTTACATTTATAAAATACCAAAAAAAAAAAAAAAAAAAAAAAAAAATAATGTTGTAAAGTATTAACTCACCAGATTATGATATGGAAGACTCTGTAGAGAGTAGTGATTAAGATGATCAGGGTTTATCATTCGAATATGACTATTGTTTTCGTACCAACTCATGTATCTACTAACACACTCCCATGGATAAGACGGAATGGGTCCTCGATGTTCAAGTTGTATCAAGTAATTCTGCCATTTACTCCAATAGGAAGACACAATATTAAATTCCACATCGTACCCGCGTCCGGAAGTAGTTCGCGTCGAGGTCTTTGGTCTTGGGGGATCTGAAGGTACAAACTGCATATGACTCAACTGATGCACAACCCTCGAAACATTGTACTGCTCGACATTATCAAGAAAGCATATAAATCCCTCGAAAAATGCTATTTCATCCACCGGCCGTATATAGCTCGGACTTCAAAGATATATAGGGATACCATTCAACCTGTCAAATAGCATATGATCGAGGAAATTAATCATTAACCACATACTAATAATATCAATTAATAAATAAAACTATTTACATACAAAAATGCTTACATCGGTACAAGTCATATTATCAATCATCGCCGGTATGCTTCAATGCAGCTGTTGTGCTAGCATAAAAAGACTGAGTAACTGAGTACTTATGAGTACGCGACATGCTCAACTGATAGTCATCGCTTGGGAATGGCCCGAACACCGGAAGTACTCATAAATCCATGCCTAGATTAATATAGACACCCGCTTAATATTGTAATAGATAGATAAAATTGACATTGAAAAGAAAAACAAAAAAACTAATACCTGTAGGAGAGTGAAAAATCCTGAAACACCCTTCACCTTGGCACTTGTGGTAGTCCCAAGACCCCTGTACAAGTAACCCAGTAAGGCTGCACCCCACACATAGTCTTTGATCTCGGCAAATTTCATAAGCAGTCTCAGATAACAAACGGAACCTGCAGTTCGTACGATGTCGGTGAAGGCGTACATCCAAAGAAAAACAACAAATAAGCTCTCACAGCAAACCGCAACTCTTTTTGGGTTGACGCCTTCTTCATAACAACCCCATTTTCATCCCATAAATCTTTATTCGTTACCTTCCCAGCAAACTACTTCATCAAGAAATCCATCCTAACTTTGGAAGTGAACTTATTGGATTTCATCTCCGCATCTATCTTATCCATGGGTATGCCAAGACCTTGGTGGAGGAGTCTTTTTGTCTGTTCCAGGGTCAAATCAGTGTCCCCAGTCACTGCTTTGCCTCTGATCGGAACTCCTAAGAGTTGGGAAACATAGTCCAACGTGATTGTCATCTCGCCCCACGGCATATGAAACGTGTTGGTCTCTGGATGCCACCTCTCCACAAACGCAGAGACCAACACAGGATCTTGATGCCTATATACACCTAAGACCAGAGCACATAAGCCGGTCCTTTGAAGCTCCACATGAAAATTAGAACAGTCTGAACACTCTCCGACGATATCCCATTGTACTAACTTGTTTAGGTGCCCATGACACTTCAACACCCCTCGCCGCTTAAAAAACAAAACTCAAGATTAATGTATGCACAAGGTTTTGTAATACAAAATATAAATACTAATAGACAATATATAATAATATTACCTTGCCCCCTCCCAAATATCGCGAGCCACGTGCACCGCATAGTCATACAACAGATGTGACACACGAAGGCCACCTCCATAAACACCTCTCTGGAACTCCAAGTCATTGTTGGACTTTCTCACAATATTCACTGGAGGTACAGGTACAGGGACTTCAGGGACTTCCTCGTCATCCTCCTCGTCATCCTCCTCATCCTCCTCATCCTCCTCTTCTACATCATCAACACCCTTTTCGTCATCTTCTTCACTATCATCTTCTTCACCATCACCTACAGCTACACTCTTCCCACGATCCATATTTATATCATCTACATCTACATCTTCATCTAAATCTAAATCTAAATCTAAATCTACATCTACATCTACATCTACATCTACATCACTCAGAACTGTCCGCTTTCTTCTCTTTTGATTTCCTAACTCTACACCACTTACTACATTACTGGGATCATCCGCTTTTCGATCCCCTCTACGAACTGATGCCGAGGTGGTTGTTGCCCTTTCTCTTTTTTCTCGTGCTCCTCAATCTCGAACTACTACTCCCCCCACCTAACAACTTCTTAGCACCCGTGAAAACACTTTTTGCTACATTCTTCACATTTACATTCTTTGTTTGAGGAATTGCTACAAAATAAATAGGAGTTAAAAATAAGACATTCAACTAATTCAAATTGTTTATTAACAAGCAAATGCACAACTTCTAATACTAAGACATTCAACTTGTAAGTGTTTATTAACTTTGGAGTTCACTAACTAAAGTCTAAAACATGCATATCCATAGCTTCCTCTAATTCTTTGGCCAAACATAGTCTACAAATACTGAAGCTTTCTCTTTTAATTTTACTTGTTTGCTTCATCACCAATAATTAACAAAGAAAGTTTGTTGTGGTAGACTGGTAGTTATTTTGAGAAAGTAGTCCAAACTTGCAACTTCTCCACTATATTAACACCCCCTTGGTGCCCGACAAACAACATCTCCTTTTCATTCTAAACACACTCAGCAGAGAAAAGAGAGAGAAAATGGTTGTGATCACAGAAGAAATGAGAGCCAAGGCTGACCTTTGCTTTAGAGATGAGGAAGGAAAAGAGAGAAGCAAGTTCTTGCTCAAGGATGTGGGACTGCCCACCGGCCTCCTTCCATTAAGAGACATACTAGAATGTGGTTACATGGAAGATACTGGCTTTGTATGGCTAAAGCAAAAGAATAAAATAGAACACAAGTTTGAGAAGATTGGAAGGCAGCCATATATGGTACGTAGATCACCGCCTATGTTGATAAGTATAAGATCGAAATTGACTGTGTCAAGATAAAGGAGATGTTAATCTGGGTTAGTTTGAGTGAAATTTCTATCGACAATCCTGTCGATGGAAGGATTGCTTTCAAGGGATTGGCCGGTCTTTACCGGACTTATCCATTTTCAGCATTCGACAACCCTGAAGTCAATATACAACTCGAGTATAAGTTACCACCCAAGATAATTGACAATGTCGAGGAAGTAAAGGAAGCTATGGTAGCCGAGGAAGTAAAAGAAGCTATGGTAGCCGAGGAAGTAAAGGAAGCTATGGTAGCCAAGGAAGTGAAGGATCCCATAGTAGCCAAGGAAGTGAAGGAACCCATGGCAGTGATCAAGAAAGTAGAGGAACCCATAGTGGCCAAGGAAGTGATAAACTTGTAAGTGTTTATCAGCAAATTGCTTAGTTAACACGGAACAAGAGAAGATAGGAGATGTCGAATGGAATGGTTAGAAAAAATAGGTATGAAAGCCAATATCAAGTTTACAACTCCACTATTAAGCAAAAATATTTTGTGAAAGGTAAAACTTACAGGAGTCAAAATCAAAATTGGACATATATACATTCTAACTTATGGACTAGAAGAACAAGCTCTATAAGGTTTTGTGTTTGACAAAATCATGAGAAACAATAATAACAATCATATAAATGAGTGAACATAATCAAATTTAAATTCAACAACAAAGCCTCAACTTTCTTCTCCGTTTAGGAAGTCAGCATAGTGTAACAAACCATACCACAAACCAGAAGTTATTGTATAACAACTTCCCATTAAGTTACAATAGAATCAAATCTCAGTTTTCTAATAGTAGGAAGGTGAGACGCCTTGATGAATAGTCTACATTTTCAACTACAGATAATATGCTCTAAAATCTAAATCGCTTACTTTTTTTTCCAGTTTCTAGCCAAATGGTCCACGAATAAAGATATAGTCATTACTCAACAATCATCCGCATCGGTGGTTCAATCAAGCAAGGTAGTAAAACACTCTAAGAACCTCACTGATATTAAGTTATAACCTACAACTAAAGTTCCTCCAAGAAGCATAGCTCTTCTTAGCATAGTCTACTATCTTAATATCTTATAAGTCCTACCAGTAGAGGACAACACAAACAAATGGGCACGTATATAACTAAAAATTACTGGAACAAATTGAACATATCGAAACATGTGAAACTTAAGAGTAGTTTTCAAACAAGTAGCTGCCAAGTTACAGATTATTAAAAGACATGATAACAGTTGACTCATCGCCATCGAATCGGACCAAAAACTCGATGAGAAACCTTCCTTCTCAACTCAACTCTCTGATCATCATCATCATCTATAAACCTAGTAGATTCCGAACAAGGTTCAATCTAGCTCGGATTATCAGAACTAACAGACGACCCTCCAGACTCATCAACAGTCTCACCAACTATAGTCTTCCCGTAGCGGTTCTTGCAAAAATATATCTAATAGGTATGAACTACGGCATTGTTTTTTGACTTGTATGAACCAACCAAATACAATGTACAATGTATAAACAAATACCTTGAACACTCAAACTATAATGCATAAAAAAACTCACTTTGAAATTGGTGTTGATAGAAGAGCTTGGGATCGAGATCGAGATCGAGTAGTAATTGAAACCACCAATTGATCGAGATCGAGCAGTAATTAAAACCACTAATTGATCGAGATCGAGCAGTAATTAAAACCACCAATTGATCGAGATCGAGCAGTAATTGAAACTCACTAATGGTGGGTTTGATCGAGATCGAGATTGAGCAGTAATTAAAACAGAAATCGCGAGTTTGATTTTGGTTGAGAGAAATCGCGAAATCGAGGGTTTGAAGGATGAAGGTGGTAGCCGGTTTTCCGGTTTCTTGGGTATTTGGTTGGGGGTGTATGATTCCAAGTTGCACCCAACACAATGGGCGCACTCGCCCAACTCGGTCCGCCTAATACAAATGGGTTCCGCAATGCGGGACTCTTTTGAAAAGGGTCCTATTATCGCGGACTTCCAATTTGTGTTAAGGAACTCCACAAAAAACGATTATTACAAGTATGCCATTGGTTTCAAAATTTTTTTTAAAAAAACAATTATTACAAGTATGCCACTAGTTCCCAAAAAATTGAATTCGAAACCCCAAACTTAAACGACCCGGCTAGGTCGTTTGGACTAAGTTCCAAACGACTTGGCCACACCGTTTGGGACTTAGTCCAAACGACTTGGCCACACCAGTCAAGAGCCCAAAAAATAGAACTTTGAATTTTTTTTCAAAGTTCAAATCCCAAACGACATGGCCACATCGTTTTGGACTAAGTCTAAATAGTGTGGCCATATCGTTGGAGACTTAGTCCAAACGGTGTGGCCATATCGTTGGGGATTTTTCTAAGTCCAAACGGTGTGGCCATTTTTTTTCTAAGTTCAAATCCCAAACGACATGACCACATCGTTTTGGACTCAGTCCAGACGGTGTGGCCATGTCGTTTGGGATTTGAACTTTGAAAAAAAATTCAAAGTTCTATTTTTTGGGCTCTTGATCGGTGTGGCGGGTCGTTTGGACTAAGTCCCAAACGGTATGGCCAAGTCGTTTGGGACTTAGTCCAAACGACCTAGCTGGGTCGTTTAAGTTTGGGGTTTCGAATTTAATTTTTTGGGAACCAGTGGTATATTTGTAATAATTGTTTTTTTTTTTAATTTTTTGAAACCAATGACACACTTGTAATAATCTTTTTTTTTTGTGGAGTCCGCCAAACACAAATTGGGGTCCGTCATTAACAAACACCTTTGAAAATTGGGTTTTGAAATAAATCTCACCGGTTCGTAAAGAGTAGTAGTTAAACCCTCTCTCTCTTCCCAAAGAAACAAAAAACTGTTGTTTTATTTATTATGTTCTAGTAGTAAAGACAAAATTAAAGTCCACCACAAAATCTCAACTTTAAAACCCATAATTTTTGTTGGGTATTCTTCTTCTCCATCCTCATACATAATTCTTTTTTTCCCCCGATAATGCTATCGTTTTCATTAACTAAATCATGATTAGGGGGGCAGGAGGCCGATTACAAATATTTTCATATGCCCATCCTCGCAAGATTATGGGCTGATAGAGTCGCCTCCAGAGAAGCGGCCTGAACTTGAACACACCCCTCCCCGCTTTGATTATATTATAATCGCTATTGTTCTATTTATGGTCAAGAATGATTATTAGGCTTTGAAACTCAACATCACACTAACTTGAACCACCGGCGGGGTGATTTGGATAGAACCTCCCCATTATTTGATGATTTTCCAATGTTTTGGATCATGTTAAAAGGCCCAAGACAATTCTCATTCAATAAATCGGGTAGTGATTTAGTTACATGCTTTAATTTTAACTAAAAGGGAGAGGTAAGACTTGGCACTTAATTCATTTGGGTGAACTCCCACTTCTCTTGAAGTAATTCTTACAAGATGGAATTGTGAACCTCCGAGCATGACAAACAGATGATCCTTCTTGACTATCCATATTCTCTCTTATTTATTTTGTGAAACAATGACAGAGGAAGCCGATTATGTTGTAGTACCTAGTACCCAATATCCCTTAGTATATTTTCTTATCAATTCTATACGCCCCGACCAACTAATTAATTATGGTATACTTGCGACTTAACACAGTCTTCATTTCTTCGAATATCCATCACAACAGTTTGAATTGTTTCTGTTTCTAACAGGTAGCAGCCCCACCGAGTACTCCTGCCCTTCCAGATATCTATCTAATGGCTTCAACACACTTCAACACACTGCTCTCGAGTCTCAAACTGTCAGGGCCTTTTTATCCTTCTTTCTACTGTCTCTCGAGTCTCAAACTATCCTTCTGGGTTGGAGTGAGAGCTGCAACTTTGGATTGATCAGCAGGCTTAACATCCCTAAATTATGATCTAAATCTGCTCCACTCAACAATCTCAGTTAGCGTCTGTGTGCCGAACGATCGTTGATCTAAATCTTTTCCACTCAACAATCTCGGATAGCTGCTGGGTGCCAAACGACACATTTATACCATTGATCCACATATTTTCCACTAAACCTTGGATATCGAGGTTAAATTAACCATTCATCCTTGTAACCCGCTTACAATAAATCTAAGTGGACTACTTAGAACAACAAGATATAGGATATGAAACTGAATTTTAATATTCAGAAAGATCCAAACCAGAAAAATCAAATTGCAGAGTAAAATTCAGGAAGATAAAGACTTTTATTGAACAATTGCTGTTATATATACCGTCAAAATACTACACCTATTAGTGTTCTAGAAAACGGCCTATTAGTGTTATTATTAAAACGGCCTATTAATGTGTCTGAACATTCTTGGATTACATTCTTGGATTAAGTTATTTAATTACATTCTTGGATTGCTGTTATATATACCGCCAAAATACTACACCTATCTTCCTGAATATTAATGTGTCTTATTATTAATTAATGTGTCTGAACATTAAAACGGCCTATCAATGTCTGAACGTTGATATCTAATGTGTCTGGACATTGCTTTTGAACTTCAACACACTTGATAACAGAAGCAACAGATGACCACCACTTAAGCAAATAAAATGTTAGAATCATCAAAAAGCAACAGAAATTTCAGCTGTTTGGCTCCAAGAAGGCCACTTACAGCTTTTTAAATCACCTTCAACAAGAACCAACCAACTTGAACAATTCATAATACAACCAAACTCCTAGATTCGCTTCAAAAATCATTGAATGGGTATAAACAGGTAGTGTCAGTACTCCAAGGCCACTTACTCTCGACTCTTGCTGGACACGTAGACCGCAAAGACGCAGACTCTCCCTTCTCGCAAAAGTTTTGTTGAAGCAGAGAGAAGAGTGAAAGTGTTGAACAGTGGCCAGCTCGGGAAACCTGGTGCTTTGAAATGCTATTGGTGGTTGGTGCTCCCGACCGCAGTTGGCGCATCAAGAATAGACGCAGTTGGAAAATAACTTATAAACAGCAACTCTTGACGGCGGCAGGAAGAATAGGGTATTGATGTTTTGTTTGAAGATGAGGAAAAGATCCAGTAGATCCGAGTGTTAGGGCATAAAGAAGCATACTCTTTGGGATTGGCTTATTTTGCCATGTCACAACTTTAAAAAGACAATGGTAACCACTGGATGGAGGTCCTGCGGGCCCCACACCATTGTGTTTTATTAGATAGATGTTCTAGTAGTAAAGACAAAATTAAAGTCCACCACAAAATCTCAACTTTAAAACCCATAATTTTTGTTGGGTATTCTTCTTCTCCATCCTCATACATAATTCTTTTTTTCCCCCGATAATGCTATCGCTTTCATTAACTAAATCATGATTAGGGGCAGGAGGCCGACACAAATATTTTCATATGCCCATCCGGGCAAGCATTTCATGGGCCTCCCATTAAAGATTCTAGCAATCCATTGACTACTAAAATAAGAAAACATATCTTTAAAATGCATAATAGAGTTAAAGATATGAAAACAATTCCAGTCCGGGAGTCGCTCTGTTTTCAATTGCTCTCATGATGGTTTTGATGTCTCCTTGCAAAATAACGTAACTTCTTCCAGCTCAAGCCTATGCGCCAATTTTAAAGCAACTTCAAAGAACCAACCATTCTTGCTTTGCTCGATTGGTTGCACTAACTCTTGAGTAAGCCATGGCCAAGATGTTCCCATTATATCTGCACCAGCAGTCCTTTTAGTGTTGACATGTGGAAAGATGCATCAAATATAACTTTAGTTTTCAAAGTTATTTATGTACAGTGTTATTCAGAGCCTATATCATTCATTGGATGTTCACCGCACAAGAATTTAAGAATTAGGACACACTCTTGGGAACGCCTCAAATTAGGAACATTAACTACCGTCCTAAATTGTGTGAACCCATCGTAGTTGAGTTTTAGGTTGACTTGGGTGGACTAAAGGACACAAGTTTTCGGCCCCAAACTAGAGATGAGACATTTTGTGCTCTTCCAATTTTGGTGACCGTCCGTAGATGATTTTCGAGAGAAGGTGAATGCCCTTGTTTTTGCACCCAATATTTCACTAATAATTGATTACCCGCTCAATATTTCTTTCTTTCTTTCACTAACCCTAACCCTAATCCTAGTATAAGAAGAAAGTGAGGCTTTTGTGGGAGGGCCCTAAATCTTTGGTGGTAGTGGTTTGCATAGTACAAAATATCCCGATATATCGCGATATTTGGGGATATCTATCCAGATTTCAGATTTCAGATATATAAATATCACGATATGTTCAGAGATATATACGACTGCAAATATCGGTGATATTTGTGATATTTATAATATTTGGAGATATTTTGTGATATTTTGCGATATTTAGTTATATTTTGTGTATATAACAATTTTATTTAATATTTACCATTATATTTCAAATAAATATAAATAATGTATCATGATATATCAAAAAATATCTATGATATTTGTCGATATTTTAGATATATCTACGATATTTGCATGTGAAGCAATGTCAAATATCCCCAAAGAGAGGGATATATCCACGATACATATCCAGAAATTGAATATCGATAAATACCCATATTATGATATTGTGTACTATGGTGGTTTGAAAAGTAAGCTTCAAATCTCTCTCTCCCTCAAGTTTTGGTAACCCACTCGATCTCTCTCTCTCTCTCTTTCATCAATTTTCGTATTTTTTAAGTGTTGAGCCTCAATTTTCAATCTAGGGTTGTGCATTTTTTTTTAATTGGCTCAATTTCTTAAATTTTCGGGTTTATTGTGTTTTTAACATTGTCTAGGGTTTCTTCACTCCTTAAAATATAAAAGCTTATGTCTTTGTTGTAGTATTTTGATGTGATTGTACTGTTGGCATGATTTTATTATCCGACCTAATTAAAATTGTCATGGGTTTTGTAAGAATAATAATTGAATGTTAAAGATACTTTTCTTAGATATCGAAACCGATAATACAAGCTTGCGAGCTAATTGTTTTTTTTTTTTTTCTTAAGTATAAAGTTTGAAACTTTGTTGATCAGTTAGTAGAGCGTTTTTGAAAAAAGTGAAGGAGTAAAATAGATGACGGTTGGTCTTGCACTCTCACCTTTACACATTTTCCTGAAAAATGGTATTGAAATGAATATTCTGATTCAGTTCTCTTTGCTTTGGCGTTTTAAAAGTTACCTATTCCAACTGAGTTTATTCAATACTTATGCGGGCAATTAGCTATTGTTCTTTATGTTAACCTTACATAGAATTATGCTGTTGATACTACTCAAGAACGATTGACATTGTTATTGCATTTTTCTCAGACTTTACTCCTCCTCATTGATGACAATTTTGGGAAGGCACTTGAAAACTGCAGTTGTCTTCTCTGAGAATGGTGCTAATCCTTCGGGAAAAATAGACGTAACACTACTTTTTGTTTCTTGCTTACGCGTGTGTTGGTCTCTTCCTTTAGATTTTATCCATATAAAAAGAAGCGGTTATGTTAGTTTTCCTCATACTCTCACATTTTCCAAATTCTGAAGTTCAATTTTATTAGTTCTACTATACTAATTGCTATGCATTAATGAGATTATATTTGTTTTTATATGTACTCATAACCATGCCATCTTTCAGAGTGCTCACTATATACCAAGGGGACTAGTTCACTTCTATAATCATTGTCACATACAATAAGTTTCATATTGAGGTTTTTTCTTTCTCTTAGGCCTCTATTTATGCAGAGACTAGAGTTTTATCCATTCTTATGCTTTGATTCTCATGAGTTTGCTCGCTTTCCCACAAACATCTAAGCTTACGGTCAAAGCTTATATTTAGGTTTTCATTTAGTTAGGTTATTGAAGTGTCAAAGCCACGCTCCATCTCTTTTCTCGGAACTCAGAAACATCTAAGCTCTCAAAATACTTTGAAATGGTATTGTTGTTAGTCCGACACTTACCGCTATTTTCGCTGTTGGGTTTTTTCTTTCTCTATGCTTTGGTTCTCATTTGTTTGCCTTCCTGAAGGGGGCATTGAATTTGTACACTTGTTACTTTCCAGAAGTGTTGATGTGAATGCTCAAACTGACTATGGAGCACCACTACAAGTGGCTGCAACTCTTCATAAGGAAGATGTCGTTAAGATTTTACTAGATCACGGTGCAGATGCAAGCTGATTTCTGTTATAGTTGGTTAAATGTTGTACCCTTGTACTAAACCGCACAATTTTTTAGTTTTCTAATATATATGAGTGCAGGGTTTATTTGTTTGTATGTTTGTACGTTTTTCTTCTTCTTCTTCTTCTTAAGCATCTATGCATGCAGTTTAGCTATGTATGTGCTTTTCAAGAAATATGCTTGTTTCTTTAAACTGTTAACTAATGTATAATTTTGGGAGTGCGAGTAATTCTAGTCATAAACAACCGCAGCAAACTTAGACGTGAAACATGAAATGTCAGGTTGACCCAAACATTCCTAGTAATAGAGGATAAGGTGCCCATTTACATGAGTACACAACCTTTATTTGCTAAAGAATTAATGACAGAAAGGAAGAAAACCTAAATCATAGACCATTCAATTTGTTGACAACTAGAAATCCAGTCTGATGTAACTTTTTCTTTTAAGTACGACGAGTCTATTATGATAGTTGTGCTTATATAGGAAAGCTAATTTGGTAATAGCATTTAAATGTCAAGATTATTGGTTTATTACTCTATTCATTGAATTTTCAGAAGTTTCTCCCAGTTTTTCGTGATTTAAGAAAACCCTTGTAGAATCATGGTGATTTTCAATCTTTATTTCCTTTTGCTTTGTCACTCCACCCTACTCACGCCGGTTATTCAAATAGATATCTTGTGTAACTTTTGACTTTTTTGAGTTATTTGTTTTCCAATAAAACGATGTCCCGGCCTCGCTATATAAGATGGGGAGTCAAGTATGGTTTTCTTTAACTTGTACTTTTCGCCAAATTTCGAGCCTTTTCATCACCCCCCCCCCGTTGCCATTTTTAAAATGACTGCAGGATATGAATATTATAGTCTTTAAATATGGTTATCCAGAATTGGTGTTGTTCTTATTGCTTTGCAACCCAACTGTTTTAGCAGTCACCTTGCTAGCCCATTGGCATCTTCTGTTAGTACGATGTCCCTGCAATGCACAAAGATCTTGCTTCAGGTATGAAAAGGTCCTCTGCTAAATTATATACTAACTTATAGCTGTGTTGTCTAATATACCATGTTCATTGTGAAGTAATATGACAATTGAGGCATATTGTCGCATACTTTGATGGTCATGTTTACAAGGAAGTTCTCTTGAATTCTCTATCTGTTATAATTAATATTTTCTTCGCATGATACCTTGTATAGGGGGTGGTGCAAATCCAAATGAAATTTCATGTGGAACAACACCTTTAACAGCTGCAGAAAAAAAATAGGGAAATTATAATGATTGAATGCTTGTTGGAAGTCGGAGCCGATCTAGATATAATCGATAATATGAGACCACCCACCTCTCTCTCTCTCTTTTTTACTGTAATCTAGGTCTAGAAAGTTGTCGTAGTCACTTCCCCTGCATTGATCTTGTTGAACATTATTCTTTACATCGGGTGGCTAAGGATATTTTGCTACTTGGAATGTTGGAAGTTCTTGCCGCTTTTAATACAATGTTAAGTTTTCTCGTCCGATTGCTAGAGATGTACTTTTTGTATTCACAGATTGGTGAGAAGGCAATAGAAGTTGCTGCATCAAACCCAAATGGCAATTGTCAAGTTGTTAGCACTTTTTTTTTCAGGATCTCTCCTATTCCGGATATCCAGATTGGAGCATCACTGAATAATGACGATGTCGCGATCCGAAGAATTTTGAGAACATTATCAAGTACAAATCCTTATAATTGAGGTTATGAGAAGTGTCAAGTGGTACCCCTTTCTAAAACTTGCATTATATATGGCCATGTGAACTTCTAAAGTACTTGGTAAGTTGTCATAGCATCGGTTCATCTCATCAAATCCAAGGTTGCATAGTTGCATTAATGTCATTAAGTTTGTTTGTGACTGTTGGGTGATTGAAACCCCCAAATTATTGTATATGAAGGTTCAACAACAGCCTTCAACTTCAATGAAACAAAGACTGACTAAACACTCAAGATGGAATTGCAGGCCTCCAGTGTGGATAGTTTTGATCCTATTGTATTATCTAAGAGGAGCCTCTGTTGGGCATCTTTAAAAGAGGGTGAGTTTTCATATAAATATTTTGAATGCATACTTTATGTAATGCCTTGTTCATGTATACATTTTATTGCGGAAATAAGCTTGACATGGGTTTTAGTTTTACTATGTATAAGTTTAACTAGAAATACAGAACATACAATATAATTCTCGTTGAGTAGGTGGTTTTCCACATAGGATTTGAACTAGATAAATGTGTATATAAGGTAGATAATGCTAGGAGGTGCTTGACTGTTTGTGTAAAACCCTACTTTTTGGCTCGGTAACAACTCATGGGCTTTGTATAGGTTTTAGTATTAGGTCCTTTTTGCTTAAAGTTTAGGCCGGTGATTAACTCTTTGAACTGGCTAGATTGACATAATGAACTGATCCAAGAGTTAGAAACCCCTCGAATCGTCTCTCCCTTTCCCATCATCTTCTAAAACCATCAGTGTTGAACTAGGTCGGTTATGAGAGAGAGACTATGACTCTTTATTGTTTAGATCAACTCACTTTATCAATTCATCATTCAAGAAGTAAATCAAAGGCAGAAACCAGTTTTTAATCAGTTTTAGCACCTGGTATGGAAACAGTTGTAGTTTTCTCCCCTAGTGATCGGTTTGGCATGCCGCTTTGTTTCCAGAAAAACCAGATTCGATAGGCTGTTAGATGGCATAAGGCTTAATAGCTGGTTTCAAATGAAAAGCTCCAGAAATTCAGTTCGTTGGAGGGTTTGAAACATGGACAATAACTGACGAGTTTTGGAGGAATTCGACCAGGAAATTGGAGACACTAAAATATATGTTTTTTTTATTTTATTTCAGGCAAGTCTTCTCTACTTGTTTGCCTTATTTTCTTACTTGAGTGTAATGCTTGTGATTATATAAATATTTGGGTGTTTTCCATGTTTCATATTGACTTGTTGTATTCCCATGATTAATGATATATTAATTAAGTGATGCATGTGCGCGTGTGCAGATATAGCGAATTTTAGGCTTGAAATCTGGTTAGATTCTTTGATTATTTGATTTAGTTTTGTAATTTTAGTGTCTATATTCAAGCTTTTTTTTTGGTAGAACTGTAGAAGTCTATATTCAAACTTCTTGTTGATTTCTATGTTTTTCTGTTTGAGGATATATACTTATTTGTTTTCTAGCTTTAAATGGGTCACTTTAATTTGATGCACCTGTACCAACGTTCACATTCTCCACACAATATGATCTTATTGGTAATTTGCTAGACAATTGTTTATGGGTAAGTTTTGCAATTGCTTGGGGGTTTCTCAGTCCTGCATTGATAGTCTACCCACACACTACGCTTAGGCTCTTGTTCACTATTAGCAAAAAAGGCGAGTACTACAAGCATTACAATGGAATAGAAACTTTGTTCGTGATTACAACGGTTTTCGTTATTAGCTAGAATACACTCGAATATTTGATATTGTAATGAACACTTAGTTCCCCCTTTTTTTGTTTGACAGTCTAGTACATGAAACTTGCCTTCGTACATATTTAGTCATCTTTGCTTGATGATGCATTGAACTAGCACCTCCTTGACTATGTCCAGATCCTTCCAATTATGCTAGGGATTTTTTGTTTGTTCAACTCTACTGTTAGTTTTTCGCTAGGTGATAACTAAGAAATTGAATAGTCTACCTACGAAATGAACTATGACTTCACAACGTAAGTAAACTAAACTATCTCTTTTACGTGTTGATTATCAAAGCTTCTACTCTCAATGCGAATTGCACTAAATGGAGTACGAAGTTCGTTCCACTCCTAGTTCCCTAGCATGGATTGTTTTCTAAGTCTAACTAGTCGCTTTTAAGTCAATGAGAGCTTTACTTAAATATTATACTACGATACTTAATTAAGATGATTACTAGAAATTAACTACAAATGCTATGGAAATACTATTGTTTGACTCTAGATAAAGGAATTAGAGGGGAATTGAATCCACCTCAATCCAACTTAATGACCTAGTACAGATTGTGGTATCTCGATTCTTACGCTTTCACGGCAAGAATTCGAGTCTAATCCCTAGTGTTCATGGCATTTCTACCAAGTACTAACTAGCATGTGAGGTCGCCCACCCATTCTCATGGCTAAAACACCCACCTTCTAGAGTGGAATAGATGCTAAAACGCTTCTATACTAAACAACTAAGTTTTCATCAAGGCTTCATCAACCCCCTCTAATGGAGGTTTAGCCTTGAATCATCAATCTAACATTTCCCATTGAATCTAAACTAAACATAATGTAAGAAATTTAGATTTACTTAATTTGAACAATAATGAATCTAACTTAATGGCTGGAATGAAATAGGAACAAGAATTGAAATTAGATCTATACTGGAAATGACAAAATTCAACTTGATAAAAATACTACTTTATTTATCTAATCAATCAAGAACAATGATTCAGAGATTTAATCTAAAACAAGAATTTAAATGGAACTAAAACTTAATTTAATTAATAAAACTAGATCTATAATTCTATATCTTAATTTAGGTCTAACTAGCTACCATTAACAAAGAGCTAAGCTTTTGTTTTTATACATCCAGATCCAAAATTCGTGCATGGGCTTGGAGCCATGGTTTGGGCCGCAGAATCGTGCCCAAAACCCAATTCTTTCAAATCCAAAAGGCCTCTTCAGCTGCAGTTGGCTTCCACAGATTTTTCGTCCACTTCTGCTCCTCTGATTGGGTCAAGGCTTGACCATTGCAAAGCTCTTTCCGAGTCGGTCGTTTTGACATAAGGTAGGCCCAATTCCGAGGTCTGAGTCCAAAGATATGGCATTCGAAGTTCTCACGACTTTTGCTCCTTTATCTCGCTAAAGTGGCACATTTCTCGCATTATAATGGACTTTGAAGCCCGAAATGCATAAAACACGTAATCAGTGATTAACTCTTACTTATTATTCACATAATTGGTCTAACAAGATGATTATTAAGGGGTTAAAACTACAGTTTTGGGCTCTTATCAAACCACCCCCAAACAAAGATTTTGCTTGTCCTCAAGTAAAGATGAGAAATTAGAATAAGTGACCAAAAATGGAGTTCTAACTACTCGCTTTCACTGAGTGCGCATTGCATTGACCATATGCAACAAGGCCTTAAACCACTAGGAATTCCCTAGTGGACGAAGTTATAGCCTCGCGGAGAGTTTTCCAAAGGAAGGTACTCACAAACTTCATCTATACTACAACGACTAAGAAATAAAACTATTGTTTTCTCATTCATGTCTCAACTATCTATACGCCTCACTAGCAAATACATAAGAATAACCCAAATAACCCTAAGCTAATATATGCATAATAATCAATCATCTAAAATAAACATATAACAATGAGTAATGCTATGAAATGTAATAGCAGGTCCGTTTTGAAAACTCCTGAATAAGCGCCCTTAAGTAGGTCCTCACATAAATGTCAAGACAAAACCACTCGATTTTTCCACTCAAGTTTATATACTCCAGTGTGCAGTGGGCACACTTTACCTTACAATCTCAATGACAACAAGGAAGCCGGGGTCGATCAAACACATCCGCCACTTACTATCCCACTAACCTATTCCTAATCGAGCTAGAGGTCTTTATTAGGTGTCATGGGATTAGGAGATGGTTTAAGAAGGAAGGAAATGGATATTCAAAAGGACAAGTCCGAGATAATAGAGTCTTCATATTATGTAACTAGAAAAACCTTGTTATTTACTTTTGCTTCTACACTTTGTTTCCATCCTTAGCCATTTTTTTTTTTTTTTTCTTTGGCTTTTGACTCCTTTTATTCTATTTTTTTTTGAGAGTTTTTTATTTTTTTTTTGGATGGAAACTTCTTTTTTTATTTTCTCAAGCAATTAACTAACTTTTTGTTTACACAAGTTTTCTCTTCTTCTTTCTTCACTCATTCTATTCTCAGACTTATTCTAGATTGGGTAGGTTGATTTATTATTATTATTATTTTTTTTTATTTTGTTTTGTTTTTGTAACAGGGTAAAGGAATTGTGGTTTATGGAAGGCTAAAGAAAGGCTCGAGAGGGGCTTAACTAGCGGACAATAATTCATAGGTTTGAATTTCTGGCTATATCGATCCAAAGAGGGGCCCTAAATTCTCGCTTAGGATATGGCATAGTGATCAAGCAAGTGGATCGCGGTGATTTCTCTATCCGGATTTTACTTCTCCCTTGTGTCATTTCTCAAATGTTTCATATATAAGGCTTTTAGGCTATATTCTCACAGGATTTGTAGAATAAGTACTCTAGCCTAGATTTCGTAAACTTATCGCCAAACAATCATAGATACTCATGTAATATATTTATAGATAGATGTAAAGATTATTACCTACATATTAACCTAAGTTGCTAACTATTATTCTCGATGCAAAAGCTACATTGAGACTTCTAGATTGTTAAGAGCATAGAGAAAGAAAACAATACCAATATTCCTAAGTGTATAGCATACTTTTTATTTTTATTTTTGAGTTTTTGAAATTTTAACTAGAAAACAAGTGCATATTATACCTATCTATATCCTAACAGATGTCTTAATTACACGTGTTTCTATGCCCCCCAACAAGAAGCATGCTTTGTCCTCAAAGCATTTAAATAAAGAGGGTAGGAAAAATACCATTGAAACGCGTGAAATTCAGGAACATCTGCAAAAAAAAAGTTAAAACATACAAATATAGTAATAAAAATACTGACGCAACTCTATAAGAGTTCCACCCATTATGGGGTTAACAGAATTAAATTGCTTGGGACATAAGCAGACACTAACTTAACTAAAACTTACCTGCACCCCAGCATCTACTCGTCATCCTCCTCTTCTATATGAGGTTCTTTCGCATCCTGCCATGCCATAACAACTTGCCACGCCTTACGTCGTGTATCATCAACTAGTGCTAACCTCTAGTGTTATTTGGTCCGATGGGGTGTAAGGGGGCAACCAAATGTGGTTGCACCTGCCATCCCGCCCAAGTCATGGCTCGAATGATCTTACCACCATTGATTGGGGGTCTCATGATTTCGACCCTTTCCCAATCTCTGTGGTAATCGCGGTAATCTGGTGTAGGTAGGCAAGCGCGTAAAGGCGAAAACCAAGACAGCATAAGAAGGTACTTATGCCTCGAAGGAATGGCCTCGCCAGAGTAGCAACTAAAACTTCGGGGAATGTCATACCGACGACGCCGCCGCCTAAAGCAAGGAAAAACGCCACCACGATATTATTGGCGTATAAACCGCCGTTCCTAGAATGTTCATCATGATGAACAACATGGTTGTGCCTACATTCAGCGATAGGCTACTTCAGGCGATGTTATATTGGTCTTGGTCCATGATATGAAACACCCTCCCCATAATACTCATGGAAATAGGCATATTCATATAGGTATGAGTTATCATCATATATCCCCACGCGTGTGCATAGGTCGTAATGGCAATCCGAAACCAAAGCTATCAAGTGTTTATTGAATTCCATAGTCGTATTCATCAATAGTAAGGGAAAATTTTTGTTCTCCTTCTTGGGTACAAAAAAAAGTAATATTATTATAGAAGAATTCAGTTAGCTTAGGTGAAAAAGAATCGTCATCACTCACCGTAAGATGCCGCCATCCTAATTGCACGATCCGCTCGCTTAAACGATGCTCCATAGGTATAGGTTCCCATCAAGTCTTCAAAAGACTGCTCGGAATCACTATAGGTGGTGTCATCTCAACACTACTTGTAGAATAGCTCACGAAAAACCTGAAGAACCTCGAGAAAATCGAAAATTTCTATGATTATCGAGAGGGCGCTGGCGCTGTTGATAGAGCGCGAGTCGCTCTTTGGTTTTTGAAATTACAGGTGTTTTAGCTGGTCGCTTTCTACTCTACTGGCGCCGCCGCGATTTTTTTTTCGATTTCCGGTGTTTGGAGCGCGCGGTCTTTCTTACTCTACTTGCTGGCTCTAGGGATTTTTCGATTTACGAAAGTAATAGGGCGAAGTCTTGGTTTTGGCCTGGCGCCAGAGGTGCAGAAAAGTGAGTTTCTAAGAAAAACAAGAAAAAAGGTTGGAGTAAAAAGTGAAAGATGATTATGGTGTGTAGTGTGGGTTGTGAGTGTAGTATGATGGAAGTTTAAATAGGTTCTGGGTTTCCAAAACGAATCGGCAAATTGCCCAATTGTTTTAAGGCAATTTCAAAATAGAAAACCGCCAAACCGAAAACCGAAACTAACCATAGTTTTGATTTCCTAACAACCCTGGTATTTAAACTCTCCTACATATCATGCTACCACTTTTTTCAACTTTTACTCCAAGACAACCTTACGAAAGATGATCAAAATAAACTATATTAAAATAATATGAAATCCAAGCAATCTAAAACAAAAACTTAATATTTAAATCTAACTACTGAAATAAAATTCCACTAACTAAACAATAAAACGATGAAATAACAGGGACAATAACCGATGGTGAACACCTAGGCGCAGGAAGAAGATGGTCCCCGAGATGGAGATCGGCTCTGTGGTGACGAATGGCTTGAGCCATCTGGCGCCAAGGGCGACGACGCTCATGCCTCTCGGACTTCCGAGACGGACTCATCCACGAAGTGGCATCGCGTCGTAGCATCTCTATCCCGAACAAGCTACCGCTTCCATCTCGGTCTTGAAAGTCGCGATACTTGGGCTTGGTGATTCTTGTGGATAACCTCCAAGTCGGACAAGATATCTTCCTGACCCCTTCGAAA
Source organism: Coptis chinensis (assembly GCF_015680905.1). NCBI lineage: Eukaryota > Viridiplantae > Streptophyta > Magnoliopsida > Ranunculales > Ranunculaceae > Coptis > Coptis chinensis. The sequence goes on along the minus strand of NC_141456.1, from coordinate 39,617,858 downwards.
GCATTTCAACTCTCGTCTGAAGGTTCGCTTTTGCTTATTTCAAGTACAATTTGTCTATGTCTAATATCTTCACGATACGATAACCGCGATCGCAAAACCAGTTTGCGATTATCATTCGCTCTAAATTAGAAGTATGACTATCAAAATTATCCTCAACCAACCATGTCATATCTTCCCCTACATTATCCGACTCAACTTCCTTCTCTCAGAGACAACGGCCAAGTCTTTTGGATGCATTCCTTATAAATACTTGCATTAGAAGGCAATTTGATCTTAATAGGAGCAGATCTAGCGGCGGCTCTAAATGAGAGCATAATCTTAGTGATCAATACGGAAGAGGCGCCGGGCTCTTTCCCACTCCTCTAATCACATTCAAAATTAAATCAAGGATGCAGAAATTATACTCCTTCGTTTGCAAATTCCGAGAACGTCACGTATTAATCGAGTCCGATGTCGCGACTTTGTCTTTCCCGGGCGTTCTTACCAATCCACCGAGCTCTGACCCGTTGATTGGTTCTCGTGGTCGCCCCGCTAACGCAATGAGATATCGTATTGTATTCACCCTCTATGACCGTATCTTTCATCAAAACAGGAATTGCAGTATACCGGGTTCCCGAATGGTCGGTATCTAGGTTGGTTACAGGCGTGATTCCTAATAGCTCAGCCAACAACTGTCTCAGAACTTCCCTCCGCGTCGCTATCCTAATGAAAATCCTATTTCCCTCCACTTCTCGTTTCTTATAAAACTGTTCTACCAAATCATAGTGATAGAAATCCTCTGTCGAATACCACAGTCCGTTCCAATTTCTCTTAAACATCTCCGCGTCATAAAATGGCGCGAAACTGTCGGGCGCAAACGCGTTTTCCGGCAGAATTCTACGTCGTAGCGCCATTGAAGTTTGAACTGATTTGGGGTTTGTAGATGGTGGTGGATTCGAGTTTGATGAAAACTAACTAAACCAACAGTGGTGGTTATGGTAGGTTCGGCGGCAGGTTCGAAAACTTGAATTGGTGGGTGGTTTCTTGGTGGAAACGGTTGGATTGTGTGGAAGATTGGTGTTTCACAATGGGCGGGTGGTCTTCTTATTGTGATGTATTCTATTTTTATTATATATTTTTTTTTATTTTGGTTGTTAGGGTTTGGATTTAAATTTGTGTCAAGCGGCTGGAGAAGATGAAGGTCGCGATTTGTTTTTGGAAAGGGTTTGGCGCCATTGGTGAGCGCGAGTTGGCCCAAGCCCACTCAGATTTTTCGACTTTCCGATTTTTAAATAAGCAATTTCAAACTAGATTTCCCCGCCGTTATCGGGTCCGATTCTTTTCGAATGAGATATGGAAATGATCAGGAGAAATTTCCAATCCAATGATCTATAAACTACTCTATTCCGACCGGGGTGACTAATAAGATAGTGGAAAATGCCTCGTAGTGCGTGCATGACGTAAGTTATGCTTAACTAATGAACACTAAATTAGATGACGCCAACCCCAATGAACTATACTAATGGACCTAAACAACACAACTAGAAAGTTCGAAAGCAATCCGGATGGAAAGATCGATTTCCCACCCCAAACAAATTTTTAAACACAAAATTTGTTTACAACGCGGGTCGCTTTAAAGTCGATTCCCAAGACTTGTTGGATTGCTATGTCTATGATTTTTAAGAATTTTAATTTATTTTATTTGTTTATTATGAGAAACACGAAAAACAATAAATACATAATTCACTCCATAGAGGAACATGACTCAAAAAATCGAAAAACATGTGAAAGTGGAAAACGTGAATTATGTGAACTGTGGACTTAGGATCCGGTACTTACAGCCCACACACCCATAGGGAGGGCCCGGTTACCTGAATGGTGTACTTATCGATTATATGGAAATGAAAGTAAGTACACCAAATGACAAGGTCGGGCCTCATAGACAGGGTCCCGTAAGGACTTCCTCCACATCGGGGACAAAAGTTCGTGAAAATGTTTTAACCGTTGACCATTAACTTGAAAGGTACCGTTGTCCTTGGGATTTACCAAGGTAATTGCCCGTAAGGGGTGACTTCAGAACTTAAAAGGACCGCACCAACGGGTTTTAGTTTCCTTGGGAAAATATGTAGACGGGGAGTTGTAAAGCAAAACTTTTGTCCGACCACAAACTCTTTACGCAAAGATATGCTTATCATGAACACGTTTCATGTTGGCTTTATAATCCTTCGCATGAGATCGTAAGAATCGCCACGGATTTCTTCAAGCTCATTTAATTGTAACTTCATGTTTGGCGCCTCATCAATATTGAAGTTAAGGCTTTTTATAGCCCACGAGAGCACGGTGCTCTAATTCAACGGGCAAATGACATGGTTTCCCAAATACAAGTCTAAAGGGAGACATACCCATAGGAGTTTTGAAAGCAGTTCTATATGCCCATAAGGCATCCGATAGACGCTCGACCGATCTTTCCTATCGGGGTTCTTGTTGTTTCTAAAATCTTTTTTGATTTCCTATTAGAAACTTCTACTTGTCCGCTAGTTTGTGGATGATAAGGAGTTGCTATTTTGTGTGTAACTCCGTACTTTTTAACTAGGGATGCAACAACTCTGTTGCAAAAATGTGTTCCACCATCACTAATGATGGCTTTAGGAATGCCAAACCGACAGAAAATATATTCTTTAATAAAAAATACAACGGTCTTATGGTCATTGCTACGGCAAGCTAGGGCCTCTATCCATTTAGACACATAGTCCACGGCAACTAGAATATAAATATAACAGGGGAAACAGGGGGAAAGGGCCCATGAAATCAATACCCCAAACATCAAAAATTTCTACTATTAAGATTGGATTTAATGGCATCATAATACGCCAGTGATTCGCCCAAGTTGTTGGCAACGAATACACGCCTTGCAATGCACTTGGGCATCCTTAAAAGGGTAGGCCAATAAAATCCACATTATTGAAGAACTTTAGCGGCTGTTTTCATTCCACTAAAGTGGCCACCACACTCTTTGTCATGGCGAACGATAGAACTTCATTATATTCCCACGGGGAATGCAACGGCGGAATAACTGATCCGCACAATACTTAAAAAGGTAGGGCTCATCCCAAGTATAACTTGACTCGCCAAGAACTTTTACGCTCATTTCTTGACCAATTATAAGGCATAACATCAGCCGCTAAATAATTTACGATGTCCGTGCATACAATGGTGATGAAAAATAGCATACGATGCTCATCGGGGAAAAGAGTCCCAGATGGACTCGAGGAATCACTACTATCGCCATTTGTAAGTCTAGATAAGTGGTCGACAACTACGCTGACCCCTCTTTGTCCTTTTATTTCTAATGTGAATTCTTGCGGGAGAAGAATCCATCGGATTAATCTCGCTAGCATCCTTCTTTGCAAGAAGGTACCTAAGAAATCGCATGGTCCGTGTAAACTAAAGTTTTAGAACCAACCAAATAAGGATCTAAACTTATCTAAAGCATAAATGACAGACTAAGAATTCTTTTCAGTAGTTGTTGTATAATTCCGTTGAGCCGCCGCTTAATGTTTTACTAGCATAATAAATAACCGTGGACTTATTATCTATTTTCTGTCCCAAGACAAAGACACAACCGTGATAGTCACTAGCATCACACATGAGTTCAAAAAGGTTTAGACCAATCGAGGCTGTATAATAGGTGCAATGGTTAGGGGGCTGCTTTTAAGGTTTCAAAAGCCTGCTTTACGCTAAAATTAAAATCAAAGATTGCATCATTCAAAAAGCAGGTTAGTTAAAGGCCTAGCTATTTTCAAAAAATCTTTAATGAACCGCCTATAAAACCCTGCATGGCCTAGAAAGGCTCTAATCTCACGAAAAGTCCGTGGTTTAGGTAGGGTCGCTATCTTATCTAGTTTGGCTTTATCTACTTCGATGCCATCACTAGATACAATATGACCTAGTACTATGCCCTTTTTGACCATGAAATGACACTTTTCCCAATTTAAAACGAGGCTCTTTTCTTCACACCGTGTCAAAACCTTAGACAGGTTAGACAAACAGTCTGTGAAGGAGTCTCCATAGATAGAAAAATCATCCATGAAAACTTCCATAAAACGCTCTACCATGTCACTAAATATATGAAGCATACATCGCTGGAAGGTACGAAGCATTACAAAGGCCAAAAGGCATTTTATAGGCATATGTTCCGAAGGGACATGTGAAGGTTGTCTTTTCTTGGTCATCAATATCAATAATAATCTGAAAATAGCCGAGTAGCCATCCGAGAAACAATAAAAGCCATGACCAGCTAGACGCGTTCTAGCATCCGATCTATAAATGGTAAGGGAAAGTGATCCTTTTCGTGTCATAGCATTTAAACGTCATAATCAATACGATTCTCCATTTCATAGGACCTTGAGTGACAACATAGTCACCCTTCCCGCTACGTACCATGGTAATTCCCCGATTTCTTAGGAACTACATGAATGGGACTTACCCATTCGCTATCGGAGATTGGGTATATAATACCCGCATCGAAAGTAATCGCAAAGACTTCTTCCCCTAACCACCTCTTTCATGGCGGGGTTCAAGCGGCCGAGGTTCGCGAGAAGCCCTTGGCGTTATCCTCCAAATGGATACGATGAGTCACGCGCATTAGGGTCAATGCCCTTAATGTCAGCTAAGGACCAACCAATCGCGACCCGATGTTCCCTAATCACCCTTATTAAACATGTCTCTTCATCCTTAGTTAACAGAGAAGATATAATTATCGGGTGACTACCATCCGGATCAAGTTGAATATATTTTAACTCCGGGAAGAGGGTTTAAGACCGTGTGGACGGAATGTCCGTTGATGTTTCATAAGTGTATTTATCTTATGCGTAATGAAGACTTGCTTAGGTAGCAAGTCTTCGAATCGCGATATGGAGCAACCGGCGGGTCTACAATTGGTGTGGACTTCGAGATGGTGTTGACCTCCTCTAAGTAGGAGTCATTCACAAAATCGAAGTTCCAAAAGAAAGGAATTTGTACATATTGTTTTCGAAACGTGTTGTTAAAATAATCTTGAGCTAAACTCTCGATCATGCTAACCTCCCCATCTATGTAGCGAATCGGTAAACTGTTTCATCATTTTAAAAACATTTACCTCGACGAGAAAGATGGCCAAAAGATATGACATCTTTCCATCGCGACAATTTATAAAGCGTATTGGCGGTTGCCAAGAAGGGGCGCCCTAAGATGATCGGTACACGAGTCATTAGCGACTTACGTATCGAGGATAACAAAATCAGCAGGATAGTAGAAATCTCAACCTTAACAAGCACGCTTTTCCACTACACCTTTAGGATACTTAATTGACCTTGTCCGCTAATTGCAACGCTATTTTTGTAGGTTGCATTTCCTCGAACCTATTTGTTTATACAAGTAATACGGAGTAAGTTAACACTCCCCGTGTCTAATAAAGCCGTCCGCCGCGGTAGGAATCTCCTAAGGTGCATTTGACATAAGGGGACGACCGGTCCTTGTACTTAACAATTCCATTATTTTCGGATAAAGTTGGGAACGCTTCAGCTTAAAAAGCGCTTTGGGTATGTTCGCCTTACGCCTAGTAGTGCACAACTCTTTAAGAAACTTAGCGTGGTTAGGAAGCTTTTAATAGCTTCGAGAAAAAGGGAGGTTTATCGTTAGATTCTTGAAAACGTTCCTAATTTCCTCAAAGTTTGTATCCCTAGTTAGCATGGCTAATTTTGAGGGAACGGTGGTTTAAATTTCTATATTTAGCGCGATATGGCTCTACTTGTCGTGTAACCTTGGCTTTCGGTTTCTTTGGTTGTGATTTAACCGGGTACCTCTACCGTGGTAGGCTCCTCGCTTCTATTGCGGTATCTAGTTCGATATCCGGTGTAGGAGTACTGATGGGGTAACTATAGGCGAAGTTACTTTGTTATCAACCACTCTTCCGAGCATCGGAGAGTGGTGATGGCATTTAGGTCACCTACGATTGTAGTTTCGTGACTAGAATTACCGCTTTACCTCAAAGGCTGTGTTCTGCTGTTTTTAGGGTTTGGTATCGCTTGACACGAAACACCTTTTGGTTGGGCTTTCTCTTGGGCTAACCGTTGTATGCCCCGATTTATGGATTGTAAGATCCGTTGGTTTGATTGAGTCATTGTTTGGAAAAGTTGTTGGGTAACACAGTATAAATAAAGTCCGATCTGATCCGGTTGTGTAGGTGTAGTAGTCACGGGTGGTGCGACTTGAACTATCTCTCGTTGATTATTTATGGGTGGGTTGTGATAGTTAGTATTATTAACCTAACGATACCTCTATTGGTATTATAATTATTATAATTATTCTGACCTTGTGCTTGACTTTGTGTCGTTGCTTTTGGTTGTTATAATTATTATAATTCCCTTTGACCTTGTCCTTGTCTAGGTGGACCTTGGTTATAATTGTTTGCTTGCCTAACGCTTTGATTATTGTACCACGGAGGCGTTACTTGTTGATTATTTCTCCAACCGAAGTTGGGATGTTGTCTCAAAGGGGTTAGGAATAGGATAGTTATTAATAGAGTAAACATTATCTTGCTCGGTGGTTGTTGTTCATAAGCTAGAGGACAATAATTGTCGGTGCTTTCTGGACTCAAACAGAAATTACATGGGTTGGAGTTTACATTCATGACGGGGATAGGCTTTTGTTGAACGAAATAGCCTCTACTTTTTAGTTAGAGATTCGAGTAAATTTTTAAGTTCGGATCGGTTTTATTCTCAAATATACCGCGTGACCTTGACCGTGTTGAAGAAGAACTAGCGAGCTGGGGGATATCATCACTCCCCCAATTATTATTCCGTTTAGTTTGGTCTTCTAAAATTTGTAAGCCTCCTCGAGGCTCCTTTTACTTAGGAAACTACCCCCATTCATTATGTCAAGGACTTCTTTATGGTGATGTTGAAGTCCTTTGAAAAAGGCAATTAACTAACGTGTCTTTTGCTAGGTTATGGTGTGGACACTCTATAAGGAGATCGGTGAAACGATTCCATGCCTCGTAAAATGATTCATGAGGGTTCGGCCGGAAAAATGAATCTTGGAAAGCATTTCATCCGTCTTTAGGGGGTGGGTAAAATGTTCCATAAACAAATTGAACAAGTTTAGCCCACGAGTCCACAAATTAGGCGCTTTGGGCGTTAACCAAGACGCCGCCTTATCGGCTAATGTGAAAGGGAATACCCTTAATTTAATCTGTTCTGCACCAACCGTGGGATGGATGGTGGAATGTTGTAAGGACTTGTTCAATCCTACGATAGCCGATAAGGTTTTTCATGGTCTAACCCATGAAAACGGGTAACAAATTAAATATGTTTGGGGGATTCGAAAATCCCCAATCGGTCTACTAGAACGATGCAAGATTTAGGGCTATCGCTCAAGGCTTTGTAGAAGTCGAGAGAGGAGTCTCTCTTTCTTCAGCCATTATGTCAGGTATGGTGTGTGTGATAGTAGCTAGAGGTGTCGTGGGTGGTGTACTAGATAGACTTGTTTGTTGCCGTGTACTTTACGTTTGTTGTTTTGTCCGACCAGACCTTAATCTCATGCAAGACTAAGTTAAGCAACTAAACATGCAACACTCCAAACAATTCGATATACTAGTAGAAAACCTCTAACTAGAAATCACGAGGTATGGAAGAAAGGAATACGATAAGCGTCCTTGCTTCGCTTATGAATAGCGTCTTGTGTATGCGCGTGTTCGGTGTATATAAGAGATTAGAACACCTGAAAACTTGACAACTCGAGTTCGAATCAAACCGTGGAAATCCCGAACAGAAATTGCGGCTAAAGGGGCCAAGCAAAGTCGAAAGTCGAAGCTCAAAGAACTTAGCTGGTCACGCTCTCTTTGAAGCGCCGGCTTCTTGTAAAACGAAAATTCCGAGAAGATAGCGCTGGTCAGCTCTCTTTGCAGCGGGCGGCCTTCGGTGTATTTTCTTTTTGGAATTTTTCCAAAACCTGAAACGGCAACCACAAAGATGAATCAAACAAGGGTGGGGTGGGTTTAATGGGACTTAAAAATAACTACTTCTACAAAGAAAACAATGCTAAAGTGCAACTAAGATGGCGAAAGTTTTTGATAACTATAAAATGGCTAGGCTACCTATGGTATGAACTATGAATTCACAACGAAGTAAACTAGAACTATTCTCTTTTAACGTGTTGATTATCAAAGCTTCTACTCTCAATGCGGTTGCACTAAATGGAGTACGAAGTTCGCTCCACTCCTAGTTCCCTAGCATGGATTGTTTTCTAAGTCTAACTAGTCATCTTAAGTCAATGAGAGCTTTCTGAAATATTATACTCACGATACTTAATTAAGATGATTACTAGAAATTAACTACAAATGCTATGGAAATACTATTGTTTGACTCTAGATAAAGGAATTAGAGGGGAATTGAATCCACCTCGAATCCAACTTAATGACCTAGTACAGATTGTGGTATCTCGATTCTTACGTTTTCACGGCAAGAATTTCGAGTCTAATCCCTAGTGTTCATGGCATTTCTACCAAGTACTAACTAGCATGTGAGGTCGCCCACCCATTCTCATGGCGAAACACGACCTTCTAGAGTGGAATAGATGCTAAAACGTTTCTATACTAAACAACTAAGTTTTCATCAAGGCTTCATCAACCCCTCTAATGGAGGTTTAGCCTTGAATCATCAATCTAACATTTCCCATTGAATCTAAACTAAACATAATGTAAGAAATTTAGATTTACTTAATTTGAACAATAATGAATCTAACTTAATGGCTGGAATGAAATAGGAACAAGAATTGAAATTAGATCTATACTGGAAATGACAAAATTCAACTTGATAAAAATACTACTTTATTTATCTAATCAATCAAGAACAATGATTCGAGATTTAATCTAAAAACAAGAATTTAAATGGAACTAAAACTTAATTTAATTAATAAAACTAGATCTATAATTCTATATCTTAATTTAGGTCTAACTAGCTACCATTAACAAAGAGCTAAGCTTTTGTTTTTATACATCCAGATCCAAAATTCGTGCATGGGCTTGGAGCCATGGTTTGGGCCGCAGAATCGGGCCCAAACCCAATCTTCAAATCCAAAAGGCCTCTTCAGCTGCAGTTGGCTTCCATAGACTTTTCGTCCACTTCTGCTCCTCTGATTGGGTCAAGGCTTGGACCATTGCAAAGCTCTTTCCGAGTCGGTCGTTTTGACATAAGGTAGGTCCAATTCCGAGGTCTGAGTCCAAAGATATGGCATTCGGAAGTTCTGCTGACTTTTGCTCCTTTATCTCGCTAAAGTGGCACATTTTTCGCACATAATGGACTTTGAAGCCTGAAATGCATAAAAACACGTAATCAGTATTAACTCTTACTTATTATTCACATAATTGGTCTAACAGTATGATTATTAAGGGGTTAAAACTACAGTTTTGGGCTCTTATCACTAGGTTCAACTCTACTGGGATTGCTTGTGTTTAATAATTAATTGTTTCGTTTAGACCTTTTATTTATGTAGTAACCTGATTCCTAAGTGGATATGAGTTTAGATTATGCATATCTATTAAGAAGCTTATTTGCATGTGGTTGTGATATGAGAATTTGGGTACAAACTTCATAGTTGTCGCATGTGGTACTTAACTTAGAAAAGACACCTATAAGAGTATCCACCCATGTTGGGCTAGCTTTACCAGGAGAAATTGGATCTTGGCAGACTGAAGGCAAGGTTGCCTACTATAACTTAACTACTTTATCTACATACTCCTTATGTGCATGAATATTATATTATTTATTGATCAGGCCATAAGTAGTCTTGTGCAATAACTTCCAGTTTCATTTGGACGAACTGAAATCAACTCTTGTGAACTCACTTCTTTATGTGGTGTGGCGTCGGACTGACATGTTGTGTTGTTTGCCTCTACTTGGGCTAGCTGCTTAATTGTTCCATCTCTAGAAAACTCTCAAGGTTGTTTACGATCATGAAAGGTTATGTAATTCACATGAAAGAACAAAATGCGTAAAGGTGATGAAGATAGGAATTTTAAATTTTAAATTGTTTTTTCATTATGTTCTTATTCTTCTTTGTATACTTTCAAAGCCTAGCTGTTGGCAATCAAAAGCTTGAAAACATTGTAAATTGGAAGTTATCAATGTATATGTATATATCAATTTTTGAAATGTGTTATTTTAGTATGTTGCTTGACTAATTGATTTTATAGATTGAGAAACCTTAAATCAGGTAGCAGGGGGCATTGTCACCAAGTATGGCGTTTTTTTGAATAAAACGCGTTTCAAACCCGTTAAATTGCCAAGGCCTCTTGTATACGTTTTGAACCCGTGTTTTTCAAAATATCGCGTTTAAAACGTTTGAAACACGATTTAAACGTAAAAACTGTATTGACTAATTGATTTTATAGACTGAGAAACCTTAAATCAGGTAGCAGGGGGCATTGTCACTAAGTACGGCGTTTTTTTTTAATAAAACGCGTTTCAAACCCGTTAAATTGCCAAGGCGTCTTGTATACATTTTGAACCCGTGTTTTTCAAAATATCGCGTTTAAAACGTTTGAAACACGATTTAAACGTAAAAACCGTATATATATCGCGAGATTTTGAAAAGACCGTGTTTTAAACTTTCTTCTCTTTGGTTTTGTCACTTTTGTTCGGAAAAAAAAAAAACCGAGAAGAGCTCCTTCACCAGTTCACCACCAAAGACAAGTCGCCAAACTCAAGGTTAGCTCTCTCTCTCTTGCTCCTTGCTCACCGGAAATACCTTGAGGGGTTGAATTGTTGAAAGGGTCGCGTCGACATGTGAAGTTAGATCAACCTGCAAAAAATGTATATCATGTTTTAATATTAGCAACCACATAGAAAGATCGATCTTTAGTAATCATACCAAAGATTCAGTTCTACTTGGTGGTTTATTTGATTCTCAATCTTCACTCTACTACTCGATCTAATATGTCTGCTTGATGACCAAATAATATTTACACATGTTTGTCTATTATCTTCTATATTATAACTGTTTTTGTAAATTATTTTACACGTGGACACACACATAATTTGCACTTTGTAATCCATAAAAACTTTACCAGTTTGAATGTGTCAAGACTCAAGAGTGTGACATGGTCTTGTAACTGAATGAGAAAGGTGACATATTGGCGCATTTCATTGGCAGGTTGGGTTGCTCAATGCATAGTAACATGACTTTTTTGTTTCCTTATTCTTTTGTACTGTGTCCGTGTGTGGGGAGGTTAGTTTGGTTTGGATGCGCTAAGGAATAAGGATGTTATCCCAAAAGAAAGCCATACAATCAAAGAGAAGAAGAAGTACCGTAATGGTGGTGGTACCAAATTCAACCGTTAAAACCACTTCTACTTGTTTTACATAACCTTGTTGCTATCTATTTTCAATTTGTCATTTCTATACAAATACTTTGGAAATAATTAGATCGAGAATCTTGATGTTGATACTAATGTAATTGAATCCCCATTTTTACTTTTTAGATTTGAGACCCTAAACCCCCTCTCTCAAACCGTCAAAGCTGTCGAGAGACAATTAGACAAAATACCGATTAGGATTAAATCATGTAGGGGCTCAAATTATTATGTTCAATTTGGACTCATCAAGTATTCAAAATAGCTCAATCAGTCTCTAATCTCTATCTCTCTCATGAATTGCAATAATTGTCGTTGTTATAGAACTACATTTTCAAATTTTCAATCTTTTGATTCTTTTCTATGTATTTGTAGATATGGGAGTATGTCGAGGCGGATGATGAAGAATTTCATCGTTTAATGAATCATATTTGAATGAGATAGTTTTGCATTTGGCTGGTCTCTCCGTTTGTTTTGCTTGCCTTTCCTATGTCGATTATCAATTGTATGAGATAGTTTTTTGTTTTATGGTTGGGAAACTTATAAACCGTTTCTTCTATTTCTTATAATCGCAGTTTGTGGCTTTGTCTTTGCTTTTTATGATAAGCTGTTTTTCTATGGTTACCGTTTGTCTTCTTTGGGGCTCTACTCTGTCATTCTTTGTGGTATGTTGATTTTGGGGTGTTAATGTGTTATTAGCCCAACATATCACGAGGACTAGTTGTGTCAGAAATGTGCTGCCATTGATATTGTCGTCAGGAAAAGAGGCATAAGACTTGCTTGTAGGTGTGTGGCCTGTGGCTCTGTGCAACTAATGCAGAAGATATTGATCACATGCTTTGAACTTGCAACTTTGCAGTGGAAACTTGGAACTGCCTTGCAGACTTATTACCATGTTGAGGCACTTCAGCACTTGCTTCTTGTGTCACATAACTTTAAATCATGTACAACAATAGAATAAGAACTTACTAAATCCGTAATCAATTAGATTATAATCTTAATAATAGTATACCTGCTCCACTAAGCTAAACTTTTGACAAGATCTCCCTTTAAGTCAATTCTAACTTTAGGAATATGATTCCAATAATCCAAATCTAGATGTTAAACTGCAGGCTTTAGGCATGCCTGTTTTATTTTATTTTTTAGCTTGTTAAACACAGATTTGCAAATTCTGCAAATCCAGATCGAGCATATTCCTCGTTGTCATTACAAATCAATCAACAAGAAAATATTAATGCCTTTGCTCTCGGCAACTATTAATTATCTCATGAAAAAAAAATGCATAAATGGATTCGTTTATATTACATTTTCATATCCAACTTTCGAACATGTATGCAATGATGGCATTATTGTCATTTCAGAGCAAAATTGATACAGAATTTACAAGGATTTCAAAAAATACATGTAGAGGAAAAATCAAAATCAAATGGTAGAAAAGGGCTAAAAGAAAAAGTTTACAAAAATGATCAACTCTTTATTATTATTTTTGCTCATTCTTTTTCCACTCCTATATAAAATCAATCTTCTTATCTATAGTATTTTTTTTTTTTTTTTTATACTTTCTTACCGTTTCTTTTACATTTTATATGTATTATACATTTTAAACCCGTTTTTATGCCTACATCTTTTTCGTTTTTTTTTTTTTCGTTTTTGCCGAGAAGTTCCATTTAAAACATGAACTAAATATTTTTCAAGTACACCGTTTTAAACCCATATATCGTTTGGTGACAATGGCAGGGGTGTCTTGAAAAATTGATTCTACAAAAAAAAATATTAAAAAATTACTTTAAACTAATACGATGGGGAACATTGTCGTTAATTGAAATCCCAAAATGAAATCTGACGAATGCATATCCTAAACTTAGGACACAAATTTAGGATGGTTGGTTAAGTTTCAGTTTTGAAAATTAGCAATTTCATTGTAAAGCAAATATATATGGTTTTTGAGTGTCTTATATTTAACGATTGCAAAAAGCTGTCTCATGCCCGTCGCAATTCTAATTCAACTTACCGCATTCTTTTTCTGTTAATATTAACGACAACGCTATTTTATGCGATGGAGTCCGGGTGACCATTTCCCATCGTAAATCTCGATTTAGGGCGGATTTCCGTCGTAATGCTTGTAGAGTATTTAGCCAGCTTTGCTTTGCGAAGTACACCATATGGTTTGCCAAGAAAGCTTTAGTCCTTCCATTATAGCTTTGTTTCCTCGTGCCCATATTTCATATATAGTAAGATACAACAATAAATACTACATTTTCGACATCATCATCAGAGCTAGTATACCATTCCATCAGAGCATCTATGGCATTTCTGTAGGTTGGAACTAAATGTTAGAATATCCAAATTAACATCAGCAAAAGATGCAAACCAAACAGCTCTAATCCACCCACAACCAAAGAAAAGGTGGAAAGCAGTTTCAATACATTTACCACACATATTGCATGAGACATCTCCCTTGAACTTCCTTTGATGAAGGCAATCTCTAGTAGACAATCAACCCACATAAAGCTTCCATAAAAACAAATGTACCCTTACTTTAACCTTCAGTCTCCATATTCTCATAAGGGTGATAGAACTCAAATTTGAGCAATGTCCAAAATCAGCATCCTTCCATAAAGCAACATGAGCAGACTTTACAGAGATTGTGCCTAGCTAAATTAGTTTATCACTAGTGACATTTGGTCTTATGATGGTGGATAAGATGAGGTTTTTTGTTGGGGTTAGGAAACAAATCTCCTACCCTAGTTTGATTCCAAGTACAAGTACTTGAAGTGATGAAATTGTTGACTTTGAGGTTTCGAATAGTATTTTCAAAAACCTCAAAGTTCTTTGAGAGTGGAGAGCCATATTAAGTAAGACACGATATGATATTGTACTTATACAAGTTCTGATGAGCTCTCTCCATTTTGGGCGGAAACCCAAATGTTTAAGGATACCTTCAATAAAACTCCATTCAACTATATCAAAAACCTTTGCCACGTCAAGTTTGACTGAGAACCGTCATTCTTTCTTTTTCTTCATGGTCTTCATATTGTGAAAATTTTCACTGGTTAGGCTTGATTATCACCAATCAATCTACCTTTTACAAAAGCTCCTTGATGGGTGAGATACTCTTGTGAAGGAGAGGTTTTAATCTGTTAGCAAGGGTTTTGTATATGATTTTGTAGCTGAAGTTACTAAGGCTTATAGGTCTAAATTTTGAGATGTGTTTAGGATTTGAAATCTTGGGGTATAAGGGTGATGTATGTTTCATTGAGGCAGTGAGGTAAAACTCTAGTGAGAAAGAATGATTTAACTGCATTTATAACAGTATCAGAAATAATGTTCCAATAGGTTTAATTTGTAAAGCACCCCCTGGAATCCATCAGGACCAGGGGATTTAAGACTTCCAATTTTCTTGACTACATTCCAAAGATCATGATTACTTGGAATAGCAAGAAGGAGATTGTTTTCCCTATCTGAGACAATAGGTTTGAAAAGGTTGTAAATGGTTAGGTTTGGTTCAGGGTAATCAGATGAGAAGAGAGTTGAAAAATAGGAGTTTATGACCTATCCGATATCCACTATCCCATTTTTCCATATTCATGTATCCTCATCATCTTTGATGATCTTGGTGATATTATTCTACCTCCTTCTAAAGATAGTAGAAAGATGGAAGAATTTTGTATTTCTTCCCCATCCTTAATCTAGTTAAAACTAGATTTTTGCTTCTAAAAACTTTATTCATTTTCCAATAATAGAGTTTTCAAATCTTGCTTAAGGGACTCTTCTCTGTTATAGGTGACTTCATTCATATCCAACTTCAAATAGTTAAGGGACTCTGCTATTTTGTTTTCTTCATCTTCTGAAATATATTTCCAAAGACCTCTTTATTCCAAACAATAAGATTTTTTTTTTTTGGAGTTTCTGATTTAGAATACTATTAGTCTCAAAATAATCTAGCATCCAAGCATTTTCCACTACAATCCTACAGGAAGGTTCATTACTCCACACACTAAATAATCTGAATGGTTTTGGGTGATCGAGATGGTTTAACATGAGAAAGGTTAATAACCAGGGAAAGATGGCCGGTCAGATGTAACATTGACTATGGTTTTGATATTAACCATAGGAAACAAATTGATCCAAGTTGTGTTAGCTATTGAATTTGTAGATTGTGTTGAGTCTTCAAAGTGTTTTGAAGTGAGGTTTACCATAGATTGTTTAGAGTTTGAATGGTTGGGAGTTTTAGAAGGAAGGAAGGTAGAATCTTTAGTTTAGGACTTGTATTGGTTAACTAGTTTATGAAGAACATTGAAAAACTTAAATTGTTAATGATTAAAAGAACACAAACTTGAAGAAATGAAATGAAAAGATTGAAACAAGAACAACAAAGAAAGATGATTGATTGATTGAATAACAAAAGTAAATAACAAGATTGAAAATGAAGAACAATAAAGAAAATGACTTGAATGAAAAAAAAAAAAGACTAAAAATTAAATCCTACATGACACTATAATAAGTCTAGGTGTATTCTCCCTCCCTAACTTTTAGTTCTTATACTCATACTTTATACAAATGACTGATTTGCCCTTCTCCATTACATTTGAGACACCTCACCCCTTGCTTTATGCTTTTGCTTTTTCCTTTTCCTTTTTGATTTCTTCTTGATCAAGATAGGTTTTAGAGAAAGCCATCTTTTGTGTTAAGGACGTCTACCTCCACATCTTTTGTGTTAATCTGAAAAATACAATAAAAGCTATGAGTTGTCTTTTCATTAAGCATAAGAAGAACATGTCTTGCAATGTAATGTAAGGGTAATAAAACGCACATTAAGGAGTTGATCACCACCCCCAAATAGCATATTGATTGTCCTTAAGCAAGGATGAGAGAAAAACTAAGATCACAAATGAGTGATTTATTATAAGTTATACTAATCTCATTTCGCGGATTGCGATTGCATGAACCATATGCAACAAGGCCTTAAATCACTAAGAATTCCCTAGCGGACGAGCTTTAAGCCTTGTGAGAGTTTCCAGTGAAGGTACTCACAAACTTCTTCTATCCAATACAAATGGTATTGTTTCCTTATTTATTCTCAGAAGTCTATATATCTTAATAGCGGGGAATAAGGACAAACTTATTTGAACTTAGAATAACATATATACAGTAATTTAATCATCTAAAGATAAATGCGCAAAACATGAGCAATGAAATACAAAAGCAAAGTCGTTTCCAAGACTTTTGGAGAGCGTCCTTAAGGTGGGTTCTCACAGGGGTGTGTTGCAATCACAACTCTCTGATAGATTCACTCAAGTTTCATTCTCTTAAATGCAACGGGCACTTATATTCCTCACATACTTAAATGACGTCTAAAGAAACCGTGGTCGATTGATCACACTTGCCACGTACTATCACACAATCTTATTCCTAATTGACCTAGAGGTATTTTATTAGGAGTTACAGGGCTAGGGTGATGGTCTATAAGGAAAAGGAAGGAAAAACAAAAAAATCTGATAAGCTGAGGAATTGGGTCTTCATCAAGATACTTGTAACCATAGAAGAATCTCGTTTTGTTCTTTGCATTCAAATTGTGATTCTTTAGCCCTTTGGCTTTGTGACACTATATGATTTTGAATTTTGGGAGTTCTAACTTTGCTTTTGTTTCTTTTTTACTTTTGTTTATGATATTGTCTCCCTTTGATTTTAAACTTTTGAGATATTCGATTTTTGACTCCTTTTAATTTTTTTGAGTTTTGGTTTTAGTGGGTCTTTATTTTCTTCTCAAAGCAACTAACTGATCTGTTTTTGTACAAGGTCTTCTATTCTCTTTTTCTGATATCTATCCAATTTTCAACTTTTCAGCTGGGTAATAAGCTTTTTATTGTGTGTGGTAATGGGTTAGGGATTTATGGCGAAGAATAAAAAGGCTTTTAGAAAATGGTGAAGGCTAAAAAAGGGGTAACTAGAGGAAAAACTATGTTTTTGAGTTTTTAACGTTTATTTGGCTATATTGATCTAAAAATGGCCTAAATTCTCTCTTATGATCTAAGCAGTTAAAATCGGTTTTCGAAACTAATCGGTCGAGGAGCGATATGCGATTAATCGGTTAATCGGTGATTTAATCAATTATATCGGATGTATATGTTTGATGTTTTCAAAATATATATTAGTATAATCATACCAAATATTTCTAAAACAGTGATCCGAGATACAACAAAAAATATCAAATTCTCATAATCACATCTAACTAGCTCAATTTTGGAGTACTACAGATATGTCAAACACAAAAATTACGTTAAATATTTAAAGGAATAAGGGGATTGAGAAGTGATAATATTTATTAGAGAGATAATACAATAATTTGTATATTTAACTTTTGTTAAGGAGGGGAAAATAAGTAAACTCTTAGCTTTATGTATTGATTGGGTTCTATTATTATTAATACGGTTTAAGAATTTAATTCGTTAATTTTACGTATTTTTTTGGATGGGAAGCCGATATTTTCAATAATTTTTTTTCTCGGTTTAGCGAGAAATCGGTCATCTCGGCCGATTAATCGGTCAATTCGGTGATTAAATCGGTTCGGTGAGAAAAAGTTAAAAAATCGGTAAAAACTAATCGGTTTACGAGCAATACGCAATTAATCGGCCGATTAATCCGATATTGATAGCATAGCTTAGGATATAACGTGGTGATCACACGCAGAGGAGGCGTGTGGTTTCTTTATCCGGATATCCTTTGTGTCATCACTCAATAATCATTCAGATGAGACTTTTGGCTAGATTTTCACAGGATATGGAACTTAATTGTTCTAACCATGGTCTCGAAAACTTACTGCTATATACAATCAAATGCTGATGCATGTCATTCATGAAAAGATGCAAAAACTATTATGCGTATATTAGTCTAAATTTGAAGAACGAATCCTTACTCTATTGCTATAATGAGACTTCTAAACTTTTTATTCATCCTAGAAAAAGAAAATAAGACTTTTAATACTAAACAGAAAAATATTTTTGGTCTTTTTTCGATTTTTTTTTAGAAAGGTAGAAATATACTATTATATCTATTATAGAAGAATGTCTAGTTTTTGCAAAATATTATTATACCACCCCCAAATAGAAATATTTTTTGTCCTCAAAGTTTGAAAAGATAATGAAAGAGATTACCATAGAAACATGAGCAAAAACAGTGATACACCTGTATTCTGTTCTTCATGATGAAAATGCACTACCTCTAAATAAGTTTGAGGCGTGGGTTGTTTGATATAAAACGAGAAATACATGGTTTATTGTACTAAGGATAATTATTTATACTATGAATTTTTTGGGTGTTTGTATTTTTTTTTTTTTTTGAAAACATATGAAATGCATAAAAGAAAAATAGAAAAAATTGGCATGATATATTTGTATTACCTTCTACTCATATACTAAATTCCATAAGATAACAAATAACATAAACATATATAGAATTAATATTATACTAAAGTCATAAAAATAAAAATAAAACAACGGTAGAAAATAAAATAAAAGGAAAAATATCCAACTATACGGACATTAGGAAATGCCTAGTCGTCGGAATCCGTCGTGACTTGTCATGACATCGAGAATATCCTTCTCCTTGATGGCGTCCGGGTCCTAAGCATATCTATCACTATGCAGGGCGCATCTCTAATGCTCTGTAGTGTTCTAGTGACAACGTGCTTTGAAATCGCCGCTGCTCTGCTGGAAAGACTACTTGCTCCTCTACAGTCTGCTATTATGCTATGATGACTCCTTGTGCTTGCACGAGCTAGTGGATGTGCTGGTGCAGAATCCTCTGGCCTCCATGGAGAAAGTGAATTCCGTCCATGGGCTGAGTGAACTGTCGAGTGACACCTTTAGTGAAGTAATCCACTTTCTTGGTAGGGTGTGCTTGCTCGGTGACTCTGGTTGTAAGTGGATGCTAGAATTTCTGGACGCTGTGGGAATAGATAGGACCTATGGTAGCGTCCTTGACCTCCACTAGGGCATCTGTAGCCTTGAACCCCCAGTGCTGCAAGATGCTCGTGACCAGCACTAGTAGAAGAGCGGTGGACTTCCTGGGTTTGCAGAGTTGCTCCCAAACGAAGGTGACGATGCAGAAGCTATTTTTACATTCTGAAGAATCCATAAGATGTGTAACATCTCCTTACCGATATCGAAAGGCTTGTTGAGCCTAGCAAGTTTTAGACTATCCAATGAGAGATACTACCATCCCGATTCGCCGGCCCGAACTTTCACGAAAGGCTGATGAGACTTGGGGTTTTCACCCCTTAAGAAGTGTCTCTGCCATCATCACATTAATGGTCTTGTTTATGCGGAGATTGTTCTATCTATCTGAACATAAGCCTTCAAAGGAATCCCCAGAACCTCACTCACCACCTACTTGGTGAGCTCAAGCGATAAATCCATCTTTGACAACCGTGATGCGGTCATCCTCCTAAGCATATGATTATAAAAGCGAAAAGAGTGAGAGAGGGAGAATAAGCCGCACCTTCCAACAAAACCAAAGCCTCCCATCCTCTTTTTCTAACCTGGCCTTGAAGTGTACTTCAAATAGATCGGAATTGAAGATGGGTTCAAAATTTTGTTCCGACGCGATTTTAAGAACTTCGAGCCATTTGGAGTATGAATTGATACAATATGGGTTTTTAGTTGGAATGAGCGATTGAAGGAGGCGTGAAAATTTGGAGTGGTGGTGTTTGGGGTGGTGGGCCCGGGGAGTTGAAAAGGGCGGTCGCGAGTTGGCTTAGAGCGGCTAGGGTTTGTAATGTGAGGGAAGATGATGGTCGGTTAGGCGTTGGCGTGGATTAAATAGGTTTTGATGGCACGTGCCTTTTAAGGTAAAACAATATTTTGGCCCAAGCCCAAATGAAATCGTATATTTCGATCTTGTCCCGATGCCTTACCAACTTCAAGAGCCGATCCGCATTTAGTTACTTTCGTCGATCTTGACCGTGAGGTACAAAACAATCAACATAAAAATGCTACCAACAGTATAGGGTACACCTCACATCCAATAGTGTACAAAAACAAATGAGGGAAGGAAACGAAAAGGAACTGTAGGTAAATATGTACAAATGAAAGAAGAAAAATTTAATTATTTTTTTTTTTTAAGACTGAAAATTTAAAAAATGGAATTGGTTTTAAATTGATTCCCAAGACTTAGAAGCTTTTGAAAACTTGAGTCAATCCAAACCAGATGGTTGGATTACTCTCCTGAGGTTATTAACTTTCGATGGTAATATGGGTAATAACGAAAAACCTTGAAAACTGAATTTTACTATGAGGTTGAAGGCCGGGCAAGTTGGTGTTTGGCCATTCGAGCACCAACCTTGTCTCATAGTTTGTCTCTTACATGCATATGAACTCTTACCTAAACCAGGGAATGATTTTCTAAATTATATGTGTCCATATTTTTAGGCTGTAGTTCTTTAAGAAGTGTTTTGCACCACGATCATTGAAACTTATCCATCTAGTCTTTCTTTTTGGTATAAGGTTTTTGTTAAATCTGAGAAGACATTTTTGAAAGTTTTGAAAGTTTTAGAAAGAGAAAATTGAGAAGGGGAAATTTTTTTAAGAAAGGAAGAATTTTTGAAAATTTGTACAAGTTTTAGTCTTTTAACGTCGATTCTCCGAAGACAAATAGAGGGTGGAGGCAAAAGATACAATTAAAACAGAGAATAATATCACTTTGGGATACTCTATTTGTTTAATTCTCATTTGGAGATGCATCATCATTTTATTTTTTTTTAGTTGATTTTCTCAAGCAAAGATATCTCTAACCATATATAAGTTTTGATAAGAAGATAAAATTATAAGTGAATTCGTATCATTTGGTTACTCGAGTGTATAATTTTCATTTTATATTCTCTAGTTTTGAAAGCGTAAAGAGTTGTTTTGAAACTCGTACTCAAAAGGCGTGATGAAAAACAAACCATAGCGGAAGTCTCGGACAACTTTTGTTGTTGTCGTGGTAAACCCAATCTAGGCAGGAGCTTGAAAGAAGCGAGTTGTGGGATTTCTTTCATAAGACATGAAATGTCTTGACCGAGCCCGAATAACTTGGTGATATAAGGCGACCCTTAAGTAAAGCGGTGATATCAAACCGCCCGTATATTGTTGTTGTTCTAGGGGTTGGTGCAGTGTAAAATCCATTGTCTGTTTTGTTTTTGGAAAATCACATAACTATTGATATATCAAAGAATCTAGCATTAACAGCAGAAAACAACTATTTTTGAAAAGAAAAATAAAATAAAGAAAAGGAAAAATGTATACTCGCTCCACGTATTCACATTTACTCAAAGCGGCGAGTAAAAATGTTTTACAAAGAATATCGCGAGATATAGGTGGACTAAGGCTCCGGCACTTACAACCATACACTCCAAATGGAGGGTCCGATTACCTTATTGATGTATTCCGCCCAAAGCAAATGGTGGAATGGAATGGAGAAGGAATACATCCAAAAAAAAGATTTAATCCTCATAGATAGGATCTTGGAAAGGATTTCTTGACATCCGTGAAGTATAACTCATGAAAATGCTTGAAGCGGTGACTATTTACTTGAATTATGTTGTTGTCCTTATGGTTCCTTAAAGTAATAGCCCAATAAGGGGTGACAGTTATTTTAAAAGGACCAATACATCGAGTATTCAATTTTCCTAGGAAAAGATGCAATCTAGAGTTATAAAGCAAAACTTTTTATTGAACTTCAAAATGTTTTAAGTAAATATATTTGTCATGAATCCTTTTCATGTTTAGTTTTGTAATCTTTTGAAAGGTTATAAGCATCATTGTGAATCTCTTGAGCTCGTTTATTTGTAGTTTCACGCTTTTCACAATCGCGTCGAGGTTATAATTAAGGGTTTTATTGCCCACGAGGGGTACGATGCTCAAGTTCAACCGAAGATGACAAGATTTTCCAAAGACAAGCCTGTTGATAAGAGCCCAAAACTGTAGTTTTAACCCCTTAATAATACTACTTTTAGACCAATTATGCTAGTAATAAATAAGAGTTAATGCTAATTCGTGCTTTTATGTATTCGGGCATGAAACTCAATTATGTGCTTGAAATGTGCTACTTTGGCGATATAAAGGAGCAAAGGGTTGGTTGCTAAGAAGTTCTGTGATAAAGGCCAAGATTTAAGGAGACAAGCCTTTATGAAGCCCGGTCAAAGCTGAAAAGTCCACCGGGCGCAAAGCAGTTACTGGCGTCCGGAACTTAGAAGACCATATATTTGGACTCGGGCCTCGGTTGGGCCTACCTTCACGTCAAAGCGACTGGCTCGGAAAGAGCTTTCCAATGGTCCAGGCCTTGACCAATCAGAGGGGCAGAAGTGGACAAAAAGTCTGCTGAAGTCAAAGCCAGCTGAAACGGGCTCTGTGGACTGAAGAAATTGGGCTTTGGGCTCGATTTTTCCGGCCCAAAACATGAGACCTCAGCCCATGCACGAAATTGTGGATCTGGTCTCCTTCTTGACATAAAATAAAACTTAGCTCTAAAGAAAGATATAGTTAGATAGCTTAGAATAGAAAGTAGGCATTAAAATAGCTTGTAGATCTAGTTTTTGGAATTTTAATTAGTTAATTAATTAGTTTCATACATTATTTTAGATTAGTTATTTGGGAATTATTCTTCTTCATTGATTAGGTAAATAAAATAGTAGTTCTTGATCATTTCGATTTTGCCATTTAAATTTGTAGATCTAAGTTCAATTCTTTTGTTATTCCATTCTTAGTATTAATTAGATTTGAAGTATTGTTAGAGTGTTATATGTCACCCACTGTCCAGAATAGAGTGTTTTATGGATCATTAGATTGGAAATTCTCTCTGATCATTTCCATATCTCATTCACATAAATTAGACCGTAGCGGCGAGAATTTTAGTTTAAAGTTGCGAAAAATCGACAAAAATCGGGAAAATCAATTTGGGCTTGGGCCCCAGCGCTTAGCGCCGCGTCTCCTTCCTCGAATCAAAGCGAGACAGCGATTCTTTCCATTTCGCCATTACCAAATTCAAAAACCTAACCAAAATAAAAAAATAAAAGGAACCTTAATACACCCACCCACAATACAATTCCACATTTAAATCTTCTCCAAAACACTCCTCCACCAATCCCAAAATTCCCCCACCTAAAACACCCCAAAACCTCAAAGAATTTGGGCTAACCACCCCTAGCGCCACCACTACTGTTTTGTTAGTGAAGGAGTCTCAAACTCCATTCCCACATTCGTTTAACCCCCGTCGTTCTAAAAGATATCATGGCTAAAAAAATGAAGGTTGTTGCGGAACAAGCATTTAAAAGAGCCCAAAACGCCGTTTTATGGTGTGAGATAATTAAGAGGGGTTGGAATCGGTTGTGATTACCTCGACACATGAATTCTACCACCCGATTTGGTCGAATAGTTTCTGTAAAAGAGAGAGTTGGACGGGCAGAAAATGTTCATGAAAGTGGACTAGGAGAGAATTATCGAAGTGAAATTGGTGAAATTTTTAGGCATTACGCTGGATGAAAACCGGAAACCCGGTTGCAGGAGTCGGTATCTTTGGAGTTCCTGCATTGATGAGCGACACCACTATGGAGGATTAATATATCGACTTCTCATTTGTGCTTTCGGCAGTCATCTCTGCGAACCAACCAAGCTGGTAGCTCGGTGGATTAGTAAAAGCGTCATTAGGAAGGAGAAGTGGCGACATCGGGTTCACATGTACTTGCGTTATCGGATATTGCAAGAAAAAGAGGTATGAATTCTATATCCTCGAGTTTTGCTAAATATGATTAGAGGAGTTGGAAAAAGTATCAGCACCATTTCCTATTTTAATTCTGAAGATAATGTTGTCTTGGGGGAATAAACCAAGAACTTAGCGGATAATGTTGAAATTGCATGCAAATGAAAGTAGTTATAAGGGAGTGTATCAAAAGACTTGGATGTTCTTGGGAGGATAGGGTAGTGGATTCCGGATGAGGAAGGGAGGACATGACATGGTTGGATGAAGATGCCTTGGAAGGTGTCACGTCTTATTGAGAATCATGTCGGTGTTTCATACTTGGCGTCGCGTTACAATTCGCTATTTGTGAAGATATCTGAGATAGACAGTTATAGTTCGGAAATAAACAAAGCGAACCTTAACATGAGTTTTGGAATACTTTCGAAAAGACCGAGGAAGATATCTTGATTAACATGGAGAATATCCACCCGGCGTCACGGGCCCGGTATACAACAATAAAGGCTGATGGAAGCCTGGCGCTTGTTCGAGTAGAGATTCTCACGGCGTACCACCGCTGGAGGTTACATTTTAGATGAGTTTGAGAGGCATGGCGTAAATGCGCCAAAAAACGAATGGATCGGGCCACTTCTTCATCCATGACCAATCTCCATCTCGGGCCGCTTCTTCATCACATGGCTGGGTGTTGGATAATTTTTGTGTTTACCGTTGCTTATTTAGTTGTTTTATTAATTCGGATATTAGTTAAGTAATTAAATTTGAATTTGGTTGTTTTATGTTGTTTGAATTAAAATTTAATATAATTTGGTTATTTTCCGAGATTGATATAGCGTGGTTGTTATCATTAATCCCACCTTCGAATTGTTTGGGGGTGGTATTAAATAACTTAGCATAATTACGTTTATATGTTAGTCTATTTTAGAATTTGTTTTAGAGTGAGGGTTGAGAATATAACCGATATGACCATCATTATGAATAGATATTATTGGTAGGATGAAATCTCGATGAGTTAAGCGGTTTCTATCCTAAATTCAACCTAAAAGATATTAGGTTTGTCTTAGAATCAAAGAATATGAGTTATTTCCGTTTTTGGGTTTGAAAATTTTATTATTTTAGGCAATTGCGTAAAGCTATTTGGCAACTTCGATTCGTTTTGTAATTTAAAACCTATAAAACTTCGCGTTCATTACCACTCATGACCGACTACATATCACATTCATCTCTGCGTTTCCTCCCACTTTACCACTATTTTTCCTTAGCGCCGGCCTAAGCGGCTCCTCGAAGCACCTCGCCCAGAGGCCACTGCTGCTAAGCTTTGTCGGAGAAATCCACCCTGACGACAAACGCTCTACTTTCGGCCGAATTGATTTACATTGCCCCAAAACAACTGGAATTCGGTTTTCATCCAGTGCCACCAGCGCCCATCGAGGCTAACGGTAAGTGTACCCTGCGCCCAAATTACCTAGACCTCAAATATCACCCGAGGCGCCACCAGCGCCCATCGAGCATAGCTTGGCGCCTGGCTAGCGCCTACGACCCCTATGGGCACCAAAAATTTCCGGTTTAGGGTTGTTCCGGGATCCTTACGGCGTATTTTCCGGCAAGTTTGTGGGGATGACATTCCCTCGTATCATACCCGGAACATTCATTTGAAAATTTATTCCAAAGTGGCACCTATAGTGCGTGGTTTACGTGATGATCATTCTAAGCGGGGATGGGAGCAGTATTGGTAAAGTCACGATGAACTTTATTCTCCTGCGCCCACATCTTATTTTTATGATAGCGTAAGTTCTTTGATAGACTAGATAGAGAACAATTGTTTCTCCGTCACCATCGAGGGGATAGACGATGGAAATTTCGAGGGTTCTTGGTAACCTTTGTGCTTGGACTTGCTACTTGGCCGGTAGAAATCTGAACTCGTAGGCCTATTGGTAGATAATATGTACATGTATAACTATGATGATTTGCGCAAGGTATTACGGGGCATGAATCTTTAGGATAGAGGACCAGGGGATTATAATGTCGCCCTTAGTAGCTAAGTCTATGTAATTAATGTTCATGTGGTTGGAATTGTAATTTGGGTTTTGATACAATTTTTTAAATTTGATGGTATTTTTGTCGAATTAATTGTATAAATGTATGTATGTTTGTTTGATTTTGGAAAAATGACTTTGATTTGAACTTGAAAAAAACGACTTGTCTGGTTTTTTTGCCACTTGAACGGTGTGTGGTCATGTCGTTTGGGATTTGAACTTGGAAAAACGACATTTGTGTGTTTTTGTTAACTTGAACGGATTATTAACACCGCTTTGTTAGTCCAAACGACATGGCCACACGTTTGACTAGGTCCCAAACCGGTGGCCCGGCAATCGTTGGGATTTGAACTTGGAAAAACGATTTGTCTGCTTTTTGTTAATTTGAACGGTGTGGCCACACCGCTTTGAGTTAGCCTGAACGACATGGCCACACCGTTTTGACTAGGTCCCAAACGGGTGGCCATGTCGCTTTGAGATTTGAACTTGAAAAATGACTTGTCTATTTTTTACCACTTGAACGGTGTGGCCACACTGTTGGACTAGGTCTTGAACGGTGTGGCCATGTCGCTTTGAGACTAAAACTTGAAAATGATTCTCTGGTTTTTTTTTTCCTTGAACGGTGGCCACACCGCTCAAGAGGCAAAAAACAGATGTTTCGTGGTTTTGTCAATTTATCAATGTTTTATATATGGAATAAGATAAATGAGAGTGGAGAAAGTGAAGAAGATATTCCAAAAGTTTGACAAGAACAAAGACAGAGGACTCAACACAAAAGAAATGTCATCTCTGGTAATCTCTGTAAATCCAAGAGTTCAATTCAGTGATGAACAAATCATTGCCATCCTTGAAGAAGTTTTCAGAACTCTATGAGGAAACTAAACACTAGCATGCACACATAAGATTGAGAACTGACAAACAAACCATTCACATAAATAACCAGTAAATAATTAGAGCTTAGTTTAACATAACCAGCAAAAGTAAGTTACATCATTCTCTTCCAACACAAGAGTAAGTTATCTTCCAACACAAGATAAAAGAGGTAAGCTACGTAATATAAAAGATTGGCTCTATAACACATTTCAACAAGACTGCGCAATGCTCAACACACTAAACCCTAAACTAACCAAACTCAACATTGCTAAATCCAATGCTCCTTAACGATATCGTCCAATGAACTTTGCACCGGTCAAATTGTATGCCTCCATGAACTCGTTCGTTCGCATCGTCGGAATCGCTCAGTCCCACCCAATTGCAGTGCCTTGATTGAGCAAGCGAGAAATTTCATCAACGACAAGGTCATTGTCAAAATTAAAACGAAAAACTACATTAGTATATACATTTACATTTATAAAATACCAAAAAAAAAAAAAAAAAAAAAAAACTAATGTTGTAAAGTATTAACTCACCGATTATGATATGGAAGACTCGTAGAGAGTAGTGATTAAGATGATCGGGGTTTATCATTCGAATATGACTATTGTTTTCGCACCAACTCATGTATCTACTAACACACTCCCATGGATAAAGACGGAATGGGTCCTCGATGTTCAAGCCAGATCAAGTAATTACGCCATTTACTCCAATAGGAAGACACAATATTAAATTCCACATCGTACCCTGCTAACCGAAGTAGTTCGCCGAGGTCTTTGGTCTTGGGGATCAAGGTACAAACTGCATATGACTCAACCGATGCACAACCCTCAAACATTGTAATCGCTTTCGACATTATCAAGAAAGCATATAAATCCCTCGAAAAATGCTATTTCATCCACCCGCCGTGATAGCTCGGACTTCAAAGATAGGATACCATTCAACCTCGGGTCAAATAGCATATGATCGAGGGAAATTAATCATTAACCACATACTAATAATATCAATTAATAAATAAAACTATTTACATACAAAAATGCTTACATCGGTACAAGTCATATTATCAATCATCGCTTCGGGTATGCTTCAAAATTTTTGCCAGGCTAGCATAAAAGATCGAAAGTAACGAAAGTACTTTATGAGTACGCGACATGCTCAACTGATAGTCATCGTTTGGGAATGGCCTGAACACCGGGAAGTACTCATAAATCCATGCCTAGATTAATATAGACACCCAGTTAATATTGTAATAGATAGATAAAATTGACATTGAAAAGAAAAACAAAAAAACTAATACCTGTAGGAGAGTGAAAAATCTTGAAACACCCTTCACCTTGGCACTTGTGGTAGTCCCAAGACCCCTGTACAAGTAACCCAGTAAGGCTGCACCCCACACATAGTCTTTGATCTCAGCAAATTTCATAAGCAGTCTCAGATAACAAACGGGAACTGCAGTTCCAGACGTGTCGGTGAAGGCGGTACATCCAAAGAAAAACAACAAATAAGCTCTCACAAACAAACCTTGAACTCTTTTGGGTTGACTTCTTTCTTCATAACAACCCCATTTTCATCCCATAAATCTTTATTCGTTACCTTCCCAGCAAACTACTTCATCAAGAAATCCATCCTAACTTTGGAAGTGAACTTATTGGATTTCATCTCCAAGATCTATCTTATCCGTGGGTATGCAAGACCTTGGTGGAGGAGTCTTTTGTTCCGTTCTGTGGTCAAATCGGTGTCCCGATCCACCGCTTTTGCCTCTCTCGATCGGAACTCCTAAGAGTTGGGAAACATAGTCCAACGTGATTGTCATCTCGCCTTTACCGGCATATGAAACGTGTTGGGTCTCTCGATGCCACCTCTCCACAAACGTTGAGAGACCAACTGTGGGATCTTGATGCCTATATACACCTAAGACCGAACCACGTAACGGTCCTTTGAAGCTCCACATGAAAATTAGAACAGTCTCAACACTCTCCGACGATATCCCATTCAGACTAACTTGTTTAGGTGCCCATGACACTTCAACACCCTCGCTCGCCTAAAACAACAAAACTCGGTATAATGTATGCACAAGGTTTTGTAATACAAAATATAAATACTAATAGACAATATATAATAATATTACTTGCCCTCCCAAATATCGCGAGCCCGTGCACAGTGATAGTCATACAACAGATGTGACACACGAAGGCCACCTCCATAAACACCTCTGCGGAACTCCAAGTCATTGTTGGACTTTCTCACAATATTCACCGGAGGCAGTGTACGGGGACTTCGGGGACTTCCTCGTCATCCTCCTCACAGATCCTCCTCATCCTCCTCATCTCCCTCTTCTACATCATCAACACCCTCTTCGCTATCATCTTCTTCACTATCATCTTCTTCACCATCACCTACAGCTACACTCTTCCCACGATCCATATTTATATCATCTACATCTACATCTTCATCTAAATCTAAATCTAAATCTAAATCTACATCTACATCTACATCTACATCTACATCTACATCTACATCAATTAAGGCGTCCGCTTTCTTCTTTTGATTTCCTAACTCTACACCACTTTACTACATTCTTTGGGATCATCCGCTTTCCGATCCCTACTTAACCGATGCCGAGGTGGTTGTTGCCGCTTTCTCTTTTTCTCGGGCTCCTCATGACCTTAACTACTACTCCCCACCTAACAACTTCTTAGCACCGCGGAAAACACTTTTTGCTACATTCTTCACATTTACATTCTTTGTTTGAGGAATTGCTACAAAATAAATAGGAGTTAAAAATAAGACATTCAACTAATTCAAATTGTTTATTAACAAGCAAATGCACAACTTCTAATACTAAGACATTCAACTTGTAAGTGTTTATTAACTTTGGAGTTCACTAACTAAAGTCTAAAACATGCATATCCATAGCTTCCTCTAATTCTTTGGCCAAACATAGTCTACAAATGAAGCTTTCTCTTTTAATTTTACTTGTTTGCTTCATCACCAATAATTAACAAAGAAAGTTTGTTTGTGGTAGACTGGTAGTTATTTTGAGAAAGTAGTCCAAACTTGCAACTTCCACTATATTAACACCCCTTGGTGCCCCACAAACAACATCTCCTTTTCATTCTAAAAACACACCGCAGAGAAAGAGAGAGAAAATGGTTGTGATCACGGAAGAAATGAGAGCCAAGGCTGACCTTTGCTTTGGAGATGAAGGAAGGAAAAGAGAAGCAAGTTCTTGCTCAAGGATATGGACGCCCGCCTCTTCCATTAAGAGACATACTAGAATGTGGTTACATGGAAGATCTCGGCTTTGTATGGCTAAAGCAAAAAAGAATAAAATAGAACACAAGTTTGAGAAGATTGGAAGGCGTGCCATATATGGTACGAGATCAGCGCCTATGTTGATAAGTATAAGATCAGGAAATTGACTGGTGTCAAGATAAAGGAGATGTTAATCGGGTTAGTTTGAATGAAATTTCTATCGACAATCCCTGCCGGGATGGAAGGATTGCTTTTCAAAGGGATTGGCCGGTCTTTACCGGACTTATCCATTTCAAAGATTCGACAACCCCAAGTCAATATACAACTTCGGTATAAGTTACCACCCAAGATAATTGACAATGTCGAGGAAGTAAAGGAAGCTATGGTAGCCGAGGAAGTAAAAGAAGCTATGGTAGCCGAGGAAGTAAAGGAAGCTATGGTAGCCAAGGAAGTGAAGGATCCCATAGTAGCTAAAGGAAGTGAAGGAACCCATGGCGTTGATCAAGAAAGTAGAGGAACCCATAGTGGCCAAGGAAGTGATAAACTTGTAAGTGTTTATCGACAAATTGCTTAGTTAACGGAACAAGAGAAGATAGGAGATGTCGAATGGAATGGTTAGAAAAATAGGTATGAAAGCCAATATCAAGTTTACAACTCCACTATTAAGCAAAAAAATATTTTGTGAAAGGTAAAACTTACGTGAGTCAAAATCAAAATTGGACATATATACATTCTAACTTATGGACTAGAAGAACAAGTTCTATAAGGTTTCAGGTTTGACAAAATCATGAGAAACAATAATAACAATCATATAAATGAGTGAACATAATCAAATTTAAATTCAACAACAAAGCCTCAACTTTCTTCTCCGTTTAGGAAGTCGCAAGATAAGTGTAACAAACCATACCACAAACCGAAGTTATTGTATAACTGCCTTCCCATTAAGTTACAATAGAATCAAATCTCGGTTTTCTAATAGTAGGAAGGTGAGACGAACCCAATAGTCTACATTTTCAACTACATAGATAATATGCTCTAAAATCTAAATCGCTTACTTTTTTTTCCCGGTTTCACCAAATGGTCCACGAATAAAGATATAGTCAGATTCTCAACAATCATCGCATCGGGTGGTTCAATCAAGCAAGGTAGTAAAACACTCTAAGAACCTCACCGATATTAAGTTATAACCTACAACTAAAGTTCCTCCAAGAAGCATAGCTCTTCTTAGCATAGTCTACTATCTTAATATCTTATAAGTCCTACCCGGTAGAGGAAAACACAAACAAATGGGCACGATATAACTAAAAAATGTGGAACAAATTGAACATATCAAAACATGTGAAACTTAAGAGTAGTTTTCAAACAAGTAGCCTGCCAAGTTACGATTATTAAAAGACATGATAACAAGTTGACTCATCGCATTCTTTGGAATCAGACCAAAACTCGGTAGAAACCTTCCTTCTCAACTCAACTCTCATCGATCATCATCATCATCTATAAACCTAGTAGATTCCAACAAGGTTCAATCTAGCTCGGATTATCAGAACTAACAGACGACCCTCCAGACTCATCAACAGTCTCACCAACTATAGTCTTCCCGTAGCGGTTCTTGCAAAAATATATCTAATAGGTATGAACTACGGCATTGTTTTTTGACTTGTATGAACTAACCAAATACAATGTACAATGTATAAACAAATACCTTGAACACTCAAACTACAATGCATAAAAAAACTCACTTTGAAATTGGTGTTGATAGAAGAGCTTGGGATCGAGATCGAGATCGAGTAGTAATTGAAACCACCAATTGATCGAGATCGAGCAGTAATTAAAACCACTAATTGATCGAGATCGAGCAGTAATTAAAACCACCAATTGATCGAGATCGAGCAGTAATTGAAACTCACTAATGGTGGGTTTGATCGAGATCGAGATTGAAAGCGAATTAAAAACGTAAATCGCGAGTTTGATTTTTGGTTGAGAGAAATCGTAAATCGAGGGTTTGAAGGATGAAGGTGGTAGCGGTTTTCGGTTTCTTGGGTATTTGGTTGGGGGTGTATGATTCCAAGTTGCACCCAACACAATGGGCAGACCCCGGCCCAACTCGGGGTCTGCCCAATACAAATTGGGTTCTGGCAATAACAGGACTCTTTTGAAAAGGGTCCTATTACTGCCAGACCCCAATTTGTGTTGGGCGGACTCCCACAAAAAAAACGATTATTACAAGTATGCCATTGGTTTCAAAAATTAAAAAAAAAACAATTATTACAAGTATGCCACTAGTTCCCAAAAATTGAATTGAAACCCAAACTTAAGCGACCGGGAGTCGTTTGGACTAAGTTCAAACGACTTGTTATTAATTCCGTTGGGACTTAGTCAAACGACTTGGCCACACCCGTCAAAAAATAGAACTTTGAATTTTTTCAAAGTTCAAAATCTAACGACATGGCCACATCGTTTTGGACTAAGTCTAAAGCGCCATGGCCATATGAGACTTAGTCAAAAGCGATTGTGGCCATATCGTTGGGGATTTTCTAAGTCAAGCGGTGTGGCCATTTTTTTCTAAGTTCAAATCCAAATCGCATACATGACCACATCGTTTTGGACTCAAATTCGAGCGGTATGGCCACGTGTTGGGATTTGAACTTCTCAAAAAATTCAAAGTTGAATATTTTTGGGCTCTTGATCGGTGTGCCGGATCGTTGGACTAAGTCCCAAACGGTATGGCTGAAGTCGTTTGGGACTTAGTCCAAAACGACTCAAATTTCGTTTTTTAAGTTTGGGGTTTTGAATTTAATTTTTGGGAACCAGTGGTATATTTGTAATAATTTTTTTTTAATTTTTTGAAACCAATGACACACTTGTAATAATTTTTTTTTTGTGGGAGTCCGCCAAACACAAATTGGGGTCCGTCATTAACAAACACCTTTGAAAATTGGGTTTTGAAATAAATCTCACCGGTTCGTAAAGAGTAGTAGTTAAACCCTCTCTCTCTTCCCAAAGAAACAAAAAACTGTTGTTTTATTTATTATGTTCTAGTAGTAAAGACAAAATTAAAGTCCACCACAAAATCTCAACTTTAAAACCCATAATTTTTGTTGGGTATTCTTCTTCTCCATACATAATTCTTTTTTTCCCCCGATAATGCTATCGTTTTCATTAACTAAATCATGATTAGGGGGGCAGGAGGCCGATTACAAATATTTTCATATGCCCATCTGGCAGTACTATGGGCCTCCCATTAAAGATTCTAGCAATCCATTGACTACTAAAATAAGAAAACATATCTTTAAAATGCATAATAGAGTTAAAGATATGAAAACAATTCCAGTCTGGGAGTCGTTCTGTTTTCAATTGCTCTCATGATGGTTTTGATGTCTCCTTGCAAAATAACGTAACTTCTTCCAGCTCAAGCCTATGCGCCAATTTTAAAGCAACTTCAGCAACCAACCATTCTGCTTGCTCAGGATTGGTTGCACTAACTCTTGAGTAAGCCATGGCCAAGATGTTCCCATTATACTGCACCAGCAGGTCCTTTTAGTGTTGACATGTGGAAAGATGCATCAAATATAACTTTAGTTTTCAAAGTTATTTATGTACAGTGTTATTCAGAGCCTATATCATTCATTGGATGTTCACTGCACAAGAATTTAAGAATTAGGACACACTCTTGGGAACGTCTCAAATTAGGAACATTAACTACCGTCCTAAATTGTGTGAACCCATCGTAGTTGAGTTTTAGGTTGACTTGGGTGGACTAAAGGACACAAGTTTTCGTCCCAAACTAGAGACGAGACATTTTGTGCTCTTCCAATTTTGGTGACCGTCGTAGATGATTTTCAGAGAGAAGGTGAATGCCCTTGTTTTTTTGCCGCCCAATATTTCACTAATAATTGATTACCCGCTCAATATTTCTTTCTTTCTTTCACTAACCCTAACCCTAATCCTAGTATAAGAAGAAAGTGAGGCTTTTGTGGGAGGGCCCTAAATCTTTGGTGGTAGTGGTTTGCATAGTACAAAATATCCCGATATATCGCGATATTTGGGGATATCTATCCAGATTTCAGATTTCAGATTTCAGATATATAAATATCACGATATGTTCAGAGATATATACGACTGCAAATATCGGTGATATTTGTGATATTTGTAATATTTGGAGATATTTTGTGATATTTTGCGATATTTAGTTATATTTTGTGTATATAACAATTTTATTTAATATTTACCATTATATTTCAAATAAATATAAATAATGTATCATGATATATCAAAAAATATCTATGATATTTGTCGATATTTTAGATATATCTACGATATTTGCATGTGAAACAATGTCAAATATCCCCAAAGAGAGGGATATATCCACGATACATATCCAGAAATTGAATATCGATAAATACCCATATTATGATATTGTGTACTATGGTGGTTTGAAAAGTAAGCTTCAAATCTCTCTCTCCCTCAAGTTTTGGTAACCCACTCGATCTCTCTCTCTCTCTCTCTCTCTCATCAATTTTCGTATTTTTTAAGTGTTGAGCCTCAATTTTCAATCTAGGGTTGTGCATTTTTTTTTAATTGGCTCAATTTCTTAAATTTTCGGGTTTATTGTGTTTTTAACATTGTCTAGGGTTTCTTCACTCCTTAAAATATAAAAGCTTATGTCTTTGTTGTAGTATTTTGATGTGATTGTACTGTTGACATGATTTTATTATCCGACCTAATTAAAATTGTCATGGGTTTTGTAAGAATAATAATTGAATGTTAAAGATACTTTTCTTAGATATCGAAACCGATAATACAAGCTTATGAGCTAATTGTTTTTTTTTGTTTCTTAAGTATAAAGTTTGAAACTTTGTTGATCGGGTTAGTAGAGCGTTTTTTGAAAAAGTGAAGGAGTAAAATAGATGACGGTTGGTCTTGCACTCGACCTTTACACATTTTCTGAAAAATGGTATTGAAATGAATATTTCGATTAGAGTTCTCTTTGCTTTGGCGTTTTAAAAGTTACCTATTCCAACTGAGTTTATTCAATACTTATGCGGGCAATTAGCTATTGTTCTTTATGTTAACCTTACATAGAATTATGC
Organism: Coptis chinensis; assembly: GCF_015680905.1. Classification (NCBI taxonomy): domain Eukaryota; kingdom Viridiplantae; phylum Streptophyta; class Magnoliopsida; order Ranunculales; family Ranunculaceae; genus Coptis; species Coptis chinensis. The sequence goes on along the minus strand of NC_141456.1, from coordinate 39,582,507 downwards.
TGTTGATACTACTCAAGAACGATTGACATTGTTATTGCATTTTTCTCAGACTTTACTCCTCTGTTGATGACAATTTTGGGAAGGCACTTGAAAACTGCAGTTTGTCTTCTTGAGAATGGTGCTAATCCTTCTGGGAAAAATAGACAGAACACTACGCCTTTGTTTCTTGCTTCTGTGCCAGGTTGGTCTCTTCCTTTAGATTTTATCCATATAAAAAGAAGCGGTTATGTTAGTTTTCCTCATACTCTCACATTTTCCAAATTCTGAAGTTCAATTTTATTAGTTCTACTATACTAATTGCTATGCATTAATGAGATTATATTTGTTTTTATATGTACTCATAACCATGCCATCTTTCAGAGTGCTCACTATATACCAAGGGGACTAGTTCACTTCTATAATCATTGTCACATACAATAAGTTTCATATTGAGGTTTTTTCTTTCTCTTAGGCCTCTATTTATGCAGAGACTAGAGTTTTATCCATTCTTATGCTTTGATTCTCATGAGTTTGCCTGCTTTCCCACAAACATCTAAGCTTACGTGTCAAAGCTTATATTTAGGTTTTCATTTAGTTAGGTTATTGAAGTGTCAAAGCCACGTTCCATCTCTTTCTGTGAACTGTAAACATCTAAGCTCTCAAAATACTTTGAAATGGTATTGTTGTTAGTCTGACACTTACTGCTATTTTCGCTGTTGGGTTTTTTCTTTCTCTATGCTTTGGTTCTCATTTGTTTGCCTTCCTGAAGGGGGCATTGAATCTGTACACTTGTTACTTTCCAGAAGTGTTGATGTGAATGCTCAAACTGACTATGGAGCACCACTACAAGTGGCTGCAACTCTTCATAAGGAAGATGTCGTTAAGATTTTACTAGATCACGGTGCAGATGCAAGCTGATTTCTGTTATAGTTGGTTAAATGTTGTACCCTTGTACTAAACCGCACAATTTTTTAGTTTTCTAATATATATGAGTGCAGGGTTTATTTGTTTGTATGTTTGTACGTTTTTCTTCTTCTTCTTCTTCTTAAGCATCTATGCATGCAGTTTAGCTATGTATGTGCTTTTCAAGAAATATGCTTGTTTCTTTAAACTGTTAACTAATGTATAATTTTGGGAGTGCGAGTAATTCTAGTCATAAACAACCGCAGCAAACTTAGACGTGAAACATGAAATGTCAGGTTGACCCAAACATTCCTAGTAATAGAGGATAAGGTGCCCATTTACATGAGTACACAACCTTTATTTGCTAAAGAATTAATGATTAATGACAGAAAGGAAGAAAACCTAAATCATAGACCATTCAATTTGTTGACAACTAGAAATCCAGTCTGATGTAACTTTTTCTTTTAAGTACGACGAGTCTATTATGATAGTTGTGCTTATATAGGAAAGCTAATTTGGTAATAGCATTTAAATGTCAAGATTATTGGTTTATTACTCTATTCATTGAATTTTCAGAAGTTTCTCCCAGTTTTTCGTGATTTAAGAAAACCCTTGTAGAATCATGGTGATTTTCAATCTTTATTTCCTTTTGCTTTGTCACTCCACCCTACTCACGTCAGTTATTCAAATAGATATCTTGTGTAACTTTTGACTTTTTGAGTTATTTGTTTTCCAATAAAACGATGTCCCGTCTGCTATATAAGATGGGGGAGTCAAGTATGGTTTTCTTTAACTTGTACTTTCGCCGTACGAGCCTTTTCATCCCAGCGTTGCCACTTTAAAATGACTGCAGGATATGAATATTATAGTCTTTAAATATGGTTATCCAGAATTGGTGTTGTTCTTATTGCTTTGCAACCCAACTGTTTTAGCAGTCACCTTGCTAGCCCATTGGCATCTTCTGTTAGTACGATGTCCCTGCAATGCACAAAGATCTTGCTTCAGGTATGAAAAGGTCTTCTGCTAAATTATATACTAACTTATAGCTGTGTTGTCTAATATGCCATGTTCATTGTGAAGTAATATGACAATTGAGGCATATTGTCGTACTTTGATGGTCATGTTTACAAGGAAGTTCTCTTGAATTCTCTATCTGTTATAATTAATATTTTCTTCGGCATGATACCTTGTATAGGGTGGTGCAAATCCAAATGAAATTTCATGTGGAACAACACCTTTAACAGCTGCAGAAAAAAAAATAGGGAAATTATAATGATTGAATGCTTGTTGGAAGCTGGAGCTGATCTAGATATAACTGATAATATGAGACCACCCACCTCTCTCTCTCTCTCTCTCTTTTCTGTAATCTAGGTCTAGAAAATTGTCGTAGTCACTTCCCTGCATTGATCTTGTTGAACATTATTCTTTACATCGGTGGCTAAGGATATTTTGCTACTTGGAATGTTGGAAGTTCTTGCCAGTTTTTAATACAATGTTAAGTTTTCTGGTCCGATTGCTAGAGATGTACTTTTTGTATTCACAGATTGGTGAGAAGGCAATAGAAGTTGCTGCATCAAACCCAAATGGCAATTGTCAAGCTGTTAGCACTTTTTTTTTCTGTGACCTCTCCTATTCCGGGATATCAGTTGGACATCATTTGGAATAATGACGCATGTGCGATCTGAAGAATTTTGAGAACATTACTGTTACAAATCCTTATAATTGAGGTTATGAGAAGTGTCAAGTGGTACCCCTTTCTAAAACTTGCATTATATATGGCCATGTGAACTTCTCTAAAGTACTTGGTAAGTTGTCATAGCATCGGTTCATCTCATCAAATCCAAGGTTGCATAGTTGCATTAATGTCATTAAGTTTGTTTGTGACCTGTTGGGGTGATTGAAACCCCCCAAATTATTGTATATGAAGGTTCAACAACAGCCTTCAACTTCAATGAAACAGCACTGGACTAAACACTCAAGATGGAATTGCAGGCCTCCAGTGTGGATAGTTTTGATCCTATTGTATTATCTAAGAGGAGCCTCTGTTGGGCATCTTTAAAAGAGGGTGAGTTTTCATATAAATATTTTGAATGCATACTTTATGTAATGCCTTGTTCATGTATACATTTTATTGCGGAAATAAGCTTGACATGGGTTTTAGTTTTACTATGTATAAGTTTAACTAGAAATACAGAACATACAATATAATTCTCGTTGAGTAGGTGGCTTTCCACATAGGATTTGAACTAGATAAATGTGTATATAAGGTAGATAATGCTAGGAGGTGCTTATTTGTTTGTGTAAAACCCTACTTTTTGGCTCGGTAACAACTCATGGGCTTTGTATAGGTTTTAGTATTAGGTCCTTTTTGCTTAAAGTTTAGGCGGTGATTAACTCTTTGGCTGGCTAGATTGACATAATGAACTGATCCAAGAGTTAGAAACCCCTCGAATCGTCTCTCCCTTTCCCATCATCTTCTAAAACCATCAGTGTTGAACTAGGTCGGTTATGAGAGAGAGACTATGACTCTTTATTGTTTAGATCAACTCACTTTATCAATTCATCATTCAAGAAGTAAATCAAAGGCAGAAACCAGTTTTTAATCAGTTTTAGCACCTGGTATGGAAACAGTTGTAGTTTTCTCCCTAGTGATCGGTTTGGCATGCCGTTTGTTTCCCTGTAAACCAGATTCGATAGGCTGTTAGATGGCATAAGGCTTAATAGCTGGTTTCAAATGAAAAGCTCCAGAAATTCAGTTCGTTGGAGGGTTTGAAACATGGACAATAACTGACAAGTTTTGGAGGAATTCGATCAGGAAATTGGAGACACTAAAATATATGTTTTTTTTATTTTATTTCAGGCAAGTCTTCTCTACTTGTTTGCCTTATTTTCTTACTTGAGTGTAATGCTTGTGATTATATAAATATTTGGGTGTTTTCCATGTTTCATATTGACTTGTTGTATTCCCATGATTAATGATATATTAATTAAGTGATGCATGTGCGCGTGTGCAGATATAGCGAATTTTAGGCTTGAAATCTGGTTAGATTCTTTGATTATTTGATTTAGTTTTGTAATTTTAGTGTCTATATTCAAGCTTTTTTTTTGGTAGAACTGTAGAAGTCTATATTCAAACTTCTTGTTGATTTCTATGTTTTTCTGTTTGAGGATATATACTTATTTGTTTTCTAGCTTTAAATGGGTCACTTTAATTTGATGCACCTGTACCAACGTTCACATTCTCCACACAATATGATCTTATTGGTAATTTGCTAGACAATTGTTTATGGGTAAGTTTTGCAATTGCTTGGGGGTTTCTCAGTCCTGCATTGATAGTCTACCCACACACTACGCTTAGGCTCTTGTTCACTATTAGCAAAAAAGGCGAGTACTACAAGCATTACTATGGAATAAAAACTTTGTTCGTGATTACAACGGTTTTCGTTATTAGCTAGAATACACTCGAATATTTGATATTGTAATGAACACTTAGTTCCCCCTTTTTTTGTTTGACAGTCTAGTACATGAAACTTGCCTTCGTACATATTTAGTCATCTTTGCTTGATGATGCATTGAACTAGCACCTCCTTGACTATGTCCAGATCCTTCCAATTATGCTAGGGATTTTTTGTTTGTTCAACTCTACTGTTAGTTTTTCGCTAGGTTCAACTCTACTAGGATTGCTTGTGTTTAATAATTAATTGTTTCGTTTAGACCTTTTATTTATGTGGTAACCTGATTCCTAAGTGGATATGAGTTTAGATTATGCATATCTATTAAGAAGCTTATTTGCATGTGGTTGTGATATGAGAATTTGGGTACAAACTTCATAGTTGTCGCATGTGGTACTTAACTTAGAAAAGACACCTATAAGAGTATCCACCCATGTTGGGCTAGCTTTACCAGGAGAAATTGGATCTTGGCAGACTGAAGGCAAGGTTGCCTACTATAAATTAACTACTTTATCTACATACTCCTTATGTGCATGCATATTATATTATTTATTGATCAGGCCATAAGTAGTCTTGTGCAATAACTTCCAGTTTCATTTGGACGAACTGAAATCAACTCTTGTGAACTCACTTCTTTATGTGGTGTGGCGTCGGACTGACATATTGTGTTGTTTGCCTCTACTTGGGCTAGCTGCTTAATTGTTCCATCTCTAGAAAACTCTCAAGGTTGTTTACGATCATGAAAGGTTATGTAATTCACATGAAAGAACAAAATGCGTAAAAGTGATGAAGATAGGAATTTTAAATTTTAAATTGTTTTTTCATTATGTTCTTATTCTTCTTTGTATACTTTCAAAGCCTAGCTGTTGGCAATCAAAAGCTTGAAAACATTGTAAATTGGAAGTTATCAATGTATATGTATATATCAATTTTTGAAATGTGTTATTTTAGTATGTTGCTTGACTAATTGATTTTATAGATTGAGAAACCTTAAATCAGGTAGCAGGGGGCATTGTCACCAAGTATGGCGTTTTTTTGAATAAAACGCGTTTCAAACCCGTTAAATTGCCAAGGCCTCTTGTATACGTTTTGAACCCGTGTTTTTCAAAATATCGCGTTTAAAACGTTTGAAACACGATTTAAACGTAAAAACTGTATTGACTAATTGATTTTATAGACTGAGAAACCTTAAATCAGGTAGCAGGGGGCATTGTCACTAAGTACGGCGTTTTTTTTGAATAAAACGCGTTTCAAACCCCTTAAATTGCCAAGGCATCTTGTATACATTTTGAACCCGTGTTTTTCAAAATATCGCGTTTAAAACGTTTGAAACACGATTTAAACGTAAAAACCGTATATATATCGCGAGATTTTGAAAAGACCGTGTTTTAAACTTTCTTCTCTTTGGTTTTGTCACTTTTGTTCGGAAAAAAAACAAAAAAAAAAACCCGAGAAGAGCTCCTTCACCAGTTCACCACCAGCACCAAGTCGCCAACTCAAGGTTAGCTCTCTCTCTCTTGCTCCTTGCTCACTGAAATACCTTGAGGGTTGAATTGTTGAAAGGGTGCGTACGACATGTGAAGTTAGATCAACCTGCAAAAATGTATATCATGTTTTAATATTAGCAACCACATAGAAAGATCGATCTTTAGTAATCATACCAGCATTCAGTTCTACTTGGTGGTTTATTTGATTCTCAATCTTCACTCTACTACTCGATCTAATATGTCTGCTTGATGACCAAATAATATTTACACATGTTTGTCTATTATCTTCTATATTATAACTGTTTTTGTAAATTATTTTACACGTGGACACACACATAATTTGCACTTTGTAATCCATAAAAACTTTACCAGTTTGAATGTGTCAAGACTCAAGAGTGTGACATGGTCTTGTAACTGAATGACAAAGGTGACATATTGGCGCATTTCATTGGCAGGTTGGGTTGCTCAGTGCATAGTAACATGACTTTTTTGTTTCCTTATTCTTTTGTACTGTGTCCGTGTGTGGGGAGGTTAGTTTGGTTTGGATGCGCTAAGGAATAAGGATGTTATCCCAAAAGAAAGCCATACAATCAAAAGAGAAGAAGCCCTGTGTCGTGTGGTACCAAATTCAACTGTTAAAAACCACTTCTACTGTTTTACATAACCTTGTTGCTATCTATTTTCAATTTGTCATTTCTATACAAATACTTTGGAAATAATTAGATCAGAGAATACTGATGTTGATACTAATGTAATTGAATCCCCATTTTTACTTTTAGATTTGAGACCTAAACCCCCTCTCAGATCTTTGTCAAACTGTCGAGAGACAATTAGACAAAATACCGATTGCAGTGTCATGTAGGGGCTCAAATTATTATGTTCCAGCTGGACTCATCAAGTATTCAAAATAGCTCAATCAGTCTCTAATCTCTATCTCTCTCATGAATTGCAATAATTGTCGTTGTTATAGAACTACATTTTCAAATTTGCAATCTTTTGATTCTTTTCTATGTATTTGTAGATATGGGAGTATGTCGAGGCGGATGATGAAGAATTTCATCGTTTAATGAATCATATTTGAATGAGATAGTTTTGCATTTGGCTGGTCTCTCCGTTTGTTTTGCTTGCCTTTCCTATGTCAGTATCACTGTATGAGATAGTTTTTCTTGTTTTATGGTTGGGAAACTTATAAACTGTTTCTTCTATTTCTTATAATCGCAGGTTTGTGGCTTTGTGCTGCTTTTTTATGATAACTGTTTTTCTATGGTTACCGTTTGTGCTGCTGGGGCTCTACTCTGTCATTCTTTGTGGTATGTTGATTTTGGGGTGTTAATGTGTTATTAGCCCAACATATGCAGGGACTAGTTGTGTCAGAAATGTGCTGCCATTGATATTGTCGTCAGGAAAAGAGGCATAAGACTTGCTTGTAGGTGTGTGGTCTGTGGCTCTGTGCAACTAATGCAGAAGATATTGATCACATGCTTTGAACTTGCAACTTTGCAGTGGAAACTTGGAACTGCCTTGCAGACTTATTACCATGTTGAGGCACTTCAGCACTTGCTTCTTGTGTCACATAACTTTAAATCATGTACAACAATAGAATAAGAACTTACTAAATCCGTAATCAATTAGATTATAATCTTAATAATAGTATACCTGCTCCACTAAGCTAAACTTTTGACAAGATCTCCCTTTAAGTCAATTCTAACTTTAGGAATATGATTCCAATAATCCAAATCTAGATGTTAAATTGCAGGCTTTAGGCATGCCTATTTTATTTTATTTTTTAGCTTGTTAAACACAGATTTGCAAATTCTGCAAATCCAGATCGAGCATATTCCTCGTTGTCATTACAAATCAATCAACAAGAAAATATTAATGCCTTTGCTCTCGGCAACTATTAATTATCTCATGAAAAAAAAATGCATAAATGGATTCGTTTATATTACATTTTCATATCCAACTTTCGAACATGTATGCAATGATGGCATTATTGTCATTTCAGAGCAAAATTGATATAGAATTTACAAGGATTTCAAAAAATACATGTAGAGGAAAAATCAAAATCAAATGGTAGAAAAGGGCTAAAAGAAAAAGTTTACAAAAATGATCAACTCTTTATTATTATTTTTGCTCATTCTTTTTCCACTCCTATATAAAATCAATCTTCTTATCTATAGTATTTTTTTTTTTTATCGTTTCTTACCGTTTCTTTTACATTTTATATGTATTATACATTTTAAACCCGTTTTTTATGCCCTACATCTTTTTACGTTTTTTTTTTCCGTTTTTTTGCCGAGAAGTTCCATTTAAAACATGAACTAAATATTTTTCAAGTACACCGTTTTAAACCCATATCGTATTTGGTGACAATGGCAGGGGGTGTCTTGAAAAATTGATTCTACAAAAAAAAAAAAATTATTAAAAAAATTACTTTAAACTAATACGATGGGGAACATTGTCGTTAATTGAAATCCCAAAATGAAATACGACGGAAATGCATATCCTAAACTTAGGACACAAATTTAGGATGGTTGGTTAAGTTTCAGTTTTGAAAATTCGCAATTTCATTGTAAAGCAAATATATGACGGTTTTGAGTGTCTTATATTTAACGATTGCAAAAACTGTCTCATGCCCGTCGCAATTCTAATTCAACTTACCACGCTCTTTTCTGTCGTTAATATTAACGACAACGCTATTTGCGATGGAGTCTGGGTGACCATTTCCCATCGTAAATCTCGATTTAGGACGGATTTCCCGTCGTAATGCTTGTAGAGTATTTAGCCAGCTTTGCTTTGCAGTACACCATATGGTTTGCCAAGAAAGCTTTAGTCCTTCCATTATAGCTTTGTTTCTACGTACCCATATTTCATATAGTAAGATACAACAATAAATACTTCTGTTTCTGACATCATCATCAGAGCTAGTATACCATTCCATCAGAGCATCTATGGCATTTTTGTAGGTTGGAACTAAATGTTAGAATATCCAAATTAACATCAGCAAAAGATGCAAACCAAACAGCTCTAATCCACCCACAACCAAAGAAAAGGTGGAAAGCAGTTTCAATACATTTACCACACATAATGCATGAGACATCTCCCTTGAACTTCCTTTGATGAAGGCAATCTCTAGTAGACAATCAACCCACATAAAGCTTCCATAAAAACAAATGTACCCTTGCTTTAACCTTCAGTCTCCATATTCTCATAAGGGTGATAGAACTCAAATTTGAGCAATGTCCAAAATCAGCATCCTTCCATAAAGCAACATGAGCAGACTTTACAGAGATTGTGCCTAGCTAAATTAGTTTATCACTAGTGACATTTGGTCTTATGATGGTGGATAAGATGAGGTTTTTTGTTGGGGTTAGGAAACAAATCTCCTACCCTAGTTTGATTCCAAGTACAAGTACTTGAAGTGATGAAATTGTTGACTTTGAGGTTTCGAATAGTATTTTCAAAAACCTCAAAGTTCTTTGAGAGTGGAGAGCCATATTAAGTAAGACACGATATGATATTGTACTTATACAAGTTCTGATGAGCTCTCTCCATTTTGGGCGGAAACCCAAATGTTTAAGGATACCTTCAATAAAACTCCATTCAACTATATCAAAAACCTTTGCCACGTCAAGTTTGACTGAGAACCGTCCTTCTTTCTTTTTCTTCATGGTCTTCATATTGTGAAAATTTTCACTGGTTAGGCTTGATTATCACCAATCAATCTACCTTTTACAAAAGCTCCTTGATGGGTGAGATACTCTTGTGAAGGAGAGGTTTTAATCTGTTAGCAAGGGTTTTGTATATGATTTTGTAGCTGAAGTTACTAAGGCTTATAGGTCTAAATTTTGAGATGTGTTTAGGATTTGAAATCTTGGGGTATAAGGGTGATGTATGTTTCATTGAGGCAGTGAGGTAAAACTCTAGTGAGAAAGAATGATTTAACTGCATTTATAAATTATCGAAATAAAATAATGTTCCAATAGGTTTAATTTTAAAAGCACCCCTGGAATCCATCGGGACCAGGGGATTTAAGACTTCCAATTTTCTTGACTACATTCCAAAGATCATGATTACTTGGAATAGCAAGAAGGAGATTGTTTTCCCTATCTGAGACAATAGGTTTGAAAAGGTTGTAAATGGTTAGGTTTGGTTCAGGGTAATCAGATGAGAAGAGAGTTGAAAAATAGGAGTTTATAACCTATCCGATATCCACTATCCCATTTTTCCATATATATGTATCCTCATCATCTTTGATGATCTTGGTGATATTATTCTACCTCCTTCTAAAGATAGTAGAAAGATGGAAGAATTTTGTATTTCTTCCCCATCCTTAATCTAGTTAAAACTAGATTTTTGCTTCTAAAAACTTTATTCATTTTCCAATAATAGAGTTTTCAAATCTTGCTTAAGGGACTCTTCTCTGTTATAGGTGACTTCATTCATATCCAACTTCAAATAGTTAAGGGACTCTGCTATTTTGTTTTCTTCATCTTCTGAAATATATTTCCAAAGACCTCTTTATTCCAAACAATAAGATTTTTTTTTTTTGGAGTTTCTGATTTAGAATACTATTAGTCTCAAAATAATCTAGCATCCAAGCATTTTCCACTACAATCCTACAGGAAGGTTCATTACTCCACACACTAAATAATCTGAATGGTTTTGGGTGATCGAGATGGTTTAACATGAGAAAGGTTAATAACCAGGGAAAGATGGCCGGTCAGATGTAACATTGACTATGGTTTTGATATTAACCATAGGAAACAAATTGATCCAAGTTGTGTTAGCTATTGAATTTGTAGATTGTGTTGAGTCTTCAAAGTGTTTTGAAGTGAGGTTTACCATAGATTGTTTAGAGTTTGAATGGTTGGGAGTTTTAGAAGGAAGGAAGGTAGAATCTTTAGTTTAGGACTTGTATTGGTTAACTAGTTTATGAAGAACATTGAAAAACTTAAATTGTTAATGATTAAAAGAACACAAACTTGAAGAAATGAAATGAAAAGATTGAAACAAGAACAACAAAGAAAGATGATTGATTGATTGAATAACAAAAGTAAATAACAAGATTGAAAATGAAGAACAATAAAGAAAATGACTTGAATGAAAAAAAAAAGACTAAAAATTAAATCCTACATGACACTATAATAAGTCTAGGTGTATTCTCCCTCCCTAACTTTTAGTTCTTATACTCATACTTTATACAAATGACTGATTTGCCCTTCTCCATTACATTTGAGACACCTCACCCCTTGCTTTATGCTTTTGCTTTTTCCTTTTCCTTTTTGATTTCTTCTTGATCAAGATAGGTTTTAGAGAAAGCCATCTTTTGTGTTAAGGACGTCTACCTCCACATCTTTTGTGTTAATCTGAAAAATACAATAAAAGCTATGAGTTGTCTTTTCATTAAGCATAAGAAGGGCTGTAATGCAGTAATGTAAGGGTAATAAAACGCACATTAAGGAGTTGATCACCACCCCCAAATAGCATATTGATTGTCCTTAAGCAAGGATGAGAGAAAAACTAAGATCACAAATGAGTGATTTATTATAAGTTATACTAATCTCATTTCGCGGATTGCGATTGCATGAACCATATGCAACAAGGCCTTAAATCACTAAGAATTCCCTAGCGGACGAGCTTTAAGCCTTGTGAGAGTTTCCAGTGAAGGTACTCACAAACTTCTTCTATCCAATACAAATGGTATTGTTTCCTTATTTATTCTCAGAAGTCTATACATCTTAATAGCGGGGAATAAGGACAAACTTATTTGAACTTAGAATAACATATATACAGTAATTTAATCATCTAAAGATAAATGCGCAAAACATGAGCAATGAAATACAAAAGCAAAGTCGTTTCCAAGACTTTTGGAGAATCCTTAAGGTGGGTTCTCCGGGGGTGTGTTGCAATCACAACTCTCTGATAGATTCACTCAAGTTTCATTCTCTTAAATGCAACGGGCACTTATATTCCTCACATACTTAAATGACGTCTAAAGAAACCGTGGTCGATTGATCACACTTGCCACGTACTATCACACAATCTTATTCCTAATTGACCTTAGAGGTATTTTATTAGGAGTTACAGGGCTAGGGTGATGGTCTATAAGGAAAAAGGAAGGGAAAAACAAAAATCTGATAAGCTGAGGAATTGGGTCTTCATCAAGATACTTGTAACCATAGAAGAATCTCGTTTTGTTCTTTGCATTCAAATTGTGATTCTTTAGCCCTTTGGCTTTGTGACACTATATGATTTTGAATTTTGGGAGTTCTAACTTTGCTTTTGTTTCTTTTTTACTTTTGTTTATGATATTGTCTCCCTTTGATTTTAAACTTTTGAGATATTCGATTTTTGACTCCTTTTAATTTTTTTGAGTTTTGGTTTTAGTGGGTCTTTATTTTTTTCTTCTCAAAGCAACTAAGCGACTTTTTTTGTACAAGGTCTTCTATTCTTTTTTTCGATATCTATCCAATTTTCAACTTTTCATTTGGGTAATAAGCTTTTTTTGTGTGTGGTAATGGGTTAGGGATTTATGGCGAAGAATAAAAAGGCTTTTAGAAAATGGTGAAGTCTAAAAAAGGGGTAACTAGAGGAAAAACTATGTTTTTGAGTTTTTAACGTTTATTTGGCTATATTGATCTAAAAATGGCCTAAATTCTCTCTTATGATCTAAGCAGTTAAAATCGGTTTTCGAAACTAATCGGTCGAGGAGCGATATGCGATTAATCGGTTAATCGGTGATTTAATCAATTATATCGGATGTATATGTTTGATGTTTTCAAAATATATATTAGTATAATCATACCAAATATTTCTAAACAGTGATCCGAGATACAACAAAAAATATCAAATTCTCATAATCACATCTAACTAGCTCAATTTTGGAGTACTACAGATATGTCAAACACAAAAATTACGTTAAATATTTAAAGGAATAAGGGGATTGAGAAGTGATAATATTTATTAGAGAGATAATACAATCATTTGTATATTTAACTTTTGTTAAGGAGGGGAAAATAAGTAAACTCTTATCTTTATGTATTGATTGGGTTCTATTATTATTAATACGGTTTAAGAATTTAATTCGTTAATTTTACGTATTTTTTTGGATGGGAAGCCGATATTTTCAATAATTTTTTTTCTCGGTTTAGCGAGAAATCGGTCATCTCGGCCGATTAATCGGTCAATTCGGTGATTAAATCGGTTCGGTGAGAAAAAGTTAAAAAATCGGTAAAAACTAATCGGTTTACGAGCAATACGCAATTAATCGGCCGATTAATCCGATATTGATAGCATAGCTTAGGATATAACGTGGTGATCACGCAAGTGGACGTGTGGTTTCTTTATCCGGATATCCTTTGTGTCATCACTCAATAATCATTCAGATGAGACTTTTGGCTAGATTTTCACAGGATATGGAACTTAATTGTTCTAACCATGGTCTCGAAAACTTACTGTTATATACAATCAAATGCTGATGCATGTCATTCATGAAAAGATGCAAAAACTATTATGCGTATATTAGTCTAAATTTGAAGAACGAATCCTTACTCTATTGCTATAATGAGACTTCTAAACTTTTTATTCATCCTAGAAAAAGAAAATAAGACTTTTAATACTAAACAGAAAAATATTTTTGGTCTTTTTTCGATTTTTTTTTAGAAAGGTAGAAATATACTATTATATCTATTATAGAAGAATGTCTAGTTTTTGCAAAATATTATTATACCACCCCCAAATAGAAATATTTTTTGTCCTCAAAGTTTGAAGAGATAATGAAAGAGATTACCATAGAAACATGAGCAAAAACAGTGATACACCTGTATTCTGTTCTTCATGATGAAAATACACTACCTCCAAATAAGTTTGAGGCGTGGGTTGTTTGATATAAAATGAGAAATACATGGTTTATTGTACTAAGGATAATTATTTATACTATGAATTTTTTGGGTGTTTGTATTTTTTTTTTTTTGAAAACATATGAAATGCATAAAAGAAAAATAGAAAAAAATGGCATGATATATTTGTATTACCTTCTACTCATATACTAAATTCCATAAGATAACAAATAACATAAACATATATAGAATTAATATTATACTAAAGTCATAAAAAATAAAAATAAAACAACAGTAGAAAATAAAATAAAAAGGAAAAATATCCAACTATACGGACATTAGGGAAATGCCTAGTCAGAATCCGTGCGTGACTTGTCATGACATCGAGAATATCCTTCTCCTTGATGACGTCGGGTCCTAGCGTATCTATCACTATGCAGGAGCGCATCTCTAATGCTCTGTAGTGTTCTAGTGACACTGTGCTGAAATCGTCGCTGCTCCTGCTGGAAAGACTACTGCTCCTCTCTGAGGGTCTGCTATTATGCTATGATGACTCCTTGTGCTTGCCTGAGCTAGTGGATGTGCTGGTGCAGAATCCTCTGGCCTCCATGGAGAAAGTGAATTCCGTCCATGGGCTGAGTGAACTGTCGAGTGACACCTTTAGTGAAGTAATCCACTTTCTTGGTAGGGTGTGCTTGCTCGGTGACTCTGGTTGTAAGTGGATGCTAGAATTTCTGGACGCTGTGGGAATAGATAGGACCTATGGTAGCGTCCTTGACCTCCACTAGGGCATCTGTAGCCTTGAACCCCCAGTGCTGCAAGATGCTCGTGACCAGCACTAGTAGAAGAGCGGTGGACTTCCTGGGTTTGCAGAGTTGCTCCCAAACGAAGGTGACGATGCAGAAGCTATTTTTCTGTTCCTGAAGAATCCATAAGATGTGTAACATCTCCTTACCGATATCAGAAGGCTTGGCTGAGCCTAGCAAGTTTTAGACTATCCACTGAGATACTGCCATCTGATTCCTTCGCAGCGAACTCTGAAAGGCGCAGTGAGACTTGGGGTTTTTCACCCCCTTAAGAAGTGTCTCTGCCATCATCACATTAATGGTCTTGTTGTCTGGAGATTGTTCTATCTATCTGAACATAAGCCTCCAAAGGAATCCCCAGAACCTCACTCACCACCTACTTGGTGAGCTCAAGCATTCGTCCATCTTTGACAACCGTGATGCGGTCATCCTCCCTTCTAAGCATATGATTATAAAACGAAAGAGTGAGAGAGGGAGAATAAGCCGCACCTTCCAACAAAACCAAAGCCTCCCATCCTCTTTTTCTAACCTCAGCCTTGAAGTGTACTTCAAATAGATCGGAATTGAAGATGGGTTCAAAATTTTGTTCCGGCACGATTTTAAGAACTCGAGCCATTTGGAGTATGAATTGATACAATATGGGTTTTTAGTTGGAATGACAGTGAAGGAGGCTGTGAAAATTTGGAGTGGTGGTGTTTGGGGTGAGCGGGCAGTCGGGAGTTGAAAAGGCGGTCGCGAGTTGGCTTGGGGCGGCTAGGGTTTGTAATGTGTGAGGAAGATGATGGTCGGTTGGGCGGTCGCATGGATTAAATAGGTTTGATGGCACGTGCCTTTTAAGGTAAAACAATATTTTGGCCCAAGCCCAAATGAAATCAGGTATTTCCGATCTTGTCCTCAGTGCCTTACCAACTTCAAGAGCCGATCCGCATTTCGTTACTCGTCCGATCTTGACCCGTGAGGTACAAAAACAATCAACATAAAAAATGCTACCAACAGTATAGGGTACACCTCACATCCAATAGTGTACAAAAAACAAATGAGGGAAGGAAACGAAAAGGAACTGTAGGTAAATATGTACAAATGAAAGAAGAAAAAATTTAATTATTTTTTTTGAATAAGACTGAAAATTTAAAAAAGTGGGTCGTTTTAAGTCAGATTCCCAAGACTTAGAAGCTTTTGAAAACTTGAGTCAATCCAAACCAGATGGTTGGATTACTCTCCTCAGTTGTGCTCGATGAGCAGGTGGCTGGCACACGAAAAACCTTGAAAACTGAATTTTTACTATGAGGTTGAAGACCGGGCAAGTTGGTGTTTGACAGTTCGAGCACCAACCTTGTCTCATAGTTTGTCTCTTACATGCATATGAACTCTTACCTAAACCAGGAATGATTTTCAGTATATGTGTCCATATTTTTAGCTGTAGTTCTTTAAGAAGTGTTTGCACACGATCATTGAAACTTATCCATCTAGTCTTGCTAGGTATAAGGTTTTTGTTCGATACAGAAGACATTTTTGAAAGTTTTTGAAAGTTTTTAGAAAGAGAGAAATTGAGAAGGGGGAAATTTTTTTAAGAAAGGAAGAATTTTTGAAAATTTGTACAAGTTTTAGTCTTTTAACGTCAGATTCTCAAGACAAATAGAGAGGTGGAGGCAAAAGATACAATTAAACAGAGAATAATATCACTTTGGGATACTCTATTTGTTTAATTCTCATTTGGAGATGCATCATCATTTTATTTTTTTTTAGTTGATTTTCTCAAGCAAAAGATATCTCTAACCATATATAAGTTTTGATAAGAAGATAAAATTATAAGTGAATTCGGTATCATTTTGGTTACTCCAGAGTGTATAATTTTCATTTTTATATTCTCTAGTTTTGAAAACTGTAAAGAGATGTTTTCAGAAACTCGTACTCAAAAAGCTGTGATGAAAAACAAACCATAACGGGAAGTCTCAGACAACTTTTGTGTTGTCTCTGTGGTAAACCCAATCTAGACAGACAGAGCTTCAGCAACGCGAGTTGTGGGATTTACTGCGCAAGACATGAAATGTCTTGACCCGGGCGAATAGCTTGGTGATATAGGCGACCCTTAGTAAGCAGAACTGATATCAAACCGCCCATATATTGTTGTTCTAGGGGTTGGTCTGTGTAAAATCCATTGTCTGTTTTGTTTTTGGAAAATCACATAACTATTGATATATCAAGAATCTAGCATTAACAGAACAGAGAAAACAACTATTTTTGAAAAAGAAATGTAAAATAAAGAAAAAGGAAAAATGTATACTCGCTCCACATGTTCACATTTACTCAAACGACGAGTAAAAAATGTTTTACAAAGAATATGCGAGATATAGGTGGACTAAGGCTCCGGCACTTACAACCATACACTCCAAATGGAGGGTCCGATTACCTTATTGATGTATTCCCTTAAAGCAAATGGTGGAATGGAATGGAGAAGGAATACATCACGAAAAAGAAGATTTAATCCTCATAGATAGGATCTTGGAGAAGGATTTCTTCGACATCCGTAGACTGTAACTCATGAAAATGCTTGAGGCGGTGACTATTTACTTGAATTATGTTGTTGTCCTTATGGTTCCTTAAAGTAATAGCCCAATAAGGGGTGACTTCAGTTATTTTAAAAGGACCAATACATCGAGTATTCAATTTTCCTAGGAAAAGATGCAATCTAGAGTTATAAAGCAAAACTTTTTGACCAACTTCAAAATGTTTTCGTAAAATATGTTTGTCATGAATCCTTTTCATGTTAGTTTTGTAATCTTTTGAAAGGTTATAAGCATCATTGTGAATCTCTTCGAGCTCGTTTATTTGTAGTTTACGCTTTTCACCTGTCGCATCGAGGTTATAATTAAGGGTTTTTATTGCCCACAGGGCACGATGCTCAAGTTCAACTGGAAGATGACAAGATTTTCCAAAGACAAGCCTGTTGATAAGAGCCCAAAACTGTAGTTTTAACCCCTTAATAATACTACTTTTAGACCAATTATGCTAGTAATAAATAAGAGTTAATGCTAATTACGTGCTTTTATGTATTTCAGGCATGAAACTCAATTATGTGCAGAAATGTGCTACTTTGGCGATATAAAGGAGCAAAGGGTTGGTTGCTAAGAAGTTCTGTGATAAAGGCCAAGATTTAAGGAGACAAGCCTTTATGAAGCCCGGTCAAAAGCTGAAAAGTCCACACGGGCAGAAACAGTGCACAAGTCAGAACTTCCGAAGACCATATATTTGGACTCAGGCCTCGGATTTGGGCCTACCTTACGTCAAAACGACTGGCTCGGAAAGAGCTTTCCAATGGTCCAGGCCTTGACCAATCAGAGGGGCAGAAGTGGACAAAAAGTCTGCTGAAGTCAAAGCCAGCTGAAACGGGCTCTGTGGACTGAAGAAATTGGGCTTTGGGCTCGATTTTTCCGGCCCAAAACATGAGACCTCAGCCCATGCACGAAATTGTGGATCTGGTCTCCTTCTTGACATAAAATAAAACTTAGCTCTAAAGAAAGATATAGTTAGATAGCTTAGAATAGAAAGTAGGCATTAAAATAGCTTGTAGATCTAGTTTTTGGAATTTTAATTAGTTAATTAATTAGTTTCATACATTATTTTAGATTAGTTATTTGGGAATTATTCTTCTTCATTGATTAGGTAAATAAAATAGTAGTTCTTGATCATTTCGATTTTGCCATTTAAATTTGTAGATCTAAGTTCAATTCTTGTTGTTATTCCATTCTTAGTATTAATTAGATTTGAAGTATTGTTAGAGTGTTATATGTCACCCACTGTCAGAATAGAGTGTTTTATGGATCATTAGATTGGAAATTCTCTCCTGATCATTTCCATATCTCATTCACATAAATTAGACCGGTAACGAAGCGAGAATTTTAGTTTAAAGTTGCACGAAAAATCGACAAAAAATCGGAAAATCAATTTGGGCTTGGGCCCAACGCACGCACGTGCGTCTCCTTCCTCCGAATCAAACAGAATCGCGATTCTTTCCATTTCCGCCATTACCAAATTCAAAAACCTAACCAAAAATAAAAATAAAAAGGAACCTTAATACACCCACGCCCACAATACAATTCCACATTTAAATCTTCTCCAAAACACTCCTCCACCAATCCCAAAAATTCCCACCACCTAAAAACACCCAAAACCTCAAAGAATTTGGAACTGCCGCGCCACCCCCGCGCCACCACTACTGTTTTGTTAGTGAAGGAGTCTCAAACTCCATTCCCACATTCCAGTTAAACCCCCAAATCGTTCTAAGATATCATGGCTAAAAAATGAAGGTTGTTGCCGGAACAAGCATTTAAGGCCGACCGCTTCGCGCCGTTTTATGGTGACGAGATAATTAAGAGGGGTTGGAATCGGTTGTGGTACTCGACACATGAATTCTACCACCCCGATTTGGTCGAATAGTTCTGTAAAAAGAGAGAGTTGGACAGGCAGAAAATGTTCATGAAAGTGGCTGGGACTAGGAGAGAATTATCGAGAGTGAAATTGGCTGAAATTTTAGGCATTACGCCTGGACGAAACCCAGAAGCCACAGTGCAAGAGTCCCAGTATACTGGAGTTCCTGCATTGATGAACGACACCTTTATGGAGGGTTAATATAATACGACTTCTCATTGTGCTCGACAGTCATCTCTGCGAACCAACCAACTGGCTGTAGCTCAGTGGATTGGTAAGAACGTCATTGGGAAGGAGAAAGTGAGCGACATCGGGTTCACATGTCTGCACGTTATCTGGATATTGCAAGAAAAGAGGTATGAATTCTATATCCTCGAGTTTTTGCTAAATATGATTAGAGGAGTTGGAAAGAGTATCGCACCATTTCCTATTTTAATTACGAAGATAATGTTGTCTTGGGGGAATAAACCAAGAACCGTAGCGGATAATGTTGAAATTGCATGCAAATGAAAGTAGTTATAAGGAGTGTATCCAAAAGACTTGGATGTTGCCGGAGGATAGGGTAGTGGATTCGGATGAGGAAGGGGAGGACATGACATGGTTGGATGAAGATGCCTTGGAGAGGTGTACGTCTTATTCAGAATCATGTCAGTGTTTCATACTAGCGTGCGTTGCAATTACGCTATTTGTGAAGATATACGAGATAGACAGATTATAGTTCGAAATAAACAAACGAACCTTAACATGAGTTTTGGAATACTCGAAAAATTAGGGAAGATATCTTGATTAACATGGAGAATATCCACCAAATACCACGGGCCGATTATACAACAATAAAGGCTGAGATGGAAGCACAACGCTTGTTCCGAGTAGAGATTCTACGACGCATGCCACCCTTGGAGGGTTCTGTTTTAGATGAGTTTGAGAGGCATGAGCGTCATCGCCAAAGAACGAATGGATCGGGCCCTTCTTCATCCCATGACCAATCTCCATCTCAGGGCCCTTCTTCATCACATGGCTAGGTGTTCGGATAATTTTGTGTTTCGTTGCTATTTAGTTGTTTTATTAGTCGGATATTAGTTAAGTAATTAAATTTGAATTTGGTTGTTTTATGTTGTTTGAATTAAAATTTAATATAATTTGGTTATTTTCGAATTGTGCGTGGTTGTTATCATTAATCCCACCTTCCCGAATTGTTTGGGGGTGGTATTAAATAGCTTAGCATAATTCGTTTATATGTTCGTCTATTTTAGAATTTGTTTTAGAGTGAGGGTTGAGAATATAACCGATATGACCATCGCTATGAATAGATATTGTGGTAGGATGAAATCTCGATGAGTTAGGCAGTTTCTATCCTAAATTCAACCTAAAAGATATTAGGTTTGTCTTAGAATCAAGAATATGAGTTATTTCCGTTTTCGGGTTTGAAAATTTTATTATTTTCGGCAATTGCCTTAAAGCTATTTGGCAACTTCCCGATTCGTTTTCGCAATTTAAAACCTATAAAAACTGCATTCATTCTACACTCACAACCCCAACTACATATCACATTCATCTCTCACGTTTCACTCCCACTTTACCCTATTTTTCCTTCGCACTTCGGCCTAGCAGCTCCTCGGCGCCTTACGCCTGAAGGGCCACCGCGCCTCTAAGCCCGCCGAGAAATCCTACCCCTCGAAAGCGACATGCGCTCTACTCAACCAAACAAGGCGCTTACCGTGCCCAAAACACTGGAATTCCAGTTTTCATCCGGAGTGCCACCCGCGCCCATCCCAGGCTAACAGTAAGTGTACCCTGCGCCCAAGTGCCTAGACCTCAAATATCACCAGAGCGCCACCCGCGCCCATCCCAGGCATAGCTTGAGCGCACGCTGCGCCCTGACCCCTGTGGGCACCAAAAATTTCCAGTTTTCCGAGGGTTGTTCCAGGATCCTTCGCATATTTTCCAGCAAGTTTATTGGGGATGACATTCCCTCGTATCATACCAGAACATTCATTTGAAAATTTATTCCAAAGTGACACCTATGGTGCGTGGTTTCGCGAAGTGATCATTCTAGCAGGATGGGAGCCACTATTGGTAAGTCCTGATGAACTTTATTCTCCTGCACTTACATCTTATTTTTATGATAACTGTAAGTTCTTTGATAGACTAGATAGAGAACAAGTGTTCTCCATCACCATCGGGGATGAACCAATGGAAATTTCCAGGTTCTTGATAACCTTTGTGCTTGGACTTGCTATGACGGCCGAAATACAAGACTCATGGGCCTATTTGGTAGATAATATGTACATGTATAACTATGATGATTTGCATGAGTATTACGGGGCATGAATCTTTAGGATAGAGGACCAAGGGGATTATAACGTCGCCCTTGGTAGCCTGTCTATGAACGTGAGCACTGTTATGTTTTGGATTATGCTCAACATTAGAGGGGAATGGCGTTATTCTTCTGTGAATGACGAAACTTGTGATATTTTCCTTGCTTTAGCTGGGGGACGTACACTCTATGATATTCCCCAGACCTTAATGTCTAGTTTAGCCCAAGCCCATGGCAAGAGGCATGAGTACCTTCTTATGCCTATTTTAATTTGTCGTATAATGCTATGTTTCTTCCCTGTTTTTTGTGCCCGTTTCACGGATTGGGTTGGGGTCGACATTGTGAGACCCACCAATTGTATTATTCGATTGTTTCGTGCAATGACTTGGCAAGGGTGGAGGATACAACTTCATTAGGTTGCGCCTTACACCCCATCCGACCAAGTGGCGCTTGACAGGTTAGCTATAGTAGACGATAAGTGGCGTGAAGCCTGACAAATTACCATGGCATGACAGGATACAAAGGAACCTCATTTCTTTATTAAGAATGAAGAGGGAAATGAGGAGAAAAATGTTTAAACGGGAGTGCAAATAAGTTTTTATTTCAGTTAGTGTCTGCTTATGTCCAAAGTAAATTTGTTTCTCATTAACCCCATTACGGGTGGAACTCTTATAGAGTTGCGTCAGTTTTGTTTTCTATATTAATATGTTATAACCTTGTTTTGCAAATGTTCCGGAATTTTACGCGTTTCAATGGTATTTTCCTACCCTCTTTATTTAAAATACTTTGAGGACAAAAACTTCTTGTTTTTTGGGGCATAGAAACACGTGTAATTAAGACATCTGTTAGGATATAAATATGTATAATATGCACTTGTTTTTTAGCTAAAAAATTTAAAAATTTAAAAATATATAAATAAAAAGTATGCTATACACTTAGGAATATTGGTATTGTTTTCTTTCTCTATGCTCTCAATAGAGAAACTTAGTCTCACGTAGCTTTTGCATTAGAATTGTTTTTAGAAACTTAGGCTAATTTGTAGGTAATAATCCTTGCATCTATCTATAAATATGTTACATGAGTATCTATGATTGTTGGCAGTAAGTTTCTGAAATCTAGGCTAGAGCAAGGCCCAAAATTTCGATATCGGTTAATATATCGGTGTACCCAAAAACCGAGATATATCGGATATATAAGATATATCGGTTTTTTTGGTGACCAGTCCAAACTATTTAAAATATCGGAAATATGGACATATAATATCGGAAATATATTGGAAATATCGGATTTATATTTAAAAATGGTCAAAAAGTCAACCGATATATATCGATTATATCGGAAATATCGATTATATCGACGATATAAAGTTTCATATCGGAAATTCCGATATATCTCGGAAAAAAGGGGTTCAATATTCGGTGGATATATGTCGAAAATATCGATATCGGTGTACCAATTTACCGAGATATATCGGATATCTCGGCGATATTTTAGGCCATGGGCTAGAGTACTTATTCTACAAATCCTGTGAGAATATAGCCTAAAGCCTTATATGAGTGACACATTTGAAAAATGACACAAGGGAGAAGTAAAATCCGGATAGAGAAATCACACATCCACTTGCTAGATCACTATATCATATCCTAAGCGAGAATTTAGGCCCTTTTTGGATCGATATAGCTAGAAATTCCAACCTATGAATTATTTTTCGCTAGTCGCCCCTCTGAGCCTTTCTTTAGCCTTTCATAAACCATAAATCCTTTACCTTGTTACAAAACAAAACAAAATAAAAAATCAACCTACCCAATTATTTGAATAAGTTTGAGAATAGAGATGAAGAATAGAAAAGAGAATAACCTTTGAATCAAGAATTCGTTAGTTGCTTCAGAAGAGAAAAGTAAGTTTCCATCCAAATAAAAAATAAATAAATAAATAAAGAGTTAGAACTCCAAAAATAGAATCAAGGAGTCAAAAGCCAAAGAAAAAGAAAAACAAAATATGGCTAAGGATGGAAACAAAGTGTAGAAGCAAAAGTAAAGAATAAGGTTTTCTCTAGTGTGAAGACTCTATTATCTCAGACTTGTTCTCTTTGAATATCTATTTCTTTCCTTCTTAAACCATCTCCTAATCCCCGCAACACCTAATAAAGACCTCTAGCTCAATTAGGAATAGGTTAGTGTGATAGTAAGTAGCAGATGTGTTTGATCGATTCCGGTTTCCTTGTGTGTCATTGAGTTTGTAAGGTAAAGTGTGCCCACTGCACACTGGAGTAGCGAAACTTGAGCGGCAAAATCATAGTGGTTTTTGTCTTGACATTTATGTGAGGACCTACTTAAGGACGCTATTCCGAGTTTTCAGAAACGGACCTGCTAGTTCATCTCATAGTATTACTCATTGTAAATATGTTTATTTGTAGATGATAGATTATTATTCATATATTAGCTTAGGTTTCGACTTGATTATTCTGTATTCATTGCTAGTGAGATGTATAGATAATTGAGACATAGATAAGGAAACAATAGTTTTATTTCTGAGTCATTGTAGTATAGATGAAGTTTGTGAGTACCTTCATTGGAAAACTCTCACGAGGCTATAACTCGTCCACTAGGGAATTCCAAGTGGTTTAAGGCCTTGTTGCATATGGTCAATGCAATCGCACTCGGCGAAACGAGATTAGTTAGAACTCCATTTTTGGTCACTTATGCTAATTTCTCATATTTGCTTGAGGACAAGCAAAATGCTATTTGGGAGTGGTTTGATAAGAGCCCAAAATTGTAGTTTTAACCATAGTACAAAATATCCCGATATATCGCGATATTTGGGGATATCTATCCATATTTCAGAAAAAGATATATAAATATCACGATATGTTAAGAGATATATATATACGACTGCAAATATCAGTGATATTTTGACAATATTTACGATATTTGTGATATTTGGGGATATTTTGCGATATTTGGAGATATTTAGCAATATTTTGTGTATATAACAATTTTATTTAATATTTATCATTATATTTTAAATAAATATAAATAATCTATCATGATATATCAAGAAACATCCACAATATCCATGATATTTGTCGATATTTTGGATATATCCACGATATTTGCATGTGAAACAATGTCAAATATCCCCAAAGAGAGGGATATATCCATGATACATATCCAGAAATTGAGTATCGATAAATATCCATATCCTAATATTTTATACTATGGTTTTAACCCCTTAATAATACTACTTTTAGACCAATTATGCGAGTAATAAATAAGAGTTAATGCTAATTACGTGCTTTTATGTATTTCAGGCATGAAACTCAATTATATGCAAAATGTGCCACTTTGGCAATATAAAGGAGCAAAGGGTTGGTTGCTAAGAAGTTCTGTGATAAAGGCCAAGATTCAAGGAGACAAGCCTTTATGAAGCCCGGTCAAAAGCTGAAAAGTCAACATGGGCAGAAACAGTGCACAAGTCAAGTGCAGAACTTCCAAAGACCATATATTTGGATTCAGGCCTCTGATTTGGGCCTACCTTACATCAAAACGACCGGCTCAGAAAGATCTTTCCAATGATCTATGCCTTGCCCCAATCAGAGGAGAAGAAGTGGCTGAAAAGTCTGCTAAAGTCAAAGCCAGCTGAAACGGGCTCTGTGGACTGAAGAAATTGGGCTTTGGGCTCAATTTTCCGGCCCAAAACATGAGACCTCAGCCCATGCATGAAATTGTGGATCTGGTCTCCTTCTTGACATAAAACAAAACTTAGCTCTAAAGAAAGATATAGTTAGATAGCTTAGAATAGAAAGTAGGCATTAAAATAGCTTGTAGATCTAGTTTTTGGAATTTCAATTAGTTAATTAATTAGTTTCATACATTATTTTAGATTAGTTATTTGGGAATGATTGTTCTTCATTGATTAGATAAATAAAATAGTAGTTCTTGATCATTTTGATTTTGCCATTTAAATTTGTAGATCTAAGTTCAATTCTTGTTGTTATTCCATTTTTAGTATTAATTAGATTTGAAGTATTATTAGTTAAAATTAGTAAAGTTCAAATCTTTATATTATGTCTAGTTTTAATTCAATGGGAAATGATAGTTTGATGAATCAAGGCTAAACCTCCATTAGAGGGGTTTGATGAAGCCTTGATGAAAACTTGATAGTGTAGTATAGAATCGTTGTAAGAATCTATTCCACTTTAGAAGGTTGTTGACTCACCATGAGAATGGGTGGACGACCTCACATGCTAGTTATGAATTGGTAAAATGCTATGTATAATTAGGGATTAGAATGACTAATTATTACCGTGAGAACTCAAGAATTGGTTTACAACAAATCTACGCTTGTTTATTAAGTTGGAGTCAAGGTGGAATCAAATTCTCCTAATTCTCTATCTAGATTCAACTCTTAGCAATTTGTCATTTCGTTATTCATAGCTTATTATTTGAATTCACATCGTAGTATAAATTCCACCAGTACTCTCATTAGACTTTGGATAGACTCGTCAATTGTAGAAAACTTGAATGCTAAAGGACTATGAGTGGAACGAATCTTCTATTCCAACTCTACGTCAATAGATTTGAGAGTAGAAAACAAATATATTTGATAAGTAACAGTTCAGTTTTTAGTTTTACTTTCGTTTAGAGTTTCATAGCTTTATTTGTGAGTAAAACTATCTTTTTATGTTTATCACCTGTAGGGTGACATCCCTATAGGTTTTTTAAAAGCGGTTCTGTATGCCCATAACGCATCATTCAGACGGAACGACCAGTCTTTCCTATTTGGATTAACTGTTTTTCGAAGATACGTTTAATCTCTCGATTGGAGACTTCTTCTTGGCCACTTGTTTGAGGATGATATGGAGTTACAACCTTATGGGTTACTCCATATTTTTTCATGATATGTTCAAAAAATCGATTGCAAAAATGTGATCCGCCATCATTGATGATGGCTTTTGGAACACCGAATCTTGAAAAAATGTTTTCTTTAATGAAATAGACAACCGTTTTATTATCATTGTTATGACATGGTATTGCCTCAATCCATTTGGATACATAGTCTACGACTACTAGAATGTAAATGAAACTATTAGAAGTTAGGAAAGGTCCCATGAAATCGATGCCCCAGACGTTGAAAATCTCTACTATGAGAATGAGATTTAAGGGCATCATGTTACGTGCAGAAACACAACCAAGATGTTGGAAACGAACGCATGCTTTGTAATAGAGAAATATATCGCGAAAGAGTGTTGACCAGTAGAATCTGCATTGTAACACTTTAGTAGCAGTTTTATTTGCACTAAAATGCCCTCAACAAGACTGCTCATGACAGAAGGAGAGGACTGCAGATTGTTCCCATTCTGGAATGCAACGTCGGATGATCTGATTTGGGCAGTATTTGAAAAGATATGGGCCATCCCAATGATAGTACTTTACTTGAGCCAGGAACTTCTTCCTCTAATTTATATTCCATAAGGGCGGAGTCTCTTCAGTCACTAGATAGTTCACAATATCAGCATACATAAAGAATCGCGTAAAGGTGCTCATTAGGAAAAGAATCTAAAATGGGCTCGGAATCACTGTCACTATCATTGGTTAACCTAGATAGGTGGTCAGCCACTACATTTTCAACTCCTTTTTTATCTTTTATCTCCAAAGTGAATTCTTGCAGAAGGAGAATCCATCGGATCAACCTCTGCTTAGCATCCTTTTCACTAGAAGGTTCCTAAGTGTTGCATGATTAGTGTAGATTAAGGTTTTTGAACCTATCAAATAAGGACGAAATTTGTCTAAAGCATAGACAATAGCTAAGAATTCATTTTCAGTGGTCGTGTAATTCCGTTATGCCTCATTTAAAGTTTTACTTGCATAGTAAATAACTTTAGGTCCTTGATAAGCACCAAAAAGTGTAGTTTAAACCCCTTAATAGTATTATACTTAGACTAATTATATTTATAATAAATGAGAGTTAGTACTGTTTACGTGTTTTTGTGCATTTCAGGACTTGAAGTTATTAGGTGACTAAAAATACCACTTTTGCATGGAAAACGAGTCAAGATGATTGTTGAGGAAGCCACCATGAAGAAAAACCTTTTTCAAGCCCAGTCAAAGTCAATCCGGGTAGAAACAGAACAAAAAAGTAAACAGAACTTGAACATGCCGTATCTTTGGACTCGGGTCCCGGAATTGGGCCTACTTTATGTCAAAACGACCAGCTCGAAACCAGCTTTCCAATTGAGCCAACTTTGCCCCAATCAAAGTTGTAAAAGTAGACGAAAAAGGCACAAAAATAATTTCTAGCAACTGTGGCCTCTTTAGACTTAACCTAATGGACTTTGGGCTCACATTAGAGGCCCAAAGTTCCCCTTTTTAACCCATGCACGAAAAATGTAACCCTAACCCTCTCTTATATAAAGAGGGTTAAGGCTAAACACTCCTATCCTCTTCTTTTATCTCAACCCCTTAGTTCTAATTAGTTTTAGTTTAGTTTAGGGTTAGAATAATTTTAGTTTGTAGCCACCATTAATTCCCATCAATAAAAAACTTTAATATTAATTTTAATTATTGCATTTTCAATTATGTCTTTTATTCAATCTTTAGTTAGTATGATTCCAACGAATCATAGCTAGACCTCTACTAGAGGAGGTTTATGAAGCCATGTGAGGATGAGTAGCCATTAGTTATTATTGTTTTGCATAAAGATCGTCAAGTTCTTCATTGTGAGTGTCTAGAGATAGAGCTCATAACGGAGAACTATAGTTTAGAGCCACCACCAAAGAGATTTGTAGTGGAGCTAAACTTTCATGCTAGTGAAGTCTTGATCCGAAACGACTTGGTGTTCACTAGGGATTAAAACAAGCGATTCCATACTAACTATAATAGTCAATCGAATCGTGTGGCGGATTAAACCCCTTCTAATATCTTCTCTCATCATATTAAACACTATTTTTCACCCTTAAATCTACTATTTTTACTCTCACTAATAAAGCATTTATCTAATCTAGATTTGCATTCAAGTAGTTTACGACTGGAGTGGTTCGAACACGATTACTCTTCTCTCTATCACATGATTTAGAGAGTTTTATATCTTGATAAGTATTGTTCACGTACCTTTATTCTACTATTTTTATAAGTATCACAAATAAAATATTTATTAGTCCCTTATCATGTTTTTGACCTAACACGATGCCAACAGCATAGTCGCTAGCGTCGCACATGAGCTAAAACGGTTTTGACCAATCAGGAGGTTGAATTATAGGTACAGTTATTAAGGTGGCTTTCAACTTTTCAAAAGCCTGCATGCATTCCGAGTTAAACTCAAAAGGTGCATCTTTTATAAGAAGATTAGTTAAAGGCTTAGCAATTTTTGAGAAATCTTAGATAAATCTTCGATAAAATTCAGCATGGCCTATAAAGGCTCGTATGTCACGGATGTTCCGGGGAACAGACAGAGTAGAAATTTTGTCTATTTTAACTTTATCTATTTCTATACCATTTTTAGACATAATGTGGCCTAACACTATTCCCCTTTTTACCATGAAGTGACACTTTTCCCAATTAAGGACTAGATTCTTTTCCTGACAATGTGTCAATACTCTGGAAAGCTTGGATAGGCAATCGTCAAAGGAATCTCCATAGGGGTAAAAATCATCCATAAAAACTTCCATGATTCTTTCCACCATATCACTGAAAATGTGTAACATGCAGCGTTGAAATGTGGCAGGTGCATTGTAGAGACCAAGGGCATACGCGCATAAGCATATGTTCCAAAAGGGCATGTGAAGGTAGTCTTTTCCTGATATGCTTCATTAATTAAGATCTGAAAGTAACCTAAATACCCATCCAAGAAACAGTAATAAACATGTCCTGCTAAACGTTCAACCATCTGATATACAAACGGCAGGGGGAAATGATCTATAAAACCCCATTTTTTATTTATCTAATTAAGTGTGATATTATTATTTATTGATATAATTTTTGGAAATTTTGAAAATATAGAAAGTAGAAATTTTGGTTTAGCAAAACTAGGACTCTAGGAGAGAAACGTGGGATAGTTATCAAGGATAACTCACGTAGCTAACTTTTTCTTTCTCTCCTACGTTTTCAAAACAAAAGAAAAACCCTACTGAAAAAGAAGAAGAAAATAAAAGAGAAGAAGAAAAGAGAAAAGGGGAATGCAAAGTATTGGGCTCACCGCTCTATTGATATTCATAGTTATTTACATCTTGTAGATTTAATAAGGTAAGTTATATTTCTTCTTTTTTTGTTTCCATAGAAATAGGATATGTTGTTTGTTATGTGTGATCATATGGATTGTATATTGGGAGTATAAAACCATTAATGAATTGTATAGAGTTTTGTGAAGAAGATGAACAGTTAACAGTAAACATCATTCCAGAAAACTTGTCTGCGTAGTCTTTTAATTCTGTTCAAATGGAGATCTTCCCTTACTTGGATGTCTCTTAAATTTAATCCTTAGTTACCTGATAAATTTAGCTATAACATATATAAATTTTAGACAGATCCAACGGTGGAGTTTTTGTCGAGACACGCATAAACGGGACTGGTCGTAGTATATACTAATACGCTAGAAAACTACACTGAATGCAGTCATAAGATTAGGCATAGATGAAGGATGACCACATATTGGATCTTCCTCAAATTTGATCTGCATATTTACAACACACAGTAGTCATACCCATTAATATTGTAGGGCAATCCGACAGTGGGATGCCACTCAAGGCATTGAAATTTGAGACTATTGATTTTGGATAAAGTTGTGAATGAATGGAAAATGATTAATCTATTGAATGGATTGTTGTTTATGATCATTGTGCATGATTTGCTACTGCTTGAAATTAGTATATTTACATAAAAAGTGTAACCTTGGTTTATTTGAATATAAACATGGTAATTGATTAAGCTTGTGTAAACTGTCGCTCTTGGGAGTGTGCTTATAAGAAATATTGCCTGGAAAGTATTGTTGATCGTGAAAATTTATTTTGTTTTGTATAACATATATACTATATGGATGTGAAATAATTAGAAAAATTATGACAATATTAGAATATGATGGACATTTCCCATACTAATGATATGATAATTACGCATTCCATCTCTAGGAGATGTGACGTGAATGCGGGTTGGATATATTTGATGTTTTGACGCATTCCATCCTTGTGAGATGTGACATAAATGTGGATTTGGATATGTTTTATGATTCATTCCATCATTGTGAGATGTGACGTAAATGCAGGATTAAAATTTATAACAAGGTTCCATATTTTAGGGGAGGAACTAAATGTCTTTTGCCTCACTAAGAGATGTATCGTAAACCTTGGATATGTGGATTCATATGATATTTTATGACACATTCCATCCTTGTGAGATGTGACATAAATGCGGGATTAAAATTTATGGCAAGGTTCCATCTTTTAGGGGAGGAACTAAATGTCCTTTGCCTCACTAAGAGATGTGACATAAACCTTGGTTATGTGAATTTACATGATACTGGTATTTCACGAGTTCAAAGAGCGGAAATGGGAAATGGTCCTTTAGGAAATATAAAAGATATCTAAGATAATTTAATAAATCATGGGGGGAGGGGGTCTTAATTAAAAAGTGTATTAATAATTTATATAATACTTGAGACATTATTTTTATATTTTATTGTTATCATTGAATTAACTCTATTTTGTAGGAGGGTGGGTTACCTAATCCTTATTGCAGGGATGAAGCCCACTCTAGACTGTTAGGCGCTAAGGTACTATATACTTCTTAAAGTTATTATTTAGATAGTTGGTCACAATGTTATATTAAATTTTATGTATTATATTGGTATGTGCTACATGGATTGCACGTTAAGAGAAACTAAGTTTCTTTTGTCAGTTGGTGACAAAGGATCGATATCTCTAACGTATGATGTAGACGTGGTATACATAATTTCATGGAGATAATGTGTATTGTTATGAACTATCATGAGCATTACATTTAGGGCACTCACACCAACATTTTTAATGCTGACCCCAAGGGGTTTGCTTTGCATTCAGGGGTATGTTCCTTATGGAACCTAGACCCTTCGCAGGAACCGCAGCAGTATTAGCTGTTTGAGTTGGAAAACCGTGGAGCTATAGTTGGAGTAGCTGACTTTGCTTAGGAGA
The DNA here is from genome assembly GCF_015680905.1 of Coptis chinensis. Taxonomy (NCBI): domain Eukaryota; kingdom Viridiplantae; phylum Streptophyta; class Magnoliopsida; order Ranunculales; family Ranunculaceae; genus Coptis; species Coptis chinensis. Next base: position 39,551,135 of record NC_141456.1, on the reverse strand, counting down.
TGTTTTTCTTTAGAGATTCTACCTTTTTTATTGTAAGTTTGATTTTGAGTTAATAAGTTGAGACATTCTCGTTTATCTTTATTTTGGTTTGATGTTCCTCAACATATCAGGATGATTATAATTTGGAGGTTATTCATTTTGGATTTATGCAAGTATTCTTATTCCAATATTTGTTTTTTTGCAGTAATTAAATGCATGTTTATCAGAAAGGTATGATCTCGGTTCACGCCTCGGGATTTGTAGGATTTGGATGACGTGGAAATAGAGTAAATATCTATTTGTTGTCGATTCAGATTCTATGAAAATCAGGGTGTGACATGATCTTTCCTTGTGACGGCATTTAGCTTCCGATAATCAATATAAATCCTCCACATGATGGGAACTCGTGCTGGAATTAACTCCCCTTCCTCATTACGGACTATTGTAATCCCAGATTTCTTTGGCACCACATGAATAGGACTAACCCATTCAGCTGTCAGATATGGGGTAAATGATTCCAGCATCCAATAATTTTAAGATCTCCTCCTTTACTACCTTTTTCATAGCAGGGTTTAACCGACGTTGCGGCTTTCTAGAGGTCTTGACATTCTCTTCCAAGTGAATCCGGTAGGTGCAAATCTTTGGTTTAATTCATTTTATATCATCAAGAGACCAACCAATGGCAGAACGATTAAGCGCTCTTCTTCTTTCTCCAATAACTGGGATGAAATGATGATGGGATGAGTACCATCAGTATCAAAATATATGTATTTTAGGTCAGGAGGGAGAGACTTAAGGGCAAGAGTGTGTGATGTGGGTAACAAGGTCTCTACATGATTTTGTTCTTCCACAATAAACACTTGGGCTAGTGACATCTCTTCATGTTTAGGTGAGTCATCATCTGAATTTTATAAAGGAAATGATTCTAAAGTGGCAATGATATCTTCTTTATAATGATCCATATCGAATTCTGAATCTCCAAAGGATAAGAACTGACGCACCTCATTTTTTGGGAAAGTCCTGTCACAATACTCTTGCACTACATTGTCTATCATACTAACTTTTTCATCCAACTCTTCTTCCATCTGCTGTTGCATCATCTTGAAAATATTAACTTCTACTGAGAGATTTTTGAAATACATGGTCATAGATCCGTTAAGGAAATTTATGTGGGCGTTGGCAGTTGCCAAAAATAGGTGCCCTAGTATGATGGGTATGGAATCATGAGCTACTTCGGTGTCAAGGATGACAAAATTAACAGGGTAGTAAAAATCCTTAACCTTGACAAACACATTTTCAACTATTCCTTTTGGGTATTTGATGGAGCGGTCAGCTAATTGTAATGTCATGGTGGTAGGTGTAAGCTCGTGGAAACCGAGTTGTTTAAATAGGTAGTATGGAAGGAGGTTAACACTTGCTCCAAGATCGAGCAAGGTAGTAGATGTGTACTTGTCTCATATAGTGCAAGGGATGGTGGGATGACCAGGGAATCTTTGTATTTGACTATTTTGTTGGTCTTTGTGAGGGATGGAAATTGTTCTGTAAGGAAAACATCTTTTGGAATGTTAGTTTTTCTTTTGTTGGTGCACATATCCTTAAGAAACTTGGCATGTTTGGGTAAATATTTGATAGCATCGATAAATGGCAGGTTTATGGTTAGACTCTTGAATGTTTCTATGATTTCATGAACACTTTCATCCTCCTTGGGTGTCATTAAGTGTGCTGGAAAAGGTGCCCTTGGTTTGTATTGCCTAACTAGGTCAGGTGGATGTGTCGATGGCTTAGGGACTGGAACATTGACAGGGATATATGGAGGTATCTGGCTTTCAATTTATAGTTATGGTACTGGAACTAGTACTTCTATAGGTGCAGGATATTCTAGTAAGACTACTTTGTTGCCAATTGTTTTGCCAGATTGCAATGTTGTGAGTGCTTTAAGCTTTTGGGTTTTTAGGTTTTGAACTTTGTGTCCTGGTAACGCATTTTTCTGAGTTTTGTCTTGGACTAACAAGTTCAGAGATTGTTGCATGGATGCTAGGATTTGGGTTTGTTGTTACATGACAGATATCATTATTTCGGTGGGCTTATTTGTTTGGACGCTAGTTGATGGTGTAACTCGAACTAGGTCTCTTTGGTTGTTGATATGTGAGTTTTAGTAGTTCTGGTTAAAATGGGATGGAACCAATGCTCTATTCTAATTGTTATATGTACCTTGTCCTTGTCTGAATGTATTTGGTGGTTTGTTGAAACCTAGAGGTTGTTGGTTTTGTGGAACATTTGTCCATGCGAAGTTTAGATGTTGTCTCCATGGTGCATTTGGTACATTGAAAGCACACACTTCTTCTGGTTGAAGTGATGATAGGTTTGTGACCAAGGGACAGGTGACATCTATATGATTTAAGCTTAGACAGAAATTGCATGGTGATGTATTTATGTTCATGAAAGGATGAGGGGTTTGGTCTTTTTGTTTGGTTAATTTGTGAGGGCATCTAGCTTTTTTGTGAGGGCTTCGATTAAAGTTTTGATTTCTGGATCAGATTTCATCTAAAAAATACCACTAGCCTTAGAAGTATTGGGTTGGACTATTATGGAATTGTTTATGTCGCCCCAATGAGTACTCTTTTCAGCTTAGTTTTCAAGAAAGGTTAAGACTTCGGTTGCACCTCTATCTAAAAAATTACCATTACTCATGTTGTCGAGGGTTACTTTGTGTTTTTGGAGGAGACTTTTGAAGAAGCATTGGACAAGAGTGGATTTTTCTAGTTGATGGTGTAGACATGAATGGAGTAGGTCAGAGAATCTATCCAATGCTTCGGAAAATGTCTCACTTGGACTCTGTCTGAAGAACTGTATCTTACTTCTTATCTCTTCTGTTTTCTTCGGCGGAAAGTACTTCTTCATGAAGAAGAACACAACTTTTTCCCATGTATTGAAATAATTGGGCTTCTGAGAAAGAAGCCAAACGTGACTCTTACCAGCTAGACTGAAAAGAAACACTCGTAGCTTCACTTGATCGTCGGTGACGCCCGGATGGTGGAAAGTATTATATACTTCATGTATCCGGCATAGATGCTCGTACGGTAACTCGTATTCAAACCAGTGAAAGATGGGTAGAAGATTGAACACGTTTGGTGGAATGCGAAAGTTGCTCGTGAGCGGTGTAAGTCATATACAAGATGGAGGCCCAACTTGCAACGGTGTGTAGAAGTTGGAGAGAGGTTCTTCAGCTTACACTACTTTATCGACCATCTTAGTAGATGTAGGACTAGAAATAGGATATTATCTAGGATGACGTGCTCTCCTATGTGAGTAAGTTTTATTCTTGCTAATACCTGTAGTGCGTGAATACAGTATCATGCACTCTTAGCAAGACCGCAAAACTATCCTAACATGCGCAAACGATGCAAGGTATGCTCAAGCAATCGAAATTCCTTTTTGCAAGTATGAAGTTTTGAAAACTTTGCTTGGTATATAATTTACTATGCCCTGTTCAAGGGAACAATTGGGCATGAGACTAGGATGGCTCTACTACACGGCTCAGAAGCGTAGGTAGTCACTTCACCAAGTGGTGTGCTACCAAAAATCTCACTCACGATGAATCAGGGGGAGGGAGTGAGGAAGGTAGTTTGTCCACCAAAATCTGGTAACTGATTACTCTAAATCCTCGTGGCTATATTTTTGTCCTTTTTGGAGGAGCGTGACTACTTTGGGCTCTAGTTAGTTGATTTTAATTCATTTTTTTTTTGTCTAGGGCTTCAAGAATCAAGCAACGTCAGATTTATCTACATTGGGGAATGACTTCCCAATGGTTTTTATATGGCTCGGGATCAGCCTTATGCGTGAATGTAAATTCCAGTGTGAAAATTAAATTTCAAACAATCACATAAGCATGCTTGAACACATAAGGTATCCTCTTACGTGAGCTTCGAGGAGGTTTATAATTTACCTCTCAAGCCGTGCTTACACGCTACTTGAGGAGAAGGCAACGTTGGTTGATGCGTGATATGATAATCAGGCCCAACCGTTCGAGCTTTTTCCTGTTTTAAGTTACAAAAAATGTCCACTTAAAAAGTCCACAGTCCAGGTTTTTGATAATTAAACAACTTTGCCTCCAAAGGCCTAAAACATAAAAGTAAACTAACGCTAATACTAATCTAATAGATTAACTAGTTAATATATATTATCTAGATTAACTATAGCTAAACTTAGTTAGAGTGTTGATTACCAAGTTGATTCAAAGTGTGCAAGCGTATGATTCACGACTCGCCTCGCACACTTGAACTTCTCAAGGCAATGAAAACTCTAATCTTTTAGTAAGTTTAGAATTTCAACCAAGTGTCCACTCATGTTCATCCACATAATCAATCAAAAACTCATATTTTCTATTTTTTTTTCTTTATATCTCTATATATTACAAACAAGTTCCACTGATTTATACTACATACTCTATTACAAAATCTGAGTTTCACAGTACAACCACACATGGAAAACAACTGAACTATGAAAAAAGCCAAGTATCACTGTGTGGACCTGGGCTCGTAGTTGCCTGCCGGCAAAGGTGCGGTCGCCTGCGCGGTCGCCCGTCGGGTTCCGGCTAAATCCGGTCATTTTTCAGCTCTCCAGCATGTTGATCTCGAACCTGGATTTGCAAAAAAGTAAGTTAGTAATGAAAACCAACGAAATAAATCAACGAAAATTAGAAAAATAAGAAGTGAAAAGGTGAGAGTGATGCTTCCCTCTTTAGATGCTCAACCAAGTATTCTTGCTCATTCAATCCATGACGGCGGCCTCATTTGAATTGGTCGCTTGTGTTGAGTTTTCAAAGTGTTTTGAAGCGAGGTTCACCATAGATTGTTTAGAGTTTGAATGGTTGAGAGTTTTAGGACGGAAGGTAGAATCTTTAGTTTAGGACTTGTATTGGTTAACTAGTTTATGAAGAACATTGAAAAGCTTAAGTTGTTAATGATTGAAAGAACACAAACTTGAAGAAATGAAATGAAAAAAATTTAAACAAGAACAACAAAGAAAGATGATTGATTGATTGAATAACAAAAACAAATAACAAGATTGAAAATGAAGAACAATAAAGTATAGTAAATGACTTGAATGAAAAAAACGACTAGAAATTAAATCCTACATGACACTAGAATAAGTCTAGGTGCATTCTCTCTCCCTAACTTTTAGTTCTTATACCCTAACTTTATGCAAATGACTGATTTGCCCTTCTCTATTACATTTGAGACATCTCACTCCTTGCTTTATCCTTTTGCCTTTTGATTTCTTCTTGGTCAAGATAGGTTTTAGAGAAAGCCCTCTTTTGTGTTAAGGATATTTATCTCTGATCTTCTGAGTTGAGGACTTAACTTTCAGCTATTTGGTTATGAGTCCTTAACCTTTGACTTTGACTTTGACTTTTTCAGTACTTTTTCATAACAGCTTCGAGTTTTCATAATAAGCATAATTAAGCTCTTTTTGGTGCTAAGACGCAGCTTTTATAATAAGTGGTATGAATTTCTTTGTAACCTGAAAAAGGTAATAAAAGCTATGAGTTGTCTTTTCATTAAGCGTAAGAAGAGTTGTAATGCAGTAATGTAAGGGTAATAAAATGTATATTTGGAAGCTGATCAGCTACTGCTCAATCTAATCTTTCAAGGATACTACAATTAAAAGATCGACAATTACTCCAACTATATATACTGATGAGGACCAGTAGCACCAAGATCAAACAGTGCTAAATCACTAAGAAAATCATTAAAGTCATTCATACTTCTAGTGATAGTGGATTTACTACCCAATTTTCCATTAATAGAGCTGATGGCATTGAAAGTGCCAAGAGCCTGGGATGAGAGGGGCAAAACATCCCAGACTCTCTTGCGCTTATAAGAGTAAGGTTCTCCATAAATAAAAGCAAAATTTTACCTGATATGTGATTTGGAGTCATACCCAAAATCTATAAATTAATACCTTTTTTCCACATGACTGCTAGACCCCCTTTCAGACCAGCTGTTGGGACAAAAACAACTACCCTTATATTTAACTGTCTTTAAAACTTCTAATAATGATTACCTTGTGCCTTCGTTTTTGATAAACAAATAACTTTGGGATCATAATCCCTAACCAGGTCCGTTAGATTCCGAATCAAAGTGGCGATACCCATGCCTCGACAATTCCATGACATCATTATTTCTATGGTGGTGGCTGATTAGGGATAGCCACCACTGAAAACCCACTTGTATTACCTTCTTCCAAAAGCCTATTATGTTTGTCATTCTCTGCTTCTTATATTTTTTGAGTATTTCTTAAATTATGTTCCATGTCCGCTCCATCTGAACTAAAATTTGTCATTGTGTTCTCTGCAATCTCTTTTGCTTGAAACGTGTATGTATCCAAAAAGCATCAGCTGAACCAAATTGATTTAAACTCTCTAAGCCTTCTCACCGGTTTTCAATCATGACATCTTGTAAGTCAGTTTGGTGGAAATAGTTTAATGACATTTCATTCAATGCAGTATCAATCACTTGTCCTTCAGTATCCTTAATACCCATGTGATTGTTTTGTATCTCCATTTCCTATTGACCACTTCAATTCCATATTCTTACGGGACAAATTCTTTTTTATTAATCCCACCCTTTTATATAGTCTGCTCCATTTATGTATAAAAGATGAGTGGGTCTGTAGGAAAGGTTTTAAAGTAAGAGTGTGTTTGGCAAACGAGAGTGGAAACTACTTAGGAATATAATGGAGGTGGAATCCACTAGAATATAAACTTATTCCAACTTACAAGATGTGTGTTTGGCAAACTTTCAGAAATCATTGAAATTCAGTTCATATTTAAATTTGTGTGTTTGGTAGTCACATAGTCCACAATTCTATTAGATTAACAGGGATCTCTCAAAGACTTGGTAATAGGAGTTGGAGTTGCTCATAATAAGGGTTTCACAAATTTAGGCCCAATCACTCAAATTGGAAATTATTTATGGCTATAGGACCTGGTAAGATATATATATTTATGGTTTTAGATCAAATCAACTGGGTCGGTGTAAGCAATTATGGTTCAAGGACAAATTTTTCTATTTTTGTTATATTTAATTCCAATAATAACCTTCTCCTCTTATACATAATAAAATTAGAAAATTTCTAGAGTAAACCCAACTTTCATACACAATTTCTGCAATTCCACTTCTCTCCATCAATCGTTGCTCATCTAGGTTCATTTCTATTTTCCTCATTTTTCTATTTCATCTCATCTCATCTTCTTTTTCTTTTTCTTTTATTGTTTTGAATTATATATTTTCCATATGTAGGTATTAATATATTCTTCAATTTGAGACAATGTGATACAAATTGTGTTATTCAATTTGTAATACATTTTTATTTAGGTTTAGTGTTATTCATAGTTAATTCATTGTTTGTTTTGATTTTTTATGGTGTTGTGCCATTTGTTTTTTATTGCTTATGGAATGCAAAACATGTCTTTGTATGAAAATCTAATGAGTTTACTTTTAATGAATATAAGTTTTTTTTTCTTGAAGTGATATGAATTTTTCAGTACTAGCAGTGTTTTGCTATGATCGTGATAGTTTCACTTTTCGTATCGGAATAGATTCAACAGTTTCTAAAATTAAGGAAGAGATCCGAAATAAGTGGAATGAATTATGTACAAAAGATTTTGATGTATGAATTTCTCGTGATGGTAAACGATCTATTATTGAAACTGATGCCGAGCTCCAAGCCATTGCTTGTTATAGTTCCGTGAAGCATATAAACATGATTGATTTTAATGTAGTGTTGGGTTTGTCTTTTTCAATTATTGTTGGGAATTGTGAGAGTGAAGGGAGTACTAACTCAGGTGGTTCTATTTTTCTTGATCATGATATTGAGTTTACTCATGAAAACAAGTCGAAGACTTGGGCTAAGGTGTTTATGCATGTTGGACAAAAATTTAAAAGACCATGTGATTTCCGTGTGAAGCTAATTAACCATGTACCCGATTGAGATGGGATATAAATATTTGTATATTGCAAGATCTTTCAGGGCTGTTAGATCAAATGAGGTTGAGTTTGAGGTTGAGGATATCACAGTTCATCATGTTAACGTGGAACACATGTATTGTAGTTGTCGTTACTAGCAGATTAAGGGTTTCCCCTGCGTACATGCAGTGACGTCTATTATTAGTTCTGGTGGTTCAGTATACTCATTCATTGATCTGGCTTTCACTGTCTCTTCTTTCTCCCAGTCATACTCTCACTCAATTCATTCTATTGCAAATATTGAGATACCTATGGAGATTCCTGAAGATTGTGATATAATACCACCTGATGTTAGGAGAGGTCCCAGAAGGCCGAAGAGAAAAAGGATTGATCGAAAGCACAAGAGCAAGCCGGAGACGTATTCATTAGAAGCTATTGTAATTGATTGAACTTATTGTTTTTTGTTAGAGATATTATTCTTTTGAAATTCTTTTTTTCATGGATGGATAATATTAGTAGTTAAGACATACATATAACAAATAGTACTAAATATTAGATTGGAATTGTTTAATTCATTACCACTCTCGTACCAATATATATGCAGTCTTTATTTTTATGGTTGAAAGTTTGTTTTTACAGGTATATGGTTATTACCAAATTTATGTACTAAAACTACACACGCATACTACCAATATGCATGTGTATAGTGCACCTGCATACACCAGTTTGCATGTGCTTTTCTTTCTACCATACATACACATAATATTATTAGTTCCCACACTCTACTTATTCCTAGTATGTAATTCTTTGTTTTTTTAATTTCTACATACTTTAAGACTCCAAAATTTTATTGGCTTCTAAGTGTTGTGCCACATGCATATATACATAATAAAGACCAAATTTATGTACTAAACTTTAGAATATCCAGTTGATGTGACAAGCATGGCAACATTGGACTGATAGAACAACCGTAGAAATGATGGCCAAAACTTTACGAGATAAATGGCTAACGAGTGAAGCTTTAAAATGCAAACAATTTGTAATACATTCTCTTGTTAGTAGTTCTTTTTTGTACGGCTTTGCTATTTAATTTGCAAGTCTCTTTGGTTCAATATCCCCTGCTCATCGTTGCTACCAAATTTATGTACTAAACCTTCACATGTTTACTGGTAATATGCATGTACCAGTTTGCATGTACTTTTATTTCTACCTTGTGCTTGCGTAGACCTGTATGCATATAAAATCAATTTGCAATATACATGCATATTACCAGTTTGCATATACTTTTCTTTCTACCTTGTGCTTGCGTAGACCTGTAAACACATGTATAGACCTATATGCATGTAAAATCAATTCACAATACACATGCATACTACCAGTAAGCATGCACTTTTCTTTCTACCTTCGTAGACCTGTAAACACATGTATAGACCTGTATGCATGTAAAATCAATTCACAAAAATAGAAACACATGTTTGTACAACCAATTCACAAAAAAATATTTACCCTTAGAAAAGAAATAGCATTCAACAAGTTGAAACATTGGCTCAAACATTGTCTTAGAGATTGCCTCAAACATTTACTATTACTAACAACAGACACTCAAGGCTCTATCTTGACCAATTCAATCTCTGTCCAATGCTTCATTCATGACTTCCTTGTTTCGCTTCTTTTGCTTGTCTTTCTCTTGATTCTTGGCTGTCATTGATCTTCATCTTCCAACTTCTTGTATCGTCACACTATGTTGATCTTCTTCACTACATTGATCCGAACTTCTCATTCTCAAATTGTTAGAAATTAGGGCTTTCAAATTTCTTAAATTAACAAAGGTGGATGGTGAGATGAGATTGTAATAAGAATCTACAATACTAACAATGGTGGCTTATGAGCTTTCATTCGCTGAAGAAGAAACAAAAGAGTTTGCAACTGGTTCAAAAGAGTTGGGTTTAAAATAGAAGGGGTTCAAAAGAGAAAGGCAATACCGTTCAAAAGATTTGGGTTCAAAAGAGAAAAAGGGCAATACCGTCTTTGCAACCAGTTTGTACTGGAGCCTTAATTATTTGTGGAACCAAATTAAAAACAAAATTAAAATGCAATTTTGTCCTACGGGTCGTTTTCTATAAGGGTTTTATCAAATGGGAATATGGGATCACAATGGTACGGGCCTATGGGGATAACAAAGTCAAGTGGGTCTGGGCTGTAATCTGGACTAGAACCCACAAAACCAAGGCCCATTTATCAGATTTACATTTTTAGGGTTATATATATATCTCTATAAGAACCCTTTGTTTTACCCCTTTGTTTCTCCGCCTCAAAACATTAATAAAAAAAATGGAGCAGACTTTTATCATGATTAAGCCTGATGGTGTTCAAAGAGGATTGGTTCGTTCTCTATTTACTCTTCCATTAAAATTTACTGTTTTACTGAATGTGTGTTTGTTTTTGTGTTTCAGGTTGGTGAGATCATTGGCAGGTTAGAAAAGAAGGGTTTCTCATTGAAAGGTAAAAAAGTTTTGATTTTTATGTTGTTTTGATGTTTAATTTAAGTATGGGTCTATTTTTTCATGTTAAAATAGTAAAATTTTAAGATTTGGGATATGTTTGTATTTGAATGTATTAGGATTGAAGCTTGTTAATGTGGAACGTGCTTTTGCTGAGAAGCATTATGAGGATTTGTCTGCAAAGCCTTTTTTTGGTGGACTTGTTGAGTACATTATCTCTGGTCCAGTTGTAGCTATGGTTTGGGAGGGTAAGAATGTTGTTGTTACTGGTCGAAAGATTATCGGAGCAACAAACCCTTCTGAGTCTGCTCCTGGAACTATTCGTGGTGATTTTGCTGTCGAGATTGGCAGGTAATTAGATTTGTTGTTCATTTGTTACATTGGTTTAGTTGTTGTTTTTGATAGATTTCAGTTGCATGAGTTGGTCTGATTATAGTATAATCATGTTATGGTTGTTTGAATTAGAATTGGGTGAATAAGATATTTCATGAATTGAAAAACCATTTCAGCCTCTCCCATGGGTATGATCTTTTTGTGCAAGTGTATTGAAACCATGTTTCCTTAAGGAGTAATCTGTAAGGTGTCATGTTTGAGCAAACATTTGAGAAACTTGTGGGCATTTCTTTTGGTCCAGACCATGACGGGAATTAAAATTAACAATCAAGATTTTAATTAATAATTATACTTTTCATTTAGTTTAACATATATGGATAGTGACGATAACAGTTGAGGCTTTCAGTAATCCATGTGCTGCTTTTCAGTCTTTTAGTTTTTTGTACCACCTTCCTCTATGCGTGTAGTTTTCATTTAGGCTTCTCATCAAACAGTTAATTGAATCTGCATGTTGCACCATGGGCTTTTCTGAATAAACCTTTTTTAGCAATGAAGAAAAATGTCTCAATGCTCGTGCTAGATATATGATGTTCAGTGTTTTGTTCCTTCAGCTGACACTTTGTCAAAGTAATGTCTACAATTTGTAAATCTTTAATAAGCAATAAAGAAAAATTTAACTACTTTTTTTTTTAATCGAGTCTTTCTAGCACCCAACTTTGTTTGACACACTGGTATCCAACAAATGGATGAGATTGTTCAATGTCACCAAGTAAAACCGGTAGCATGTTGAGCTGGTGTTTTTCATCATTAGCAGAAATTCAAAAACAAAAAAAGGACGAATCATCCTCTTGTATTCTTTAAAATTGTGTTTCTTCTAAGTAAAAGCCTAAAATCCCTAAATGCAACAAGTCTTGCTTATTTTTCTATCTCAATTTTATCACTTAAATACCCCATTTGAAATTCTCTCTGATTCTTATATTGGGTTTTTCGTTGACGAATGGATATGAGAAATGAAGCATATAATGGGATTGCTGGAATAGTTGATGACCTGTAAATACTCAGTTACTTGAAATAACACAATTTTGTCAATTACTGATTGACCTGCAAATGCATCATCTTGGCAATTTAGCCATTGGCAATCAGAATATCTGATACTACCGTTCATCTGTCTTTTCTGCAGTATTATATTGTTAGAATTTGAGTGGCTTTGTGGTAGTTAGGAGAGGGGGGAGAGAGAGAACACAATAATGACAAGTGTTGGTAGTGAAGAAGGGGGAAAAAGAAGAAAATGATCCTTTTGCACTTGTTTCAACTCTAAAAGGTTTCCCAAGTTATCTGTGTATGTGGCAAGTGTCACATTGGCCTGTTGGATGCTCTAGATTTTTCTTTTAATCTGTTTTAAACACATGGGTCTAGGGACGATGGATAATAAATGATGGCGAACAGTTTTATAGAATGATTGAATGATTGTTTTCATGTTGTCAGTCTAGCCTGATGTAGGCAATAAGCCATTTTGGTTTCTAAAATTTGAATTACACAAATTGGATCATTATGGTTGCAGATCATTAAATTTTGAGTTCACTTCTTAAATATGTAGATAGTTCTGGTTATTCTCTGAATCAGTTGAATACTGCACTTGAGGAAATATATATTCAGCTAACTGGAGAATCTGGGTTTTGCTATATATATTAAGTTTCTGAATGGTGTTGACATGTGGGTCTGTGTTACGGTGTTACCTTTATAACCATCAATTTACATGGCATCATTCTGTCATAAGGGTTACGCTAGGGTTAGATGCACTTGGTTCAGCTTGCACTTTCTACCTGTTATTATAAATTTATTGTGTTTATGTATGAATGTAGTAGAACAAATAATCATCTTAGGTTTATAATGCTTAGGTTTAATACACATGCTGCATTGTACTTTAACTGTTTATGGTGAATGGTGTGCAATATGTGTAATATTTAATTATTTTTGTTCTTGCAGGAATGTTATTCATGGTAGTGACGCAGTTGAAAGTGCAAGGAAGGAAATTGCATTGTGGTTCCCTGATGGAACTGTTAACTGGCAGAGCAGCCTTCACCCATGGATTTATGAATAAATATTACTTGTCATCTGGTTGCTACGGGCTTCGTTGTTTTAGTATTGGTCATTACTATGTATTCCTCATTAAAGGATCCTAATTTGTGTGTGCTGAGTTTCTTTTGATATTATAGATGTTGGATGATTATGGTAATGATATTTGAGCGCACACCTATTAATGCTCTTGATCGGTTGTTCTACATGGACACCAGCCTAGGAACACCATTCAATCTCCATATATTTAGTTTAGGAGTTGTTAGTCTAATTTCAGTCCCAAACTAATTCAGACTTCTGACTGCTTTCACATCTTTGTTTCAAAATATGATTGTGCACCAATTTTCTATATTCCCAAGATTTTACTTTCAAGTTTCAACACAGCACAGCTGAGCACTACTTGATTTGTGATGTTCGAACATGAATCATTTTTTCTAAGGGGTGATTGATTTGTCGCAGTTAATATTATTGTTTGAAAGAAAACATTGTTTGAAATCCTGTTGGTTGGTTGATTTTAGAGGGAACTTTCTCGCAATCATTTGTTTGAAGTCCTGTTGTTTAGTTAATTTTAGTGGGAATTCATCCCACCTATTTTCTTTCAAACTCTTTGGCTTTCCTTTGTAATTTGTAAAATCCTGCCCCATGCAAATAAAAATAAGTTTTTGTAGTAAAAAATCTTTCCCACAGAATCATATAGTTTGATCTAATGTTACCTAATAAGAAACTGGTAAATCAGCAGGAATAAGCTATAAGCAGTTGTGCTCGAGTGAGTTCAGGTGCTTTACCATAATTTTGGGAGGGGCCTGGTAGAAGAGGATGTATATGTAAGAATAAGGAGGAAATACACTTTCTTTGTAATGATGCATGACTCTGCTTGGAAGAGGGGGTTGATATACAGTCGATTTGCGTCATATAAGGGAAATCAGTTGCATCTAAAATCAAGTGCAACAATTCACCATAAAATCTGGGAATTGCAGTCTTCATAAACACTCTGGGCAAGCCGTTTTTTTTTTTTGCATTATTTGCTTGCAAGGGAACACATCTGTTGCTGTTTGCCAGGCGCATCCATTAACGAAATGGCAAACGACTTACAAGAGATGGACCAATGATGTTATTGAGGTCCCAGTTTCATGCTTGTCTAATATGGCTCTGACTTACCAAGTTACCAGCACTGTTCTAAAAATTGGTCTAAGCGGTCTCTAGGCGCTAGGCGGTGCCCAACCGACTGACCTAGGCCCAAATCGTTTGGTGGGTCTAGACAGACCGATTAGGTGGACTAGGCGGTCAGTCAAGTTTTTTTTTAAATATCGAAAATTAAAACCCATATAGACTTAAGATTTGAATGAGTTTAAAAAACTAAAGTCTAATGTAAATTATATGCCACTATAAGAAAGGATATGCTTTTATATAAAGTCAATATTCTTTAACTATTACGTATTTTTGTAATAAGTATCTTTGTTTGTGTTTATTTTTTGAATTATGATAAATGATTTTCTTTATTTCTTGTAGTATAGGTGTGTATTACTATATATTATAAGATATATTAGGAAAAAAAAACCCGTCCATAGGCACTACCTAGAAAGCCTAGGGGCTAGGCGCTCTCCTACCGCCTAGCATTTTTTAGAACACTGGTTACCAGTACTCAGATCCTATGACGGATATTACCTAAGGAATGCAACCCATTGGAGGTCCTTGAATATAATTGATCAAATTGGTTGGAAATTTCATTGACTTAGATTTGGACGAACAATTGGGATGAAAGATGAACCGAGGACAAACAGTGTAATTTTTTGTGCAGAACAAACAATTAATGAAGAATTTTAGTACAACAGAGTAAATGTTTATGGACAGGGAGAGAGAATTGTATTGTTTTGCAAATGTTCCCTAGGCTCAATCTGTAATTGCGTGGGAGTGGTACATTACAAATATATAAATTGTAGACCATATATACAAATGGTTCGTTGCCTGAATAACCATCACCGAAGTTGGGTGCTAAAAAAAGTATCTATTGGTTAACTCAGATAAAAAGGGCTCAACATATTGATTGCTATATGAGATTTTGTCCCCATAATCGATATGGCAAAATCCTTACTCGTCAATACACAAAAAACTGCGATTTCAAGAAATGTTTTATAGCAACACTAGGGAACGTCGTAAGAACAAGAGTGTAAGACTAAAAGAGCCTCTGTACCTGAAAAGATGCATGCTGGAGTCAACAACGTCAATTTTCATAAAAGAATCAACGAATTTTACTATCGAAATCGCTAGTTCTGTATTCGACGAGCATTCTCATATTCTCCAACTCTAGGATAAGTAACATAGTCATTGTTAACAAACAATTATGAATCATTCTCCCTTAACTCGTGTTAGGGCATGACTGTCATTTCCGAAAAGACTCAGAACCTGAAGGTATTTACACTTAAATCACCAGATGTGAACTTTCAGCACTCAATCCGACATTGCAAAAAATCTCAAACGGAAAATTGGCCAAGTTAATTCGTGGGTCACCATGAGTCGTGAAATACAATCGACTAAAATTCAGAAAAAAGAAATTAGGAGCGACACACATCTGTCATTTCTTTCAAACCATATATCTTCACTGCTAGACGACTCGCATTCTAATGAAGAAGGCTGTATGAGGGCATGTCTTCGATCCGTCTAATTTCCTCAATGAGCAGTTCCCGTTCTAAGTGACGACGCGTGGATTTCATCACTGTCTGAAGAGATTTAAAACAAAACAGCATGAAAATAAATTTCCTAAAAAACTGGAGACAATGGGGGTTTCTTTTGTTGTTTAAATGGGAGCTCAGTTACCAAGTATACATACATTGAAATCCATGTAGGAGGCATGCATGTCAAGCCATTGCTGATCCATGACTTTAAATGTTATACAGTAGAGGATATCAAATGCCAGTTCATTTGCTGTCATGGCAACAAATTAGAATTCATAAGTTATACTGTGTATCCTATAAGCAACACTTGGAGTTTAATTACACAAGAATACACCAGAAAACTGAAAATATGTTAAAATTACCTGAGAGTAACTTGCAGAAAACAGCACCCATCATAGTCCTTGGTTTTACTGCAGCATAAGTAAATAATTGATGTGATGCATTCTAATTTTATTAATAATAAGCAGTCTGACAAACACATACTCTTTCAAACAAACTTTCAGACTGCTTTCTTATTAATCGAACTGTCTCAATTTTTTATTTACTAATTTTTTTTCGAATTCTTGTTTTGCTGCTTACCCATATCCTCAGTTATTGGTAAATTTAGAGAAGACAGAAAGATCTTGAATCTCATTTTTAAAATGCAACCAACAATAGCAGAAATAAGACTATAGTAATACATGGTTGATCAAAACATTTGCACGAATAACACTCTGGCACAAAAAGGTCCCTTATATGAAACCTTGAACAACCATCAACAAAATCCACAATTACATTCCAAGATCATTAAGGTGATTGGTTGTTGACAAGAGAAAATTGCAGTTCATGTGCTTAATATGACATGCTATTTCAATTAATAGCAAAAACAAACCTGCTTCAAGATCAAGCATCTGAATGAGCATGAATGTGATGTTCACACCAGCTACTGCAAATGGGTATTCCCACAACGCTCGATTGCCTTCCCGTTTCCTGAGAAGATCCTCAAAGGATTCCTGCACGCAGAGGTTTGGTTGTTAAGAATTTCTCATACGAAAAGTACGAGTAAAAGATGCTGGAACTAATAAAAAGAAATTTTAAGTATTTCTTTTTCCTACAACCAATATATAGAAAACAAAAATCCCAGTCGCACAATGAAAAAGGTCAACTGTAAATATCTATATACGCCAACTTGTTATTCACTGGATGTCTGGATCCTATCAGTTCCTAACTAATTAAGTTACTATAGATGAGCAATCACAAAAGAAGCTCATTGATTTATAACCAAGATAAATGAAAGCTAAGAAATTTGTTTGCCAGAATATCATAAATTAGCAAGTCTTATTCCACTAGAATAGATTTGTTACCATTATCGTCATTAACCACACACATGTAGCGTGTAATTGGCTGTGTATTCTCACTGAAAATCCTTTCTTCATGAAGAACATAAATGCTTGAAGATATCATTTTTATTAAAAGAATTGCCAGATATGAACCAATCAACCAAACGATTGAGGACATTAGATACAATTCTAAATGTCACAAAATCCTAAACGCTGCTTTTAGCAAGATATGAAGAGATACGCTTCTCTTAGCAAGAGAAGAGATCACCTAGATTTATTCTTCCAGCAAACATAATACATGTGGTGAGCGCGAAGATTGTACAAAAAGTAACTCCGATTTTTAAAGGCAAAATGAGAGCCTGCCTCCTACAAATCTAGCCAAGTAGACGATAAAAGACACTGAAATCTTTATATTGGTTGCTTTCTCACTTCTCAACTATTTCTAACGAGCTTGACAACACCATTATGACTGAGATTCTGAGAACATAAAGACAGTACCACTGTGATCATTGGCTGGTGAAAAGTTCTTTACTTCAAAAATTTTATCATGTTTGCCAGTCAATATTAAGTTTAATCATCTGTTAGTCGGCTGGTCACATGAAGGTTAGTGGGAGATTCTGTAGTACCGCAGGAACCAATCTTTTGTACTTTTTTTTTAAAATTCTGAATAAGCTTACTTCGTGAACAAAAGGTGAAGAGGACCTCAACAAAACCTACAGAGTGTGTATCTAGGAAACACTAGCCTCCCTTTTTGGCAAATCTCTTTTCTGCCCCTACGCAATGAAAAGACTGACACTGGGTATTAGTTACAAAACAACTTTCTATTGAAAATGCCATATTCAATAACTCACTCTAATGAGAAGGCTTACAACCAAATTCATTTCAGCCCTGAGATTGGTACTAAGTGAAACTCCAAATTTTTAACCATTTTACATAGAGCTTCCACATGGCTAATATGATTACCTTTGCATAGGTTCAGTCGCCTTTGCTCAACTTCTACTTACGTTACGAAACAAAAGTGGGAAAAAAATAAAACATTAGATAGGAGTTGTTCACCAAGAATAAGGCGGTCATGCATGACACTTAACTATCAATTCTGGCTAGTTTCAAGCAAGCATGTCTTTCATAAAGCTCCACTAAGTCTAGCAAGTATCAATAAAATGCATGCTAAAATCAGGCGGTGGTCCTCAAGGTTGATTATTCAGTTTTCAGCATTTAATACTCAAAAACCCCATAATCTTTGGGTGTCATTGGGGTATTATATAATAAATGAACTACAGCATATTAATTAAGGAACACCATGAGCATGTGTCTATTTGGTCTTACAATGAAATGAAACATAAATTAAATGCAGCATACCTTGGCAAAATATAAGCATCAAGATACAGTAAGGGGGAGGAAAGACGAAAGAAACCATACCGGATAGGTCCTTGCAAAGAACAATAAATTCTCCAGAGATATGAAACCACCACCTCTACCAGAAAAAACAAACGCGTACAAAGCATATTATTAGTTTGTGAAGTAAATGAGCACAGGCCATGAGATAGACCAAGGAACACTATTTTACCTGAAGTCTGTTGATGGATCTTTTCCCTGCCAACCCATTTCCTTCCACTGCTCAGATATCAATCCATGGAGCTCCTCTTCAGGAAAAGAAACATCCCATAATGCTCGTAAAGATTCCTAAAACAATGAAAGAAATTATAATCAAAAGCAAATACTTTGCCAGTTGCACGCTTGACTGTACAAAACTACCACATACAAAAAAGGACACCACAAATTAACTTGTCGTATCAGTCAGTCAAAAAAGCACATGCCCATTTAAAAGTTAACGCTTGTTACAGAATCCAATATCATACAACATCAAACAGAGAAATATAAAAACCTGAGATGCAAGTGACATGACTAGACAACATATTATGAGCATTTTTTCACTGATCGAGGAACTACTTGTAATTAAAATCACAGGCGGTTTCTGATAACTATCAAAATCTCTCCTTATTCCTTACTCATTCGTATTTCTCCTGTGTCAACCGTATTTCATTTGACAACACAATATTAGATGGTCGGGGACAACAAACAAACTTTTAACAAAAGTTTACTGTGTTATGGTGTCCTTCATTCACAATGTTACATTGGGCAACAAGAACCAACTTAAAGTTCACCTGTCCTTGTCATTGACCAAGGCACCTATTGGCAGCCTTGCAGTCTCAGTAAAGCATCTTGACCTTTTATTCTGATTTGAGCTTCCCGTTTCCAAATAAAAGTGTAAAACCACTATTACTCGAGTAAATGAGGGCAATTTTAAAGCATAATAGGTAAGAAGGATTCTAAAAAGGAACTAAAAAAATGAACACCTATTCTGATCCATACGACATGTTTACAGAATTAACTTATACATCACAGCCTATACTACCAAAGCCAGAAAAATGAAGAGGTTATCAAAGGGTCATCAAAATGAAGTTCCAGAACATAATTTTAAAAAGGCACCTGGTGCTCTGGATTCGAGCCATCATAAGCAACTTCAACACGTCGTTGTAACTTTTGCAAACATACCTCCTGAAACAACAAAAGCCCGAGAAAAATTCACACATCATAATTAGTGTCAAAAACCATTTTCCTCGATGGGAAGATAGTTTAATTAAAATTAATTTAAAAAAGGGTTCACGAAAATTATGCAAAGAAAAACAGAAACAAAAAGGAAAGTAGGACACCCAAAACAATAAAAGAACTGGGTTAAACCACCAACAGAAATCAAAGCACTAATATCCTCTATACCCCTAGTACCCAGTAAAGGTTTCCATGTACCAAATGATTATGCTCGAATGGACTTTAACAGACGCACATTTGATAATCTTATATGTTCATAAACTAAAAAAACGAGATGGATAATGCCATTGCTTCTATTATCGTCTAAAAGTTGACGGAGAACGCAGTCCAGCTTCCACTTTGAACTTATGAGAAGGACAATGATATTTCTGATAGCACAACACCATTATAATTAGAATCATTTTGGGCCTGATTCCTACAAGTCATTAGAAATAAAGAAGGATGTGACTCAGATCTAATGTTTCAATGCAACTCAGTTATGTGCTTGTGTGTCTGGGAGTGGTCTTCAATAAGCAGCATAATAGTCAAACCATAACGTAATGATTTTTTTTCCTAAATGCAACACATGCTTCCCAGGATTCAAAGAATTAAACGTCACAAAATACAAATTTATCCGCCACAAAAGAATATTAAGGGTAAGTGAAAATGTTGTTAATGCTATTACCATTGACCAAATGAAACACTACTTTGATCAGCTCTTCCACACAGGATATTCAGAAAATCTTTAACAATCACCTGAGGATGCTAACTTATTTGCAATTCTAGTTTGGATATGGCTTTCAATATCTATATTTAAAAGTTTTCAATCCTCTAAGATATGTTAAAAGTAAACCAACATGACTCCCAAGGTTTATAAAAACAGCATAAGAGCCTCGAGGCGCTAGGCCTCCTAGAAGCTTAAAGGCACGCCTCAGAGGCTTATTGAGGCAAAAATGTGAAGCATCTGGTTGAAATATAGATTTTACCGGTTTAAGATAAGAACTATCAAGTGCAACAGGGGTTTCCTATTGTGTACCCCAATTCCAGAGCTTCCAGAATTATTGTTAAGAAATTCAATTTTTCAATGTTTTCATTTTATTTACCAAATGACGACGTTAATTGTCTGACATATATGACTTGGCAAAACAGTACAAAAAAGTTGGAAAAAAAAAGAAGGTAAATATTTGAAAGCTAAAGAAGAATTACCTGAATCGGCGTCAAATCAAATGATGGACGAGCGTCACTCTCTCTAGTCTGAACGCAAACGCAAGAAAGTCCCTTACCAATCCATGCCGCTGATCCTGCCACAACCTCAGCTGTAACAATATATCGCCAACCATTGAAATCTGAGTGTCTATATCTTCAGATTCCAACATAAGGCAAACACACATAGCTTTTTATAGATACTAAGAAATCAACCCTCTTTTTAAGTTCCCCGAAAAGGTGCACGGAAAACGTACAGGTTATGTGCAGTGCGTACAACTATTTGTAGGCAATTAATCCTAATAAAAAGCAATTTACTGAACCAACGAAAAGCAATAGATATTGTAGCGTATAATCAAGTTGATCACCCCACTTGTGACATTGCTGGTTTAGTCACAAACTATTGACAAGTCAAGTAACAATCTCCCGCCTATGCTATATTGATAGTTGCAGACCAGGTCAACAACACCAGGGAAGCATGTTCAAACTCATTTTACTCTTGTACTCACCAAAAACAACCCACTTTTTGACATCTAGAATAGTTTTAGTGAGTAAGTATTCCAAACAGGTGAGTTTTCTCTGATGTCAAAAGGCGATGTTTTCGGTGAAGACAAGAGGTAATCTAGGTTAAACCTCTGTTTCAGGATGCAGATAGAATAATCCCTTAGTTTTTATCCTGTTCATATCTAAAGTAGTGTTCGTATATTTCTTCCTATAGTATTACATATTACTCCCTGTGAATCTATTTTGCATTAGGTCATGAGAGACAGGAAAATGGCAACAAAGTGATACACTCCAAATTACTAGAACATAATGAGCCAAATCCACACATCAACAAAGCATAATTTTACAAAAATACACCAGCAACATACTGATGGAACATTGACAACCATCCTTACATCAGCAATGCCCGGTGGAATGGCGCAAATGGAATGCAAACTAGCAAAAGAAAAATGCTAATGGAACTTTTATTTTCAAAAGAAAACAAAATTGAAAACAGAATCTATGACCCACATTACATTTTCGTCCGTGATACATTAAACATGTATAACATTATTTTTGAAATGTCAAATATCATACCCACAACATCACTATCATGACTTTTGATTAAAGTCAAAACACATATTCCAAACTGGTGACTTATCAATTATTAATTAACAATACTTGAATTGCACATATATTTTTATAGTGTAGCAGAAAAACCAAAACAAAAGAAAAGATTACCAGAATTGGAATGATGGCCATAATTACGTTCCAAACCTTGAGAAATCCTTCTAACAGCTACAAACGAACCACCACGATCTACCATTTTATTCTACTACTACTTAGTAAACCATATTATTATTATTCTTACAAATCCTAATTTTCTATCTCCCTTCAAACTAGCCTAATATCAAGGAATTTCAACCGTCTTTAAAAAAAAATCAATCTATAACAACAACATTGTTTAAAAGTAACGATTTCGAACACAGAATCATATGAAAAGAAGCTTGATGATCAAGAACGAAGAGAAATGAGGATAATATTTGAAGACTGTTTTTATTATTATATATATATATAGAGAGAGAGAATCTAGGGTTTAATATGTAAGAAGAAGAAGAAGAAAAATGAGAAATGAGGATTGGTTTGGTTTTTTGGTTGTGGAGGAGAGGAAATGAAATGGTGAGTTGTTTGTTTCTTGTTATTTATAGTAGGTGATGAATGAAAGAATAAAAGGCAAGTTTCTTTTGGGAATGTTACGTCTGTCGTCGTGTGTGTGTATACGTGTCCGCTATTTTCTGAAATAAAATATTTGGAGATTAAATGTCTTAATCATGTTTATCACTTACAATTTGCTATTTGGGGAGAGGACCTTTGCTACTTTGGATGAGTCAATGAACGGAATTTTTGTTCAGAGAAGCTAGATTTGCTGCGTACTTACTGCTTATTATCTTATTCCTAGAGAGTAGAGACGTTGAATGTTGTTATTCCTTTTGTGTTATGTGCAAAGAGCCAAAGAGTGATGTATACTGTATAGTACTGATTTGGACTGCGTGTGTCATGTGTGTGACAGTGTACGTTAATATATACTTTAAATTGAGGTGAGACTTGAGAGAAGCTTTTTGAACTCCATTAGTCAAACAGCCACATGAATACTACTTTAAACTTCACTAATCACTAGCTTACAATTAAGACCAAAAGTATAACCATTTTATTGGGGGTAAGGATTAGATAAAGCATTTATGTACCATGAGTCCATGAGTCCATGAGTCACCACGTGAGCGTGCTTGGTTTTTCATGTGGCTGCCTGTTCAGATGTCTCACAGTCTATGTATATTTTCTTTTTCTTCTTCTTCTTTTTTTTCCTGATAATAACAGTTTTTGTATCTTTTTTAGGCTTTATACCCAGTTCTTCGGCATTGACACTTGAACAGTAAACTTCATTATCAAATTTTTCTAGAGAACTGAACGGCTATTGTCCAGGCAATAATTGCCACAGTAGTTGGACTTTTGCACTCATTTCTTGAAGAGGCTATTTTGTGTTTACAGAATTTTCATATAAATTTAGTTTTTACCAAAAATATTTTCTAGTAATACATTTCAGTGCGAGTTAGTTCTAAAATTGTATTACACTATAGTATTATACTCAAACAAAGTGAAGGACAGAGGAGGACCACAAATCCACAATGCATACATGAACATGAGCAAAGTTTATGGAATTCTATAGCAGCAACAAGCTATTCGGTTAGTGTTACCAAACTTTTGGCCCATGACGCCTCTGATCTGTTACGTCTTCAAAAGTTATTTCCTCTTTTGGTGCAAACACAATATACAAATCAGAAATGCTATTGAAAAGGCTTGGTCTAATTTCAATAGGTTTTAGTTAATTGTTAATATGGCCTGGAATACGAATTGGCCAATTCACCTACGCAGCACAAAATAGATAATAGAATGGCTCAAAATGGCCATTTAATATTGTCTGGGAATAATACGATTGCAAATAATATTGTTCTACATTACTTGGCAGAGCGCCAGACACTACGTTTTTGTGTGTGGCCCCATTGAAAGGGTTTGCAATCTCAGTGTTCCCGCCCTCCTGGGTCTGGGAATGCATGCGAGCAGTCGTGAGAAAGCCTCACATGGCTTGCTTTTGACGCATGTGGTTATGTGGAGTACTGGAGTTGTGGTCCATAAGTCCATTTCCGAAGAAAGTGAAAGTTGTTTTAGTGCAACACTCACATCCATATACGACCTGCTAGTTAACAGAATATTGACCTAGTTTTCAATCCCATGATCCCATCCATTTCAAGTTCGTTGGCCGTTGCCAATAATTTTGGGGAGTAGCGGCCGAAATGCATGACGTGCTTAACGTTATAGCGTAATCAGTTGAAGACCATTCCAATATGATGGATTAGCGATTTAGCGTGAGTTTCCTGTATATGTGGTTGTAACATGGCACTTGGGCGCTTGGACACTGTAGCGACCCAATTTATGATGGCCGGTGGTCCGGCGGATGATGGATCTAGAAAGAGGATATACAGTGGGGTGGGAGGTATTCTAGAAGGGCCGCGGACATAGGACTCGAGCATGAAGCCTGAGAACCAAGAATCGACAGTGGAAAGCCGCGACTTGAAGGGATAGCTGACCTGGAGTTGTACCATCGGGACACGTGCCCAACAGGTGCAAGGGGAAAACCCTAGGGTCGTACGGGAACCCTCCACACGGCAATCGATGGACCGAGAGATAGAGGGACAGGTGGAGGGCCTAAGAGAGAGGTGAGAGATTATAAATAGAACAGGAGAGGAGGAGAGAAAGATATGTCATAACATTTGGCGCCGTCTGTGGGGAACGAGAGTGAAAAATAGTGAGATGACGATAAAAAGAAGAGTGGATTGACCTAAAAAGATGACGATGGCCGAGATGGATGTGGAGTCAGTAAGGAGTGAAAGGGAAGAGCAAGGTAGGGAAGAGACAGTAATGTCAAAGGCGGAGGAAACAAGGTTGTTGCATGAGGAGATAGTAAGATTGAGGGAAGAAAATGAGGGGTTAAGGAGAGAGAAAGAGACAATAGAGGAGTCGGAAAGGGAGGTGGGCCGGGAGAGAGAGAGAGAGGGGGAGGCAGGAGACGGAAGAAGAGGCGGTGGTGGGGCTCACCAAGGAGCAAGTCGAGAAATGATTTGCCGATCCGAAAGCTAGTCCGGAGCAGGCAAGGGCATGGGAGGTGCGGCAAGTCGGTGGTGGCGGGGGTTGAACCATGAACCCATTTGGGCGACGCTGATCCGGAAGTCGGAGGTGCCGAAGAGATTCAACCAGCCAAGGTTTGAGAGGTATGATGGGACTGAAGACCCCGCGGACCATATTCATCACTTCCGGCAGCAGATGCCATTGTGGCAGGAGCCACAGTATGACGGTCTGGGATGTATGATGTTCCCGGCAAGCTTAAAAAGGGGAGCATCTGACTGGTATTACATATTACCTTCTAAGAGTATTAATAGCTTTCAGGAGTTGGAGCAGGCGTTCATTGACCATTTTATACACCAGAAGAAGCGTGTTGTGGACATTGCAGCCTTGTTCAATGTAAGACAAAGGTCTGCTGAATCGGTGAGGGACTTCTTGTGTAGATTCAAGGCGGAGACCTTGAAAGTGGAGAATCTGGACGAAAGGACGGTAGTGATAGCTTTCGAGAGAGGATTGCGCTCGGGAACGAGGGTACATGAGTCGGTAGCCAAGAATGAAATTGCAACATTACAAGATTTATACCCGAGGGTGGAGAAGTACATCAGGTATGAAGACACCATGTAGAAGGAGGTGAGAAGGCCAGGGAAGGCGGTATTATCGCTGGAAAAAGGCGAGGGATGTCGGCGATATGAGTCCTCGGACAAAGGAGGCAGCGGATACCGAGGATATTCGTCACGACCCGAGAGGAGCAGAGAAGAGGCTAGGAGGGAGAGTCGAGACAAAAAGTCCTATCGCGAGGTAGAACAAGTGCCACTGAACAAGTCGTTGAGTGAGATACTACCGTTGATTTAGAATTTGCAGGGGTATGAGGGTCCGCGAACCAAACCAGTGGAGGTACAAGGCAGACCCTATTGCGCCTATCATCAAATACATAACCATGAGACGGACGGCTGCTACACGTTGAGATGGTTGATTCAGAGGATGATAGAAAAGGGGTTGTTGAAGGAGTTTATAACAGAAGAGGAAAAAGTAAAGCAAGCACCGACCCAGGGGAGGATATTGGGGATGATCAACGTAATCTTCAGTGGAGAGATATTGAGCCACAATGCACACCGAGACAAGATACGGCGGGCGGCGAGCATACAGCAGGTCCACGAATTAGTAGGACATTCACGAGCGACCTCCTGGTTCGCGAATGGAAGGGGAAGCATAATGTTCACCGACGCAGACCTTCAGGCCATCGATTCCCCGCATGAGGATGCATTGGTGATTCACAGTGGCAATGGGAAATTACATGGTAAAGAGGGTGTTAGTGGACTGCGGCAGTGCGGTAGATTTACTGTTTAGAGGGACAATGGAGGAAATGAAGATAGAAAGGAAGCAGTTGAGGCCCTCGCCGACAAATTTGTATGGGTTCAATGGAAGCATGACGGAACTTTTAGGGGAGCTTCTGCTCCCAGTGACCACGGGACCAGTTATAGTGTTCTCGAGGTTCAAAGTGGTGGATGCGGACTCGCAATACAATGACATCCTGGGAAGGAGGTGGATTCACGAGATGAAAGCAGTCCCTTCTACATACTACCAAGTGATCCGATTCCCTACTCCTACCGGGGTATATGAGGTCCGCAGGGATCAAGTGACAACCAAAAGCAGTCACCAGAGTACAGTGAAGAGATTGATCCGCGGATCGAGGGAGGAAAAGACAGCGTTCGGGGAAAGAGGCGGCATAGCAATTACAATACACCGTCGGGGAGGGGTCGGCGTAGTCAACAGAGGGACTGAAGACCTTGGATGAGATAGAAGTAGTGAATTTAGGGGAAGGCGACGAGGAGAAGTTCACATCAGTAGGTTCCAGTTTGTCTGAGGAATGGAAGGTTAAGTTAGTACAGTTTTTGTTTGCCAATAAAGATGTGTTTGCATGGACGATTGAGGAGGTCACCGGATTAGACCCAGAATTCGCATGTCATAAGTTACATATGAGGGAAGACATTAAGCCAATAAGACAGAAGATGCGAGGCATTAGACCGAAGTATGCCAAAAGAATTCGCGAGGAGGTCACCAAGTTGAAGGGGGTAGGTATAATACGAGAGGTGTCGTTTACCGACTGGTTGTCAAATGTGGTCGCGGTGCCTAAGAAGAATGGCAAGGTACGTATGTGACTTCACTGACGTGAATTCAGAATGTCCTAAAGACAGCTACCCCCTTGCCGAGTAGACGAGCTGGTGGATAGAACCGCAGGGTTTAAAATATTTTCTTTCATGGACGCATCAATGGGATATAACCAGGTCGCCATATATGGGCGGATCGGGGGAGAAAACGACGCCGTGGTAGAAAAGCGGTACATATTGCTATACGAGAATGCCGTTTGGATTGAAGAACACCGGGGCTACATTTCAGCTGCTAGGGGAGAAAATGTTTGAAAACAAGATCCGGAAGGGGATTGAGATTTACATAGACGACATGGTGAAGAAGAGTATGTCAGAGGAAGAACATTTAGAGGGTTTGAAAGAGACGTTCAACATACTGCGGTCATTAAATTTAAAGCTTAACCCAGAGAAGTGTACGTTCGGCGTTACTACGGGGAAGTTTCTGGGGTACATAATTACTTACCGGGGAATAGAGGCCAATCCCGAGCAGATAAGAGCCTTAGTGGAGATGTCGTCACCTCAGGACGTCAAAGAGGTGCAGAGACTTGCGGGAAGGGTCGCGGCTTTGAATAAGTTCATCTCAAAGTCGTCGGACAAGTGTAGGCCATTGTATCGGTTGCTGAGAAACACTCCGGATTTTGAATGGACCGTGGAATGCGAGGAGGCGTTCAAGGAGTTGAAGAGTTATCTAGGTAAGGCCCCTCTGCTGTCGCGGCCAGAACAGGGAGAAAAACTATACTTGTATTTAGAGGTCATGGAGTATGCAATTAGCTCAGTGCTAGTCAAAATTGTGGGTAAGTTAGAAAAGCCGGTGTACTTCCAAAGTAAAACATTGCTGGATGCCGAGACCCGATATAGTAGAGTCGAAAAGTATGCCTTGGCATTGGTGTTCTCTGCCTTGAAGTTGAAACCATACTTAAGCACACTCAGTAGTGGTGGTGACAAATCTGCCTTTAAAGCAAGCATTGAAAGCAAAAAAATCTGGGAGAATGCTGAAATGGGCAGTAATGTTGAGTTCTTACGAGAAACAATATCAGATCAGGACAACGGAGAAGGCGCAGGTGGTGGCAGAATTCTTAGCAAAGTTTCCAGCGGAGGATCCCACCTGGGGAGAAGAGATGATCATGGAGCAAAAGAAAATCATTGAGCAGGACTAGTTGGACCCCTGGGATTGGAGAAATGGGTGGAGAGTATTCACTGACGGGTCAGCCACAGACGCTTACAGTAGGATAGGAGTGGTATTGGTCACGCCGGAGAACAACAGAATGGAGTTAACCATGAAGTTAGGGTTCGCGACATCCAATAATGAGGCAGAGTATGAGGCGGTAATAGCGGGTATGAGAATGGCAGAGGATGTGGGGATAAAAGAGCAGACAGTGTATTCGGACTCGAATTTGGTAGTGTGCCAGACAAATGTGGGGTTTGCCGTGTGATGCCCGCGGATGGTAAAATATTTGAAAGTGCTGCAAAAGAGGGCCGCCAGGTTTGCAAAGATCAAGTTCATACATCTGGGTCGCGGCGAGAATAGACATGCCAATGCCTTAACATACGTGGCTGCTGCAATTCTTGAGTCTGGAGAGAGAGTGATAAAAATAAAGCGACTGGAGAAACCCAGTACAGAGGAAGTGGAAGAGGAAGGGGCGGAGATATGTCAGGCCGAGGAGGAAGAGGGGGGTTGGATTAAGCCCATCAAGAGTTTTTTGTCTGGGACGTGGTGACATATATAAAAGGAGAAAAAGAGATTGGAGCAGACTTCTCTGATGTACGTACTAATAGAAGGAGAGTTGTATCGAAAGAATTTTAATGGGCCTTTGTTGAAGTGTCTCGGGCCGAAGTTGGCCATAGAGGTGCTGGCGGAGTTACATGGGGGAGACTATGGAAGTCATTCAGCGGGCAGAACAACGGCGCACAGATTGATAACGCAGGGCTAATTTTGGCCACACATGAAGAGGGATGCCGTGAACTACGCTAAGCGGTGTGAAAAGTGTCAGAGATTTGCTCAGATGATCTTTGCGCTAGCAGAACCACTACATAGTGTGTCTAGTCCGTGGTCCTTCGCAATGTGGGCAATGGGTATAGTGGGTACGCTACCCATGGCTAGCGGAAAAAAGAGATTCATGTTGGCGGCCACAGACTATTTCACCAAATGGATCGAGGTAGTAACCCTGTAATAGGTCAAGGAATTATATGATCAAATTCTTATGGGAGAATATCATCTGTAGATTTGGGTTGCCGTATATTATCATTGCGGACAATGGAACCCAGTTCACCGAATCCAAAGTGCAGGCGTTCTTATAAGCATACAAGGTGAAGCAGAATCTTCTAACAAGACCATTATGAACAATCTCAAAAGGAAGCTAGAGGATAAGAAAGGCGTGTGGGCAGATGAGCTAAGTCATGTTCTCTGGGCATACAGGACAATGCCTCGAACGTCAACCGGGGAAACTCCCTTCTCTTTAGCTTATGGAGTCGAGGCCGTGATTCCCTCGGAAATGGTGGCAGCCACAATACGGACAAGAGCGGTGGAAATGGGACTGAATGAGAGCATACTGGCAGTAGATATGACTTTAGCAGAAGAGAGAAGAGACGCGGCGCGAATCAGACTAGAGGAATATCACCGAGGCCTTCAGAGACGGTATAACAAGTGACTTAAGCCGCAACAGTTCAGAATATGGGATTCCGTGCTGCGACAAGTGACACACAGTACCAAGAGAGAGAATGATGGAAAGCTGGGTCCGAATTGGGAGGGGCCCTATACAGTGGTTGACGTAGGAGGAGCTGACACTTAGAAGTTGCGGACAGCGGAGGGAAAAGTGCTAGAAAAGTCATGGAATGTGAGAATATTAAAAAAATTCTACGTTTGAATGTAATGAAAATCCAGAACGACACACTGGAGCTGTTTGTAAATATATAATACAATGACACTTTTGGAGAGTAAATTTTGCCCTTATGCATAAATTTAGCAGTCAGGCTAAACACGGTTTGAGGGAAAGAGATGTTCAAGGACGAGAGGTCCACATCAAATTAGAGCCGCAGATCAGGGAGAGCCATCCGCGGAAGAAAGGCATACGCTGCACCCGGGGGCAAAGAGAGAAGCCCAGTAGTTGGCGAAGCCACTCCGAAAGAGAGGCCGCAGGGGGATGAGCCCTTGCAGACAAACTGTTCAAATCGTGTCCACGGCAGGTTGAGCTGCCCCAACGGACCTCGTAGTCTATGAGTGCCTGCGAAGTGAAATGAGATATTCGCGGATGAGAGGCCTGAGTCACACATGGGGGCAAGAAGAGAGAAGGCCCCAATGTAGACACTGACAAGTGGAGAGAGAGTAGAGATGGAAAGGGATGAATAGCAGCATTTCAGGCAAAACAATAATTAAAACAAATGGACCATACATATAATGCGGGGGAGTAAGACAGTTCCAAACCAAATAAACACACAAGGGAAAAATAACAATGGCACACTTAGTCGGGTAAGTTAGTTACTAAACAACTAGCAAAATGACAGATAGCCAACATGGGGGCTAGTCTAAGTTCGGCAATAGGTCTTCAACGAGGGTTGAATGTTTGAGAGCACTCGAGGCTTGGCCCGGAGAGGTGGCCTCACAAACAGGGTCTTCGGGCAGCGGATTGAAAGTAGCAACATCAACTGAGTCAGAAACAGTCTGGTCCGTGGCAACTGGGACCGTGACAACCGGGTCTTCTGACATGGGAGAGGGAGGTTTTTCTGGGAGGAGTCGGCCTTCTTTGATCAAATGTGCATGTTTGTCAGCGAGCTTCTTGGCCACACGCTTGTCGACTTGAGCTTTGAAGCTTATCCGCAGCTACTCCATGTCTTGAGTGTGTTGCAGAAGGAGGGCGGTGGTATTCTCGGTATCTTGGAGGACAAGGGCTTCCCATTGCTTGCTCAAGCGGTCATTCACTCCGTCTATGAAGTCCTGATGTGAAGCTTCGGTAGTCCTTAATTCATCTTCAGCTCAAAGTTTGGCCATGTTTGTAGCTGCTAGATCGGCTTGAAGGCAGGCACAGGTGGCCTTCAGTCCATTGGGACCGCCAACCTCCTTCTCTAGAGATTCCACAGTATTCAGGGAGGAGAAAAGGCCGCGGATCATGTAGGACATGTCCAAGCTCACCTAGCAATGAAGGAGCAATCAGAACAATAGATAAAGTAGAGAGTGGAAGGTGGGGAAAGAGGGACATACCTTCTCCCAGCCGGCATAGAGGGAGGTACGATGCTGTTTAAAGGTCCCAATATCTGCATAAGCCAGGTCATGGGGGAGATGGGAACCATAGAACATGGCTAAGGCCACAACAGGATTCTCCAGAGCAGAGTCCTCCACATTGACAGAATGGCCGCGCACCTTGAAGGTGGGGCAGAAAATTTCTGGAGCCGCGGACCTTGGGAGAGATCGAGCAGTTTCCTTGCTAGGGTGCTGCATCTGGGAAGAGGGGTGAGACACCGCGGAAGGTCTTGCAGGAGGAGAGGATCTGCTGCGCTTGTGTGGGGGCTCTTCAGATGAGGGATCCGTGGACATGAGGGGGCCAGTTGAGGCCGGGACAGTTTGAGAGGTGAGAACTTCTGTTACTTCATCGTCAGAGTCACTGTCATATAACTTAATCTTGGTGACATCCGTGGGGAAGGCGGGGAGTCTGGCAGGAGGGGAAGTTGGAGGAATATATTGATCTTCCCAGTCAACAAGGGAGCGGAAGGAAGAGGGGGTATATCGGCAAGATTGAGAAGGAAGGTCAGCAGTGGATTTTCTGACTATCTCCGCTAGAGCACAAGCCTAGGCCTGAGACTTGGTTGTTTTACGAATGAAGCCGCGACTGTGAGGCTTACTCTTGGGAGGATCAGACGCAGATGGTGGAGGAGGTGAAGGCCGAGGCTTTCGTTCTTTGGGGGGCGGTGGACGATAGAATGGAGCAGAGTATTTATCCAAAGTATGCAGAGTGGGGTCTGTCAATAAGGGGGTTCTGTGGGAGGGATCTATGCCGAGAACTTCAGCTTGAGAAGAGCCCAGGTTGCGAATCTGCTCAAAGACCGCGGACTTCACGCCGGTATAAAAGTGGGATTTCAAGTCGGTCCTCCAACCTGTGTAATAGAGAAATAAAGATAATGAGTGAGTCCGCGGCACAGTCGACATAAGAAAGAGATGTAGTAAATCGAACTCACCGCGAGGCAGGAAAGTGAGATGATTGAGAGTCACTTTAGAGGGTATATCTGTGGACAGGAAATTACCGGAGACATACAGGGGGGTAGTGGTGCCAAGTTTTGTCCGAGGTGGTGAGTTTGAGGACAAATGACTGTTTACCGGGAAGGACACAGAAGGACTGGTATCCTACGCTCACGTCTTTGGTACTTTTGCGTATATAGTAATGAGAAATTATGTTGTGGAGGACTATTTGGGGATCATGGTGGTGGTTGTAATGGTTCGCGGCAAGGGGGAATGTTGAAATGGTTGCATACTTCGACATCTAGTAGAGACAGCGGCAGCTGCAAGCCAGAGACAATTTGACCAACCGTGGCCACGAGACATCGAGGTCTGGGGGGAACTAAATGGGGAAAGTGAGTCACGTCAGGCACGTGCTCAAGGAGGATGTCATCTTGTATACCATAGCCAACCCTAATCGCTTCTAGGTTAGGTCGATGGGAGCGTGGGGGAGGCGGTGGAAGTTTGAAAGGCCTCCCAGTTGTGGAGGGGGCCGCGGTGGGATCTGACGGAGGAGAGGACACCTCCGCATATGATCGCGAGGAAGTCGGACCCTCTGATTGGGAATCCGATATTGGGAGAGAGTTAAGGAAGATGAACAGTTCATGAAAAGAAATGCAAAAGAGAAGAGGAAAGACTACCAACCTGATGCGTCAACCCAACATAAAGAACGAGCGTCTGAGCAAGCAAGGTATAGAGAAAGGAAGGGGGAGAAGAAATCTAAAAAGGGAAAGGGCTGAATGCAAGGATGAGAGAGGGTAGTGAAGGAAGAGAGTAGGGAGTTAAAAATGGCGTCTAGTGAGAAAGAAGAAGGAGAGTGAGAAGTAAATGAGGAGGAGAGAGAGAGCGAGTGGAATTTGAAGTACGAGGGGGCTAAAAGGGTAAACGAATGGGAGAGGAAACCAAGGAGCCGTCAGTTGAACCAGAGGATCGCGACACGTGGAGGAACGGGAAACGAGGCGATCTGAACCAAGCACGCGTGGGACACGTGTACTAATAATAAGGAAGCGTGAAACATAAGCCAAGAGAAAAGGTGGGCATAAATGAGTTCTCGAGTCCACGAACATTCAGGAGGTTCGCGGACTCGAGAGGGGGCATTGTAGCGACCCAATTTATGATGGCCGGTGGTCCGGCGGATGATGGAACCAGAAAGAGGACATACGGTGGGGTGGGAGGCATTCTAGAAGGGCCGCGGACATAGGAGTCGAGCATGAA
Organism: Coptis chinensis; assembly: GCF_015680905.1. Lineage (NCBI taxonomy): Eukaryota > Viridiplantae > Streptophyta > Magnoliopsida > Ranunculales > Ranunculaceae > Coptis > Coptis chinensis. Next base: position 39,517,770 of record NC_141456.1, on the reverse strand, counting down.
GGCTGAGAACCGAGAACCGACAGTGGAAAGCCGCGACTTGAAGGGATAGCTGACCTGGAGTTGTACCATCGGGACACGTTCCCAGCAGGAGCAAGGGAAAAACCTTAGGGTCGTACGGGAACCTTCCACGCGGCAATCGATGGACCAAGAGATGGAGGGACAGGTGGAGGGCCTAAGAGAGAGGTGAGGGATTATAAATAGAACATGAGAGGAGGAGAGAAAGATAGGTCACAACAGACACAGAATTCAATTTTAAAATTTGTCACACAACAAAAATATATGTGATATCAACAAAATAAAAATTGAACTTGCTCCCTATACGTCATTGGTTAAATATTGCTCCAAAGTCCTAACCATTACAACATTGTTTTGTAAAACTCAATTCGAAAAATTGCATTATACCTCTATTGTGTTTATTATTATTTTCTTTCAAATTTCATCATATATTGAGTTGCTGCTTACAACCTACAAGAGCCTCCTCTTTGATATTCTGTTTTTGGCCTTTTGCTTTGGTCTACCTAAGCAATGCAACAACATCTCCGCCAATCTGCCGTCTGAAACTCCTTCACTGGCCTCATAAGCGCCCAAATAACTACAGTCTACAAGATTAAAATGTAAAAACTCTATGGGCAAGGCAACAACACTAAATATATAGTTTAGAACACACAACTTTTTTTCATGCAAGGAGTGCAACCGTTGCGTGAAAGGCACTGACTTTGGACCTAATCAAATCATTCATGCTTACAATCTTGCATTGACTCATGTTGTGACCTAATTCTTTTTCTTAGACTTCCTATTTTTTCCTCCCCCTCTCTTTAGGGTTCCCCCCTTCTTTATACTTGGTTCATCCCCTAGTCTGCGCTCTACCCTTCATCTTCTTTCCATCCCTCGGTTCTGATAAACCCACGTGTCTTCTCTGACTTCGCACACCTGTCTCTCACCTTTTGCGCTATCCCCTCTATTTCTGCCTTAGGCTTGCTGCCTACCCCAGTCCGCGATGACCCATCAGCCCATGGACTTTTTCGAACCTTTGGGCCCAATCATCCCGAATCGGTCTGTAACAGTTGCCCCTTCTTGGGAGCGTGGACCATGCTGGGCTGCGATGCCAAGAACACTGAAATGCTTTTCAACCAACTGACTTTCTTTGTACTGTAGAAGCCAGGTGTCGATTTTTCTTAGGTTGCTTTGAAAAACTCTAGGGACCCGAGCCACCTCTAGTACTTCTTCACTCTAACCTTGCTTCTCTCTTCAATCTTTCTTCCCCTCTCAAACTCCATTAAGTCTCTTCAACCTCTGACCTTTTTCTGCCCCTCTCACCATTTGGTGAACTCTCTTTGTTTGCCGGCGTGGGAATGAAGTTCTTCAAGCCTTCTTAGTTGCTTCAAGGTTAGATCAGCTCCTCTTTCTCCTTTTTATTCTTTTCATTATATTGTTTTAATTTTGCTTTGTCTATTTCATTTTTATCAAAATATCTCTCTCCAAAACCTCATTCTCCATCACCAGCAGCCGTCTTTTTAGTATTGGGCTTTGTATTTGTTAGCCGCCACCTCATTTTTACCCTTTTGTAGTCAATAGGGATGTCAATTAACTAGTTCATGGCAGATCTTTCACCCCTTTCCCTTTTGCAATAAAATCCATCCACTTCAGAACAGTCAGTCCTCGAACCCCCGGCTGCCACCCTTAGACGGCCTGACCTCGAGGCTGTTCGTGTAGCGTTTGAAATCCCTGATGATGTTGGAGTCGAGTTTGTACCCAAGTTAACTTAATTTCCGCACTTAGCCCTTTTTTCAAAAGGGACGGCTGGTAGCTATAGTTGGCCAAATCGCGGCCGGCTTGTGCTTTCCTTTAACTGACCTTGATCGCGAAGTGTGCAATTTCTATCGTATATCCCCTAGTCAAGGGACTGGCAACTTCTGGAGAGTCTTGTTCGCGGCCAATTTTTACAACAAACATAATTCTACTAAAATTAGTTGTCGCGACCTATCTTCAAATTACTATATGAAGAGAACCACCAAAGCTAAGGGCGTCGGCTATCACTATTTTGCTCCCGTTCTGGTAGGAAGTCGTTTATTCTAAATTTCCCTGGCTCTGATAAAGATTGGCAATTATTTCCTTTATATTTGTCTGGCAACTGGAAGTCTGCAGAAGCTGAACCTCGTGTTCGTTTGAATTATTCCAAATTCCGTTTTGGGGGTGAGTTATAACTATACTCCCTTTGTTATTCATAGTTTACCCATGTCTTAGTTTGTTGTTCTTAATTCACAAGTTGGTACGCAGACTCCAAAAGTGGACCAAGTGGGATATCTTCATTGCTACAATGCATCAAGAGATCTAAGGAGTGCTCAGTATCCATTTCTCAGTTTGTCCGCAGATACAGGATATTTTATTCTCTCCGACGATAGTCTATATTGCATTAGGGAGCACAAGCACCCCCTCTACCGTCTTCCATTCCAGTATGTGGCTTCTTGGTGTGAGGTCCCGCCTGAGCATACAACTAAGAGCCGTCAAGCTCCACCCCACAAGAAGATAATAGTGGATAGTGCTTCATGTTCTCACACTGTTTTGTCAGACAGCGAACCCCCTTTTATTCAAACTTTTGCGGCGCTACGTGAGTGGGAAGAACACCCGGCCATAGATCCACACCTGTCTCAGACTAAGACCATGAAGTTTGCCCCAGCTCCCAAGCTTTTCCCCAGTGTTAATCATGACTCAGATAGTGATGATCAAGGGGTTGACGTGGCCCCAAATTTCGCTAAAAGGCCACGAACTGAAGCTAGCTCCTCTCTGGCTCTACTGGATTCTTCTCGCAGAAGCACGTCTCCCCTTCAGCTTCGCGAAAAGGAGAAAGACTCTACAAATAATCGTGGTGGCTATAGAGCTAAAGTTGTCAATGATGCCCACCCTCTTTCTTCTGTCAAACTGCCTACTCGTCCTCTTACTTCTGCAGATTCAGCTTTATAGGACCCTGATGTAGCCTTCACTATGTTTCACGGGGCTCACCTCCTAGCTGATTTGGCTATGCCACTGATGGTCTCACCGCGGACCACTACACTTCTCTCTATCAAAGTCGGGAGCGTGTAAGAATCCTTTTATATTCCTAGTTGGTTAGTTGCATTCCATTCTAGTTTTACTACGAGATTAGTTCAATTTTCTTAATTCATATATTTATATGTAGTATGAACATGAGATATCAAGATGTATTTAGTACACACATTAAGTGCCAAACTCTTAGGACGGATGCCACTTCGCTTTCCATTTCTTTTTGTAGCATGAGAATTGGCTGTTAGCTAGTTGCTTCGTGCTGAAACAGGTGTTGCATGTCAACAATACCCAACACTCAAAAGAGTATTAGTAATCGGATATAACTATGAAGCAACTAGTATTTCTTAAAAATATAAACCAAATCCTTACGACAGACACTTGTGGACTCCAAGTTGATATCCATTTCAAGTCCAAAGTACTTGTACTGCCTTCATCAATGTCACAGAGCTCTTTTCTGTAGTCTGATTTTAGCAAACTCTTTGCAGCACAACTCACCCCATTTTGTTATTTAAACAACCCTCTAGTGTACTGTTACTCATTTCATCACGATCTCCCATCGTTCAAAGACCCTATGATGCCTTCCTTAGTAGGATTATAATTTATAGTATAACCCAATGTGTATATCCGCTATCGTCGGTTCTGACTTCCTTCATTTCATTATACATTCGCATGGTTTTGCTTGCTATTTATGTTAATTTTGCCTGCAGGCATCTCTGGATTCTCTCCACCTTGTTCGTGCTTTCAACCTCTATGCTAGCCAGGGTCGAAGGATGAAGGCGGAGCTCTACGGTGTTGATGGTAAGCCTGGCCTTCGCGCCAAATGTGACCAGCTCCTTGTTGAAAGGGACGCTGCTCGACTCGAGATCGAGACCTTGCGCATTGAAAAGGAAAATCTTTTGAAATCTTAAGATAAAGCATTGAGGAAGTGCCTAAAAGACAGAGAGGTTGAACTTCAGGAGCTGTACTCTAAGGAAATTACTCGTGTCTGCGAAGAGTATCGGAAAGAAGATGAGGAGCACACTACTTTAGCAGTTAAGCAGGTCCGCAAAGGATTAACAGGTCCGAAAAAGTCAGTCCTAGCACCAAGACCCTCTCTTATGGATTCCACTCCGCCATCCCTTGTTGCTATCGAACTTCCTCCAAACCCCTTCGTGATCCCTCAAGAGACATATGATAACACACTTGCGGACTTGTCCACCACGATATATATTGTTCCAGAACCTCTGACCACAGTCAATGATATCCAGGAACCCTTGTCCGTGATGGAGACATGCGAAGCTGACCCTTGTCCGTGATGGAGACATGTGAAGCTGACTCTTGTCCGTGATGCTTATTTTGAATTTTGAGTTCTACTTAGATTGTCTAATTTTGGCCATTGTGTACTTCCTGGTATTCCAGGCATGCCGGTCTCTTTTGCTTGTTTAAGTTTCCACTTTGAACATCTTTAAATGTCTAAGTCTCTTGTTTGCCTATACTTGTTTCCCGCTATGCCCCCTAGTTTTTGTGCGGTTTCTATATGTATGAAACCGGTGAAAACTATGTCACCTACATTTTGTTATTTCTTGCTTTGCTTAATATTAGGCTCATCATGAAGCCCCTTCGATGCACCTAACACTTCGGATGTTCCTGGATCCAAGTGAAATCAGAACTTGCTGCAAAAATTTAGCATCACAGCTATCACAAAGGTTGGAGACTTAGCCTTGGTTTCCACATTTGGTAGTTAGATAACTATCTGTATGCCACGTATAATCTGATTAAGACGTAGTTATCAGAGATTGGAGCTAAAGAAAATACAACAGAATTCATACCGTGAACCCACTTTTTTTCGTGACACATATTCATTTTATGACTTTAACGTTATATCTATCCCTTTCGTGCTTCTTTTACACATACATTGCAACACTATCTCTTTGACCCATTTTGCATTCCAACTCTTCATGGACTCGTACTACTTGTTTATATTCTTACACCAATGCCGAGTCTGGGGACAACTAATATCTGCCCCCAGTTGTGTTTTGGACCGGTTAGCCATACCTTGTTCGGGACAACTAATATCTGCCCCCGTTTTGTTTTGGGCAGATATGCCATACCGTGTCCGGGACAACTAATATCTACCCCAGTTTTGTTTTGGACTGGTTTGTCATACCATGTCTGGGACAACTAATATTTGCCCCAGTTGTGTTTTGGACCGGTCTGCCATACCGTGTCCGGGACAACTAATATCTTCCCCAGTCTTGTTTTGGACTGGTTCACCACACCGAGTCCGGGACAACTAATATCTGCCCCCATTTTGTTTTGGACCAGGTTGCCATACTGTGTTCGGGACAACTAATATCTGCCCCAGTTCTGATAACCGATTTACAATACCATAATATCATTTTTCTTATATCTCCTTTGCAATACACCATATCACTTTTCCGATAATCAACATTGAACATCCTATATATATATATATATATCGATTTATCTAGATAATATGTACATGTCCAGGTCGCAGACTTCTTTCAAGGAGGTGCTACCATCCATTACATATAAAACTTTTTCAATAACCTTATGTTCCACAATTTGTCTATCTCTGGTCCATTGGGATACTTCAGCTTGTAAGTTCCATTGGGACCTATACCAATGACGAGGTACGACCCCTCCCAATTCGGTCCTAACTTCCCATCCTTCGACTCCTTGGTGTTCCTCATTACTCTTTGCAGCACCATGTCCCCCCCACTATGAATTTTCATTCTCTTGTGTGTTTGTTGTATGTTTTCTGGATCCTTCTATGATAGTTTATCAATTTCATTCGAGCTACCACCCTGATTTCTTTAGCCAAGACCAGATCTTTTTGAATTATAACTTCATTAAGGCCTGACTCCACCGCTTTCAATTTGGTGGTCGAGGCGATCATTTTAGGTGGTATAACTGCCTCCATACCATATGACAACACGAACGGTGATTCTTTAGTTGAACTCCACGGTGTTGTCCTATACGCCCAGAGTACACTATACAGGTCGTCTGCCCATTGTCCTTTCCTATCTTCCAATTTGCGTTTCAAATTGTCCAAGATACACTTGTTAGAAGCTTCTGCTTGTCCATTACCTTCTGGGTTTCCGGGTGTTGAAAAACCTTGTTTGATTCCGTAAGATTGAAGAAAAGCTTTGACTTTAGATATGCGGAACTGTCTACCATTATCAACTATAATCTTATATGGTAGGCCGAATTTGCACACAATGTTTTCCCATAGGAACTTTATCACATGTTGCTCCTTAACTTGTTGTAGGGCCACCGCTTCAACCCATTTTATAAAATAGTCTGTGGAGACCAACATGAAACGCCTTTTTCCCTTGTGCCATAGGCATTGGTCCGACAACATCCATCCCCCACATTGCAAAAGGCCACGGACTGAAAATGTTATGCAGAGGCTCTACTAGAGTGAAAATTAGTTTTCCATGCATTTGACACTTGACGCACTTCTGGGAGTATGTCGTAGAATCTCTTTTCATGTGTGGCCAATAGTACCCTTGACTTAAAAGGCGATCTGTGGTTGGTTCTTCCCGCTTGAGTGACTACCACATTCTCCTTCGTGAAACTTAGCCAAAACGTTGTTGGCTTGCTTTGGGTTTAGGCATCGAAGCAACAGTCCTCCAGAATTTTTCCTATACAAATCCCCATCCACCATAGTGTATCTTCTAGCGGTTCCAGTCTCCTTTTTTCTTTTGGGTCTTCTATTTCTCTTCCTTCCAAGAAGCCTTTCATTTCATCTGACCGGTCCTTAGGCTCTACATCATTCTGCATCACTGCTGCCACTTCATGCCAGGTTCTCGGATGTTTCTTGTATTGAACATCAATTGTTCTGCCTTCTGTCCCTTTGATACAACACACATTTACACACGTTTATTGGTTTTAGTTACTTATTTCCTTAAGTCCGAGGTCCACAGTCCAAAGTCCGAGGTCCAAAGTCAAGTCAGTCCAAGTCAAAGTCCAACGTCCGTATAGTATAGTGATGCGTTTTAGTCAAGTTATCTTCGTGGGATTGGTAGGATAGGTCGAGTAAAGGGATCGTCCAAACCTTAGGGCTCGGATAGGTTCACAACTGGAGTTACACTTTAAGTGAGTAGGATTTTTAGGTTTCTTTTTAGTTGGTTTTTTTAATTAAAATAGCGGTAATGCAAATAAAATAAATTACTACGGTGATTATATATAGGTAAACAAAAGTAGAGAAACAGGAGAGAGTTAATCATGCTCATGCAAGAATCATTTTTCAACAGTTTTATTACTAAATCACTACATCTCTAATTCGTCTCGTTTAGGACGGCGTCGATATTGATCCCTAGTGCATGCCCACATCTCTAGGTCGCATTTCACTAGCATAAGGAGTTTCGATAATACCTCATCTACGGTATATTATTTCAGCTCGGCACAAGTTCACATCATTTGGGCGAATTGGAATTTTGTCGACACTGGAGAGTCGCTGTGGTGAGACATTTTAGATCGCGTCTTGAGACTATTCTGGAGCATCAAGACTCTAACTTTATGCGATCTCGATCATTTTGGGACGGATGTTAATTCTATGCCTAATTCCTAAGTAGTGATTCTAGAATATTAACGAGTCAATCCGATTTTCATATATGCGAACATAACCCTCCCCAGGGGATTAGCTCATCATCCTAGTAGGAATAATAAAACTTCTTTGTATACATTAAGTAAATAAATGCACGGGATGAGAAATTAAACAAGAAAAGAAATGATTGTTATTAAAGGGTAAAATAACTTCTATCGTATTAATTTCTTTGAAATAAAAATGGCGAAGGTAAGTCTTGAAGAAAAACTAAGCGTAGCTAAAGCATTAATATCTTTGAAGACCTTATAATGAAGGCGACCCCTTCATATATATAGCTGATACAAGAGTGACCCGTGAATATTTAAGGTTTTGTTTTATGCTAATTGAATGGTTGAAACCAAACTTTGTTTTCAACCTGTTTTAAGTTTTGTCCTTTTGCCATTTTAAGGTTTTGTTTTAGCTTATGTTAAATCAAACCACGGTTTGAATTGTGCGTGTCTTCTTTTCTTGCCGGATGGTATCAATTTGAAACCATCATTTGCCACCGCCTATCTTGACTCATCATGCCCATACGGGCTGCGAGTGTGTCCACTTAGTGTGTCGATGGGCGGCCGAAATTGGCGTTTTACTATTTTTGTCCTTGCGCAGAAGTTCGTTAGCCGAGGTCACTATGGCGGCTTTCACTAGCCAACGTCGGCACCTAGATTTATCCGATTTGAGCCGGAAGTTTCGCCTCTTTATATGTGGGCTGTCTTATCTTTGGTTACGTTCTTTTGGAAACCGGCTCTAGTCGGGGCTTTGTTGGGCTTTACGGGGATTGGCGGGAATTCCAATATTCATTATTCTTGTACTTGGCGGCTTCACTAGCCAACGCGTCGGCACCTAGATTTATCAATTTGAGCATCGGAAATTTTCGCTTCTTCGCCCGTATGTGGCCCGTTCGACCGGTTACATTCTTTTGGAAACCCGACTTGCGCGGGTCGAGAGGGAAAACTCAAATATTATTCGTATTCACGTACTTTGATGCATGTTTTATCACTATATTCATTTTAATTGCGAAAACCCGCAAAAGTACGAAAATATAATTATTACATGATTATTAAACACATAATCGACCAAAATGCTATGTCTCGGGGGTTTAATATTACGGTTTTGGGTGCTTATCACACCACCCCCCTTGACACTTTGCTTGTCCTCAAGCAAAGAAGAGACGATAAAGCGATAAGTGATAAAAATGTGTTGTCTAAAGCTAAGTCTCATTTCAGAGTCGCGGTTGCATTGACCCAGATGCAACAAGGCCTTGAACCACTAGGAATTCCCTAGTGGGCCGAGTTATAACCTCGTGAGAGTTTTCTAGAGAAGATACTCACAAACTTCATTTTATACTACAATGACTTCGATAACAAAAGGCTTGTTTCTTTAATTAATCTCAGGTATCTAGACATCTCACTAGCAAAGGGAAACAAGGATTTTATTCTTTCGAAATTCAAGTTAATATACATACAATAATCGAAACATCTACGTATGAGCATGCATCGCGATGATCTAATAATGAAATGTCTGGCAGGGGCGTTTGGATCCTTTGGATAAGCGTCCTTAAGTAGGTTCTTACAGGTATGTGTGAAACACAATTTCTCTCTTATTTTTACACTCGAGCCTTGCTATCTCCCAGTGTCGCGGTGGGCACACGTTTCCTCACATACTCAATGGCGGTCGGAGGAGCGAGAATTAGAAGTCACAACTACTACTTATTATCATACTACCCTATTCCTAATTGAGCTAGAGGTCTTTATTAGGTGTTATGGGGCTTAGGTGGTAGTGTAAAAAAAATTGGAATGGAAAATTCAAAAATGATAAGTATGAGAGAAAAAGGTCTTCGAGATATTCATACTAGAGAAACCCTTTTTTTCTTTCCTGCTTCCAACATGGTTTCCATACTTGGATTTTTCAAGCTTTTGTATTCCCTTTTGATTTGATCTTTGGGGGAAATTCTAACCTTGATATTTCTTTTGATTTTTGGAAACATATTTCTATTTTCTTTTTCTTTTCTTTTGAAACAGGTAACTGATTTTGATTTGTGACAAGGTTTTTCTCTTTCATTTTCTGCACTTCATCCTATTTCTCATACTTTCATCATCTAGGTAGGCTTATTTATTTGTGGTTACTAGATGGGTAATGATTTTATTGGTGAAGTAGAAAGGATTAATGAAAGGTTGAATGGGGCGACTAGCGATGATTTTTTTTTATAGGTGTGAATTTTTTGGCTATATCGATCCAAAGAAGGCCTAAATTCTGCGCCTAGGATTTGGGTAGTGATCAAGTAAGTAGGCGTGTGAACTTCTCTATTAGGAAGAACTACTCCTCGTGTCATTACTCATATATCACACATTTTGAGGCTTTTGGTTAGATTCTTACGGGATATGGAAACTAAGTTGTCTAACCGTGGGTCCCCCGTAAACTTCTTTGTGTACATTTAATGATAGTCGATCGTGAATGCTCATGAAAAGATGTAAAACTATTGCATCGTATTAAATTAAGTTTCTAAGGACAAGTCCTAATTTTGATGCTATGGTGAGATTTCTAAATATTTTCATCATAGAAAGAGAAGCGAGAATTTGTCACTAAATCGTTTATTTAGACATTAAGTAACTATATACAACTATGCATGCCTAATTTTTGCAAAAGGTTCTCACCACCCCCAAAACGGTCGGACCTTTGTGTCCTCAAAGTGTTAAGAGGAAGAAAGAGTATACGAGAGGCTTTTGAGCAAAAATAAAAGTGACATCTTCCACAGAAATTTATTGTAACACACTATATATTATACATCATAAAAGTAGAAGCTAATATTTGTTAGAGTAGCACACTTTGCTAGGTCACTTATTTATTTCACATCAAAACATAAAACAAATATGTACATGCATCAACTCACATTGCTGACCTTGGCTGGGGATAGTCCTTCCTTGCCTCGTCCCTGTAGAAATGTCATTCCTTCGCATCCGCCAATCTATCATAGCTTTCGGACTTCACTCCACTTCCTTTTCTTTGCATTGTCTAGATGAGCTATTTTTTTTTCATCATTAGGGAAAGAACGAACTTTCTTAAGATACCTTGCGAGGCGTGTCCATGTCGAAATCATAAGGAGCGAATTATCTTGTTTGTTGGACACATAAAGTCGACCTTTACCCGGATCCGAAGGTGGCTGCAAACTTCGAGGAAGTATGTCCTCACTATCTATCTGCATGTTGTGGCTGGCGAGGGTGATGTAATCTTTGCCGAAAAGACCGAGCCTTCTTAAGATTCTCAATTACTAGTTACGTAGAATGCCGAAGGTGGTGCGTTCTTTGGGCCAATGCATGGAATGTCTTACACGCTTCCTTTGATGCCGTGGAAAAATGCCAATCTCCCATGATGTTGAAGAATAAATAGCATGGCGGTTCCACATTCATGGTCATCTTGGCTAGTGGAATAGTGAATTCTCGGCCATCGGCCCGCCCGCACGTTCTTTGGCGTGGGCAAGGCCATCGCCATAGCGAGGGCGACAAAATCTTCCCTAGAGTAGTCATTAAGGTCATTCTCTATCATGTATTGGATGGGGAGATCCGGGTGAAGAGAGGAGGAAGGTCGAGCCATAGCCATTGTTGGCTCGTAAAAGGCGTGTCGGGTGTTACCAATACGTAGTGTAAACCCATTCAGCGGGAAACCACGGGCCGGTGGTAGATCTTCCATGTTATTATAAAAGTAAAGCCGCCAAACACGGGGAGTATATGCGCTCGGGTGTAGAATGAGAGAGTTCCATCCAACTTGGGTGATGTAGTCTGCGAAAAGATGTCCATATCTTGGGAGAATTTAGTAAGGAATGGAAAGATTGTTCGGAATCATCTTTGGAGCTTCCATTCGTGAAAAAAATGTGACCCTTTTCGGCTCTGAAGGATCGGAGAAGGTGGAGGAAGGTCTTGTTGATGTCGGAAGGCCGAGGTGCCAATGGCGTTGGTCCGACCATTGAGTCGCTGCTAGCTGGTTCGCGTCGCACCCGGCTGCGATACTGCGCATTTCCGTCGATGTTGTACTCTCCCTCGATAAAGCGTGTCGAGCATTAGGTCGTAAGTCAGGTGGGTACCGCAATTTTGCTTCTTGAAGTCGATCCGTGGTCGACCCAATGGAATGCCCGTGATCGAGGAGAGCAACACCGGTGTGACTTCGTGGGCACACCCTCGGCGGTGATCCAAAAATGGTTAAGCCATTAAAGCTTCCATTGTCGTAGAATTTCATCACCAAATCCTTAGAATAAAGCCCTCCATTGGTATATAACAAACTCTCCCATCCTCTAGAGTGAATTTTATTGATCAAAGAATGGAGCAAACATCCGTTTTCAAACAAATTTCCAAAAATTTTTTCCACACAAATCCGTCTGTTTCCAGCCATTGCTGATCTAAGAGGGAGGATGGCTATTGATTATTGATGAGGGGAAGAATTTGGATGATCGGCGGAAGGAAATCTTGATCCGGGCTGTGAGGGTCGGCGAGACACGGTTTTAGTGTGGGCTGTCTCGTGCGAGGATGATTCGAAGGGAGCAAGATCCGGTTTTAGAAAGGCGAAGCGTGGATTTGTGGCCGCGTGTGATCGGGTATTTTGGGTTTAAATGGACCGAGAAATCGATATTTGAAATTTTGGGCGAAAAAATTTTCTCGAAGCCCAAATCAAGCCTAAAAAGCGATTTAAACCTAAAAATCTAAATGCGTACCCCGACTTCGTTTGGACTCGAATTGGGCCGAATGAGATATCAAAACGATCGGCACGAAAAATTCTATCAATTATATGAGTCATTCTTGGAAGCCACAATTTTTATTTTTTTTTTTATAGGAGGAAAGTGTAAGGGTTTTATTTACATACAAAGGGAGATATACATGAAAAACTTTGGATGTCGGGAGTCACCATCTTAAATCATAGACAACTATCTATCATGTCGGCTGGAGGCGAACCCAATCCAGCCCGGTGTGGCTTCACCTCTATGTATTATGGGGTTAGAGGCGGGGATTGTACCATCACGGACCGTCTTGTTCTGAATAATAATATTGCCTTTTACATCACGGCTATCCTCAAAACCCCAAAGGGACTCAAAGTAACCAATTCTAGGGTTGGTGCGGTGGAATCCATTGCCGTTTGTGTTCCAAGTATGCAACATTTGAGGTTTGACCACGAATCCCTTTGTGCAAAACTTAATGCAAAGGAAAAGGTAACAAAATAAACATATGTACAAGGTGAGTCTTTTAGCGTCGGATCCTCAAGGCCGAATCGAGTCTTTTAACGTCGATTCTCAAGGCGAATCCCATCGTGGGAGAAAGCGTAGCGGACAGCGAAGATTATCTGCGCAGGTGGTGTTAGACAAAAAGTATACCTTAAAGCTGGCTAGTATCGGATAGGAAGTCGGGCCTAGGCGAGAAGGTGTTTGGCATTGCATACACCAGCCCATCCCCAGCGCCGCGTCGTTTACGAGCAAAAGAACTACGACCATTTCCTATTAAGTGATGAGTGAGACTTACACCAAATGATTAGCTGAAATTAGCGAGGTAGAGAGTAGAAAAGGGAAGAGAAGGAAGGAGGTGAAATTTTGGGTACCCATCGTTTACCGAAAAACGCGTTTGCTTTCGTGGTGCGCGAAGACATTTATACTTTCGGTTCGTAAAAAGAGTTTTCATGGACTAAGGTTCCGGCTTGCAACCACACACCTCAAAGAACTTTGGAGATCATAAGATAGAAGATGGCCCGGCTACCAAAATGGCGTACCCTCATAGAAACAGGATCGAATGCGCCCGAATGAAACATCTAGTCGGTGTATCTTTGGATTACGAAGAAGAGTCCGTTCAACATCGGTGGCGTAATTCGTGTGGTAATTTTTTGGCGTTGTCCATTGACTTGAAATTCTTGTTATCTTTTGGATTAAGCAAAGAGATTGCCCCATAATGTTTCACGGTGACCTGATGAAAGGACCGGACCATCGTGTTTTCAATTTACGGGGAAAGATGTGTGTCACGGGTTATGCAGTAAAACTTTTTGGCCAATTTTGAAATCCTTACGCCAAAATGTGCTTGTTGTGCACTCTTTTCATATTAGCTTTGTAGGATTTCGAGAGATCATAAGCATCACTCGAATCTCCTCCAGCTCATTTAATTTGCGGTTTAAAGCTTCTCTTTGCCTCGATGATATTGTAATTGGGGCTTTTGATGGCAAAAGGCACGGTGCTCAAGTTCATTTGGCGGATGACAAGGTTTTCCAAAAACAATGCGGTAAGGAGACATCCTATAGGTGTCTTAAATCTTTGTTCGGTATGCCCACAAGGCATCCGATAGCGGAAGACCGATCCTTTCTTGATGGGTTGCCAGTTTTCTCGAATAGATTTTATCTCTGTTGGAGACTTCCACTTGGCTTTCGTTTGTGGGTGGTATGGAGTAGCAACCTTGTGAGTAACTCCATATTTTTTCATTAAAACCCAAAAATTTTGTTTTACAAAAATGTGTACCCCATCAGCGATGATAGCTTTGGGAACACCAAAGCGAGAGAAAATGTTTTCTTTACAAATCTCCACGGCGGTCTTATGGTCATTCGGCGACATGCGAGTGCCTCAATCCATTTGGACACATAGTCTACAGCTGACTAAAATGTATAGAAAACCTTGAGAAATAGGGAAGGGTCCTATAAAATCAATGCCCCAAACATAAAAATTTCCACAATCAATATAGGATTTAGGGGCATCATATTTCGTTTTGGTAACTTCGACCTAGGTGTTGACAGCGAATGCAAGCTACGCAATGTTAGGTGTGCATCGCGAAAAGGGTAGGCGATAAAAACCACATTGTAACACCTTGGCGCTTGAGTTTTTTTTTTCGAAATGACCTCATAAGATTGTTCATGGCAAAAGGATAAAAGCGTCGGTGTGTTCCCGGTCGGGAATGCAGCGGCGAATGAGTTGGTCGGAACAATACTTAAAGAGGTAGGGTTCATCGAAATAATATTTTCTGATGGATAAGAACTTTTTATGATCGGGGCGTGACCAAAAGGAGGGACTTCCCGGTAACTAGGTAGTTAACGATATCCGGCGTACCATGGGGATGAGAAAATAGAGTACAAGTATTAGATGCAGGAAGGAATCACCGATAGCTTTAGAATCACTATCGATGTCACCAACCAGCCTTGATAAATGGGTCGGCTATGACATTTTGGTTCCTTTCTTGTCTTTGATTTCGGGGTGAATTCTTGTAAGAGAAGGATCCGTGGAACAATCGTTGTTTTCGTCCTTTTTCGCGGTATAAGTACGGAATTGCGGCATAATGGATATATACTATGGTCGATGTTCCAACTAGGTAGGAGGCCCGAAACTTATCCAAAGCATAGACAACAGCTAGGAACTCTTTCTCGGTTGTGGTATAATTCGTTGGCGTCGTTAAGAGTTTTACTAAGCGTAGTAAATGACAACGGGTTTGTCGTCCGCGTCGTTGGCCTAATACGGCACCAATAGCAAAGTCGCTAAGCGTCACCACATCGTTTGAATGGTTGAGACCAATCGGGGGTTGAATGATAGGGCGGTAGTCGAGGCGGTTTTAGAGTATCAAAAGCTTGTTTGCAATTGAAATTGAAATCGAATCTGCATCCTTAAGTAGGAGATTGGTTAAGGGTCGAGCAACTTTAGAAAAATCTGAATGAATCTCTGTAAAACCCCAGATGGCCTAAAAGGCACGGATATCCCGAATGCGTGGGAAGGGTAGCGAAGAAATTTTAACAATTTTAGCTTTATCAACCTCTATCCGTCTTTTGAAACAATATGACCTAGAACAAGTCCTTTGGTAACCATGAAATGACACTTCTCCCAATTGAGTACCAGATTTTTCTCTCGCAACGCGTTAATACTTTAGAAAGGTTGGATAAGCGATTCGTCAAAGGAATTTCCGTAAATGGAAAAGTCGATCCATGAAGACTTCCATATAACGTTCCACCATATCACTAAAATGTGAAGCATGCGGCGTTGGAAAGTGCACGGGGCATTACAAAGACCAAAAGGCATTAGATGCGTATGCAAAGGTTCCAAAGGGACACGTGAAAGTTGTCTTTTCTTGATCGGTGGGATCGATGACAATTTGGAAGTATCGGAATAGCCATCAAAGAAAACGGTAGTAGGCATGACCCATTTAAGCGTTCTAGCATCGGTCAATGAATGGGAGAGGGAAGTGATCTTTACGGGTTCGGCATTAAGTTTGCGATAGTCAATACAAATTCTCCATTTCAAAGGAATGCGAAGTGGAGATGCACTCACCACTTTCATTTTGCACAACTTGAATGCGGACTTTTTGGGAACAACGTGGGCAGGACTAACCGATCACTATCGAGATAGGGTATATGATACCAGCATCAAATAAGCGTAGAACTTCCTCTCTCACTACTTCCTTCATGGCGGGATTAAGGCGGCGTTGTGGTTCTCGTGATGTCTTTGTGCGTCATCAAGATGTATACGATCGTGCATATGCTAGGTCTATTCCTTGATATCATCTAAGGACCATCCGATGGCGGGCGGTGTTCACGAATGACATGAATCAAAGCGTGCCTCTTCGTCGTAGTCAAGTGAGCGAAATTATTATAGGGTGACTACCATCGGGATCGAGATGCACGTACTTCAAATCGGGGGTAAAGGTTTTAAATCGGAGTTGGAGGATTGGGGATCAAGGATTCGTGAGGATCATCTCTTCAATGGAAAAAGCGAATCCGGTTCTTGAGATTAGTTTGCACCGAAGCATTAGGGTCAAATAGTGGTGGATACCGACTCTAATAATGCATGGACCTCCCTTATGTAACGAGTCATCGTCAAACTCCGGATTATCAAAAGAAAGAAATTGGTGTATCTCGTGCGGGGAAAAGAGTTTGCGAAATAATCATGTTCCGGACTATCGACCAAGCTAATCTCGCCCTCCATTATAGGATCGGAAAGCTGTTTCATTAATTTGAACACGTTGAGTTAAATGAGAAAGGTTTCGAAAGACAATGTCATTGAACCGTCCGACAATTTATAAGGCGTTGGCGGTTGCAAGGAAAGGGCGCCCTAAGATGATAGGGATGGAGTCACGAGGCTACTTGATTATCTAGAATGACAAAATCAAACTGGGTAGTAAAATCTTGGACCTTTACTATAGCGTTTCTCTACTATGCCTTTTGGGTACTTGATGGAGCGATCCGCGAATTTGCGAGAGTCATATTGGTAGGTTTCAATTCATGAAGACCTAACTGCTTAAATAAGTAGTAGGGAAGTAGGTCAACATTGGCACCTAGGTCTAAAAGTCGATGGCGGTATACTTTGTCGCCTAACGTGCATGAGATACGGTTAATTCGACACAGGTCCTTGTACTTTACCACACCATTGGTAGTGGTTGTCGAAAGCGCTTTCGATGAGGAGCGGCTTGTTGAGGGTACATTAAGATGCGTCGTTTGGTGGTACACATGTCCTTCAAAAACTTGGCATGCTTGGGCAAATGCTTTGCGCATCTAGGAAAGGTAAGTTTATGGTCAAATTTTGAAGGTTTCACGGATCTCATCAAAATGTTCATCATGTTTGTTCTTTACCACCAAAGGGAACGGAGCTTTTGAATGAATCGCGTATAAGGATCAATGGTATCTTTTCTAGAAGGCGTGGGTATAGATTTTGAAGGTACAACCGTCCATTATAGGTTGCGAGGTAGGAGTTGGAAGGGATGTTAGTCGTGGCTTCCGTCGATTTAAATGCGGCATATAACAGTATCCTTCCCCATACCCTCCTTAATATGGGATGGATCCAAGCAATGTTGGATGCAAACTCGAATTAACTTTAACCTTATATATAGACTCAAATCCTAAAGTTTCCTCTATATAGAAATAACAATTGTAAATAGGGTTGAATTCTAAAGTTTAGGATGCATCTGGTCCAGTGGCCTACTGGTTAAGATTTAGGTAGCTAGGCCCAAGGTCTTGGGTCTGATTCCCACCTTCACGGGGATAGAAAACTAAAGGGATCAGGGAATAAAAGTTTTTTAACTATTAAAAAAATGAAAAATGAAAAAAAAAAGACTTAACTAAATAGAAACTTTTGGTATTACATACAACATAGATACAACTAGTTCTCTATAACTTCTCAAATTCTTTCAAACGTGTAGGTAGGGTAGACAAAGATGAGAATGCCCAGTTACCCACATTCCATATTCTTGAAGGACTTAAGTAGGAAGAATGAATTGTAATGAAATGCTTAAAGACAGTCTAGGTGTGTCCATGGTAGCCATTTTCATTTGATATGTTGCATCATGTCCAATCTTTTTAGCGGAAATACCTTTGATATCTTGTGTCCATCATCTCTTCTAAGTTCTGTTGAAACCGCTGGATCCTTCTCTCCTTGTGGCTATCCACCTCAAGGCTATGGGTACATACACCTCTTCAGATCATATTATCCTTTTTATGCATATTTTTTTATTTTCTTCTTTTTAAGCTAGCAGTATATGATCATAAACAAATAGCTGAGTCGATTGAACTTTTTCGCTGGCCTAAATAAACATAAATCCATCCAAAACTCCGGGTTTTAAGTGACCATAGATATCTACTTCGCACTGGGCCTTTTCAAGAACAACATACACCTCGATGAGGGTTGTTAAAAAGTGGTGACAGTTGTGCGCTAGGAGTACATCATCATGGGGTTTAATGAGATCTGAAGATTTCTTCAGAAGGTTGACAGAAGGACCCATTTAACTTACTCATAACATGAGAGATTCTTTAAGTGTATAGACATGTACATCATTAGGTAAAGAGGTGCCATCACGTTTGCCCACTCTTAGACTCTACTAGATCGAGCTTGAACTATACCTTGGGGATTTATCAAAATTTCAATGTTATTTAAAAGTTAAAACAGTATCATACTTATCCAAATATTTCCTTTTACATTCTTGATGTCATGTTACATTTGAACTTTTGAAGTATGATTTTGTAGTGTCTCCTTTTACTTATGTTCCTTGAAATGCATTTATATGTTGTTATGTGACATGTGATTGAATTAATAGTTTGGCACAATTCAACTAGCTGTTCTCTTTCACATGTTACTTATTGTTTACAGCATATGTATGGGGTCCTTATTTTATTATTGCCTCCAACAGATATCGTCATCTGTGACATATGTTCAATTAAAATAACTAAATATTATACACAGACACACACAAAACTGCATTACACATAAATAAAGTTAGTAACTTGGTTCATTTGTTTTTCTTTTTTCTAGTTCGTTTTGCGCTAGGTTTCATCATATTATCAACATTACGGTTTTTCCGCATCCAGGTGAGATTTTACACTCTGTTATTCATTTGTTAATGTATAAAGAATAAGCTGGGAAGTAGTAAATGTGTCGTGATTATTCATATACACCCAGATGCTTACATCAATATAGGTTGTACTTATTGTAAAATATCTCAGGAAAGAGAATGGAAGAGAACCTTATGCTTAAAGTCCTAGTGTTGGCTGATACCTTGTTCAGATAAATACTGAGTTACTGACAACTAAACCACAACACACACCCAAAATACTCCAAAAGAACCTTAAATCCCTCACCATATTTTGTAGCACTCTCTCATTAGAGTCTCAATCTATATTTGCTTCACTATTAAGGCGTTCAATGCAACTCAAGCTGCATGTATTCTTTTAATCGAAGTCGATTTTGACGAGTATGTTCTTGTAAAATAGTACAACTAAATACTTGAACACATTGGTGAGCAGCCTTGCAGATTGAACCACAACAATTGCAAGATGCCAGATATAAAAGTTAGTCTCAACGAAATAAGTTGTGCTAATAAAAGATTAGAATCTCGAAAGAATATGGCAGATAGTAAAAAAGAAGAAGTGCCAACTAATGTCTAAATGTCACTATTTTTTTGAAATTAAAACTGGACTGAACCTTCTGATGAGGATGGTATCAACCTAAATATATTTTACATTTTGTTACACTATAAAGGGCAGCGGTATTTACATCCCACTTAATGGGATTGAATACCTTTCAAAGATTCCCTGGTAATGGCACCTCCATTAACCAATAGTTCAGCAATACACCCCTTCATTTATAGATACACAAGCACCCCATTTTAAAGTGTCACCGTGGTAGATGACTACCGCTTGAATACTTAAATTCCACGGTAGGGGTTTAGCGTAAGGTTTTAGTTCCAGCGGATATGGCTACTCTTGGTGGGTAAAACAATTGAAAAAAAATTCAAATTTTCTCATGGCAGAGAGTTACTAATGTAGATTGAAGTGGCGGGCTTAACAATTTAATCAAAATCTACACTTTGTAAAACCCTAAAAGTTTAACCTTTATTGATAATCACTTTCAATAATTCATAATACACATAAACACAATTAAACCAACTCCCCTCAAACCCTAAGCATACATCTTATTTATACTAACCGACAACAAAGCAAACCAATGAAAATATGCCACATGACAAATAACTAAATAAAATAAACCAACTAAAGGGGCCCGCCTAATGCAACCCATGGGCTTGACTTGAACTCTAATGTCTACATCATTCTCCCCACTGAAAAAAGATTAGGTCATCGAATTTCTAATCAACAAAAACTCGGTAAAGAGAACCACATCCACAAGCTTTAGGAAATCGGTAATACCCCCTGAAAGGAATCCGACCATGAATATTTCCTTTGTAGCGGCTTCCATGGCTTAAAATCAAGAACCCACAACATGCTCTTGCACCGCGATTATGAAAACAATAACGGAAGATGCACCAAAATTTTCGGTACCAATGGCTTTCCGTCTTAAAAGCTTGTAACTTCACCAACATATGTGACTTTCTTTAAGGATATCCAAGCTACAATTGTGCTTTTTGAAAAAAATCAATTCGTTTGTTAAAGTGATTCACAAAATTTTTCCAAATCGGATCTTAGGTGACTTATCAAAAAAGAGACTCATCTTCATACTTATCAAAGATTGGTGGAGCGCCCAATAGGGAGGCTTCAACACCTGTTGGCAGCCGAGTGGCGCCATCATTGAGGGGTACACCCTCACGTTCCTCATTAAGAGGAGGTTCCTTGTTGGTGTTATCTTTCCTGCCAACTCTGTTCTCTCCGTTGTTTTCTAGATCTGTAGGCGCAAAAGGGTTCAAAAGAGGGATTGAACCATCAATCTGAGATGCATCATCGATCTTGTAGCCAATCAACCATTATTCTATAGTGGTGGAGGTGGTTGTTGTACTTTTCTTTGGGCTGGAAACTTTGTTTCCATCAGGTTCTGGAACATCTGTGTCATGTTCTTCATGCTTTCTTCTAAACGAGACATGCGAGTATCTATGGATGGAGGACGACCTCGAGTTGCTTTGTGATTCACCATAATAACAATAAAAAAAATGATTTTTTTAAAGGAATAAATCGCAGTAAACAGTAACTGGGGTGAACAGTACTGTAACAGTGTTTGGTGAACAGTATCTTGATGAACGGTAACCCCATTGAACAATATTTTCTACACAATCTCCCAAAAATTAACCGCTCCGATACCAAATAATATAGATTGAAGTGGCAGAAGCAACACTTAATCAAAATCTACACTTTGTAAAACCCTAAAAGTTTCACCTTTATTGATAATCACTCAATAATTCATAACACACATAAACACAACTAAAACAACTCCTTGAAACCCTAACCATAAGCCCTTATTTATAATAACTGGCAACAAAGCAAACCAATAAAAATATGCCACATGGCAAATAACTAAATAAAATAAACCAACTAAAAGGGGCCCCTAATGCAACCCATGGGCTTGACTTGAACTCTATGTCTACATCAGTTATTGTGAGAGTTTGGTTCTCCAAGGCAAAGGAGTTGTTGTGAGAATTTGGTTCTCACAGCAGAAAGTTGTTGTGAGAATTTGGTTCTCCACAGCACTTGGTTGCCGTAACTCTTTTTACATGGGGTGCTTAAGCTGGGACATACTTGGAATAACCATTATTCTTCTAACCTTTTTGCCAAAGGGTGCCAGTCCTATTAAGTAGGGTGTAAATACCGCCCGCCCTATAAAAGCTGTGTTGTCCCCAGGGCGCATGACATGCAAAGGCGGTAGTTTTTAGTGAAAATAGTTGCAGTTTATTGTCAAAGGCGTCTCGAGGAAGTTCAATCCCCCAAACACACACACACACACACACACACAAAAGCAGATCAAAAGTAGAAGTAAGGGGAATCTGGTTCTGACAATAAAGAGATTCTTAAGTATTATTAAATTATGTGGAGACAAACCAAGCTAAGAAAGTAGGAGCATAAACAGAACGTATCACTTGTGCCTGGGTGATTGCACAATACTTGTTCTGGACAAGAAAACAGAAGATCACATTATTACTGAGTACTGGATTGAGCACAAAGGGGTCTCATCTCGATTCTAGTTTTTTGACGAGTCGTATACAGTAAGTACTGCACTACTGTATAGTGCTCTTTCTATACATTTTTTTTTAGTAATACAGGAGTTTCTAAAAAGGCCCTTAGTTTCCGTATTCCAATGCTTTTCTCATGATGTAACAATGTATCAGGTCTAAATAAGGGTCGGAGGAGGTTTGTTAAGTCTAACTTTTTTTTGGGGACTCAGTTTCGTGTTAATGCTTTCTCAACTCCCACCATTAAAGTAGCTCGAAAGCTGGTGAAACTTCCCATCAAATTCTGGAGCATAACATATCTATCAATATATAGCTCCTTTCTGTAGCATTATTGCTTTGTGTTTTTTCACTTTCTGAAGATGATTATCTCTAGCTTTTACTTCTGCTGTTTCTCACTCAAGTCACATAGAATTATACCCTATTGATTGTATGCGTATTAGGTAATGATGGGTCTTCCTTGTGGTATCTAGAGGCACTTATTGTGTCATTTCCTGGTTGCACAGTCCGAAAGTTGCTGTCATTTGATATAGCATTTACTTCCACGCTTCCAGAAATTCACTACTCTTCTCTTACCTGAGATTGATAGATAGAAAGGCTTCTTCTGATTTAAGACATTTTCTACTCTACATATAGGAAAAGTGTCAGTTATTTGAAAGTGCTTCTTCTTGAGCAGGTTAGGAAGAACTTCGGTCAGCAAGTTGAAGCCTTCTTTGCTATATTCACAGCTATGCAGTTCCATTTCATGTTCTATTGCACCGCCCTCTTCCTAACATTCTAGCGTTAGCCTTAGGTAATTAAACCCTGATGTACAAAATTTCAACACTTTTAATTTCTGTCTTTACTATGAATACCCTTTGTCTCCCTTCTAGCTATTAGCTCAGAATTATTTTGTTTGCTAGAATTCATGCATCTAGTTATTCATCTCATCATATTTTCATATCTCACTTTTGATGGGGTGCATCAAGACCCTATTAATGCAGATATTTATGTATGCTGCTTGATACACACTATCAATATGTTTGAGATTTTTGAAAATGTTGTTGGAAAATCTCATGTCCATGGACAGAATCATACTGGGAGAACTCTTTATATATTGGCTTAATACACGCAACACATTTTTCGTGGTTCTTGGTAAAAATAATTGATTAACACACTGGATTTATTTTCAAATAATGTTTCGTTACCAAAGCAATTTCCAGTTTGACATTTGGTGAGAAATTATAGTCTAGCTTTCTGAAAACTACAATGACTTGACCTGGCATGGCATATGCCTGAGTTTGTTTCATGGGTGTTGAGCATCCAATTGGTAAGTGCTACTCGTGCGAGTGGCAGTTATATGTGGTACCGATACTTTACCTTTGTCTTTTGATACTTGCATGACCTCTGAAGCAATACTTAAGTAAATCCTTAAATTCATGATGACTTGGCCATTTTTTCTACATGATGTGACTTGGGGACATTGGTTAATGTTATGCATCAACAACTTGTTTGATACACATTTAAGAAATAACTTGAAGTTGATTCCTTTTCATAATTAAAACATGTAGAAAATTCACAATTTTTACTTTGCTTTAAAGGTGAAATTTTTAAGTGATGGATGCAATGTGATTGGTTTTAATGTAGATTGAGCCGGAAGCAACACTTAATCAAAATCTACACTTTATAGAACCCTAAAAAGTCTCACCTTTATTCATAATCTCTCAATAGTTCATAAACACAAACACAACTACTCCCAAATCTAAATACAAGCCCTTATTTATACTAATAACAATAAAGTAGTAACTAAACTAGTAGGCTCAATGCACCCATGGGCTTGGACTCGACTAGATGTCCACATCACACTCTCCAAAGGAAAAAAAGTTGAAGAAGCTTGACCACAAACTTGTTGACATGAAAACCTACCAATATGCAAAAAGCTCTTCAAACTTCAAACTTGTATATCGTCACCCTCCCGTGGTTCTCGAGGAATTGACCTTGAATCTTGCCCAAATATCACTCGCATTTAATAATATGGCACCACAATCTTTGCTAGTACCCCTTTCTTGAAACACAATGGATCTTTGGAAATCACGGTATGTGTTGAAGTGCTTTGTGGTTGGCGGTAACAAAACCTTCTCAAAATTGGTTAGAAAAGGATCATTATAACCACCACTTTGTGCTTGCTGAATTGAGGAACAAGACCTTCATAGATCCGTCAAGAGGACGTCTTTGTTGCAAAGGAAGGTGATGAACTTGCTGATTTCGTTTGTTATCACGCTCAAGACATGACACAACAATTTCATAAATTCGTTCATTCTCTTTGTTGTCATCGACAACAACCGGTGTTTTACGTTGGGCTATAGAAGTTCCACCAACGATGGGGTTTCAAGCTGCAAAAGCTCCCTCCCTAAGTCGACTAGTCGCTTCTTCTAATCGATCAAACCTGTTTTGTATCAAGGCTTCTCTCCACTCTTCTAATCGAAAGCAACCCGTACTCTGGGGGTTAATATGAATCAGGTTGCATGGGTACGCCTATTATTCCGGCAGAAATTGTCATGTCGTGGTCGACATCGACACCCACATCAACGCGACACAATTTTGCCATTCGAATCTATTCTCGGTTTAAAAAGAAGATTAAGAAAGAAGGAAGAAAGCGAAAATGGAGTAGACTAACTCGAGAATTAATCGAGTGGTGGTGTATTGATGTTGTCGACCGGTAACCATCTTCTTCCATGGCGGCTGCAACCCGGATCTAGGGTTTGTTTAGGACAATTAAGAAGTGGGCTTTTAATAAGTGATGTGGGCTTGGGCTCTTTTGTTTCTTTCTTCCATATAGACGATTAAATAGGGCTTTTAATAAGCAATGTGGACTTGGGGTTTTTTGAAATGGTTATATTCAAGATCTAAACTTAGCAAAAACTGTTTTAAATGGCTAATGGGCTTTATCAAAATCTATATATATATATATATATATATATATATATATATATATATTTTTTTTTTTTTTTTTTTTTTATTTTCTATTTAATATAATTTATGTTTTAATAAAATATAATATTAAATTAGAATATTAGCCGTGGTCCATGTGTCTTGATTTTTGAGACCTCGCCAGGTCCAAATTGCCGCATCGTGTCCAAACCCGACACTCGTACTTGTACCCCACCCATGCAACACCGGATATGAATTCATGAGTTCTCCATGAATTCTTCATTTCGACGTTGTGGACATATCTTGATTTGCAAGAATAAGATTGGATTCAGAGTGAATAGTAATCGGGCTAACAAAGTTGTTCGTGAACAAGACTGTGAACAATGTTTCTGCACAAATCTCCCAAAAAGCAATCTGCTCGATACAAATAATGTAGATTGAAGGGGAAGCAACACTTAATCAAAATCTACACTTTATAGAGCCTTAAAAGTCTCATCTTTATTCATAATCACTCAATAGTTTATAAACACAAACACAACTACCCCCATACTTAAATACAAGCCCTTATTTATACTAATAACAATAAAGCAACAACTAAACTAGTGGGCTCAATGACCCATGGGCTTGGACTCGACTAGATGTCCACATTAGTTTTCTTCAATTCAAAGGCTATGATGGCAGTGGAATCATATGCGACTTGTTTATGTCCCGGAGTCTTGGATACAAATACATCACATTTTTTGTAGAAAACTAGAAACAGGATTAATTTGAGTTACCCTACTGGTGTTCTTTTTTCACACTAGCCTTTTAAATTACTGTTCTCCCTCTATTATGGTCAAACTTCATGGACTAGCTCAAATTGACCACTTTTGCCTTATTCTTTCCTCTTTTCCCTCCTGTAGTCCTGTTGTAGCATAACCACAATCATAATACTAAAGATGAGGTTGAAGTCATCACGGAATCATTCTTTTGCAAAAAATTCATGTTTGACCATGAATCAGGTGTTTTACATCAACAAAAAAGGTTGGTCGAAATTGAAAAAAACACCTCAGAAAGTGAGAATGTTGAAATAGGGTCCTTTGCTTGACTTCTTGTTAGAAGTTTTAAGAAAGTTTGTCAGTAGAGGCGTTTGAATACTTGGTAACAATCTTGAAAATATTGTTTGTTGTAGATATTTAACTGATATTCTGCTAT
The DNA here is from genome assembly GCF_015680905.1 of Coptis chinensis. Lineage (NCBI taxonomy): Eukaryota > Viridiplantae > Streptophyta > Magnoliopsida > Ranunculales > Ranunculaceae > Coptis > Coptis chinensis. Next base: position 39,491,661 of record NC_141456.1, on the reverse strand, counting down.
TTGTATGCAGTCAACTTGGCATATGGTTTTGGTTGAAAGGAAACTATTATGAAGCCCTGAAGTGTTTGGTATGTATGATGAAATCATTATAATCTAGGCTCCACCGTCTTTTCTTACTCGTGATCCACATTGATTGCTTTTACTTTAGCTACGTTAAAGCTAAGACATTATTTACAAAATGGTGTTGGTTTCCCATAGTCAAAAGAATACTCCAGGGGCTCAACAGATTTCTCTGTTACTTGGAAGATCTTCTGATAATGTCTTAGCTTGGAACAGAGAAACAGTTGTATTATTTGGGCTATTGACAAGATTGGAAGATTTTATAAGTCTTTCTTTTTTGTCCTTTGTTCACTTCTTCTGATCTCACAATGAAGCAAAATCCTATTCTGAACTTTCCTAGCACCTACCTTTTGAAGTCCAACTTATGCTGTCAAAGGAAGGCGGGGCGGTAGACCAGTTTCAGTCTGCCTTGGCTGCCCAAACGGCACCGGTAGGCTCCTTTGACTAGTCAACATACTGTTTGACTCCAAAAAAAATAATCCTGTGTTTTACAGTACCATATACTACATGTCTATATCTCAAAAATGAAAAAAAAAATGATTTCTTATTGGAATAAATCGTATTTCATAAATATTTTAAACACAAGGTGTTGGAGTGTCATGCAAATAACAAAATTACGTAGTGGTAAAATCACATTCATAAATATTTTAAACACAAGGTGTTGGAGTGTCATGCAAATCACAAATTACGTAGTGGTAAATCACATAGCTCATAGCTCAGTTGGTTAGAGCGTCCCGCTTATAAGAAAAAAGGCATTTTTTCTTTCCTAAAATTCTTGGACTACGTTTAGAACACCCCCCCCCCCCCTCTTTTTTTTTCCTTAAAAAATAATACCCACCCACCCACACCCACACCCATCCACATCCACATCTATATATAATTAACGCTTTGTGCTGCTTTTGAAAACGCCTCCGCCTAATAACCGCCTGGGCCACTGCTGATGGTCAGGTCACTCAGGTGACGGGCGAAGCGTTCTTGCTGAAAACCTGGCCAAGCGCCCGCCCAGGCGGAGCCTTTGACAGCTTGTCCAGGATATGCGGTGTGCTTCTCTGAACAGGATTCCTAAAATAGATAATTTCATTAGGGCAAAGAAATTGACTTTTGTCCTCTTTGTATGTCTTAAGGGGAGTCGGTGAGTCACACTCTCATCCACTGTCAGTACTCACGGGAGATGTGGTGTCACTCTGTCTGTCAGTCAGGGGTGGGTCGGGGGTAGTTCAACGGTTGGTGCAGGAGCTTTCCTTAGTTAAGAGAGTTCATCTCTGAGGGAAGCAGATTGTAGATTATCATACATTTTCCATCATGTGGGGTCCTCTGGCTGGAGAAGAATATGAGACAATTAAATTATATATCCCTATTTTGTAGGAGGTCATTATCTCAGTCAAAGAGCTTATATTCCTTTTATCTTAGTCAAAGAGCTTATATTCCTTTGGTTGAAAATGTGCTCCTGAGAGAGAGAGAGAGAGAGATCATTGCAGAAAACCACATGGATTATCTTCAATCCTGGGTGAGTTTGATTGCTCCAGGGGCGGAAGCCACTCCAACTATCCATGGTATGTTCAGGGTTTTCTTTGGATCTGGTGTCCTTTAGTGGAAGATATATCTCAAGGAAGTGCGATTGATATGATAGTGCAAATAAAATAAATTGTCTCTATTCTTTAATTAAATGCGGGTCGCCATTTCGTTGCATGAGTTTTATTGGCTGTTTTACATACCTATTTTCTAGTTATCAATTTGGAGACCAGTGACTTTGACTTCTGTTTGGTTTTATTGGCCTCAGTTCCCTTAGTAGTGTTTGAGAGTTTGCAATATAGATAAAGACACATTTGAACCCTTGGCATGTTATTGATCCTTTTTTTTTTTTTTTTTTTTTTTTTGCAAAGGTCAGATTTTTGCTACAGTTGTCTTCAGATGTGACATGCTGCCACTTATTGGTCCTATTGGCCTTGAACTTTTGCTGGTAAGTCTCCGATTTCGTATTAAACTCATTTGTGTTCTTAATTTGCAAAATTGCAAAGTTTTATCTGCTGTTACATGTGTCTAAATTTTATGTAAATACAAAGTTTTTGCGTGGAAAAGGATAAAAATGAATCATGAAGAATGCAGTACTCATTGTTGAAACTCAAGACTACACTCCAAAAACTGTGTTTTTGAGAATTTTAAAAGACCATACCGTCATGCCTGGCAAGGCAGAGAGGCTCACCTCATTTGAAGTTGGTGGATTCCTGAGGGCTATTAATTTACTCTTTCAAAAATTTTCAATGAAAGATTATAAAACTTTATGTAAATTTATACTCTCTCATCTCTGTCAGTCTGTGCAGTTAGTTTTTCTTTGCGTTGTAAAATTAAAACCTGTTAGGTGTTCCAACTGGAAAAATTTCTAGGATGAGATCATATGTATTACATGAGAAAGGAAAGAAAACAGAAAATCAACTAAATCTTTACACTCTTTAACTCCAATCTAGAAATTGCTCGTTGAGTCTGTTTTCTTGGCCTTGGGAAAGAACCTTGCCAGCTCCTTGTACCTATTTCAGGTGTTGGCATATGTCCTTTTAGCTTGCACACCAGTATACCCCAATACAAAATGTTTACGCGTAACGGTAATTTTGATGATATATATACTTTTTTTGCTCAGTCAAGGAATTAGCATAAGAAGTTCAAAATCTTGGTATTTGGTGAGACTCGAACCTGGATCTCTTGATACTCAAGAAATGTTTATATTATTTGGTTCTATTATTTCAAGATATAGTCGCAGTTCATAATTATTCCTGTGCATGGGTTACATCCCATGTTAAACTGTAACATCTACGTTGGTTATGCATGTGACATTTTTGCAATCCAATTGGCTTGTGAATATTTAATTTTGATCAGGAGTTGATAAGTTTTGATATTTGATTAATCTGGAGCTTTTCTAAGGTATAGCTCCCGTCTGAACTATGAATATATAGTCAAGGATCCAGACATCCAGTTGTTATTGTAGAGAAAAGAATGCTTGAGAGAAGCTGACATGCGACATTTCCTATAACCTTTTAGGGTATTGAAATAGTCTGAGATGACTGGTTTTCATCGTGTTTACTAATTGCAGAATTTTCTCCTGTGGTTTCCTGTTTCCATTGGTATGTGAAGTAAATTTGTTCAACTTAGGTGTTTTTTGGTTATGGTTAGACCACGAGGTTCTTATGATATTGTGTCTCTATGACAGAAAAAATTGATCTCACCGTGGAAAGCATTTAAAACCTGCATCAGCTTTGGTCTATTGTGCATAGGTTGGTTTCAAATTCTATTTGCTTGTATATTTGATCGCTTATTTCAAGGTTTGTTTAATTTCATTGTTTTATTACATCAATTAGTCAAGCAATATCTGCTAACAACATTCTGTTCAATACTCAGGTTTAACTGTAATAGTTGATACAGTTATGTGGAAGAAAGTCACATGGCCCGAATTTGAAGTTTTGTGGTTTAACTCTGTTCTTAACCGAGTTCTGAATGGGGTGTATCCTTTATGAAAGTGTAGAAATATTTACGGTTGAAGTCAACTAACACCTATTGTTCTTGAAACATAGAATGCACTGCCAGAAAGTTTAAGAGCACTGATCACTGGATCCTGGAGCAGAAGTTTCAATTCTAATCCTTTTTGGCACAGTACAGCACACCTGCCACTGAGAGAGGGATCAGTTGCATTTACAAGCTGTTCCCACTTATATCTGAAGTTGTGCTTTGATGTGTCAAGAGGGATCATAATTAAAACTTCTGGTCCTAGAGTATGATCTGTTCTCTATCTGTAATATCTGTTTGCATATTGGCATGATTTTTCTTTTTGCACGCTTTATGTGATCGTTTATGCTTTTGCCATTTTGATGACCAATTTCTTGTTTGTTACCAATTTACATCCATTTGAGTCATTCTTTAAATACTTATTAAATATTAAGGCATGGTATTGCATATGGGATGCCTCTCTAATCAGTGTCTGTTAGGCTGAGTCCAATGGTTTGGAGCGCTAAAACACCAAACCACAATACAACAGTGGATAGGGTTAGCGGGATAGCGTAATTGGACCCAATTGTTTGTTTTTTTACCCGCCAGTGGCATAGGCGTGTAGAGGAAAATCCAAAAAAGTCAGCCCATCTAGCCACCATTGGTAATGGCAGGTGGAATTTTTTTTTTGGCTTTGTATCCACCATTGGTAATGGCGTGTAGATTTTTCTGTTTCAAACCCCCTCCCCATTTTATCCTTTCTCCCAACTCTCTCTCCCTCTTTTGCCACCGAACCAAAACTCCAGCCGCCACACAGTATGGCGTGTAGATTAGATTTCTTCGATTTCTTCTGGCCGCCACTCGTATTGGCATGTAGACCGTACACTATATCGTTAAAACTGGCGGTATAGATAGGGTAAAGTTATACCGATAGTGTTGGCGGGTTAGCGTTTTGACACACCATTGGATCACAATTCCCGTCATATTTGGTGTTTTGTCGCACCATTGGACTTAGCCTTATGGCACTGTAATGTATGAGAAAATGCGATTGTAGGTGAATCCTGAAACCTGATTTTGGCGTGCTTAATAATTTCATCCTGTTTATCCTAAAGATAGTCCTTTGTAATCCTAGAATGGTCAGATGGAAGCAAATATTGTTTTCTTTCAATGGAGGGAAGAACCTATGATTAGTTTTTCGGGAAATTTCTAAACGAACAGTTACAACATAATCTTTCGGTTTCTTAGTTTACTATGGTCAACACAACCTGCAGGGTACATTGGAATTACATAAATATGTAACAGTATTTTGAAGAACTATCTTTATAGCTCCATAATGTTTCTCTTTATGCTCTTACCGATTAACATGATATACCAAGAGAGACGTATGGTCTATTGAGGCTATTATCAAATGTTTACCCATGGGTTGGGCAAGCTCTTCTACTCTGGTATATGTTTCTCTTAACGATATGGTTCATTCGAGGGAGAGATCTAGCATCAAGAAATAGTGAAGGGTCAGTGTAAATTGAGTTTTTTTTCGCAGATTCAATCTATCACCTCTCTAAATCCATTGTGGGGTGGTCCATTATGGAAGTGAGTAAAGTACTGCCTCATCAGCCCATCCGTTCAAACAATCTGTGTTCTCAGAAATGGGATTGGAGGGAGTAGGAGATATCATCAGTGGGAAGGCGTGTTTTTTCTTTTTCTTATTATGATTTTCTTTTGGCTCCTAAAATGGGGATGGGGTGCTAATGCAATGTATCAGGGACATCAAAGTTATGGCTTTCCGCATGCGCAAACACTTCTTTTTCTTGTTCGTGCAAAACTATTTGGATAAAATTATCTGCATCAAGTTGTCTATATTTGTGATACACTTAACATTGGCTTTTTAGACACATGCATTCCATTGGTACTTCACTTCAGCTCTTCCTCGTTCATTGCTTGCAGCATATCCTCTCTTTTTGGTGAGTGTATACAAATTATATGAAGTCTAAGCTTTGTTCCACCAAACAAGGAAGGATCCATGTACGGCTAGGATTGATTACAACCTTCCAAACTAAGTTTACAGCTAGAGAGATCATAAACGAATTGATGAAAAATAAAGAAGAAAATGTTAGAAATTCCAGGAAAGGGCTAAACTTATGGTTTAGAACAATTCAATTGGTTAGTAAAATATAAATCTATGGTTTCTAAACATGGAATATTATTTTAAATATTGTTGAATACAAGACTTTGATTCTTTTAATACTGCAGGTTGAGCTAAATTAGGCAAGAGAAACTGTCACATGGCTATATTTTGTTTCTTTTGTAGCTTGGCATTCTACTTGATAGGAGAATCGTGTGGTACATTTTGCCAGTTTTCTTGTTTGTTTTGCTTTACTCTAAGCTTCCTCACAAGGTAGTGTACATGAGATGTAACTTCAGTATTACCGATTTAAAATACAATTATATGTGTTACAATGAATATATGATGCCACAGGAGCTTAAGCTTCATAATTGGTGCAGTTCCCATGTTCAACTTATCAGCAGCGGTTGCAGCTAGCAGATTGTAAGTTTCATAATCTCTGTACTTATGTTTATGTTTCTACAGATTCAGGGCAAGATCTAATGAGTCAATCTTCTTTAGGTTAGCAAGACAAGGACAACAGTTTCCAATTAGGCTTCCTGGATCAAAGATTCATGACTGTGTTTTACGCCTAACATTGTAATGTTAGTACCATTTTGTAGAAATTATTGAATTAGGGAAGCTGCTTAGGTTTGCCATTTTCCGATAATATGGTTTCTTCCATTCAAGGCAAGGTATTTTTCTCTTTCCAAAAGAGACACTTCCTGGAGAAAGTACAAGAATGAATTAAATTATCAAACAAAGTTGAGAATAACAGGAATGCACATCAAACTGCACAACAAGACTAGTATTATTAGGATTTGATCTTTGTTTGCTTTGTTTTGTTTGTTTCTTTGATATACGCTTGCCAGTGTAAGTTTATGATATGCCATAAGCCTCCTTCATCTGAATGAATACTTCTATCAAGGTAAGGTAAAGCTAGAAGTACGCAATCGTCCAATCATAATGTTAAAGCTTATCATGGTAATGCCACTTTTAATTGTTATGTCCCAACAGTGCGTTTTCTAGCAGTATTTTGCCATCAGTTTAAGCACGGTTATTTAGTTCTTCTCAACTGAATTACTTTATCTTTCAATCAATATTAAAATTTCTCATCTTGTTTCTTTTCAGATATAACAATAGAAAGAAGGCAGTCTGGAAGTGGTTTTATCTCATTATGCTTGGATCTCTTCTGATTAGGTTTGACGTAGATTGCTTATTCTTGTAATCTTAGTTGCAAATAATACACCTCCTGTACCTCTAAATTGATGTTTTTCTTATTTTTAGTTTAGGGTGCTCTGGCATAACACTTATGGCGTCATATGAGAACTACCCAAGTGGCCATGCTCTGAAAGTTTTGCATCAGATAGGTGCTTTGGAACTTGAAGCTATAACATATATTTATGTTTTATGCTTTTGCCTTGCACATTTTAGACAAGAGCCGTGTGTTTTAGCGGACATTTTTCAAGAATAATTGGAGACTTGGGAACAATAGTGGTAGTGGACTAGTGGATCATCACCTGTAGTTTGATTAAACCACTCTTGCTGGACCCAACTATGTTCAAGACCTACAAATGAGGTCGTTCCCCAAAGAATGAGACATCTATGGTAAAAATTCAACGACGAGTACCTGGATTAAAGCATTTGTGCACTTCTGTGTATTTGAATACACATGGAAGACACATTTTAGCACTTTTAAGAACTAGTTTATTCCACTATGAACCCAAGATACAGACAACTTAGGAACACCCGAAGACTCTCAGAGGCAGGCGGGGAAAACCCAAGACCTGAAACCCCAAGACCCTAGATGGAAACCGATTGAACAGATAATACGCGTAAAACGACTTCAGAACGAAGATATCATGGAACATACAACACCAATCAAAAGAACTCTTCCCATTTCTAGTAAAATGAATTTTATTTCTTTCGTCAATACCGTTCTCGTACTGTGAGGAGACACATGAAGTTTGGTCTTGAATTACTTGCTCGTCATAAAAAACTATTTGAACCGCTACACTGTCAGAACACAATACTTTTATCTTCTTCCCATACTGAGTATGCACCATGATATGAAAGGTTCCAAAATGTGCACTCACTTCATTTTGTAGCTCATCAAATACAACCCCATGCATTGGCTAAAGTGTCAACAAAACTGACACAATAGTGAAAACCAATTGTAGAAGTAATAGGAGCCACGCCTGACATCAGAATGTTTGGGCAAATGAAGAGTATCATGTTTACTCTATACATGGAGGAATATGAGACATTTTGTATTTATAAGAAGTTATAATCAATCCATCATTTTGGCTATTGCTAATTTTATTTATAAATGTAATTATATTTGTAGACTGTTTATTGTGGAATAGATGATAAACTGTTCATTGTTGCAGCCTATGAGACAAACAAGAAGGTAGATCAGTGGGTTCATATTGACACCTACTCAGCAATGAATGGAATCTCCCGTTTTTGTGAGAGAACCGCTCCATGGAGGTATTATCACCATGCCTCTTGCTTGTTGTAACAGCTGCACACTCTTGGGCCACTTTGTTTGTTCGTTTGTTTTTTTTTGGTAATGACATGTATAATACAACGGATACCTAATCTTTGTGTAAGAAGTTTTAATTATGAAAAAAAAATCAGTTTACTAGTGCATATTGAGTTTTGTGAAATGTACTGCTTTTTGAATTACAAGTCGGTGTAATTTCCACTTTTTTACATCTTCGTCGTTCATTGAGGAGGTCATGGTGGCAGAAATGGCGTAGGTAGTAATGAGATCAGAAACTGCCAGCTTGATGAAGTGGCAACTAATAACCAAAGTGATTTTAATTTCCGTTGAAGTACATTGTACTTTTCCGTAATTAAGCCCATCTAATAGTACCAAAGAATGTGGATAATATATGACTGTTCTTTTGGCCTTCATATTACAGATGGACATATAGTCAATGTTTCTCGTTATGTAACTTGCTGTTTTGCCTGGTACTTCCAACATTTTGACCTTCTCTAATATTTCATACTTTTGGCATGAAATTTTTGGTACATGTCAGGTACTCCAAAGAAGAAGGAATTTCCATCCAAGAATTTTGCCTAAGAAATTTTACGTATCTTCTTAAGTGAGTTTTTATTTTCTTATGCACTTATACAGTTATACTGTACCTGAACTATCAAAAGAAAGAAACATGGCCGTCTAACTGCCAAATTTGGGTCATATTGTAAGAAGATATTCTGAGACCTTCATTAGCAAAATGATGAAGGAAGATGAGTTTTGGGTCATATTGTAAGAAGGCTTTCCGACGTTCTGTTGTGATATTTTGGCAATTTCATTTTTGCTATTTTAAAAGTGCTCATATTAGAGATCAAATAAAAGAAAGAAAAGTCCATGTTTGGTCTAAAAGTTTTGAAAAACACACTTATCTTTACCATTAGTAAATAAGAATGAAAAAGTGGGGCCTTTGGTGCAAGTGGGGCCTTAGTTTGTTGCCTAAGTTGCCTAGTGCAAGATTGCCCTGGGAAGAAAATGATATCCTGTCATTCGACGTAGAGGCTATATATATATAGGGATAGAGCCACTCCCAAAATGTACAAAGCCATATATATATGGAGAGGGATAGAGCCACATTCATTAGAGCCACATTGTGCACACATCCAAAAAAAAAATGTGGACTTAAAAGTTGAATTAAGGGCTGATTGTAGATATGATATTATGCTATATTCTGATTTGGATGGAGGCAGATGCAAAACTCAAGCAGGAAACCAAAAATGAACTCGGCATATTGGCTTGTTCACTCAGTTAAATGTTTTCACATCTCAGTATGACCTGATTTTTGTCTCAGGAAGCAACTTTTAATTCCTGGGGATGTAGGATTTCTTGATGTTGATATTGGATTTTCCCTTTCTTTTTGCAAATAATCATATGTTTGTCTCTTTAACAGCGAGCATTCCGAGATTGAAGGTTTCAAGTGTTTGTATGCTTCACATGGCTTCTCAAGAGCTCGTCTTCAAGTTGGCCTTCCTCCCATTGTATTGGTAAGGATCAATCCTATGCAGGAAGTGTTTAATGGAACAGCAGCTGTTGTTTAACTAATTATCTTCTTCACTTTCATGGTGAAACAACGCAGTTGAAGGAGCCCAAAGTATATATTCATGGAAATATTGGAAACCAAGGTATTAATAATTCAAGTTGGCCAGGTTGTCCTTGATGCCAGAAGGAACGTCTGAAAATGCAGGTAACAAAGTAGCAAATCCAGCAGGATTCTTCAAGGTTATGACAAACAGCACTACCGATGGCCTGACTGCATAGAATGCCGACTGAAGGCTTGTTTTTGTAGGCTTTACAGATGAAGACATTTGTTCAGAAAATTTAACTCTATATCTATTATACAATTCATCGTGATGAGACATATATGTACAGAAAATTATACTCTATATATAATTCACTTTGTGGTAATGACTATGTGTTGTGTGATGCTTGGCCGATTTAGAATAATTTCAGTTACCTATGCATTGGTAGATCAGTCGATGAGAAGTAGGTACTAATTTTAAGATATTCGGTAAAACTTGTTTGTGGTTATGTTACAAAGACGAGCATTTTGAATGGCTAAACTTGTATAACAGGCTAACGTTTCTGAGACAAATTAAAGATGTTTTAGAGTGGCCAAAATACTACCAATAGTACTCTGCATCCCTTCAAATTAATTTGTTTAACCAAGAGCCCGTAGTCTCGGAAGGCTGCTCTCTGGACGATAGTCACACATTCAAGATAAGAATCTAAAATAGGATGAGAACTGGTTCTCTACCCTGTTTACAAATAAGCAGAAAGTAATATACGAACTTTTAAGGATTAAAGAGATGAACAAATAAAAAATAAATAATTAAAACAAAAAAGTATTAGTGCAGGAGTGAAAAGACCCGATACGTAAATAAATCTCAGAAGGGATCATAACACTCTTACTTTTGATCTTGCACAATAGGAAGTTGGCAGGCTTTCTTTTGGTATTTACTAAAGGGTCTGTCCTGTTATTGACAGACCCCATTTTGTGTTGGGTAATTTAGGGTCTGAATTTATGTTGGGCACGACACCCAAAATCCGAACAAAAAATCCGGAAAAAACTGGTTAGAACCAGTTTCTTATGGTGATTCCATCGGGCACTCATCAAATTGGACTGGGCAATTTCTAAAAAAAAAAAAAAAAAAATTACAAGTTTGCCATCAAAGCTCAAACCCAGCAACCAATTCAACCGGTCTCGCCAAAACGAACCCCTCGGGCCGTTTGGGTGTGCACTCAAACGATCCCTCAATGTCGTTTGAGTATACACTTAAACGGCTTGACCAAATCGTTTGAGTGTGCATGCAAACGACTTCACCACATCGTTTAAGAGTACACGAACTCGGTCTGAGCCTGCCGTTTAAAACTTGGCTCTCTAGAATTCCATGGCCCCCTTGGTCACATCGTTTGAGTGTGCATGTAAACGGCTTGAAGATATCGTTTAGGGCTTCTATGGGTCGATGTGGTGATGTCGTTTGGACTAAAATAATTGAGAAGTTATAAAAACCAAGGAAATTACAAATTAACCAATGATTAGCCCGATTAACCAATAAAAATTGATTACATAAACACCAATTACACTTTTCTTATACATACATAAACACCGAACACTTTTCTTATAATACAAATCATTAATCGACCGTAATTGTACAATAATTTATTTAAACAATTATCTGCAAAATTGAATTAGTAATGATCAATTATCAACACATCCCAATTGAATTAGGAAAATTGAAATCCGATTTAAAAAATTGGGTTAGGAACAACACAATTAGTTACTCCAATACAATTACATGCACTCTGCATTATTTATCTGTTATGACATAGTATATATATAACCAAGTTAAAACATGTAATCAAACATGCCAAAATCTAAAATAATGTAATCAAACATGTCAAAATCTAAAATAATAATTTGTTTTATATCTAAACTTATTATTTTTTATTTTATTTTTTCAATTGTGAATCATAAACTAGTTTGGGGTTTGGGGTTCGGGTTTTGAGGTTTACTTAATTTCGTTACCAACATATTTCACTTAATTATTAGAAATAATAATTTGTTTTATATCTAAACTTGTTATTTTTTATTTTCTTTTTCAAATTGTGAATCATAAACTAGTTTGGGGGTTTGAGGTTTAGGGTTTACAAATTTCATACCGACACAAAAAAATTTTAATTTCAAACATATTTCACTAAATTATCCAACTCTAAAATAATAATTTGTTTTATATCTAAACTTGTTATTTTCTATTTTTTTTGCTTCAATTGTTATATCTAAACATATTGCTGCTTGTTGTATATTTTGTTGATTTTAAAGAATCTAGTAAAAGTTTGTTTTTAAAATGAAAAAAAAAAAATGACATTTTGATAAAATTTCGTTAAAGATTGATATCTAAGTTTCCAAGTAACAAGTTTATCTCTGTTTCTTAAGGTTCTAATTCAGATATCAAACAAGCTTATAGCTTTTCCAGTTCTCTATTCATAAGGTACCAATTTCTCTTCTTGGTTGTTGCTTTGAATTTCCAACGCTTTGGTTTTGAATCAATTTGCTTACTTTTAATCATTCTCTGTTGCATTCATGATTTGGGGTTCAATATTCTAAAATTTTGAAGGTGCTTGATGTCGTTCTTTGTTCTAAGCTTCTAACTAAGTGTTTGATCTGCTCAAGGTAACAACTAACGTGTGTGTTTTAGTGTAACAAGTTTTTGACATTAAGATTTTAACTTATGGGGTTGGTTAAACTTTATATTTTTAAGTAAAATATTGTATCTTTATAGCTTCATATACGGCGTTCTCATGTTAAGTTTCTTGTCAGGTTTTATAATCAATGAGGTTTTTCTAAATAATATTGGAATTGTTTGATAGATAATAGAAGCGAAAAAATATTCTTGTAGCTTAATGTAGGACTGTCTTGCACTAGAGCATTGGATTCACATCAAAAAATAAAATCATCGTTAGCAACTAGTAATTACTTGTGCTTCAACCGTAACTTCAAGCTTCAGTTAATGAAGTAGAGGTTTATTGTGTTAGTGTGAACGACATTTTTTTGTTTGGAATGGGGTTTCATTACTCATGCTAAGTCTTGCTTCACATAACACTTTGTGTATTATTAAGGTAAATAAATTGCCGTCTTATTTTATTTTTTCTATTGACTTCCCAATATAAAACTTTTGGTCTTTGATGTCAAGGTTTGGATTTGGATCAAATAGCTATGTATATTACTAGATATTATTGTGCACAGGCTTATGCATTTCTGGGGTTGAGATATTTCTCTGATGTGTTATATATGATCCACTCTTATAAGGAAAAGAGTGATAACACAATTTAATTTTGTAGGTTGTCAATGAATATATTGTGATAAAGAATGTGATCTGCATGGTGGCTGGCCACTTAGAGTCGTGGCGAGAGGTATCGTGCAAGATGTTGATCCTAATACCGAGTTTGGTAAGAGGAGATTGGAAGAGGGGAACTTCAATGTTCATGTGAACGTGGTTTATGATGGAGGTGTTGTACTACCATTGCCTCAAGATGATTGGAAATTAAATTATGATAAGTTTGCATTGCTAGTCCCAAGCCCAGATAAAGGAGGAGGGAGAAGGATGGTGGGTAATCCTAAGTATTTGATTTTTCTTTTGCTTATTGGTATATTTTTTGTTTTGTTAGTGATGGTGACAAGGAGAATGCATGTTGAGAGAGGTCTGGACACACCGCGCGTGGTCAATGTGTATGATACACATCTGTCCTCTTTAATAGGTAAGTTAACGATTTCGACAATATTAGCTATTCTTTTATGCAGTCTGTCTTTGGTTTTGAAAGCTACTTTTTTCATGTCTAGAATGGCAATGCATCAACAGATACTTATTCAGATGACCATAGCTTGTACTAGTTTAGATTACTATGTACTGTAGCCAGGAGCAGTGGACACAATATTCCAGATAATCTTAGACTAGACTAAGATGCAAAAGCACCAAGACTTATCTGATTGTCATGTTTTTTTCCTGGTGATGGCATATGTTTTGTTTTGCTGGACTGATCCAAGGAAGTGAAAGAAATAAAAAAATCATGAAGACGTACTTGTCGTGATACATAGTTCTACATTGTAAGCAATTATAGTCAGGTATCTTCTCTTTTCCGAATTTTCGAATAACACGTGATTTTTTCATTCCAATGCTAATTTATTATGTTATGATTAAATACAGTTCAAATAACACATAATTTTGTCCCCATATTTTGTGTACTCTTTACATTTTTTACTTTTAGGTCATGTTAGTGATCAACGAGACTAGTAAGGAAAATGGACTTAGACAGACGAAATATTGAAGAGTACTTAACCACTGATTCCATTCACAAGCCTCATGAGAAGCTTCTATTGTAAGCCCCCTACACTTTTCTTAATTCTTTCTGTTGATAAATTTTTATGTGTTTTTAGTTGGACTACTTTGGAATTGAATTTATTTAATAAAAAAAACATATGTTTAGGCTCGATTTGCTCAACATTTCACCTACGTTAACTGAAGCTGCTGGTGCTATTATGGATATAAGTAGTTATTTTTCTTACTTTTCCGATTTATGCTTGTTTCTATTCATGGCGAGAAACTCATCTTTTACTCCATCCTTATATTGTTTTTGTGTAGGATTCTTTTACGTGTTGTTTCAAGTCAAATCCCCTAGAGCCTTGGAATTGGAATGTGTACTTGTTTCCATTGTGGTGTTTTGGCGTGGTGGTTAGATATGGGATACATTTTCCTGTTAGGTGAGACCATATTTACTTCGGAATTAAAATTGCCATTGCTCCGGGAATGAAATATATTTTTTTAAATAGATAGTTCTTATTTTAAGTTTACTTTGTTTGTATATTAGAATATCTCATTCAACCATTCAAGGTTATTTAGTTCTTTATTGATGGCTATTAAGATTAGCTTGGAAATATAAGAAATCTCAAGATTGTATATGACTTTTTTTGTTTATTGAGACTAGTTGCGTTCAGGCTTTTCTTTGTTGATTACAAGAAAGAAAAACTTGACGATCTAGTTCCTTTGACTGGGTAGCCTCTAGACTAGAAAGGTAAAGACCAATAGAATATTGTTGACCTAAAGTGGAGTTGAAGAACAACATAATATTAGAAAAATAGGAGATATTCAGCAGTATTCCAAGAACCCAAATGAGCTGATTTTTGTAAGGATGATCTCCATGGCAGGGATATCATCTTCTCAAATAAGTAGCCATTGATTCATGATATAGTCCACTTTTGGGGTGGAGTGCCTCTACCCCTCCCATATATATGTTGCGAGATTTGGCTGAAGCATGTTTTGGGGTGAAAACTCAGGTCCCATCTTTTTCTGCCCAATCAAGCATTCAAGCTTAACTTGTCTAACTAAAGCCTCTTATTTTCAATCAATTGTATGATAATGGATGAAAATTGCATATTCAAATTATGTGGGTTATTTTCAATTGTTGCCCACAATTCTATATTGTTCCCTATGTTGATGAGCTTAGGCATGGGTTCTTGACAAGCTTAAGGCTGAGCGTGAACGTGGTTCCACTATTGACATTGCCTTGTGGAAGTTTGAGACAACTAAGTACTACTGCACTGTCATTGATGCTCCTGGACATTGTGACTTTATCCAGAGCATGATCACTGGAACCTCTCAGGCTGATTGCAAAGTCTTGATCATTGACTCAACTACTGGTGGTTTTGAAGCTGGATTCTCGAAGGATGGACAAACTCGTGAGCATGCCTTGCTTGCATTTTCTTTGGGAGTGAAGCAAATGATCTGCTGATGTAACATGGTATTTGCTTCACCTCTTTTTTGTATTTCCTTTTGTTCATATCACTTTGCTAGCGTAAAGTCTTGTTGCTTATCCTATTAATCTGTGTTGGTTCCTTTTGGTTGTATGTAGATAATGTTCTAGTTGGAGATGTATTTGATGAACTTGGGTGTAAGGATTGTGTTTGTTTTGCTCTCTCAGTTCCGAATTCCAAGGAGACACATAGATACCGTATACTATATCAAGAGAGCACTCAAGCTAGCAGGTAACATTTCTATTCTTTCTTTACTTCTTTGTTTTAGTTGATTTAAGTGGATGTTGTTTTAGAGCTGGTTTGGTTTAGGTTCACCTAAGTTATTTATTTCTACATATTATTGATTACTTTATGAAAGTTTTGACACAAGCCATGCATGAACCCACTGGACCCATTCAATCTCACAAGTCACAACATATTATATTCATGACCCTGTATTTTTTATGAGCTGTAGGAAGTTTTATATCTATTGATCATATGCAATGTAACATCACAAGTTCTTGATGTTAAATACATGATTTTTGTATAAGAATATGCAGTAGCTTTATTGAAGTGGGAGGCATAAAAACTTACCTGTGAAAGGGTGTATGTTTTAACTTAAGTCTTAGTAGTGGACAAGAGACTTAATTAATTTGAACAATCAATGTCTATGTGGGAATCCTTTTTAAGTTTAAGTGAAGAAGGGGTTAATTAGTATCATAATGGGGAAGAGTTATTTGTTTTAAGGTATTTAGGATGGGTTGGTGATCCATTTCAAGAAAGCTTTGGTGTTGGCGATTTTTCAAAGGTAAACATGACTCCCGTCTGATTTTATTCGTATGTGTTCAGTATATAGGCTTTTATACTCCTTTATCATTTATTATTACAATTTAGTTTTTAAATTGAAAGTACTCTTTTATGATCAGATTGGAGTTGGATTGATGGTTTGCCAACAATTTGGAGGAATAAAATGGAGTCTGTTTCTATACGAGTGAAATTGGTGCAAGTTTAGTCGCTAGAGCTGGAAGACGATCCCTTCTTTTGGTACGTGGTAGTAATAGCCGACCTCTAGCTCAGAATTTTAAAGTATCACTCTTTCATTAATATAAGGCCTGATGATTTGCACTTGTAGACTTTTGGAATAGGGTTGGTCCTTTGTTGTTTGATAGCTACTCTTTCGTTCTATTTGAAGGTGCTCTATGATGAAGTACTTAGCCCCATGATTGGTACACTTACACCATGTTTTGTGTCCATAGCTACTTTAGTCTATGTATGTGCTGCTCGTGCTTGATGTGTTGTCAGGCTTGCTTTGTGTCCATGGTAGAAAGGTAGTCACTACTATCTAGGTCCAGACTTGTGTGTGTGCGTGTCTATGATGGACTGTGAGTCATTTTTCCATGGCATGGTCCTTTGTACACGTCGTAAGAAGGTTCATATTGCACTTGAACTTTTCTTGTGTGTGCAGTGGGATAATTGTGAGCAGTGTGAACTGGTGCAAGAGTGTGTGCTGCCAATCATCCTACTGCACACACACTGCACTCAAATAAACCATATATACTAACTTCTCATGACAACACTCTTCACACACCACTCTACGAATCAGCATACTCACTTCACAACAAAATGAGGCACACACTCACTCACACTAACAGCACACACTCACTAGTCTCTCACTTTACACACAATCATAACCAATACACACTACAATTATAGCACACACTTATCAACGAAAATCAGCCACATTAGGTCATTGGCAGTAGCAATAAAGTGTATTGAACAAGCAGTAGTAGGTCATAGATAGAGTTGTAGGCAATACATATAGTTGAGCGGATGGGGCATTCTTGCAATTGACATAGTTATCTACTTATTCTTTCATTGGGACCAATCAATTTTGCTATAAATCAGTTACTCACATCTGCATGGGATGAGCATTAATCCAAAACTCTTAAGGATGAGCACATAAAAAGCCGACAGAAAAGGAAAACTTGAATACGACCGACATGGGCAGAGGTTCATTACCCTCTTTTCTTAAATCACACACACATATTATATGTCCCCCAAAGCATGTGATCATTATTTTTTTATGTCACTCTCGGTTGTTAGTCTAACCTTTTTTTTAGAGTGGATGTGTTTTAGATCTGGTTTGGTTTGTTATTTAAACTTTGTTTGGAAATTTTGGACTTGTTGGTAGTTGGAATATGGGATATATGGGGATGGACATGGGATACATTAGATGGGTAGTCAATTTCATCTTACAGCTGTTCAAATGTCAGTTAGGTCGTAGTAGAGCACTTCCAATGTACTTATGAACTTATCAATGGTGGGATTGAAGAATTTCCTTTTAGCAAGGACTTGTGGCCTAGCCATATCTTATGCCTTGCTTTTTCCTTATAACTCTTCTCATTGCTTCCAATATTTGATGATATTGTTGATCAGGTGAAGATCATCTTATTCACTAATTGAGAGTTGCAAGGCACACACCAGTTCACGTGGTTCACAAACACGGTGGCATTATTGGAGTTGATTTGGTATTATTAAACCTTAGAGTTGTTGCTTAACGTTGGAGTTGGAGTATCTATGTGGTTACTGGTTAGGCAACCTTGTGTTATATTAATTCGTGTTTTCACTCATGTTGATTCTATTCAATCTTTATTTGTTGGATAATTTGCATTTTGGTTCAGGGATTCGATCTTGTTTGCATAGAGTAATCGGATGGATCTGGAAGTGGTCGCGAAGTCATGTGTAATATATGTTTGGCTTCTTTGGCTTCTAGTCTTGGTGGTAAACTAGTAGGTGTTATACCATTCTGGTTTATTTTAAATTGGTTTTAGCTAATGCTTGCATTAGATATTCTAGAAGCCCTCTTAACAATTTCTTTTGTATGTAATATAGATGAGAGGATCATCATAGTGTCGTTCTTGGATGTTGTTGTGTTATGGTGTGCGATGGAGCTTGGTGTGAGTTGCAGACTTGCAAAAAACAAATTGGTACTCATAGATGAGGCATTGGTTGTTGATATATATGAAGTCTCTAGAGGTTCGTGCATGCAAGGTTTAACTATTTGCTTGGCTAAAGTGCTGATCCCCTTGATCGCTATTGACAACTTTCTTAATGTATTATTGTTACAATACTTGTTTGTTTTTATATATGTTTGAATGTGGCAAAAGTGCCTCTATGTATTATTGAAATTCTTATTTCCTAATTTATAAAAGTATATTAATTATTTATCAATATGTTGGAAATGGTGACTGTTAGAATGGATGAATAGAATAATTTGTTTGATATATATGTTGTGGAGTGAAATGGTGCAGGTGTAGGTACTGTAGGTGATCAGTCCTGGCAATTTTTTGCCAGGAAATTTCATTATTATTTTTTAAATAACAAATAATTAGTAACGGATACAGAACCGTTACAAATCCTTTGTCCAAACAATTATAGTAACAGAATAGTAAGTGTTAGAAAGGGGTAATTACTAATACTTTTATTTGTTGGAAATGAATCAAGAACAAAATTAATAACCGTTACAAATAAATTTACTAACGGTTATCAAGTGTTATTGAAATTATAACCGTTAGTAAATTTTCTAATACTTCATAACCGTTAGTAATATTTGTCACGCATTCGTGTCAACACAAAAAAACGTTACTAATATTTTTTGTAACGGATGCATATCCGTTACAAATAGACTGTTATGGTGTAGTGATTGAAAAGTTAAGAAAAGTTTGGTTTTTCTCCATCACACTTCTACTCACAAAAGATCTAAGATGAACAACTTCAAAGCCCAATGCCCACCACTTTCTACTTCAACAGTAGCAGGAAGAGATATCAATTTTTGGCAAAATGTGTAAGATATGATATAATAGTCCAAAGACCATTATATCATATCCTCCAAAACGTGGTCAACAAGTCAAAACTATATAGAGTTTCGGGTTCTAAATTGATGTGTAGGTTACTACTTATTCCTTAAGTAAATATCCTATTACTCATGCCTTAATTGCATTGGCTAATTAAGAGAAGAAGGTTAAATAACTTACTCCACAAATTATGAGAAGGTGGAAGACTAAAGGACTTTGAAACCACCATCCTCTCTCCATCCTTTATATAAGAGTGGAGAAACCCCATATTTCTCAACTACTACAACAATTAACACATTAAAACTTATAAAAGTTTGGAAGAGAAATGGCGATTTGTTATTCATTATCAGATTCTACACATTATTTTTGTTATAGATCAAGATACAACCTTTTATTGATTCATTATTTACATTCTTCATATTATGTGAAATAATACGTGATTCATGATCCTCTAAACGCTATTAAATTTGTGCTTACATTTGATATCGGAGCTCGGTTATGAATCACGTTTATTTTCCACTAAAATTGAATTTTATATACTATTAGCAAGTTGTTTCTCTCTGCTGTACTTACGTTTATGATGTTATCATTAAGTCTGTTTGTGATAAAATTGCATGTCACCGTTATCAGACGTTTTCAAAATCATATATGTAGTTTGGTTTTTGTATCGACATCTTACATATTTTGACCAATAATGTTTTTTGTTCACGAACATAAAAGCAACTTACAAGAGAAACATTCAACAGATTATGTATAGCTAAGTTTTTATAGCATTTAGAAAATTGACCGTTTTATTAAATCAATTACTTGGCTTTCACATTATGAGGATAAGGAATTTAGAGAGCTTCTCCTGATCATGTATTAGAAAGCTTTCACATTATTATATTCCAATATTCTTTTCCGGATTCTAACAAGTCATCGATGGATGGTGCTGAATTGTGATGTTTAATTTGTTGAGATCCATTAGAGTTACAAGATTAATATTTATGGCATCCAGGGTTTCTTAAATCCGAAATTTTCCTTCTAATTCTGGTGAATCGGTGATGTATGGTACGAATTTGATGTACTTTTGATATGTTAGAAGTTGTGGGTTTGATAACTGGTGATTTTCAAGTTTTAATCGCCAATGGCTGTTTTGGGGTAGTCTATGTGTGGTGCTAGATGGAATAAAGATTTCATATCCATTAAGGTTCATGTTGGTGTTGGTTGACGATTTCATATCCATTAAGGTTCATGTTGGTGTTGGTTGACAGGAAGGAGGCGATGATGTCATCATGACATCAACCATAATTAGGCTTCTTTTTGGGCTTTAAGTCTTTTTTAAGTTTGGGCCTTATTTCTTTCTACCAGTCTATAAGGACCTGGTCCAAACATAATGATCTGTCTGGCCAACCCATCAATAGAACTTGGTAAATATCTGACCAAAATCCCGAACAAGATTAATGAACCAACCCAGAACCGGATTGACCAGACAGCTTGCTGACCCGAACTAGACCTAGTTTACAGACACATATAACTTTGTTTTTGTCATATATAATTATTAAGTCCATTTTTAACGCATAAATAGCCGTTACTTAGGTTTTTACAAATCCTACATTAGATAAAGGCTTAAAACATGATTTGAATTTGTTTGGGAACAACCTCAGGTATATGAATGCATGCTCAATTTAACGAAGAATATATGATGAAATTCATCCAATCATTTTTCACTGCATATCACATTTTACTTATATGAGCATATTTATGATATTAATGTTGTTACTCATTATAATATTATTGATGTCAATTAAGAACATGGTATACACAATTTACCATTTTGGTAGCCGCCAAAGTGGCCTAACAGTACACCTTAAGAAATTGTGAATGCCATATTATTGTTGATGACAAACTTAAATTCATTTTAGATATTTGAAGTCATTTTTTTTATAACGTTGTTGGATATACCTATATGATTTTTTAAGGTTTGTCAAGTTGAGCTGAGTTTGCATGCATTACTTGTTTGTTGTGCTCAATAGCATGCATACGATAAGATGATTATTTCTATTATGTTACCAATAACGTTGTCTCTTAATTCCCACTTCAATGATGGTTGCATAGTGAAAATAATTTGAACCTGTTATTAATTCGTACATTATGATAATACATTTGTTTGTTGTTCCGCTGCATATTTATATTTCACTATGATTATGAATTTTTTTATCAATGTCATTCCATGATTTGGTACTCACAAATTAACTTTGGAGCTACCAAAGTGGTCTAATATTATGATATTGTGAATACCTTATTGTATTATTGCTATTGACATTGAATTGCAGTTATTTATGGTAACAAATAGCGATCCATTGGGATCATCATGGTGATTGTTGTCATTTCACGAGTTGATATTTGTGAATATTATCGTTTGGTAGTCACTAAAGTGGCCATAATATCAAGAAGTTGTAAGTATCAATCGTATTATCGTTAATGATATTATTTCACAATTTTTTAACCATGAGGAATGCTTTATTGGCCCAAAGGTTGATAATCATTTCATTGGTTAAGAAATTGAGATAGGATAATCCGATTGTATTTTAATTGGAACTAAAGTGGATACCCAAAGGTAACAGACTTATCCAATTTTGATATACAATAATATTTAACCCTATTATAATAATATTAATATGTGAGTGAACGCTTTGTGTGTTGCATCATTAGCCCAAAGACAATGTTGTAATGATACTACTTTTTTCATCACTTCATTTTAAGATTTACGTGTTGTATATCAAAGCGTTTATATAGTGAACATTATTTTTCTGAGTCCCTATTCATATTGCATAAAGTTTGTAAAAATCTAAAATATTTAAGAGTTTATGATATGATATATCTATATATAAAACTTTTAGAGCTTAGCTGACAATGTGTATAATGGGTTAAACCAAAATTTAGTTAAGAATGTGATGAGTCTTTACATTGAATGAATTTCTTACATTCTTCGTTTAGACAATTCCAAAATTCGTTTTAGTACAATGAAGGGTAATGGAATGTCATTAGGTTGACCAAATTGGTCATTTAAGAAAATATAAGACTTAAACTGTAAGGATAATTCATCTTATGCGTTAAGGACCAAGACATAAGGAGAAGAGATTGTCCAAGCTAAAATGACATACTCACGTTATTTAGGTTTTTAAAGAAGAATACGACATAAAGTGCCTCTACTTCATTAAGAAATTGAAGCGTCTTCAAATAGACTGTCATAATGGAATGGTATGATTTGAAATAGAGTCAGCACTTTGCTTTTGTATTTCCGAATCAAACTATATTCTTCTAATACTTGGTGTATCTACTTAAGTGCTACTGCACATGTTCATATTATAATGATAATGGGTGATCATTTTGATATGGAAATGGAATATATATATATATATATATATATATAGAGTTTTTTCACCCTTATTCATTATCGAACCTTATGTGATGACTTATACTAACAAGAATTCCATAACCATTTGAATGGAACCTCAATGATCATATATCTTCGAGTTGGAACTAAATGTAGCTAAGTTAGTGATGTGTCGTCTTTATTGTGGCATAAAAGACTTAGCTTGACATCATCTTCAATACAATTATTGATAGGTTAGTAGAAAACGTGTATGATTCTTCTGGATCTAAGTTTACTAATCTTTTAGGTGAATGTGTGCGAATTGTATTAATGAAAATGATTCAAACACATCCCTAAAGAGCCACAATAATTATAAGTTTCAACATTTGTATCTATTCTACCACTTAATATTTCGTGATGAGGTTATCTTAACACACTTATAAATGAAAATTCACATCATGATTGTGTCGATTTATTGCATAATAAATCTCTTTAATGTACATTAGGAATGTACATTCTTAAGTTTGAGAAGCAACTAGACATAAAGTGAAGATGTCATAACTAATCGAAGTGGTGAATATTACTAAAGCTAAACTCTATGTCCTGACATATATGTAAAGTTTCTAGAAAGGCATGACCTTTATAGACATGACTTTTATAGACATAGTTAGGAGAATAAATCATTTATACCTATGTCGTTGTGGATTGAAACTCTAAAAGCTGTTATGTATGTATAAAATTTCTATAAAAACAGTTCTAAATAACTTCTTTTATAGAAACATATTAAGGCACCTGCAAGTTAAGGATGCTTAGCAAAGTTAGAGTTTTATATTCTCTATGAAAGAAAATTAAATTTTCAATCAAGTTATTGGTTGCTTATATATATTAATAAGTTACCTTAGAAAATCCGAAGGGTATTTACTTATCTAACTATGGTACAAGAATAATTGAAACCAATAATGTTAGATTCTCTAAGATTGGTGAAATCAGTGGGAGTGACATACCACAAAGATATTGTGATGCAATTCAGAAATGTGGTAAATATAGAAGTTTGAGTGCTTGTCCCCGTACCTTTCACTTCTAAGAAAGTTGTTGTTCCTCATGTTGTTGATTAGTTTGACAATAATGAACACCAACTGATTGATCACGTACACTCCATAATGAAATGTCACCAATGAACAGATAGTAGAATAACCACAATTAAGGAATTGTATTACAAAATCTCAAATAGAAAAGAGGTTTGCAATTCTGAATAAGTTTGTGGTATATCTACAAAAGTCTAAGTAAAGGGACTATGAAAACTTGGTTTCATTTAACAGGCCATAATATGTATTAATTCTACTAAATGGATTAATGATATACTTAAAATTGAATAATTTACCTACGAAATGAATGATGAAACTTAAAACGCAAGTGAAACTAAACTTAATTACGCGTTGCTATCAAAGATTTCTATACTCTCAATTCTATCGAAATAGAGTGGAGTAAAAAGTTCGTTCCACTCTTAGTTCTTTAGCATTCAAGTTTTCTAGATTGACTAATCTATTCAAAGTCTAATGAGAGCAATGGTGGGAATTATACTACGATGTGAATTAAAACTAGACGTAATATAAAGATTATAACTTTATTAAATTTAACTAACAATAATTGAATTATAAATTAATAACTAAGAATTGAATAATAACAATTGAATTTAGATCTAACAATTTTAAATGACAAAATCGAAATGAACAAGAAATAACTATTTTATTTATCTAATCAATGAAGAACTATGGTTCAAAGAATTAATCTAAAACAATGTATGAAACTAATTAATTTAACTAATTCAATTCAAAAACTAGATCTACAAGCTATTTTAATGACTACTTTTCTATCTAAGCTATCTAACTATATCTTTCTTAAGAGCTAAGTCTTGTTTTATGTAAAGGAGGAGACCAGATCCACAATTTCGTGCATGGGCTAAGGAGCCATGTTTTGGGCCGAAAAATCGAGCCCAAAGCCCAATTTCTTCAGTCCACAGAGCCCGTTTCAGCTAGCTTTGACTTCAGCAGACTTTTCATTTACTTTTGCTCCTTTGATTGGGTCAAGGCTTAGACCATTGGAAAGCTCTTTCCGAGACGGTCGTTTTGACATAAGGTAGGCCCAAATCCGAAGCTTGAGTCCAAAAATATTGTCTTCAGAAGTTCTACTGACTTGTGCACTGTTTCTGCCCGTGTTGACTTTTCAACTTTTGACCGGGCTTCATAAATGCTTTGTCTCCTTGAACCTTGGCCTTTATCATAGAACTTCTTAGCAACCAACCCTTTGCTCCTTTATATTACCAAAGTAGCACATTTCTGCACATAATTGAGTTTCATGTCTGAAATACATAAAAACACGTAATTAGCATTAACTCTTATTTATTACTCGCATAATTGGTCTAAAAGTAGTATTATTAAGGGGTTAAAACTACAGTTTTGGGCTCTTATCAAACCACCCCCAAACAGCATTTTGTTTGTCCTCAAGCAAATATGAGAAATTAGCATAAGGGACCAAAAATAGAGTTCAAACTAATCTCGTTTCGCCGAGTGCAATTGCATTGACTATATGCAATGAGGCCTTAAACCACTAGGATTTCTCTAGTGGACGAGTTATAGCCTCGTAAGAGTTTTCCAGTGAAGGTACTCACAAACTTCATCTATACTACAACGACTCAGAAATATTTCCTTATCTATGTCTCAATTATCTATGCATCTCACTAGCAATGAATACAGAATAATCAAGTCGGAACCTAAGCTAATATATGCATAATAATCTATCATCTACGAATAAACATATTTACAATGAGTAATACTATGAGATGAACTAGCAGGTCCGTTTGAAAACTTCGAATAAGCGTCCTTAAGTAGGTCCTCACATAAATGTCAAGACAAAAACCACTCTGATTTTCCGCTCAAGTTTAAGCTACTCGATTAATGCGGTGGGCACACTTTACCTTACAAACTCAATGACACACAAGGAAGCCGGAGTCGATCAAACACATATGCCACTTACTATCACACTATCCTATTCCTAATTGAGCTAGAGGTCTTTATTAGGTGTTGTGGGGATTAGAAGATGGTTTAAGAAGGAAGGAAATAGATATTCAAAGAGAACAAGTCTGAGATAATAGAGTCTTCATATTATGTAACTAGAGAAAACCTTATTCTTTACTTTTACTTCTACACTTTGTTTCCATCTTTAGCCATATTTTTTTCTCTTTTTCTTTGACTTTTGACTCCTTGATTCTATTTTTGGAGTTCTAACTCTTTATTTATTTATTTATTTATTTTTTTATTTGGATGGAAACTTACTTTTCTCTTCTGAAGCGACTAACGAGTTCTTGATTTCAATGGTTATTCTCTTTTCTATTCTTCATCTCTATTCTCAAACTTATTCAAAAAATTGGGTCGGTTGATTTTTTATTTTGTTTTGTTTTGTAACAGGGTAAAGGATTTGTGGTTTATGAAAGGCTAAAGAAAGGCTCAGAGGGGCGACTAGCGGAAACTAATTCATAGGTTGGAATTTCTGGCTATATCGATCTAAAGAGGGCCTAAATTCTCGCTTAGGATATGGTATAGTGATCTAGCAAGTGGACGTGTGATTTCTCTATCCGGATTTTACTTCTCCCTTGTGTCATTTCTCAAATGTGTCACTCATATAAGGCTTTAGGCTATATTCTCACAGGATTTGTAGAATAAGTACTCTAGCCTAGATTTCAGAAACTTACTGCCAACAATCATAGATACTCATGTAACATATTTATAGATAGATGCAAGGATTATTATCTACATATTAGCCTAAGTTTCTAAAAAAACTATTCTAATGCAAAAGCTACGTGAGACTTCTAGATTATTGAGAGCATAGAGAAAGAAAATAATACTAATGTTTCTAAGTGTATAGCATACTTTTTATTTATATTTTTAAATTTTTTGAATTTTTTAGCTAGAAAACAAGTGCATATTATACATATCTATATCCTAACAGATGTCGTAATTAATTACACGTGTTTCTATGCCCCCCCAAACAAGAAGCATGCTTTGTCATCAAATTATTTTAAATAAAGAGGGTAGGAAAATACCATTGAAACGCGTGAAATTCTGGAACATCTGCGAAACAAGGTTATAACATACTAATATAGAAAAGAAAACTGACGCAACTCTATAAGAGTTCCACCTGTTATGGGGTTAATGAGAAATAGATTGCTTGGGACATAAGCATACACTAACTGAAATAAAAACTTACCTGCACTACCGTTTAAACATTGTCCTCCTCATTTCCCTCTTCAAAGAGATGAGGTTCTTTCGTATCCTGCCATGCCATGATAACTTGCCAAGCCTGACGCTGTGTGTCGTCAACTTGTGCTAACCCTTCTAGTGTTACTATGTCTGATGGGGTGTAAGGAGCAACCAAATGAGGTTGCACCTGCCATCCCGGCCAAGTCATTACTCGAAATGAGCGAACCACCCAATTGGTGGGTCTCATGACTTCAACCCTTTTCCAATCCGTGAACTGGGTACATAATTCTGGTAGACAACTATGCAGGATACGGCAAACCAAAATAGGCATAAGAAGATACTTATGGCGCATGCTTTGGGCTCTCTTAAGACTAGCCACTAATACTTGAGGAATGTCATATCGGTGATGTCCCTCAGCTAAAGCAAGGAAAACGTCACCAGCGGTACTATTTGCAGAAGTAAACTAAAACTCCCCTAGAATATTCATGAGGATGAATAACATGGTGGTGCCTACATTTAGGGACAGGCTACCAAGGGCTATGTTGTAACGCCCTTGGTCCATTATACGAAATACCCCTCCCCCATAATACTCATGGAAATATGTATAGTCATAGAGGTATGAATTATCGGTCATATATCCCCACGTGTGAATAGGATTAGGTATTGGTATTCCCGAAACTAATGCTACCACATACTTATTGAATTCTAGGGGTGTGTCATCAACCGTAACGGAGAATTCTTGTTCTCCATCTTGGTTACAATAGAACTTAACATTATTGTAGAAAAATTCAGTAGGCTTAGGTGAATACGAGTCGTCTTCACTTACCAGAAGATGCCTCCATCCGAATTGCATGATCCTCTCACGAAACCAATGTCCATAAGACTCGCTCCCCAATAAGTGTTCGAAAGACTGCTCCAGTATTACTATAGGAGACGTCATCACAAAACTACTCTCTAGAATAGCTGCAACTATACCAGAACAACCCTCGTAAAACTTGAAATTTTTGGTGCCCACAGGGGTTAGGGCGTAGGTGCACTCAATGTATGCCTGGGGTGGGTGCGGGTGCGCTCTATTGAGTTTCGAATTTCAGGCACTTGGGCGTAGGGTGCGCTCACTTTTAGCCTGGGATGGGTGCGGGGTGCGCTCAGGATGAAAACTGGAATTCTAGTGTTTTGGGCGTAGGTGGCATTTAGGTTTGTGCTGGAGAGGGCGCATGTCGCGCTCAGGGTATAATTCCTCTAACATTCTTTGAGGGCGCAAAGTCGAGGGGGCTGTAAAGGCGCGAGTCTTGAAGGAAAAATAAGGTAAAGTGGGAATGAAACGTGAGAGATTAATGTGAGATGTAGTTGGGGTTGTGAGTGTAGAATGAATGCAGTTTTTATAGGATTTAAGTTGCTAAAACGAATCGGGAAGTTACCCAAAAAGTTTTAAGGCAATTGTCGAAAATAATAAAATTTCCAAAACCGAAAACGGAAACAACCCATATTCTCTATTACAAAACAAACCTAATATCTTTTAGGTTGAATTTAGGTTAGATACTGCCTAATTTATCGAGATTTCATCCTAACACAATATCTATTTATAGTGATGCCCATATCGGTAATATTCTCAACCCTCACTCCAAAACAACTTCTGAAAATAGATGATCATATAACGAATTATATTAGGCTAAATAATACCATCCCCAAACAATTTGGAATGGTGGGATTAATGATAAGAACAACACATAATTCAAAATTAACCAACTTATATTAAAATTGAATTCCAAATAACATACGACAACGAAATTCAAATTTAATTACTGAACTAATCTTTTTACATCCGTACTAAATAAAAACAAATACAATAAAACAAATCAACTCATTAGATCCCTAAACCACTCGCTACTAGTAGTGGAATGCGCTCGAGAAGCAGATGGCCCTTGGGCTTCCGATGGGCCAAGAGCCATCCGTCTTCTTGGCGACGACGCCGCGTGCCTCCGCAGACCGCTCCTCTGAAGAAGAACCCCCCTGGGGTGGAAAGCGTGCAAGCATGTCGTCTCGGAACTGGCGCTGAGCGTCCATCTCAGCACTCGTCTATTCCCACCGCTCATCCTCTCGCCGGGCACGAGTCTCGAAGTTATGATGCATGGTAGCCTGCCGAGTTTGGAGGTCTTCACAAATAGTATTGAGAGAACGCATGCCACAGTGAATCACAGCCATGCGTTTTGCATCCGACCTACACCTCTCCAAGGAATCGGCATCAAAACATGCCGTGTCATCCTCATCCTCCGAGTCACTCTCCTCGACTACCCTCTCTTCAGGCAACCTCCAAATTCTCTAGATACACTCCGTATAAATATGATGATTTCGGTGCTCCGTCAGGCAAATCCTATCAGACCTCGGAGTCGCTCTCAAGGTTATCACGATCTTCGTTATCAAAATAGTGAGAGGTGCAATACTCTTTCCAACTCCCATAATCATGTTACGCAAAAACTCCAAAATACAGAACTCATACCTCTGCTCCTGGAGTATCCATAGAACGTGAAGGCAGTTCAGGCCGATATCACTGACTTTCTCCTTCCCTATGACATTCCTACCAATCCACTGAGCTACAACCACCTGGTTAGTTCGGAGAGACGACTGACGAACACAATGCGAGCTCGCATTGTAGTTCCCTTCCATAACAGTCGCGTTCATCAAAGGTTCTACAACAGTAAACTGGGAATCATGTAATGTGGCATCGAGATGGTGTCTAGGTGGAATGCCTAAAATCTCAACCAACAACCCAGTAGTAACCTCTCTCCTCCTCCCAGCCACCTTAACAAAAATTCGATCCCCATTCAACTCCCTCGTCCTATAAAACTCTCGGACCAAATCTTCGTGGTAAAAATCATCTGTCGAGTACCACAAACCACTCCAGTCTCTCCTAACCATCTCGTCACCGTAAAACGGCGCGAAGTGGTCGGCAGTAAAAGCGTGCTCCGGCAATATCCGACGTCTTTGAGCCATTGAAGTTTTTATAAGATGTGTGGGTTTGAATAAGGTAGGGGACTTGTTTTGAAACACCCTAACTAAAAATAATGGCAGGAGGCGCGGTGGTAGTGGTGGCAATCGAAATTTTTGAATTTTTGGTGGTGTTTGGTTGTTTAAGTTGGTGGAGGTGGTGGTGGTTGTAGTTAGGAGAAGATTTGGGGTGGGTTTTAACTTTGGGCGTGGGTGTATTTAGGTTTCTTATTTTTTTTTTAGGTTAGGTTTTTGAAGCTTTGAAATTTGGTAATGGCGGTTTGAAGAATGGAATCGCGACGGTTGGTGTGAAGGAAAGAGACACACGTGCGCTGCACGTGCGTGCGAAGTTGGGCCAAGCCCACTTGATTTTCGGATTTTGATTTTTTGATATTTCGCGCAACTTCAAACTTAATTTGCCGCTTCGTTATCGGGCTGATTTTTACGAATGAGGTATGGAAATGATCAGGAGAAAATTTCCAATCTAATGATTCATAAAATGTTCTAGTCCGACCATTGGTGACATATTAGAAGATTGAAAATGCCTCGAAGTGCGTGCATGATGTAAGTTATGCAAATGAATAAAATCTAATTTCATAGATAATGTCAACCCGAATCGTAATACAATTAAACGGTCTAACCAACATAACTGGAGAGTTGAATAATCCAGGATGGAATGAACACCCCACCCCTAAACAAATTTTAGCCACAGAGTTGAGAAAATTTGTTTTAAAAAGTGGGTCTTTTAAAGTCAGATTTCCGAGACTTATTAACTTACTATGTGTGTGATTTTAAAATAATTTTTTTATTTTTTATGAATAAAATTTAATATAAGAAAACAAGAAAGCATTAAATGCATAATTCACACCATAGAGGGACATGACTCAAAAACCGAGAAAACATGCAAGAGTGGAAAACGTGAATTATGTTAAACGTGGACTTAGAATCCGGTACTTACAGCCACACACTCCATAGGGAGGGCCCGGTTACCTTAATGGTGCACTTACCAATATATGGAAATGAAAGGAAGTACACCAATGAAAAAGGTCAGTCCTCATAGATAGGATCCTGTAAAAGGACTTCCTTTACATCAGGGGACAATAGCTCGTGAAAATGTTTCAACCGTTGGCCATTTACTTGAAAGGTACTGTTGTCCTTGGGATTTACCAAGGTGATTTCCCCGTAAGGGGTGACTTCAGTAACCAGAAAAGGACCAGTCCAACGGGTTTTTAATTTCCCTGGAAAAATATGTAGACGGAATTGTAAAGTAAGACCTTTTGACCTACCACAAACTCTTTGCGTAAAATTTGCTTATCATGAACACGTTTCATGTTAGCTTTATAATCCTTTGCGAGGTCATAAGAATCGCTACGGATTTCTTCAAGCTCATTCAATTGCAACTTGCGCTTGACACCCGCCTCATCAAAATTGAAGTTAAGGCTTTTTATAGCCCACATAGCACGATGCTCCAATTCAACGGGCAAATGACAAGGTTTCCCAAATACAAGTTTAAAGGGAGACATACCTATAGAAGTTTTGAAAGCAGTCATATATGTCCATAAGGCATCAGATAGACGCTTTGACCAGCCTTTTCTATCAGGATTTACAGTTGTTTCTAAGATCTTTTTGATTTCCCTATTAGAAACTTCTACTTGTCCGCTAGTTTGTGGATGATACGGAGTTGCTACCTTATGTGTAACTCCATATTTCTTCACAAGAGATGCAACAATTCTGTTACAAAAATGTGTTCCACCATTACTAATGATGGCTTTGGGAATGCCAAATCGACATAAAATATGCTCTTTAACAAAAAACACAACTGTCTTATGGTCATTGCTACGGCAAGCCATGGCCTCTATCCATTTAGACACGTAGTCCATGACAACTAGAATATAAATGAAGCCGTGGGAAATTGGAAAGGGACCCATGAAATCAATGCCCCATACGTCAAAAATTTCTACCACCATGATTGAATTCAATGGCATCATATTACGCTTCGTGATTCACCCAAATTGTTGGCAACGAATGCACGCCTTGCAATGCACTTGGGCATCTTTAAAGAGAGTAGGCCAATAAAACCTACATTGTAGAATTTTAGCAGCTGTTTTCATACCACTGAAATGACCACCACACTCTTTTTCATGGCAGAATGAGAGAACCTCATTATATTCCCACTGGGAAATACAACGACGAATAATCTGATCTGTACAATACTTAAAAAGGTAGGGCTCATCCCAGTAGTATAACTTAACTCTGGCAAAAAACTTCTTACGTTCATTTCTTGACCAATCAAAAGGAATAACATCAGCCGCTAAATAATTCACGATGTCAACCATGGTGTAGAAAAAATAGCATACAAATACTCATTAGGAAAAGAGTCGGGTATGGATTCCGAATCACTATCATTGTCGTTTGTCAGTCTAGATAAGTGGTTGGCAACTACGTTTTCAACCCCTCTTTTGTCCTTTATTTCTAAGGTGAACTCTTGCAGGAGGAGAATCCATCGGATTAATCTCTGCTTAGCATCCTTCTTTGCGAGAAGGTACCTAAGGGCTGCATGGTCGGTGTAAATTAGGGTCTTAGAACCAACCAAATAAGGGCGAAACTTATCTAAAGCATAAAAGACAGCTAAGAATTCTTTTTCAGTAGTTGTATAATTCCTTTGAGCATCGTTTAGAGTTTTACTAGCATAATAAATAATAGTGGATTTATTATCAAGTTTCTGTCCCAAGACAGCACCAACTACATAATCACTAGCATCACACATGAGTTTGAAAGGTTTAGACCAATCGGGAGGCTGTATAATGGGTGCAGAAGTTAAGGCGGCTTTTAAAGTTTCAAAAGCCTGTTTACAGTTAAAATTAAAATCAAAGATGGCATCATTTAAAAGCAAATTAGTTAGCGGCCTAGCTATTTTTGAAAAATCTTTGATAAAGCGCCTATAAAAACCTGCATGGCCTAGAAAGGCTCTAATATCATGGACAGTCCGTGGTATAGGTAGAGTTGCTATCTTATCTAGTTTGGCCTTATCAACTTCTATGCCATCACTAGATACAATGTGACCTAGTACTATGCCCTTTTTTTACCATGAAATGACATTTTTCCCAATTTAAAACTAGACTTTTCTCTTCACACCGTGTCAAAACCTTAGATAGGTTAGACAGGCAGTCAGTGAAAGAGTCTCCATAGATAGAAAAATCATCCATGAATACTTCCATGAAACGCTATACCATGTCACTAAATATATGAAGCATACACCGCTGGAAGGTACCGGGAGCATTACAAAGGCCAAAATGCATTCGTTTATAGGCGTATGTTCCAAAAGGACATGTAAAGGTAGTCTTTTCTTGGTATATCAATAATAATTTGGAAATAGCCAGAGTAGCCATCCAAAAAACAGTAAAAAGCATGACCAGCTAGACGTTCTAACATCTGATCTATAAGGGGTAATGGAAAATGATCCTTTCATGTCATGGCATTTAAACGTCTGTAATTAATACAGATCCTCCATTTCATAGGACCATGTGTGGCAACATATTCACCCTTGGCATTACATACCATTGTAATCCCTGATTTTTTTGGAACTACATGAATGGGACTGACCCATTCGCTATCAGAGATTGGGTATATGATACCCGTAAGACTTCTTCCTTGACCACTTCTTTCATGGACGGGTTCAAACGACGCTGAGGTTCGCGAGAAGTCTTTGCGTTATCCTCCAAATGGATACAGTGAGTGCACACATTAGGGTCAATTCCCTTAATATCGGCTAGGGACCAACCAATCGTAGAACGATGCTCCTTAATCACCCTGATTAAATGTGTCTCTTCCTCCTTAGATAATAGAGAAGATATAATTACCGAATGGCTACCATCCGAATCAAGTTGAATATATTTTAACTCAGGAGGAAGAGGTTTAAGTACCGGGGTGGTTGGTATGTCGATAAAAGCTTCTGGGGTGTCCTCATCTTGAGTAATGAATACTTGCTTAGGCAGCAGGCCTTCAAACTCTGTATATGGAGCAACCAAAGGTTCTACGATTTGTGTAGACTCGAAGATAGTGTTGACTTCTTGTACGTAGGAGTCATCGACAAAATCTGAACTTCCAAAAGAAAGAAATTTATGCATATGGTTTTCTGGAAACGTGTTATTAAAATAATCTTGCGCTAAGCTCTCGATCATGCTAATCTCTCCATCTATAGATGAATTTGGTAACTGTTTCATCATTTTAAAAACATTTACCTCAACCGAAAGATGGCCAAAAGACAAGGACATCGAACCATTTTGGTAGTTTATAAGCGCATTGGCAGTTGCCAAAAATGGATGCCCTAAGATGATCGGAACAGAGTCATTAATGACTTCTGTATCGAGGATAACAAAATCAACAGGATAGTAGAAATCTTGGACCTTAACTAGCACATTTTCAACCACACCCTTAGGATACTTAATAGACCTATCCGCTAATTGCAACGTCATTTGAGTAGGTTGCATCTCTTGTAGACCTATTTGTTTGTATAAATAATACGGGAGTAAGTTTACACTTGCCCCCAGGTCTAATAAAGCGGTGGTCGTGTGAGAATCTCTTAAGGTGCATTGTACAGTAGGACGACCAGGGTCCTTGTACTTCACAATTCCATTATGTTCTGTTAAAGTTGGAAATTGTTCAGTTAGAAAGGCTTCTTTAGGAATATTTGTCCTACGCCTAGTAGTGCACAACTCCTTAAGAAACTTAGCGTGGTGAGGTAATTTTTTAATTGCTTCGAGAAAAGGTAGGTTAATCGTTAGATTCTTGAATACTTCCCTAATCTCGTCAAAGTTTGTATCTCTGTTTAACATAGCTAATTTCTGGAGAAACGGTGGTGTCTCTCTATGCTTAGCGTATGGTTCAACTGGATGTCTAACCTTTGCTTTTTGTTTCTTAGGTTGTGGTTTAACTGGTACCTCTACAGGGGTAGGCTCTTCAGTTTCCATTTTGGTATCTAGTTCAATCTCCTGTGTAGGGACTACTTGTGCGGTAACTATATGCATAGTTACATTGTTGTCAACCATTCTACCAGAACGGAGAGTGGTGATGGCATTTAGCTCACCTACGTTTACATTTTCCGTACTAGTATTACCGTTCACCTCAAAGGCTATGTTGGTGTTTTAGGATTAGGTATCGCTTGTCCTGGAAATGCACCTTTGGGTTGTACTTTCTCTTGAGCTAGCTGCTGTAAGGAAAGTTGGATGGCTTGCAAACTCTGTTGTTGAGATTGCATAAAGGTATCGAAATGATCCGGTTGTGGAAGAGTGTTAGCTATAGGTTGTGTGACATGACTTATGTCACGTTGATTATTTATGGGTGGGTTGTGATAGTTATTATTATTAACTAGAACGATACCTCAATTTGCATTATAATTATTATTGTTATAATTATTATAATTACCCTGACCTTGTGCTTGACCTTGTCGTGGTTGCGCTTGGTTGTTATAATTATTATAATTACCCTGACCTTGTCTTTGTTGTGGTGGAGGTTGGTAAAATTGTTTGCTTGCCTAACATTTTGATTATTAAATCCTGGAGTTGTTACTTGTTGATTATTTCTCCAACCGGGGGGTGTTGTCTCAAGGGCGTTAGGAATAGGATAACTATTAATTGAGCAAACGCGTTATCTTGTTGTAATGTTTGTTGTTAAATAACGAAAAAGGACAATAGGAGTCGGGGTGCTCTGGACTCAAACAGAAATTACATGGGTTGGAGTTGACATTCATGACGGGGATAGGTTTTTGTTGGACAGAAATAGCCTCAACCTTTTTAGTTAGAGATTCGATTAAAATTTTAAGTTCTGGATCGGATTTCATCTCAAATATACCGGCGGCTTTAGCTATTGTAGAAGAACTAGCGGAACGGGAGATATCATCACTACCCCCCCCAATTATTATTCCGCTTAGTCTGATCTTCTAAAAATTTATAAGCCTCCGAGGCTCCTTTACTTAAGAAACTATCCCCATTCATTATGTCAAGGACTTCTTTATGGTGGTGTAGAAGTCCTTTGAAAAAGGCACGAACTAACATGTCTTTCGCGAGGTTATGGTGTGGACACTCTATAAGTAGATCGGTGAAATGATTCTAAGTCTCTGAAAATGATTCATGAGGATTCTGTCGAAAGAAATGAATCTTGGAAATCATTTCATCGGTCTTCAGTGGTGGGTAAAAATGTTCCATGAATAGTTGAACAAGTTTAGCCCACGAGTCCACAGAATTAGGCGCTTTGGCAGTTAACCAAGACGCCACCTTATCGGCTAAGGTGAAGGGAAATACCCTTAGTTTAATTTGTTCAGCACCTACCATAGGATGGTGGAATGTAGTAAGGACTTGGTCAATCCTACGCATGTGCTGATAGGGCTTTTCATGGTCTAACCCATGAAAAACGGGTAACAAATTAAATATATTTGGGGGGATTCGGAAATCCCCCACTGGGTCTGACAGAACGATGCAAGATTTAGGGATATCGTTCAAGGCTTTGTAAAAGTCAGAGAGAGGAGACTCTCTTTCTTCAGCCATTACTTCAGGTGGTGTGTGTGGTATACTAGCTAGAGGTGTAGTGAGTGGTATATTAGAAAGACTTGTTTGTTGCCGTTGTCGGTTAATTACGTTAGGTGTTTTTCTTCGGCCCGACCTTAATCTCATGCAAGGCTAAGACCAATATTAATGAAACACAACAACACTCCAAACAATCCTGATATGCTAGTATGAACCTCTAACAGAAGATGCGAGGTGTGGTAGAAAAGAGTACTGAAAGCCTCCTTTGCTTAAGCTTATGAATAGCGTCTTGTTTACGCGTGCTTTCGGTGTATATAACAAGTTAGAACACTGAAAACTTTGAAGAAATGGAAGTTCGAAACAAACCTATGGAAATCGGGCAGTTTCAGCAGAGAGCGCGGGTGCGCTCAGAATATGCCTGGGCAGGGCGCAGGTCGCGCTCAAGCAAAAGGTAGGATTCTAGGCGTGTGGGCGCAGGTGGCGCTCCAAGTTGGCCTTGGTAGGGCGCAGGTGGTGCTCAGCCAAATGGTGGGATTCCAGGCGTGTGGGCGCAGGGTGCGCTCCACTTTGGCTTGCCGGTAGCCCGAAAGTAATTTTTCGTGGAAACTTGCAAAGCTGAAACAGACAACCACAGTGAGAATCTAAACATGGGTGGGTGGGTTATGGGACTTTGAAAAACTATCAAGTCTACAGAAAACAATACTAAAGAGTACTAAGATGGCAGCGACGCCATTTGATATACGTAAAATTGAATAATTTACCTACGAAATGAACGATGAAACTCAAAACGCAAGTGAAACTAAACTTAATTACACGTTGCTATCAAAGATTTCTATACTATCAATTCTATCGAAATAGAGTGGAGTAAAAAGTTCATTCCACTCTTAGCTTTTTAGCATTCAAGTTTCCTAGATTGACTAATCTATTCAAAGTCGAATGAGAGCAATGGTGGGAATTATACTACGATGTGAATTAAAACAAGACGTAATATAAAGATTATAACTTTATTAAATTTAACTAACAATAATTGAATTATAAATTAATAACTAAGAATTGAATAACAACAATTGAATTTAGATCTAACAATTTTAAATGACAAAATCGAAATGAACAAGAAATAACTATTTTATTTATCTAATCAATGAAGAACTATGGTTCAAAGAATTAATCTAAAACAATGTATGAAACTAATTAATTTAACTAATTCAATTCAAAAACTAGATCTACAAGCTATTTTAATGGCTACTTTTCTATCTAAGCTATCTAACTATATCTTTCTTAAGAGCTAAGTCTTGTTTTATGTAAAGGAGGAGACCAGATCCACAATTTCGTGCATGGGCTGAGGAGCCATGTTTTGGGCTGAAAAATCGAGCCCAAATCCCAATTTCTTCAGTCCACAGAGCCCGTTTCAGCTGGCTTTGACTTTAGCAGACTTTTCGTCCACTTTTGCTCTTCTGATTGGGTCAAGGATTGGACTATTGGAAAGCTCTTTTCGAGCCGGTCGTTTTGACATAAGGTAGGCCCAAATCCGAGGCTTAAGTCCAAAGATATGGTCTTCGAAAGTTCTGGTGACTTGTGCACTGTTTCTGCCCATGCTGACTTTTCAGCTTTTGACCGAGCTTCATAAAGGCTTTGTCTCCTTGAACCTTGGCTTTTATCACAGAACTTCTTAGCAACCAACCCTTTGCTCCTTTATATCGCCAAAGTGGCACATTTCTGCATATAATTGAGTTTCATGCCTGAAATACATAAAAACACGTAATTAGCATTAACTCTTATTTATTACTCGCATAATTGGTTTAAAAGTAGTATTATTAAGGGGTTAAAACTACAGTTTTGGGCTCTTATCAATTAACACTATAAAGCAAAGTTGAAATCTACGGAACATAATGACCTCTAGGATATTCTCGAATTGCCTAAAGGATACAAGAAAGTTTGTTAAGTCTAGCTTCAAGACTAAGCTCGACAGTACAAGCAATATTGAGAGAAGTAATGATGGACTTGTTCTAAAGATTTCATCTTAAATAAAGGTGTTGATTATTTTATAAGTCTCTATTTGTATCCTAAAAAGATTCTATATAGAATCATCATGGCTAGGTGGCTCATTTTAATTTTGAGTTACACTAAATATATGTAAAACCGCCTTCCTTCATGAAACTTTATGTAAGTATTGCAAATGTAAGAGTCATAGTATGAACTTAAACAAAATTCCCACAATGATAGCTTTAGTTTAACGATATCATTAATTCATTCGATTGCATGGAAAACACTGTTTAGCAATGTATATACTTGAAGGTCAATGGGAGTTAATTTATAATTTCAGTCTTGTATGCTTATGACTTTTACGCTAAGCAATTGTGATTTTGGTTTATTACACAAAACTAAGAATATTGAAGAGGATCATTATGAGGATATGTACATACAATGTTATCGGACTAAATGATCGGGCTAAAGCTAAGGATCTAAATAAATTTAGGATAAAGAATAAACTCTCTTGCTTTTGTTTTCTAGAGACCAAAGTTAGAAGGGGAAAGTTTTCTAGTATTAGCTCTATCTGTTGTCCCTTTTGGATTTTTGTACATAATTATGATAGTGCATGCTCGGGCCGTATTTGGGTCTCTTGGGACTCTTCTCTGCTGTCAGTGCATAAGATTTTGGAGAGTGATCAATTTATTCATTCTCAAGTTACAGTTTTGGCTACCTCTCAAGTTTTTTTATCTCACAAGTGTATATGCCAGCAATAGAAGATCGGAAAGGATGGTACTATGGCAAGATCTTATTGCCCTTCATGGATCCTTTTCTGGTCTTTGGTGTGTTGTTGGAGATTTCAATAATGTCCTTTTCTCTCATGAAAGGATCAGCTCTGAACTGGTGCACCCTAGAGAAACCACACCATTTGCTAATTGTCTAAACAATGTAAGTCTTTTTTATCACAGTTCAAGTGGTTGTTTCTATACCTAGACTAACAATGGTGATGGCAGTTTCTGAAAATGGTCTAAGATTGACAGGTGTCTTATAAATCCTTTATGGTCAAATCTCTTTCCTTCCTCAGGGGTTGAGTTTCTACCGCAGGGCCTCTCAGATCACACCCCTACGGTGATAACCCTCACTAATATTAGTAAGTGCAGACCTCCCTTTCGGTTTTGCAACTATTGGCTTAGTCTTCCTTCCTTTAAGGATACTCTCATCAGTTGTTGGAATATCCCTATCCAAGGCAATCCGCCTTGCTCTCCAAGAAACTTAAAGGCTTAAAACAGGCTCTTAAGGGATGGCCCAAGCTCAGCACTACAGATCTTCAAAATCTGGTGGAAGTTACGAAAGCTAGTCTGGAAGACATCCAGAGACTTTTGCAATCCAGCCCTCTGGATATACATCTGTGTAATCTTGAAAGAATAAGGAAAGCTGAACTTTGTAACTTCATGCTCATGGAAGAATATGATCTCCTCCAGAAATCCAACACTGATTGGCTCTCATTTGGTGATAAGTGTAATGCTTTTTTCCATAAGGCTGTCAAAGAAAAGAAGACCAAAAGTAATATTTGGTCTATCTTGGACTCTCAAGGTATTTTGTAGGAAGGACAAGAGAATGTGGCCAAGGAATTCATCTCCTTCTATAAGGAACTTCTGGGCAAAGTATCTCCCTCCTCTTGCTCTTTACAGTTCCTAGATCATCTCAATCTATAACATATCTCTTTATTGACTGGCTCAAAATGTGCTTTTGCTCTCCTTCTTATTCCATCTTGATTAATGGAACAACTGAAGGCTACTTTGAAGGAGAAAAAGGGCTGAGGTAGGGTGATCCAATCTCCCCGTACCTCTTTGTTCTAGTGATGGAAATTCTCTCTGGACTTCTACAACATGCTCTTTCCTCAGGGCAGATTAAACCTCATTCCAAATGCAAGAAATTGGGTATCTCTCATTCGTTTTTTGCGGATGATGCACTCCTTTTTTGCAAAGGAGATATGTCTTATA
This sequence comes from Coptis chinensis, assembly GCF_015680905.1. Lineage (NCBI taxonomy): Eukaryota > Viridiplantae > Streptophyta > Magnoliopsida > Ranunculales > Ranunculaceae > Coptis > Coptis chinensis. The sequence goes on along the minus strand of NC_141456.1, from coordinate 39,451,257 downwards.
TTCTGGCTATTAAAGATATTCTTTTGAAATTCTCCCAAGCAACAGGTCTTAATATCAACCCCGCCAAATCGACTCTTCTAGCCGGGTGTATGTCCAAGGAAGCAGGATTGGATCTAGCCAATGCTATGGGGATTTCTCTCATTACTCCACCTATTGTCTATCTTGGTCTTCCTCTCACCTCATCAAGGTTTGGTATAAAGGACTGTCTTCCCTTGGTGGAAAAATTGACATCTAGAATCTCAAATTGGAAGAATATAAGTTTGTCAAGAGCAGGAAGACTAGAACTCATTCAGTCAGTGCTATCCTCCTTCCAGGTATATTGGTCTAAAACCTTTGTGCTCCCAAGAAAGGTTCTAGACAAGGTTTCGAAGATATGCAATCGTTTTCTATGGTCTGGGCCTAACATGACATCCAAAATGCATCATGCAAGTCATAAAACCTTGAGGTTTGTGAAAGAACAAGGAGGTCTAGGTATGACAGATGTTAGAACTTGGAATAGGGCTACCTATTATGGACTGGTATATAAAATTGCTAGCAGAGAGGATTCACTATGGGTGGATTGGACATGGAGCCAGCAGATTAAGAAGCACCACTTCTGGACTATGAAGATCCCCTCGAGTTGCTCTTGGGTATGGAGGGGGATACTCAAACAGAGAAGCACAACACGAAGGCATATCAAGCATGTCATTGCTAAAGGTTCTGAGACTCTTTTTTGGCACGACCCCTGGTGTTCTATCTCTCCCCTTTGGGAATTGCCTGAAGCTAGATCCCTCTTTACCCTCCAAGATGATGCTAATGTCAGTGATATTCTAGAGCATGGAGTTTGGTCATCTTTAATTACCACCCTTCTGGAGGGTAACATCAAGAAAGCTATTATGGCTACAGAAGTGAATAACCATCTAGATAAAGATGAGGTGGTATGGATTCCTAGTAGTTCAGGTTGTTTTTCGGTGAAGTCGGCTTATGCATCCCTCAAGAGAGTTCGTGCTAAGGTTAAATGGTACAAAGTTGTATGGGGTAAGCTGTCTATTCCTAAACACTCTTTCACGCTATGGCAACTTCTTGCTAACTTTCTACCCACTCAAGATAGATTGATCCAGAAGAAAGTCTTGCAACATTCTCTGTGTAGCTTTTGCAACTCTTTTGCAGAACACTCCAAATATCTCTTCTTTAACTGTCAGTACTCGAAAAAAGTCTGGGAATTGGTCAAAAGCAACATTGGTCTACCCAGTAATGTAAAGAGCTCTTCAAAAGAATGGTTCAACATCTTTTGTATTTGTAGGCACTCTTCTATAGCGGTGGAGATATACAAAGCTTTTGTTGGAGCCACAGTGCACGAGCTATGGTGCGAAAGAAATAGAAGGAAGAAAAAGAACCTAAAGCTCACGGAACAGCAGCTCAGTTTCAAGATCATGTCTTACATGAAGTTTTATCTTCACCGAAATCTGTCTGAAGTGGATGACTCACCAGTGAATCGAGTACTGGCTGCTAGACTGGGTCTTGATCTTAGTTACACAGTGCATGAGAAAATTGGTTGCACTTGGAGAGGCCCAGAGGAAGATTATCACATGCTCAATACCGATGGCTCAGTCCAGCAAGCTGGGAATGGATTTGGAGGGATTATTAGAGACTCGCAGGGGAATGTCCTTTTGGGGTTTGTGGGAAGCTCCTCAAAACCTTCGGTCATCTACCAGGAACTTATGGCTATAGCTGTGGGCCTGAAGCAAGCCCATTCACTAAGCATAGCAAAATTGGAGATAAACTTTGACTCCTTAGGCGCTATCAATATCATAAATGGCGAGGTTCGTGGGCCATGGTACTGCGCCAATTTAGTGGCCCAGATAAATTTCTTTAAAAGTTCTTTTGGGGATTGTATTTTTAAGCATGTGTATAGAGAGGGTAGTCAGGCAGCTGATTACCTTTCGAAGTTGTATAGATCATCCACTGATCAGGTGGTTTCTTTTTCCCCTCCTCTGGATTTAAGTTATACTCTTTTGTAGAAGAGGACAGGACAGGAACTATGTACTTCAGAGATTATCTTAATACAGGTTAAGGTCGGCCATAACCTCTAATCTTTAAAAAAAAAAGAATATTGAAGAGGCAAATTATGGAGTTGTCTCATAAAGCATATATATCTTAGTAAACTTCCTTATAGATTATCTATATTGATTTGTTCAGCTACTAAGGTACTTTATATGAATAGGTGACTATCTACTCACATTTATGATGATTTATCATATATTCCTATGATTGAATGTTTAAACTCAAATCAAACAAATTATCTTGCTACTGCTGAGTTTGTGGTTTGCTTTGAGGCCACAATTTATGATATATAGTGTGCATATTATCTTAGAGCTTGGATTAGTTGTTTACATTATTGCCAAGTTACTAAAACTTATGTAGCACCCTATCTGCTTCCCCAAGAGTTATACCTAAGATTTAGGTGCAAGATTGGATTTGGAGAACACTTATGGATCGTAGAAGAAAAAATGGACGTTTTGTACCATGAACTTTGCTATTTTTATCAATTTAGACCAAGAACTTTTTTTTTAGCGAATTGGGCCATGACCTTTGCAAAATCTATCACGTTAGGTCACGGGTGTGTTTTCGTTACTTCAAATGCTGATGTGTACTAACGGATGTCAATATGGCTTAACATAAGCTTATGTGGCACTGCTGTAATCGACACCTAGGAACAGCTAATGTGGCATGATGATGTCATAATGTCGTCATTGTAAAATCACGCTTGTTGCATGTGAACTAGAAGCACATGAATTAGAAACATTGTAATATAATCCCAACCAGCTAAAAAAATCCGTCAATAGTTGGTGATTTTGATTAATGTTAATTAATCTATAGTTAAGACAAAGATTAAGTAGCTAGAAAAATTTATGTATTGCTTGAATTATCAACTGCAAATGATCTGAATGGATTCAGATGTGCAGTTGAAGAAGAGGGGTTGGATGTTGACGAAGCCAGTTTTTGGTATGGAAAAGCTATCGGGTCAAAGAAAATAGGATTTCAAATTAATTAAAAGAAAATTCCTGTCATGGATCGGCGGAGTCAGTTGAGATTGTGAAGTTGTTAATTGATTCGTCGTTGATGTGAAATGTGTTCTCTATGCTTATCTTCTTCATTAGCTATAAATGGGTAATCTCTAAAACCCATTGCTTAAGATTAGTGCGAAGAGACTCGTAAAGACTGGTGCGAACTATGGTTCGTGATGAGTCGAGACTCAATAGGTCGGAATCTGTGTTTGGGTCATATAGCCATGTTCCACCAATCTTGCTGTTGAAGGAGGAGAAACTTGTGTTTGAGCTCCTGTTACTTGTCTGTGTTTGGGTCAGAAGAGCTTCTGTTACTGTGTTTGAACTTGCATGGTGATTTGGGAGATAGTTGAAGGAGGACAAATTATGAGAGCTGATCAAAGGAATGAATGATCGTGACTTAATTACAGTAACAGGAGAATGATGAGATTGTTTTTTTTTTTTAATTCTTTCTGGATTGAAAGAAGGGGAAAAAGGATGGGTGGCTGTGGGTCAAAGAATACGAAAGGTAGGCCCAATAATTATTGGCAATATGGTCAATACAACAAAGAACCCAGAGGTCCAAGATCCCAAGAAGTCTATTTTATGGGCCTCTGTCAAATAGTAAAAATATTTAGCTTAGGTGTGCACTTCAACGGTGACACATGAGCATTTGGTTGGACACATATACATCCGGCACACCACATAAGCTTGCAGATTTTAGGTTTAATCTCCCTGCTACTTAAATGGTTGCACAAAAACCCCCTCTAACTGAACACATGCATAAAACCTCCCTATTATTTAAAACATAACATTAAAGCCAAAACAGACCAAAATACCCCTATAAAAACCGGGCTGACGTCATCAATCTTTACTTATAATTTCGGCTTAAGAACAAACCGGGCTGACGTCATCCTATGTAAATTTGTATTTACATATGACAATATAAAATTACATAGTCTTCTTAACCTATTTAAATTTAAATTTTCATATGAAATTTTTTTTCATAAGAAAATTTAAATTTATATTTACATATGAAAATTCATATTTACATAACCTGTGTCACCTGTCAGATGTCAGAAAAAATGTCTATGAAATTTCATTTTTGCATATGTAAATTTGTATGCACATATGTAACTTCATATTTGCATATGTAAATTCATATTTCCATAACCCGCGTCACCTGGTTAGAATTCAAATGTAAAAAAAATGTCTATAAAAATTTAGTGACTGTAAATTTAGTTTTACAAAATGTGTCTATATAACATCAAAATGAGCAATCAATGGAGCAGCGCCACCAAGGCCAGCCGGACGACGAGAAAGAGGAGCTTGAACAGGTTCTACAGCAGGTAGAATTTCAGGGTTCCTATTTAAACCAGAATCGCGCAATTCCCCAATTGAAGGAGACTCTTCTTTCTTTTGTTTATCCTGAATTTCCAGCACTTCAGGTTCCTTGACCACATCCTGACTACTAGAGCCTTCAACAATGTTCACACTAGCGTCAGGAACATGTAAGTTACAAGAATCTTTTTCTTCCAATTCAGCTACATATGAAGTATTAGGTTGTCCATTGTTAATTTCTCTCTCTGTCTCTTAATCAGCAGAAAAAGAGATAACATTGGTTACATTTTCTGTTTCTGGAGTCTAAATCTTTTCCTTAACAAAGGTATCCACATGAGCAGCAATCTGTCTCAGTTCACAACTCTGGTCACTTTCAGAGATCTTCTCTCTAGACTTAATCCCTTCGAAAGAGACAATATCATAAGAACCAACATTGTCGGCATCTGAATAATTTGCAAGTATAGTTTGCTTCTCTTCTAATTCCAACCTAGAACCCCCATTTCCAGTCTCCCCATGCACACCAGCCGTACAACTACCATTTCTACTGAGGGCATCTTCAGAAAGGATCTGTCCACCAGATTCATCTTCTTCCAGAGAAGCAACTTCACCAGAAAGGGTCTTGCTGAAATTAGAAGATTTAGCAATAACAACAACTTTCTCTACCAATTCCAACTTTTTCAAACCCCTATTATCAGACTTCTCATGAACAACAGCATCGCATCTCCCATTCGACTCTATTTCAGCACTAACCAATGGAAATGTTTCTCCATCAACAATCAAAACAGAAGCTTCATTCTCCTCTCCTTCCAAATTACATACCACACCATCCGGTGACTCCTCCTCATCAAGCCGGACTTCATTTCTATCATCGTCATCAACAGCCCCAACCTCAATCCCATTTCCAGACTCCCCATGAACATCACCAATCCCGCTTGACTCTATTTCATCATCAGTAACCGACTTTGTCTCCCCATCCACCGTCATAACAGATACTTCATTTCCATCATCTTGTTCTTCTTCTTCCCCATTAGAAACCACCACCTCATCCGGCAATTCCTCTGGCACCACCACCACCACCACTTCCTCCTTCACATCCACAACTCCCTCGACAGGCAAATTCCGATCCTCAAGGTCTATCTCAATAGCTTCTTCAAACTTCTCTACCTCTTCACCACTAACTTCCCCATTCCCAATATTACTAACTTCGTCACTAGCCTCCTCAAAAACATCATCTACTTCCGAATCCTTCTTCTCATGAAACACTTTACCAACATAATCCACCAATTTCAACTTCAAATCTTCTTCTAAAGAAGAAGAAACAATTTTCTCCTCTTTCTTATCATCATCAACATCATGAAACACTTGAACAACGTTATCTACTAATTTAACCTCCGAAACAATTGCACCGTCTGCTGTTTTCGTTTCGAAATTCTCCACCCCATTTTCCATCACTCTTCAAAACCCCTAGCATAAGAATTAGCCCAATTAACAATATTCAATTAACAACTTTCACTTAATTTCAATAACAATAAAATATTACATAGATCTAAATAAATCATATTTTTTAAATCATAATTAAAGCTAAACAATTAACTAATGGAAATGGATATTACAATTGAGACAAAGTTCACTAACCTGCTGTGGTGTGAGAGGGAGAGAAAGAGAGAGTTGAAAAAGGAGGTGTTTATTGTTCATTTATTTTTTCCTCCAGAATCTCTTCAGCGTCTAACCTTCTTTCGTCAATTGAGAAACAAAGGAAGTCAAATCGTGTTATCCAAGCAGATGAATTCGTGTTTTTCTCAATTGAGAAACAAAAGAGGTCAAATGGTGTTATCCAGATGAATCGGTGTTCTTCTTGGTCGAAATTACAATGAAAATGGAAAAAGGGTAAAACGGGTAATAAAATAAAATAGGAAATAGAAATCGGACTGAAATTTCGCTGATATTGGAAAACAGGGAGTTTATGTGATATGGGCCGATAAATAGGGAGGTTATGTGATATGGACCGATAGGAAGGGGTTTACACTCATCCGGATTAAAACTAAGGGGCTGAGCCCCATTTCTTGCATAAGCTTGTGAAGTAACGGAATGGTAACGGTGGCCCAAACTGATAAAAAAAAGAAAGGTCATGGCCCAATTTGCTCAAAAAAAAGTTCTTGGCCTAAATTGATAAAAACAGCAAAGTTCATGATACAAAACGTCCATTTTTTCATTGTAGAAACATCGAGTGTATACTGATGAGAATAACACCAACTTATGATAATTGATACATTAACTATTCGGTTTCTATCAAACACAAACAATTATGAAACGTCAGCAATAATAGTATTTGATATAACCCATGATGTTATGATAGTTAATTGGATTGATATTTTATGTTTATTTCATCGAACACCTAAAGAGCTCAATTATCATATTTTTATAATTTCTGTTTCATTGGTGGGAGTACATACTTATTATGAATGAAACAAAATATTATTATTGGACACTAATAGGCAATAAAATTTTGCTTAACTTCTCACTTATGGATCATATTAAGCAAGTTGCTAGTGACGTGGTATATGGAAGGAAAGATGTCGCACACATGCATATTTGACATAATATCGCCATGACTCACATTAATAATTTGTTTGATAATGATATTATGATAACCAAATTATGTAAAGACATGTATTGGATATATTTTCAAAATGCGATCGCAATTATGTTGTTTTATATATTGTTAACCCACACGAGTTATTTTTCAAAATGTTTTATAAAATAAAATCACTATATAGTTTTGTCATATGGACCAAGTGGGAGAATGTAAGATATGATATAATAGTCCAAAGACCACTATAGCATATCCTCCATAAAGTGGTCATCAAGTCAAAACTTTATATAGTTTCGGTTTCTAAATTGATATGTGGGTTACTCCTTAAGTAAATATCTTATTACTCTGCATGCCTTAATTGCACTGGCTAATTAAGAGAAGAAGGTTAAATGATTTAATTACTCCACCAATTATGAGAAGGTGGAAGACTAAAGGAATTTGAAACTGGTGTCCTCTCTCCATCCTTTATATAAGAGTGGAGAAACCCTATATTTCTCAACTACTACAACAATCAACACATTAAAGCTTCTAAAGGTTTGGAAGAGAAATGGTGATTTGCTTTTCATTATCGGATTCTACACATTATTTTTGCTATAGATCAAGGTACAACCTTTTATTGATTCATTATTTACATTCTTCATATTATGTGAAATAATATGTGATTCATGATCCTCTAAACACTATTAAATTTGTGCTTACAAAATGTGGTATGATAAACGTTAATTTGCAGTTTATGGTTTTACTTAAGTCCGAGGTCCACAGTCCGAAGTTCGAAGTCCGAAGTCCGAAGACCAAAGTCCAAAATCCAAAGTCCGTTAGTCGTCCGTTTAGTCAAGTTACCTTACTTACGTGGGTTTGGTAGGATAGGTCGAGTAAGGGATCGTCCATACCTTAGGGCTCGACAAGGTTTACAACTGAATTTACAACTTTTGGTGAGTAGAATTTTAGGTTATTTAGTTGGTTTAAGTAAATTAATGGTAATGCAAGTAACGTAAATTAATAATGATGATTTCGACGAAAATAAATAGAGATGGAGAAATAGGGAAAGGGTTGATCGTACTCATGCAAGAATCATTTTCAACAGTTTATAACATCACTACAGCTCTAATCCGTCTCGAGTTCATAGACAAACCCGAGACGACGTCGAGTATCGATCTCTAGTGAAATGCACGCATCTCACTAGTATAAGGAGTTGAACTAATATTTCATATCTGGAATATCATTTCAGCTCTTGGTTCGATTCTACATCAGCTGGACAAATCAGAGAGCTGTCTGACACCATAGAGTCGCACGCGAGACATTTTGGGTCTCATGAGACCGCTCGAGCATCGACACTCCAAACTTGGACAGTCTCAATCATTTTGGGACCGGATGTATAATCTACACCTAAATCCTAAGTAGTGATTCTAGAACATTAGAGTGTCAATCCGGATTCTCACACGAGCATCATAACCCTCCCCCCGAGGTGGGTAAATTTAGCTCATGGTCATTGATAAGAGCCCAAAATTGTAGTTTTAACCCCTTAACAATATTACTTTTAGACCAATTATGTGATTAATAAGTAAGAGTTAGTACTGTTATCGTGTTCTTATGTATTTCAGGCATTAGAGTCGAATACGTGCAGAAATGCGTCCCTTTTGCGAGATAAAGAAGCAAAGGTTGGTTGCTAAGAAGTTCTATGATTAAAAGCCAAGATTCAAGGAGAAAAAGCCATTTTAAAGCCCAGTCAAAGCTAAAAAGTCAAAGTCAACGCGGGTAGAAACAACATACAAAAGTCAGTTGAACTTCTGAAGGCCGTATCTTTGGATTCATACCTTGGAATTGGGCCTACCTTACGTCAAAACAACCAGCTCGGAAAGAGCTTTCTAATGGTTTAAGCCTTGACCCAATCAGAGAAACAAAAGTGGACAAAAAGGCTATTGAAGTCAAATCTAACTGAAAAACCCTTTGTGGACTGAAGTACTGAGGTTTTAGGCTCGATTTTCCAGCCCAAAACATGGCTCCTCAGCCCATGCACGAATTTGTGGATCTTGTCTCCTTTATTTGAAGAGAGAAAGACTTAGCTCTGAAGATACTTAGTTTTTAGTTAGTCAAGAATCCAATAGTTAGTTTTTACTTAGCTTTACTTAGTCTAGATCCAATAGTTAGTTTTAGATCTTGTTAATTAGCATCAAATTAGTGTTTAGAACAAGATTTAGTTTTTAGAATCAATAATTAGTTTGTATTTCAAGTTTTAGTTTCTAATTCAATATTTGATTCATAGATTTAGTTTGTCTTAAATTGATAATTAGTTATTCACAATCTTAGTTCTAAATTAGTTTTAAATTCAGTTTTAATTCATTTTGAATCTTAGACTATTGTTCAAATTTAGATTTATGAAGTTTAAATTACTTATATCAAATGACTTGTTCTATTTGTTCTTGTGTTAGTAATTTCAACCCAATGAAACTAGGCTAAAAACTACATTAGAGGAGTTTTATGAAGTCTATGTGAGGGTTATGATTGTTCTTCTTTAGTTTTCTTATTGTCTTATGTGCTTCAAGTTCAAGTTATATAGTTGTCTAGAGATAGAGATTATAGAAGTTGAACTAGAGAAAAGAAACTCCAAAAAGAGATTTGTGGAGGAGAATTTCTCTTATACTAATCATATCTTAGTACAAAGATTGTTAGGATTGGTTAGGGATCAATAATAAATTGTGGCTTTTGTTGTTTTACCTTATGTAGATTAATAAAGGTTAAGATTAAAACATGAGAAACTAGTTAGAATAATCATAACTTCACATAGATGGATTAATCCTTCCTCTATGTTCTTCCAATTCGTTAAATTCACCTTTTAATTGCTTAGTTAAATTAGTTTAATTTATAATTAGTTTTAATTTAAATAAATCACAACACTACTCTCATTGTTCTCACCATTGTTCCTTTTTGTTTGATCAATTGAATTCATTTAAGTCTAGATAGGTTAAGAGTGGAACGAATCTTGACTCTCTATATTGCATAATGAATTGAGAGTAGGAATATTGATTTAAGCGCTTATTTATGTGATTGATTATTTATGTTTATGCATAGATAGTTAGTTTACGTAAATTTGCTATTATCAATCATTGGATAATTAATCGAACTTGCTGTATACATTAAATAAATAAATGCATAACAAAAATTAACTTGAAAAGAAATGACTTTTATAAAGAAAGAAGACTTACAGTACTGAAGCTACTGGAAGGGAAAATAACGTATTGGAATGAAAAAGCAACAAATGAAAGTCTAAAACTATACTGGCTAAAACTAAACTAAAAACATGAGAGAGGTCTAACAAAGGTAAGGTCCCCTATATATATATATATATATATATCTCCTGGTCTCCCCTCGTGAAGCCCTTCCTTATTAATTATTTTGTATCTATTCAAATTGATACCTTCAAAACTTTGAAATACAAAGTTTTGTCTCCATATGATTTAATTTGGTTTTTGTCTTTTTGTACCATAATAAACCAAACTTATGTTTTGTTGTTTTCTTCAAATCAATTCAAACATTGAATTGATATGTCCCTTTCTTCTTGCAAGGTGGAACACAATTGTGACCATCACTTGCCACTTGCCACCTGCCTATGCTCACTCGTCATGCCTTTTGGGCCCATAGAGTGGGTCCACGTGGTGTGTCCAGTGGCGGCGCCGATTTTGGCGTTTTTACAACTTTCTATCTTTGCGTAGAGTTCGTCACCCTGGTTGCTCTGGCAGTTCAGTAGCCAAAGTCGGCATCCAGGTTTGAAAGATGTAAGCTTCAGAAGTTTGCTGCTTCTTTACATGTGGACCCGTTCTGCATTGGTTTTATCCCTTTGGAATCTTCGGCTCTAGTCGGGGCTTTGTTGGCTTTCATCACTGAGGGAAGACTTCAAGTGTTCCAAAGATTCCCAGATTTCCGATGCATGTTTTATCATCATATTCACGTTAACTACGGAAACCTGCAAAAGTAAGAAAATATAATTATTTTATGATTATTAAACACATAATTGACCAAAACACTATGTCTCTACGGGGATTAGTATTATAGTTTTGGGTGCTTATCATGGTACCTGGACGTTTACCAAAATTTTGCAATCATTGCAAGAGAGTTGGGCATCTAGTTACTAATCGAATGTAGGATATTCAAGGTAGACCTGAATAAGAATAAGGGAAAGGGAAAGGAAAACCCGAGCATGAACGACCAAACTAATGGTGGTTTGTCAAAAAACTAGAATAAGAGAAACATGAAAAGAAACAGGCAAGTAGAAGAGGTAAATATAGGAGTTGATGAAGCCAATCTTAGCATCGAGGATTAACATGGCAATTAGGATCAGGAGCAAGTACTACAAAGTACTAAAATGAGTGGTTATCAGATTGAGCAACAAAGAACATAAAATGATGAAAATGATGACGCTGAGAACTCAGATGAATTTGAGAGCATATAAGAAGATGATGAATTAGAACTGGATCAGGAAATTGAGGGGGAGCACATCATGACAAGCAGAACAGGCAGCTGAGTTACAAGTTGTTGTTCATGTTATGCAAGAGATAGACAAAGAAACATTAGGGGAAACAACAGTACTTGAAGAAACACAACACTGAATTGAGATTTCTAAAGTACTTCCATTACATGCTTCAATGCAATCATATTCTGAGCTTACAAGTGGTCGTAGTGTTGAGCAAATGTTGAAGGATCATTGGAATCAAATGTTGGAGCAGGAGCAGGTGATTACTGGTTTTACTCTACTTAGTCCTTCCATTATACCAGCAATTCCAATAAACCCCATTCCGACTTGTAACAACTTCATGTTGCTAGAGTTAGATGATCAAGATATTGGGCTACTGGTAGTACAAAGTAATATAGTGTCTAAGGTACCTTGTAAATAGGGGAACAAGAAGGTTGAAAGAAAGAATAGTAAGGAGCAACTGGAAGCTTCTTTAAACCAACAACATGGGACCAGATCTCAAGCTAACTTTCATTATAACCCTCTCAATATTTCTCAATGAGGACCTTCTTTTGCAATATTAGGGGAGTAATGAAAGAAAAAACTAGAGATAGACTTAGAGAAATCATCAATTCTCATAGTCCTGATATTGTTTGTCTGGCTGAACCTTTAGTTAAGTCACAAGTAAATATGTTAGATTCTTTTGGTATGAACTATTTTGAGAATATGTCGCTTCATAATGATTCTTAGAATAGGATTGGTAACCTTTGGAGTTTTTTTTTGGAATAATGGCATCTCTACATCAGTGGTTCTGGCTTCTAATCAACAAATAACTATTTTGGTGGATGGGTGTTTTGTATCCTTTGTACATGCCAACTATTGGTTGGGTAATAGAAGGGATTTGTGGAGAGATCTAACAATTTTAAACTAAACCCTAATTTGCCATGGTTAGTGATTGGTGATTTCAATGTTGTTCTAAGAAATGATGAGAAGAAAGGTGGCAGACAACGAGTTTAATGATTTTGTTAATTCATCGGATTTGCTAGAAAGTAACTGGGATGGCAATAAATATACTTGGTGCAACAATCAGAGGGGTAATAAAAAGGGTTCTCTCCAAGTTGGATAGAGCTTTTTATAATGAAGCTTGGAATAATTTCAAGTTTGTTGGATGGAAATATAAGGCAGGATCATGAGAGGCATATGATCACTCACCTTTGATGGGTATGCATCCTCATATTCCTAAGCATATGAATACTCCTTTTAGGTTCAATAAAATGTGGATATCACATCCCACCTTTTTTTAATTGGTGAATAACAGTTGGACACAGGATTTTGAAGGGCGTCCTCTCCTTCCACTTCGATCTCAAGGTCATGCGCAAGCTTCAGAGATTGAAAACTAATATTAAGAAATGGAATGTGGAAGTTTTTGGCTGCACAGATTTCTCCATTAGAAAAGCAGAAGATGAACTCCTTCGAATGTGAACCGTTTTTTTTTATCAAACAATGGATGATGAAGTCCTCATGGCACAAGTGATACAAAAAGAGTTTGAGATGGATACAATTAGAGGAAACATAACTTCTCTTTTGAGACAAAAGAGTATAACTAGATTTGAGGATGAGGGTGATAGAAACACTGCATATTTTCATAATATATGTAAGATTGAACAGCGTGCTTCCATGATCACTGAGTTGATGCCAAAAGATGGTATTGTGGTGGCTGAGCAAGGGTAGATTAAAAAACATGTCATAAACTACTATGAAGAGAAATACAATGAGGTGCAAGTTCAAGAAGATGCAGAGTTACTGAGCATTGTACCAAGGTTGATTAATGAAGAGATAAACACTACAGTCTCACAAGAGTGCTCTCTTATGAAGAGATTCAAAAGAATGTGTTTAGCATGAATATAGATAGTTCACCTAGGCTTGATGGATTCCAAGGACACTTTTACTTCAAATGCTTGGGAATCATATATAAAACATGATGTGTGTCGGGCCATTGAATCATTCTTTATACAAGGTTATTTACCTCGAAGAATAAACTCAAACTTCATTGCTTTAATTCCAAAGGACAACAATGCAAAGAAACGTAGCCAATATAGAGCCATTTGTATGGGCAATTTTCTCTTTGAGATAATTACTAAGTTGCTAGCTACTTGGGCTTAATAATGTGGCTGATGACATTATAACTAAAGAGAAAACTGGCTTTGTCCCTATATGAAGTTCTCAGACCATCATCTTCTTGGCTCCTGAAATGATGAATGAACTGAAAAACGACCGCTTTGGTTGGTCTATAGTTGTGAAGTTAGACATAACTCAAGCCTATGATACAATGAGTTGGAACTTTCTTTTTCAAGTAATGCAGAAAATGGGTTTTTCATAAACTTGGATCAAATGGATCAGGACTATTGTGAGCTCGGCATAGATTTCTGTGTTACTTAATGGTAGACATGTTGGCTTCATTAGTATGAAATGAGGACTAAAGCATGGTGATCCTCTCTCCCCACTTTTGTTTGCTCTTGTTGAAGATACTTTGAGTAGGGCCCTTCACTATCTCAGGGAAAAAAACATATTCTCAAACCACTGACTATCATTAAGAAAGTGGCAGCCGCACCTAGTCACTTATTTTTGCAGATGATATTATTATCTTTGCAAATGGAGAAATAATTAAGGGGGATTAGAAAACTCAAACACGTACTCCAGAGGTACCAAAAGGCAGCTGGACAACTTATCATCCAAGCCAAAAGTAAAGTTTCTTTAGCAACTTTAATCATCTTAGAAAATAGGGTGTACTACTGCAACTGAATATGGTCGAAGGTTTTCTGCCCGAAAAATATTTGGGGGTCAGTCTACATCAAGGTAAAGTCACTAGGGTCTGTGTAACACCGGTCTTGGACAAGATTAAGAAAAAGCTCACTAGTTGGAAAGGAAAATGACTCTTTTCAAGGGAGAATTACTTTGATAAAGGCAATTCTTTGTAGCATTCCAATTTACAACATGTCCATTTACAAGTGGCCAATGTTTGTGATCAAAGAGGCTGAGACTACCATGAGAATTTCTTATGGTTTGGGGATCCAAACATCAGAAAAGGTGTCACAGTCGATCAACTGGGAAAGAGAGTGTGTAAGCCCCCTTGTGAAGGAGGTTTTGGGATTCAAAAGTTGAAGCATATGAATACTGCAGTATTGATGAAACTGGCTTGGGCGATCATACAATGTGAACCTGAGTTTGCTTTATTTATGAAAGCAAAGTATTTAATCAAGATGGAGAGATCAATGAAACCTATAAGCTAACCTTTGTTTGGCGTGGAATCAGAAAAGCTCTAGAGGAAGTAACACACAAAACATAATTGGTGGTAGCCATTGGGAAAAATGTCGATATATGGCGAGACAATTAGTTGGGAAATCAATCTCTTAAACACATGCTTAACATCAACTCTATGGATCTGAAGAGGTGTCAGGATAAAGTTTGTGATTTGCTTAATTGAAGGAGATAATTGGCGCATTCCTGGCGTTCTACAATAGGTAATGAATAGCGTACATAAAAGACAAGCATATGTCCTTAAATGTAGTTCTGCTTTTGAGGATTATGCCATCTAGTGCCCTGATCAGAAGGGAAACTTTTCAACAAAGTCAGCATATGAGGAAATTATAACAAGGAAGTTGGTGGTTGAATGGAGTAAGAGTTTGTGTAGTGGTTGTTGATCAGCTCCCAAATGTGCATTTTATTACCCTTATATTACTACATTACAACCCTTCTTACGCTTAATGAAAAGACAACTCATAGCTTTTATTGCCTTTTTCAGGTTATATAGAATTTCAGATCACTTATCATAAAAGCCGTGTCTTAGCACCAAAAGGAGCATTAATCACGCTTATTATGAAGACCAGAAGTTGCAATGAAAAAGTGCTGAAAATGTCAAAGTCAAAGGTCAAAGACCTCAACTTAGAAAACCAGAGATGGAGGTCCTTATCTCAAATTATGGCATTCTCCAAAACCTATCTTGGTAAAAAAGAAATCAAAAAGGAAAAGGAAAAGCAAAAGCATAAAGTGAAGTGTGAGGTATCTCAAATGTAATGGAGAAGGGCAAATCAGTAAAATGCATAAGGTAGGGGTATATAAACTAAAAGTGAAGGAGAGATAAGACATCTATTACATTTATGGTCCAAACCAATTGGTTTGTAGGAGTAGAATGCACCTAGACTTAATCTAGTGTCATGTAGGATTTAATTTCTAGTCTTTTATTTTTAAAGCATTTTTACTTTATTGTTCTTCATTTTCTTTTCATTTTAATCTGGTTATTTTGTTTATTTCAATCAATCAATCAATCTTATTTTGTTGTTCTTTGTTTCAATCTTCATTTCAATACTTTCTTTTAATGTTTTGAGTCATTTCAATCTTCAAAAACTTAAACTTTCAATGTTTTTCATTCATAAACTAAAAAACTAAACTAGTTCTAAACTAAGAGTCTACCTTATTCCTTCAAACTCCCATCATTCAAACTCTAAACAATCTAGGATGAACCACATAAAAAACAAACTTTGAGATACTCTAATCTAATCTACTTCAAATGGCTCCACCGTCATGGATTGAAAGAGCGAGAATGATTGGTTAAGAATCTAAGGAGGAAGCACCATTCTCACCTTTCCATTTCTCTTTTTTTTTTAAAAATTTTCGTTGTTTTTCATTACTGACTTACTTTTTTGCAAATCAGGGTTCGGGATCAACAAGCTGGAGAAGAGCTGAAGCTGTGAACAAAACTGACAAACTTTCACCAGAACCAGATGGGCAACTGCTCAGGCACCTCCACACACGCGTGCCTAGTTTTTTGCCAGTTCAGTTGTTTTTTTATGTATAGTTGAACTTCAGGCCCGGATTTTGTAATAAAGTAGGATAAATCAGTGGAAATTGTTTGTAATAGTTAGAGATAAAAAGAAAAACGAAAAAAAATTAGGAAAAATAGTTTTTGATTGATTTTTGTGGATGAACATGAGTTGAACTTGGTTGAAGTTATAAACTTGCCAAGGGATTAGAGTTTTCATTGCCTTGGGAAGTTCAAGTGTGCGAGGCAAGTCGTGAAGGCAAAGTTTAGTTTAACTCGCTCGCACACTTTGAATCAACTTGGTAATCAACACTCTAGGTCTATTTAACTCTAGTTAATCTAGATTATCAATCTAAACTAGTTAATCTATTAGATTAGTATAGTATTAGTTTAGTTTTAAGTTTTGGGCACTTGAAGGCAAAATTGTTTAATTATAAAAAAAAGCCCAACTTGTGGGCTTTTTAAGTGGACCTTTATTATAACTTAAAACAGGGTAAAACTCGAAAGGTTGGGCCTGATTCTCAGATTATGCGCCAACCGACGTTGCTTTCTCCTCAAGCAGCGTGTAAGCACGTCTTGAGAGGTAAATTCTAAACCTCCTCGAATCCCAAGTAAGAGGATACTTTGTGTGTTCAAATATGCTTACGTGATTGTTTGAAATTTAATTTCCAGACTGCAATTTACATTCAGACATAAGGCTGAACTCGAGCCATATAACAACCATTGGGAAATCATTCCCTAATGTAGGTAAATTGGACGTTGCTTGATTCTTGAAACTCTAGACCAAAGAAATTGAATTAAAATCAATCAACTAGAGCCCAAAGTAGTCACGCTCCTCTAGAAAAGGACAAAAATATAGCCACGAGTATTTAGAGTAATCAGTTACCAGATTATGGTGGACCAACTACCTTCCTCACTCCCCTCCCCCAAATTCATCGTGAGTGAGATTCTTGGTAGCACACCACTTGGTAAAGTGATTGCCTACTCTTCTGAGACGTGTAGTAGAGCCATCCTTGTCTCGTGCCCAATTGTTCCCTTGAATAGGGCATAATAATTTATAAACTAAGCAAAATTTTAAAAAATCCAAAAAAAATGTATATCTACTGTTTGAGCATCATCATTGATTGAGCATTCATGTCTTATCAATATGCATCGTAACCATCATAGAATTACAATGCAAACCCATAACCTTGTTCTTTTTGCGATAGTCCTTATCACTGGTTATCCCATTGTCCATCATATATCGAATTGGATAAACTACTATTTTAACCCTTGTACTCTTGGTCAACTAACATTCTCCCCCTTGTACAAATTTAACAACTTAAAACACATTGTACTCTTGGTCAACTAACATTCTCCCCTTTGTACAAATTTAACAGCTTAAAACACATTGTACTATTGGTCAACTAACATTCTCACCCTTGTACACGTGGGTATAACCTAATGACTAGGATATTTAGCGTTAAAAAAAACAAACAGTACAAAGGTGAGAACGTTAGTTGACTAAGAGTACAATGTGTTTTAAGCTGTTAAATTTGTACAAAGGGGAGAATGTTAGTTGACCAAGAGTACAATGTGTTTTAAGCTATTAAATTTGTACAAGGGGGGAATGTTAGTTGACCAAGAGTACAAAGGTTAAAATAGTAGTTTATCCTATCAAATTCGAGTATTCTACGAGAAATTCTTACGATTATGAACTTCAATTTTCAAACTTCAACTTCAATCCATACACTCAAGAGTTTTCTAATCATACGAACAATTCATGGAGATCCACCACAAATAGTCAACCACCATTCCAATATCCATATGGTCAGTCAAAGTACGGTTTCACCCAAAACCCATCACCATTCACATCACCATCCATTTCAAATTCATATTCCACTCCACCATCCATCACAGACCAACTATACTAGGAAATGGCCAAGCAAATAATACTAACTCAGCAAATATCAACTACCTTATGTTTTCTCCAATCCAATTCAAACGATGCCACATCTGAGACTAATATTCTTCCCACCAGTCCAAAACTCAACCGAAAAGAGAAACAAGGTGTTACTATAACAAATTCAATTGCTAAATCCCATCCTGATACTTCTAACCAATTAAAAACCCATCATCCTCCACCTGACTATTATGTGAATTCCAAATCTTATGATGATGACTATATGCCTGATGTCACAATTTCTCTCACATGCCTCAATGCAACATCACCCATAAATGAGAAAACTCTGGCAGAAGAAACTCAAGAGCATGTACTGGACTCAACACACTTGGAAAATGGCATTGAGAGAATTTATAAAGATCTAGGCAGAGAGGACAACGAAAATGAAGTGCTTGGAGAAAAGTGAATAAAATCTATAGTGGAAAGTGGATTTCAATTTAGTTTGGTCGTTAAAGATTTATCGATGGAACAAATTTGTACTATTACAGATATAAACCACAATCTTGTGGAAATGCCAAATCTAGATGAAAAATTCTCTGAGTCCTCCAAATCATGTGAAGAACCACCACCCAACCATCACAATCCCAATTTAACACTCAAAATCCAACCTCCATTCAACAAAAATCCACCAAATTCTGAGGACTGCACCACGAAACCATTTCAAATAAACCTCAAATTCACACTTAAGCTAATTGCCTTTGAGATCATTCATAATTTTCTAAACCTTTCCAGTAAATTGACTTTGCCCAATATACAAACACAAGAGTCCATCAATTCAGTAGTTAAGAAACCTAGTATGTCCTATTCCCAACCAATTGAGCCTCATGAAAGACATATACTACAAACCTTTCACTCTTTTGGACAATTCAAACATGATAGTTATTGCAGAAGTTCCATGATGGGTTAAACAAACATTCTCTTATCAGGCCCTGATGTACATGAAGCACCCGACCCTTGTGTGAATGCAGATGAGAATGTCCATAATCCAAATCAGGCCCAGCTGAATCGATCTATAATAATGCATCCTGTGCAATAGGAAACCCGAAGGGTAGAGAGTGCACAAGCTGTTGTCATACATGAAGCAGATCAGCTTGAACCTCTTTATTCGATTATGGAAGCAGAAGAGCGATATATGTTTAATATAGAAGTAGGAAGATACTTCTTGTAAGAGGAGGATAATGAGAGAGAGAGGAGTCTGATACTTTTGAAGAGGAGACAGTACACTTCCATGATCATGTCCAAATACCTGATGTTGGGATAAATGAACTTTCTATACCAATCGTGAGGAGCCAAAGCGGTGTCACGACGTGGTCAGGTAAATAGTGTGGAGGGAGGTCTAATGCTAACAAATAGAAAGATTCTGTAGCAAAGAATAACAGTGGAAAGAAGAGTAGGGGCAAATCTAAAGGCTCCAAAAATAAGAATCATAGATGAATGCATCCATGTGATTTCGAAATGTGAGAGGGGCGAATGAAGTTGAGAAAGCGAGAGAAATAAACAAGGTTAGAATAGAGAAAAAGCTCATTTTATTTTGTCTTCTTGAAACCAAAGTCAGACAACATAAGTATGATTTCATCCGAAATACTTGTTGTCCACAATGGGAGCATACTAGCAACTACAACAAAGATCCTTTTGGGCGCATCTGGGTTTGATGGAATCCTTTCATTTTGGAAATTAGTAAATTGGCAGAATCGAATCAATATATCCATTGCAAAGGGAGATTCAAACCTTTTGACGAAGAATTTCTGTTAACAGTAGTGTATGCGCGAAACAACAAGAATCTTCGACTGAACTTATGAAGAGATTTACTTTCCATTCACAGCACTGTGAACTTGCCATGGTGTACAGCTGGGGATTTTAACAATATAATCAAAGCTGAAGAGAGATTGGGAGGGATTCCCATGCACCCAAGAGAAGCAGAGGCATTTGTAGATTGTCTGCAGAAAACTGGATTAACAGATTTGAGATTCAACGGCTTCTTCTATTCCTAGAATAATAAAGTGAAGGGGCAAGGCAAGATCATGACCAAGATAGATAGATGCCTTGTAAATAGCCTATGGAATGCCCAATATGCTAACTCGAAGGCGGAATTTCTTCCTCATGGTGTCTTCAATCATTCGCCTATCTTACTTTTCTGGAAGGATTTTGAGAGTAAGGCACCACCGTTTAGATTCAAGAACTTTTGGCTAGACCAGCCTCAGTTTCATACCATTCTTCAAGATGTTTGGAAATTGGAGATTTTCTCTAATCCGATGTATGTTCTAATGCAAAAGTTAAAGATTCTGAAGGAGAGAATAAAGTCGTGGGCTAGGAATAACTTCTCAAACATACATGGGAGAGTGCAACAAGCCAGAGAGGAGCTATATGATATACAAAGGCAGCTGCAAGCTAAACCTACAGACCCTTTCCTGGGACAAAGGGAGCAGGAAGCATTATAGAGATATAGTGATATGGTAAGAATTGAAGTGTCTGAAATAAAAAATAAGCAAGATGGTGAGTGGATGCTAGAAGGTGACAAGTGTACGACATTATTTTTCAAAACCCTGGAAGAAAAAAAGACAAGAACAGGGATATGGACTCTCCATAACAGCCAAGGGACTACTATCACAGGACAAGTGGAAGTAAACAGAGCTATCATTGACTACTACTCGGATATTCTGGGATCTGAGGCAGGTGAATTATGCGGAGAGGAATTTTTTGCTAATTTCCAAGTAAGAAACACTATCTCAGAACACATGAAGTATTTGAGATGAAAGAGAACGCAACTCCAGGGCCAGATGGTTTCACTCCCATCTTTTTCAAGAAATGTTGGGATCTAGTTGGTCATGATTTCACTTCTACTATACTTAATGCTTTTACATTTTGCAAATTCCCTAGAGGTGTTAATGCTACATTTTTATGTCTTATTCCAAAAATCAACAATCCCACAAAGGTGGAGGAATTTAGACCTATAGCTTTATGTAACACTATCTACAAATGTATATCTAAGATTATTGCAAATATGATTAAGTTAGTGATTGATGATTTAGTGCAGAATAATCAATCAGCTTTCATTCCTGGCTGATCTATTCAAGATAACATCCTACTACCTCATGAGCTTCTTCGTGGATACGACAGGAAGCATGACACCCCTAGATGCACCATCAAGCTAGACATAAAGAAGGCATATGACATGGTCAGTTGGGAGTCTATCAAGACAATGATCAGGACCTATAGATTTTCAGATAAAATGTACCAGTGGATTGATATGTGCATCTCCTCTCCTTCGTATTCTGTTATGATCAATGGTGCACCGGAAGGATATTTCTAGGGAGGATGTGGTGTCAGACAAGGAGACCCCTTGTCTCCATATCTCTTTGTTCTTGTAATGGAGATACTCAGTTGTGTGCTCAAGCAAAAACTCTATGATAGATCTATCCTTTACCTCTCCAAGTGCAAGAAGGTGAAGTTATCTCATCTCGCCTTTGCGGACGATGTTCTTATATTCTGCAAAGGGGAAGTGGCATCTATACAAGCGATTAAGGAAGGTCTCGATTCTTTTGGGAGTGCAACTGGATTGCAGATTAACAACCAGAAGACATCTCTATTAGTTGGGGGACTCAATAACTAAGATGCTTCTGCTCTGGCCACTATTTTAAATGTAGAGTTGGTCAAACCTCCAGTGAGATATCTTGGACTTCCTCTCATCTCAGCTTGATTGGGAATTAATGAATGTCAACCTTTGGTAGAAAAGGTCACTCACAAGATCACGAACTGGAAAGCACGAGTGCTCTCTCATGTAAGTAGACTTCAAGTAATCAACTTAGTGCTTCTTTCCTTCCACACATACTGGGCAAGAACTTTCATTCTGCCCAAAATGGTGCTCGAACAAGTAGAAATCATTTGTGCTCAATTCTTATGGACTGGCACAACTTCGAGGAAGGGGCTGCACCAAGCAAGTTGGAGTACTGTATGCCAACCAAAGGAGGCAGGAGGTTTGGGAATCATGAATGTTCACAGATGGAACCTTGGCGCATATTGTGGGTTGATATATAAGTTGGTGACTAGAGAAGCTACCATCTGGGTTGATTGGACGTGGAAGCATCATATCAAGTCTAATTATTTCTGGAGTATGAAAGTACCGAATGACTGTTCCTGGACGTGGAAAAGTATCCTGAATACTAGAAGCATGACCAATAAGTTTATCCAATACTCCATTGGTAATGGAGACGAGACACTCCTGTGGCATGACATCTGGTGCTCAAGATCTCCACTGATTGAGGACGCAGAAGCAAGAGCAGCTTGGGACTTTCCACTGAATTCAAAAGTTAATGTCATCGTTTCGAATGGTGAATGGAATGATGAAGTACTCCTGATGCTATCACAATCTTTGAAAGAGAGTATTCGAGCAGTGGAGATTAACTGACACCTCTCCAGAGACCAAATTGTTTAGACTCCGCACCAGAGTGGAAAGTTTACGTCCCACAGTGTGTATGAGGCGCTGACACAGGCAAAGGAAAGGAAGAAATGGCATCACCTGGTTTGGGGTAAATGGGTTCTACCAAGACATTCCTTCAAGACATGGCAACTGTTCTCACAGAGCATACCGACACAAGACAGGTTAGTGCAAAGAAAAATCCTCCTCTCCTCTGCGTGCTGCTTATGCAACAACAGTAAATAATTTTCTAGACACCTATTTTTTGAGTGCCAATTCTCTAAGGAAATCATCACAAAACTCAAGCACATGCTCGGCATAGTCACAGATAATCGATCAACAAATATAGAATGGTCGTCGATTCTTCGGATTTAGAGTTAGATGTTGGAGATATATATAGAGTCTTCTTCTGTGCATCAGTCGATTATATTTGGAAAGAGAGAAATGCTAAGAGATTCCAGAATACTAGCAAGACCGTAAAAAGTGTTTTTGAGAAGATGGTTAGAGACAATAAAAACTATCTGCAAGTTCTCAGACCTGAGGTAAAGGATACGGTCAAAGCCAGAAATATATTTCACAGACTTCACATTGTCACAAGGTGTACAATTCCAAAGCAAACTGGCGTTGTTTGGAATCCACCAGCAGGAGAAAGAGTAAAAGCTAATGTCGACGGTGTTGTGAGCAGTAGTGGTGCTGGCCATGGTAGGGTAATACGAGACAAGGATGGACAGGTGCTTGCTGGCTTCAGTGGGAGTGGAGGTATGGCTTCGGTTCTATTCCAGGAGCTTAAGGCGATAGATATATGCTTACACAGATGTATAATGGAGGAGTACAAGGATGTGGAGTTGGAATCGGACTCATTGAGAGCGGTGAATGCAATCAACAAAGTGGAAAAACCTCTGTGGAACTGCCTGGATATACTCAAAGCTATTGATATGAAGAGGAGCAGATTCAATTTCATCGATCTCCTTCTCTCATACGTTTAGAGAAGTGAATCGAGCTGCAGACTACCTAGCATCCTTTCATGATTCAACTGATTTTGTATTGCAATTTGTTCCCCTATTAGATCAGAGATTACAATGTATTGTAAATGATGATACGTGTGGACAAATTTATGTATGAAATGGTTAATGATTAATAGAATACAGGTGGGGGTTAGCCTAACCACAGCTTACTGTTTAAAAAAAAACACACATTCTCTTATCATTCTGCATCTTACACTCCAGCTACATCATTTCATTCTATTTGGGAGTGTATACTATACTTTCGTATGTTTTTCTATAAAGACCCCCAACTGTTTAGATTATTAGTATATAGTTAACAACATATATCATCCATTTTATGCATAGTCTTGGGGAATCTGACTTAAAATGACCACACATATAATCTTGAATATATGACTATAAAATATTCATGTTATGTTTTCTCGATGCATTCCATGGGAGTGCATCCTTAAGGTAATCGAACCACTCCATTTGGAGTGTGTGGTTGTAAGTAGCGGAACCTTAGTCTATGTATATATCGCATATTCTTTGTAAAACACTTTTTACTCGTCGTTTGAGTAAGTGTGAAACTGTGGAGGGAGTATACAATTTTTTCTTTCTTTATTTCACACTTCTTTTTCAAAAACAGTTGTTTTTTTTTGTTCTTTTAATGCAAGATTCTCCATACATCAATAGTATGTGATTTTTCCAAAAACAAAATGGGCAATGGATTCTATATAGACCAACCCTTAGAAGTACGCAATCTCCATTATTCTAAGGGCGGTTTAAGGATCAATTATGTATTACTAAGGGTCACCCTTATCACCATGCACTTTTTGTCTCAGCTTAAACCATATAGATACTAATTGTCCATTTGCTCACCAACATATCATCACGTCAACCATCAAATACATTTAGACAATAACAAGGTACCTACAACAATCAGAACAGAGCATTGGTTCCCATCCCATTTTAACCAGAATTACCAAAATCCACCAAAGCGACCTAGTTCCACCACCCACATGTGTCCAATCAACTAAACCCTTAAATTATGTCTTGCGTAGTAAACCCCCCAACACACATAATTGAAGCCACAGTCTGACTGGATTGGGTTCAATAAAGAGCCGACACGAAAGTTGCCTGAGATTACCTGTATGATTTGTTTTCAAAACTTAGTGTTTAGAATCACAGCTTTTTGAGTACGAGTTTCTTAAAATATCTCTCCATAGTTTTCAAAACTAGAGGATATAAAAATGAAAATTATACGCCCCGTAGTAACCAAAATGATACCAGATCAACGTATAATTTTATTTTCTTGTCAAAACCTCTATATGGTTAGAGATACCTTTAGATTGAGAAAAACAATTACTCTAAAAAAAAAAAAAAAAAAAAAAACACACACACATTTCATATGTGTCTGTATAAATAGTTGTTTACGTACTTTATATTTCACACTTTTTTATTTCTTCACTTATTAGTGTAATAATAATCATGCATGCATATTAGATTATTTGCATTACATATATTTTCAAAAATACAAAAACCCAAAAAGATTTCATAGTAGAATAGTTATCCCTAGTATAATAAACCATGTATTTCTCGTTCTATATCAAACAACCCATGCCCCAAACTTATTTGGGGGTGGCATATTTTCATCATGAAGAACAGAATACAGGTGTATCACTGTTTTTGCTCATGTTTCTATGATAATCTCTTTTCTTATCTCTTCATTTTTTTTCTTCAAAAGTTTAGAGGTTTTGGCTGACCTCAACCTGTATAAGAAGAAATTCTCAAGTACAAAGTTCATTTTCTATCCTCTTGCACTATGTTATGCAACGTAAAATCAAGCGGAGGATAAAAAGAAATGTCAAGATCAACTTGTGATCTGTACAACTTGGAGAAGTAATCAGCTGCCTGATTTCCCTCCCTATATACATGATTAAAACTACATTTGACAAACTGGTTTCTAAGAGCTTCAATATGGGCCACTAAATTGGAACAATGCCATGGGCTTTTACTTGGGCCCCGAATGATGCTTATGGCCACTGATGAGTCTGAGTTGACCTCCAGTTCGGTGATTCTTATCTCCTTTGCATACTGCATACCCTTTGCGATAGCTATAAGCTCCTGATAGAGGACCGAAGGCTTGGTCGAACTTCCTGCATATGCCAGCATAACATTCCCCATAGCATCTCTAATGATCCCTCCAAAGCCATTTCATGTATCTTGGACAGAACCATATGTATTTAACATGTAAGTTCCCTCAGCTACCGATGCCCATTTGATCAAGTTGGGCGTTGGTTCTTTGAATTTTAGCTTAAGCCCCAATCTTGCTGCCAAAATTCTCAGGGATACCGATTCTTTGACATCTGATAGATTCCTTTGGAGGTATAACTGCATATCGGACAGAATCTTGTTGCTTAGCTGCAGCGCTGGGACCTTTTGATTCTCCTTCTTCCTTCAATTCCTCTCACACTAGATTTCGTGAACTGTAGCACCAATGCATGCCTTACAGATATCAACACTGGAAGAGTTGATTATACATAGTCTGAATATCTTATACCATTCTTCTGTAGAGCCCTGCACATTCCCACCTATCCCAAATTTTCTCTTGACTTGCTCCCACACTTTCTTTGAATATTGACAGTCAAAAAATAAGTGTTTAGGTGTTATGTCGAGACATTGTAGAGACTGCATACAGAGTGTTGCAGAACATTCTTTTGAATCAATCTATCTTGAGTAGGAAGGCAATTTGAGAGTAACTGCCATAAAGTGAAAGAATGCTTAGGGAAATAGAGCTTCCCCCAGACCACTCTATACCATTTCACCTTTGAGCGCATTTTCCTTAGAACAGCATACACAAATTTCACTGTAAATTCACCTGTGGTACTAGGAGCCCATACCACCTCATCCTTCTCAAGATATCTATTTACTTCAATCCTCATAATGAAATTCTTGATATTTCCATTTGGGAGGGAAGTGATAGCTGAAGACCATTCACCTTGTTCCAATACTTCACTAACTTTAGCAACCTCATTGAGATTGATAAGATTCCTTACTTCAGGTATCTCCCACAAAGGTTTGCTCGTGCACCATAGGTCATGCCAGGACCAAGTATACTTGTCGTCTGCAATGATATACTTAATATGATTCCGAGCTATATCTCTGCAGCTGGAAGGAATTTTCATAGTCCAGAAAAACTGCTTTTTGATCTACTGGCTCCAGGTCCAGTTAGCCCACAAAGAGTCCTCTTTCACTGCAATTCTATATACTAACCCACAATATGCAGCCTTATTCCATGTTCGTGCATCAGTCATGCCCAAACCACCCTGCTCCTTTGAGTATCTGAGAACCTCATGACTTGCATGGTGCATTTTGTTTATCATGCTAGGCCCAGACCAAAGAAAACGATTGTAAATCTTGGAGACCTTGTCAAGAACTTTCTTAGGAAGCACAAAAGTTTTGAACCAATAAACTTGAAAGGAAGACAGCACTGACTATATGAGTTCAAGCTACCTGCTCTGGATAAAGATATATTCTTCCAGTTAGAGATTCTCGAAGTTAATCTTTCTACCAATGGGAGACAATATTTGATGCCAAGCCTTATAGTAGTCAAGGGAAGACCAAGATAAGAGATAGGAGGTGATATGAGAGAGATGCCCATTGCAGAAGTTAAATCCTCCCCAGCTGCATGAGACATACAACCAACTAGAAGAGTGGATTTGGCCGAGTTTATATTCAGTCCTGTAGCTAGTGAAAATTTTAGGAGTATCTCCTTCACAGCTAGCATGGAGGCCATGTCACCTTTGCAGAATAATAAGGCATCGTCCGCAAAAAACAGATGAGAAATACTTAATTTTTTGCACTTAGAGTGACGATGAATCTGCCCAGAGAGGAGTGCTTGCCGTAGAAGCCCAGATAGAATCTCCATAACAAGGACAAACAGATATGGCGAGATAGGGTCACCTCGTCGCAATCCTTTTCCTCCTTCAAAGAATCCTTCCGAAGTGCCATTAATAATAATGGAGTATGTAGGAGAGCCATAGCACATAGTAAGCCAGTCAATGAAGAGAGAGGGAAACCCAAAACTATGCATAATCATTTCCATAGCATTCCAGTCGATAGAATCAAATGCTTTCCTGATATCAATCTTGATAGCACAATTTCTTGTTCCATGTTTCCTTGAGTATCCTCGAATAAGTTCATGGGCCAGAATAAGATTATCATGGATGTTTCTGCCCGGGACAAAAGCAGACTAAGCTCCAGAGATTAAGAAAGTGATACACTCCTTCATCCAGCTTGTAAGAATCTTAGTAACACACATATATAGTATTACAACAAGAAATGGGTCGGAATTCATCAACCTTTGAAGGTGCAAGAGTTTTAGGTACTAAGCATAAAAGAGTCGAGTTTGTACCTCTCTGGATAGATTTATGTGAAAACATATACCTAATAGCAAGAATGAAATCCTTACCCACAATATCCCAAGACTTCTTGAAAAAGAAAGAGTTAAATCCATCTGGTCCCGGGGTTTTATTGTCATCCATAGAGAAAATGGCTTCTTTGATTTCCAAATCTGAAATCTCTTTCGCCAGATTATTGGCCATATCTGCTGTTAACACTTTGAGATCTAGCTGCTCAAGGAACTGGGGGGAGCAAGTCGATAGTGAGGCTTCTCCCAAGAGCTCTGTATAATAAGAGATGAATGCTTGGGCCACATTGTCCTGTCCCTCCTGTATAACTCCTTGTGAACCAATAATAGACCAAATGTTATTCCTGGTCTTTTTTTTCTTTTACAGAGTTATGATAGAAAGAATTGCCTCTGTCCCCAAAGGATAGCAAATCAGTATGAGTTCTTTGCAAAAGATCATATTCCTCCATGTGCATGAGAGAACATAGCTCCAACCTCTTAACTCTTTCAAGATTGAATAGATGAATGTCTAGAGGCTTCGCATGCAGCTACTTTTGTATCTCTTCAAGATTTGTTTTTGCCATGTTCACCAAATTCTGAAGATCAATGGAGTTGAGTCTAGGTCATCCTTTGAGATTAGCCTTTAGAAGTTTAAGCTTCTTGGAGAGCATATAAGAAGGATTTCCTTGATTTGGTATAGACCAACATTTGCATAGAGTATCCTTGAATAAAGAATTGACCAGCTAGTAGTTACAAAACCTGAAAGGAGGTCTGCAAGTAACCATATTAGAAAGGGTTAACAATATCAGAGTATGATCAGAGAGACCCTGCGGCAAGAACTCAACTCCAGAAGAGGGAAACATGTTTACCCACATAGGGTTGATCAGGCACTTGTCAATCTTGGACCACTTTCGAAAAAAGCCATCACCATTGTTAGTCCAGCTAAAGAAACATTCACTAGAGCTGTGATCATAAAGACTTACAGTGTTGAGACAAAGAGCAAAGGGAGTAGTTTCCCTCGGGTGAACCAATTTTGAGCTGATCCTTTCATGAGAGTAAAGGACATTATTGAAGTCACCCATCACACACCAAGGCCCAGTAACTGTGCCATGTAGGTTGATGATATCTTTCCAGAGTAACAGTCTTTCAGATCTTTAATTGCTTGCATAGATACTCGTAAGGTGAAAAACCTGTGAAGTAGCTAGGACAGTGACCTGGGCATGGATGAATTGAGCACTTTCCAGGATTTTGTTGATATATAGCTTAGAAGGATCCCAAGAGAGCCATATACGACCAGAAAAATCACTAGAGTAATTGTTCTCAAAAGTCCAAGAAGGACAACATACATTACTAATACCTTGAAATTTTTCTTTTTTGGCTTTCGTTTTAAGGAAG
The DNA here is from genome assembly GCF_015680905.1 of Coptis chinensis. NCBI lineage: Eukaryota > Viridiplantae > Streptophyta > Magnoliopsida > Ranunculales > Ranunculaceae > Coptis > Coptis chinensis. The sequence goes on along the minus strand of NC_141456.1, from coordinate 39,421,886 downwards.
CAAAAACAAGATAGTTTATTCTGAACTCTAAAAGTATTGAAGTCTTTTGCTTTTTTCAGATAATTTATTCCTCTAATATTATATATACATATCTTCATAAAAACAACTATCTTTTTTGTTTGTTTTTGTTGTCGGAACCCTTAGCCCTTCCTTTACCTCTTTTGCCCAAATGCTACTGCTGATGCAGTTGGGCTCTAGTGGTAACCTGTGATGGCATTCTCAAAGGTGGAGCTGGATTCACATTATGGTCATCAAAAGGTTCATCATGCTGCTCTGAGATATCATCATCAGCTATTCCTTCTTCCTCAAGGACAAGAGCTACATAAGTGTTATTCTCTACATTAAAGTTAAACAACTCTTCCTCAGTTAGGATGTTGTCATCAATCCTTGCTGTCTCATTTTGCTCTTGAGCTGAAGAATAGATCACTACCTCTTTTCCTCGAGGACTAGAATCCTTATGCTTGTCTCTAGATACTGCAGAGTTTGAAGATGTTCGTAGAGCAAAAGGGGCATTTCCATGGCGAGAGCTGAACAGCGAACCTCTCGAAGGAGATGAGTTCCTAACAAGAAGTGGCGGAGTAGCTAATAGCAGCCCTCTGCTACTGGGGGTTGGCTCTGCTTGACTATATGTGTCACCATGCCCAGCCTCAGTGAACTATGAGGGTGCCAACTGAGAAGCGGGGATGATGCTTGTAGAAGCTTCATTGACATATGCAGAAGCTACATTGACATTTGTTGTGTTGGGTACAACGACAAGACAATTCGAATCTGTAGCTGCAGCTGGAGAAATTTCTGAGTTCGAAGCAGAGACAGCAGCAGCAGCTGGAGAAATGATCGCGGCTATAGCTGGTACTGTCCTTTCTTGTGCTCTAGCATTTCTTCCCCTAGGAACCCAGATCTGAGGTGGCGAGGCTGGACATTTGTTTGTAGCATGCCCAAACCGACAGCAGATGGTACAAGATGGAGGCTTCCAAGGATACTCCACATCCAGAAAAACATGTTTACCCCCAAGCTTAAGCTTTATTGATGCGGGGAAGTCGAAGTCCAGGGGAATAGTAACGCATACTGATAAACCATAAAATTAGTAGTTTACCTACGAAATGAACGATAAACTCAAAACGTAAGGAAACTAAAACTATTTACGTGCCTATATTTTATCAAAGTTTCTATTCTCAATCCTATGAGATATAGTGGAGTAGGAAGTTCGTTCCACTCTTAGTCCTTCCAAGATCTTTGTGTTCTCTACGATAAGTACTCTTAACTCTAAAGTCTAATGAGAGATTTTACGGTGGCAACTAGACTACGATGCAACTACCCACAAGATGCAACTAGTCGACTATTAGAACAACTATGGGAATGCTACGTTGATTCTATCATAAGGAGTTAGAGGGGGATTGATTCCACCTTAACTTCGACTTAATCCTACTAATCGGCGAATCGTCAGAATCCGAATGAACTACTACTTGAGAACAATATGGTTACTCCTAATCCCTAATTACACATGGCATTTCTACCAATTCATAACTAGTATGTGAACAATTAAACCCATTCTCATGGTGAACTAATCGTTTCTAGAGTGGAAAGGAAATTACGACTTTACTCTAACGATAATCGAATCAAGCTTTCATCAAGGCTTCTCAACCCCCTCAATGGAGGTTTAGCCGAGAATCATTACGCTATCATTCCCAATGGAATTCAAACAAGAGATGATATAAAGATTGAAACTTTGCTTGTTTAAACCCAATTCAAAACTACTAATGCAATAATTGAATTAAACTAATAATGGCAATTACTTGAATCTACGAATTGAAACTAAACAATTAATGGAAATGAAACTAACTTATGGAGAACACTATTTTATTAATCTAATGAATAATAAAACAATGATTCAAATACTAAATTAATAATCTAACTAATCTAAGTCTAGCTATCTACGTAATAAGGGAAATTAGATCTAAACAATTGTAAATGACAAGAATCGAAATTGACAAATAGCTATTTTATTTATCAAACTAATTAAGAACAATGATTCTAAGAGTTTAATCTAAAACAAGAATTGAATTTAAACTAAACTTAATTTTATTACATGAAAACTAGATCTATATTTATCTATATTTTTAGGTCTAACTAGCTACCATTAACTATCTACCATTAACAAAGAGCTAAGCTTTGGTTTTTATATGTTCAGATCCAAAAATCGTGCATGGGCATGGAGCCATGTTTTGGGCCAGAGAATCAGGCCCAAAACCCAATTCTTTCAGTCCAAAAAGGCCTCTTCAGCTGCAGTTGGCTTCAACAGACTTTTCGTCCACTTATGCTCCTATGATTGGAGCAAGACTTATACCATTGGACAGCTCTTTCCGAGCCGGTCGTTTTGACATAAGGTATGCTCCATTCCGAGGTCTGAGTCCAAAGATACGGCCTTCGGAAGTTCTGCTAACTTGTGTGCTGTTTCTGGCCGCGTCGACTTTTCAGCTTTTGACTGGGCTTTAGAAAGGCTTTGTCTTCTTGAATCTTGGCCTTTAATCACGGAACTCCTTAGTAACCGACCTTTGCTCCTTTATCTCGCTAAAGTGGTACATTTCTGCACATAATGGACTTTGAAGCCTGAAATGCATAAAAACACGTGTCGGTGTTAACTCTTAATTATTACTCACATAATTGGTCTAATAGTATGACTGTTACAGGGTTAAAACTACAGTTTTGGACTCTTATCAAACCACCCCCAAACAGCATTTTGCTTGTCCTTAAGCAAAGATGAGAAATTAGAATAAGTGACCAAAAAATGGAGTTCAAACTACTCTCGTTTCGCTGAGTGCGATTGCATTGACCATATGCAACAAGGCCTTAAACCACTAGGAATTCCCTAGTGGACGAGTTATAGCCTCGTGAGAGTTTTCCAGTGAAGGTACTCACAAACTTCATCTATACTACAATGACTAAGAAATAAAACTATTGTTTCCTTATTCATGCTCTAAATCACCTACCTATACATCTCACTAGCAAATGAATAAGAATAACCAAGTCAAAAACCTAAGCTAATATATGCATAATAATCAACCATCTATGATACAAATATAAATACTATGAGTAATACTATGAAATGCCTAGCGGGTTCAAGTTTCTAAACTTCGGGATAAGCGTCCTTAAGTAGGTTCTCACAATAATAGTCAAGATACAACACTCTAATTTTTCCACTCAAGTTCCGCTACTCCGATTAAAGGTGGGCACACTTTACCTTACAATCTCAATGACAACAAGGAAGCCGGAGTCGATCAAACACATCTGCCACTTACTATCACACTAACCTATTCCTAATTGAGCTAGAGGTCTTTATTAGGTGTTGCGCGGATTAGGAGATGGTTTAAGAAGGAAAGAAATGGATATTCAAAAAGGACAAGTCTGAGATAATCGAGTCTTCATATTATGTAACTTAGAGAAAACCTTGTTATTTTCTTTTTCTTCTATACTTTGTTTCCATCTTTAGCCATATTTTTTTTCTTTTTCTTTTCTTTGGCTTTTGACTCCCTTTTATTCTATTTTTGGAGTTTTTATTTTATTTATATTTATATTTTTCTTTTCTTTGGATGGAAACTTCTTTTCTTTATTTTCTGAAGCCATTAACTAACTTTTGTTTACACAAGTTTTTCTCTTCTTCTTTCTTCCTCATTCTATTTTCAGACTTATCTAAATTGGGTAGGTTGGATTTTTTATTTTGTTTTGTTTTGTAACAGGTAAAAGGATTTGTGGTTTATGAAAGGCTAAAGAAAGGCTCGAGGGGCTTACTAGCGAAAATAATTCATAGGTTTGAATTTCTGGCTATATCGATCCAAAGAGGGCCTAAATTCTCGCTTAGGATATGGCATAGTGATCAAGCAAGTGGACGTGTGATTTCTCTATCCGGATTTTACTTCTCCCTTGTGTCATTTCTCAAATGTTTCGCTCATATAAGGCTTTAGGCTATATTCTCACAGGATTTGTAGAATAAGTACTCTAGCCTAGATTTCAGAAACTTACTGCTAACAATCATCGATACTCATGTAATATATTTATAGATAGATGCAAAGATTATTACCTATATATTAACCTAAGTTTCTAAAAATTATTCTAATGCAAAATCTACGTGAGACTTCTAGATTATTAAGAGCATAGAGAAGGAAAACAATACCAATATTCCTAAGTGTATAGCATGAACTTATTTATTTATATTTTTGAATTTTTGAAATTTTAACTAGAAAACAAATGCATATTATCTCTATCTATATCCTAACAGATGCCTTAATTACACGTGTTTCTATGCCCCCCCAAACAAGAAACATGCTTTGTCCTCAAAGCATTTTAAATAAAGAGGGTAGAAAAAGTACCATTGAATCGCGTGAAATTTAGGAACATCTACAAAACAAGGTTAGAACGTACTAATATAGGAAATAAACACTGACTCAACTTTATACGAGTTCTACCCATTATGGGGTTAACAAGAATGAAATTGCTTGGGACATAAGCGACATTAATTAACTAGAATTAAAACTTACCTTATCTCCCCGCTTTACTCATCATCTTCCTCATCCTCTTCTTCTATAAAGAAGTGAGGTTCCTTCACCCCCCGCCATGCCATGATAATTTGCCGGCTTCCCGCCATTTATCATCTATTATTGCTAACCTATTAAGAGCCACTTTGGTCCGACGGGTGTAGGGTGCAACCCGAGGTTGTATCCTCCACCCTTGCCAAGTCATTGCACGGAAAGATCGAATAATACTATTGGTGGGTCGCATGCGATTAATCGATCCGTAATCCAATCCGCGGAAACGTGTACAAAAAAGCGGGGAAAGAAACATAGCATAATAACGGAATTAGAACAGGGCATAAGAAGGTACTTATGCCTCATGCTATGGGATCGAGCTAAACTAGACATCAAGGTTCGGGAAGGTCATGACACATACGTCCCGTGGCTAAAGCAAGGAAGACGCCGCAAGTGGCATCATTCACGAAAGAAAAACGCCATTCCCTAAAATGTTTAGCATGATCCAAAACATAACAGGTTCCTATGTTCATGGACAAAGCAACAAAGGCGACGCGTTATATTCCCTTTTGGTCCTCGATATGAGGAAAATGCCCGCCCATACGACTCATGCAAAAACTCGTAAGTGTAGACATACATATTATCTACCCAATAGCACCATGGGTCTTGTATTTCAGCGGTCATAGTAAGTCCAAGAACAAATGCTAGCAAGAACCTGGTAATTTCCATTGGTTCATTATCAATGTTGATGGAGAACAAGTCCATCTGGTCTCTCAAAGAAAATGCAGTTATCGTAAAAATAAGATGCTAGTGTTGGAGAATAAAGTGCATCAGGTCTTACCATAAGCGGTTCCCAAACAACGTATGTGATAAGCCTCAAAACCAAGCACCATAAGTAGTGCTTTGGAACAAATTTTCAAAAGACTGTTCCGGTATCAAGGTAGGAGATGTCATCTCAAAATTACGCTCTGGAATAGCTGCGAATGATCCGGAAACTACCCGCAGAAAACTGGAATTTTTCTGGTTCACGGAAGTCAGGGCGCGAGTGCGCTCTGAAGATTTTGGAATTCCAGTGTTTGAGCGCGGGTCATGCTCACCTTGGGCGCGAGTGTGCTCTGACAAAAATTCTGAAAAAATTGCAGGGCGCAGGCGCGCTCCGAGGTGCTGAAGATCGGAAATTGAGACGAAATGTGGGAATCGTGGGAGTGAAAGGTGAGTGATGAAGGTTAAGTGTAGTGTGAGTTGTGAGTGTAGAATAAATAAAGTTTATATAGATTTAAAGTTGCTAAAACGGATCGGGAAGTTGCCAAAAAGTTTTTACGGCAGTTTCCGGAAATCCTAAACTTTCCAAACCCGAAAACGGAAACAACTCATTTCCTTGACTCCGCAATAAATTCTAAAACAAGGGTCATATAAAAATCATGCTGGAATAGATAACACCACCCCCCAAACAATTTGGGAAGGTGGGATCAATATTAAACAACCATGCACAATGAAAATAACCTCATTATATTAAAATTTTCATTCGAAGTACATTTCACTACAAAATTCAAATTACGGAATTAAACTTACATTAAAATAAACAACAATAATGAAACTACAAATAAACATCAAACGATACTATCCCTAACTACTTCGGTACTGGTAGCGGAGGGCACACGGTCAGGAAATAGCTCCTGAGCTCCCGATGGGCCAGCACCATTAGTCTTTCGGCGACGACGCTCATGCCTCGATGGTGTGTCCTCAGAAGGAGAATCCCCGTGAGGTGGGAATTGTGCAAGCATGTCGAGTCCGGAGGTCTTCGCAGATAGTGTTGAGTGAACGCATGCCACGATGAATTACGGCCATGCGTTCTGCATCTGACCAACACCTCTCCAGGGCATCCGCATCAAAACAAGTCAAGTCCTCCTCATCCTCCGAGGCATTTTCATTTCCCCCATCCTCCTCGACATTCTCATTTCCACCATACTCCTCATCCTCTATCCTATCCTCAGGCAACCTCCAAACTCGTTGGACACACTCCTTATAGATGCGAGGATTTCGGTGTAGGGTGATGTAAGACCTATCAGACGCCTGAGTTGCTCTCAACTTCAGCATGATCTTGGTTATCAACACAGGGAGAGGTGCAACAGACTTCCCTACTCCCCTAATCATGCTAAGCAAAAACTCCAAGATACAAAACTTCGTACTTCGCTCCTCGAGTATCCATAAAATGTGGAGGCAGCTTCAGACCGATGTCGCCGACCTTCTCCTTCCCCGAACGTTCCACCAATCCATCGAGCTGCGGCCCACCGGTTGGTTCTTAAGGATGCTGGCGAACACAATGTGATCTCGCGTTGTAGTTCCCTTCGATGCTTCCGTCACGCTCATTAATGGCTCTACCCCATTATATTGGGACTCCTGCAACGTGACATCGGATGGATTCTAGGCGGAATGCCTAGAATCTCACCAACAACCCAAGAGTTACTTCCTTCCTCCTCTTCACCATAACAAAAATTCTAGTCCCCCGCACCTCCTTCGTGTTTGTAAAACCGTCGGACTAAGTCTTAAGTGGTAAAAGGCTTCGAAAGTACCACAAGCTATTCCAGTCTCATCGATCATTTCGTCACCATAAAACGGCGCGAAGTGGTCGCCAGTAAATGCTTGCTCCGGCAAGATTCGATGTTGTTGAGCCATTTTAGAGTTTGGAATGTAGTGGGGGTTTAAAAGGGATGTGGTGTTGGAATTTGAGTCGACCGACTGAACCAAACAGTGGTGGTGGCGCGGCAGCTTAAAATTTTTTTTTTATTTTTTATTTATTTTTTTATTTTTCATTGGTTTTTTGGTGGTGGTTTGGTTTTAAAGGAGATTTGAATTGGATTTTTGATGGTTGGCGTGGGTTAATTTGGTTTCTTGTTTAATTTTTGGATTTAGGTTTTTAAGTTTTGGTTTTGTTTGATAATGGCGGTTTGAGAAGATGGACGCGACTGTTGGGGCAAAGGTAAGGGCGCGGGTGCGTTGCCGGTGGGCGCGGGTTGGGCCCAAGCCCAATTCGAAATTTTTGAATTTTTCGATTTTTCGCGAAACTTCAAATCAAAATTGCCGCTTCGTTACCGGTCCGATTTTTGTGAATGAGATATGGAAATGATCAGGAGAGAATTTCCAATCTAATGATCCATAAAACACTCTATTCCGACCATGGATGACATATAAGATAGTGGAAAATGCCTCGTAGTGCGTGCATGATGTACGTTATGCGAATGACTGAACTCTAAATTCATGGATTATGTCAACCCGAATCGTAATACAATTCAACGGCCTAAGCAACTCTAATGGGACATAAAACATTTTAGGACGGAAACACGAACACCCCACCCCCAAACAATTTTTTTTTTTTTCACAACGAAGCTTAGAAAATTTATTTTTTAGCAGTGGGTCTTTTAAAGTCAGATTCCCGAGACTTCCTAGATTACTATGTTTATTCTTCAATATATATATATATATATATATATATATATATATATATATATATATATATATATATATATATATATATACTTTTAAAAAGAAAAACAATAGCAAGAAAGACATAATTCACCCCATAGAGAAACATGACTAAAAAATCCGAGAAAACATGCAAGAGTGGAAAATGTGAATTATGTTAAACGTGGACTTAGGATCCGGTAGTTACAGCCACACAATCCGTAGGGAGGGCCCGGTTACCTTAATGGTGCACTCACCAATATATGGAAATGAAAGGAAATGCACCAAATACAAAAGTTGAGTCGTTTATAGTCAGATACTCGAGACTTTATCTAAACATATGTATGAACATGCAGTTTATCATATATCAACATTCGAAATAGTTGTGGATCATTCCATAAATAAATATCACAGAAAACATATCCAAACACAATCAAGCACCAAGATTTCCTATGACGCAACCTAGTGAAATGAAAGCGAAGTCGGATAACCCTATTACGTAACCTTGCATGCACATTCTTTTTCATTTTTGAACGAGAGGGTGTTCTAGTAAATAAGTGTGGGAAGGTGAATGGTTGTGGAGAATATGGTGGATATGGATAAGTTGTAGAAGGAAAGCATGTAAACAATGAGGATGTGGGTTTAGCACAAAACTCATTCATGGTGTGTGTAGGGACTGTTTAAAGTCTGAAAATGAAGGTGTCAAATGCTTTGTTCTTCTGAAGTATTTGTTTACTAGGTGGATTTAAAAAATTATGAAGTACAGAAGAAACAAAAGGATCGAGTGCAAACTCGAGATTCCTTTGAAAGGGTGGAAGGAGGGGAGTCGAGGTGGATGTTGTGCAAAGTAGTTCTTGATAGGGTGAATCATCACCTCCTCTAAGAAACTCATCGAATTCCTCATCTAGATTGGTCATATCCACGTTACTATGATAGTCCTCTACATCTTTGAGAAAGTCATCTATCTCATCCTCATCCGTAATATGTATATCGACTAGTGTAGGGATGAAAATGTTGGAGTCTGAACTTCCAAAAGAAAGAAATTTGGGCATATGATTATCAGGGAACGTGTTGTTGAAATAATCTCGAGCAAAGCTCTCGATCATGCTAACCTCTCCATCCATAGGCGAATCGGGTAATTGTGTCTTTGTTTTAAAAATATTGACTTCAACAGCAAGATGGCCAAAAGACATGGACATTGAACCATCGCGGCAATTAATGAGCGCATTGGCTGTTGCCAGGAAAGGACGCCCTAAGATGATCGGGACAGAGTCGTTAACGACTTCTGTATCGAGGATGACAAAATCAGCCGGATAGTAGAAATCTTGAATTTTTACCAGAACATTTTCGACCACACCCTTAGGATACTTAATAGACCGATCATCTAATTGCAATGTCATTTTAGTCGGTTGCATTTCGTCTAGGCCTATTTGTCTATACAAATAAAACGGGAGTAAGTTAACACTAGCCCCCAGGTCTAATAACGCGGTCGTCGTATAGGAATCTCCTAAGGTGCATTGTACAGTAGGATGACCAGGGTCCTTGTACTTAACAATTCCATTATGTTCAGATAGAGTTGGGAATTGTTCATTAAAAAGGCGTCTTTTGGTATATTTGTCTTACGCCTAGTAGTACACAACTCCTTAAGAAACTTAGCATGGTGTGGTAGCTTTTTAATAGCTTCGAGGAAGGGAAGGTTTATAGTTAGATTCTTGAAAACGTCCCTAATCTCCTCATAATTAGTATCCCTAGTTAACACGGCTAATTTTTGTGGAAACGGTGGTTTCTGTCTATATTTAGCAATGGTATCACCTGGATGTTTAACCGTGGCTTTCTGTTTCTTAGGTTGTGTTGTAACTGGTACCTCTACAGTGGTAGGCTCTTCAGTTTCTTTTTCGGTATCTAGTAAAATAGCAGGTGTAGGGGCTACTGGTGGGGTAACTATAGGCATAGTTACTTTGTTATCAACCACTCTACCAGAACGGAGAGTGGTGATGGCCTTTAGCTCACCTACATTTTCATATTCATTACTAGTATTATTGGTTACCTCAAAGGCTGTGTTTGTTATTTTAGGATTAGGTATTTCGTGACCTGGAAACACACCTTTGGGTTGGGATTTATCTTGGGCCAACTGTTGGCTTAAATTATTAACGGATTGTAGAAGCTATTGGTTAGATTGAGCCATGGTTTGGAAAAGTTTTTGGCTCACTTGTATGAAGGTGTCAAGACGATCCGGTTGTGTGGGTGTAGTAGTCATGGGTGGTGTGACTAGAACTATTTCGCGTGAATTATTTATGGGTGGATTTTGATAATTATTATTTACCGAAACGATACCTCTATTGACATTATAATTATTATAACTACCTTGACCTTGTGCTTGACCTTGTCGAGGTTGCACTTGGTTGTTATAATTATTAAAATTACCCTGACCCGGCCTGTCCTTGTCGTGGTGGAGCTTGGTTAAAACTGTGCGTTGGCCTAACATATTGATTATTGTACCTTGGAGGTGTGACGTGTTGGTTATTTCTCCAACCGAAGTTGGGATTTTGTCTCCAAGGGCGCTTAGGTTCACTATTAATGGAACAAGCCTGTTCATAGGCTATAGGACGATGGAAGTCGGGATGCTCGGGGCTCCAACCAAACTACATGGATTTGAATTTACATTCATGACGGGGATAGGCTTTTGTTGAACGAAATGGCCTCTACCTTTTAGTGAGTGATTCGATTAGAGTTTTAAGCTTCGGGATCGTGTTTAATTTAAAACATCCCGGTGGCCTTAACTATATTTGATGAACTAGCGGAGAGAGGGATATCATCACTACCCCCCCAGTTGTTATTTCACTTAGTTTGATCCTCTAAAATTTATAAGCTTCCGGCTCCTTTGCTTAAGAAACTACCCCATTCATTATGTCTAGGACTTCTTTATGGTGGTGTAGAAGTCCTTTGAAAAGGCACGAACTAACGTGTCTTTAAGCTAAGTTATGATGTGGACACTCTATAAGGAGATCGGTGAAACGATTCCAAGCCTCGAAAAATGATTCATGAGGATTTTGTCCGAAAAGAAATGAATCTTGGAAAGCATCTCATCCGTCTTTAGGGGTGGGTAAAATGTTCCATAAACAAATGAACAAGTTTAGCCCACGAGTCCACGAAATTAGGCGGCGTTAACCAAGACGCCGCCTTTATCGGCTAAGGTGAAAGGGAATACCCTTAGTTTAATTTGTTCCACACCAACCGTAGGATGGTGGAATGTTGTTAGGACTTGTTCAATCCTACGATGTGTGATAAGGTTTTCATGGTCTAATCCATGAAAAACGGGTAACAAATTAAAAATATTTGGGGGGATTTGGAAATCCCCCATTGGGTCTGCTAGAACGATGCAAGATTTGGGGCTATCGCTCAAGGCTTTATAAAAGTCCGAGAGAGGAGTCTCTCCTTCGTCGGGCATTATGTCAGGTGGTGTGTGTGAAATAGTAGCTAGAGGTGTAGTGGGTGGTATACTAGATAGACTTGTTTGTTGACGTTGTTGTGTAATTACGTTTAGTGTTTTTGTTCGGCCAGACCTTAATCTCATACAAGGCTAAGACCAATTTTAGCTAAACACATCAACACTCCAAACTATTCTGATATACTAGTATAAACCTCTAACGCAGAGAAGCGAGGTGTGGAAAAAAGGAATACCTGATTGCGTCCTTGCTTCGCTTATGAATAGCGTCTTGTTTACGGCGTGTTCGGTGTATATAACAAGTTAGAACAACGAAAAACTTGAAAAATCAAAGTTCAATCAAAAACCGTAGAAATCCGAAAAACTCTAGCTTAGTAGGCGCGGTGCGCCACTTAGGGCGTGGTTGCGCTCCGTGTAACTTGAAGTTACGGTGTTTTAGGGCGGTCGCTCCACCATGGGGGTCGGTCGATGTTCTGATCTTTTGAAGCTTTTGCGCTTCGGTTAGAAGCGCCGGTCGCTCCGTGTATATTTTTGCGGAACTTTCCAACGCTGACTCGGAAAACCACAGTATGAATCAAACAAGGGTGGGTAGGTTTAATGGGACTTTAAGAAAAGTACTTGTACTACAAAAACAATGCGAAAGTGAAACTAAGATGGCAGCGGCTCCATTTGATAAACCATAAAATTGGTAGTTTACCTACGAAATGAACGATGAACTCAAAACATAAGTAAACTAAAACTATTTACGTGCCTATATTTTATCAAAGTTTCTACTCTCAATCCTATGAGATATAGTGGAGTAGGAAGTTCGTTCCACTCTTAGTCCTTCCGCATGCTGTGTTCTCTACGTATAAGTACTCTTAACTCTAAAGTCTAATGAGAGATTTACGAAGTGGCAACTAGACTACGATGCAACTACCCACAAGATGCAACTAGTCGACTATTAGAACAACTATGGGAATGCTACGTTGATTCTATGATAAGGAGTTAGAGGGGGATTGATTCCACCTTAACTCGACTTAATCCTACTATCCGGCGAATCGTCAGAATCCGAATTGAATCGGCCTTCGCTAGGTAACAATATGGTTACTCCTAATCCCTAATTACACATGGCATTTCTACCAATTCATAACTAGTATGTGAATGATTAAACCCATTCTCATGGTGAACTAATCATTTCTAGAGTGGAAAGAAAATTACGACGACTCTACGATAATCGGAATCAAGCTTTCATCAAGGCTTCTCAACCCCCTCAATGGAGGTTTAGCCGAGAATTATCACGCTATCATTCCCAATGGAATTCAAACAAGACATGATATAAAGATTAAAACTTTGCTTGTTTAAACCCAATTCAAAACTACTAATGCAATAATTGAATTAAACTAATAATGACAATTACTTGAATCTACGAATTGAAACTAAACAATTAATGGAAATGAAACTAACTTATGGAGAACACTATTTTATTAATCTAATGAATAATAAAACAATGATTCAAATACTAAATTAATAATCTAACTAATCTAAGTCTAGCTATCTACGTAATAAGGGAAATTAGATCTAAACAATTGTAAATGACAAGAATCGAAATTGACAAATAGCTATTTTATTTATCAAACTAATTAAGAACAATAATTCTAAGAGTTTAATCTAAAACAAGAATTGAATTTAAACTAAACTTAATTTTATTACATGAAAACTAGATCTATATTTATCTATATTTTTAGGTCTAACTAGCTACCATTAACTATCTACCATTAACAAAGAGCTACGCTTTGGTTTTTATATGTTCAGATCTAAAAATCGTGCATGGGCTTGGAGCCATGTTTTGGGCCAGAGAATCAGGCCCAAAACCCAATTCTTTCAGTCCAAAAAGGCCTCTTCATCTGCAGTTGGCTTTAACAGACTTCTCGTCCACTTCTGCTCTACTGATTGGATCAAGGTTTATACCATTGGACAGCTCTTTCCGAGCCGGTCGTTTTGACATAAGGTAGGCCCCATTCCGAGGTCTGAGTCCAAAGATACGGCCTTCGAAAGTTCTGCTGACTTGTGTGCTGTTTTTGCCCGCGTCGACTTTTTAGCTTTTGATCGGGCTTTAGAAAGGCTTTGTCTTCTTGAATCTTGGCCTTTAATCACGGAACTCCTTAGTAACCGACCTTTGCTCCTTTATCTCGCTAAAGTGGCACATTTCTGCACATAATGGACTTTGAAGCCTGAAATGCATAAAAACACGTGATCAGTGTTAACTCTTAATTATTACTCACATAATTGGTCTAATAGTATGACTGTTACAGGGTTAAAACTACAGTTTTGGGCTCTTATCACATACCTTTGCAAAGTCCAGCCTTTTTTTCTCCAATATAGCTCCATCCATACAGAGTGGCTCACCAGTCAAGCTGGCCAAATATGAGAGGCCATTCTTTGTCCAGAGTTCTTTTGGAACTTTGAAAATTTTTGCCTAGATAGGAACAGTGCTAATATTGCTTCTTTGTCCTTCAACCTCAGGTGACCAAGGCCGAATTACAAATATTTTACCTGCAATGAAAAGGGGACCACCTTCCAGCACCATTTGTTTGTCCTCAATCATAGCAAACCTGATAAAAAATAGTTCCCTGTCCATAGTTATCTCCATAGTACCTTTGAGTTTCCAAGTTCTTTCTAATGTACTCTTCAGAAAAGGGAAACCCAACCTCTTATCCAAGAAATACCATACCACCGTGTCCTTCCATTCACTTATACCTTCATCGATGATATCTTGTGGAACTACAGCAGCCCCATCTTCAAAGATGGGTGCGTAACTATTTAACTTCGATGGTTCTTGAAGAAGAGACCGAAGTTACGGTCATGAAACAGAGAGCTCCAAAGAAAAGGAGGAGGTGGGGAGAGAGAGGGGTGGGATGAGGAGGTTGAAGCTATAACGAAATGGTTGTCAGGATAAAGATCGAATCTCTACTCAGGTGGTCTGAAGCTACCCAAAAAGGAAAAAAGTGGAAAGAGGAGAAGATAGGATCAAATAACCTAAACTAATAACGTCTATTTTAGGAAAAAAAACAGGTACACCAGATCGTAGGGTTAGAATAACCTAAGTTACTCCTGTTCTCTCACTTGAGGTCCCCATTAGAAGTTTTTTTCGATTCGACCCCGCATTTTAAGGACAAAGCATAATTCTATTTGGGGGTAGTATAGTAACATTTTGCAAAAACTAGACTTTTTCTATGTAGTAGATATAATAGTATATTTCTTCCTTTCAAAAAAAATTTAAAAAAGAACAAAAATATTTTTCTGTTTATTATTAAAAAGTCTTGTTTCCTTTTTCTATGATGAATAAAAAGTTTAGAAGTCTCATTATAGCAATAGAGTAAGGATTCGTTCTTCGTACTTAGACTAATATACATACAATAGTTTCTGCATCTTTTCATGAATGGCATGCATCAGCATTTGTTTGTATATAGCAATGAGTTTCCGAAGCCAAGGTTAGAACAATTAAGTTCCATATCCTGTGAGAATCTAGCCAAAAGCCTCATCTTAATGATTATTGAGTGATAACACAAAGGATGTCCGGATAAAAAGACCACACGTCCACTTGCTTGATCACCACGCCATATCCAAAGAGAGAATTTAGGCCATTTTTGGATCGATATAGCCAAAAAAAAGTTAAAAACCTAAAAAGATAGTTTTTCCTCTAGTTATCCTTCTTGAGCCTTCAACCTTTTCTAAAAGCCTTTTTATTCTTCACCAAAAATTCCTAACCCATTACAATACATAATAAAAAGCTTACCTAGCTGATGAGTTGAGAATTAGATGGATATCAGAAAAAGAAAAGAGAAGACCTTGTACAAAAACAAAATAGTTAGTTTCTTCGAAAAGAAAGGAAAAGAAAAAGAAAAAGAAGAAAATAAAGACCCATTGATAAGAGCTCAAAATTGTAGTTTTAACCCCTTAATAACATTACATATAGACCAATTATACTTATAATAAATAAGAGTTAGTAATGTTTACGTACTTTTGTGTATTTCAGGTCTTGGAATCAATTATGTGAAGAAATATGGCACTTTTGCAAGAGAAAGGAGCAAAGGTTGGTTGCTAAGAAGTTATATGGTTAAAGCTTAAGTTTCAAGGAGAAAAACCCTTTTTAAAGCCCAGTCAAAGCTGAAAAGTCAAAGTCAACGCGGGCAAAAATAGAGCATAAAAGTCAACAGAACCTCCACAGGCCATATCTTTGGAGTTAAACCTTGGAATTGGGCCCATTATATGTCAAAACAACCGGCTAGGAAAGAGCTTTCTAATGGTCCTAGCCTTGATCTAATCAGAGGAGTAAAAATAGATGAAAAGGCGATTGCCATAATTTCCAGCATAGAAACCTTTTTTGGACTTAAATAATTAGGTTTTAGGCTTAATTTAGTGGCCCAAAACATAGCTCCAAAGCCCATGCACGAAATTGTAAACCTAGCCCTCTCATATATAAAGAGGACTAAGACAAAACTCTAACACTCTCTCCCATTAATTAAATAATTTAGATCTCTTAGTTTTTCATTTTAGTTAAAACCTAGTTTATGTTTTATTAGCCTAGCCATCATTAATTCAATTCAAGTTATTTTTAATAAAGTAGTTCTTCCATTATGTCTTCTTCCTATTATTATTTATTCCATGATAGTCTAATGATCCATAACTAAACCTCCATTAGAGGGATTTGATTGAAGCTTTGATGAAGACTTGATGTGTTAGTATAAAATAGTTATATTTAAGAGTTTCAATTCTAGAGCGTAGTTCATTCACCATGAGAATGGGTTTCAACTTCCTCTCATGCTAATTATTAGTTGGTTAGAGATGCCATGAATAATTAGGGATAAAAAGACCTAACCTTTATGTTAAACCTTGTATGAAAACATAAAGATTAGGGTTACAACAAATCTATACTAGCATGTTAGGGATTAATCAAGGTGGATTTCAAATCTCTCTAATTCCTTTTTCATATTCACATCTTTATTTAATTGTCATAATTCAATTTAGAATACACCAAATCATAGTTTTCATCATATTAGTTATATTTAGATTAATTACTCTCAAGTTGTTGAATTGTTAATCACTAGTAAAATTAGTTATGTTCTAAGCAATTAGGAGGGGAACGAATTTTGAGTCCAGTTTTATTATATGATAATCGAGAGTAGAAAGTTTGATTAAAACGAGTACAAATTATAGCTTTACTTCTTCCTAGCATAAATCAGTTAAGATAAAGTAAACAACTATTATTTAACTTTTATCAAATGGCGTCGCTGCCATCTTAGATATCCTTAGAGTTTAATTCTCTTAGTTTTTTAATTCTACAATAGCCCATTTCACCCTTTGGTTCGAATCTGATTGTGTGTTCTGTTTCTTGAAAAAATAGAATTTTGCTCCTGGAAGTCTACTAGAAATCTTCGAAGTCAGATCTGTAACTCGGAGCGCGCCCGCGCCCTATTTACTCTATTTCTAACCGCGCCCCCGCCTTTCCTTCCAGTAAGCTAATTTCTAGTTTTATTTCTAATTTTCAGGCCCAGCCTATTCAGAAACCGCGCGCAAAGACTGTTTCTAAATATTGACTGAGCGCGCACGCGCCCTTGTTGCCTTATAGTTGAGCTCGCCTGCTTTGAATAAAGCTCGATATACACAGGTTAGTTACAGGTCCTCTTTTCGTTGGGAATTCTTGTTTCTTCAGTGGTCCAAGCATCCACAGGACAAGTAGGTTTGTATTAAAGACGCTATTCATAAGCGTAGCAAGGAGGCATTCAAGTTCTCGTTCTTTCACTCCTCGTTTCTTCTGTTAGAGGAGTTTTAATTCTAGTATATCAGGTTGTTATTTGACTGCTGTTCGTGTTTCTTTCATATTGGACTTAGCCTTGCATGAGATTAAGGTCCGATAAGAGAAAACCATCTAACGTTCTCTATCGTAAACGTCAACGCACACGCCTATCTAGAATATCACACACCACACCTGCATCAATGGTTGAAGAAGTAGAGACTCCTCTCTCTGATTTTTACAAAGCCCTAAATGATGGCCCTAAGTCATGCATCATTCTTGCAGACCCAGTGGGGGATTTTCGAATTCCCCCGAAATATTTTTAATTTGTTACCTATTTTTCATGGTTTAGACCACGAAAAACCTTATCAGCATATGCGTAGGATAAAAAGTGTTCTCACTACATTCCATCATCCTAACGTAGGTTCTAAACAAATTAAACTGAGGGTGTTTCCTTTCACCCTAGCCGATAAGGCGGCGTCTTGGTTAACTGCACAAACGCCTAATTCCATGGACTCATGGGCCAAACTTGTTCAATTGTTCATGGAACAGCTTTACCCACCTTTGAAGATAGATGAGATGATTCAAAAGATTCATTTCTTCTGCCAGAAATCCCATGAATCCTTTTCAGAGCCCTAGAACTGGTACACTGATCTTCTTATAGAGTGTCCACATTATAACCTTGTGAAAGACATGCTTGTTCATGCCTTTTTCAAGGGGCTTTCACATCATCATAAGGAGGTTCTTAATATAATGAATGGGGGTAGTTTCCTTAGTAAAGGAGTCTCAGAGGCTTATAGGTTTTTAGAAGATCAATCCAAGCATAATAATAATAACTGTAAGGACATCCCCGCTCCTTACTTTTTTCTTCTTCCACAGCCAAGGCTGCCAGTATGTTTGAGGTTAAATCTGATCCCGAGCTTAGAACTCTAATCGAATCCTCACAAAAAAGGTAGAAGCCATTTCTATTCAAAATAAGCCTATTCCTGTCATGACCATCAACTCTTTTCCATGTAATTTCTATTTTAGTCTTAAGCATACCGACTTCCATTGTCCTATCATCTATGAACAACCACCCGCATAGCAGGACAATGTTTGATCGTTAAATAGCCTTCCTATTCCTAACGCACCTTGGAGATAAAACCCCAACTTCAGTTGGCGAAATAATCAACCAGTCACACCTTCAGGGTTTAATAATCAAAATGTTAGGCCAGCTAATAACTATAACCCAGCTCCACCACAACAAGGACAAGACTAGGTAATTATAATAATAATAATAATAATAATAATAATAATAGAGGTATCATCCTGGTTAATAACAACTATCACAACCCACCCGTTAATAATCAACATGAGATAGTTCTTGTCACACCACTTGTGGCCACTACACCTTCACAACCAGATCGTTTTGATGCCTACATGCAAGCTCAACAACAAATTCTACAATCCATTCAACAATCCATACAACAGTTAACCCAAGAGAAAGCCCAACCAAAAGGTGTGTTTCCAGGTCAAGCTATACCTAATCCTAAAATGCCAAACACAGCCTTAGAAGTAACCGGTAATACTAGTAACAGAAATTTAAATGTAGGTGAGTTAAATGCCATCACCACTCTCCGTTCTGGCAGAGTGGTTGATAATGCCATCACTATGCCCATTGATACATCACCAGTAGTCATTGAAAATGAAAATTTACTAGATACCAATATAGAAATTGAAGATCCTACCCTTGTAGAGGTACCAGTTAAACCACAACCCAAGAAAAAAATTGCTAAGGTTAAAAATCCTATTGACCTATATGCTAAATATAGAGAGAAACCACTATTTCCCCAGAGACTAGCCATGTTAAACAA
This sequence comes from Coptis chinensis, assembly GCF_015680905.1. NCBI lineage: Eukaryota > Viridiplantae > Streptophyta > Magnoliopsida > Ranunculales > Ranunculaceae > Coptis > Coptis chinensis. The sequence continues at coordinate 39,402,830 of NC_141456.1, read as the reverse complement.
GGATACAAATTTTGATGAAATTAGGGAAGTTTTTAAAAATCTAACAATAAACCTACCTTTTCTTGAAGCTATTAAAAAATTACCACAACATGCTAAGTTTTTAAAAGAGTTGTGCACTACAAGGCGGAAAACTAACATTCCGAAAGACGCCTTTTTAACTAAACAATTTTCCACTCTATCTGAACATAATGGAATTGTTAAGTACAAGGACCCTGGTCGTCCTACTGTACAATGCACCTTAGGGGATACCTACACGACAACTGCTCTATTAGACCTAGGGGCGAGTGTTAACTTACTCCCTTATTATCTATATAAACAGATAGGTCTAAAAGATATGCAACCAACTAAAATAACGTTGCAATTGGCTAACCGTTCTATTAAGTATCCTAAGGGTGTTGTTGAAAATATGTTGGTTAAAGTTCAAGATTTTTACTACCCAGCCGACTTCGTTATCCTTAACACAGAAGTTGCTAACGACTCTGTTCCTATCATCTTAGGGCATCCCTTCTTGGCAACTACCAACGCGCTCATAAACTACTACGATAGTTCGATGTCCATATCATTTGGACACCTTTCTGTTGAGGTGAATGTTTTCAGAATGATGTAACAATTACATGATACGACTATCAATGGAGAAGTTAGCATGATCAAGAGCTTAGCTCAAGATTATTTCAACAACACGTTTCCAGAAAATCAGATACATCAATTTTTTTCCTTTGGAAGTTCCGACTTCGACGACGACTCCTACGTAGAGGAAGTCAATGCTCTCTTCGAGTCTACTCCTATCTTAGATCCTTCTATAGCTCCATCTTCCGAGTTTGAAGACCTCTTACCTAAACAAGTCTTTACTACTCAAGACAAAGATCCTTCGGAAGCCTTTCTACCCATTCCTCCCACCCCTGTGCTTAAACCTCTTCCTGATGAGTTGAAATATATCCAGCTTGATCCGAATGGTAGTCATCCGGTGATCATATCTTCTCAATTGTCTATTGATGAAGATGCACGTTTGATTAGGGTGATTAGGGAACATCGTTCCGTAATCGATTGGTCTCTAGACGACATTAAGGGGATTGACCCTAGTGTATGCACACATCGCATACATTTGGAGGATAATGCGAAGACTTGATGCGAACCTCAGCGTCGCTTGAACCCTTCCATGAAAGATATGGTCAGGGAAGAAGTCTTATGGTTACTCGATGCGGGTATCATATATCCCATCTCCGATAGTGAATGGGTAAGCCCCATTCACATAGTTCCTAAGAAATCGGGGGTTACCATTGTGTGTAATGCAGCTGGTGAATATGTTTCCACATGAGTTCCTATGAAATGGAGGATCTATATTGACTACAAATGCTTAAACGTTATGACACGAAAGGATCACTTTCTTTTACTTTTTATAGATTAGATGCTCGATCGTCTAGCTGGTCATGCTTATTATTACTTTTTAGATGGCTACTCTGGCTATTTTCAAATTATTATCGATCCTGATGACTAAGACAAGACTACCTTCACATGTCCTTTTGGAACATATGCCTATAAACGAATGCCTTTCGGCCTTTGTAATGCTCCTGGTACCTTCCAGCGGTGTATCTTTCATATCTTTAGTGACATGGTGGAGCGCTTTATGGAAGTTTTTATAGATGATTTTTCTATTTATGGAAACTCTTTTAGTGACTTCCTGTCTAACCTTTCTAAGGTGTTGACATGGTGTGAGAAAAAGAATCTGGTTTTAAATTAGGAAAAATGTCATTTTATGGTTAAAAGAGGAATAGTTCTAGGTCATATTGTATCTAGTGACGACATAAAAGTAGATCAGGCCAAATTAGATAAAATAGCATCTCTACCTATACCACAGACTATCAATGACATTAGAGCCTTTTTAGGCCATGCAAGTTTCTATAGGCGTTTTATCAAGGATTTTTCAAAATTAGCTAGGCCCTTAACTAATCTACTTTTAAAAGATGTCATATTTGATTTCAATTATGACTGCAAACAGGCTTTTGAAACATTAAAAGCCACTTTAACATCTGCACCGATTATACAGCCTCCCGATTGGTCTAAACCTTTCGAACTTATGTGTGACGCTAGTGATTATGCTGTTGGTGCTGTGTTAGGCCAGAAACTAGATGATAAGTCCACCGTTATTTATAATGCTAGTAAGACTTTAAATGATGCTCAAAGAAATTATACTACTACCAAAAAGGAATTTTTAGCTCTGGTTTATGCTTTAGATAAGTTCCATCCTTATTTGGTTGGTACAAAGACCTTAGTGTATACTAATCATGCAGCTCTTAGGTACCTTCTCACCAAGAAAGATGCAAAACAGAGATTGATCTGATGGATCCTTCTCATGTAAGAGTTTACCTTGAAATTAAGGATAAACGAGGGGTTGAAAATGTAGTTGTCAATCACTTATCTAGACTAACCAATGACACTGATAGTGACTCTGAGTCCATGCCTGATTCTTTTTCTGATTAGCACCTTTATTTTATTTTTTATACACCTTGGTATGCCGACATTGTGAATTTTTTAGCTTCTGATATTATTCCTGATGTTTAAATTTTTTTTTTGCCAAAGTTAAGCTATACTATTGGGATGAGCCTTACCTTTTTAAGTATTGTGCGGATCAAATTATTCGTCATTTTATTCCTCAATGGGAATATAATTAGGTTTTATCCTTCTGCCATGACAAAGAGTGTGGTGGCCATTTTAGTGGTATGAAAATGTAGCTAAAGTTCTTCAATGTGGTTTTTATTGGCCTACCCTTTTTAAAGATGCCCAAGTACACTGCAGAACGTGTGTTCATTGCCAACAACTTGGGCGTATCACAAAATGTAATATGATGCCTTTAAATCCCATTATGGTAGTGAAATTTTTTGATGTATGGGGCCTTGATTTACCACGGTTTTATTTATATTCTTGTTGTCGTGGACTATGTTTCCAAATGGATAGAGTTTATGGATTGCCGTAGTAATGACCATACAACAGTTGTGTTTTTTGTTAAATAATACATTTTCTCTCATTTTGGCATCCCTAAAGCCATCATCAGTGATGGCGGAATGCATTTTTGCAATAGAGTTGTTGCTTTCATAGTTAAGAAATACGGAGTTACCCATAAGATGGTAACTCCTTATCATCCGCAAACTAGTGGCCAAGTAGAAGTCTCTAATAGGGAAATTAAAAAAATATTAGAAACGACAGTCAATCCTGATTGGAAAGATTGGTCTAAGCGTCTAACAAATGCCTTATGGGCGTATCAGATAGCTTTTAAAACTCCTATAGGAATGTCTCCCTTTAGACTTGTGTTTGGAAAACCTTGTCACTTGCCCATTGAATTGGAGCACCATGCCATGTGGGCTATAAAAAGCCTAAACTTCAATATTGATGAGGCGGGTGTCAAGCGCAAATTGCAATTAAATGAGCTTGAAGAAATCCGTAGCGATTCTTATGGTCTTGCAAAGGATTATAAAGCTAACATGAAATGTGTTCATGATAAATAGATTTTGTGTAAAGAGTTTGTAGTTGGTCAAAAGGTTTTGTTTTACAACTCACGTTTGTATATTGGTCTGGTCCTTTTCTGGTTACTGATGTCACTTCTCATGGGGCAATCACCTTAGTAAATCCCAAGGACAACAATACCTTCCAAATTAATGGCCAACGTTTAAAACATTTTCACGAGTTAATATCCCCAGATGTGGAGAATGACCTTTTACAGGACCCTGTCTATGAGGACTGACCTTTGATGTTGGTGTACTTCCTTTCATTTCCATATATATTGGTTATGTACCATTAAGATAACCGGACCCTCCCTTTGAAGTGTGTGGCTATAAGTACCGAATCTTTAGTCCACATATAACGTAATTCACGCTTTCCACTCTTGCATGTTTTCTCATTTCTGAGTCGTGTTTCTCTATGGAGTAATTTACGTCCTTATTGCTTTATTGTTTCTTTTATATAAAACCTTATTCATAAAAAGTATAAAATTTTAAAATCTTATAAACATTAGTCTAGTAAGTCTCGGGAATCTGACTTTAAAAGACCCACGTTTTAAAACAAATTTTCTAAACCTTGTTTTCAAAATTTTGTTTGGGAGTGGGGTGTTTGGTCTTTCCATTCTTGATCGCTCAACTTCCTATTCTTGTCGTTTATGCCGTTAGTCGTACTTTGATTCAGGTTGACACTATCTATAAATTTAGATTTCTTTCGATCATATAACTTATGTCTTCACTCGTTTCGAGGCGTTTTCCATCTCCTTATGTGTCAACCACGATTAGATTTGAGTTTTTTTTTATAGATCATTGAATTGCATATTCTCTCCCTATCATTTTCATAGCTCATTCGCAAAAATCAAACCGTTAACGAATTAGGAATTTTACTTTTAAGTTATACGAGGCAAATGACAGGATGGGTATTACAGATTTGTTTTGGGCTTGGGCCCGAAATTTAAAACCCTACCAGGTCACGTGCCACACACGTGACTCCCTATTTAAAAAAAAAAACCCCCCACATGTTTCTTCTTCTCTTCCTCTCCTCCACACTCAAGGTCACCACCTAGCCAAAGAAAAATATAGAGCGCGCACGCCCTCGTGTCCAGACCAATTTGAGCGCGCCTGCACCCTTACCTCCACACACCACCAGTTCAAATTTCAACCGAGTTAGTTTCTACTCTTCAACACCTTAACCAACACCACAAATTTTGTTTCCAGACCTCCATGACCCCTAAAGCCCCAAAATTTTTTCCTGAACAAGTTTTCTCCAGTGCACAGTTTTCACCCTTCTTTGATACCGAGATACGTATTAGGAAGTGGGAAGGGTTATGGTATTCTACTGAGGATTTTTACCACACTGATTTGGTTCTGGCATTTTACAAGAAGAAAGAGATTAATGGTTGGATGATTTTTCTTGATGTGAATGGTAGTCGTAAGGAGTTGACTATAGTAGTGTTGGCTAAGGTTACTGGCATTGAGGAACGAGACATTGTGATCACCATACATGAATCTCAACTCGAGAGTATAGGTCCACTGATGACAGAGACAATATTGGAGGGACGTTATAATTCTGGGTCGCATTGTGTTCGACAGACGTCTCTGAGAAGAAACCAATTGGCAGTGGCTCAGTGGGTTGCTAGGAATATTATTGCTACCACGAAAGCCAGTGACATCAATTTGAGTTGTCTGCACATTCTCTGGACCCTTCAGAACATAAGGTATGGGTTTTGCATCCTCAAATTTTTGTTGAATGAGATTATAGTAGTTGGTCAACTTACCGCAGCTTTCCCTACATTGATTACGAAGATTATGTTGTTTTGGGGATGTGTGTCGGAGTCTGTTAAGGTTAAGTTGAAGTTGTATGAGAATGCATATATTTATCGGAAGTATATTCAGAAAGAGTGGAATTTGCCTGAAGTTTTGGCTGCTGAGATGGAATCAGAGGAAGAGGAGGAAGATGCAGCCTGTTTTGATGTAGGAGCTTCGGAAAGGGCTACTATGGAGATAGCTCGTTGCTCATTGCTTCATCATGGCCTGTGAACTCTCCATAACCAGTATGAGACAATTTGTACAGGCCAACGTTCTTTTAGTGACCTTTGTGAGGCTATCCAGACTAGGCAAGGTACCATTCTCCGTAACCAAGACAAGCTTCAGTCTAATATTCAATTGCTCAGTGATAGTCACAAGGACCTCCAGGCTAACATGGAGACTCTCGCTCATATGAATACTGAGCATTGGGAAGCCATGGATATTTTAATGGAATAGCAGTGCACGTTTCAAGAAGAAGTGTCATCTCATGATGGTTCATCCTCTATTGACTCCGGAAAGCGTGAGCGTCGTCGACGTAGGACGGATGGCTCTGGCCCTTCCTCATCTCGTGGCTAGTTCTTTTGTATTATTTTTAAGAATATTTCCCTATTTTAGTAGAATTTTTCTTTTTGAGTTTTTTAGTTAAGTAGTTAATATTGGATTATGTAAGTTGGTTGTTATATGAATTTTAAGTTTGTTTAATTTTTTTATCAAAGCATGCTATATATTTTTCATGAATCCCATCTTTTTGACTTGTTTGGGGGTGGCATTATTTGTTTAGCATTGTATTTTACCATATCTACATGTTTTTGAATTAATATTGCAATGTTTAAGGAATGTAGTTTATATATGAGCATGCTGCTAATGTGGTGTAGCTAGAATTAGCTACTGTTGTTTGGTGCAACCTCAAAGGTTAAAGGCATTGAGATTGCTATTTGATATGCTGTTAAAAACCATATGGAATTGTTGCTGTTAGCCTACTCTCGGCTGTTTCTATTTTGGTTTTAGCAACCTTATTCTTATTCCATCTCTTTCCTTATCAATTTGGGAACCTTGGGGACCTTTGTATAAGAAACTAGTGCTCTATAAATACATGGCACATAATATACTTCACACTGTACCTCTCATATTCATACCACAGGTCTTGCTCCAAGCGAGCACGCCCTTATTTTGCATTCTCATGATGGTTCATCCTCTATTGACTCCGAAAGGCGTGAACATCGTCGACGCAGGACGAATGGCTCTGGCCCTTCCTCATCTCGTGGCTAGTTCTTTTGTATTATTTTTAAGAATATATCATTGTTTTAGTAGAATTTTTCTTTCTGAGTTTTTTAGTTAAGTAGTTAATATTGGATTATGTAAGTTGGTTGTTATTTGAATTTTAAGTTTGTTTAATTTTTTATCAAAGCATGCTATCTATTTTTCATGAATCCCATCTTTCTGACTTGTTTGGGGGTGACATTATTTGTTTAGCATTGTATTTTACCATATCTACATGTTTTTGAATTAATATTGCAATGTTTAAGGAATATAGTTTATATATGAGCATGCTGCTAATGTGCTGTAGCTAGAATTATCTACTGTTGTTTGGTGCAACCTCAAAGATTAAAGGCATTAAGATTGCTATTTGATATGTTGTTTAAAACCATATGGAATTGTTGATGTGAGCTTACTCTCGGCTGTTTCTATTTTGGTTTTAGCAACCCTATTCTTATTCCATCTCTTTCCTTATCAATTTGGGAACCTTGGGGACTTTTGTTTAAGAAACTAGTGCTCTATAAATACATGGCACACCATATACTTCACATTGTACCTCTCATATTAATACCACAGGTCTTGTTCCAAGCGAGCACGCCCTTATTTTGCATTAACATAGAGCGCACCTGCGCCCAAATTCCAGTATCACATATTTTCCTTTAGTCAGAAGAGAGCATGCCTGCCTTCTGACATAAGCCATTCTGAGCGCGCCCGCGCCCTTACCTCAACATACATCCAGTTTTTTTTTTTTTTTTTTTTTTTCTGGGGTTTTCTGTAGTCACTTCCAAGAGTTCAGTAGTGTATTTGTTTGCTATGAAATCTCCTCAAATCATACCGGAGCAGTCCTTTGACGAATTACTCGAGAGTGACACCTATGGGTACTGGTTCCGCAACTTGATTATATAGTCAGGATGGCAGCCTATAATGATGATAAATGGCGTGAGGCCTGACAGATTATCATGACTTGGCAAGACGCAAAGGAACCTCACTTCTTTATAGAAGGAGAGGACAACGCGTAGTGCATGATATAAGGTAAGTTTTACTTTTTGTTAGTGTCTGCTTATGTCCCAAGCAATTTAATTCTTGTTATTCCCCATAACGGGTGGAACTCATATAGGAGTTGCGTCTGCTTTTCTTTACATATATTAGTATGTTCTAAATTTGTTTTGCAGGTGCTTTAAAATTTTCACGCCTTTTCATAATATTTTTTATCTTTCTTATTTCTATACTTTGAGGACAAAGTATGTTTTTGTTTGGGGGTAGCATAGAAACACGCAAAATTTAAGGCATCTATTAGGATATATATATAATATGCACTTGTTTTCTAGTATATATATATATATTATATATATATATATAAATAAAAAATATTTATACTATGCACTTAGGAATATTGGTATTATTTCTTTTTCTGTGATGATAGTAGTCTAGAAGTTTCACGTTAGCTCTTAAATTAGGTTGTTGCAGTAATTTTCAGTAGAGAAACCCTTTTTGGATTTAAGTAATTAGGTTTTGGGCTTGATTTAGTGGCCCAAAATATAGCTCCAAAGCCCATGCACAAAATTGTAAACCTATCCCTCTCCTATATAAAGAGGACTAAGGCAAAACTCTAGCACTCTCTCCCATTAATTAAATAATTTAGATATCTTAGTTTTAATTTTCTCTTTAGTTAAAACCTAGTTTATGTTTTATTAGCTTAGCCACCATTAATTCAATTCAAGTTATTTTTAATAAAGGAGTTATTCCATTATGTCTTCTTCTTCTTATTATTTATTCCATGATAGTCTAATAATCCATAGCTAAACCTTCATTAGAGGGGTTTGATTGAAACTTTGATGAAGACTTGATGTGTTAGTATAAAATAGTTGTATTTAAGAGTTTCAATTCTAGAGGGTAGTTCATTCACCATGAGAATGGGTTTCAACTTCCTCTCATGCTAATTATTAGTTGGTTAGAGATGTCATGAATAATTAAGGATAAAAAGACCTAACCTTTATGTTGAACCTTGTGTGAAAACATAAAGATTAGGGTTGCAACAAATCTATACTAGCATGTTAGGGATTAATCAAGGTGGATTTCAAATCTCCCTAATTTCTTCTTCATATTCACATCTTTATTTAATTGTCATAGTGCAATTTAGAATACACCAAATCATAGTTTTCATCATATTAGTTATATTTAGATTAAGTACTCTCAAGTTGTTTAATTGTTAATCACTAGTAGAATTAGTTATGTTCTAAGCAATTAGGAGTGGAACGAATTTTGACTCCAGTTTTATTATATGATAATCGAGAGTAGAAACTTTGATTAAAATGAGTACAAATTATAGCTGTACTTCTTCCTAGCATAAATCAGTTAAGATATAGTAAGCAATTTTTAGTTCACTTTTATCACCCATCAAAAACAAAAACTCCTAAAAAGTCGAAGGAGTCAAAAATCGAATCTCCCAAAAAGTCAAAATCAAAAGGAGACGATATCTGAAACAAAAAAAAAACAAAAAACAAAAGCAAAGCTAGAACTCCCAAAAATTCAAAATCATATGGAGTCACAAAGCCAAATAGCTAAATGTATTACAATTCGGAAGCAAAGAACAAAACAAGGTTCTTCTCTGGTTACAAGTATCTTGAAGACCCAGTTTCTTAACTTATTAGATTTTGTTTTCCCTTCCTTTTTCTTTCTAAACCATCACCCTAGCCCCATAACTCCTAATAAAATACATCTAGCTCAATTAGGAATATGATGGTGTGATAATAAGTGGCAAGTGTGACCAATCAACCCTGGTTTCTTTGGACATCATTTGAGTATATGAGGAATATAAGTGCCCACTACACTTGAGAGAACGAACCTTGAGTGAATCTATCAGAGAGTTGTGATTGCAACACACCCCTGTGAGAACCCACCTTAAGGATGCTCTCCAAAAGTCCCGAAAACAACTCTTCTTTTCCATTTCATTGCTCATATTTTGCACATTTATCTCTAGATGATTAAATTATTGTACATATGTTATTCTAAGTTTAAAGGAGCTTGTCCTTATTCCCCACTAATGAGATGTATGGACTTCTGAGAATAAATAAGGAAACAAGACCCTTTGTACTAAATAGAATAAGTTTGTGAGTACCTTCACTAGAAAACTTTCATGAGGTTTAAAGCTCGTCCCCTAGGGAATTCCTAGTGTTTTAAGGCCTTGTTGCATATGGTCAATGCAATCGCACTCTGCGAAACGAGATTAGTATAACGTATAATAAATCACTCATTTGTGATCTTAGTTTTTTTTCTCTCATCCTTGCTTGAGGACAAGCAAGATGCTATTGAGGTGGTGATCAGCTCCCAAATGTGCGTTTATTACCCTTTGTATTCTTGTATTACCTTTTTTTTGCTTTAATGAAAAGACAACTCATAGCTTTTATTGCCTTTTTCAGGTTACAGAGAATTTCTGACCACTTATTATAAAAGCTGCGTCTTAGCACCAATAGGAGCATTAATCATGCTTATTATGAAGACCATAAGCTACTACAAAAAAATGCTAAAAAAGTCAAAGTCAAGGTCAAAGCTCTCAACTCATAATACCAGAGATGGATGTCTTTATCTCAAATTATGGCATTCTCCAAAACCTATCTTGGTCAAGAAGAAATCAAAAAGCAAAAGCATAAAGTGAAGTGTGAGGTGTGGGGTGTCTCAAATGTAATGGAGAAGGGCAAATCAGTAAAAAGACATAAAATAGGGGTATATAAACTAAAAGTGAAGGAGAGAGAAGGCATCCATTGCATTTAGGGTCCAAACCAATTGATTTATAGGAGTAGAATGCACCTAGACTTTATCTAGTGTCATGTAGGATTTAATTTCTAGTCATTTATTTTTAAAGTCTTTTTACTTTATTGTTCTTTATTTTCTTTTCATTTCAATCTTGTTATTTTGTTTATTTCTATCAATCAATCAATCTTATTTTGTTGTTCTTTGTTTCAATCTTCATTTCAATACTTTCTTTTAATGTTTTGAGTCATTTCAATATTCAACAACTTAAACTTTCAATGTTTTTCATTCAGAAACTAAAAAACTAAACTAGTTCTAAACTAAGAGTCTACCTTATTCCTTCAAACTCCCATCATTCAAACTCTAAATAATATAGGATGAACCACATCAAAAGCAAACTTTGAGACACTCTATTCTAGTCTACTTTAGTTGTATCCATCCTCAGACTTTAACACTGGCCTGGAAAATTATTCGAAAAGGGGTTTCAACTGATGACAGAATACGAAAAATAGGTGTTCATTTATCTTCTTGTTGTCATCTATGTGGAAGTGTTGTTGAATCCAATCAACATCTATTCTAGAAATGTTAATTCTCTCGACAGCTGTGGAACTGGGTAAAACAAGCTTTTAACTCCAACTCGAGCATCGATAATTTTCAAGACATAATGAAGATTAACCAGAACTGGAGTCCAATGGTACATGATCTGTGGATATCTTGTGTTGTCTCATGTTTGGTAAGCATTTGGAAAGAAAGGAACAAGGTTCACTTCGATGGTAAGAAGCCAAAGCTCTGGAACTGCAAACACTTTGTGCGATTACAGATCAAGATTACAGGTAAACTTTCAAGGGGTCATCGTTACAACTCTCCTTTTGAGTTTGTGATTTTGAGTTTCTAGAATGTTGTTATAAGGCTACGAAAGGCACCATAAGTTTAGCAATGTACCTAGATCCCACCTGAGCCATATATTTTTAAACTCAATACTAACGGTACATCAATGGGCAATCCTGGTCCTTCAGGGATTGGAGTCTCTTTCAAAGGAAGAATGGATTAATTTCGATGTACACTCATCATGAACATTAATTGTCAATGGAGATACCTTCAGAGCCAAGTGTATGGCTATCCTTGTAGGTGTAGAGACATCAATGAGCAAAGGTTAGAAGAATTAGTGGATTGAAACTAACTCTGACGTAGCAGCGAAGGCATTCGAAACTGGAATTGTTCCATGGAGGTTACAACCTAGGTGGTTAACATGTACAGAGAGCTTACACAGGTGGAAAATTTCGGCAATATGGAGGGAAGGTAACTTCATAACAGACCTGCTTGCTAATTAAATAAGTGCCACTTTAACTGAAAATGAAGTTTACATCATTGATCGATGGTAGACCAAGTTGGCTATGATAAACACCCAAAACTATAATAAGGCCAATTATGTTTATAATAAATAAGAGTTAGTATACTATTTACGTATTTTTGTGTATTTTAGGTCTTGAAGCTATTTATGTGCTTAAAGACGCTATTTTGCATGGAAAATGAGTCAAGATGATTGCTAGAAGAGTTATATATTTAAATCCCAAGAATCAAAAATAAAAAGTCTTTTCAAGCCCAGTCAAAGCTGGGAAGTCAAAGTTAATTCGGGTTGAAAAATAACATAAAAGTCAACAGAACTTCAAATGGACGTATATTTGGACTCGAGCCTCAGAATTGGGCCTACTTTATATCAAAATGACCAGCTCAGAATAAGCTTTCCAATGGATATGATCTTGGCCCAATTAAAGCTGCAAAAGTATATAAAAAGGGTATTAAAGTAATTTCTAGCAAATGTGGCCTCTTTAGACTTAACCTAAGGGACTTTAGGCTCACATTAAAGGCCCAGAGTTCCCATTTTTTAGCCCATGCAAGAAAATATAACCCTAACCCTCTCCTATATAAAGAGGATTAAGGCTAAACAAAACTTGGCTACTCCCCTCTTTAGTTTAGTTGCAAATTAGGGTTCTCTCTCTCTCTTCCTCTTTAGTTTAGTTAGGTTTAGTTAAGTAATTAGGGTTTAGTTTGTAGCCACCATTAAAACCTTTCAATAAAAGCTTTAGTTATTAATTCAATTATTGTCTTTTATATTATGTCTTTAGTTTATTATTTAGTTAGTATGATTCCAATGAAACAAGGTTAAACCTCCATTAGAGGGGGTTTATGAAGCCATATGAGGATGATTAGTTCTTAGTTCTTCATTATTTTTGCAATAGAGTTTCAAGTCTTTTGTTGTGAGTTTCTAGTAATATAAATCATAACAAAGGGCTAGAGATTAGAAACCCCATCAAAGATATTTGTGGGGGTGCTAATCTCGCTTGATAGTCAAAAAATGACTATAGAGGTGTAGGTTGTTTGCTAGGGATCAAGAAAGGCGAATCGATGACTAAACTAATAGCTAATCGAGTTGCATGGTGGATTAATTTCTCTCTAATCTCTTCTCATCATTAAATCTACTGTTTTAGCATAATTATCTGCTGTTTTCATATTATAAATTGATCTCTCATTATTGAATAGTTGTTTAGTCTAAATCCATGTCAAGTACGTGCAAGCAAGAGTGGAGAACACGATTACTCCATATATTCTATGAATTTGAGAGAATAATATATTGATTGATAGTATGATTTTAGTACTGTTTTAACTACTGTTTTTACACTATCAAAATTTAGTTATCAAATGGCGTCGCTTGCCATCTTGCTTTGTTACGTATCACGTGTTTAGATTATACAAACTATTTTCACTATTCACTAACCAAAACATTGTTTTCACTGTTCACGATTTTCTGAAATATTTCTGCTGCTGTTTTAGTGTATACGAGTTGAGCAACCAACTCCTTGCACCTCCGTGACCTGACCCTAAAAAATTCAACCCTCATTATTTACTTGAGAGCGCGGATGCGCCCTAATTTTGCCCTTACATAGCGCTCCCCGCGCATTAAACCCTAGACGCAACCCGCGCCCAATTTACCTAATAAAATAAAAATTATATTTTTACTCCTACTTAGCTAATTATACTACTAGGAAGAAGTATACTACAATTTGCATGTCTTTTTGTATCAAAGTTCTACTCTTAATTATCATGTAATAAACTAGAGTAAGAATTCATTCCACTCCTAATATATTAGATAATACTGATTCCACTAATGATTAACAATTAAACATCATGAGAGTAATGGTTCTAATATGGTGAAAACTAATATTGAATATAATCTAAGTTAAACTAGGACAAATAAATATTATGATGTGAATATGAAGAAGGAATTAGGGAGATTTGAAATCTACCTTGATTAATCCCTAACATGCTAGTATAGAGTTTGTTGCAACCCTAATTTTTATGTTTTCACACAAGATTCAACATAAAGGTTAGGTCTTTTTATCCCTAATTATTCATGGTATCTCTAGCCAACTAATAATTAGCATGAGAGGAAGTTGAAACCCATTCTCATGGTGAATGAACTACCCTTTAGTCTAGGTTTATTTTACTTATTGCTAAATAGAAAACCTTAGACTTGAAGCTCTTTAATACAACTATTCTATAGCAACACATCAAGTTTTCATCAAAGCTTTAATCAAACCCCTCTAATGGAGGTTTAGCTATGGTTCATTAGACTATCATGGAATAAATAATGAGAAGAAGAAGATATAATTAAAGGAATACTTGTATTAAAATCACTGTTCTAAAAATCGGTCTAAGCGGCTGCCTAGGCAGTCTCTAGGTGCTAGGCGGTGCCCAACCGACTTGCCTATGCCCAAGTTGTTTAAAAAATCGGTGGACTGATTAGGCGGGCATAGGCGATCCAGTCAAGTTTTTTTTTTGAATGATTAAATGTCGAAAATTAAAGGCTCGTGTAGGCTTAAGATTTGAATGAGTTTAAAATACTAAAGTCTAATGTAAATTATATGCCACTATAACAAATAGTACGTTTTTATATGAAGTCGATATTCTTCAACTATAACGCATTTTTGTAATAAGTATATTTGTTTGTGTTTATTTGTTGAGTTATGGTAAATGATTTTATTCATTTCTTATAGTATAGGTGTATATTACTATATATTTTAGGGAAAAAAACCTTCTAGCGCCTAGCCCGTCTAAGCATTGCCTAGAAGGCCTAGGCGCTCTCCCATCACCCGAATACCACCTAGCAATTTTCAGAACACTAATTAAAATAACTTGAATTGTATTAATGGTGGCTAGGTGATAAGAGCCCAAAACTGTAGTTTTAACCCTGTAACAGTCATACTATTAGACCAATTATGTGGGTAATAATTAAGAGTTAAAATTTCGAGGCGTTTTCCACTATCTTATATGTCATCCACGGTCGGAATAGAGTGTTTTATGGATCATTAGATTGGAAATTCTCTCCTGATCATTTCTATATCTCATTCACAAAAATCGGACTGGTAACGAAGCGGCAATTTTGATTTGAAGTTTCGCGAAAAATCGAAAAATTCAAAAATTTCGAATTGGGCTTGGGCCCAACTCATACCGTGGCAAAGACACCCCACCCTTACCTTTGCCCCAACAATCGCTTCCATCTTCTCAAACCGCCATTATCAAACAAAACCAAAACTTAAAAACCTAAATCCAAAAATTAAACAAGAAACCAAATTAACCCACGCCAACCATCAAAAATCCAATTCAAATCTCCTTTAAAACCAAACCACCACCAAAAAACCCACGAAAATTTCAAAAAAAAAAAAAAAAAATTTAAGCTGCCGCGCCACCACCACTGTTTGGTTCAGTCGGTCGACTCAAATTCTAAAACCACATCCCTTTTAAACCCCCACTACATTCCAAACTCTAAAATGGCTCAACAACGTCGAATCTTGCCGGAGCAAGCATTTACTGGCGACCACTTCGCGTCGTTTTACGGTGACAAAATGATCAGTAGAGACTGGAATAGCTTGTGGTACTCGACTGAAGCCTTTTACCACGAAGACTTAGTCCGATGGTTTTACAACACGAAGGAGGTGGAGGGGACTAGAATTTTTGTTATGGTGGCGAAGAGGAGGAAGGAAGTAACTACTGGGTTGTTGGCTGAGATTCTAGGCATTCCGCGTAGAATCCATCTGGATGTCACGTTGCAGGAGTCCCAATATAATGGGGTAGAGCCATTGATGAACGTGGACAAGCATCGAAGAAGGAACTACAATCGAGATCGCATTGTGTTCGCCAGCATCCCTAAGAACCAACCACGGTTGGCCGCAGCTCGATGGATTGGTCTAACGCCCTGGGGGAAGGAGAAGGTCAGCGACATCGGTCTGAACTGCCTCCACATTTTATGGATACTCCAGGAGCAGAAGTACAAGTTCTATATCTTGGAGTTTTTGCTTAGCATGATTAGGGGAGTAGGGAAGTCTGTTACACCTCTCCCTGTGTTGATAACCAAGATCATGCTGAAGTTGAGAGCAGCTCAGGCGTCTGATAGGTCTTACATCACCCTATACCGAAATCCTCGCATCTATAAGGAGTGTGTCCAACGAGTTTGGAGGTTGCCTGAGGATAGGATAGAGGACGAGGAGTATGGTGGAAATGAGAATGCCGAGGAGGATGGGGGAAATGAGAATGCCTCGGAGGATGAGGAGGACTTGACTTGTTTTGATGCGGATGCCCTGGAGAGGTGTTGGTCAGATGCAGAACGCATAGCCGTAATTCATCGTCGCATGCGTTCACTCAACACTATCTGCGAAGACCTCCGGACTCGACATGCTTGCACGATTCCCACCTCACGGGGATTCTCCTTCTAAGGACACACCATCGAGGCACGAGCATCGTCGCCGAAAGACGAATGGTGCTGGCCCATCGGGAGCTCAGGAGCTATCTCCTGACCGTGTGCCCTCCGCTACGATGCGAAAGTAGTTAGGGATAGTATCGTTTGATGTTTATTTGTAGTTTCATTATTGTTGTTTATTTTAATGTAAGTTTAATTCTGTAATTTGAATTTTGTAGTGAAATGTACTTCGAATGAAAATTTTAATATAATGAGGTTATTTTCATTGTGCGTGGTTGTTTAATATTGATCCCACCTTCCCAAATTGTTTGGGGGTGGTGTTATCTATTCCAGCATGATTTTTATATGACCCTTGTTTTAGAATTTATTGCGGAGTCAAGGTGAAAATATGGCCATTTAGGCAAATCTATGAATAAGTATATGAAATCTCGATTAAATAGGTAGATTCTATCCTAAATTCAACCTAAAAGATACTAGGTTTGTTTTAGAATCAAGAAAATGAGTTGTTTCCGTTTTCGGGTTTGGAAAGTTTAGGATTTCTGGAAACTGCCGTAAAAACTTTTTGGCAACTTCCTGATCCGTTTTAGCAACTTTAAACCTATATAAACTTCATTCATTCTACACTCACAACTCACACTACACCTAACCTTCATCACTCACCTTTCACTCCCACGATTCCCACATTTCTTCTCAATTTCCGATCTTGAAGACTCCGGAGCGCTGCGCAATTTTCAGAATTTTTGTCGCCAGGCGCTTTTCGCTTCAAGGTGAAACTCGACCAGCTCAAACACTGGAATTCCAAAATCTTCAGGCGCTTTTCATCAAGGCTCGAGCTCGCTCATACGACTTCGTGGACCCGAAAAATTCCGGTTTTCTCGCGGGTTGTTTCGGATCATTCCGCGGCTATTCCAGCGTAATTTTGAGATGACATCTCCTACCTTGATACGGAACAGTCTTTTCAAGATTTGTTCCAAAACACTACTTATGGTGCTTGGTTTTGTGAAGGCGATCACATCGTTAATTGGGAACCGCTTATGGTAAGACACGATGCACTTTATTCTCCAACACTAGCATCTTATTTTTACGATAACTGCATTTTCTTTGAGAGACCGGATGGAGAACAAGTGTTCTCCATCAACATTGATAATGAACCAATGGAAATTACCGTGTTCTTGCTAGCATTTGTTCTTGGACTTGCTATGCCATTTGAAATACAAGACCCATGGTGCTATTGGGTAGATAATATGTATGTTTACACTTACGAGTTTTTGCATGAGTCGTTATGGCGGGCATTTTCCGTATCGAGGACCAAGGGGGAATATAACGTCGCGCTTTGGTAGCCGTCCATGAACATAGGAACTGTTATGTTTTGGATCATGCTAAACATTTTAGGGGAATGGCGTTTTTCTTACGTGAATGATGCCACTTGCGCCGCTTCCTTGCTTTAACCACGGGACTTATGTGTCATGACCTTCCCCGAACCTTGATGTCTAGTTTAGCTCGATCCCATAGCATGAGGCATAAGTACCTTCTTATGCCTGTTCTAATTTCCCGTATTATGCTATGTTTCTTTCCTGTTTTTTGTACACGTTTCATGGATTGGATTACGGTCGACACTGTACGACCCACCAATAGTATTATTCGATCTTTCCGTGTAATGACTTGGCAAGGGTGGAGGATACAACCTCATCAGGTTGCACCCTACACCCCGTCAGACCAAGTGGCTCTTAATAGGTTAGCAATAATAGATGATAAATGGCGGGAAGCCTGGCAAATTATCATGGCATGGCAGGACGCGAAGGAACCTCACTTCTTTATAGAAGAAGAGGATGAGGAAGATGATGAGTAAAGCGGGAGATAAGGTAAGTTTTAATTCTAGTTAGTGTCTGCTTATGTCCCAAGCAATTTCATTCTTGTTAACCCCATAATGGGTAGAACTCGTATAGAGTTGAGTCAGTTTTTATTTCCTATATTAGTACGTTCTAACCTTGTTTTGCAGATGTTCCTAAATTTCACGCGATTCAATGGTATTTTTCCTACCCTCTTTATTTAAAATGCTTTGAGGACAAAGCATGTTTCTTGTTTGGGGGATAGAAACACGTGTAATTAAGGCATCTGTTAGGATATAGATAGAGATAATATGCATTTGTTTTCTAGTTAAAATTTCAAAAATTCAAAAATATAAATAAATAAGTTCATGCTATACACTTAGGAATATTGGTATTGTTTTCCTTCTCTATGCTCTTAATAATCTAGAAGTCTCACGTAGATTTTGCATTAGAATAATTTTAGAAACTTATGTTAATATATAGGTAATAATCTTTGCATCTATCTATAAATATATTACATGAGTATCGATGATTGTTAGCTTGATAAGTTTAAAATCTAGGCTAGAGTACTTATTCTACAAATCCTGTGAGAATATAGCCTAAAACCTTATATGAGCTTAAAACATTTGAGAAATGACACAAGGGAGAAGTAAAATCCGGATAGAGAAATCACACGTCCGCTTGCTTGATCACTATGCCATACCCTAAGCGAGAATTTAGGCCCTCTTTGGATCGATATAGCTAGAAATTCAAACCTATGAATTATTTTCCGCTAGTCGCCCCTCTGAGCCTTTCTTTAGCCTTTCATAAACCACAAATCCTTTACCCTGTTACAAAAAAAAACAAAATAAAAAATTCAACCTACCCAATTTAGATAAGTCTGAAAATTGAATGAGGAAGAAAGAAGAAGAGAAAAACTTGTGTAAACAAAAGTTAGTTAATGGCTTCAGAAAATAAAGAAAAGAAGTTTCCATCCAAAGAAAAGAAAATTAAAAATAGAAATAAAATAAAAACTCCAAAAATAGAATAAAAGGGAGTCAAAAGCCAAAGAAAAGAAAAAGAAAAAAAATATGGCTAAGGATGGAAAGAAAGTATAGAAGAAAAAGAAAATAACAAGGTTTTCTCTAAGTTACATAATATGAAGACTCTATTATCTCAGACTTGTCCTTTTTGAATATCCATTTCTTTCCTTCTTAAACCATCTCCTAATCCCCGCAACACCTAATAAAGACCTCTAGCTCAATTAGGAATAGGTTAGTGTGATAGTAAGTGGAAGATGTGTTTGATCGACTCCGGCTTCCTTGTTGTCATTGAGATTGTAAGGTAAAGTGTGCCCACCGCGACACCGGAGTAAATGAACTTGAGTGGAAAAATTAGAGTGTTGTATCTTGACTATTATTGTGAGAACCTACTTAAGGACGCTATCCCGAGTTTCAGAAACGAACCTGCTAGGCATTTCATAGTATTACTCATAGTATTTATATTTGTATCATAGATGGTTGATTATTATGCATATATTAGCTTAGGTTTTTGACTTGGTTATTCTTATTCATTTGTTAGTGAGATGTATAGGTAGGTGATTTAGAGCATGAATAAGGAAACAATAGTTTTATTTCTTAGTCGTTGTAGTATAGATGAAGTTTGTGAGTACCTTCACAAGAAAACTCTCACGAGGCTATAACTCGTCCACTAGGGAATTCCTAGTGGTTTAAGGCCTTGTTGCATATGGTCAATGCAATCGCACTCAGCGAAACGAGAGTAGTTAGAACTCCATTTTTTGGTCACTTATTCTAATTTCTCATCTTTGTTTGAGGACAAGCAAAATGCTGTTTAGGGGTGGTTTGATAAGAGCCCAAAATTGTAGTTTTAACCCTGTAACAGTCATACTATTAGACCAATTATGTGAGTAATAATTAAGAGTTAACACTGATTCACGTGTTTTTATGCATTTCGGGCTTCAAAGTCCATTATGTGCGAAATGTGCCACTTTAGCTTAGATAAAGGAGCAAAGGTCGGTTACTAAGGAGTTTCGTGATTAAAGGCCAAGATTCAAAAGACAAAGCCTTTCTAAAGCCCGGCCAAAGCTGAAAAGTCGACGCTGGGCGTAAAAACAAAGACACAAGTCAGCAGAACTTTCGAAGGCCGTATCTTTGGACTCAAACCTCGGAATGGGGCCTACCTTATGTCAAAACGACCGGCTCGGAAAGAGCTGTCCAATGGTATAAGCCTTGATCCAATCAGAGGAGCAGAAGTGGATGAAAAGTCTGTTGAAGCCAACTGCAGCTGAAGAGGCCTTTTTGGACTGAAAGAATTGGGTTTTGGGCCTGATTCTCTGGCCCAAAACATGGCTCCAATCCCATGCACAATTTTTGGATTTGAACATATAAAAACCAAAGCTTAGCTCTTTCTTAATGGTAGATAGTTAATGGTAGTTAGTTAGACCTAAAAATATAGATAAATATAGATCTAGTTTTCATGTAATAAAATTAAATTTAGTTTAAATTCAATTCTTGTTTTAGATTAAACTCTTAGAATTATTGTTCTTAATTAGTTTGATAAATAAAATAGCTATTTGTCAATTTCGATTCTTGTCATTTACAATTGTTTAGATCTAATTTCCATTATTACGTAGATAGCTAGACTTAGATTAGTTAGATTATTAATTTAGTATTTGAATCATTGTTTTATTATTCATTATATTAATAAAATAGTGTTCTCCATAAGTTAGTTTCATTTCCATTAATTGTTTAGTTTCAATTCGTAGATTCAAGTAATTGCCATTATTAGTTTAATTCAATTATTGCATTAGTAGTTTTGAATTGGGTTTAAACAAGCAAAATTTTAATCTTTATATCATGTCTTGTTTGAATTCCATTGGGAATAATAGCGTGATGATTCTCGGCTAAACCTCCATTGAGGGGGGTGAGAAGCCTTGATGAAAGCTTGATTCGATTATCGTAGAAGTCGCCGTAAATTTCCTTTCCACTCTAGAAACGATTAGTTCACCATGAGAATGGGTTTAATCGCTCACATACTAGTTATGAATTGGTAGAAATGTCATGTGTAATTAGGGATTAGGAGTAACCATATTGTTCTCGCGGTTTATTCGGATTACTGACGATTAGGTAGATTAGTAGGATTAAGTCGAAGTTAAGGTGGAATCAATCCCCTCTAACTCCTTATCATAGAATCAACGTAGCATTTCCATAGTTGTTCTAATAGTCGACTAGTTGCATCTTGTGGGTAGTTGCATCGTAGTCTAGTTGCCACTTCGTAAATCTCTCATTAGACTTTAGAGTTAAGAGTACTTATAATGTAGAGAACAACACAAAGGAAGGACTAAGAGTGGAACGAACTTTCTACTCCACTATATCTCATAGGATTGAGAGTAGAAACTTTGATAAAATATAGGCACGTAAATAGTTTTAGTTTACTTACGTTTTGAGTTCATCGTTCATTTCGTAGGTAAACTATCAATTTTTATGTTTTATCACTAGGCTAATAAAACATAAACTAGGTTAAACTAAAAAGAAGAGGTAGGAGTTTTTTAGAGTTTTGCCTTAGTCCTCTTTATATAGGAGAGGGCTAGGTTTACAATTTCATGCATGAGCTTTGGAGCTATGTTTTGGGCCACTAAATCAAGCCCAAAACCTAATTACGTAAGTCTAAAAAGGGTTTCTCTGTTTCTGCAACAACATGTTTGTCTAGTTTTACTCCTCTGATTGGATAAAGACCTGGACCATTAGAAAGCTCTTTCCAAGTCAGTCGTTTTGACATATAATAGGCCCAGTTTTGAAGTCTGAGTCCAAAGATATATCCTACAGAAGTTTTGTTGACTTTTATACTCTATTTCTGCCCACGTTGACTTTGACTTTTAAGCTTTGATTGGGTTTTAAAAATGTTTTTTCTCCTTGAAACTTGGGCTTTAACCATAGAACTTCTCAGCAACCAATCTTGCTCATTTCTCTTGCAAAAGTAACATATTTGTTCACATAGTTGGCCCCAAGACTAGAAATACACAAAAGTGCATAAATAGTACTAACTCTTATTTATTATAAACATAATTGGTCTAAATGTAATATTATTAAGGGGTTAAAACTGCAGTTTTGGGCTCTTATCAAACCACCGCCAAACAGCATTTTGTTTGTCCTCAAGCAAGCATTTTGTTTGTCTTCAAGTAAAGATGAGAAATTAAAATAAGTGACCAAAAATGGAGTTCTAACTAATCTTGTTTCGCCTAGTGCAATTGCATTGACCATATGCAATAAAAACCACTAGGATTTCCCTAGTGGACGAGTTATAGCCTCGTGAGAGTTTTACAAAGAAGATACTCACAAACTTCATTTATACTACAATGACTAAGAAATAAAATTAATGTTTCCTTATTTATTCTCAGATATCTATACATCTCACTAGCAATGAATAAAGAATAATCAATTCGAAACCTAAGTTAATACGTGCATAATAATTAATCATCTACGGATAAACACATATATAATGAACTATGCTATGAAATGCAATAACAGATCCGTTTATGAAACTTTGGAATAGCGTCCTTAAGTAGGTCCTCACAAATATGTCAAGATAAAAATACTCTGATTTTTCCACTCAAGTTTCGCTCACTCCAATGTGCTGTGCGCACACTTTTCCTCACAATCTCAATGACGTACAAGGGAGCCGAGGTCGATCAGACACATCTGCCACTTACTATCACATCAACCTATTCCTAATTGAGCTAGAGATCTTTATTAGGTGTTGCAGGGATTAGGTGATGGTTTAAGAAGGAAGAAAATGGATATTCAAAAGGACAAGTCCAAGATAATAGGATCTTCAAAATATGTAACTAGAGGAAACCTTGTTCTTACTTTTCTTCCACACTTTGTTCCATCCATAGCCATTTTTTTTTCTTTTGGCTTTTGACTCATTTGATTTTGTTTTTAGAGTTCTAACTTTTTCTTTTCTTTTCTTTTCTTTTCTTTGGATGGAAACTTTCTTGTCTTTTCTTATTTGAAGTAACTAACAAATTCTTGGTTTTCCACAGGTCTTTCTCTTTTCTTTTCTCCATTTCATCCTACTTCTCAAAATCATTCAAAAGGGTTACCGACATTCTCCCCCCCCCCCCCTTCAGGTATCTCAGAGAGGGTAAGGCTTTCTCATTATTCGATATGCGAAAGGAGATCTGCCTGCCCCCATTATGGCGGATTGAACAAGGGAGTCTTGCATTTTTCTCCCCTTGCCTATCATCCGATGCATCTAACAGATCAGGTCATTCTTCTCAGTTTCCCATGTAGTTTCTTTGGTAGAATGCTTTTTGGTTTGAGCTCTTTTCCTATGTCGAAGGTTGACGTCATGATCCTGGATAGTTGACACTGGTTCGGATGTTGTATCTGAGTCCTCATCTGAGTTGCTGTATTCCAACTCAGATGTCTAGCATCGAGTTGGGCCCTAACACCTTGGGTTCCTTGCACGACCACCTCCTGGAAGGTCGTCATCATCGAGATCGATAAGTGGCTCCTTCCCTGTGTCAGATTGATACAAATGCATCAGTAGCTGTACTTCTCGTTCAAGATTGCTTCTTTGCTATTCCAGAGCCTGTACTGCTTGGCTTGCCTGAATAGACTCTAGGTTGGTGAGGACAATATTCTCACCATCTTGACGCTCCTCTTGAGCGTTATTCCTGGGGCCTGCATCGGGAGCTACTGGTCCATCGGTGCTGGTCATAGGTCTTTGGAGGGAATTAATCGCATCGTGGTGATCGACATTCTCCTCCCCCCCCTTTAGGTATCTCGTGCTCTTCTTCTCTCACAGCGACGTTGCGCGTGATCAGTCATTTGGAACAAATATTTACCTACTTTCGTCCCCACAGACGGTGCCAAAAGATGTAGGGGAGTTTTCGAGTATCCCCTAATCTTCCTTTCTGCCTTGTGATCTAGAAGTTTTACTGAGTAGAGAAGAGATGAGATGATTGTGAGTTCAGGGTTGAACCGCTTGGCAACTGCCTATGTATATCCTTGTTTATTTAGAAGAATCAAACCCTATTTTGCGTAGTTCCTAAGAGCGAATCCCTTTGGTTTATATAGGAAGAGCTACGAGAGTCCTAAGGTTAGGACTGTCCTCACCGCTTATGAGTTCCCTTCCATCTTTGGACTCTGCCTTCCTATTAAGATTCCTCTCCTTATGAAAGTCTTAATCTAGACCATATCTTATGATAGGTAAGTTTCCTTGTTGATCATAATGTCCCATCGTGTATGGGAAGATTATATCTAAAAAGTAACTCCTAAGATATGTCATCACGATTCCTTCCTTATCATCAGAGATCACCATCTTCAGTTTCCTTATGTTCACGAATGGTCTATATCAGTTCGTAATAACTTGGAGAGCTGTCATACTTAGAGGCGGTCAGCCACGTGCCTAGCATATGTCAACTAAACACTCGTGCTAAGCACGAGATCATTTATTCATAGAACTGATCCGATGGTCCTCGTCTCATTTTGGACATCTATAGTCTAAGGTTATTTCTCATACACGTGTCATCTATTCAATGACGGGAAATCCCCTTTACAGCCAATATCAACGATTTGTTACTATAACCTATGGAACTGCACATCTGCGGAAGCGTGCAAAGATGGCTTATGCTGAAAATAGCACGAAACTACTAGAGGGTGGTGAGTGGAGAGATGGGTGGAGAAGATGGAGAAATGGGTCAGTTTGGACCCATTTCAGATCTTGGTAAAATGGGCTTAGTTGGATGTTATTGGGCCTCTTTGCTATTAGGGTTGGTGGTTGATGTTGGGTAGTGGTGCTCCGATCAGATATGGTGGTGAGTGGAGAAGATGGGGAAATGGGTCGATTTGGACCTATTTCAAATCTTGGTAAAATGGGCTTATTTGGATGTTGTTGGTAAACATTCTCTCCCAACTCACTCTGCTGTTGCAAATTAATTAATGAACACCACTGCCATGGGAGAGTTCGAAGACTAGGAAGTGCTCCAAAGCCCAATAACTAGTTTCGTTATTTCAGGTGATTCTAAAAGCTTAATAATAAGGTCGGACTACTTCATTGTTGAGTCCAATTCTCAACTCATGGTGTCAGAATCAGGCTCTGAGGAGGTGGTTTCACCTAAAGTTATCGACTTTGAAGAGAAACAAGACGTGAGTTGTGAAGATAATCCGCCTAAGGATTCTGGGTTGCTTTCTGAATAGTTTAAAGGGAGTAATAATGAATTGGATTGCGAAAATGGTAAGAAAGATGATGTGTGTATTATTGAAGCAATTGGTGAGGCTCAAGTAGTGGAGGTCCATAGCGATAATGATTATGGGGAAAGTTTGTTGGCTTCGGAGAGTGAGGTATCAGAAATGGGAAATGATTAAATCGAGCCAAGAGCAATTGTAGACGAATTAAACTCCGGGGAGGAGGGGAAAGCATTAGTGGTTTGGTATAAACTGCCTTTTGAGCTGTGTCTCTGTCGCTGCAACTCTTATGGGACTTGTCATTCTTAAGAGGAGATTGTCTAGGAGGATGTCTGAGTTGTTATTTGTGGTTGAGATGTTCGAGATGGAGGTGGTGTCTGGGATGCAACTTGTGATTTTGGAGTTACTAGAGATGGAGAAGGGGGCAGAGAACTATTCTTTGCCGGTATGTTAGGTTGGGAAAAAGTTGTCCTAGATGGTGATGAAGGCTGAGAAGACACTCGGGATTGAGGGTATGTTGGAGTTTGTGGTGGTGGCTGAGGTTGCGCTTCTGTAGGGACTTGGGGTTGGGATAGAGCTGTTTGAGATGGTGTTGATGGATGAGAGGCCGCTCGAGCTGTCCTATTTGGTGAGGGAGGCTCAGACTCACTTATAGGTGTAGCCTGAGGTCTAGAAGGGACTTGTTTTGCTGGTGATGGTATTCGAGATGCTGTCCGGGCTGGAGATGGAGGTCGAGACTCGGTCCCCATTGGGGCATGGGGTTGTGAAGAGGGACGTGGAGGAGCTACTAATGGAGGCAATGTGGTGGACTGAGTTGTTTGCTACTGGGTAGGAGGTCATGGAGCAATTCGTGATGTGTTAGTGAGCCAAGGAAGACAGAAAAGGCGGAATGGCTGCCTCCTGATTGTTCTACCATGGCTGATCAAGAAAGTTACTTGGGATATGTCGCCAGCCAAAATGGAGATGATGGGGTTTCGAGGATGTTTTACGAGCTATTTGTGAGGTTGTGTGTAGTGGAGATGGCTAAGATGCTTGTTAGGGCTGTGTGGTAGTGAGAGATGGTGATGTGGTATGCTGGAATGAAGCTCCAAAGGTGCTACTACCATAAAATAATATCGTAGGTGTTTGATGAAGTGTGTGAAAGAGCTCCATCCGTGGCTACGACCCACCAGCCGACCTTCCATTGCCACTCTATGCGTAAGAGACATGATGTCGGTAAGTGGATCGACAAGTCACAACGGTGGAGCAATCATGTTTGGAAAATATTCAACAACAGCGACGGTGATGAAGTTTGGAGAGAGAGGAACGATGAGATCAATAGATTGGGACTAAGATCAACGACTTGGAGCGGCCGAATACAGATGGTAAGGATTACAAAAAGGTGAAAAGACATACACCGCGGCAGGTAACTCGTTTTTTTTTACCGTCATGTACATAATAGACGGACGAGTAGTGACTCGGCCGTCAACCATAGTTACACTGGGGGCAAGCAAACATTGTCCTCGTCCTTGGCAGAGATGTGTGTGGGGGTAGATTGGGATTGTCCCCAGACCTCGTGGGATTCCGCAAACCTATTCGCTTTAGGAGGTCGCGGACTATGAATGAGACACGTGGTTGTACACCTTAGGGTAAGACGGATTGTACACTGTTTGGTGCATATGATCGCCATTATATTTGTATACAAATACTTATGCTGAATTAATGTTCTTTATTAAAACTCACGTGTTATTTGTGCAACCTCAAATATGAAAGTTTCAAGTTACAGAGAAAGATCCGTGGTACCGCGGAACAGAGTTAAGATTGAGCTGGTGTTGAGAGATGGATCCATCTCACCTTATTTACTACCTTATTTGAATACCTTATATTGTCATCAAAGAGTTTACTTTCTGCATTAAAGGTTTATTCCATGATATAACATTGAGTAAGACCGGGGTCGATCCCCGTACTAGCTATACGGGGAACCTCGAAGTCTGATGGCATCTCTATGTAGTAGTGGCTTACAGTTCACATTAAGGGCATGATATCTTTGCACTGAGTTAGATACATGTACACTATTATCTCTTAATGCCTTGAAAATTTGTCCGCACATATTTACTGGATGTTGGTCTACTCTTATGTAGGAAGAGATAGAGACGAGCTGCCTCTAAGCCAAAGAATGGGGGGGATGAGCCCTTCATGGACCTTGGTGTCCGAATCAAGCTTGGGGAAAAATAAGCTGCCTCTAAGCCAGAGAGCGGGGCGGATGAAGCCCTTCACGAACATGATGTAGAGTTTTACAGAGCATCGAGGAGAATGGGATGAGACTCTTACGGAGATGTTGAGTGTTACGAATAAGAGCGAAGGAGTTGAGACCCTTCGCAGATATACTATTTAGTTCTACAAAAGAGAAAGAGATGGGATGAGGCCCTTTGCGGACGGGATATCGAGTTCCATGGGTAAATGCAAAGGGGATGATCCCTTTGCGGATGATGAGGTCCGAATTTAACTTGATGGCAAACTGAGCTGCCCCCAACATCTCCAAGACAGCGAGGGGGATGAGCCCTTTTGCAGACGATGAGGTCCAAATTCAACTTGGGGGAAAATTGAGCTGCCCCCAACATCTCCAAGACAGCGGGGGGGATGAGCCCTTCGCGGACGATGAGGTCTGAATTCAACTAGGGGGCAAACTGAGTTGCCCCTCTCCAAGGTAACGGGGGGATGAGTTCTTCGCGGACGATGAGGTCCGAATTCAACTTGGGGGCAAACTAAGATGCCCCCAACATCTCCAAGGTAGCAGGGGGGGGGGGGGGGTGAGCCCTTTGCGGACGATGAGTTCCGAATTTAACTTGGGGGAAAACTGAGATGCCCCCAACATCTCCAAGGCAGCGGGGGATGAGCCCTTCGCGAACCCTCATGTCCGAATCAAACATGGGGTAGGTTGAGCTGTTACCGGATGTGCATTACGAAGGAGAGCGGAGGGGCGTGGTTATGTCGTGGTGCTATCCAAATGAGTGCGGGGGGATGAGCCCTCCGCGAACCCTCGTGTCCGAATCAAACTTGGGGGCAAACTGAGTTGGTACTGGATATTCTACAAAGTTTGATCAAATTTCCAGTATCATATTTCGGAAGACTACATTCTACGGAAGGGCCAAGACCCTTCGTGGACATGGTGTTGAGTTTGAGGAGTGAGAGCGAAGGGGATGAGACCCTTCGCAGAGAGGGTAGTGAGTTCTATAAAGAAGAACTATTGGCTAGGTTGAGACACGTCGCGGACATGGTAATGAGTTCTATAAAGGAGAGTAGGGGCTGAGTACTTCACAGACATACGGTCCAATAGCAGAGTACATGGATATGAAACGTTCGGAGGATAAGAAGAATGAATATAGACACATGAAGCTGCGGATATCTAGAGTTCAAAGAGAGAGACAAGGAGGTTCAAGGACTTCTCGAGTCTGTTGTCTTTATTGCCAAACCTGAGAGGGGGCAAATGTAGTAGCCATATTCAGGGATGTATCACATAGGTATTGGGCCAAGAGATAGGATCCATACCACAGTATGTATTGGGCCAATAGAATAGGCCCAAGACCATACTGTGCCCTATGAAGTAAACCTAAGAGAGAGATATAAAAAGGAGGAGAAGAGGAGAGGAGTGGGAAAGGGGCTCAGAAGAGAGGGAGAGAGGGGAGAGGGGAGAGGGGTGAGGAGTGAGGAGTGAACTACGACGGCTTGATCCCGCAATGGGTATGTAGGCAACCCAATGGGTGCAGCCGATCAAAAATAGAGCTTGAGAACAAGTAAAGTGAATGGTTGCGGATTGTAGCCAGTAGAGGCGTTAGTGGGAGTGATTGTAGCCCTTCAATTACACACTCACCTCTTATATAATGCGTTTTAATTTTGACCTCGTCAAAAGCTACAGTACACGAGCAATTTTATATGAAAAGTTCTTTTTATCAATTATTTACTACTGTCTGGAGTATACTGAGAGTTCTAATGGGTCTATCATTTGCTGGTGATTGACTCTAATGTTTTTTTTTCGTGGGAGATGTTGTCGTATCATTTGCATACGTTTTAAGGCAGGTGTCGCACCCATTTACAACAACCTATAACTTTACTTGTATTAAAACTCTATTTTTTATCAGCTGCACCAATTAGGTTGCCTACGTACCCATTTCAGGATCAAGCCACTGTAGTTCACTCCGGTCTCCTCACCCCTCCCCCCTCTCTGCCTCTCTTATGAGCTACCCCCTCTTCTATTCTCCTCTCTTCCCTTTTATATCCCTCTCTCCTCCCCTCACCTTCTCTCTTTAGGTTTACTTCACGGGGCATAGTATGGTCTTGGGCCTATTCTCTCGTCCCAATACATACTATGGTGCTGGCCCTATCTCTTAGCCCAATACACACATGATCCATCTATGAATATGGCTATTACATTGCCCCCTCTAGGGTGTGCAGACTTCTATAAATCTGCGGATCCGAGAAGTCCTCGACCTTCCTTATCTGCCAAATCCTCAGTCTATCAAATGTATGTATCTTGAATTACACGACCTCTACTCTTATTCAACTTGTACTCGGTGATTTGCATCTCATATCCTAATCCCACAGACTCAATGCTCCTTCTACATAGTTAATTTGCCACCATATTATTCTCGAGTGTGCTCATCTACTTCGTGATTTGGAATAAGCTTTCTATGGTCGCCCCTTGTACTTTTGTGGACGAATCTCGATCGGCCTATCTTTATTCACCTCAATCCTTTTGCTCACATATCAGCTAATAGTTTCTTCCCTTCGCTCTCACTCTTCAAACTCAATCCTCATGTCCATGAAGTGTCTCAACCCAGCTATCAACTTTCCTCTACAAAACTCACTACCATGTCCACGACGTGTCTCGATCTAGACACCATCTTTCCTTTATAAAACTCACTATCATGTCTACGGAGGGTCTATTCCCTTTCGCACTCACTCTTCAACTCAATACAATCCCCACGATGTGTCTCAACC
Organism: Coptis chinensis; assembly: GCF_015680905.1. NCBI lineage: Eukaryota > Viridiplantae > Streptophyta > Magnoliopsida > Ranunculales > Ranunculaceae > Coptis > Coptis chinensis. The sequence continues at coordinate 39,372,775 of NC_141456.1, read as the reverse complement.
CAGCCAACACCTCTCACACAGAGCTTACTACCATGTCAGCAGAGAGTTTCACCCCAGCCACCAGCTCTCCTTTTCAGAACTCACTACCATGTCCGTGGAATGTCTCACCTCAGCCACCATCTCTCCTTCAAGGACTCACCACTATGTCCGTAGAGTGTCTAAGCCCAGCCAAAAGCTCTCCTTCATAGAACTCACTACTATGTCCGCAGAGTGTCTTAGCCCAACCATAAGCTCTCCTTCATAAAACTCACTACCATGTCCGCAGAGTGTCTCACCTTTATGTTTCTCTTTCGTAGAACTCAACATTGTATCCACGAAGGGTCTCATCCCCTTCGCTCTCACTCTTCATACTTAACATCTTGTCCGCAAAGGGTCTCATCCCCTTCACACTTACTCCTAAAACTCGACATCATGTCCGCGAAGGGTTTCTTCCCCTTAGCCCTCACTCTTCACAATCAACCGTCATCTCCACAAAGTGTCTCAACCCATTGGCTCCCATACATAGAACTCATCAGTGTATCCACGAAGGGTCTCCTCCCCTTCGCTCTCACTCTTCAAACTCAACATATTGTTCGTGAAGGGTCTCATCCCCTTTGCTCTCATTCTTCAAACTCAATATATTATCCACGAAGGGTCTCATCCCCTTTGCACTTACTCATGGAACTCGATATCCCGTCCACAAAGGGCCTCATCCCCTCTATTTCTCTTTTATAGAACTCAACAGTATATCCGCAAAGGGTCCCAACCCCTTCGCTCTTATTAGTAACACTCAACATCTCCGTAAGGGTCTCATCCCATTCTCCTAGGCGCTCTGTAAAACTCTACATCATGTTCGCGAAGGGTTTCATCTCCCCTGCTCTCTAGGTTAAAGGCAGCTCATTTTTCCCCAAGCTTGATTCGGACACTGCGGTCCACGAAGGGCTCATCCCCCCTGTTCTCTGGCTTAGAGGCAACTCATCTCTATCTCTTCCCACATAAGAGTAAACCAAACATCCACTAGTAAATATGTGCGGACAAATTCTCAAGGCATTAAGAGATAATAGTGTACATGTATGTAACTCAATGCAAAGATATCATGCCCTTAATGTGAACTGTAACTCACCACTACATAGAGACACCAGCAGACTCTGAGGTTCCTTGTATAGCTAGTACGGGGATCGACCCCGGTCTTACTCAATGTTATATCATGCAATAAACCTTTAATGCAGAAAGTAAACTCTTTGATGGCAATATAGTGTATGCAGATAAGGTAGTAAATGAGGTGAGATGGATCCATCTCTCAATACTAGCTTAATCGACTCAGCTCTATTCCGTTATACCGCGGATCTTTCTCTTTCTCTGTAACCTGAAACTTTCATACTTGAGGTTGCACAAATAACACGTGAGTTTTAATGAAGAACATTAATTCAGCATAAGTATTTGCATACAAATATAATGGCGATCATATGCTCCAAACAGTGTACAATCTGTCTTACCTAAAAGTGTACAACCATGTTTCTCAATCATGGCCTGCGACCTCCTAGAGCGAATAGGTTTACGGAATACCATGAGGTCTGGGGACAATCCCAATCTGTCCCCACATACATCTCTGCCAAGGACGGGGACAAGGCTTGCTTGCCCCCAGTGTAACTATGGTTGACGGTCGAGTCACTACTCGTCAGTCTATTATGTACATGATGATAAAAGAAACGAGTTACCTGCCGCGGTGTATACCTCTTTACATTTTTTGTAATCATCTTACCATCCATATTCAGATGCTCCAAGTCATTAATCTCAGCCCCAATCTATTGATCTCATTGTTCTTCTGTCTTCAACTTCCTTGCCGTCGATATTGTTACGCTGAATACTCTACAAAAACTAAAATCACCAATAACACAAAGGAGGGGACTATGCTGCCCCTTGTTTGACCCGTCACCATTCTAGTAATACTCAGCGTGATTGTCAACCCTTTTTTAACAGCCCCGCACAAACCTGAGGTGGTACACCTATCTTGCTACCACTACCCACACCCTACTACTCCACCAATTAATGCCCACACTTTACCCCCAGTTCCCACACTATGTCATCACCCACACTCCATAAGTCCACACACTACTCCACCAACCCACACACTTCACCACTCGTTCCCACCCTCTCTCCACTTCAAGTGATAAGGCCCCAGCGCACAACAACTTAGGAATCGGCCCTACAACTAAACCAAACCCAACTATCTCAAAAAAATTCTCAACATCCGAGAGCACTGGATAGGGCAGTATCTTTCTCCTTCCTCAACAGTTTCCGCCACCAACCTTAACTCTAAATGCCTGCAACAACTTTATCGTCATCACATCCACTTTAACCAGAGGATCACCTGTGCTGCCCATTTGTTTTAGGTTGGTTCGATCCTTGGTTCTGTGTTCTCTCATCGCCTTCATAGGCAAAGTCAGCTGGATCCACTGCTTGCATATGCCTCCTCCACGACCTGAGCTCGAACTATGATGCTCACAAGCCTCGAAGAAAAGGGAGACCCAACGAAGGTCCCATCGCACCTCAAGCCCACAACCGAGAACCGAGAAGATCTGTTGAAACAACTTGAACAATATCTTGTGCCATTGTTGAGAAAATGTTTCCTTTCAACCACCAAAGAGAATACCCAATATTCCTTTCTGTTTAGCTATTACGAATCAACTTCATAGAGAACCGAACTTTACGAAATATTAGAGAACCAAAACTTAAGAAAAACAGGAACTTCGTTATTAACTGTCGCCGCTTTATCTTTAACACCACCAGATCTCTGCCACCACTACATTCTCCTTTCTCGACCACCAACTTATTTTTCATGTTCCCCACAGACGGCGCCATTTGTCGCACCCATTTACTGCGACCTATAACTTTACTTGTATTAAAGCTCTATTTTTTATCGACTGCACCAATTAGATTGCCTACGTATCCATTTCAGGATCAAGTCGTCATAGTTCACTCCGGTCTCCTCACCCCTCACCCCTCTCTGCCTCTCTTATGAGCTGCCCCCTCTTCTATTCTCCTCTCATCCCTTTTATATCCCTCTCTCCTCCCCTCACCTTCTCTCTTTAGGTTTACTTCATAGGGCATAGTATGGTCTTGGGCCTATTCTCTGAGCCCAATACATACTATGGTGTTGGCCCTATCTCTTAGCCCAATACACATATGATCCATCTATGAATATGGCTACTACAGCAGACAACATTCATACCTGTGACGTTTTTCATCCTAAAAAAATCATGCCTAGCACAATCCTTGATCGGCGATAAGTTTTCCTTCATACTTATTTATGTTTTTAGCAGAGACTAGAGTCATATATAATTCAGTTCCTCACATTTCCATTTCATCATTTTTTTTTTGTTTTTTGGCGGCTAAATAAAGGAAGTCTGACTTAGAGGCATTAATTGAACAAACAATTATATGGTAATCCCAGGACCATTTCAGTTTTCTAGTATGCCCTTTGTTATATCATGGTGTAACACCCTCATTTTATTAAATGTCCAAAATTAATTATTTTGCAGAATAATAATAATAATAATAATATAATATTGATTAAGCCTTAAGTTAAGTGGAGTGAATATGTATGTTTGATTTTTTGGAAAAAAAAGAGGGAAAATAGTTTGTTTGATTTAAAAAAAAATGATTTAATAGGAAAGTTTTTAAGTTTTAAAATAATGTGTATAGTTTGTATTAATAAGGAAACAGGGAGAGAATGATTCTGAAATTTATGGGAGAAAATATGGAAAGTTTCTTAAAGTAAAATATGGCAAAATTCTTTAGAATGGTATGGTTTTTAAAAAATGGAGGTTTTTAAGAAAAACCAATTTTTCATTAGAACTAGACAAGTTAAAACAAAGAAGAACGGAGCACGGATCATGCTTCTTCTAGCTGGCTCGGAATCGTTTTTCTTTCATATTCTAGATACGTTTTTCGCGATACAGGTGAGTAGTTATTTTGCTATTTTTCATCGAACCTATAGTTTAGTTTTACATGTATACAGACATATTTGTTTGTCCAATGTTTCCGTCCATTTTTACTGTTCATTCTCCTGTTATTTTCGGCGTCCTGTAGTATTATTAAACTCTGTTGAATATCAGAAATGATAATTGAACTGTCGAAGAAGCTTGATTAGGCCCATTAATGGTGGCGCAAGCCCAGGAGACAGAAATCGTCCTGCATAGTTTTTACTCTTTTTGTTATGGTTTTAAATTCCTATTGTTGTATTGATTGTGGATTGTTGGTTTGATGTTTGGTTTGGGTGATTGAGTGTTGGAGAGGAGTGGGGCTGTTCAAGCTCTATTGAAGCTCTGTAAAAGTGTTAATGGCGGCTAGAGAAAATCGCCCAGTAGATTAAAGTAGGTGAACTATTATTGTTTTGGTTGGAGGATGTTGGGTGGTAGTGGGGGTGTGTGAGGGCTGTCGAGTGGGGCTGTGGGAAGCCGTCGGACGGTGGTGAATGGAAGTCGAGATCTGGGAGAGTGATTTTCGAGTGCATTAATTAGAGTTTTGCCTTAATTAAAGTGGTAGGGGTTTTGATTTGGAGAAATTTCGGTTAGGTTTTGTGTGGGGACGAGTGGAGGTTGTGGTGGCCAGACTTGAGCTGCTGGCGGTGGAGGAGAGCTGGTTACCAGCTGAAGAAGACAACCTGTTGGTTTCTCTTGGGCTTGGGCTTAGTTGGTTTTCCTTTGGGCCGGTTCTATTTTGTTTCCTTTAGGCTGGTTCATTATTGTTATGTGGATCCGACTAACATTATTTGAATATTTGGTTGAGTCATGGGCTTGGCTGGTTAGGTCCGAACCATGACCTTAGTCATGAGCCCATGAGCCATGCACCTTTGCCCTTAGCCATGAACCATGGCTATGACCCTGAACCTGTTGAACATGGAAACGACAGTTTGACTTTGACAATGACAGGTTGACTTTGACATTGACCATTGACCGTTGACTATGGAATGTTGACTTTTTCCAGATTTTCACATATTTAAAAATATGGACAAATGTAGTAATAAAATATTGTCAAAAATTGTATAACTTTGCTTGTCATTATCTAATTAAGATTTGACGTAAGTAGTGTGTAAAGCATATAAATATTGGCACGTAACAAGAGTGGAATTCTTATAAGACTTTGATATATACGTTTTTATGAAAATTAAACTACATATGGACTCAGATTCATGGACTTTAGTATTGGGCTTTTGACGGTTGATCAGTTTGACTTGACTTGTGATTAGGACTCGAATAATTATGCGTGATATTTGGACTTGAGTTGTTCTTTTTTTAAAGTCGTTTCATTTTGACATTGGTATAATGGACATATATTTTGATTATTTATATACTATTTATATTGTGCACAAATGGAAATAATGTGTGCCTTTGATTGTGAATTGAGTTCACATAAATATATTGAACGAATACGTTATATGATTGATTACTACTATGAGTTGCTACTTAAATGAATTGTAGTATTTATGAAGGCTTGATACCTTCCATACGGTGTAGTGCAATATATGATTGACACGTGAAATAATAAGTTTTGAGATTTGATATAGAGATGCTTGGATATCGTGCAATGAATAGCATTGGCACGTGATAATGTGGATTTTTATTATAACGAGAAACGTTGAGCTTCAGTCCAATAAAGTATACTGACATGAGATAGAACAAGTATTATTATTGAGATATTTTCAAATATGGTGGCTTAGTGCAATAATTTATTTGGCACGTGATAGAGTGAAATGGTTATGAGACATGAAGGTATGACACCTGAATAAATTACGTAACGAAAATCCTAGAACCTAGCTACCACAACTCATGTGATTTGGCCCTTGTGATGGGCGTATGTGATATGATTGGCCCTTTTGGCGTTTCAGTAACTCTGAATGGCCCTTTGGGCGAAAGTAATTTGATTGGCCCTTCTGGCGTTTCAGTAAATCTGAATGGCCCTTCTGGCATAGCCGAATAGTGGCTTGATTATTCCGTTCGCAAAATTAGAACTAGACGCGCGATATTTTATGCGGAATAGTGGCAGTACTCACATAATGGCTTCCGTGTGAGGGTTACCTAGTATGCGATATCCCGCTTAGGGTAGCTACGCACGGAGTGGTTCATTATGTGAGGGGAGGCATGTGGATGTACATGTTCGGCGTTTGGTAGCGATTGTGGTAGCTAGGGAAACTAAGTAAGACATAGATATGACGTGATTTTAGGGACACGCAAAGAAAGCCTTAAATAATATAATTATGGTAATATGTTGGTTAATGATATATCTTTAGATAGATGATTGTATATGGTTTTGCAGAAGTGTGGGTCAAACTAATTACTTGTGCGGAGACGACCCACTCTGTAATTGAGCATGAAATGCGGTAAGTATAGAATATGCTTGGCTGGTTATTAGTTTAGTTAGAACCTAAGGCGCCTCATAGAGGAACTAAATGCCTTTTTATTATGCGTATGGTTTATTGTGTGGTTAGTGGGAAGTTAAGGCGCCTCAGTGGAGGAACTACCTGCCTTACTTATTGTAGTTAAGAATGTCGTATTAGTTGTTGGAAGTTATGGCGCATCGGTGGAGGAACTAACTGCCTTATGGATTGTGTATGTATATGTATCTGTTATATTTTAGAGCTACTCACACAAGCGTTTTTATAATGCTGACCCGATTTGCATGTTTGCTTATCGGGTGTGTTCATTAAATGAACATAGTTGATAAGTCTTGACAGGTTTAGTGTTGAAGAAGGTTGGTTGCTGCTTGTGGTTTGCGTTAGCGTCGCATTTCAATATAGGTTTTGTTTTCTCTTGAGGTGAAATAGATTTTCAGTTGAGACAACATTATTTGTATTTTCATTTTTAATTTTAAATAAAGAGTTATTGAAAATTGATTTGTAACCTAATCTTATTTGTGAATTTTTGTAATGAAGAGGACTTTTGTTTAATTTAAAATTTTTATTGGTTTTTAATTATCCGCATATTTAAACTGTTTATGGGTTTTTGGAAGTTGGGAGTGCATCACACCTCGAAAATCGAAGAGTCGGGAACAAATATTGTTTTTCCGAATTCTGTCGAAATTCGAGGTGTGACACATGGTGTCAACAATATCTTCTATTTTCTTTTATTTTTTTGTTGAACAATTTTTTTTTTCTTAAAAAATTTAAGTGCTATTTAGCTTTTGGTCCACTTTTTAATTGGATAATTTGTAGTTGGTCACCAATTGATCGTTTATTTGCAATTGGGCCAAAATTGACGGTGATCCGTCCATATTTTCTAATAAATTGGCACATTTACCTTTGCACACGTACTGCACGTGATTGAAATAGGCTAAGATCAAAGTTATTTTCAAATCAACGGCCACCATGACTTTTTATCTCTACCGTTTATTTTTGACACGCGTCCTAATCTCGTTTTTCTTTTTCTTTTTTCTTTTTTGATGAAAGTAAAAATATTTCATTAATATCCACTCAAGATAGTACATATACATAGTACATTAAATATGGGCAACACAAGTATACACTACCCCCTTCCGTAGGCCATGCACTCCCCATCATCCCGTTATCAGTCGGGCTATCGATCATGTCACACCCCAAATTTCCAAAAAATTAAAATAGAAAATTATCCAAGATATAATTATCTCAATCGTCACCCTATATATTCCATGTTCTGAAAACCCAGGATGAAACGAAACCCTAATAACCAATTATCAAACACGACATTAAAAATGAGATCAAATTAAAACCGAAAGAACAACTCTTCAATCACGAATTCAAGAATTACTAACCAACTCTATTACATTTGTCTCAAAACAAAACTGTCCACTCCAGAAAACTTAAACCATTAAGACTCCAAGAGCGAATCCAAATCAAGCGTCGTCATCCACTGCATTCTACCATCTATGTTTCCAATAACACACCCACGTTGCAAAAGAAAGCAAACATGGGTCAGCAAATTAAATTTGCTAGTATGAGTAAGACTAAACTAAAATATGCAATACTACATTCAATCTTCTAATAAATAAATATAACATTACCAACCATTTCAACTTGGAAGACAAGATAGTTCCATTTTCCAAAACGGCGTGTAGTTTCTTCCCAAGTAAGATTTCAATCCCAATATCTAGTAAATTAACTTAATTAAAATCTTACCTATAACCGCTTACGTGTTATGGTAGGACAACGTCTCTGCATAAAAAGTTAATAAATCCTACCCTCCTTCAAAACAAAGTTAGATTTCCCAAACGCAATCCTTTAAAGTATACATGTATTTCACTAGCTTTCACTGCAACCATCACGGGTATACATAATCTGGCATAATATATTGCCAATATTAACATTCATATCACAAGTCAAGGCTAATTGGAAATGAAAGATGACTCAGATAACTAAAATTATTTAGTTATGTCAAAAAAATTAGTTACATCATCTAATTAGTCGAATTCAAGTCACAAGTCAATATTTGTGCAGAATTCTTCAAACATATCATCTTTCCAAACGACAATTAAAATTTCAAAACAAATAGAAAATGTTCATAATTAAAGATGGAGCATTTATAAAATGATAATGAAGCATTTATGAAGCAAACAAGATAAAAATCACAGAAAAATGATTTATATATATTTTTTGATAAAAATATGTCTACTCACCTGAAATTGAATTTGTAAATGAATATCAATGTTTCATTTTCTCTAATCCTTACTCTTTTTCTTTTTCTCTTTATTTCAATCAAAAATATCACCAAGTTTCTTTTGTTAATGGAGGTTAAGATTTTGTTTTTGAATAAAAATAATTTTTATAGAGGAAATTTACAGTTATTGTTTATTCAATGTTTTAAGCTTGTTTAAGTTAACCTATGGGCCTCAAATGGGTATAAAAACACCCAAGGTCCATACCTATATGAATGGGTACATTTTAATAATGTTTTGGAGCCCAAAATGATTCTAAAATACCCACAAAAGATCTAACAACAAATTCAAATAAAAATAACTTTGAAAAATCAACAACAACCAAACAAATTCTAGAACAAGCTAGACTTCATAGTATAATATTTATTTTCAATTCAAATAATGTAATTTATGTTGTTTAAAAACTGGGGTTGTTATAGATCATTTGGGTCATCACAACCTTTTTCTATGGCTTGGGTGGAAGTCGATCTATGTATGAGGGAGATCCTCAACTAGTGTCAAGTATAATGATACTAAGAGTGAAACAAAGGTGACAATCCAAGTAAAATCCATCTGATTGACTATTATACTAATTCCACTTTATCACCAATAACCACATTCGTAGAGACACCCAAACCTTATCAATGATCCATCAAGTATGTATTCAACGCCCATTACATCATTACACCACGATTCATTGAGCTTTAAGCAATTCTTCCCCCCTGCAAATGAGATATTTGAAGTTGTGTTCTTTTCTAGATTCATAGCTTTTCGCTTTCAAACATAACCAACCCCAAATTGTTTCTTTTATTCGAGCGACCACTTGACTGACCTTTCGTTTATTATCCTAAAAGATGATTTCATTTTTTGTATTCCAAAGTGTCCAACAAACTGCGTAGGGAAGGATCTACCATATGCATGATCCTAAACCACTCACATTTATATTCAGCCAATTCATCAACAATCCTTTATTAGCACTAGGGGATGTAAGAACCAAGTTTACCGTTTCCACATAATCTCCCAAAAGAGACTTCCAAATAATGATAGAGATTGGACGAGAGAAGAAAAGATGGGGAAGAGATTCATCCATAGCATTACATAAAGCACAAAAACTATTAGGAGGAACCGTACCTTGGATTTTGAGTGTCACACCTCTTTCAATGAGCTTGTCCGTTGTGAGTATTCTATCCCAAAGGAAGCTCCATATAAAAAACTTTACATTCATGGGAACGTCGGCTTCCCACGCTATCTTGTAAGGAAATATCATATATTGCTCACATCATTTCTTGTGTCTTAATTGTAGTAGTGGGTAGAAAGACTTGACCGAAAAATGTTTGTTTGTTGTAACAATCCATTCCCAACTATCATCACTACTGACCCTATTAGTGGGAAAAACACCTAGTTAACCACTCTCTCACCCTCACTTCTTTCAGACAAAACTCTCTCACATACATAATTCTCACCTGTTTTTCTTTCGATCATTCTAACTAGATCTATTTATTTGAGATACTTTGTTTGTTAGCCAATGATGCTTTTGTGTTATGTCATTTCATTTTGATGGTGGAGATACACTAACTGTTGAATTTGGTGATAATGGCATGTTATTTTTGTTAGTTTGTATGTTTTTAAACCTATGGCTAAGTTATGGAAGTTCACTTTTGCCAGTGATTGTGAATGATCAATTGTGGATGAGTAGCTCTATTTTTGTTAGATAGGAATGTTAGAAAAGCATGTTTATTCATGTTGTACTAAGTACACACTCAAACAGTCCACTCACTCACAAGTACTAGTATATATAGAAAGTGGAATAAGACAACTTCTAACGACTATATGATTGAATTGGAGATGTTGGATCGAATCTAAGATTAAATTGTTATTTGTTTGATTTAAAATTACACGTGATAGACAGATGCAAGGGGTGTTTTCAGTGGCGGAGCCAAGGGGGTGGCGTCTTGAGGGATTCAGTTTCTAAAAATTTTAAGAGAAAAAATGAAATATATATACATATATAAAGTGAGAATGAAATCCATGGGCCCCTGGCATAAAAAATATTCAAAATTAAAGTCCAAAATATTCAAAGTCCAGCCATTATTCAGTTCATTCCCACAATTCCACAAATATTCAAAGTCCCACTCGATCTCGTCTTCTCATGCTCTAGTAGAGTAACAACCCAACTCCATTACTCTAATAGCATCTGATTTCATTATTTCAATTTTCAAGGTAAGTATTCTTCTCATGCTGAATGAATTTATTTTAAATTACTAACTAATATATTATTCATATTGGTTTCTTTAATTAGGAGTTTGAATTGTTAGTTAACCATGGTCGTCAAGGTCATCCAAAATAGACTCATTTTTCAGGAAATGTACCCCTCAAATTTCAGAGGCCACTTCGTCCTCTCTTATTTCCCCTTATGTGCCTACTCAAGAACACGCTCCTAAAATTCGGAGACTTGAGGGGGTGCCAAGTCATGAAACTACTCCTCAAATTCCAAGACTCGAGGTACCGGTTATAGATGGTGATAGTTCTTCTCTAGTGCGTGATCCAAGATTGCGTCGCCAAATATATGAGTATCCTGCAGATCAACGTTACGGAATTCGATGTGATTATCTAATACTTAGGTTGTATCAACCGAAGCTTTATTCATATCCACTGAGGGAACGGGAAAGTATCATTGCCATTTTATTTATAATTGGTTTATGCAGTTTCCATGGTTAGAGTATTCACCTTCTAAGAACACAGCCTTTTGTCATCCATGTTTTATTTGCAACAAAAACACGAATGATCGCTTCGGGTCTCATGTATTCAGTGTGGGAGGAGTTCAGAATTGGAAGAAGGTCCATGATGGTATAAACTATGCTTTCTTAACTCATATTGGGAGAGATCCTAATTATGCCCATAATGTTTCTGTTCGAGCATGTAAAGATTTAATGCGACAATCACATAACATTGAGAGAGTTTTTCAGAGACAAACTTTTCAACAAATTGCAGATGATAGGTTGAAACTCAAGACATCAATTGATAGTACTCGATGGCTAACATATCATGGATGTTCTTTTAGAGCCCATGATGAGAAGCCTGGCTCTATAAATCGTGGTAACTTCATTGAAATGGTTAAAATCATAGCCTCTTACAATGGTGATGTTGTTAATGTTGTTTTGGAAAAAGCTAAGAAGAATTGTAAATACATTTCACCGCAGATCCAAAAGGAGATCTTGAATATCTTGCAAGAAAAGTACGACATGCCATTCGTGAAGAAATTGGATAGTCAAAGTTTTGTATTATTGTTGATGAAACACGGGATGAGTCCATGAAAGAGCAAATGGCTCTTATTTTAAGGTTTGCGGATAGAGATGGCATTTTGCATGAGCGTTTCTTCCATGTTGTTCATGTTTCTGATACTTGTGCTGCGACTTTGAAGATTGAAATATGTAGAGTTCTTTCTCACTTGAATCTTAGCGTCTCAAATATTCGAGGGCAGAGCAAGCAACATGCGTGGGGAATGGAATGGTTTATAAGACTTAATTTTTAAGGACTACCCATATGCCTATTTTGTTCATTGCTTAGCCCACCGTTTGCAACTAACACTAGTAGCTACAGCCAAAGAAGTGAAGCCAGTCTACCATTTTTTCACTAAGCTACTTTTTGTTGTCAATATAGTTGGCGCTTCTTGCAAACATCGCGATGAATTACAAATTGCTCAAGCAAATAAAATTGAATAATTACTTGCTATTGATGAAATTGAGTCTGGCTCGGCCGCTCGGGACTTAATCAGATTGGCACTTTGCAAAGGCCAGCCGATACCCGATGGAGCTCTCATTTTACTTCTATTTGCAGTTTGATAAACATGTTTGATGCAACTTGCACAGTTCTTACTAAGATTATGAAAGATGGGTGCACATATTCTTCAAGAGGGGATGTGGATGCAGCATACAATGCCATGACATCCTTTGAGTTCATCTTTATCTTGCACCTTACTCGGGATATTATGAGAATTACTGATGATCTTTGCCAAGCACTACAAAGTCAGTCTCAAGATATTCTAAATGCCTTGCAACTTGTGAAAACTACGAAATTTCTTATCCAAGAGTTAAGAGATAGCGGATGGAGTACATTACTTGAAAATGTTATATGCTTTTGCAACCGACATGATATTGATGTTCCGGATATGAGCAACAGTTATATTGTTGGTAGGGGCAGATAGAAGCAAGACCATATCACTATTGAACACCATTATCGAGTCGACATTTTCTATACAACAATAGATTCTCAATTACAAGAGTTAAACATCAGATTCAATGAGCACACATTGGAGCGTTTTCTTCTTAGTTCGGCCTTAGACCTGAGAGATGGTTATAAATCATTTAAGGTTGATGATATTTGTACTCTGGTGGAGAAGTTCTATCCACAAGATTTTTCAAGTCAAGAAAAAATTCATCTAAGATATCAATTGCCACATTATATCTTAATTAGATTTAAATCAATGTGCTGAATTACAAGACATGGCAACAATTGTAGAGCTTTGTGAAGGACTTGTGAAGACGAGAAAGTAAAAAATCTACCCTCTAGTAGATCGACTACTTCGTCTTGTGTTGACTCTTTCAATTTCTACAGGCAACAACAGAAAGAGCATTTTCTACAATGAAATTGGTTAAAACTAGGCTTCGGAACAAGATGGGGAATGAATTTCTTGTAGACAGTATGACAGTGTATATTGAAAAAGAGATTGCAAGAAAATTTAGCACTGATTCATTGATTTATAGACTTTGATGTCAAGTCTCGTAAAGGAAAATTCTTTTAAGTTTGAAGTTAAAACTTGATGTTTTTTTGTTGGCCTTCATTTTGCATTTAGACATGGCCATTTATGATTCTTGGTATGCTTATAATTTGTTGAATGTTTTTGAGTTACAAGCTTATTTTTCTTACTATTATCAATGTCTGTGAAAACTTATTTGACTAATTTAGAATATATTATATAATTAATGTATGTGATTTGTTATAAGTTTTTTTGTTAACCCAAACTCCGCCCCCCCCCCGGATAAAAATCCTGGCTTCGCCCCTGGGTGTTTTAGTCTGTTTTTCAAACCACTGGTTTAGTCACGGTCAACACAAAGTCAACATAGTCAACCATCCATTTTGGCCCAATTGCAAATAATAAATGATCAATTGGTGACCAACTGCAAATTATCCAATTAAAATGTGGCCCAAAATCTAAATAGCTCAAAATTTAATTCAACTCCTGATTTCTACAACATTTGGCCACATACAAGAAAACGTGAACATGGGGTTAGGGCCCTCATCATGTGCATCATGTTCGGTTTTTGTAAGTTGAAGTGCAGACACCTTCGTCGAAGTATGATCTTTTGTGGCATTTGTTATTGGTAATCTTCCTAGTTCCTAGAAGCGTTCATTGCACATTTGTGCTGGGTGAGAGCCTTAGGACACCAGGGTTGTACACAACCAAGTAGATCTACTGGTGGTGTATGCCAAGGGGCCATAGCAGACAAGGAGCCATGGTAGACTATGAAAACAAACCAAGATTTGAGGTAAATCTCCCTGGTCCTTAAACCGGTCAATGCACCCTCCCTCCTCACGAACAAACAAATAAAATCCCCTTATTTTTTTCAAAAATAAAATTATGTCTGGAACTAACTTACCAAAATGCTCACATAATTAAAACAATCCGAGCCAGCTTCCTCTCTCTTTGTGGACTTCTCGCCATAAAAAGAAATAAACCAAAGAAAACTCCCTAAAAAACTCATCTCCATCTCAAATGGTATTGTCTTACCCAAAATTATCCCAAATTCAAAGAATCTAATCTCGATTTCAGGATGGAAGAATTAAAAAAATGTTGTAGATTCATATTCGAACGACGATTTCCAAGATTGAAACAAGTTGAAGATAATGAAAATTTAATTATAGACATTGTTGATTTCCTATTCAAAAAGATTGAGAAATCCAAATACTAAAGATTGAATGTTAACATTGGTTGTAAAAGTTTTGCAAAAAAACTTGTGTTTGGTTGTTTGGGTTTGTTAGGGATCTTTTTCTTTTTGGTTCTAGCTTTCACAACAATTAGAGAGTTAAACTATGCAAATTAAAATTTTCAAAGTGATATTACTATGTAGTTTTAAGTTTGCATAATACTACTACTATGCATCTTTAAGTTTACATAGTACCAATGCTTAGCTAATGTTGAGTTTTTTCGGTATGTCGCGTAAGCTTAAATTATTGGGAATCTAACAAAGGAGAAATTGACAACAAAAAATCCAAGGTCATCACATACAAAGAAAATGCGAGGGTTTAAGCATTTGATTTGGGTGAAAGTTGTATGATTACAATGGTGATTCATGAGTAGTATTTGTTATTCATCTTTGTGGAAATAAATGTAGTCAAATTTCAAAAAGAAAGTGTTATTATTGTAAACCTTTTAATTTTTTCAATAGTCATTATCCATCTTGAACAAAAGGAACTCCTACATCTTATGCGGATTACAATTTTCATAGGTTAATCTTCTGTGTAATTAAAATTTTCATAGCATACGTCCGATATTAGAATTACTTTATTTTAGTAATCTACTATGAACATATAAATTTTTATATATAAATACAAATTTGCATAGGTTAAACAACTATGCAAATATAAATTTTCATAGGTTATCTAAGTTTTTACCGATATGTTTAGTTTCAAAAACTAATATGTAAAAATATAGAGTTTATGACTATTTAGTACCACGTACTTTCATTTTTTTTTCTATATGGTACATGTACTTTGTTTCTCGCCTATTAGTACCATGAACTCTTAATTTGTTTCAATTTAGTACCTCCGTGTGTTTTCCATCTCAATCCATCCAATTTGTCTAATGGGGACCTCACATGTTTAAGCACGTGAGTTAGGTTTCTCTAATTAGCGCTAAATAACTCAATTAGCCCAATTAGTTACGACGGACATTAAAAAAAAAAAAAAAAAACCCAACAAAAAAACCCAAAAAAAAAACCCCAAAAAAAAACACATTTCGATAAACAACACTTGGATTGCCAGTTGAGTATCGAAAGGGTACGAGATGATATTAAGGATGATCGTAACTTGTATTTGTCATTAGAGAACTTCTTAAAGTCAGTTGACAAATGGGTTTGTGGCATTTGTCTTTGCATTCACGCACTTGGTATACCATGTCGTCACCCAGATGATACCATAGAACCACATGTTTTGATGGAGAGTGGAGAACTCACATGTGTTATTGTGGGCATACCACAGCCACCCTTTAAGCCCAACACCGCAGCCACCCTTTAAGCCCAACACTACGAATCTTACACCACGGCACACAGGGGTGACGGTGATACCCCTAATCTGCTTGGTGTTGTTTCGCATCTTGATGAGACATTACTTGATAGTGCATTCCATTATACCTTTTAGATCGCGTGAAAAGTATACCACGCGCTTGTCGTTTGGCTTTTTCTGGTGCACTTAAATCTGCTCTCTGGGATATTACGATTGATCCTGGTTCAGTTATGTCTTGGGTTCGTCTTCTCCTGCTGCCACGTTGTACTTTGCAAGTTTTTCAACCACAGAATCGTCAGGAACGCCGTTCTGGTACTCAAAAAAATCTTCAGCAGAAACAGATTCTCCATGCTTTGACGACATGGAATGAGCCTAGTGGGATGTTTCGCCTCTTAGAGTCTATAATAGAGCCTCCTTCAATCCAGTCAACTAGGAAATCCGTCCCCACTCAGAATATGCGTCGATGCTTATAGAAAGTTGCTGATGGACATTTTGCTGCAGCGGTACAAGTGTTATCATCATCAGGGGTTGCCTCCAATAATGCAGAGACTGTACATGCATTAAAGGAGAAACACCCGATGCGACAACCACCTGTGAGACCAACTGTTCCTTTTGCTGAGCCCCCTTTATTAGTAGAGAGAGACACCTTATTTTCATGTATTAAGTCGTTTCCGAAAGGTACTTCTTGTAGTCGTGATGGTCTCCGTGCTCAGCACTTGTTAGATGTCATGAGTGGTGCTGCAACAGCTATATCGTCTGACTTTTTAGATGCCTTGGCTTCCGTGGTGAATCTGTGGTTAGAGGGACAATGTCCGTAGCCGTTAGCAGAATTCATAGCGAGTGCTCCGCTCACTCCACTTCTTAAGCCGGATAATAGCATTCATCCGATAGCTGTAGGTATGGTTTGGCGACGTCTTGTTTCCAAAATTGCAATGAAAGGGGTTTCCAAAGAGGAGGTAGGGTACTTGCAGGATTTCCAGTATGGAGTCGGTGTCCCTGGAGGAGCAGAGGCGATTTTGCATGCTGTTAATCGCATGGTATATGCTAACGGTGACAGTACATCTCTTTCTATGTTGCTAGTAGATTTTCAGAATGCCTTTAATATGGTTGATCAGACTACTATGTTGAGAGAGGTTCGCATTTGCTGCTCCGCTATTTCCCCTTGGGTCGAGTATTTGTATTGTCAGCCTGCAAGATTATACTTGGGGGATGATTACATATGGTCTGCTTCTGGGGGTTCAACAAGGTGATCCTTTGGGTCCCCTTCTCTTTGCACTGGTGTTACACCCTCTGATTCTACAGATCCAGTCAAGTTGTCAGTTATTGCTCCAAGCTTGGTATTTAGATGATGGGACTCTAGTTGGGGATACAGAACAAGTGGCGTCAGCTCTGCGTATCATTCAGGAAGAAGGGCCTTCTTATGGGTTGGTTCTTAATGTGGCCAAGACTGAGATATTTTGGCCATCACTGGATCCGCGTCGTTCCACTCCTGGTCTGTTTCCTTCAAATTTATCTTGTCCTCAGCAGGGGGTCAGGTTACTTGGAGGGGCGGTTAGCACTGATTCTTCTTTTGTCATGAGTCTTGCTCGTAAGCGTGTTGAAAAGGCTATGACTTCGATGGACCGTTTAGCTGCATTGGAGGATCCACAGTGTGAGTTAGCACTTTTACGAGCTTGTGCTGGGCTCTCCAAGTTGGTTTTTGCAGTTCGTACTTGTCCACCACTTTTTTTTAGAGAGGCAGCTAAGACTTTTGATCATTAATGGTTCTGCAGGGCATTATAGTTTCGATGGTCCCGGCTTCGTGATTTGCGCTGGCGTTTAGCGACGCTTCCATTGCGCCTTGGTAGGTTAGGTATCTATTGTGCCTCTGATGTCTCTGCTTTTGCTTTTGTGGCCTCCCGTTTTCAGACTTTAGAGCTTCAGAACCACATTCTTAGGAGTTGTGGTCCAGTGCCTATGGGTTAGATCCTTAGTGATGCTACTAGTGTATTGCGTCTCTGTCTTCCTGATTTTGACCTTGATTCTCTGGCTGTGAATGCTACCGTCCCCTCAAAACCACAAAAAGTTTTGGCGGAAGCTTTCTACGGTAAGATTGTTGCTAGTCTTGAGAGGGAGTTTGAGTTCTCTACTCGTCAGAAAGCAGTCATGGGATGCTTGCAGTCGGAACATGCAAAAGATTTTCTATTTGCTATTCCAATGGAGGGACTTGGACAACGTATGTCACAGGTAGAGTATCGTGCCATTCTCAGGTACCGTCTTATGATTCCTCTGTACTCTGACGGGGGTCTTTGCCCTGTATGCAAAAAAAGTAGATTAGATGCTTTTGGGGACCATGCAGTACATTGTAGACATTTCCCTGGTTTTAAATACCGACATGATCATGTTAGAGACATTTTGTGTGATGCATTTTGGAGGGTTGGGGTACAAGTGAAGAAATAGGCTCCTGTTAACTTTCTCACTGATCCGAATGAGGGCAGATCGACACTTCGACCTGCGGATGTCTTGATTTACAGTTGGTCCGAGGGAAAGCATGCATGTGTTGATGTAACTGGAGTCTCTCCGTTGGTAGGGTTGGGGAATGGTGACTTTGAGGTAGGAGAAGCTGCTAAGAGGGCAGCAACAGGAAAGATGGAGAAGCATGAGGAAGCTTGTAGGGCTAATCAGCATTGTTTTATTCCGTTCAGTTTAGACACTTTTTGGGTTCTTGGAACAACAAATCACGTTGAGCTACTCAAGAGACTTGAAAAGTTATGGACTGTAACATTATGACAGCTGGTTCTAACGAGTTTGTTTTTAGAAGGATAGGATTTGCTATTCAGAAAGGACTTGCGACGCAGCTTGTTTCACGCTTGTCATAATTAATTGTAAAATTCATTGTCATTCATGATCAATAAAATTTCCACTTAATAAAAAAAAATACCCAAAAAATACCCAAAAAAAAATACCAAAAACAAATATACCCAAAAAAATCGAAAAAAATAGAGAGTAAAGTGTTGAACCAAAAAGAGTACCCAAGAAAGTGTGAACCCTTAAAACTAAAATTGAATATCAAAGCGAAGACAAAGAATAAATTGAAGCTCTTTTAAGGAACCTTGATTGTTAGGTTGTCTCAGTAAGTGTTTTTATTAGAATCAAAGTTATTCCCTTTGAGTCATCCCTTTTGTTTAGTTTATTTAGCTCGAAAAATTTGGGGATTTGTGGATTGAAATTGTATATTGATTCTCATATACTTTTATTATAATGTAATAATTTATTAATTTTTTTTTTGTATATAATGGACAAGTTCAATGATAAGCACCCAAAAGTGTATTATGAAACCCCGTTGAGACATATAAATTTGGTTAACTATGTGTTTAATAATCATGAAATAAATATGTTTTCATACTTTTGCAGGTATTCGCAGTAAACATGGAAATATGGTTTAAACCTACGATAAAGCACGAGGAACGACATATATATGAATTCTTCCAAATCCGCACAGAAGCATCAAACTTCTAAAGCTCCTACCTCTTGAACCAGGATTCTGAATGCAACAAGTGAGCTGCTCAGACAATCAGGGCGATGAACTCTACGCATAGGCGGGAAGTTGTAAAATTGCCCAAAGACCGGACCGCCACTAGACTACACATAAGACCCACTATGCGGGCCCCAAGATTGGATGCGTCATCAATCATGGAGCATGTCAAGACAAAAATGACAAATTATTGGTGCAAAGTTGACACCTTGCATGTAATTAATTAGATTAGGTGTTAATAGTGAAAAAAAAAGGCAAGGTGTCACTTTGTTTTAATGTGGTGGATAAAAATGAAGTAAATGTGGTTTGATGTTTCACATGGGAGGAAATGAGATGTCTTTCATATGGAGAAGAAAACAAAACAAGTGGGGGACACTCCATTTACTCCCTTGACTTCTTTTCCTTACCTTGTATTATTTTAGTTCCTTAGGCATTTTTATTATTTAGTTTTAGTTTTGTAAGAAAAGCTTGTAATAGTTTTAATGGAGGAAACTTTGGTTTTCTTCTAAGAAATAAATAAAAATCAAGTGAGTTTAGATAGTTAGTTTTCTTTTTCCTCTTTCTCTCTCTCTTTTTGTATTTCTAACTAGTAATCCTTTGTCCCAAGGATCATGAGCTAACTTCCCTTTAGGGGAGTTAATCCAACTCATGTGAGGGAAAATATTTGTTGTTGGGTTGGTTAGTTGTTTAGGAAGAACAACTAGACCTACATCCTATCCCAAAATGATAGTTGGTGTAGTGTCTAGTTAGGAATCAAAGTGATGAGCTTAGAGATAAGTCATTGCGTGGTTCCACTTGCTAACATGTATGAGCTTAGAGATGAGTCATACATGCTAGGGATCAAGTTTTCTTCCATTATGGCTTGTCTATGAGTCTAGGAAGAATCAAATGAACCTATTCAAATTAACATCAAAAAGTTAGTTTCACATGAGGAGGATTGGCTCTCCACCTTTTTCTTTAGCAATTTGTATTTTGTCTTAGTTTCATGATTTATAATCTTAATGTTCTTCTTTAATGTTTGTGTAGGAAAGAAACTTAGTATTTCTATTAACTTACTCACTAGTTCCCTAAGAGTAAAAACCAAATTGTAGTTGTCCTAGACTTTAGGTTAGTTCGAATCCTTATTTCAACTTTATGAACATGAAGATCGTGAGTAAGGAAACTTTGAATTAAACTCTTTTCATCAATTAGAGAGTCAATCTCTAACGTAGTAAAAAGCTTATATCAAAATGGCGCCGCTGCTGTTCTAAAAGCATAGGACTTGTGCTACAGATTGGAAGTTGCATCAAGGGGGAGCCCACAATCTCTTCCTTTCTTCCTTTTCGTTTTTTTTTACGTTTTTTTTTTTTTTTTTTATTTTCATTTTGTCTCAAAACAACCTATTCGGCTCATGGATTTTGGCTGTACTTCCAAGTACCAAAAGTTAGGACTGGGAAAGTATACTTCATGCGATTATAAGAGTTCTGTGAAAAGTTGAACTCATTGTGACATCAATGACACGCGTGCGCGGTATTGGACACGCGTCCGCGGGTGTATTTGTTCTGTTGGTGCTAATAATTTACCTCCAGCATCCCCTGATCTATCTTGATCCATATCCAGGCCTCAATCTCTGGACCTGTAATTGAAAATTCGACTATTCTATTGGGATTAATCACGTCGACGAATTGAAACGTTTTTTTCAATTTTTTTGGCGGAATAGCGGGAAGCTACAGGTTCCAAAGTTTTACTATTTTTTTTTATTTTGTTGCATGAATGTCATGTACGTAGTTATTATAAATTAGTTTATGGATTATTATTTACGTCTTAGGCTAGAAATATGCATGAATCATGTTAATACGCCCGTAAATATTTATATGCGATTAAGTGGGTATGAATTGCATATTAATGTATATGTACATACCAATGGTACTGTTTTGCATGGTTATCTATATTTATATGTATAAGTGTCTATTTTTGCATGTTTAGTATTTCTCTACGTATTCGCACACGGTGTTGTCTAATAAGTCGATTTTGTCAAGAAAGAGGAGAACATTCCAACGAGGGTTAAAATCTGAGTTGGGTAAGTTGTTTCTAAATCCTACGGGGTGAAGATGCTCTCTATATGACACTCGCAATCTCAATGAGTATTGTCGAAATCGAATTATTATGCAATACAAGAGTCATATTTTAGTTTATGTATAATACCTTGTATGTTTAGTTTTGTCGTATTTATCTGCGTATGTATACTATATTCGCATGCTAATGTATTTAGATACGTATGAGTGATTCAAATTTGCCTGTTACTATTGATATATGTTTAAGTAATATCGATTTACAAATTAGCGTACATATACGTATTGCTGATGTATATTTGCCTGTACATATGGAAGTATTTATCAATGACACAAGTTTGCCTATTCGTATAGCTATACGTATGAGTAGAGTATCTTCACATGCTACTGCACCTAGTATTGTATGAGTAGATCGTATTTGCATGTTTGTATTTTAACCCTTGCATAAATCTTTAAAAAAAAACACACACAAATTAAATTAAAATTAATACCGCCTTTGCATAAATTTTATTTCCATAAATCTTAATCATATTCCAACGGTTTCTAGGAAACTTGAAAGATTGAGGTTACTTAATTAGAACCGTGCTCACACGGAAAGCCTCCCTCATATCTGTCTTGTGACCTAGCTGTTGGTTTATGCACACGTATTCCTAGCTTCACTGCTACGTTAGCAGCAGCTTCGGCCTATGTTGTTCAGCTCTAATGCTTAAGATAATAATAAAATTCGAGTACTACTAAATTCCTTCTGTAAATTAGATCTAATTTTATGCTTGCATGAGATTAAGGTCTGGTTCCACTATAGAAATTGAACATACCTATCATCGAAAAAAATACGATAAGCAATTGCGTAAGTTCTCACCTAAAAATTGTTTTTCTTCTGTTAATTACCTTCATCACGATCCTTCGTCGCCATCAACTACTGTCATTATGGCCGACGATCCTCCACCAGCTGAGAAGCCCCTCTCGGACTTCTATCTTTGCATTACAGGGAAGGACCTTCTTCCCCGTGCATCAAACTTGAGGACATTGTTGGTGATTTTCGTATCCCACCAAACGCGTTTTAGTTTGTTACCTATATATCATGGTTTGGAGCACGAAAAACCTTACAATCATCTTCGTGGCTTCAACAAGTGGCAACAACATTTCACCATCCAGCAGTCTCTAAGGAACAACTCTTGCTTCGGATTGTTTCCATTCACTTTAAGCGAAAAAGCGTCCAATTTGGCTAGCAGACAATAGCCACAATCCATAGACACATGGAATAAACTAGTTCAAGCTTTCATGCTTCAATTTTACACTCGAAGAAAACAACCGAAATGCTTCAAAAATTCAATTCTTTTCGTCAAAATCCTCATGAATCCTTTTACGGAAGCATGGAGTCGTTTCTTGATCTTACGTTAGAATGTCCTCATCACCAACTAGGATAAAGCTGTCCTTGTTCGCTCATTCTTTAATGGTCTTTTCTCGATCATCAAAAAGAAACTCTTGATATAATGAACGGAGGTTGCTTCATGGACAAAGGAGCTACTGAAGCATATACTTTTCTTGAAAAACAAAGCGAAAAAAGGTACACACTGGGTAACACCGAAGTCGCCTAGGTCATCAAAGGACAATGTTACAAAGGCCACATCTATTTTTGAAGTAAAACCCGATCCCAAAATAAAAATTTGATAGAATCCCTAACTAAAAAAGTAGATGCCCTTGCAGTTCAAGTAAACGATCAAATACCAAAACAGGTCCTGAACGTTGACACATCCCCATGTGTTCTTTGTCTCAGTCCTGACCATCCTGATGTTTATTGTCCCTTGTTATATGCCTCCCCTTCTCAACAGTCGGAGGAGGCATGTGCTTTCAACATTCCCAATGCACCGTGGAGACAACATCAAAACTTCGCTTGGCGCCAAAATAACCAACAAATGGGGGCTCCTCCAGGTTTCGCTAATCCACCTATTCGACCAACCAATGCAACAACTTTATTCCATACCGCCAAGGAAATAATCAACAATACCAACAAGGTCAATTTCAAAATAATTCCAATGCTAACTATCAAACCAACCGCAGCCTTGTTCCAGCTAATCCAGATCCCAACTATAATCAACAACTTCTCAAAGAATAATCGTGAACTACTACACCGCTGCCTGACCTCAAGCAACCCGTTTTGGATAGGACAAACAAGACTTTTTTAGCTTACATGAACCAACAGTCTCAAATTTTAACGTCTATCCAACAATCACTTCAACAATTGGTGCAAGAAAAGAGTCAAAAAGGCGTGTTTCCTGGACAAGCAGTTCCAAACCCTAAACCAGCAAACACAGCCTTTGAACTTACTAATGCACCTGGTACAAGCACCTCCAATCAAGGTGAGGTGCATGCAATCACTACTCTACGATCTGAAAAATGGTAGACAATCAAAAATACGTTATGCGGATGATCAACCAAAGGAACGAAGGTTCCAATGAATCTATTTCTAATAATGAACCCTACGGACGATTCACTAGATCAAACAAAGTTAACATCTCAGAATTTAGGAAATAAGCAAGAAGACCCTTTTCCAAATTCGCCCCTAAGGCACCGTTCCTGCACGCTTTGGCAAAGAATAAACCCGATGAGAATTTTGCTTTGAAATTCGAGAGACTTTTAAAAATTTGACGATCAACTTACCTTTTCTCGATGCCTTAAAACTATTACCAAAACATGCAAAATTTCTGAAGGATATGTGCACCACAAAAAGGAGAACTAATGTTCCTCAACAAGCGTTCCTCACCCGACAGTTTCCATCCATCACCGAAACACAATGGTATAGTAAAATACAAAGACCCTGGTAGACCAACGGTTCCATGCACCTTAGGTGACAAATATACGGCTACTGCGCTACTAGACCTAGGAGCTAGTGTGAACTTACTTCCATATTACTTATTTAAACAACTAGGTCTTCATGAGCTCAAACCTACCACCATGACTTTACAATTAGCCGATCGTTCCATTAAGTATCCAAAAGGAATTGTGGAAAACGTCCTTGTAAAAGTCCAAGACTTTTTCTATCCTGTAGACTTTGTTATTTTGGATACAGAAGTTGCATGTGATTCCATTCCTATCATCTTAGGACGTCCGTTCTAGCAACTGCTAATGCTCTTATTAATTGTAGGGATGGTTCAATGACCATGTCCTTCAGAAATCTATCGGTAGAAGTAAATGTGTTCAAGTTGATGAAACAAATTCCAGAGCCTGACATTGATGGTGAGGTGAACAGGGTTGACATCATTCCGCAAGAGTATTTAACAAACTCGTTTCCGAAGATGAAGTGTACCAATTTCTTTCCTTTAGCTTAATCCGAAGTTTGAGGATGATGATTATACACAAGAAGTAAATGAGTTATTAGAGTCAATACCATTATTTGACCTCTACGACCGATGTCCAAGAACTTGATGAACATCAATCTGTTTATTGCATGGATGATGACTTTCTTCAAGAATCTTTAATACCCACCGCCGCCCACCCCTGATTTAAAACCTCTTCCTTCGAATTAAAATACGCATGCCTTTGATCCAAATGGTCGCCACCCGCTTATCATTTCTTCAAATTAACCGACGATCGAAGCTCGTTTAATTAATGTCATTCAACAACATCGTTACGCTATTGGATGGTCCCTCGATGACATTAAAGGCATTGAACCTACTCGTGTAATGCCCATCGCATACACCTTGAAGAAAATGCTAAGACGTCGCGTGAACCGCAAATACGCGCTAAACCCTACCATGAAAGATGTGGTACGAGATGAAGTTTTAAAATTACTTCGATGTGGGTATTATTTACCCTATCTCGATAGTGTTTGGGTGAGTCCAATACACGTTGTTCCCAAGAAATATGACATTACAGTTGTGAGAAATGATAAAGATGAATGCATTTCCGCCAGATCCCGATGAAATGGCGAATATGCATTGACTATCGCAAACTTAATGCCGCCACTCGTAAGGATCACTTTCCACTTCCATTCATCGATCAAATGCTTTCGAACGCTTTAGCCGGGTCATGCATATTACTATTTTCTTGATGGTTATTCAGGTTATTTTCAGATAGTCATAGACCCTGCTGATCAAGAAAAGACCACGTTCATCTGTCCATTTGGTACATTTGCATATAAACGAATGCCTTTCGGCCTTTGCAATGCACCTGGTACTTTCCAACACTGCATGCTTCACATTTTCAGTGATATGGTTGAACGTTTTATGGAAGTATTCATGGACGATTTCTCAATATATGGAGATTCTTTCTATAGCTGTCTGTCAAATCTTGAAAAGGTATTTACACGTTATGAAGAGAAAAACCTTGTTCTTAATTGGGAAAAATGTCATTTCATGGTTACAAAAGGAATAGTTTTAGGACATATCGTTTCAGAAGACGGAATTGAAGTCGACAAAGCTAAGATAGAAAAAATTTCTTCACTTCCTATACCAAAATCAGTTCAAGACATTCGCGATTCTTAGGACATGCGGGGTTTCTATAGGAGATTTATTCAAGATTTCTCAAAGGTTGCTTCGACCTTTAACTAATCTCTCCTGCTTAAAGATGCCATTTTTATTTCAGTTTCAATTGCAAACAAGCCTTTGAAATTTTAAAACCGCATTAACTACCGCCCCATAATTCAACCACCGATTGGTCTAAACCTTTTGAATTAATGTGTGACGCGAGCGACTATGCTATTGAGCTGTACTAGGGCAACGCCGGTGAAGATAAGCCGGAGTTGTCATTTACTATGCGAGTAAAACCCTTAATGAAGCTCAACGTAACTATACCACCACCGAGAAAAAGTTTCGCCATTGTATATGCTTTGGATAAGTTTCGGCCCTTACCTAGTGGGTTCTCCAACTATTGTCTACACCGACCATGCGGCACTTCATTATCTATTAGCGAAAAAGATGCAAAACAAAGGTTGATCCGATGGATTCTCCTTTTGCAAGAGTTTACTCTAGAAATTAGAGATAAAAAGGTTGTGAAAATGTGGTTGCGGACCATTTATCACGACTTGTCGATGATGTTGATACTAATACCGAACCTATCCTCGTGATTCCTTTCCGGATGAACACTTGTACTCTATTTTTTCATCCCTTGGTGGTACGACATAGTAAATTACTTAGTTACCGAAGAAGTCCCTTCATCTTGGTCTCAGAATGACCGGAAAAAGTTCTTATCCATTGTGAAATTTTATTTCGGATGATCCCTACCTCTTCAAGTATTGTTTCGACCAACTAATCCGCTGCATTCCCCGACCGGGAACACAATGACGGTTATCCTTCTGCCATGAACAATCTTGTGGTGGTAATTTTAGTGGTAAGAAAACTGCGCCAAGGTTCTACAATGTGGATTTTATTGCCAACACTATTTAGAGATGCACATGAGCATTGCAAAAAGCATGCATGCAATCGCTGCCAGCAGCTTGGACGACATTACTACTCAATGAAATATGATGCCCTTAAATCCCATTTTAATTGTGGAAATCTTTGATGTATGGGGCATCGACTTCATGGGTCCATTTCCAAATTCACATGGCTTCCTATACATTCTAGTAGTAGTTGACTATGTATCAAAATGGATTGAGGCATTGGCATGTCATGCTAACGATCATAAAATGAAAATATTTTCTTAGTGATATAATTAGTGATGGGGAAAACATTTCTGCAATAAAATTTTGAATCATTAGTAAAGAAATATGGAGTCACGCACAAAGTGGCAACTCAGTATCATCCTCAAACCAAAGGTGGTCAAGTAGAAGTCTCTAATAGAGATATCAAATCCATTTTGGAAAAAAAAAACATCAATCCATCTAGAAAAGATCGGTCTCTACGATTATCCGATGCATTGTGGGCATACGAATGACTTTTAAGACACCTATAGGGATGTCTCCTTATTGCCTCGTATTTGGAAAAACCTTGTCATCTGCCGGTTGAACTTGAGCACCGCGTGCTCTATGGGCCATCAAAAGCCTCAATTATAATACTAACGCGGCAGGCGCGAAGAGAAAATTGCAGTTAAATGAGCTTGAGGAAATTCGGAGTGATGCCTATGATCTCTCGAAATCCTATAAAGCCAACATGAAAAGAGTGCATGACAAACACATATTGAGAAAAGAATTTAAAGTGGGTCAAAAAGTTTTGTTGTACAAATCAAGATTACACATTTTTCCAGAAAATTAAAGACTTCGATGGTCCGTCCTTTCACCGCTCTCTCCTGTCACCCCTTTTGGGGCTATTTCTTTGAAAAACGTAAATGATGACAACGAATTTCAAGTAAATGGCCAACGCCTTAAACATTATCATGAGTTGCGTTCTCCAGATGTCAAAGAGACTCTTCTCAATGACCCAGTCTACATAGACTAATAGATTCGATGGTGTACTTCTTTCCATGTGTTTAAACAGAGAAAGTACGCCATTTGGGTAGCCGGGCCCTCTTCTATTTTCTTTTCTAAAAATCCCTAGAGTGTGTGGTTGCAAGTGCCAGAACCATAGTCCACAAAAACTCTACTTCAAAACTGAGTATAAATGTCTTCTGATAATCGAGCAAACGTGCCTCCTGGAAAACAATGGGTACCAAAAATTTCAACTCCTTCTTTCTCCTCCCTTTTCTATTCTCTTCCTCGCGAACTCCAACTCATCATTTGGTCCAAATCTCACCCATCTCGAATAGGTAATGGTCGTAGTACTTTTGCTCGAAAGCGACGGGCGAAAAGGATGGGGTGGTGTATGAACCTGCCAAACTCCTTTCTGTCCGTGTCTTGATCTTCTATCCGAGATGAGCCGGTATAAGGTATATTATTATCCGACACCAGCTCAGCCAGATAAACTTCGTCGTCCGTTGTTCCCGTTGTTCCCACACGTTAAAAGACTCACATTCGCCTTGAGGATCTAATGTTAAAAGACTCACATTCGCCTTGAGGATCCGTTAAAAGACGTAAAAAAGACTCAACATGTATATACTCGTTTTTCCCTTAGCACCAAGCATGGTGCCCAAAGAGAGTCGTGATATGCAACATCGACATTTCCTAGTTCGTATGGCAATGGATTCCACCGTGCCAACCCCGATCGGTTTTCTATGTGATCAGATCAAGGGGCGGTTTGAGGCTATACCATATGTACTAAGGGTAATATTATTACTAGACCATTGCACATTAGTTAGGATGGTACCGCCCCAACCCCTAAGCCCCCAAAACATAAAGGTTAAGCCACCACGCCGGATTGATTAAGGTTCGTGAGCCGACATGAAAGTTGCCCGAAGTTAAGTTGTTGTGATGTGTTGTTTTATTTGGATTTCGGTGTTGTTGACACGCTCCTTTCGCCTTGTACATTTGTATATAAAAGTGTAAATAAATAAAACCAAAAAAATAAAAAAAAAAAAAAAAAAAAAAAAAAAAAAAAAAAAATGTGATTATGTCATATTCCAGTGGATGGAATTTTTAATGCCGATCGTTTTGATATCTCATTGGTTTAATTTGGAGTTAAAACGAATCAAAATTCCAAGTTTGAAATTTCGGAACAATTCAGGACATAAGGGGAATTTCTGGAAATCATTTGGGCTTGGGCAAAAATTGACCTAACCCAAAATCACTGACCCGCTACAAAACCCACACGCGGGGCAACCACGCGTCCCACCCTCTCATTTCTTCCCCTAAAAATCCGGATCTTGGTCTCCTCACACTCCCCAAGACGCTCTTCGGCGAAAGTGTGAATTCAACCATTCGACGCTGGCCAAAAACTCCACCAAATTAAAAATCCTTCCTCCAAAGACCATCTCCTCCACCAATCCTAGATATTTCCACCCTCAAAATATCATCTACACCGCGCTATGGCAGCACGAAGGAGAATCACAGTTGAGAGAAATTTCGAAAATCTCTACAATTCCAGGATGTTTCACCCATTTTTCGATGAAGAAATTGCTAGTAGAGAGTGGGAATATCTATTGCATCGAATTCCATCTCAGTACTCCGAAGATTTAGTGTTGAAATTTTACAACAATGGAGGTTTCCGGGGTGATGAATTTTGGATTACGGCGGATGGGTTGGAACGTGAACTCACGCTGGAGTTAATATCGAATACAAAGACATGATTCCGATAAACTCGATAGTCCGACTCAAGTTGTTGTCGAGTATCCGACTACGAGGGATTTAATGTTTGACACGCTTCTCGAGGGAGAGTACAATGATGGCTCGAACTACGTGTACCAGCACTCGCTCAGACGAAACCAACTAGTCGTCACTCAATGGCTGGCTTGCAACGTCATTGGAACTTCAAAGACGTCTGATGTGAACAAGACATTCTTGCACCTGCTGTGGATCCTCCAGGAGAAGAAGCACACTTTCTGTATGGTCCATTTCCTGGGCCATATTCTTACAACCGTGTCAAACAGGTCAGCTCCTCTTGCTGTACTTGTTACTCAGCTTATGCTTAACTTAGGGTCTAGTCCGCTACTCCTTTCATTCCAACAAGGTCTTTCGAGAATTTCGGAATTTTCGAGACTTGTGTTCTGGACCACTGGGACCCAGTAGCTAGAGATGACATTGAGCGTGATAACGTACCTCCTCCTCCCCCTTCACCACCCGACTGTTTTAATGAGGCTACCATGCACCGAATCAACACTCCCATGGAAGCCTTGAGACACATGAACACTAGTATGCACAGGATGTTTCTTCGTCAGGAAGAGATGATTACTTCCCAAAATGACTTCCAGCAAGAAATGCGAAATTGCCAAGGCCGTTTCCAGAGAATGATGATGGCAAATCAACTTCAATTCCAAGATCAATTGCTATAGTCTATAGGCCACATTCCAGACCAGTCAGCTCAGCTAGAAGTTCGTCGTGGTCCGACGACGTAGAAACCCGGGTTCATCTTCTACTAACCCGGAGGATTCCCAGTAGCTGTTTATTTCCCTTATGCATTGCATTTTTAGTTTTCTTGTGATAAAAATATTATATATCGGTTGATTTCTTATAATTTTGTATCTCCAGACGGTTTGAATGAGAAATTATTTATGTTATGCAATTATTGTAATTTCTACTATATTAGTTGTCCCTTGATGCATTGGGCCTGCTCTCAAAGCCCGAACCAAACGGTCGATGCCCAACGGTCGAAATCAAGTTATAAATACAACTCTCCTTTTCCACTTTCACTCATTCCCTTCTTTCCTCTTCACAAATTCTTCTTCACAAATTCTCAATTTCTTGAACATAATGAATCAAATAGAGCAATGGGAAAATGAGCAACGCTAATGGGCTATCACAATTTCGCGATAACAATGTGTTTATCATTCTTCTCCACACTCATGCATAACATGATCCGAACATCTAGATCTATGTAACCATCTCTTTTTTCTCGACTTTCATTTTGTATATTAGTATGGTGTGTTAAATAATTCTCACACAT
Source organism: Coptis chinensis (assembly GCF_015680905.1). NCBI lineage: Eukaryota > Viridiplantae > Streptophyta > Magnoliopsida > Ranunculales > Ranunculaceae > Coptis > Coptis chinensis. Next base: position 39,341,873 of record NC_141456.1, on the reverse strand, counting down.
TTGTATGGGTTACGATTAAATGGAGAAGTTTAGTATTATTAACTATTTGTGTATATTAGTTGTCTTTTCCTCTCTAAAAAAAAATAATAATAATAATAATAATAATAATAATAATAAAATAATAATAAAAATAAATAAATAAAACAAACCATAACAAAGAAAAAGGCCATCCAAAACTCACCAAAATAATTAATTGATACACATGGTGTTCGAGAGAAGATCGCAAGACGCTACAAGGTACGATAACACTTGTCACACATGCCGCCATCGATTATTCTATCCATATTCTATTACCGAAGTTATGATCATCATTTATGAAATTACGTGTAAGTTTAACTACCCTGTGAAACTTTCCTCCGTATTTTCTAACATTGAACCATCTCATTAATTGTATTTGGATATCTGACATGACAAGACTTACTATGGATCCCCATTGATGATGTTCATAATCACATGGGTCATTAACTACACTTGGAATCCAGATTGGTACAGACTCATAGATTGGTTATAAATCTCTTCTTTTTCAGCCATTCTTATTCAAACAATTTTCACTATCCTTCCCTCAGTAATACTACCAATGGATCAACCAAGAAAAATAACGGCAGAGAAAGACTACCTGAAAACTTTCGAAGATGGCCGGTTTTCTCCTTATTTTGACACCGAAATCATACGTCGCGGATGGACGCCTCTTCTATATCATTCAGCAGCTGGTTATTCCCGAGAATTGGTTTTGATGTTCTACCAATTTAGCGGATCTGAAAATGGAAAATTCTACTTCAATGCCTATGGACAACGTTCGGAATTGACTAAGGAAATGATCTCCGACATACTTCAAATCCCAATAAATCAAGAGTCATCATTTGATTCGGCTAAAACTTTACTACGAGCTACCGTATCTCATGACGAAGTCGGAAATACACATCGCATTGTTCTTCAACGCTCTTTGAAACGGAATCAACGTGTTGTGCTCCACTGGTTGGGACACAATGTGGTAGGTACATCACACCAATCAGAAGTCACAAAGCCTCAACTTCACCTACTTTGGATTTTGCAGACTCAAAGAGATGACTTTTGTCTAATCCAACACCTCTGGAACATAATCACCAAGAAAATAAGAAGGTCAAGACTCTACCCACTTTAGTAACGCAGATTATGATGCGATGGGGTTATCCAAAGAATTTCTCCAGACACCCCTTCAAAGAGCACAAATAAAAAGTACTCCAAACAGATTACTCCGCTGGTTTTGGACTCCCCGATACTCGATAGAGGAACAGAACGACCCAAGCTCAAATTCTGACCATTTATTTGATGAAAATGCCATGCTGAACATTATTAATCCCATGGAAGGCATTAAACTTCTTCATCATGGTTTGAGGGAACTACACGCTTGTCAGAATATCATCATCACAACCCTTCAGGATTTCCAAGATCGTCAAGCAATGCATGATGTTGAACAGGAGGAGATCTTGGAAAATCATTCTCACCTTGTAAAATCACGCCTCCTAATGGAAAATCAAACCACTCTCTCGCCAGCCAAGGGACATTCAGATGCAACTCGCCAACAAATGGAAGAATTAAAATAGTCCGGTGCACGATATCGTCTCCAAGATCAACATAACAATCCATAATTTTCTAATATTACTAAGTCAATAAATAAATACTCATTATATGTTATTACATTTTTCGTCAGATATGAATTTTGTCTTACCTTTGTGTCTTCTTTTGTATGAAATGCTTAATAGGATTGTCATCATTTCATGCTGTGACTAATATAATTTAACATGTGCTTACAGGAGGGTTTATTCTCTTACATACTCATTTATCCATCCAGTTTGCCTTTGTCGCTACCTATTTCTTTACTTCATCCACTATGGCATCTTCATCAATTGCATCTTCATCAAACATGGTACCTCCCAAACTCATTCCCTCGCAATCTTTTTAGTCTATGATGGATTCCAATACCTATGGCCATCTCTTCCGTGACTACATTACAAACATCGGATGGTCTTCCCTAATTCTTCAACCTGACCAAACTTATTCTCCGAGTTTGGCTGCATACTTTTATGCTAATATGGAAGACACACCAGCATTCAACCATGTGCATGGTTTCTACTTAGACAGATTCACAATCCAAGTTGGTGACACACCTCATATCTTTTATGAACAACAACTTGCACTAACTTTGGATCTTCCATTTCATGAACCTGTTGCATCATGGCATTACATCTATCATAATTCTTACCGTTCCTTTCAGTGGCAAGCATTTCGTGAAACTTACGGTGATGGTCTTAAGATTAAACGAGAAGGAAATGGCCATGTGGCATGGCATGACGCCACCATTCCCTTTAGCAAGCATGACCATGAACATGGGGATCATGATGTTATTTGTACTCCTGAACATTATGGGAGATTGGCATTTTTCTACTGCCAATGAGGCTGCTTGCGTCGTATTCGGTGCACTAGCTCAAGGTCATACATTATTTAACATCATAGGTTGTGTTATCTCCAACCTGAAACGAGCTCGCACTTTTCAGGATCAGTATATACTTTTACCGGTCACCGCTTGTCGAATCATGAAGACACATTTCACACAGTTTGCAGCTACTTTTCATGACTGGGTCAAGGTAGATTCTATGTGCCCAGCAAATAGAATCATTCGTTCATTAAGGTTTCGGCAATGAAAGCGTCCCGCTCGGTACCTGAGGCATGTTCGTTGTTACCCGAAGGATGAAAATATGAATACACATTTGAGGAAATCTGGAAATGAAGAATGGGCAGAAATTTGGCAGACTATTATCTTTTGGCACGATGCTAAGGAAATGCATTTCCTTCAAGAGGACGCCAGAACTTCACATCCTGCTGGATGGTAAACTTGAGTTTTCCATTGTACATACATCTAGCTAAACCTTATGTTTGGTATGCTATTGTTTTTATTTCGTGTGCTATGTTTAGTGTGCTAGTGAACATTTTCTTGTTCTTTCTGAATAATATATTATGTTCTCCAACCTTTCTGTTCCAGCAATCTAGCCCTAATTTTGCTCACGGTTCTTAGGTACTTTCTCTCTTTAATTATTGATACTTCGAGGACTAAGCATCATTCTGGTGGGGGTGCTTTAACCCTCTGTAGCAAATATTAGGCAAATTGTAACCTGTATATAGTTTTTATTTTCATGTTAATAATTGTACTTAGTGACAAAGTCTTGTTTCCTTTTCAATGATGAAAATTGTCTACAAATCTCACATTAGTATCCGAATTAGGATTTGTTTTTTTTAAGAAACTTAAGATAATATGTATGCAATAGTTTAAACATCTTTTCATGAACATTCATGTAATCGAAAGTATCATCGATTGTACATAGCAATAAAGTTTCGAAACCAACGGTTAGTTACTTAAACTATAAATCCTGTGAGAATCTAACCAAAAACGTTGACATGAGTGATTTGTGTGTGATGACACAGAGGAGTAGTTTTTCCGATTAGAGAAAATCATGCATCTACTTACTTGATCACCACCCGAACCCTAGGCGAGAATTTAATTAGGCCATCTTTGGATCGACATAGCTAAAAATTCTTACCTGTTATAAATTTTACCACTAGTCACTCCACTAAACCTTTCATCAAACCTTTCACTTTCACCAAAAAAATTCCTTACCCATCTATTAAACCAAATAAAAGAACCTACCTAAGTGATGAGTATGAGAGATAGGATGAAATGTGGAAAGAATAAAGAGAAAGACTTGTCCCAAATAAAAGTCGGGTTATTTGCTTCAGAAAGAAAAATAGAATCATGTTCTTAAGCCATCTAAAAAAAAAAAAAAAAAAAAAAATTAGAGGCTTAAGAACAAGGTTGAAAACTCAGTTAGAAGAAGGAAAGAAAAACAAAGATTTCTCTAGTAGTGTAAATATATGAAGACCCTATTCTCTCATACTCAAATTTTAATTATCCATTTCCATTTTCTTGTACACTATCACCTAATCCCCACAATACCTAATAAATACCTCTAGCTCAATTAGGAGTAGGGTGGTGTGATAATAAGTAGTAGACGTGATTGATCGACATCGGCTCCTCTGACCGTCATTGAGATGTGAGGAAACGCGTGCCCACTACACACATCGGAGTTAACAAAACCTGAGTGGAAAAAAATTTTGAGTGAAATTGTGTTTTGACACATACCGCGAGAACCCATTTAGGTACACTCTCCAAAGGATTCAAACAACCCCTCGCTAGTACATTTCAATGAAAAGTTCACTGCATGCATAATCATATGTAGATGTTTTAATTATTGAATACATATTAACTTGAGTTTCAAAGAAATCAATCCTCGTCCCCTGCTAAAGAGATGTATGGATATCTGAGATTAATTTAGGAAACGAAGTTTACACATTGAAGTCGTTGTAGTATAAATGAAGTTTGTGAGTATCTTCTCTGGAAAACTCTTACGAGGCTATAACTCGTCCACTAGGGAATTCCTAGTGGTTTAAGGCCTTGTTGCATATGGTCAATGCAACCGCACTCTGCGAAACGAGAATTAGTTAGGACTACACATTTTTGGTTTTAATGTCTCTTCTTTGCTTGAGGACAAGCAAAGTGTTGTTTGGGGGTAGTGTGATAAGCACCCAAAAGTGTATTATGAAACCCCGTTGAGATATATAAATTTGGTTAACTATGTGTTTAATAATCATGAAATAAATATGTTTTCATACTTTTGCAGGTATTCGCAGTAAACATGGAAATATGGTGTAAACCTGCAATAAACGCACGAGGAGCGACATATATATAAATTCTTCCAAATCCGCAATAGAAGCATAATTCCGAAGCTCCTACCTCTTGAACCAGGACTCCGAATGCGACAAGTGAGCTGCTTTCATAAATCGTATGATGAACTCTACGCATAAGCGGGAAGTTGTAAAATTGGCCAAAGACCGGACCGCCACTGGACTGCACATAGGACTCACTATGAGGACCCACAAGATTGGATGAGTCATCAATCATGGAGCATGTCAAGACAAAAATGACAAATTATTGGTGCAAAGTTGACACCTTGCATGTAATTAATTAGATTAGGTGTTAATAGTGAAAAAAAGGCAATGTGTCACTTTGTTTTAATGTGGTGGATAAAAATGAAGTAAATATGGTTTGATGTTTCACATGGGAGGAAATGAGATGTCTCTCAAATGAAGAAGAAAACAAAACAAAGGGGGGGGGGGGGGACACTCCATTTACTCCCTTGACTTATTTTCCTTACCTTGTATTATTTTAGTTCCTTAGCCATTTTTATTAGTTTTAGTTTTAGTTTTTTGTAAGAAAAGCTTGTAATAGTTTTAATGGAGGAGACTTTGGTTTTCTTCTAGAAAATAAATAAAAAGCAAGTGAGTTTAGTTAGTTTTTCTTCTTCCTTTTTCTCTCTCTCTTTTTGTTCTTCTAGTTTGTAATCCTTTATCCCAAGAATCATGAGCTAACTTCCCTTTTGGGGAGTTAATCCAACTCATGTGAGGGAAAATAATTGTTGTTGGCTTGGTAGGTTGTTAGGAAGAACAACTAGACCTACATCCTATCCCAAAATGATAGTTGGTGTAGTGTCTAGTTAGGAATCAAGTAATGAGCTTAGAGATAAGTCATTGCTTGATTCCAATTGCTAACATATATGAGTTTAGAAATGAGTCATACATGTTATGGATCAAGTTTTCTTCCATTAGGGCTTGTCTATGAGTCTAGGAAGAATCAAATGAACATTTTCAAATCAACAACTAAATGTTATTTTCACATTAAGAGGATTAGCTCTCCACCTTTTCTTTATTAAATTGTATTTTGTCTTAGTTGCATATTTCGAATCTTAATGTTTTTCTTTAATGTTTGTGTAGGAAAGAAACCTAGTATTAATATAAACTTACTCACTAGTTCCCTAAGTGTCACAGCCCGAATTTCTAAACAATAACAAAGTGAATATTTGAAATATAAATATCTCAAACATCACTAGGTTCACTTGTTTAAAAACCCAGACTATGACGGAGAATACTACACATACAAACCCTAATAGCCATGTCATAAAAGAAACAACTTAAATAACAATAATCCCAACAATTATCCGAAATCTCTTTATTAAGATAACATCCTTCCAAATAAAACATCAAACAAACTCTCCAAATAAAATTCATTACTACCATGTCCTCATGCCATGAAAAAAGTAAACTACGTTATTACATTCTTCCAACCAAGAAAATCAAACCTAAAAGAAAACTAACGGACTGCTCCAGGCACGAATCCCAATCACACGCCGCGGTTCCACTGCCTTCCACCTATGTTCCCAAGAACACACCCACGTTGCCAAAATAAAGCAAACACGGGTTAGCAAAAATGGAATTTGCTGGTATGAGTAGACTAACTACATATAAACATTTCAAAACCTTACTTATCCCACTAACACTTTAAATCTATCATAACCTAATCATTCTCAGCTTGGAAGACAAGTAGTTCCGTCATCTCAAACGGCATAGTTTTTTCCCAAGCAAAACTTCCATTTTATTAACTTCCATCTTACTACTCATTCTAATAACTCCTTTTTATATCTAAATAATTGAATTACACTTACCGATATCTGCCGCTGTATAAGGGTAGGACCGCGTCCCTGCACAAAATATTATTAAGTCCTACCCTCCCCGCAAAAAAAGTTAGAACTTGTATATATAACATATGTAAATATCCTATATGCATTCAAAAGTAAGCCCAACACACTCACATAATCAAATCAATTTCTCTTGTAAAATTAATCAATTACTTTTCTTATACACCCACCCTTTAGTACCTACTCCACGATTTGCACTCCACACATTTGCCAAATCACACATTCCCTGTGCCTCTCTCCCACCGAATACCACAATATCATAGCCATCTCCTCGGCTTTCATACACATATTTCACAGCCTCTTTGGGCACAAAAACTCGGGTCATTCATGGCACATTCAATGAATACCTTAGGTCATTCCCGCCACATTCAAGGAATACCTATCATATCACTAACGGGCCATTCATGGCACATTCAATGAATGCCCCGGTCATTCCTGCCACATTCAAGGAATACCCAATCCTACATTCCCCGTTACACTCAAGGAATACAACTAACCCGCAAGGCTAATACCTTAGTTCCTCTTTAGGGCAGATCCACACTACAATCTGATCATTCATGGCACATTCAATGAATACCGGGTCATTCATGGCACATTCAATGAATACCCTTATATAACGCTTAACGGGCCATTTATGGCACATTCAATAAATGCCCACCTAACATATGACATCATCGGTCATAAAACTCAATTCCAAAACTTGAGGTGGAGAGTTCTAAAAGGGGTCGCGGTAAATTTTGTTTACGATTATTGTACTTTTATTGCATAGATTATTTCGGAGAGAACGAGGAATACCTTGATTCAATTATTTTTGGTTTACGCGTTATTAATTTCATGGATGTATAAATGTCATAACGTTGTATATCTCAAAAAGACCTAAAAATCACAAAGCAAAATACACGCATACAAGTATATTTATAAAGGTCTTAGCCAAAAATCAAACACGTTAATAGTCCTAGACTTATCCTATTAGACCGAATCATAATTTTAGGAAAAAGTCTAAAATTCGGGTCAACTGGTCAAAGTCAACCCTGGTCAAAGTCAAAGTCAACTCGGTCAACGATCAAGGTCAACTCTGGTCAATCACCAAAGTCAACCATCCCCAAACTCTTCTAACCCAAAGGCCCAAAGTCTAAGGCCCATAGTCTACACTAAAGCCCAAAAATAAGATCCAAAAGTTTAAAACATATGAGCCCACACGATTTGGCCCAAGCCCAAATCGTGTTGCACTGTTCATCTCCTTCCTCAAACATAACTTCCACCACCACCGACCACCACAACAGCCACCACCGGCCATCCATGGCAAAAAGAAACCCTGCGGTTTGGTTCAGGGAGAAAAACCCCAGGTGCCTATACCAAAAATACTTGTTTCTGTTATCTCGCAAAATTCGACCGACGCCATTAAAGGTTGATTCAAGCTTCAATCACCCCTCTCGCTTTAACCCAAATCAACCCCCAACCATCAACATAAACCCAACAACGACAAAGAACAAAAGTCATACACAACAAACATTCCAAACAACACCAAAAATTAGGGCCGGTTTGGGTTCTTGTTTGAATGACCATTAATGGCTGTTCAAAGCTTCTCACCGCTCATAACATACCTCCACCATCGCCCATCATTGCCCGGCAACCCACACAACCTATCTAGTTCATCCCCTTACCACAAAATACTTCCAATCAACCACCCAATTCCTACAGACCAACAATAGCAGTAAAACAAACCCTAGTAATAGAATTCTATTCAAATCAAGTTAAACAATGAAATTGGTATTTACTAAAACATATTCTCATCCTCATCACAGCATAAAAATCATGAAATTTAGATTTTGTTAGAATTTTTATACAACTGTAGTACTTCCAAAATTTGATCTAACAGCCGACACATTTGGGATATTATTAGCAGTTAACGAGGTATCAACTAATGAAAACACTAATTCGTATATGATCAGCAGTTAATGAAAAAGTAAAATAATTTCTTCTACTCACCGTTATAAACCGAACAGCCCGAACAGCTCCCCGAAATCGAAATCCCGAAAGCCCGACGTCTACTGTCACGCGAAAAGATTATCTTCCTTGATCCAAACTTTTTCAGTAAAACTCTCCCCTTTTTGTTTTTCCCTAAAAACTCTACGTGAGAAACCCTTATTTTCTAGTTTCTTAAAACCTCCCCGTAAAACAAGGGTTTTAAACCTATCTACTTGCTTACGGGCTTTTTTTTTTCCCGAACTACTGGATATCCTATTTTTGTTTTAACTGTTTACCTTATTATTATTATTATTATTACTATTAATATTATTATAGGAAAAGCAAATAAAAGACGGGGTGTTATACTAAGAGTAACAACCAAGTTGTAGTTGTCCTAACCTTTAGGTTGGTTCGATCCTTACTTCAACTATACGAACGCTAAGATCGTGAGTAAGGAACTTTGAATTCGCTTTTGCATCAAATTAGAGAGTCAAATCTCTAACGTAGTAAAAAAGTAAACATCATATGTGAGGAAACGTGTGCCCACTGAATACTGGAGATAGCAAAACTTGAGTGGAAAAATAAGAGAGAAATTGTGTTTCGACACATACCTGTGAGAACCTACTTAAGGACGCTCTCCAAAGGATCTAGAACGGCCCTGCTCGTACATTTCATTATAAGATCACTGCATGCATGCTCATATGTAGATGTTTTGATTATTGTATGTATATTAACTTGAATTTCGAAAGAATTAATTCTTGTTTCCCCCGCTAGTGAAATGTCTAGATATCTGAGATTGATTAAGGGAACATGCCTTTGTTACTGAGTCGTTATAGTATAAATAAAGTTTGTGAGTATCTTCTCTGGAAAACTCTCACGAGGTTATAACTCGTCCACTAGGGGATTCCTAGTGGTTCAAGGCCCTTGCATCATACGGTCAATGCAACCGCGACTCTGCTAAATGAGACTTAGCTTAGGACAACACATTTTTTGGCCATTTATCATTTTAATGTCTCTTCTTTGCTTGAGGACAAGCAAAGTGCTGTTTGGGGGTGGTGTGATAAGTACCAAAAACTATAATATTAAACCCCGAGAGACATAACATTTTGATCGATTATGTGTTTAATAATCATGTAATAATTATATTTTCATACTTTTGCAGGTTTCTACAGTTAACATGAATATAATGATAAAACATGCATCAAAGTACGGGAATACTGGAATATTTGAAGTTTCCCACTCAACCTCAGTGAAGCCCAACAAAGCTTGACTAGAGCCGAAGTTTCCAAAAGAACAAAACCAGTGCAGAACGGGTCCACATATAAAGAAGCAGCAAACTTCTGAAGCTCACATATGATAAATCTGGATGCCGACGTTGGCTAGTGAACTACAAGAGCGACCAGGGCGACGAACTCTACGCAAAGATAGAAAGTTGTAAAAACGCCAAAATCAGCGCCGCCACTAGACACACTAAGTGGACCCACTCTGCGAACCCAAAAGACATGACGAGTCAGCATAGGCAAGTGGCAAGTGATGGTCACAATTTTGTGCCACCTCGCAATATGGAAGACACGTACCAATTCAAAGCAGGTGGTTTGAATTGAAATTGGCTAAAAGACAAAACCTTAATACGGAAAAGACAAGGCAAATTAAACAAGGTACAGACAAAACTTTGATTTTCAAAGTTTTGAACGACTAAATTTACTAAAAGACAAAACCAAATAAAATCCCTTCACGAGGGTCTCCAGCCTATATATATGAGGGGGGGCTCTTAAGATATTCTGGCTTCAGCATTTTTATGCTTTAGCTTCCGCTCAGTAGTTAGTTAGTTTCATTCCAGCAGCTTAAATTCCGTCCTTTTCATTTCAGTAGCTTAAATACTGTAAGTCATTTCTTCTTAATAATAGTCATTTCTTTTCAAGTTTAATTCATGTCCTGCATTTATTTATTTAATGTATACAACAAGTTTAATTATTCCTTCAATGACCGAGTGATCCCCCTCGTGGGAGGGGTTATCTTTGCTTCGTGTGAGAATCCGGATTGACTCTTTAATATTCTAGAATCACTGCTTAGGAATTAGGTGTAGATTAGACATCCGGTCCAAAAATGATTGAGACTGTACAAATTTGGAGTGCTGATGCTCCATAACAGTCTCGCGAGAGAAAAAAATGTCTCGTGACTCTCTCAGTGTCGAACAAACTCTCCAATTTGTCCAGCTGATGTAGAATCAAGCCAGGAGTTGGAATGATATTCCAGAGATGAAATATTAGTTTAACTTCTTATGCTAGTGCGATGTGACTCAGAGATGTACGTGTTTCGCTAGGGATCAATACTCGACGTCGTCTCGGGTTTGTCTATGAACTCGAGACAAATTAGAGCTGTAGTGATGTGGTAATATAAACTGTTAAAAAATGATTCTTGCATGAGTATGATTAACCCTCTCCCTGTTTCTCTAGCTTTGTTTATTCACATCGAAATCATCGTTAGTAATTTACATTATTTACATTACCGTTAATTTAATTAAACCAACTAGAAAACCTAAATCCTACTCGCTAAAAGTTGTAATTCCAGCTGTGAACCTTGCCGAGCCCTAAGGTTTGGACGATCCCTTACTCGACCTATCCTACCAAATCCACGTGAGTAAGGTAACTTGACTAAACGGACGACTATACGGACTTCGGACTGTGGACCTTGGACTTAAGTATAAAAACCAATAAACATACATTTAACATTTTATCACTTGACATGAGAACTCCTGGTCCCTTGACCTACGCTCACTCAAGCAGAACGCTTCCATAAGCGCTAAAAGATCCCTTGACCTACTGGAACAAAACGCTTATATAAGCGCTAATCTAGTCTTGATAATCTTCATAGCTGAAAAAGCACATTCCGAGGTAGCAGTTGAAACTGGAAAAGTTAATACAAGATGAACCAACCTGTCGATAAGAGGATAAATTATTGACTTTTTCCAATTTTGCTAACATTTGGCACAACTTCAGAAAACGTTGACAACTTTTTGGAATTCAGGGTGTACAAGAACATCAAGTTTATAGTTTTGCAATTGAAATCCCAAATGTATCTTCTCTTGCTCCATAAAATCCATAGGATAAAATTTATTTGCAAGCTTGCAAATCTCATCCGCTTTGAATGATTTAAAATCATCACTAGGATTTAGAGCTTAGATGAGAATAAGTAACTTCGGTCACATCCGGCTTGAAATCGGTGGTTTAATTCTTGCAACTGTGAATCGATCGCATTTAATAAAAATTTGAACCCGAAAGTGATGCTCATTACTAGTGCCTTTCTAAGAACGGGAGCGACCTCGACTTCTTGTATAAACACTACTCATATCAATAATATCTATGCCATGATCTCCGTAAAATAACTTAACTTTCTCCAGTAAAGGTACCCATCCATCTTCCCTCAAATTCTGAATAAGTGTTTTTGTTGTAGACACTAAATGCATTGCATTCAATATGTCTTGAGACTTGCGCTGCAAAGCTTGACAAAGATCATCCGTAATCTCCATAATTTCCCTCATAAGATGCAAGACAAACACAAACTCAAAAGTTGTCATAGTATCATAAGCTCCATCTACCTCTGCACGCACATTACTAATGGCTCCATCCTTAATTATATATGTAAGGACTGTAAGTGTTGCACTATACATACTCATCAAACTAGAAATGTATCCCAAGCGAGAACCACATCAAGTATCTCCAGCTCGTTTCAATGTTTTAATATGATTTTTCCCTGTACCAACTTCCGAGTCCAACTCATCGTTCTCTGTACCAATTTCCAACTCATCAATAATGGCAAGTTTTTCCGCAATTTCTATAACCTTAGCATCTCTCAATTGATCACTTCTTTTGCAAGAAGCTCCAATAATATTAACTATGAGAGTCAAGTTAGAAAAGAAATTGCCAAACATCCTTAACATTTTTGGCAACTACAACCAATGCTAATTGGAACCTGTGAGCAAAGCAATGGATATAGTATGCAAAAAGGCACTCCTTTGAAAACAAGGCTTGCAACCCGGCTCATTCTCCTTTCATGTTACTAGCACCATCGTACCCCTTATCTGACCACGAATATTATGCACATTAAGATCATGGCAAGAAAGAACCTTACATATTTCATCTTTCAATGTTGCTGACATAGTATCCTTGACATGGACTATGTCAAAAAAGCGTTCCTGTATAAAACCATCTTTGTCAACAAATCTTAAAACAATTTCCATCTGTTCTTTTTTTTATTCATCTCAAGCTTCATCTACAAGAAGGCAAAATTTTCCATCACCAATCTCCTCACGAATATATTTATGTGTCTTGTGTGCAAGAATGCTAAGAACCTGTTTTTGAATAAGAGGAGAAATATATGTCGCATTTTTAGGAGCATTCCCTAACACAGTCGCATCCACATCTGCATTGTAAGAAGCCAATAAGTTTACCATTTCAATAACATCCTCTTTGTTACTGAAACCTTTGCTTTCATCACGATCTCTAAAAGCACATCCTTGAAGTGTAAAAATTTTAACTACCTGTATCATTGTCATCACCCGCAAATAGTTTCTTGCAACCTTCTTAGATACTTGTTTCTGAATAACATTTTCGATATGTTGCAATTTATTTGTTAAACTGTGGTAGCAACTAAGAGTAGCCATGCGATGTGAATTAGGATCTTTTCCTATATGAGATAGGAAAGCACACTTCTTTCCTTCGTTGACTTTCCTCCAAGTAGAAATCCTATCAATTGTGAAAGCAGTAGGCCCTTGTCATCCGGATGACTTTGCAAATAAAAAACAGGGAAAGCAAAACACACACTTCTTTTGCGGAGAGTATTCAAGCCATTTGAGAAATAACTTGTACCAATCAGCTAGAAAACGTCGACCAAACTTGTCTGAAGGATAAGGTTTGGATTTTGGAGGCTTGGGCTAATAAGGACCCCATTTGATATAAGCACGCCTGATCTTATCTTGTTTAGATGGTGGGTAACTCAATATTTGTTGTCTTAAGCCCGGATCTCGTACCAAAGTTGTATCAACATTTTCGACAATAGCAACTTCTGGAAGATGATGGTGTTCTTCTTCTAACTCAACTCCAAGAAAATTCGGAATATGCTGTTCAATTTCAACTTCTTTTGCATAAGTTTTTAGAAGTTTGGAAGGATGATGTTCAACTTCAACCTCATTGAACTCAACTCTTGGAGTTTCGGAAGGACGACATTCATGACTAGTAGACACGCGCTTCAACACTATGGGGTGGAGGCATTGTAGGAGTACTTGAGTGTTGTCACCATGATTAACCACTTCTTACTTCTAGACAAAAAAAAACAATATCAATTTATCAAACCAAGGACAAAGAAACTTTTGTTTTCCCCTAATTCTATTTATCAAAACCAAATTTAAGTGATTAACACCATGATTCAACAATTCCATATAACAACATTTATATAAACTTGGCACCAATTCACCAAATTAGAACCTAAAAAATAAAGCAATTCAATGAAAAACCTAAAATTGCCAAAAACTTAATGCAAAAAGTCAAGAAAGAGAGAAAATAATAGAATGCAAATATAATGAAGTTAAACCATAACTTGATATTATCTACATATCCTAGTCGGCTAGTCCACATATCATGTATTCATGTGGTCATGGGGAGAAAAAATTATTATTATTATTATTTTTTGTTAAGGAGTTTGCGTGTTTCAGTTTGAGAGTGAAAGAAGACAGAGAGAGTTCAGGTGTTATTGACTTATTGGGGAGATTATAATTGGAACCGGATGTTGGGCTTTTCTATTTGTTTTAGTATAGTGAAGTCCATCAAACATTCAAAGACACAATTGTCCCCTTCTAATCATTTTGGCCTCAAAATAAGGGCTACTTTTGTAAGGGCAAAATGAGAAGTGGAAAAAAGGCTTTGGGTTTTATTTTATTTTATTTTTATAATTAGTTTTTTGTCGATTATAATCTCACTATAGTTATGAAATTTTTGGGGGGTGCGGTAATGGATGTTTGGACAAAATCTTGGTGGGTGCGAGTCCTTATAGTTTGGATATTTTTCTCGGCAATGACTTACGTGGTAGTGAACCTTTTCAAAGCTCACGGGGTGTGACCGCCCCCACACACACCCCCCGAGTTCCATCTATGCAAACAACATTTGACATACCCTATCAAGTGCCTCCATGTGGTACCTCTTAATGAAATAAAATCAGACACGTACTGACTGAGTTACCTAATAGTCGTAATGCCTTATGCATGTAACCATAAATATCACTCGATTCCTTTGTCTAGTCCATGTGACCATGACATATAATTCGCTACTAAATATTTTAAAGATTAAAGGACATTATAAACTTCAGAAGTGAAATTACAATAGCATTGAGCCACGACCTCTTAAGAACCACAACAAGCTGAAATTTGTTGTACTTGGCCGTCCACCATAGTTCGCTACTGAAGAATTGACCTTTTTTTTAAGAAAATAATATAGCCACCCCTAGAGCATCTCCAATGGGGGTGTAAACAGTATAAAGTGTAAAGTTACACCCCTAAATTAAAAAAAAAAAAAAAAAAAAAAATCCTTTCCAATGGAGGTTGTAAACTGTAGTTAATAAGCTAATAGCTAATAGAGCAAGTGGGGAATTCCACACCCGGATACAAATTGTTAAAAAGCTCGGACATCACTTGGAATGACGTCTGACTTTAAAGTATGTCCGGACGCCACTCCAAGTGACGTCCCTCTTTAAATTAAACTCAAACGTCACTGCAAGTGACAACCAAGTTTTAAATATTTTTTTTTTTTACATCTCTCCATTGGGAGCTATAGAGTGTGGATATATATAGTCTATAAATTAGTGTGTAAATGGAGTTGTTAAATCCTAATGGCACCTAGGTGGAGCCTATGTGGAGGTGTAATTTTACACCTCCCATTGGAGATGCCCTTAAGCAACTCGCATAGGGTCCCTCAAACTTCAGGGGGGCATGGTATTCCTATTGCTGACATGAAAGCCCGATCCACATTTAATCCAGTTCTTTCGCTAGTCTCCATGAATTCATATTGTGCTTATAAGCAAGTGCCATGCCACCGAAATCGGCACAACCCCAAACCACTTCTTTTACGTTGGTTTGTCACCCTTTGTTTGCCACTAGCATTGTAATGGCATTCCTTGGAGCAAAACGTTAATATACGAACAGCCTAATTCATGACCCATAAGGTGACATGTCACATGGACCAAGGCAGAATAAAGAAAGAAGGGCGGGGAGAAAAGATAACGGATCCGCGGAACCCTAATGTGAGGTAGTCTTCAGAGTGGCACATGACCCAGAGGGGTTCCCTGTGACCAGGCCGAATGCATAATAAGGAAAGAGGAACATGAAGCACGGTAGCGGGTCCGTGGAACCTTAACATGACGTAGTCTTCAGAGTGGCATGTGGGAAGGCCGCAACCGCATGATATGAAAGAGGATCAATGGACAAAAAGGGAAAAAAGGGCAATATAAAAAGAAAGAGAAAGGAGAAAGGGTGAGATCGCAACCATAATCCAAAAGAGGGATCACAGAAAACACTAGTAAGGTTCAAAGGTGTTATCTTGGTTCACACATTTGGCACCATCTGTGGGGATGAGGTTGCCTATGATCATGTGGTAAAAAGAAGATATAGAGTATGGCTATAGTAGTCAAAAGAGGTAGAGGGAGACCCAGAAAGGTGAGAGTTCAAGAAACTGAGGAAGAAATGGCGAGTGAAGGGATGGAATGGATATGAGAGGAAGAAGCCGATGATAGGGCGGCGGAAGCAACCAAACTTCTCCAAGAAGAAATAGGTAGACTGAGAGACGAGAATGAGGAGTTAGGAAGAGAGAGAGAGAGACTACATAGGGGGGGAGCAGAAACAGGAGTACCAGAGGGTAGTGAAGTAGAGGGTGAGAATGTGGAAGCTCTTCTGGACCAAGAGTGAACCAAGGGGAGGCATCACGTTGGAGGTAGTCCAAGCAATGATCGCAAGGGGACAGGGAAGTGAACCGCACCACAGATAGGGAAAACCAAGGCGTGGCGAAGAAAGTGGTGGCAAGTCTCAACCAGAACCTGCTAGCTGACTCGATATGGAACTCCGAAGTGCCTAAGAGGTTCACACAACCAAGGTTCGAGAGGTATGACGGGAAATGAGATCCCACTGATCACCTACACCACTTCAGGCAACAGATGCCGCTGTGGCAAGAAAGCAGGTATGATAGGCTCCATTGTATGATGTTCCCCGCTAACCTGAAAAGAGGAGCTCCTAGCTGGTATTATCGGTTGGCCTCGTAAAACATACATAAATTTGAGGAACTAGAATAGGCATTTGTAGACCATTCCATTCATCAGAAGAGGATGGTAGTCGATATAGCATCACTCTTCAATGTTAAGTAGGGGTCAGCCGAGACGTTCAGGGAGTTTCTGTGCAAGTTTAAGGAAGAGACCTTGAGAGTGGAGAATCTCGATGAACATACCGCTGTCATAGCTTTCTAGCACGGGTTGAGGTAGGGAACTAGGGTCCATGAATCCGTATCCAAAATTGAAATTACTACTTTACACGTTTTGTACCCGAAAGTAGAAAGGTACATACGATACGAGGACATCATGCAGAGAAATGCGAAGGAACATAAGAAATCAGGGAGAGCAGTGCAGGCTGTTGATAAGGAGGATAGAAAAGACAGAGATAGGGCCCTGGGAAGAGAAGAGAGATCCTACAGGGAAGAGACGCAAAAAGCATAAAAGAGTAGGGACCAAGTCAGGAGGGACACCAGAGAGAGGAAACTATACCGTGAAATAGAGCGAACTCCTCTAAACAGGCCTTTGGAGGAAATCTTACCATTAATAAAGTGTGGTTGCGGCATTACGAAGGTCCGCGAAGTAAGCCGGGGGAGTTGGAAGGGAAACTATTTTGCGCTTATCATCAAATCAGGAATCACGCAACCAATGAATGTTAAGCCTTGAAGTGGCTGGTGGAGAGAATGATAGAAAAAGGGATGCTTAGGGAGCTTGTCAGAGAGATTTGCCAAGCCGAAAGAGAGCCGGCAGTAGCTAGAATCTTGGGTACTATCAAAGTCATTTTCAGTGGAGAAACATTGGGAAGGAATGCACACAAGGACAAGGTAAGGAGGACAACAAGTCTGCAACAGACAAATAAGGTTTCGAGTGGTCCGTGACCAGTTGCGGGAGCTGCCATGGGAGAAATAGTGTTTACTCCAAAGGATTTGGAATTAGTAATTTCACCTCATGAGGATTATTTGGTAATCACAATAGCAATGGGAAACTATATGGTGAAGAGGGTACTGATAGACTGTGGAAGCTCGGTGGATTTGTTATTCAGGGGCGCGATGGAAGAAATGAGCATTGAAAAGGAACAATTAAAGCCCCCGTAGACTAATCTGTTCGGGTTCAACGACAGTATGACAGAGTCCATGGGGGAGCTAGTGTTACATGTCACCGTGAGCCCAATGACGGTATTCACCCACTTTATGGTAGTGGACACCAACTCGCAGTACAACACAATCCTAAGAAGGAGATGGATACATGAAATGAAGGCGGTCCCATCCACATACTATCAGGTGGTTTGCTTCCCTGTGAATGGGAAAATGTACGAAATGAGAGGTGACCAAGTCGCGGCACAAAACATTCACCAGATTACAGTTAAAAGTTTAGTTTGCTCACCAAGAAAGGATGCGACGGGTGAAAGTGATACCCTAGCATAACAATTACAGATTGCATCTGTGGATATGGGATTGTCCGTTGGGTCCAAGACAATGGACGAGATTGAGATGGTGAATATAGGCGTGGCAAAAGAAGAGAAATTCACAGCTATCGGGGTAAGCCTGCCGGAGGAATGGAAGGCCGGTTTGACGACCTTCTTAACATAGAACAATGATGTGTTCGCATGGTCAATAGATGACATTGTGAGATTGGATTCGGAGTTCGCATGCCACTAACTGCACATGAGAGAGGGGCCCAAACTTGTGAGGAAGAAGTTGAGGGGCATCAGACTGCAGTATGCAGAAGGAATTCGAGAGGAAGTAAAGAAGTTAAAGGAGGCAAGGATAATCCACGAATGCAAGTTTATGAAGTGGCTCTTGAACACAGTCGCAATTCCAAAGAAAAATGGGAAAGTAAGAATGTGCGTTGACTTTACAGATGTCAACAAGGAGTGCCCGAAAGATTGCTACCCAATGTCGTGAATAGATGAGTTAGTGGACCGAATAGCCGAATTCAAGATTTTCTCTTTTATGGATGCGTCGATGGGGTACAACCAGGTAACAATGTATGGGCCTGATCAGGAGAAGACCACTTTTGTGGTGGAGGGTGGGACGTACTATTACACGAGAATGCCATTCTGGTTGAAAAATGCAGGGGAGACATTTTAGAGGTTGGGGGAGAAAATGTTCGAGAATAAAATCAAGAAGGGAATGGAGATATACATAGATGATATGGTAGAAAAAAGTATGACCGAAGAAGAACATCTAGCTGGGTTGAGTGAAACTTTCTCCATACTACGGAAGCACAAGCTGAAGCTAAACCCCGAGAAATGTACATTCGGAGTGACGTTCGGGAAGTTCTTGGGATACATTGTTACATATCGCGGAATAAAAGCAAACCTGGACCAGATTAGGGCTTTAATGGAAATGTGGTTGCCAAAAATGTAAAGGAGGTTCGAGATTGGCCCGCCAGAGTCGCAGCATTGAATAGGTTCATATCGGGTCGTCCGGACAAATCTGCGACCTTTGTATCTTCTCTTAAAGAAGACAACCGACTTCTAGTGGACCGCGACATGTGAAAGGATTTTCCAAGAGTTACAGGATTGTTTAATAAAAGCCCCACTCTTGTCGCGCCTAAGGCAAGGGAAAAAATTGTATGTATTTATACTTGGGGTATCGGTATGCAATCAGCTCAATATTAATAAGGGTGGTGGACAGGGTGGAGAAACCAATTTACTTCCAAAGCAAAATGATGTTAGTCATAAAGATGAGATACAACCGAATCGAAAAGTTTGCTTTAGCGTTGATCTTCTCCGTGTTAAAGTTGAAGCCTTATTTTGATGCCCACTTGGTAGTTGTAGTGACAAACTTGCCACTTAAACATGCATTGAAGGCCGACAAATTAGGGAGAATGTTGAAATGGGCCGTGATGCTAAGTTTGTACGACATTGAGTATCAGATTAATTAGGACGATGGAAAAGGCACATGCCATGGCAGAGTTCTTAGAGGAGTTCCCCACTTAGGACCCTATTTGGGGGGAAGAGATAATCATGGAACAAGAAGACGACACCAATCACAACCCCTTGGACCTTTGGGAAATGCAGAATGGATGGAGGGTCTTTGTGGATAGGTCCGCTACCGATACTAGAAACGGAATTAGAGTAGTATTGGTCACACCAGAGAACACTCGTCTAGAGTTGTCGATAAAACTGGGGTTTGCGGCTTCTAATACTGAATCCGAATATGAAGCAGTGATAGCGGGATTGGATTTGGCCAGGGATCTGGGGGTGAATGAATTGTCAGTTTATTCCGATTCTAACCTGGTGATATGTCAGGTGAATGGAGGGTTTACGACCCGATGCCCAAGGATGGCAAGGTACTTGGAGGTTCTACAAAGAAAGGTGAGCAAATTCACTAAGATCAAATTCACTCATCTAGGCCACGGAGAGAATAGACATGCTGATGCATTAGCATATGTGGCGGCAGTATGGTCAATGCAATCGCACACCGCGAAACGAGATTTGGATAATAAATCACACATTTGTGATCTTAGTTTCTCTCTCTCATATTTGCTTGAGGACAAGCAAAATGTTGTTTGGGGTTGTTGATCGGACCCCAAATGTGCATATTTATCCATTTACATTCTGCAATTCACAGGTCGTTTTACGCTTAATAAACATACAACTCATAGCTTTTATTGTCTTTTGCAGGTTATATGCCATTTCAGACTACTTATCATAAAAGATGCATTTTAGCGCCAAAAGAAGCTCTATTGACACTTCTTAGGAAGACTCGAGCTTATATGAGAAAATGTTGAAAAGTCAAAGTCAATGTCAAAGTCAAAGTCAACGGTCAAGGACTCAAGCCCAAAAAACTAAAGATTATGTCATTAGCTCAAAAGACTGAAGATTATGGCCTTAGCTCAAAAGTAGCCTTGCTTAACCCTAGCTTGCTCAAGAAGAAAGAAGAAAACATAAAACATAAAACAAAAAGGAAAAGTAAAAAGCAAGTGTATGAGGTGTCTTAAATATAGAGGAAGAGGACAAATATGTAATTGTAAAAGTAGGTGTATAAAAGCAAAAAGTGTCGAGAGAAAACATTATCCAATTCTTGGTTTGACAACCCAAGAATTGAGATCATTTTATCATACTTTTTTAGATAGATTTATATTATTGCAAATTTATTTTCTTGTCTTGTTATTTTCTTTTATTCAATCTTATTGCTTTCTTTTATTTTCAAGTCTTTCATTGTATTCAATCATTGTTTTCAATCTTGTCATTTCAATCAAACTTGTTTCTAAACTTTCATTGTCATTTAAATCTAAAGAAAACAAGTTACACTCAAGACATCAAATGAGTGTGACTTGTTAACAAAGTCACATCTTTTTATTTCCCTTTTCAAGTTTTTAATCCATTCAATCAACTTCAATGTTTTCAATGATTTTTCCCTTCCTAGACAACTAGTTTTTTCAATACCCTTTAGAGTTAGAACAATGAATAAGAAAAATTGAAGAAATTCTTGTTTTTAGTCATCAACCATTTTTCCCAATTTAAGATTTATGATGAACTTCAACTAATTAAAACCAAATTCCTACACAAAACTACTTCTTTTCAGGAGGTTATTTAGCAAAAGGGGGTTGCATGTACCCAGGACCCAAACGAGGGGATCAGGGCCATTTCTTACACAATTAAGTGCACTTTTAAGACACAAAAATGGAGTTACAAAAATATGTAATCATTTAATTCTAATAAATATTTTGATAAAATTGTTTATTTTTAATAGGCAAATCATATTTTTATAAAATATTTAACATTTTATCATGTAAATTAGAGAATAAGCCCGACTATCAATTCCAAATTATATATATTTATGTTCAATATAATGATAATTTCAACTATCAACTTATTTATCATGTTTTTACTTATTCTTCACAAATACTTCCATATGTAATGCGTCTTTAGTATTTCATATTTATAATGAGTACAAAATATTACGTATATATTGAGAACCATCTCTTACAGTAAGGAAATACTTTGTACAGTTTACAAATACACTCTAAATGGTTTCAATCACAAGTTTTGTGGGAGATAATTTCTTTTTCCATATCTCTAGAACTTTGATATTTGTACGTACTCTACTGGTTAGTCGATCCTTTTTTGAATCTCTATGCGTGCAATTCTCGCAACACGTACACCTAAAGACATTTTCATATTTCTTTTGACATATTTCTTGATAGAATCCCGAGGTTACATAGGTTACGTAATTTGGATTCACATTTTGGCTATGCAAAGCAAACATGAAACATAGTAATCTTTACCAAAAAAAAATAAAATAAAGAAAGAAGAAAACATAGTAATGACTTTTTGCATATGGAACCACAAAAGTTGTTAGGGCATCTCTAATGGGGGTGTAAACCGTATAAGGTGTAGAGTTTACACCTCCAATTTCCAAAACCTTGTTCCAATGGGGGTTGTAAAGCGTAGGTAATAAGCTAATATCTAGTAGAAGAAGTGGGGAATTACCCACTTAGATACAAGTTGTTAAAAAGCTTGGGCGGCACTTGGAGTGACGCGCGAATTTAAAATATGTTCAGACCCCTCTAGTTCTTTTGTAATTTTTAAACTCTTCGAGTGATTTCCCTATTTAATATATTTGTTTTGATAAGTTAATTTTATTGATGTAAAGCGCATAAGCACAAAAGAAACTTACATGGATGAGATATATCAGTACAACAGTAAGTAAGGTCCTCACACAAAGACTACATATCTACACAATGCAGAAAAAACCCCTTACATCTAAAAATGCTCATAGACCCAATAACACCACCAACCAATGCAAAACCAAATCCCTAAAGTGGTAGTTTATTCTATTTATAAAGGGCTACATCCAATACCATAACAAACCCTTTTACTTTTGCAAGTATCGTTTCCTTCATAGATGGTGTTTTATGCTTAAAGACAAGTTTGTTCCTCGCCTTCCACAATGAGCACATCACAACATATGGTAATAGGCGCCATAAGTTTGCACCAAAATTATTACCCGTCCTCCTTGGCAATTTTGTCAGCAATTCTTCCACCGATTTGGCTTATGCCAACAAAGGAAAAGCCACTTGCACTAGCTACAACATAAGGGTCTAGAGTTGCAAAGTGAAAGGGCAATGAAGAAAAAGGTGTGGTATATTCTCCTCCAGCATATTACACATTGCACAAGTTGGAGATACAATTGTACCCATATGAATGAGTGCATCCGCTGTCAAAGTCCTCCCATGAATGGCCCCCCAGAAGAAGAACTTGACTTTCAAAGGAATGGAAACTTTCAACACCAACCCAGAAAGGAAAGGTCGAGATTGTGTACTCGCATTTTGATATTGCTTTGCTAGAACGTGGTAGGATTTTACTTGTGAAGCGCCTTCCTTTGTACCACTCTATAAGCACATATCCTCTCGAGTTGACATTCTCACTGAGTCTAGCTAGCAACAATGTCATATCCGTATATTGTTGAATATTCCAATCATTGCTATCTCTTCTTAGAAACAAATTCTAATCTAATTGATCATTATCGGATTGTGCAAACTTATGAATTTTACCTCTTTTGTTAGTTGTTGCCTGGAAAATGAGAGAAAATTGTTCTGCCATGGGTTTATTGCCAATCCACTTGTCTGTCCAGAAAAGGCATTTGCGTCCATCCCCAACCTTGAACGTGATTTCACCTTTGAAATTTGGAAGAACATTGAGAATTCCCTTCCATAAGCTACAACCATAGGCATGTGTAGTAACTTTAGACCACCAAGAATGCACATTATCACCATACTTGGTAGTGATCACCTCACGCCACAAAGAAGGCTCGTTAGTCATATACCTCCATAACCGCCGACCTAACAAGGCCTGGTTCACAAGTACCAAACACCAAAAATCGAGACCTCCTTCCTCCTTAGATAAGCAGACCTTCTCCCAAGAAATCAAAAGGTATTTTCTTTTCGCCTCTATCAAACCCCATATAAAATCACGAATCAACCGTTCAATAACTTTAGCCACAAGCTATATAAATTAAAACACTGTGTGTTAGAATTAGCCTCACCCCTTTAGAAAGTAATCTCATCTTCCATCCCCCTAATCTCCTCTGCACCATTTTGATAACTGGGTCCCAAACTTTCTTGTTCTTAAAGGTAGCACCAAGTGGCAGGCCTAGATACCTACATGGTAGATGATAAAACGCTTTTTAGAGGCACGTTTATTGGTTTCAGTTACTTATTTCTTAAGTCCGAGGTCCACAGTCCAAAGTCCGAGGTCCACAGTCCAAGTCCAAAGTCCAAAGTCCAACGTCCGTGATAGTCGACGCGTTTTAGTCAAGTTACCTTACTCACGTGGGATTGGTAGGATAGGTCGAGTAAGGGATCGCCCAAACCTTAGCACGCGGATAGGTTCACAACCGAGTTACAACTTTAGGTGAGTAGGATTTTTAGGTTTCTTTTAGTTGGTTTTAATTAAAATAACGGTAATGCAAATAATATAAATTACTATGGCGATTATATGTAGGTAAATAAAAGTAGAGAAAACAGGGAGAGAGTTAATCATACTCATGCAAGAATCATTTTTCAACAGTTTTATTACTAAATCACTACATCTCTAGTTCGTCTCGCTTTAGGAGACGGCGTCCGAGTATTGATCCCTAGTGCATGCCCACATCTCTAGGTCGATTTCACTAGCATAAGGAGTTTCGATAATACCTCATCTCTCGGTATATTATTTCGCTCCCCGCATTGCGTTCACATCAATTTGGACGACCGGAGAGTCGGGTTCGACACTGAGAAGTCGCTACATGAGACATTTTGTCGCTACAGATCATTCCCGAGCATCAACACTCCAACTTTGTACGGGGCCTCGGTCATTTTGGGGACCGGATGTTAATTCTATGTCTAATTCCTAAGTAGTGATTCTAGAATATTAACGAAGTCAATCCGATTTTTACACGAAGCAAAGATAACCCTCCCCGAGGGGGGGATTAGCTCATCATCATAGGAGGAATAATAAAACTTCATCAGATACATTAAGTAAATAAATGCAGACAGAAATTAAACAAGAAAAGAAATGACAAGTATTAAGGGTAAAATAACTTATCAGATTAAGTCAAATAAATAAAATGACGTAATGTAAGTAATCGAAAGAAACTAAATTGGAGGAAGCTAAAGCATGAAAATGCCGTGTTTTCTAATGAAGGCGCGCGCCTTCATATTTATAGGCATCATAGGATGACCATCCGCGACCCATTTAATTTGCTTTTGGCCTTATGCTAATTGAATGGTTCAAACTTTGAGAATCAAAGTTTTGTTTTAATTGTTTTAACTTTTCGCCTTTTTTCAAGCTTTCGGTTTTTGATCTTGTAGCTTCATTTCAATTCAAACCACCGGTTTGAATTGATATACTTCTCTCTTGCCAGGTGGTATCAATTTGAAACCATCATTTGCCACCTGCCTATGCTGACTCATCATGTCTTCGGGCCCCGCATAATGTGTCCACTTAGTGTGTCCAGCCATTGGCGCAAAATTGGCGTTTTACGACTTTTGTCCTTTTACAGTTCGTTCGCCGCCTCGGTCGCTATGGCAGCTTCACTAGCCCACGTCGGCACCTAGATTTATCCGGATTTGAGCTTGGAAGTTTCCTCGCCTCTTTATATGTGGGCCCGCTCGCGACTGGTTCGTTTTTTGGAAACTTCGCTCTAGTCGCTTTGTTTGGGCTTTACGGGATTGAGCGGGAATTCCAATATTCCCAGATTCTTGTACTTGGCGCCTTTCACTAGCCAACGCCGGCACCTAGATTTATCCGATTTGAGCATCGGAAGTTTCCTCGCTTCTTCATATGTGGGCCCGCTTCAGACCGGTTCTCGTTTTTTGAAACTTCGCTTTTACGGGTCGAGTGGGAAACTCCAAATATTCCCGTGATTCCTGTACTTTGATGCACGCTTTATCGCTATCTTCATTTTAATTGGGAAACCCGCAAAAGTACTGTAAAATATAATTATTACATGATTATTAAACACATAATTGACCAAAATGCTATGTCTCTCGAGGTTTAATATTACAGTTTTGGGTGCTTATCACACCACCCCAACAAAGACTTTGTTTGTCCTCGCCAAAGAAGAGACATTAAAACGATAAGTGATCAAAAATGTGTTGTCCTAAGCTTAAATCTCATTTCGGCAGAGTGCGGTTGTATCAATTCATATGCAACAAGGCTTTGAACCACTAGGAATTCCCTAGTGGACGAAGTTATAACCTCGTGGAGAGTTTTCCGAGAAGATACTCACAAACTTCATTTATACTACAAAACTTCAAGAACAAATGCTTGTTTCCTTAATTAATCTCGGATATCTAGACATCTCACTAGCAAGGGAAACAAGGATTTTATTCTTTCGAAATTCAAGTTAATATACATACAATAATCTAAACATCTACGTATGAGCATGCATGCAAAGGATCTAATAATTAAATGTAATGAAAGGGCCGTTTTCGGATCCTTTGATAGGCCCCTTAAGTAGGTTCTCACAGTACGCGTGTCGAAACACAATTTCTCTCTTATTTTTCCACTCAAGCTTTATATCTCCAAGCAAGGCAATGGGCACACACGCTTCCTCACATACTCAATGACAAATGTGAGGAGCCGAGGTCGGTTTGTCACAACTACTACTTATTATCACACTATCCTATTCCTAATTGAGCTAGAGGTCTTTATTAGGTGTTATGGGGCTTAGGTGGTAGTGTAAAAGAAACTGAATGGAAAATTCAAAAAATGATAAGTATGAGAGAATAAGGTCTTGAGATATTTATACTAGAGAAATCCTTTTTTCTTTCTTGCTTCTAACATGGTTTCCACACTTGGATTTTTCAAGCTTTTGTATTCCCTTTTATTTGATCTTTGGGGAATTCTAACCTTGATATTTCTTTTGATTTTTGGAAACATATTTCTATTTTTATTTTTATTTTCTTTTCTTCTCAAACAGTAACCGATTTTGATTTGTGACAAGGTTTTTTCTCTTCATTTTTCTCAAGACTTCATCCTATTTCTCATACTCATCATCTAGGTAGGCTTATTTATTTGTGGTTACTAGATGGGTAATGATTTTTTGGTGAAGTAGAAAGGATTAATGAAAGGTTCAGTGGGGCAACTAGCGGTAAAAAAAAAATTTACAGTGTGCGAATTTTTGGCTATATCGATCCAAAGAAGGCCTAAATTCTCGCCTTAGGATTTGGGTAGTGATCAAGTAAGTAGACGTGTGAACTTCTCTATTCGAAGAACTACTCCTCTCGTGTCATTACTCATATATCATACATTTTGAGGCTTTTGGTTAGATTCTTACAGATATGGAAACTAAGTTGTTTAACCGCGGGTCCCGTAACTTACATGGCGTGTACATTTAATGATAGTCAGTCATGCGTGAATGCTCATGAAAAGATGTAAAAACTATTGCATAATGTGATAATTTAAGTTTCTAAGAACAAGTCCTAATTTTGATGTTAGGGGTGAGATTTCTAAATATTTTTCATCATATAAGAGAAACGAGAATTTGTCACTAAATACGCTTTATTTAGACATTAAGTAACCATGTACAACTATGCATGCCTAATTTTTGCAAAAGGTTCTCACCACCCCCCAAACAGTCGGACACCGTGTCCTCAAAGTGTTAAGAGGAAGAAAGAGTATACCCGAGAGGCTTTGAGCAAAAATAAAGTCACATCTTTCACGTAAATTTATCAGAACACACTATATATTATACATCATAAAAAGTAAAGCACACTCGTTAGAGTAGCACACCGTTAGGGTCACTTATTTATTTCACATCAAAACATAAAACAAATATGTACAAGCATCAACTCACATTGCCCCAACCTTGAACTGGGGATAGTCCTTCCTTGCCTCGTCCCTTGTAGAAATGTCATTCCTTCGCATCCCGCCAATCTATCATAGCTTTCAGGACTTCACTCCACTTCCTCTTCTTTGCATTGTCTAGATATGCCTCCACGCGTATCTTCTAAGATACGCGCAAAGTGGATGAAGTGTGGATGAGAAGAATGGGGCATGTGACAAGTAGTGCCCCTTTGTTTGTTTGTTTGTTTGTTTGTTTGTTTTTTTTAGGCAAGTAGAAGGACAAGGAAAATGTAGATATACTATCACAATAGGATGTAAGAACGCATAAATGGTATGGAAACACAACATAATGATAATGATGACTTAACTACAAACCTAAATATTAGATAGAATTATATGCCACATTAACAACATGACTATAATAAAACAACCGAAAGCATGAAAACTTGAGTAGCATATTCAAGTCGGCCGCTGCTCAAACTTTTCTAGTGCATCCATGAATCTTGAACTTGGAGTGATCTAAAAAACGCTTTTTAGAATAAGAAGTGTAGAGGGAAGAATAAGAAATGAGTGAATATGGAGGAAGAGTTGAACTTATTTATAGAAAGAAAATTGCCGCTTTTCGACCGTCAATCGCTTTCTAAATGTGGTTATGACCGCTTTTCTCGACCGCTTTTTTAGTTGTGGTTCATGACCGCTTTTAGATGTGGTTCATGACCGCTTTTCCTCTGACCGCTTTTTGATGCTGCCATTATCGGTTTCTGAACGTGTTAGTTACGCTAAAAATTTGTTGTTTAAGTATGACATATGAAATATATTTATATATATATGTATATAATTTATTATTAGCAATATATGTTCCTACCTATATACTATTAGATATAGCTAATATATGAAGATAAAAATATTTAGGAACCATGTACTATTAGAAAATTCAAACACGTAAATAAAGTATCTAATAAAAATATTATACAAGACCGAAATAAAAACTAGCTACCGATGATCCTCCGTGCCAGAGAAGGCGAGTCCTCGGGCTGCGTAAGAAGAACCAGAGTCCCGCGACGCCGCGGCAAAGACGAGCCCCGCGGGAGGCTAACTGCTCCCCGATATCACCAAGAGTATCCATCACCGAAGCCCGAAATCGATGCCGGGTCGCCATGAACATTCAAAAAACCGGTTCTCGGCGAGTAAGCATACCGCCCCGAAATGTAGTCATGGAGGCTCATCTCCTCGGCCGGAATTCACCCATGCCGCTCTGCCATCGACTTCGGGCGAAGTGGTCATATCTGTCCTTAACTCGCCCAAGGTACGCCTCATCGATACCGGGCGAAAGTGTACATGTCTCTCGCATCACCGCTCACCGCACGTAGGGCCTCTATGGGTTGGGTGATCTTACCATGGCGGCCTCTCATCAAAGTATGGGCGGTGAGAGGATCCTACGCTTAGCGTGTTCGGCCGCCCTAGGTGCCGTGGGTTCCCAAGGGTCTTGTATGTATTTCTTAAACACCAAAGATATTCTCATATTGTGGTATAGGGAGTAGTGGGGTGCGCATAAAAAATCCGATTAATCATGACTTGGCGCATTAGAACGGCAAGGGGCGGCGTAATTTAAGAGTGGCATGTGTGATAATATCAAAAAGAAAGGTAACGATGCGGTTACCCTTTCGCCTCCTGGAGGATCCAAAGAAGGTGGAGGAAGGTCTTGTTGATGTCGGAAGGCTTCGAGGTGCCAATGACGCTCGCCCCAAACCATTGAAGTTATCAAGCTAGTCTGGTTTCGTCCGCGACCGAAGCCGATACGCCGATTTTCCGTCGATGTTGTACTCTCCTCGATAAGCGCGGTCGGTGCATTAGGTCGTAAGTCCGTGGGTACACGGACTGCTCACCGAAGTCGTCCGCGGGTCGCACCGCTGGAATGCCCGCGGATCCCTGAGAGCAACACCGTGTGACTTCGCGGTCGCGACACCCTCGACGGTGATCCAAAAATGGTCGCCATTAAAGCTTCCATTGTCGTAGAGAATTTCATCACCAAATCCTTAGAATAAAGCCTCCATTGGCATATAACAAACTCTCCCATCCTCTAGAGTGAATTTCGTGATCAAAGAATGGAGCAAACATCCCGCTTTCAAACAAATTTCCAAAAATTTTTTCCACACAAATCATTCGCTTCCAGCCATTGCCGATCTAAGAGGGAGGATGGCTATGGATTATTGATGAGGGGAGAATTGGGATGATCCGACGGAAGGAAATTTTGATCGAAGTTCGGTGGTCTCGCTAGACCCGGTTTTAGTAGTGGGGCCTATCTCGGTAGACCGATGTAGAGGGGCAAGATCCGGTTTTTAGGGAGACGAATCGAATAGTGACGCTGCGTTATCGGGTTGGTTGGTTTAAATGGGCCGAGAAATCGATATTTGGGTTGGGCCAAAAATTTTCGAAGCCCAAATCAAGCCTAAAGCCCGATTTAAACCTAAAAATCTAAATGCGCATCTATGACTCGTTTGTCTCAATCGACGAATGAGATATCGAAATGATCGGGCACGAAAAATTCTATCCAATTGTATGAGTCATTCTTGAAAGTCACATTTTTTTTTTTTTTAGAAAGGAAAGTGTAAGGGTTTTATTTACATACAAGGGAGATATACGTGGAAAAACACCGAATGTCCAGGGGAGTTAGCATCTTAAATCATAGACAACTCATCATGTCGGCCTCGAGCTAACCCAATCCAGCCGATCGGTGGGCTCACCTCTATGTATTATGGGCTTAGGGCAGGACGGTACCATCCTAGACCGCGGCGCTTACTGCCTAATAAAATTGCCCTTTTACATACCGGCTATCCTCAAACCGCCCCAAGTGACTCAAAGTAACCAATTCTAGGGGTTGGTCCGGTGGAATCCATTGCCCGCTTATGTTCCAAGTATGCAACATCTGAGGTTTGATTACCTAATCCCTTTGTGCAAAACTTAATGCAAAGGGAAGAGGTAACAAAATAAACATATTTACAAGGCGAAGTCTTTTAACGCCGATCCTCAAGACGAATCGAAGTCTTTTAACGCCGATTCTCAAGACAAATCGAAGTCTTTTATTGTCGATTCTCAAGATCTAATCCCATCCCCGGAGAAACGGCGCTGGGCTTACGAAGATTATCCCGCTGCAGTTGGTGTTAGACAAAAGTATACCTTAAACCGCTAGTATCGATAGGAAGTCGAGCCTAGATGTATGGTGTTTGGCAATGCATACACCAGCCCATCCTTCGCCGCAAGACGCCGCTTACGAAAGCAAAAGAACTACACGCACCATTCCCTATTCGTGATGAGTGAGACTTACACCAAAATGATTAGTCAAGTTCGCGAGGTAGAGAGTAGAAAAGGGAAGAAAAGGAAGGAGGTGAAATTTTAGGTACCCATCGCTTAATCGAAAAGCACGCTTTGCTCGTGGTTGCGTATCACATTTATAATTCGCTCAGAAAAGAGTTTTCGCGGACTAAGGTTCCGCTTTGCAACCAACACACTTCAAAGAACTTTGGAGATCATAAGATAGAAGATGGCCCGGTTACCAAAATGGCGCACTTCTATAGAACAAGATTGAGTACGCCAAACTTAAAACATCTAGTCGGATACCGGGTTCTCAAGAAGAGTCCGTCTCAACATCCGTGAGCTAATTCGCGGTAATGTTTTAGGCGCTGTCCATTGACTTGAAATTCACCGTTATCTTTTGATTAAGCAAAGAGATTGCCCCATAATGTTTCACAAACCGACACAAATGAAAGGACCGCACCATCGTGGTTTTCAATTTACCGTGAAAGATGTGTAACTGGAGTTCTACAAGAAAAACTTTTGGCCAATATTGAAATCCTTACGCGAAAATGTGCTTGTCGCGGCACTCTTTCATATTTAGCTTTGTAGGATTTCGGTGAGATCATAAGCATCACCCCAATCTCCTCAAGCTCATTTAATTGCAGTTTTCGCCTTCACCGCCGATGATATTGTAATCGAGGCTTTTGATGGCCCAAAAGGCACGATGCTCAAGTTCTAACCGCAGATGATAAGGTTTTCCAAAAACAATGCGGTAAGGAGACATCCCTATAGGTGTCTTAAATGTCGCTCGGTATGCCCACAAGGCATCCGATAAGTCGGGAGAGACCAAATTTCTTTGACGGGTTGACAGCTTTCCCGCAATAGACTTTATCTCTCGTTGGAGACTTCCACTTTGGCCACTGCTTGTGGGTGGTATGGAGTAGCAACCTTGTGAGTAACTCCATATTTCTTCATTAAAACCCAAAAATTTTGTTACAAAATGTGTACCCCCATCGCTCATCGATGATAGCTTTGGGAACACCAAAACGAAACGAGAAAATGTTTTTCTTTACAAATCTCACGCAGCCTTATGGTCATTCGAAATGATTATGCGAAAGTGCCTCAATCCATTTGGACACATAGTCTACAAATGACTAAAAATGTATAGAAAACCTTGAGAAATAGGGAAGGGTCCCATAAAATCAATGCCCCAAACATCAAAAAAAAATTCCATAATCAAGATAGGACTTAGGGGCATCATATTTCGCTTGGTAATTCACCTAGGTGTTGACAAACGAATGCAAGCTTTACGAATGTTCGTGTGCATCGCGAAAAAGGGGTAGCCAGTAAAACCACATTGTAACACCTTTGGCCGCAGTTTTTCCACCTCAAATGACCTCCGCAAGATTGTTCATGGCAAAGGATAATACGCCGGTGTGTTCCCACCGAATGCAAATGGACGAATGAGTTGGTCGGAACAATACTTAAAGAGGTAGGGTTCATCCCAGAAATAATATTTTACAAAGGATAAGAACTTTTATGATCGACGCGACCAAAAGGAGGGACTTCTCAAGAATTAGGTAGTTAACGATATCCGCTGTATCATGGAGATGAAAAATAGAGTACAAGTATTCGCCCTGGGAAGGAATCACCGATAGCTTCGTAATCACTATCGATGTCACCAACCAGCCTTTGATAAATGGTCGGCTACTTACATTTTCGGTTCCTTTCTTTGTCTTTGATTTCCGTGGTGAATTTTGTAAGAGAAGGATCCAAATGAACAATCGCTGTTTTAATCCCTTTTCGCTGAAAGTAAGTACCGAATCAAGGCATGGTCAAGATATACTATGGCCGATGTTCCAACTAGGTAGGGCTAAACTTATCCAAAGCATAGACAACCAGCTAGAACTCTTTTCTCGGCCGTGGTATAATTACGCTGAGCCGCCGTTAAGAAGTTTTACTAGCGTAATAAATGACAACGGGTTTGTCGTCACGCCGCTGGCCTAGCACGCACCAATAGCAAAAGTCGCTTAGGCCACACATCAATTCAATGGTTGAGACCAATCGTGGGGTGAATAATAGGAGCGTAGTCGAGCGTTTTTAGTGTATCAAAAGCTTGTTTGCAAATTGAAATTGAAATCAATACTGCATCCTTAAGGTGAGATTGGTTGGCGGTCGAGCAACTTTAGAGAAATCCCCAATGAATCTCCTCAGAAACCCAAATAAGGGCCTAAAAGGCACGGATATCCCGAATCGCGGCGTGGAAGGGTAGCCAAGAAATTTTAACAATTTTAGCTTTATCAACCTCTATCCCGCCTTTTTGAAACAATACGACCTAGAACAAGTCCTTTCGTAACCATGAAATGACACTTCTCCCAATTGAAAATACCAGATTTTTCTCTTCGCAACGCTGCCAATACTTTAGAAAGGTTGATAAACAAATGCCAAAGGAATTTCCTCAGAATGGAAAAGTCGCCCATGAAGACTTCCATATAACGCTCCACCATATCACTAAAAAATGTGAAGCATGCAAATACGAAAGTGCCCGGGCATTACAAAGACCAAAAGGCATTCGCCCTCAGAAGCAAAGGTTCCAAAGGGACACGGAAAGTTGTCTTTTCTTGATCGTATGGATCGATGACAATTTGGAAGTATCCGAATAGCCATCAAGAAAATAGTAGTAAGCATGACCGCTAAACGCTCTAGCATCCGGTCAATGAATGGGAGAGGAAAAAATGATCTTTACGGTTCTCGCATTAAGTTTCATGATAGTCAATGCAAATTCTCCATTTCAAAGGAATGCGAAAGTGGAGATGCACTCACCATTTCATTTTGCACAACTTGAATGCCGGACTTTTTGGGAACAACGCGGACAGACTAACCTACCACTATCCGAGATAGTATATGATACCCGCATCAAGTAAACGTGAACTTCCTCTCTCACTACTTCCTTCATAGCGGATTAAGGCGCGCTTTGTGGTTCTCGTGATGTCTTTGTGCCATCCATCAAGATGTATACGATGCCAAGCATATGCTAGGGTCTATTCCCTTGATATCATCTAAGGACCATCCGATAATGGAGCCGTGTTCACGAATGACATGAATCAAACGTTCTTCTTCGCCAGAGTCAAGGGAGCGTAAATTATTATGGGTGACTACCATCGGATCGAGATGTACGATTTCAAATCAGGGGTAGAGGTTTTAAACCGAGTTGAGGATCGGGGATCAAGGATTCGTGAGGATCATCTCTTCAATGGAAAAGAGCTTAATCCGGTCCTTTCCAATTAGTTTGCACCGAAGATTAGTGGTCAAATAGTGGTAATCGACTTCTAATAATGCATGGACATCCCTTTATGTAATGAAGCCATCGCCAAACTCCGGATTATCAAAAGAAAGAAATTGGTGTATCTCTGCCCTGGGAAAAGAGTTTATGAAATAATCATGTTCCGCATCATCAACCAAGCTAATCTCGCCTCCATTATGATCGAAACTGCTTTCATTAATTTGAACACGCTTGAGTTCGGATTGAAGGTTCCCGAAAAGATAATGTCATTGAACCGCCCCGACAATTTATGAGAGCGCTTGGCGCTGCAAGGAAAGGACGCCCCAAGATGATGGGATGGAGTCACAAGCTATTTCAAAGATCTTTAGAATGACAAAATCAACCGATAGTAAAAATCTTGACCTTTACTATAACGCTCTCTACTATGCCTTTTGGTATTTAATGG
This sequence comes from Coptis chinensis, assembly GCF_015680905.1. Lineage (NCBI taxonomy): Eukaryota > Viridiplantae > Streptophyta > Magnoliopsida > Ranunculales > Ranunculaceae > Coptis > Coptis chinensis. The sequence goes on along the minus strand of NC_141456.1, from coordinate 39,307,173 downwards.
AGTCGATCCGCCGAAAGCAGAGTCATATTGGTAGGTTTCAATTCATGAAGACCTAACCGCTTAAATAAGTAGTAGGAAGTAGGTTAACACCGCACCTAGGTCTAAAAGCGCAGTAGTTGAGATTTGTCGCCCAACGCATATGGTACAAATGGCCTAATTCGGTCCTTAGACTTTTACCACACCATCGGTAGTGGTAATCGAAAGGAAATCCGCCGAGGAACGCTTTTGAGGGACATTCAGACGCCGTTTGCGGTACACATGTCCTTCAAAAACTTGGCATGCTTCGGGCAAATGCTTTAGCATCTAGAAAGTAAGTTTATGGTCAAATTTTTTTTGGTTTTCACCGATCTCATCAAAAATGTTCGGCCGTGTTTGTTCTTACCAAACGGGCAGGAAATCCGAGCTTTGGAACGAAATCGCTGATGTAGGATCGCCGCTTTTCCCTGGATCGAGGGTGTAGATTTCCGAAGGTACAACTTCGTCCCGCATAGTCAAGCAGGTAGGAGTTGGAAGGATGTCATCGTGATTTCCGCCGATTCCTCGCCTGGCATAATGATATTATTGTCGCATGGCGTCTCGCCTTAACGGCGGTAATGGCATTTAATTTCACCCCCGGCTTTGATCACTAGGTCCCGTGCATTGTCGAAGTTCAAAGCGCGTTTGTAAGTTTAGGTTTGGAACCGCCGGCCAGGAACACGCCTTTTTGACTTTTATCCCCGAAGCCAATGCCAAGAGATCGCTGGATGAAGCTTTGGATTTGATTCCGCTTGATTCATGTATGTCGTGAGATTTCACCGCTTTATCGGGCCGTGGATTGTACCAAAGGAGAAAGCAGGAACTAGTTCACGTTATTATTTAATGTTGATTTTGGCAGCCATATCCTTGGTTAGCGGAACAAGGTCATGGGTTTGTTTTGGTATCCCACATTTGCTTATCGGGAAAATTATTTTTCCCTTTGCTGAAATTGTGAGGATTTCCCTTTGACGACAGGAATCAGAGTTCAAGCAAGGTCGACAGAACGCTGGTTGCCAAATGAAGGAGCTTTGTTTGACAAAAAAAAGCCCCGCCAAATTCGATGTTGTCGCCAAGGTGCATTAGGGATGTTGAAAAGCATAAACCTCTTCAGCAGGTTGGGGAGGACACTCGTATACCAAAGGACACAAGAATCGGGCGCAATTGACTTCTACAAAAGAAAGTAATAAAGGGGAAGCGCTACGCCATGACCTGTTTGGTTTTGTTCATTTACTTGTAATCAAAAGAGCATCAACCTTTTTGTTTACAAGGGATTCGATTAGAGTTTTAATTCCGATCGGTTTTGACCGTTCGATCATAGACGAAATCCCTTGTAGGAGGGTCTTTAGAAGATTTAGGGAAGAATCGTTGTTTCCCTAATGGGTGCTTCGTGGAGGCCTGCTTTCAAGAAAAGTGTATGCTCAAAGAAATTTTGTCCATGAAAACAACCGCCGCTCATGATGTCTAATGTTTTGATGGTCGCAGAGACCATTAAAAAATTAAACGACTAATACAGCGGTAAGTCGAAGTCGATGATGGGGACATTCAAAAGTATATCAAGAATATCTTTGGCAATTTTCCTTAAAGGATTCCCCAAAAGTGCCTTGACGAAAAGAATTGAATCTTTAAAGATTTCCTACTTTTTGAGTATAGAACTTTATCATGAAATGCTTGAACTAGTTCGGGCTCCATGTGTCAACGGATCATGGGCGCTTTGTCCGCGGAGCCAAACCGGGGCTTGTCGGCCTAAGGTGGCGGAAACAACCTGGGCAAGACTTGTTCGTTATAACGCCGGATGCAGTTTGAAGCGTGACTACTTGTTGCATCCGACCTAAGATGATTTGGTAACGGCTTTTTCATGGCTCAAACCATGGTAAAATGTAAACAAAACCGAAAAATGCTTCTGGAAGAATACCAAAATCACCTTACAATCGATACCTGTTTTTAACGGCAGGAAGCAGGTCCTTCCCCAGAAGGGCAAGATAGAAAACCGGAAAAGGGGTTTCGAATCGTGAGGTTTCTTCACCACAATTAAAGGAGATAATGGAAACGAGATGTTTGACGCAGGTTGATTTACAGAGGAGGAACTATGCCTAGGAGATAACATAAAACAGTTGTTTCTGTATTTTCATCTACGATATAAGTTCCAATTCTATGTTTACTGCAATCGTAGTCTCATACAAAATATGAATTTTAATTTAGTGCTATAAGAACTTAATAAATGAGCGGAAGTTTTAGAATGGAGGGAAACATCAATATCTTCGAAGCTGTTAGCACCTTAAGCAAGGGAAGCCAGGATATCGTAGGAATATTCCAGCAGCCGTGTCCCCCGAGAATTGAAAGGAGGTTGTTCGTATGAAGACGCTCCTTACTTAAGTAACCTAATTTTTTCAAGTTTCCTAGGCACCGTCCATGAATAGGATGATTTATGATGGTGTATTATGTGGTGTTATTAAGATGATTTAGATGAAAATTTTTAATTACTATGATTTTTTTAATTTTTAATTTTTAATAATTTTTAATTTTTAATCTCTTCTTTGATACTATCTTCATATTGTGGGCCCACACTTCGTGGCCTCTGTTTCACTGGCCTTGCATCTTCATTCATGTTCAACCAATGACATGCAATCTCTGGGTCTATTCCGGATATCTCCTCCACAGACCAAGCAAACACATCTTTGTTCCTGCTCAAAAATTCTATTAACTCTTTTTTCCATGCCTCTGGTAACAACGATCCTACACCCGTAAGTTTCTCCTCCTCCGTTTCTCCCAAGTTAACCATTTCTACCTCTTCCATTGTCTTGGACTCTATCCGCGGTATAGGTGTGTCCGCGGACAGACCTATCTGTAATTGCTATGCTTTCCTTGGGTGTTTCGGACCTTCCGATCGTGCACTTCCTTTCAACATATCTTTTACTGTGGCAAAATGACTTGACTATGTTGCAAACTGATCTCCCCTGATCTCATACTTCCTATTTGACGAAGGAAACCTTACGACCTGATAATAAGTGGATGGGACGTCTTTCATCACATGAATCCATTTGCGTCCCAAAATCATATTATACTGGGACGCGGAGTCCACTACCATGAATATGGTCATGACTGTGACTGGGCCTGCAGATACAAACAATTCTATTTCTCCTATGGGTTTAGTCATACTCCCATTAAAACCAAAACAAATTATTTCTAGCTGGTTTCAAGGCTGATGTCTCTATATGCATTTCGTCTAGGGCATAACAAAATAATATATCTACTGAACTACCACAATCAATTAAAATTCTTTTAGTAAGATAGTTACCTACTACCAGAGTTACCACCAATGCATCATCATGAGGAAGGTTGACGCTCTCCTTATCCTCCCTCTGTGAACGCTATGTTGTTGTAGCCAGTCGGACTCTACGGTATAGCTCTTGGCATCAAGTTCACCTTGTACACCTGCTGTAACTGAACTGTCCGCCTTACTTTGTCTCTTTGACCGTTCCGAGTCGGCACTTCACCGCTATAAATGACATTGATAGTTCCCATAATTCTGCAATCTTCAGGTATCCTACCTTCTTCTCTGTTGTCCGCGACAAACTCCCTCAAGTGACTTTCATCAATCATCTTCTGCACCAACCACCTCAAAGCATAACATTCGTTGGTGTTGTGGTTTCGTAACTGATGATGCTGGCAATAAGGCTTGTCCGCCCTCTCCTCTGGGAAATTCCGCGGTGGTATGTAATCCTGTCGATCTCTTATCACCCTAAAGATTTCCTCCAAAGGCTTGTTCAACCGTGTATATACTTTTTCTTGATATGGCTTTCTGACCCTTTCTTCCCTCCGTTCTCTTTTCCTAAGTCGATCCGCCTTGTACCCCTTTCCCTTGTAGTCCACTTTGCCTCTCCTTTCATCATCTTTCTCCACTGTACTGACCCCTTTTCCCCCCTTTTTTAGTAGACCGCGATATATAATCCTCACACCTTATATACTTCTCCAATCTAGGATACAGTTCCACCAAGCTAGATATCACCTCTTCATTTTTTACCATGGACATGTGTACTTTACTTCCTTGGCGAACTCCATTCCTAAAAGCTATCACTGCAGTCTTCTCATATAAATTCTCCACTTTCATGGCCTCCGCGTTGAACCTGGACACAAATTTCCTTTACGATTCTCCGTCTTCTTGTTTCACATAAAACAGTGCGGACACGTCCACCGCTCTTTTCATTTGATGAATGTAATGAGTGACGAATGCCTTTTCTAGTTCACTAAACTTCTCTATACTTCCAGCTGGCAACCGATAAAACCAATCGGAAGCTCCCTCTTTCAAACTTGCCGGAAAAAGCATACACCATAAACCATTAAACTTATCCTCTTGCCATAAAGCTAACTGTTGGCGAAAATGTTGTATGTGATGCACCGGGTCTCCCTTTCCATCAAATCTATCAAATCTGGGTTGTGTGAACCACCTTGGTACCTTTGTTGACCTCACCACCGCCGCCAACGGGTTGTGACTGAGTGCCGCTATTACTTGGTTTGCCGTTCCTCTGCTCTCCTGCTGCACTAGTCGGATGGCTTCCTTTTCCTTTTCAAACATGTGTTGAACTTGCTGTAATGTGACTCCATCTGCTATTCCACCGCCTTCCATTTGTGGATCTAGCTCTACTCCCTTCCCTATTCCATCTAACGGCTGCACAGGTTCCCCATATGAGCTTTCTTCATCAGATTTATCTTCTATGATATTTTCCTCTCTTCTTGTTTCTTCCGCTTCCCTCTCTTTTCTAAACCTTCCATTCTCTTCCCTCAGCCTACCCATCTCTACCTCCATCTCTCTCATTCTCTCCACCGCCATCAGATCTGTTTCTCCTCCTACCTCCTATACTTGATTGACAACTCCTATACCATTTGCTTCCCTGACCTCCGTTTTTGTCTCCGCTCTTGCTTTTCTTTTCGATGGTGCCATCTCTTCTCCTAGAACCGTGGTTTTTAACTGGTGTGGTCGTCAGTTCAGTCCCCTCGGATGGCGCCAATTGTTGTGACCTAATTCTTTTTCTTAGACTTCCTATTTTTCCTCCCTCTCTTTAGGTCCCCCTTGGCTCATCCCCTCATCCCCTAGTCTGCGCTCTACCCTTCATCTTTTTTCCATCCCTCGGTTATGATAAACCCACGTGTCTTCTCTGACTTCGCACACCTGTCTCTCACCTTTTGCGCTATCCTATCTATTTCTGCCCTAGGCTTGCTGCCTACCCCAGTCCGCGATGACCCATCAGCCCATAGACTTTTCCGAACCTTTGGGTCCAATCATCCCGAATCGGTCCGTAACAACTCACACGATAAAAAAAAAAAATATTAGAGAGACAATTGAACTGCTCAAACTTTTGTTGAATTAAGAATGGATCAATATTTTCGATCTCCAAATCGCCAATCATCATTGTTGCGAAATGCTTTAATAGATGTCACTTTTCTTTATTTCGATGGCATCTTTACTATCAAAGTCATAGATGTATAGAACCCCTTAGTTTAATGTACAAATTTTGTAATCACATTGTAATCAGGCCCCTCAACTAGTAATCACAAAAAAACATAAAAGGTAAAATTGATTAAAAAACAGAACAGAGGGAGCAAATAAATAAATGTTAACTGGTTATGTTGAGATTAGTATGATCGTATCACAATCTCAACTAGTTAAAGAGTTTGTTTACTCGACTTCTTAAGAGTTAAGATGATATTTGGGGAATTGAGTGACCAAAATAACACAGAAGAGTACTTCCAAGATCCCGGTACTTGGATATGGATTAAGATACTATTTGAGCGGTACAAATATCCAAATTCCTAACAACGTGGAGCATTGCCCAAAGTAAAATTTTGATTTAAAAAATAACTTGGTCAGCGTTGGATGTGCCAAACACAAAGTTTTGGACAGCTGAAGCACATCTGGATTGATGTTCTCAATGGTGATGCATCATAGAATTACTATTTTTATGTATTATATAAGGTATCCCATAATATAATTGTCAATTATACAATGAAAATCAAAGAGTGGGGGTAAAGTTTGATACTTTTGTCTGCCAACCCTCCAAATATGCTATGGCTCCTTCTGGCGTGGTTTTCTGAGTGTGATAGTTGAAGTGGTTTGGGTTAGATGAGAGATATGTGTGGGTCAGGTTCCACGTACAGGTAGGTAAGATAGATGATCATAGAACATGAAACTGGGCCAAAAACTTATCAGAACAAATATTTGTGGACCACTAATCGTAAAGGCTAACAATGCTTCAGGCTAACTTTGGTTCCAAGTTACACTTGAATCACACGACAGGCCATGGCGAGATTGGGAGAAGTGAGAACATGATTCCATTTGGGGATGAGGTTTAGTGCTTAGTGTCAACTTTTGAAAAGAAGGCCAGCAATCTTGAAAATGAACTTTCAAAAATTTAGAAATTATAAACGAAGACCAGCAATCTTAAAAATAAAAAATTCCAAAAATAAAGTTTCCAATCGACTTATGTCCTGTGCAGTTTAAGCGCTAATTGGAAGTAAGTCACTCCAAGAGCTTATAGCGATTAATCGCCTTAGTTAACCTATAATATATATATCACATATAAGTGATATAACAACCTAAAACAAAATAAAGTAAAATAATTACAAACAGTGTTAGCTGGTCTAAGAGTTTTTTTGGTGGTTTTTCAATTTTTACAGTTTTGATTATTTTTTTTTGGTAAAGCGAAATGTTTTTAATATATAGATTTGTGGGGTTTTTTTTTTGGGCTTTTTTAAGACTTAAATTGAAAAAAAACAAACAAACAAAAGCTGGAAACTTATTATTAAGGGGCTTTTTTAATTTCATTAGTGGAAAAAACTTCATTTTGGCCACACCACATAAATGAATTTGTGTCTCGCACCACTGTCTATCAAAATTCCAGCCATCCCACAGCTTTTTAGATGATGCATTTTTCACTTTGAGAAATTATAATGAGCACACTTGACATGAAATGGACCCATGTAGCCCACTGAAAGATATAAGGTTTGACTAATTGGATTCTCGAATTCTTTCTTTTGAAAAGAACATGACCAGGTCTTCGTGTAAAAGTGCATCCTTTAGCAAAAGATTTATAATGGAACAACGTACATCTCCGGCCTTTTCTTCTTTTTATGATTCGTTTATTAGTTGGTACTTGGTACTTTGGTAGTGAAAAATGTTGTGGAGCCTTTTTGTTGCTGGACCCTCTGACTTGGGCCTGGCCCATAAAAGTCCGTGGGCTTTCTGTGCGATAGATCACCTGAAATGAAAGACAAGAAAGAAAGAGAAGGTGATTTGAGGTGAAGGAAAAAAAGGGTTGGGGGAGATGACGGAAGCAATGATAAGGAACAAACCGGGAATGGCAAGTGTGAAGGATATGCCGGTACTACAAGACGGACCGCCACCTGGAGGTTTTCCACCGGTACGATACGCACGGAGAATCCCAACAAAGGGCCCCAGTGCCATCGCTATATTTCTGACTGCTTTTGGTGCTTTCTCTTGGGGGATGTGGCAAGTTGGCAAGGGTAATAAGATCCGCAGGTAAGTTCACCCCCATCATTATTCAATATTTAATTGAATTTTATTTTTTCTTTAATTATATGCTCCTAGTAATAATCTCATTACTGGAAAAAAAAACTAAAAGTGCATTCTTTCTGTGGTGTGGCCGAGGGCGTAATTTTAATTTAGAGATGGAATATTGGCAGTTTGGACAACTTAGCGGGATTTTTCAAATATCGGGGGATTACTGTAGGTGCTAAGTACATGCATTACTAAGTGTGGGAGAAAGTTAGTGAGCCATTTTACTCAATGCTAAGTGGATGGAAGGGAACTAGGTTCATTCTTATCAAGAGCACTCTTGCAAGCTTACCCGTTTATTACATTTGTCTACTCACCATTACAGAAAGTGTAGCTAAGAGAATAGACTTTGGGGATCTCAAGAAGGTAACAAAAAGATGCATCTTCCCGATATATATCGGATATATCGGATATTTCGGATATATCCATTTTTTTGGTAACCAGTCCAAAGGTGTGCAATCCGATATACATGAACATAGGGGATTGGGTATTTTGGTCCCAAGAAGGTAACAAAAGCACAAGTAATGAATCAAGCACTCCTTGGAAAATGGATTTGGAGATATGGATCCGAGCATGACGCATTGTGGAGAAAAGTGGTGGACGCCAAGTATGGAGGTTGTGAGAATAGCGGAAAGCCGAGGAGATTTAATTAATTTTATGGTGTAGTCTTTGGAGAGGCATCCTAGCTTCTCAAGACAAGTTCTTTAAAAACATAGCACACAAGGTTTGTAAAGGAACCAAGACTTGTTTTTGGCGTGATTTATGGTGTGATGACATACCGTTTGTTAGGAGATTTCAAAGACTCTACAACTATGCTTCTTTGAAAGGAGGAATCGTAAAAGCCATTTAGACATGGTCTGTTTGTGGAACCTAAAACCTCGGTGAAGGAATTTCAGAGACAGTGGAGCTCAACAATTGAACTGCCTCAATCATTTACTGTCTAACATAACATTTGAAGATTGTGATGATAGTTGGGAATGGATTATCACAGCAAACAAGCACTTTTTGGTTAAGTCGTTTTACACAATTCTACTGGCGTTTGGTGCTTTTGCGTGGGAAGCCAACATTTCTATGAATGTTAAGTTATTTATACGGAGCTTCTTTTGGGAAAGAATACTTACAAAAGACAACCTCATTGAAAGAGGTCTAACACTCAAAATCCAAGGAATGGATGAATCTTTTTTTTTTTTTTTTTTTCTCTTGCCCAATCTCTATCAAGATTTGGAAATCTCTTTTGGAAGATTATATGGAAAAGGCAAACTTGGTTCTTACATTCCCGTGTGTGTGTGAGAGAGAGAGAGAGAACCTTCCCTACAGGATTTGTTGGGCACTATGTATTACAAGAAATTAAATTATATTAAGGTAAGGAACAAATCGTCAGTCAAGTGGTTGCTGGAAATAAAAGGGACAATTTCGGTTGGTTATGTTTGAACATGACAAGTTATGAACCTAGAAATGAGTACAACTTCAAAGATCTGTTTTGCTGGTGGGAAGAGTTGCTTAAAGCCCAGTGAACTGTGGTGGAATGATACTGAAATTGGTGTTTAGAATGGGCATGGTTGATCGATGCTGAAATTAGAGGTGTGTTTATTCGCTTGCCAACAATGTAGAACTAGATCGGTCCATTTGATGGTCTTAGTTGGGCTGGCTTGGTTTTGGTTTTGTTTTATCATAGATGTTGGCTCTAGTTGAGGGTGTCCCTCACTGTGCTTAGACTTCCACCCAAGCCATAAAAAGGTTGTGCTGACCCAGATGATGGTGCGACCGATAATGGGATGATGGGGATTGCATGGCCTAGGGGTGTGGTTAGTCTATTCACTTGTAGAGTTGTAGTCCATCTATTATGTAGTATGTATATGTATGATCTTGAGCAGATATCTATAGAGTATTTTTACTTTCATCAAAAAATAAAAGTAAAAGTAAAAATAAAAATAAAAATAAAAATAATTAGATCAGAGGATCAGAACCAACAAACAAAAATGTATTTAGAGAACAGTTCAAAAAAGTTGATCTAAAACCCTTAGAACCCAAGCTAATATCCTCCCTTTATCAAATAATGGGGGTTTACAGGAGATCCCAGAGGCTCGTTCAGAAAGACTCACTAGAGTAGTCCGTCCGGCGGCTCTTACTGAAATCATTACTCTTAACTCTCCCGGGCTCTAGCTATTGCGCTCCCTAGACCACTACCATGCAGTTAGGTAGGGACAATCAATCCATAGTGACGGGAATCCAGGAATGAATGGGGATCCCTATCAATGTACAAATATGCTAATAGGTCTTTCATTGACCTGGAAGCTACTGGAAACACCTCCCAAGAAAAGCTTTGTTGATTTGTTCTATGTTTGTAACTTTGCTTTTTTATTTGAGCGGTAAAAAGTATTCATATATTCCAAATCATAAACAAAGTTACAAAAGGTTAATCCCCATTTAACAAGATGCTAAGTTACAAGATTACCCACACCCTAAACATAAGATACTCTTCAAGTACAAAATACAATGTTATCCCAATCACACACAAAGTCTTGAAATCCTTTGCTTAGTGGTTACTGGTTCGAATCCTTTGATCTTAATTTTGTTTCTTATCTCTTCTCTTTTTCTTTGTTATTTTACCGCCCTTTGGAAGCTCTTCCTCATATCACAACATCAATGTGCCATATTTGTGGATGCATTTGGTATTACCTATTGTTTGGTTGGTTTCTTAGGGTTGGAACATCCAACTCAAAATCGATTGCAGTGCAGTGTCCCACGGATCTTTAGATTATTATGCAATACTCTAAATTCCTGAGGTGGGAGTATATGTAAGCATGCTCCTTCACTTGTGCATAGCTCGAGTAAAACACGTGTATTAATTTTATTGGGTCGCCGAGTGTGTGGCCAATACACCCTAGCCTGCTCATACCATATTAAGATTGGAGCATCCAACTGAAAACCAACGGGCAATGAATGGAGTGCTTTTATGTACCCGATATGGGACTATACTCAACAGTGTTCAAGGTGTTATCCTATTGGTGAGACTATTATTGGTACTGTTTTGAGAGTTTTAAGGACGAATTTGTTTTCAAATTGAGATTTGGCCTGGAGCGTGTTTTTAGAGTTCTTTTGGCTGATATTATATTTCTGCATCTCGTTATCAGATTGAAGTTATCGTAATTGGGAATATGTTGATGCTCATGCTCTACAAGGAGTTTATTTTTATTATTACTATTATTCTTAATCTTCTTTGTATGTTTCTTTTGATCTTTGGTGGCTTTTTGCGTTATAAGGACTTATCAAAAATCGATCAAGGGTTTAAACTCAATATCCCACAACTGAGGATGCTTTATCTGTTATTTTTTTTTGGATCACTAAAGATAATATATTGGTATAATTAGCAAAATTACGTCAACGCCTAGAAAATTAGCCGAAGGATTATCTTCTAAGACCATTAGGCCAATCTCAGTACATCAGTACTCTGTACGCCCAATACATGGGGACACCTACTAGACACCCTAGTGAAATACTAAGAAAGCCATGACAATCACCATGGCCAACAACCGACCACCTCTCCTTCCACCCATCAGAACGATACTTTGTCAAGACCACGGCTTGTCCTGAGAATAGTCAAGCTCCAGTTTGGCTCCATCGTCATCGTCATCGTCTTTGCTATCATCTGTCCATGCACCACTGAAAATAACGACCGAAGACAGAAAACTTAAGTACAATGCCATGAATATCCAATACTTTGGAGCAATTTGGATACTTAAATTTTTTATGGATACTTTAGAATTTTTATTTTCTAAAAAATGGAATTAATAAAAGAGAACACGTTTCTGCATGAAGCAACAAAATGATTAAACGTCAGAATTTGGCTTATAAATTGTAATGTGTTTCAAAGGTATTCTTATTTAAAACCTATAGAATGTAAGATCAAGATGTTTTAAGGTCTAGATTAGCTGAAACTGTCTGGATTCTGCGGTCTTTGCTTCAAGGTGCCTCATTGAGGCTATGAGGCTCAATTAGGTGTTGAGGGATACGTTTTAGTCGAGCAGCTAGTTTTGTTACAGTTGAGAGAGCTGCATTATCTTAGTAGTCAGAGCTTTTTGTTGATCAATCTCTAAAGACTTTTTCTTTCTTTCCCATACATGTAGGGCAATAAAAGAAGAAAAATATGCTGCTCGCAGAGCGATTCTTCCAATGCTTCAAGCTGAAGAGGATGAAAGGTAAAATATTTCTCTTGTTTCATCTGTTTTATAATTTGAACAAATGTTAATATCTGTCTGCCTTCTATAGGTTCGTAAAAGAATGGAAGAAATATCTAGAGGAAGAGGCCAGAATTATGAAGGATGTTCCTGGTTGGAAAGTTGGGGAAAGTGTTTACCATTCTGGAAAATGGATGCCCCCAGCAACTGGTGAGCTCCGACCTGATGTCTGGTGAGGAACTAAGGTTTGGTTATGATGTATGGTTTATTAGTCTGAACCATCTGTCCGCAAGGTTCTTACATGTTGTTAGCCTTTTGTCCTTCTATGGTACAAAATTATTTTCTTTCAGTATTTGTGATTCTCGTCAGAATCTGTTCTTTTGTTGCTTGTATTCTAAATGTCTAGACTACCAAATAAAGGTATGAAACACAAAATTTCCAGAATAAGTACATGAATTTTCAAAGTCTGATTTTGCAGAATATTGTTAAAGGTAAAGACACCCAAGTTACAAAAAAGTTTTGTTTGATACCATTCGCTGTCTATAGCGAACAGGACTTGTGAATCCTTAAAGGCACTGAGCCACCTTGTTGGATAGACTTCAGTCATTAACACGATTGATTTAGTCGTGCAGTAGACTGTTAAGTTTGGAAATGTGCTCCACCAAGTTATTCTGTTTAGTGCAACATTCATGTACAAATATCTATGGGTCCTGTATTGGGCACTCATCAAATTGGATTGGGCAACCCCTCCCCCCCAAAGAATTATTACAAATTTGTCATATTACAAGTTTGCCATCAAAGCTCAGGTTTAATAACCAATCTCACTTATCTGGCTATCTCGCCATAATGAAACCCTCGGGTTTGTTTGAGTGTACACTCAAGTGGTGGTCTGCGCGTGTCGTTTGAAACAAAATTCTTGGGTTTTTAGCTAGACGATATGACGGGTCGTTTGGGGACTCTCTTGGGTAACATGGCTGGATCGTTTGGACTTAAAAAATTCGGTTTGTTTGTCACATGTTCATTTTAAAAATCAACTTCTACTTAATTAACCCAAACTTGAACTCAAACTCGAAACGAATTCATCAAGTTTGGACAAACTCGAACTCAAGTTTAATCAATCCAATCTTCCATCCAAATTCCAAAAAAACATTGAGTTTGAAATCATCAAGTTTAATTAACCCAATCTTCCACCCCAATCAAGTTTAATCAACCCAATTTTTCACCTAATCAAATTTAATCAACCTAATCAAGTTTAGGTTGTTACATCGGAAGCTCTTTAATTGGATGGCTCCCCTCCTTTAATGAAATTAATACACTCCCTGGAAGATTGCGTTTAGTATGGCAAATTTTGTTGCTTGGAGTTTGCTTAGTTGCAACGCAGTAATCTCTTGTTCTGCAATATCACGAGTTTGCATGACTCCACTAGGTCACTGCTCCATTCGCCCTGCAATCATATGGTTTTAAGGAAACGAAAGTGAGCTGTTTGTCTTTACACACTCACGACTCAAGGAGTATAATCAAATTTCTGGACTGGAATTATCTTCATTCCGATTGATTGCTCGTGTATGTGTTTGAAGCCTGTGGATCCATTTTAGAGGGTTATTAGCTGGTATCAACAGAAACGCTGAAGGTAAGAGATGTGCTAGCTGAAAAAACAACATTCAACTTGATATCATCTTAAACAACACTCAACTCAAAGTATTGCTTGTTAGTCTGAATTGCACCCGTAATCCTACAAACTTAATTATCGTACAGTATTCATCCATTTGAAACTATCTAACAGAATAGTTTTGCTTGAGCTTATTTCTTTCGGAACAAATAGAAAATCAACTACAGCCTGTTTGTTCTGAAGGAAATGGTAGGGAAAGGAAAGGAAAAGAGGTGTGGTCCATCCAGGGGCGGAACCAGCATTTCAACTCTCTCCGGGTTAAACAACGATAGTAAGAGTCTTAAACAAAAAAAATAATAGACATATTCCAAAGAAACAATTGAAACACCAGAATTTGCAAGTAGCCAAATATATACTAATTCATCAAAATATCTAATCAAGTCTGACTACAAATCTATTTAAAAAGTAAAACTACGTAAACGATATTTTACGGGTCTTGCGGGCGTCAAAATCATTTCTTTCCACAATTTTAATTCTAACAAGCACCAAAATTCAAATCCAAAAAAGAAAAACAGTACATCTCGACACGACACATTAACACATAACATACAAAATTTCATAACCAACGAACCATATCAACATTTCAATTTTCAAACAACAATTTTCACATATCTAAAACCTACATTCCACCAAATCAAGCAATGCAATTTAAGGACCCGACTTGTCTGTATATCATCGATAACTGTCATTCAAGTGAAATAAACGTAGGAGTCACTGAAATGCTATTGTAATTGAATGTGGTATAGCTCAATTCATGGCCAAAAGCAAAGATGACATTTCCGTTGTAGAACTAACTTATATGTTCATCCAAGATAACCCTTTGCAGTATCTGGTCTGAGTTGCATTGAAGTTATGGGGAGCTTGGTTACATATTCTTGTAATCTTGTGGAACACTACAACAAAAGGGGTCTTTTGCAGCGCACCCTTTTGCAACGCCAAAAAATTATTGTTAAAGGTCACCTATTGCAACGCCATATGGGGCTGCTAAAGGTTTGTCGTGCTATTAGCTTAACTGTACATAAATTTATTTATTGTGACACCTCTTGCGTGGCAAATAGTTATAATTTTTTTTTTCAAAAAACATAAAATGCAATTTTTATAGAGGGCTTTATCATTTACCATGCCATTGTTGCTGTTAAAGTTAACTCAATCATTTGTGACGCCACTTTCGTTGTAAAAACCTTTTGTACTACACCATAACAACATATTTGTGACACTGGGCATTTTCTAATTGTGACGCCATATTGGTGTCAGAAATTTTGTGAAGGCATTTTGGCGTCAGAAATTGATAATTATCGTCACAAAAATACAGAAATTTACATAATTTAATTCTGGCATTTATTCTAAAACATACTGATGGCCAAATGGCGTCAGAAATAAGGCACGTGTTAGTTCACGCAACTTCAAAGGGCAGCTCTCGTAAATTTGTTACAAAGTTTTATCGATCTCACCTCTTCCGTCAAAAGTGTTCTTCATCTTCTTCTCCATTTGCGAGATTTGTAAGTTTTCTGACAGTAATAAGCAACAAGCAAAAGGTTGCCTTTCAAACAGTAACGAGCCAACAAACGTAATAAAATTTCTCTCTCGCTCCGTTTTTTTTTCCCTTCATCTTAAAATCCCGATTCCCAATTCTCGTCTCAGATCTCACGCACGCAAAGGTATAATTTCTCCTTCCATTTATCATTTTAATTATATATATGTAGATCTGCAATTGTAAGTTTCAAATAGATCTCGATTCAGGTTTAGAAAAAGTTTCGATATATCGGCTCCATTTTAGGTTTAAAATGAATTCTTTTCATCTTGGATTCTTAATTCTAGTGAATTTGATGATCGAGTATTGATTTTATAGTGTGTGAAAATTTAACACTATGTTTGATCAAATTGTGTAAAGTTACTGATCATTTTGATTAGTTTTAACTAATGTAAAGTTTCAAGATTAATTTTTATGTTGAATTTCTAGATTGATTCTTTGCAAATTTTCGTAATGTTTGTTGTGAGTCCCTCAATTGATGGGAAATTGGGAGTAAAATAAGGCGTAAAAAAGCGGTTTTGGTGTTGAGGTTTTGTGATGATGTATAGGATTTGTGTTTTATGTTCTTGCTACCGTCCATTTGTATCATTGTTAACTCTGTTTGAATACTATTATTAACGTAGTCTTTCTTCGGCATTTTTTCGTTAAGAGCTCTTGCAGTTGGGAGCTCTTTGTGATTTCTTCCGACATTCCCGAGCCTTCTATTGATGACTTGGCGGATCAAGTTGTTGAAGTTCTCAACTTCTTTGGGTAATATACTATATATATATATACATATATATATCTTTTAAATCCCAGATTAACTGGTGTATGTAAGCAACTGTATCATTGTTTGGAATTTTGTGGACAATGACAACCTGGATCTGGAGTAGCCTAGCCATTTGGGGCGACGGTGTAAGAGAGACGATCTGTTTCTTCAGCAGTTGATGGATGTTCATGGTTTTTTCTTCATTGCACGAAAAAACAAGTTTTATGCTACTCTTCTTAATGCTTCACTATTTTCTTTTCGGGCTTGGTGTAGTGATGTAATGCTGGGGGTTTGGTGGTGCTTACATCCTTACCCTATTTGCCGTATGTTGGATCCCTATATGAGATTGTTCATTATTACTTTTTTAGGATGGTTTTGAATATTTTTTTCCTTTCTATTTATGTGCAGATAAAGTATAGGCAGCGTGTCCTTGGTTTAGTACTTGTTTCTCCTATATGCAGAGATCCTTCTTGGACAGAGTGGTTTTATAACAAGGTTTCTATTCGATCCTCTCTTGTTATAGACTTGAAATAAAATTTAGGAGCTATGAAAATTGATTCTATCTCTGCAGGTAATGTCAAATTTGCTATACTATTATGGTATGTGTGGTGTTCTTACTATATAATAAGGAGTTCTTACTTCAAATAAGTTATTTTTAGCAAGGTATATAGCATCTACTTTGGACTATTTATGTATTAGTTTTCTAATTTTCTCATGTCCAGTGGCCTAACCGTGAAGTGATGGTTTTATCTATGTTCTTGCAGGAAGTTCGTGGTTGTCCCCAAGTACCTGAGTCAGATATAGTGCAAGCATGTAGAAGTAGCATACACACCTAGTATATTCCATTTAACTCTTTTAACATGGATATATGAATGAGACTATGGAGTCTGTCATTGTCTAGCTAGCCTAGTAGGAAATAATACTTTGATTTATTCATCAGCTCATTCTACAATTAATTCTCTCTCCCCTCCTAAATTCTAAAGTCAGGCAAGTCAATTCCATGTAAACTTATCGACATATAGAATATGAATATGAAGTTATATGATTCAAAGTCCATGTATGAAAAAAGAGGTAGTCTTTTTTTTTTTTTTTCAATTAAGTTTATGACAATGGGTTTGGTGAGAAAATAGGATTTGATTATTGTGCGGAGGTAAGTTTGAGTGCATTTGCTTTGTTGTTTCGAAATTCGAAGTGCAAGATAATCGGACTCAAGTTGATAACATTCTTTGAGTTAGAGCGAAGGTGATTATTGGTTACTAATAATTTGATTGTATACCAACAAATTAGTGATTTTGTAAATAAATAGATAAAGATTGGATCTTTTATTGTCGAAAATAATTTAATCGTGACTTAAGCGGGGCTAGAGGATCTTTGGTCATCTTTGTTGGAGCCGAGTTTTAGAACTTCTTTGTCATAGGGATAAGGTACATATTTTATGTCCATGTCTATTACTTGGTAAGCATGGGATGGAACATTAGCATTGGAGTTAGTTCAATCAAATTCTACATTTTGATCACCAAGATAACTGAGAATACCAAAATATGCTAGTATTCTTTTCAACAAATTATTATTCAGGTATGCATGGAAGAATGAAAAATATTGGCTCTGACTCTTTTCGATGAATAAAATGCAACAAAGGCATTCACAACATGGTGACGACTTCATATTTGACTTTTTTGAGAATTCTTGAAAGTGTATCTGTAAAATTTGTGTATTACTTGGGTTGGGATTTGATGCAAAAGCATGTAATTGTTGTTTGGCTTAGATCTTGATTAGAATTCTTTGAGGTCTTGGGATTTGTTTTATCATTTTGTTTTTTCTATCTCTTTTCTTGAGTAAATTATGTTGATACTCACCTTATGATTATGATGTTGGTTGTTCATCTAGTTCTGGACATTTTTATTAGCAATGGCTTGTTAGTTCTCTTCAAAGAAGGTCCAAAGGTAAACATACAAAGCCTACTATTTAAGGTAAGTTTAATTACATGAATGTTCTAATAGGGACCTAATTTGGTAGAACAAGATTGGGAGATGTATGATTCAATAATAAATGAGACAAATTCTCAGTCTAATATGAGAGCCTTGTCATGAAGTGACTAATAATTCTTATTTTGTGATTTTTTTTTTTTCCTTAGTCCTAACTCTTGTGGTATGTGCCCAATAGAAGTATTTGTTTGTCAAATGCTCTTTCTTGTTTGTGCTCTTCAAATCTCATTTCTAGCTTCATATCCATTTGCCGACATTGATATTTCCTGTAGTGTTATCCCATATAAATTATTGATAATGGAATGAACTCTATTGCATGTACAGCAAATGAAAACGTGGAACACTTCAATTTGGGAAGCGAGAGGGAACTTAGCAAGATCTTTGGATGAGTGGTAATTTATTTGTCCGCTTATGCGGTCGATGCATCTGCTCTTTATAAATGTACCCTCGTATTCTCCTTGTTGTGACATTAGCTCTGAATTTTTGCTACTCATTTGGTTATGAAGGGGCTGCTTATATACTGAAGGAAGTGTGGGAACAAGCAGCTTTCATCATCCATATACCTCAATGAAGTTAAACCTTTCCTTGAACGGTATGCAAAGCGCAGCCCCACGAATCGCCCCGATTGGTTCCATTTGGAAATTTTGTTAAGGCTGAAGATTTCACAGTCATTATTGAAGGAGGAAGGGATGAAGAGGGTGACCTTGGCGAGAGCGCTTAGCGTCTCCATCAAGCCCTAGTTCTACAGTCATGGATGTAGTTCCAAAAGATGAGGGCTTAATTGTATTCTTTCCCGGTAAGTTCACGTCGTAGAGTTCGGCTCTACTGGCTGGTACTTCTTCGTAACCTCCGTGTGGAGTGTATTGTAATATATTAAAAAATAGAGGGCGAGTTTTGTTCTTTTATCACTGTTAGATTTCTAAGGGACAGTTGGGACCCCACGATCTAAGAACCTCTATATAGGGGAGGTTTATGCTCTTTTTAGTATAGATTTCTAGCCCGGCCGCGGACCACGGTCTACTCTTCTCTGTATGGAGAGGGTATGGATGACACAATCGGCAAGATGTCATCCCGAGGGGTGGTGGCCGTAGGTAGGTGAAGTGACACAAGCGGCTCCTTGTGGGATTCTTTGGTGGTATGTTAATAGTCCCAAGGTCATGGTGTGCCTATACTTGTTGTATCGAACCTCCATTCTCCATCTACTCACCGGGTGGAAACATCATCCGGTGTGTTAAAATTGACCACAGATCCATTAGGCCACCGACATCGAGAGTTCTCAAGTGAACAAATTAAGTCGGATCAACCATGATCGCTCCCCATGAACTTGTCTACCTTTAGTTCATTGCTCAAAGTTAATATTGTTTTATTTAATATTTAGTGACAAGTTTCAGTTTATCTTATAAATGTATTTTGGTAGATTTTCTCCCGTTTATATGTTTAATCTTAGTAATACAACCACCAGGGCCATGACTAGTTGAGCTACTGGACACTTGACAATCACACACCACAACATGCAGACTCACTCATAGTTAGGCTTTCACTTGACAATCAAGTGTTACTATTTAAAATAGGGATATTCAAACGTGATTAATTGCAGTTCTTCAGTTATATCAGTTGATCATTGTTATGTGTATACCTTCACTTTGTCCTAGCTTTCTTATAGATTGTTATGATTATTTCAGGTTCTGGAGGAGATTAGATTGGGTTTAGAGTTGAACGATTATAGTTTTCAGCAAAGACGCATTGCACATATGTGTTTCTTGGGGGAGCTCTACAACTATGAGCATATAGATTCCTCTGTTATTTTTGAAACACTATATCTGATTCTCGCTTTTGGCCATGGGACATCGGAGGTATGAAATTGTAAATTTTCTTCTGATAAACTTCTTTGAGTAGAACTTGGTACTTTTAAAATAGTTGCAAAGGATAGAAGGAATAGCCGAAGGATAAAGGTTAGGACAAAGGATATTCCACTCCTGTTAAACAGTAGCAAGGGATAGAAGGAATAGCCAAAGGCAGGACTTCCTGACTCCTAAATCATAGGTAGGGGGTTAAAAATCTCATTATAGGTTGGTTGATACCTTTACATCTGACTCTGCCATCTATTGGAACTGGTTTTTGTAGTTGAGCTTGTTTGCTTGATTTACTTGATGTTTAGCCTTGCTTATTTTATTGTTTCATTGGTGATAACTTTATGACACGAGGTTTTTTAATGGTTTGGCATTTACATGTACAATTTAGTTCAAAATCTATTAGTTTTTTACTATTTTTGTCTTCTTATTTGATCTGTACCTTCATGAATGTGATCGAGTTATAACTTTGATAAGTTCTTTCTAAGCTTTTGGCCATGGGCACCAATTTACGCATATAGGAGGTGCATAGTTTCACATGCATTGCCAACTTGAGTGTATATTAGGTTTATTAATGTTTCTAATAAATTTACTTACATTGATTTTTTTTTTTAAAATTTGTTGTGCCAGATTGGTCGATTGGTGCTTGAAGTAGTAGAATCAAGAAGAAGCTCAGTGGATCTTTGCTCAAATTAGCATGTTATAGACATTATTTGTGGAATTTTAGTTTTGAATAATTCGTCTAAATTTAGTTGAACGTTGTTAAGATTATGTGAGACGATGTTTTTTCACAAAAAATAGTTATGTGAATTCTTTAAGATCTTTTGTATTGAATGATTTAGTAATGAAATTCATTTTGTTATGATTTGTGGTGAATTGTTATAGGGTTACTGTGTTCTATAAAAATGTTTTGGGCAGGATTATGTAAATGGAAATGTACAGGTATATGTATGAATTGCACCATTTGCAATGCTAAATGCGTCCCAAATAAAGCACAGGAGTTTATATCATTCGCAACAATTTTGGTGTAGCTAAAAGCTTTGATTCTACAGTAACGTAGACATCTTTTGCCACGCTTGGTGTGTGGCTAAATTTTTGGACGTCTTTTGCCATGCCAAATGTTCAGCTATTATATTTAAATTTCCCGCACTATGTAGGCAAATATTTAAACTTTCCGCAACTGAAATAGTGTTGCAAAAGGTTGCCTTTTGCGACGCCTAGTTGTGTAGCTAAAGGTATCACTTTTGCAACGCCATCCTAGTTGTTACAAGCTCTCTTTTTTGCCACGCCATGCCGCAAATAGTTTGAAAAAATTTGCAATTAATTTAATTTTAATAAATGAAGTAGCAACGGAATTAGTGTATTAGCAGCACCCTCAGGCGTCGCAACAAACTAGGAACATTTGCCACGCCACCTTTGGCGTTGCATTTGAGTATTTGAGACGCACTTTTTAGCCACGCCTTTGCAACGCCATCTGGTGCGTTGCGACAGATCTTTTGTCACGCTCAAAGGCACCTTTAGCGATGGAGTATGGCGCTGCTAAAACCATGCTCTGTTGTAGTGAAACCATGTGAGTGGAAGTCGGCCAGCTAAAAGAACGATGAGAGAATACATAGTAAATATGATCTATCAGTATTGTCAGACCCTAGCTAGCTAGTTATGAAATGGTCTAGAAACAACAAAGTTTTATTTTCTCATTTGTGTTATATTTTCTCATCTGGGTTATATTTAGGTAGTATAGTATATATTTTTTTTTCAGCAAAAGGACTCCGGGCTGAAACTTGGTCCAGCCCTCTCCTAGGTCCGCCCCTGGGTCCACCTTTTTCGTAGTTTTTTAGTTGTTTGTTTGCCCATGGAAAGGAAAGGCTGCTTTCTGTGCGGAAACAAAACTAGGGAAATGGAAATGGTTAGGAGTCTGTGGTCCAAACCTAAAAGTTTTAGAAAAAAGAAAGGAAAAAAAAAAAAAAAATAGATACAATTTACTTTCCTTTCCACATTTTACCAAACAGACCCAATTTTAAAACTGTTTCCAATCTATTCCATTCCATTTCTTTCCATAGTGGACCACTCTGATTATTTTCTTTCCTTTCCATGTTAAAATTTAACAAACAGGCCTTGAACAGTCATTCAGAAACATAATACTTAATTACTTATTAAGTTTCTTCCCAAAATACCTATATGGCAATAGAGAAACTGTTTCAAAGTTAACAACCGTGGGTTACAGTTGCAAAATATATTATTGTGCTGTTAGAGAGATGAATGTGAAGAATATGCATGTGTAATGAAGTGGGAAATATATAGAGGTGGAATTGTTATCGTTTTTTGTCCGTTAATTTCCGTTGTAGCACGCGCCAGTTGGAGTGTCACGCGGTCAGCTGATGTGGCACGCAGGCCATTAGAAAAGTAAAAAAAGTCGAAGGCTAGTTAGAGTGTTGCGGTGCCAGTTGAAACTGCATCTGGGTTATCTTTTTTTTTTTGCTGGAGCATCCCGGCTATCTCGCACTACAACTATTATATTTTTTTTCCCCCTTAGAGCAAGTCCAATGGAGGGCTGCTAAAAAGGGTTGCTAAAAGGTGCTACATAGGCCTTTTAGTAGGCCCAACCATATTTAGCAACCCAAAACAAAAAAAACCATTCCAATCACACTTTTTAGCAGCTGTTAAGTTCGGGAGAACTTTGCCGTACATCTGTATGTTAATTGCAACAGACGGAAGAGACTATGCCGTCTGTATAGGGCAGTTACTAAAAACGTGAATTTATTTCTCTTCTCCACTCCTCTATCACTCAAACAATTCCTCACTCCACTCCTCCACTCAAACAAATCCCTCTCTTTCTCACTCACTTGGTCTCCTCACTCAAAGGTAACATTAAAATGACAATTTTCATTCTTGAATTGTTAATTGTTTATTGAATGCTTGAATGTTAGAATGTTAGAATGTTGAATGTTGAATTGGAATTGATGTTAGAATGTTGAATTGGAATTGATGTTGAAATTGATGTTAGAATGTTGAATTGGAATTGATGTTAGAATGTTAGTTTGAAATGGTTTGAAATTATGCGTGATTGGAATTGATGTTAGAATGTTAGAAGTGTTATTTGAATTGAAGTTAAGAGGATATTGTTGATTGAATTGTAGGTGCCACACAAAATAAGTAACAAGGGTAAACGATTTTTCGATCGAAAATCAGTTACTAGATTGACAAATGAGTCGACGTCAACACTAAACGCCGATGAGGATGAAAACAAAGGCTATAATTTGGAAAACCCTCCAGTAATTGAATTTCTAGACCTAGTCGATCCACTAACACATGCTACATTGGCTAGAAACTTGAAAACTCACATCTCTCACCGTGTAAATATGGTAAGCATTTGATCGTTAAATTTGATTTCTTTAACATCATAATTTGTATTTACTTTAATTTTAATAAATAAATATTTAGGGGGGGGGGGAGATGAAATTGCGGTGTTGTTGGGCATCTGTGAACAATTGGTGGAAGATAATGGTTGCCAAAGGAGATTGTTTTGAAGGCATAAGAAATGAAATTTTACAATTTCCGTTTGGGTCATTGTTTCGATGTGGTTATCAAAACGCCGACCGTGGTTTGATATACGCTTTGATCGAGTGGTGGTGGGACACAACTCACACTTTCCACAAGGCGAGATAGACATCACTCTAATGGATGTTACTATACTCACTGGAATGAGTGTAGGAAGGGGAAAGGCCATTACGTTTGGAGAAGGTCGGTTCGCGACTTTTGATTATGCACAACTAAAATGGCAGAATATAAGGCCGGAGCATTGGGCTAAAGGTGGTATCAAACCTTCCTTTTTTGTGAATGAGTTCATGGAGAAGACGAAGGAGAGTGACGAAGATTGGTGCCTGACGGGTACAGATCGGGAGAGATATTTGAGAGCATTCTATTTTTACTTAATCACGCAGTGTTTCTTCCCCACGGGTGATAGTTCACTGAGATTAGGTTGGATAGAGTGTTTGGTTTGGTTAGATTACATACATAAGTATGATTGGGGTGGTGCTATGTTTGGATCTTTGATTTACGCGATGGATCAAGCGTGCCAAGTTATAGCTAATGTTGCGGATGGTCAATGTGGTGGCTTCATCCCTCTTTTACAAGTAAGTTTTAAATTTTTAGTATTATAACTTTATAATAGTATTATAATTTTTAAATTACGTACAAGTTTGATTTTGATATTTGTTTTTATGATAGTATTGGTGGAATGAGTACGTCATACCTACCATGGCTTATATTCTGAGACCGAACATGGACCGTGATATCGTCCCATGGATTAAAGCATGGATGAATGACTTTAAAGATCACCGAAGTGGTCAAGAACGCCACAACATTCACTTAGATCGTAACCAACTCGAGACTAGGTCGGCATTGGCAATATAGTGGACACCATGGTTTCATACTCGATATATGGAATTAAATGTTGACGATGTGGAGGGAGATACCATGGATTTTGGTTATGTGAGGCGATTCACCGTGTATATCGTTCGTGTAATCTTATAATGCACCGAATCGTCTTTGAGTTTGGAGGTATCATCGTGTGGTACCTGGGTAATAGGTGTTGGCACCAAATTGTTGGGACACCTTTCATCCCACACCCTCCTCTAGAGAATATGTATCTATTGGGAAGAGCCAGTCAGTGGAGGTCCTATCTTATAATGTATGAAGACTTGTGGCCACAAGCTTCTCTATATTTAGATGTGAATGGTGACTACGATAATTATTGGGATCGCATCTCAAAGGGTCCTATATTGCCTACTAACATGTACATAGCTGCTAATATGGACTTTGTCGGGGTATAAGGCTATTAGAAGTGATTTGCATATCCCACATCCTGCTGAGCCCTACTCTTCATCTCAAGGTCCTTACAAGGCTTTTGTTCCAGCTCCTTCCGATCCGGATAACCCATGAAGCTATAACATAGTTACATCTCAGGGAATGCATGTCGCCATACCTATACCTCATGTTGATCAAAGTTATCTTCCGCACCTTGTCCCGGATTTTGACACTGTTGATGAGGTTAGTATTTGGTTTATATTTTGAAACTTAAATTATATTTGGTTTATAGTGATGATTTTTCTTAAAGTTATTGATTTTTTTTGTAGGCTACACTTAAAACGCGATATACCGAGTTGCAGCTAATGATGCATGAGATGCGCGATTCGGTTATGATTACGACCGACGAATACTATTATTATTTGGTGGCCGAGCGAGAAGAGAAACAAAAGTTAGAAGCGCAGATTCTAGAAATGACATTGCGAGGGAATAACAACGAGGGAGTAAATCAAAGAAGAGGCAACCTGGTGGAGGGTTCGAGTCGAAATTAGTTTATTATTATTATTATTATTTTTTATGTTTGTATTGATTGATGTTTGTATGAATTATATTTAATGAATGAATTGAATTATGTTTGTTTAATGAATGAATTTTGGTTAGTTGAATGGATGTGTGGATTGTAGAGTTGTGGAATGAATGATAATGGATTGTGGAGTGAGTGGACATGAATTTGTATATGAAAAGAAAAACAATATTTCTCAGTTTTTGCGTCTGCTAGGTACAGATGACAGAGTTTCTGTCGTCCGTTCATTTAATTAAAACGGGAGACAGACAATATAATTTCTGCCGTCTGTACAATAATAATCAACAGACGGCAGAAACTATGCCGTCTGTATCCCGGAACTTATTATGTCAGCTGCTAGCGAAGGTCTTAACTTTGGCTGGGTTTTTAACTCCTTCCAAATTTAAGACCCTTTTAGCAGTCCTATTGGAATGACATTTTTGTGGTTGGGGTGCTATATTTGCCTTTTTAGCGGCCCATAGCCCCCACACTTGCTCTTAGAAATGTATATTTACGGGGACAAAAGCGAAAAAGCAACAACCACCAACCCATTCGGTCGAGTGGAAAAAGCAACAACAACCAACCCATTCGGTCGAGTGGTTGACTATCAACAAGTTGATCATGGGTTCAAGTCATCGTCGTGACAAAAAAAAAAAACAGGAAGCTGTCCTCTATATGTATGTTAAGTATTGGTTTTAAAAATATATTGTTGCTTAATATAATTGACGTAAACATCTACTATCTATATACTAAAGTAGAGACCTCCAATGGAGAATTTTCTCTCTCCTAGGTGGCACTCTAATATAAGAGTTAGCCTTTTCTAATATCCCCTACAATGCCACCATGTAGACTTCTCTCTCAATTAAAACTCTTGACTTCTTCAGAAACCTAAAGACCTCCAAATTGGCAAAGCTTTCTATACTGCCTCCGCTTATCTCTCTCTCGAGTCTTGACTTATATATATTTTCTTGATGGGGCATAAAATATTTAATACGTTGATAGAATTAATCGGTTGGAAAATAACAGCCCACAATTAAGGACGGGAAATTGGTGTGGTTACATTTTTTTTAAGAAGCAATGTTTATGGCACTACAACAGAAAGGCTCAATTGCAATGCCATCCGGTGGGTTGGGTTGCCAATGATCAATGGCAACGCCAATGGGCGTCACAAACTGCAAAAAATTGGGTCACAAAAGCTAAATGAAGACGAACAATTGGCGGCATAAAAGCTTGAAGGTTATTTGCAACGCTTTGTCCCATTGCTATTACTTTATTAAGCGTTGCATAAAGTATTTTGCCAAACTAAAATGATTTTTAAAATATTTAAACTATTTGTAGCGATTGGCGTTGCAAAATGTTCTTTTTAAACTTTTTGCTAAGCGTTGCAAAAGGGTTACTTTTAGTTGCACCCTCGGCACAAAAGAAACAAAGCATTAGCTACTGTGTCTTTGTCACAAAAGATTTAAACCATTAGCTGATGTTGCCAAAAGTGTGTTTTTAGCTGCCCCTAGGTCTTTGTCGCAAAAGGTTTAAACCATTTGTTTTGCCAAAAGTGTGTTTTTAGCTATTAGTGGTTTTAGCCGCACCAAATGTATGTGTTGGTAATTGTTTAAACACATTTGCAGCACCCTAATTCTTTTACAACGAGCTCAGCATTGCAAATGGGTTTACTCATATATATAATAGGTATTACGCATTATTTTGAATCATTTCAATTTATATAAACACCCAATACAATTTATGATTAAACTAAAAACACCGATCGGATGTATTCATTCACAATAAATTATAGCAAAATATATTTTATTAATTAAGATCATCCAAAATCATTATTTGAGCATCCATACAATTAGTCTCTTCCAATATACTGAATTACAAAATTTTCAAAGCCATCAACTAAATAATATTAGTTCTTCAAAAATAAGATTTTGGCCAAATCGAATAACAACATCCACCCAAGTTTTCTTTATCAATATACGCCAACCAATTTGCCAATCTGATAAAACAACAAATTGGAAAAGAAAAGAGACATTAGTAAGTATAATTATCCAAATTAAAAGAAGATTGAAGCAAAATGCAAGTAATCAATGCATAGGAAATATTTTTATGTGGTCAAACGGGGTCCCATTGGATATAGGACATGCTTGTGAGACATACATTATTGGTTGTACTTTGTTGTTGCTTCCTTCCAAAGCAGCTGCAAGTACTACTTTTAGATATATATATACGCAGAGAGAAACAAAAACCAAAGCCATCACATAATGGAGCTACCCACTTTGTAATATCTCTTGGCAGAAAGTTGAATATAATATGGTCAAATTACGGTTAAAAAAGTTAACCCAACATCCTCATAACCTAAAAAGAATAAGTCCCACAGAATCTAGTAAAAATATCCAATACACCTACTAAATATCCAATACACCTGCAATGGAAACAGATGGCAAGGCATTGCATTATGGTCTTGAACAAAGAAAAAGAAAACGAAAAAAGATAGGAAAAAATGGTTTAGTGAATTTTCCATCGAAGAAAAATATAAGCTTCAAAGGAAAGCGACCCGCGCAAAACCATTCTCTAAAGTGGCGGGAGAAAAATGGTAAACATGGAAAACCTTTGGGCTAGAATACATGAGTGAAGTGTTTCAAGCTACAACTCAAATGACATTAAGCCTTGCTTGTTGCGGTTGCACCTCATAACTACGTGGCCCTATCTTCCATAGGGATGATATCGAGCACTACCACCACCTCCATAGCCCCTCTATTGCCATAAAATGAGCTTCCGGTGCCGCCACCATAGCCACTGCCAAGACCGGTGTCATAGCTACCATAACCACCATAACCAAAGCCGGCACCACTACCATATCCTCCATAACCTTGACTCCTCCACCATAAGCACTCCCTAAATCGTAACCTCTACCATAGCTTCGCCATAGCGACTTGAGTATCTAGAGAAGTCTCTCCCATTGTAACCTCAAGCTGCTACCACCATATCCTCCATATGCACTACCTAATTCACCACTCGGAGACTAGCAACACCACCGCAGGCGACAAAGCCCCTCCATCTTTCTTTCCACCCAGGTAGAGTATCCTACTCCCGCCCATAATATAATGTCATGATCTGGCCTGGTCGACCCAATCATGATAGTCCGTTTCTCCCGTAGTATCAAAGAAGACCTGCTCGCTCTCGAGGCAAGGTCGGGGTAGATTAGCCCAAAGAGGTAAGCCACGAACATGAGCGTCACTCACATTCTTTCCGGTCCCTCTTTTCGGTAGGGTTCGTCGACATACTTGACATGGACGGGAATTCTACTTTTTGAAGTTTTACCGAACATCATGTCGGTGTGGTCTCCCCTACTCCTAGAAACAGCTAGCCCGCGAGCTTGGATACGGGCTCCCTAGGTATTCAAGGTACATCACAAGCAAGAGCTAAGTCTAGTCCGTGTCTAGCCAAGCTCTAGGCGGAGAATTTATATTAATATTAATAAAGGAAATCGTCCCTTTGGATCCATCAAGCAAAGAAGGGGGCATCTTTGTTCTTTAAACACTTGAAAACTGTCGCGAGGCACCACAAGACGATCTTTTGCCATTGGCGCTTTTCTGCATATAGGCAATCATCCCAACTTCTCGGATGTCAAAAATGTGACGAAGGAAAGAAACAATACATAGTTATATACACTGGGCGTAAACAGTAAAAATAGACGTGTGCATCTCTAAAACAAGTCGGTAAAGGTAAACAAGTCTTGAAGATCGGATGCAACTATGGGTCGGTATGTCCACAACCATAAACGCCATCCACTCTTTCAGCTACCAAATATTAACTGTTTTTCATAAGTAAAATAGGCGGACCAAAACCTAATCTGTAAAAATAGCATACGGCAAGGGCCTTACTCAATGTGGTGAGTCAAGCCACCTATCACAAAGACAAAACAAATTTCAATCCTGTTAACACCTTGAGTACTTGTGCGGAACTACTACAGGGTTTTCCAAGACTGACGGGCACCCAAGGCAGACTTTTAGTGAAATAACAATTGCGGTGTCGTTTTCAAAGGCATTGCCCGAAGTGTTAACACGCCCAAACGTGCCATTTTGATTGACGAAAAGATAATGTAGCGGGGTGACCATATTATGGAACATCGCCCTCCCTCCGACATGTCTTGTTAAAATACATATCAAAAGAATTTAACTTGCATAAAACACACACACACACACAAAAAAATATATATAAATAAATAAAGACACATCGCACGGACACAAAGCATCCGACATTTGATAGTCACGATTAAGGTTCCTTTATGTCAAGACCTCGACTAGATTGTTATATGGTTTGACGACTATAGGAAAAGTTCTTGCGTATGCAAGACAAAAAGTTCCTAACATCACTTACATAGGTAAATCTGAATTAGAAAACCAAATTCAGAATATTGTCTATTTCTCATAAAGCTCAATGATTCTCAAATTCACTACTTATTTCCCTCTCTATGCCATCAATCACACACACATTTTAATAATGTGACTCATCCAAATGATGATAAACCTTTATATTCTTGCTAATACCTCAAGATCTGAATCAGAATTTATCCGTCTTCCTTGCCTTAAATATCTACAAAAGAATTGGAATACCACGATCTCTTGTAAAGAAAAAGGTGTTCCTTAAAATTGATACATTTAAAGAGTACTTTTCTGGTCCCGGGGACTAATCGCTATGTTGTCAAAGGTCGTCAAAGGAGCCAATGGTTTTCGGGACCCACGGGCACCCAAGGCCTTACCTTAATGGAAAAAAGCGTTGCAGGTCGTTCAAAGGTCCGATGTGGTGATATAGAGGCTCCCCAATTACTTGATTGACAAAGATGACTAAGTAACTTGACTATGCAAGCGGAAGGTGACCATATAATGACGAAACACTATTCTTCCTCTGACATGTATTGCTATACTACACACATCAAAAGAATAGGTTGCACAATTATAGAAAAGTTTCCAATATAACCAGCATAAAGGGCATCTCAACTATATAAGAATTTTCTGTATTCAAGACAAAAATGTTCCTAATATCACTTCGGTAAATATCAAATTAGAAAACCAAAGTAAAAATTCATCAAATAAACCCAATTAAATAAACTATAGCTCTAACTTTTAGCACAAGTAATTGCACACAAAAAAATATAAAAAGATAATGACTTTGGGAACAGATTTGTAGAGAAAAACAAAACTTATCAAATCAGTCATTTTATGAATGAATCTTTTAGGCAAAATTTAATAATGTGCCATTTACTCCTTAAAACATACCTCGTTGGATGATTAAACTCCCCCTGCTGCTACTATCGGTCAAGTCACCCATCCGCGAGCGAAGATGAACAAGCTCGATTAATGCGTCACTCTGTGTGTGTGTTTGTTTGTTTATGTATCACTAAATCATGTCGAGTAAATGGAAACAATAGTCATGAAGATAATGACAGTCGCAACTATGGGTTAGAATGTCAGCAACCATAAATGTCTCCACCTTTTTTTTTCACACATGAGAGGGAATATGTACAAACCCAAATTCGATCTGTAAAATATCATTGAGCAAGGGCCCCACTCGATGTTAGCAAATCAAGTCACCGACATTACAAAGCTAAACAAACTCCAATCTCCGGTTAACACCTTGTGTAGAACTATGTAGTCAAATTTAGAAACATATACATGCTCCTCATTTGTTCTCATACTAGAACTAAATTTGCATCTCGATCAATGAAAAGAAAACACTATATTCGTGTTATCTTAATCCATCATATTATTCCTATCAATACACCATTTCTTAAGTCCATGAGAATCGCGGCGATCCATCCAATTTTCTTCAAAGGTATTCATCGGCGGTAAAATTAAGAAGATTGTCTCAATACTCAATCGTTGATCAAATAGATTTACAAACTTACAATTTACAACCATGCTCTCGGATACTAGATTAACTGCATAGCAGTGGAGAGAGAGAGAGAGAGCAGTTTGGTCGAAGAGAAGCGCAGGCGAAAGGCGATCAAGTCAAGTGACATTTTGGACCCGCCCACCCCACGCTGAAGCCCATAAACATTCGCTCCGGCTCACTTCGATTATTTATTTTCACGTCTCTATGCCATTAATGACATTCACAATTTCATAATGCATCTCATCAATGTGATGTACCAATCTTTATCTCCTTGCTAATCTCAAAATCTTAATTAGAATTTCATTGTCTTTTTGCTTTAATATGCAAAAGAATCGGATACCGAATCTCATTATAGGAATTGGTTTTTCTTAACCCGATTGATACATTTTAACTTCTAAGAGTATTTTACTGGTCCAGGGGACATTGATTGCTATGTTTTCAAAGCGCCCGTCAACTCTTGTATAGAAGTAGGTTTTATTGAACTGATTGACACATTCTAAGAGTACTTCGATCACGGGAAAATTGATTGCTACGTTGTCCGGAGGTGCTCAGGCACGAGGAGAGCCAATGGTTTTCTAAGATCTGTCGGGGCACTCAAACAAACTTCTAACATAAAAAGTACCATGTCATTCCCAAAGGCACGCCATGGCTTCCAGTGCCCTAACAGCCCTTGGTGACAGTATGATTTGATAGACACGACTAAGTATAGGTTCCTTTATGTCAAGACTTTGACTTGAATGGCGTATGGTTGTACAACATAGAAGAAATTACTACTTCAAAGACATGGTGTTTAGGGGGATCCTCCTTAAGTGGTGGTATTGTGTAAATTGCAAGCCCCTTAGTATGGCTTGTGAGGCCCTCACTCAAAGTAATGTACATTTTGTGCATCGCACCTCTTCCCACTAAATATCACTTATTAAAAAAAAAAAAAACTATATGTAAAATTCCCATGTAACCAGCGGATGTAAGATAAGGGCATCAAATGCAGCGTATAAGTATTTTTACGTATGCAAGAAAACGAGGTTCCTAATATAGCTTTCATAGGTAAATGCTAACCCATAAAATCTATAGCTCTAGGTTTTAGCACAAGTAATTGCACTCAAAGAAACATAAAAGATATGAATTTAAGAACATATTATGTCGGATAATATGATCCCGAGAGAAACTTCATAGAAAAATGCATTTTATCATGTCATGGATGAGCCTTTAAGACAAAATTTAATAATGTACAGTTACTCCTTGAAGCATACCTTGTGCTTATTAAACTTTTTGCCCTCGCTACTAGGATTATTAAAGCCGGTGTTTCGCACTCTCATCACCCTCAAACCCAAAGGTTTTGATCTCATCGTCAAAACCATCCAATGACAATCTAGTATCAAAAGTGCATGACAAATTAGAGCAAACAACATATCAGTTGGACATGTCATAATTAATCAGTATTGACTTGCAAAAGAAGGTTGGTATAAGACTTACCCATTGCTCGATTTCTTCAAGTGCTTTTTCTCTCCTCTTTTCCTTCTTTGTAAGTGGAGCCACGAGTAAAAAGCTCCTCTTCTTGTCAAAGACGCTCATCCATCCTTGCCTCAGTATCTTTTTAAGGTCTCTACTCTCACCCCCAAAAGTTTCTTTCACCTGTATCCAATTGTAACAAATAAGAAAGTCATAATGTGAACCGCAACATTATTACATTAAACACATAACAATAGTCTAAAACCAACCTCCTCGGGCTTCCCTTCAAGGTCATCCATGAGCCCCTCTCATAAAATCACTTTGTTTATCGATGAAGCATTTTATCCTTTTCGGTGCTATTTTTCCAATTTAGACATCTCTTCAAGTAGGAGCAATCTTGGGGGTCGGTACACACCATCACCATCCTATAGTTCATATACCGATAAATAAACCTTCATTCAATAAACCAACTAAACAACAAAGAAATGTTACGCTTAGACTACGGAATGAATCTTCAAACTACCAAGACTACGAAAACATGGCTCCTTCACGAACGCTAATGAACACTTTCGGCGAAAGCACATCTCTCGTAAATTGGCTTTGACACCTATCAAAGAAGTGGATTGCACCAGCTCTTATAGATAAAAGACTGTCTTAGTGTATGTGACGACAAAGGGACCGACAGTAGTTGGAATCATCAACTTTATCGATCGAGAACCAATCCAGGGTTTCAACAACCGATTTTCTCAAATCGACTGTTTTTTCAATGACGCCTTATTAGGGGAAAGGAGCGCTTAAAGCTTTTCTGTGTAATAAGCGTTCCTTAGTGGATTTTAAACCCACTGAAAGAAACCTAACAATCTAAAGGAAAGAGATGCATATGCCTCTCCGGTTCTAGGCGTAACCACGCCGATCTTTAGGTCATCCGGTGGCGTGATTGGTTTTAATCATGCGGTATAAACTAGACAAGAAAAAGTTACTAAGCTGTTGGCTTTCAAATCACTAAACTTCATCAACTTTGCACAAACTAGACGAGGTTTACATCGTTACTTACATGCATTATATAAAATCCTAATACAGTTGGAACAATCTACAAAACCAAAAATTTGATACGAGCATCACTGGCGTTAGCCAAATTCTAGTCTCATTCTTTCCTTTGAAAACAAGATCTCATCAACATAGTAAAAATTATATAATCTAAAATTTTGTTTAAGAGTTAAAGTAACTACATTACAGATTCAACACTTACA
Source organism: Coptis chinensis (assembly GCF_015680905.1). NCBI lineage: Eukaryota > Viridiplantae > Streptophyta > Magnoliopsida > Ranunculales > Ranunculaceae > Coptis > Coptis chinensis. The sequence goes on along the minus strand of NC_141456.1, from coordinate 39,273,665 downwards.
TAACAATCACACATGAAACACAATCGACAATTTAATCAATGAATCATAAAATTAAACAAGAAAAACATAGAGAGATTGAAAGGTATACCATCATAAGAAGAGAAACAAGAGAGTTCCTAACGATTGTCAAGAAGAAGAGTTTCCATGGTAGAATAAACCATCTTGTTGAAAACAACAACAACAATGGTAGTACAAGTAGTAATGAAGAAGCCGCTCTCACTCTCCATTGCAAAGAAAAGGTTTCTACTTTCTAGTATACAAAAAAAAAAATGAAGGGCAAAATTGGAAAGAACTGTGTTTGATAATTTCAAACGCATGTACATATCAAAACACAATTGACAATCAAAGGGTCGATGCTAGTTGGGCAAAAAAAAAAAAGTTTTCATTGGCATTATGTTAAAATATAAAGCAAAGCAATATATCTTACCCATGTAGAGAACCCCAATTCGGCGGTTCTACACGGCTCCACAAATCACTGCAAAGAATACCAAAATCCCACTTTAAAGCTAAAACAATCAATCAAGGCGAGAAAAAAACAAAAAAACGATTTCAACTAGGGCAGGGAACAAAAACGAAGCTTTTGATTTTGTTGTAGCTTCAATGGCTTTTCAATTCTTTTTGTATAATTAGGTGATGAGCTTTTAAGACCGGGTGAGCCTTCGGATTATAAACAGAAAACTGCTACAATAAAATAATCAAAAAATAAAAACAAATATTTATTGAGAAATTGAAAACAGCTGGGTCTACTAATAATGTCGCATAAGAGCCTGCGGCCAAGTTTCGTTTGGTGGAAACAGTTGGGTCTACTAAAAATATGACGCATAAGAGCCTTCATGCTAGGTTTCACTTTTGAATGCATCAATGACCGAAGTCGAAGCTGCTAGCTGCCGGGGATGAATGGTTGCTCCTTTTAGTCAGTTAAAATTGCATTTTTAAATTCAAATCCTACAATATACCCTTCCTAATTATTCCAACAATACTCCCATGAATCCATGAACTTGGAGGTGGGGGCAGAAGAGATCACCACGCCAAAAGGTTCATTGCCTATGCAAACTTACGGATATTCCAGTCTCAGAAACAGCAAGTTTATTATAATCATAAACATAAATTTCAGTCGGTAATTCCAACTTATAAAAATACTCTCATCACAGACTTCATACAAATTCATAAAAACCAAATCTTACCGATTAATCTTTCAAAACAGTGGAGGAGAGATAAGCTTTGAAGATGTGGAGAGAAAGAGAACGAGTTTTGGAGAAGGAGGAAAGAAGTTTCGGTGATGGAGAGAGGCGGCAATCTAGGGTTTTAATATGTGTTTTTGTTTGATAGTATTTCTAATTCGTTATGATTTGCGGGGAACATGAAAATTGTAGCGAAAAATATTTGCGTACCAAAAGAATACATCCGCCCAAACCAAAGCCCATTGGCAACACCAAAAGCGTCACAACAAGTCATATACATAGTCTATTCTGGAATTACCGTTGGCGGCAAGGGGTTGCAATAGATATTTAATCTATAGCAAACACCACACTCGCGTTGCCAACAATAAACATTTTCAATTTAATTATTTTTCTTATTTATCGTAAATTTAAGCAAACACTTTTGCAACGCTCAAGGCGTCGCTCTAGGTATTTCCCAAAATGAAAATTCTATTAAGACGGATGACCTTTAGCAACGCCACACGGTGTTGTAAAAGATGACTTGTTGCAGCAAATTTTAGGCGTGGCAAAAGAGTGCGTTGCAACAGACCCCTTTTGTTGTAGTAAATCTTCAATAATCATCACTAATATTGATGAATTCTTCTTTGTCGTCGGTTATGCATTACCAGTGGTGAAGATTAAAAAAAAAATAGAAGAGTTAAATGTCAACAATTTATGAAGATCCCAATAGAAGGCGTTTATGCATGTTGTCCCATATAAAAAGTTTATATCAAAAGTTCCCAACCCATGGGTTGGGAACTTTTTGATATAAACTTTTATATGGGACAACATGCATAAACGTCTTCTATTGGGATCTTCATAAATTGTTGACATTTAACTCTTCTATTTTTTTTTTAATCTTCACCACTGGTAATGCATAACCGACGACAAAGAAGAATTCATCAATATTAGTGATGATTATTGAAGATTTGCATTGTTTCAATTATTAGTTTGTTTGTTTACTTAAATATACACAACACAAGAGTCAATTAAAAAAATTATATTGTACGTTCAAAAATAGTCTAGACACTATATTCTCTGCATTAATTTTTGCTTAACATGTTATTGTTCCACTCAATCCGACATTACATGAATCACACATTATAAAAGTGATATTTGAAGAGAGAGATTGTGCCAATGAAGCAAATTGTTAGTAATGTTAGTAGTGGGTCATTGGGTTTAGTAGCTTATAATCCTAGGAAACTTCGGTGAAAGAGCCATATAATTTAAATTTTTTCCATCAAAAAGTGCTAGACCAAAACCACAATCAGAAATGGATGCCTTATCTAGACTGCATAGGACACATGTGATAGATTGATAGAGTACGCATTAGAGCATATAACACATTTGATCTTAATAGTGTTTCAGGCATAAACAATGTTCGAATATTGCGATTTATATATACCCAAAATACCTAAAAGATCTCGGGCATATGCCCGAGCTCAAAATCTAGTTCCTACTATAATAAGCAATATTCGATACTGAGAACAACGTACTCTTACTTCATATAAGGATCAGATATGGATTAGAGTATAGTTGTATACCAAAACCAAAACTTCATTTCATGGGTTCAATGAATCTTGTCATTTTGTTATTCTTGGTATTTTCTATTGAATTGAGTTGCAATGGAATCGTTGTAGGAAGGACTATATCTAATGAAGAGGACTTGGAGTTGGAGAGGCAACTCAAGCTACGACTCAATAATATTAAGACTGTTAAGGTATCATGACTATCATCATAGTCTACTACGTACTCCAATTTCACCATTTTAATTTTGTCCTTACCTAACATATATAGGTATCTAATTATTCTATCCTACATGCGCGCTTGATGTTTCCTATATATGCATATATGAATATATGATTGACATATGTATGTGTTTAAGGTAATTTTCACTTGTTTATTGATATCATTCTTTCGGTATAAACTTCCAAAAAACTTGACCGTAAGTACATACATGATATGGTTTTCATACTGTATATTGCAGACAGAAGTAGGAGATGTTTACGATTGTGTTGACATCCGAAAACAACCATCTTTGGATCATTCATCCCTACGAAATCATGAAATTCAGGTTCAAATTTGCAATGCTAAAGTTGATTATTATGTCTAGCTCTATTGGGAAATCTCATAATAGTTGTTATCTTATTTTTTGTATACTAGTATATAGGCCGTGCCCACGGCAGTGTTTCAAATTAGATCCAAAAGAACACTAACTAACCGAATGATAAAAGCCCAGTCCACAAAACAGTCGTTGACCAAATCAATAATGATCTAGTACTCTTTCAAATTAACATTTTAAACGGCACATATCCTATAAGACTTTGGATCTGCCATGCTATAATTTGTGAGAAATATTTGTAGCCTCCGGATGGGGCCCTATGACCCCACACTAAGCATATTTATTAGATATTAGTATATAGTCTGTGCCCACGACACTGTTTCAAATTAGGCCCAAAAGAACCCCAACCAACCGAATGATAAAAACACAGCCCACAAAACAGTCTATTGACCAAATCAACAATGATCTACTATTTTTTCAAATTAACATTTTAAACTGCACACATCCTATAAGACTTTGGATCTGCCATGTCATAACTTGTGAGAAACATTTGTAGCAGCCGGATGAGCCTGTGCCTACGGCCCGGTAATGAACAGTCAAAGTACAGACCCTTTAAGCCTTTTACCCATATGCCCAAACCCAACAGCTTTTGTTGACTTGTAAGTCTGATCCAGTGTCACCCAACAACCTTTAGTTAACTATTACACTATTTGAGCTCAATTGAAAGTGTCATGTCACAACTTGTGAAATACAATGTTAGATGGGGCCCTGCGGCCCAACACTAAGCTTTTTTGTTAGATAGAAGATTGACATATTGCCTTAATCATAATCTTAATTTTATGCGTGTACAGATGAGTTCTTCTCGTCCAAAGCGAAAAACAAGTGAAACCTCATCAGTTAGTACACACTCAAGGGTGGCTCAAAAAGATCTGATAACTGTAGACTGCCCTCAAGGAACAGTCCCCATTCGAAGGATCGGCAAAGAAGATCTTTTGAGGGCTAAATCCTTCACTGAATCATATGCTTCCAATATTCATCCAATGACAAAAGAGACCCCAGGTGAACATGTAAGCTTCCTTATAATAAGTAGTTTCTTCTTATGTGTTATGTAGTTTTGCCTTGCAAAATTGTGTTCCTACTACCTTGAAATACCACGGTTAATTACAGTTTTAGCATCTTCACGAATGATTTGTCCTAAACAATGTAACCATTACCAATTTTCTTTGTACTAAGTTTCTAATTCATTATAGAAGGTAATAACTAATAAGGCTACTTGATCGAATTTGAGCAATCGTGTCAGTAATTGTTTTGACATTGCTTTGCATATACATTATTATGCAAAATGCTTGCCAAGTATCTTTTGAACTTTTGATTGAGATCTAACTGTTCGCAGTGCATGTTGGAGTGTAGGCTGGGTGAAGATTCCAAAATGTTTGGTTACAACAAACAAATTTGCAAACTCGTACAGAAACTGCTAAATTTTAAACCTCATTATAATTATGAACTTGTTTGTGTGGAATATCAATTTGTGGTATCATTACATCGTTTTCTTGTTTGAAAATATATTAGTTAAAACCTACTAACAACACAAACTTATTGCATTTTACAGTATGCCATTGTACGGTCAAAAAATAATGAAAGAGTTGAAGGAGTAGCTGCAGAAATATCCTTGCATAGTCTTGACGATGTTGGAGCCAGTCAATCTAGTTCTGCCCAAGTGTGGATTGATAAACGTGTGGGCAATGACTACGCCAGTCTTCAACCATACCTTCAACTCCTATGGATGCACTATGTTTCATTTGAGGTTAATGAGATACCTAGCTAGCTTTCACGCCTCATCAAGTGGTAATAATAAGATTTGTACAATTGAAAGATGTTATTAGCCAACAACGAACTAGCTATTTATCCACTGTTTGTGGTTATACCATTATATTAATCACAATTAGTGTGTTTTGTTAACATATTAGTAGCAATTTATTTATTTTGACAGGATCGCAAAACCAGCAACTGGTGGTTGTTAATTAATGAACATGTACAAGTAGGCTATTGGCCAGCAGGATTACTAGGCAATTCTCTAAATGATGGAGCGTCTTATGTTGCTTGGGGAGGATTAGCACAAGGACCCGCCAATGACGCTAGTCCTAAGATGGGGGCTGGACATTTTGGGAATTTTGACTATTACGAGGACGCGCATTTTACTCAACTCCAAATTGTTAATACGACTTTTTTTTGGGTGAATCCAAAGGAAGATGTGGTCGAACAATTTGTAGATAATGAGAATTGCTATTACGTAAATTATAACGGATTTAGAAAAGGTAAGGGACATACATTCTTGTATGGTGGCCCTGGAGGAAATTGTGGATTGTAAGGTTTAATTTTCTTGTTATTAATAATTATTGGATTAATGTATATTATTTCCGCACGGAATATTCACTTTTGAGTTGAAATGTTTATTTTTACCTAAGGGAAAAAAGGTAATGTGATTTTTCTTGTTAAGGACATTCAAGTTCATTAAGGGTACGGAACTGTGCTCAATTTCAACAATGGAAATCGCAGAATGGATAATGATTACTATTTCCATTTGAACACATGGAAATAACTTCTTTTTTGCGTTGCCTTTTTTTGTTCCAATTTTGCCCACATGAAAATGCTCTTATGATTTTTATTTTTATTTTATTTATTTTATTTTTATTTTTATTTATTTATTTTTTTTGAAGTGGAAATTTTATTAATAATGATAACGAGTTTTACAAATAATTAGGACAAGCGTCAACAAGTCGCGCCATGAAGTCCTTTCTCGAATGGCAAAACCTATCCTCCTAAAAGCAAACTCGTTAGAACCAATGTCATTACGTTGCGGTCCATAACTTTCGCGAATCTCTTAAGGAGCTCAATGACTGTTGTCAAGAAACCAAAGGTGTCAAAACCGAAAGGAATGAAACAATCTTTGGTTAGCTATACAAGCCTCCTCATGTTTCTCAAATTTTCCTACCATTTCTTTATTATTTGCTTCTCCCACCTCAAAGACTCCATTCCCAAGCCCTACTAATGGAGAGGCTCAGGTTATATCAACACACATGCATGCCCCTCCCTCGGACCAATTTGTAGATCAATACATCCGCGGGCGAAGTGTCGATCTCCCCTTATTCGGATCGGTGAGAAAATTCACGGGAGCCTCCTTCTTCACTGTATTCCCCACTCCAAAATGCATCACATAAAATATCTCGACATGATGATCATGTCGGTATTTGAAGCTTTGGGAAATATCTACAATGTCTTTGATGGTCCCCAAAAGTATCTAGATCCGCTCTTTTTGCACCACGGGGCATAGACCACCATCGAGTACAAATGAATCATGAGCGATGGGAGAATAGAACGATACTCTACCGGGCGACATGTGTCATCCAAGTCCTCCATCGGAATAGCAAGTAGGAAATCCTTTGCATGTTACGGATCAGAAGCATCCAATGACGCTTTTCGACGAAAGCAGATAACACAAACTCCTTCTCAAGACCAAAGAACAATCTTACCATAGAATGCTTCCGCCAAAACTTTTTGTGGTTTTGAGGGGACGGTAGCACTCACGACCATAGAAGGCGAGGTCAAAATCGGGTAGAGCCAGAGACTCAATGCACCGCTAGCAACATCAAGAATCTCATCCAAAGGTATGCGGGCCACAACTCCTAAGAATGTGGTTACGAAGCTCGAAGTCGACGGCGGGGAGGCCACAAAAGCAAATGTAGATACATCGGTGGCAACAATAAATACCTAAACCGCCTAGAGCGTAATGGGAGTGTCGATAAACGCCATCAGAAAATCACCGGGCCGGGACCATCAGAAACCACAATACCCTGGAGAACACTGCGGAGGTGCCGATCAAAAGTCTGAGCTGCCTCTCTGAAAAAGGATGGTGGACAAGTACGAATCGCGAAGACCAACTTAGAGAGCCCAACACAAGCTCGTAAGAGCGCTAACTCACACTGTGGATCTTCTAATACAGCCAAACAGTCCATCAGAGTCATAGCCTTGTCAATACGCTTGCGAACAAGACCCATGACAAAAGATGCATCAGTGCTAACTGCACCTCCAAGCAACCTGACCCCCTGCTGAGGATGGGACAAATCTGAAGGAAAAAGACCAGGAGTAGAGTGACGTGGATCTAGTGATGGCCAAAATATCTCAGTTTTAGCCACATTAAGAACCAACCCATAAGAAGGTCCTTCTTCCTGAATCATACCCAAAGCTGTCGCCACTGCTTACGTATCCCCACCGAGTCCCATCATCTAAGTACCTGCGCTTTGTAGCAATAGCCGACAACCGGATGGATCAGGTAGAATAAGAGGATGCAACACGGTGCAAATAGAAGGGGACCTAGAGGGTCGCCTTGTTGGACCCCAGTAGCAGACCATATGTAGCCATCCCCCACGTATAACCTCGCAGGCTGACAATACAAGTACTCGACCCAAGGGGCAATAGCTAGGCATCGGATACAAACCTCTTTCAACATGATGGTCCGATCAACCATGTTAAAAGCATTCGAAAATCTACCGGTGAAACATAGAAAAGAGCTATTGTCATTTGTTAGCATACACCATACGGTTGGGAGCGTGCAAAATCGCCTCTGCTCCACCAGAAACACCCACCCCATACTGGAAATCTTGTAAGTACTCAACCACATCTCTGGAAATTCCTCTCATTGCAATCTTAGAGACCAAACGACGCCAAACCATGCCCACGCTATAGGGGCCGAATATATTTATCGGCTTAAGAAGTGGAGTAAGCGGAGCACTCGCTATGAATTCGCTTAACGGCTGTGGACATCGTCCCTCAGAACCAAAGATTCACCACGGGGTCAATGCATCTAGCAAATCGGACGATATAGGCCGCTGCTGCGGCACCACTCATAGCATCCAACAAAATGCCGAGCTCGGAGACCATCCCGCCACAAGAAGTGCCTTCGAAAGCGACCTAATGCATGACAAAAGGGTATTTCTCTCTACAAATAAAGGAGGCTCGGCAAAAGGAACAGTTGGTCTCACGGTGGTTGTCGACCGGGTGTTTCTCCTCTAATGCTTGGATAGTCTCCGCCCGAAGTTAGCGGCGACCCCGATGATGACAACACTTTTACTGCCGTAAAATGTCCATGACAACAACCTTCAGAAGCATCGACGCATTGCGGTAGAAACGGTCATTTGGGGTGGCTGGATTGAAGGAGGCTCTACCGCAGACTCTAAGAGGCTTAAACTCATTCCCACTGTGCTCGTCCATATCGCCAACGCATGGAGTATTTTTTTTTTTCCGCTAACAACATAACCATATATTAAAACATCAGTGGAACCACACTACAATCCATCAAGAGTTTTGGCAGAAGGTGTACATCCTGACCCTGTATTGCCCATTTAGCCAACTCATGAGCTTTCATGTTAACCTTCCTACTAATCCAATGGAACTTGCAGAAGCCAAAAGACCTACATACCTCATCTACTACAAGTTTTATAGGTTCAAGTTTCCAATTACACAAATTCAACTCAATAGAGTTTACAACATTTTGAATAGCTAGCTTGCTATCCCCCTCGAACAAGGAGTTAGCTCCTGTACTCCTAGCCAGCTTTACTGCAACCTCTACTGCCACCATTTCTGCTTCCTCTACATCCCTTGCTATAAACCTCCTTGAAGCTGCTCTTATTAGACTCCCTTCATTATCCCATGCCATAGCTCCAGCTGTTGCATCTCCAGTATCCCTGAAGAAAGCAACATCAAATCTTATTATTAATGTATCTACTTCAATTACAGGAAATAAATTTTCACTAAGACAGTTATTGAACTGTTGATTCCCAACTCCCTGGTTGCCTTCGAAGGCCTTGAGGACCCTAGTCCACACTGCGAAAGTCCTTCTTATTAAACTTTCTCTATTCTTGCTTCTGCTTTCAAACTTCACTTTGTTCCTTGTTTCCCAAAGTTCATGCATGATTATCATAGCCAAAATCCCTTTTTCTGCTACTCCATCATCATGGTCCTTGGTCCACTTAACAAACATGTCCAACCACTCCCTTATTACCAGCTACCTCTTCCATTCTGCCCCCAATGTTGGAGCCAAACCAAATCGATTGAACCCATTCACATTGAAAGAACAGATGTACTGGGTCCTCCTGGACCTCTCCACAGTAGGGGCAAGAGAAGTCACCCTTCAGTCCTCTTCTACTGAGCAAATCCCCAGTAGGAAGATTGCCCATATACAACTTCCAAATAAAGATATGTATACTTGCTGTGATAGGTGTTTTCCAGATAGCTTTAACAGTCCTCATGTTGATAGAGGAGGACTATGCTATCTCTTGATTTCCCATAAGCTTATGATAAGCTGACTTAACTGTGAGTGTACCATTTCTAGTACTTATCCATCTAAGTTTATCCTGATCACCATAATTAGGTCTGATGATCACTTGCTTGATGAGATTGCTAACTGCTGGTGGAAATAGGTGATCAATCCTATTTGTATCCCAGCCACTCCCATCCTCCATCATAATATCCTTCACTTTGAGATTATGGAGCTCTTGCCTCATAGGCATCAACTCACTTATGTTGATAGGCTTTTGGTTAATGCTCAGCCAAAGTTGATTCATCAGGGAAACCTCATTCCCTTTCCCTATACTCCACACACACCCATTAGTGAGTGTTACTGCTACCTATGTATCCCTTTCCATAACCAGGAAGCATGAGGGGGTGGGTTTTCTTTGACATCAAACCATTGCCTTCCATACACTGCTAAAAACGTTTTTGCCCACAAGGAAGTCTTATCTGTGAAAGCCTTCCAAGCCAACTTGGCTAGCATAACTTTATTTATATCTTGAGTTTTTCTAAACCCTAAGCCACCTTGGGCCTTAGGTCTACAAATGCTATCCCAGCCCATGGTGTGGATGCTTTTACTTTCTTTTGTACCATGCCACCAAAAATTCCTGCAAGCCTTATCTATCTTTTCATAAGTGGAAACTGGAAGAAGATAGGTTGCCATAGCAAAAATAGGTGTGGCTTATACAACAGCTTGGATGAGGGTAGTTCTCCCAGCCAAGGAAAGAACTTTAGCCCTCCATCCCTTAATCTTCCCATGAACTTTATCAACTAAGTAATCAAAATCCTCTCTTTTCTTTCTTGACAGGACTATAGGAACCCCTAGATACTTATCTTTTTTTTTTTTTTTTTTTCAAAAAACCTCATTTTCCAAAACTTTTTCAAAATTTTTTTATGTTTATTATTCACATTCTTACTGCTATAGAAACTAGACTTATCATAGTTAATTTTTTGTTCAGACACCTCACAATAATCTTCCAAAATCTTTTTCAAATTCCCATTTTCAATAAGATTAGCCTTAGTAAACAAAATGAGATCATCTGTATACAAAAGATGAGTGATTGGTGGGGCTTTTTTTTTAATCTTAATCCCATGTAACTCCCCTTTGTGTTCAGCTGCAGCTATCATCCTAGACAGAGCTTTTGAGACCAAGATGAACAAGTAAAGGGAGAGAGGATCTCCCTATCTCAGCCCTCTGCTAGGAATAACAGTTTCCAAAGGAGCCCCATTCAAAAGCACTTTAAAGGAGACAGTAGACAAACATTGGGAGATAAGAAGTCTCCACTTTTCATTAAACCCCAAATTTTGGAAAATCTTATCAATAAAAGACCACTCTACTCTATCATATGCTTTAGACATATTCATTTTAAGAGCTACAAAACCTTATTTAGATTTCATATGTTTCATATTATAAAAATTTCACTAGCCAAGCCTATATTATCTCCTATATTCCTACCTTTTATGAAAGCTCCTTGAAAAGGAGAGACAATCTTATTTATGTAATCCTTTAATCTGTTAGCCAACAGCTTAGATATGATTTTATAGCAAAAATTACAGAGGCTAATAGGTCTGAACTTAGAGATATGATCAGAATTAGAAATCTTAGGAATCAAGGCAATAAAAGTCTCATTAAAACTAGCATTCATCTTACCATGCATAAAAAAATCTTGAACACAATCAATAATACTATCCCTAACCATATCTCAACATTGTTGATAAAAAATACCTTGAAACCCATCTGGCCCAGGGGATTTGAGAGCCCCCAACTTCTTAACAACATGCCAAATATCATCTCTAGAAGGGCAAGCAATAAGAAAATGATTTTCTCTTTTAGTGATATAGGGAGTAGACAGGTTAAGAATCTCCTCATTATCCGAAGGATTACCAGATTCAAAAACATTTTCAAAATATTCATTAATAGTATTGCCTACCCCTTTCCTACCTTCTTGGCAAACCCCATCACCATCTTTAATCTTATATATATATTATTCTTTCTTCTCCTATAAATAGTAGACAGATGAAAAAACTTGGAGTTCCTGCCTCCCTCTTTAATCCAATGTTGACTAGACTTTTGTTTCTAGAAAGCTTCTTCTTTTTCATACCAGTCAAACAACTGATTTTTTAAAACTTTTGCTTTTTCCAAAGTCGAAGAGTTAAAAGGCCTTTGTAAAACTCTATCCAACTCTTTATGAGTCTTTTTAATGTTATAAAAGATATTCCCAAAAACCTTTTTATTCCAGCTTTTTAGACTCTTAGCAGTACTTTTCAACTTATTAATAACTTTCTAATAAGGTAAATCATGAGAAACAGAATTCCAAGCTTTGCCTATAGTAGGTATGCAAGACTCATCTTGCAGCCACATACTATAGAACCTAAAAGGTCTCTCAGCTTGTTCCTCACAAGCCTTTAGAGAAATCTTCAAAGATAAGTGATCAGAAGTTGCATTTACCATATTAGTAAGCAACATATGGGGAAACTTATCTAGCCAATCAAAAGAAGCAAGAGCTCTATCCAACCGTTCAATAATATTATTTGCAATCCTTCTATTATTATTCCAAGTAAACTTAGGGCCTTTATATCCTAAATCCATCAGCCCAAGATCGTTCAAAACATAATTGACATCACAAGCATGCATTTTGTGAAAACTGATTTACCTCCTATTTTTTCATCAAGAGATTTTATAGCATTAAAGTCTCCAAACACCAGCCATGGACCAGGAATATAGGGAGCCACTTCCCTTAATTTTGTCCAGAACCGGTGTCTCAGACTCGGATTAGGCTCCCCATACACAAAAGTAAAAAACCAAGGCTCATTACTGTGATAATTACTTAATTTACCTAAGATTTGGTTGGCGGTAGCTCCCATCACTTCCAGGTCCACTCCCTCCTTCCACAAAAGAGCAAGACCTCCTCTAGTTCCAGTAGCTGGTACACAAAATACATGATCATATTTGATAACTTTTCCTAACATACTAACCTTACTAGAACTTACTTTAATTTCAGATAAACATAAAATATCCGGTTGATGCTGTCTCACTAGATCCTTTAGATTTTGAACTACCGTGGAGGAACCCATTCCCCGACAGTTCCAGGCGTGTATCATTTATGAGAAGGGAGCTATTTGGGGACAGCCACCGTGAACTTTGGAGGAGGACCACATAGACTTCCACTGCTGCTAGACTCACCACTAGTACCATTGGACCTTTCATTTCCACCATAACCACTAGGAGCTCCCTATTTTCCATTAGTTCTTTTACCTTTCTTTTGTTTACTGAGAGTGAAGTTTAGACGTCTCACCACCGTTGAATCATCAATAACAAGAGGCTGAGGTTGAGAAATCTTGTCCTCAGACTCATATCCCAAACCATCTTGACTACCTTGTACTAGCTCCCTAGGTGCATTCCCCAGTGAGACCTCATCTTGGTAGTTTTCATTATACACCACCATGTCTTGGCCACCCTCAACTGATAGATCCTCTTCTTCCTCCTCTGATGTATCATCTTCTTCCTCTTCTAATAGGTCCTTTTCATCCTCATTTGAGAAAGCATCTGAGGGAATCTCCTTTTCAGGAATGCTTGCTCCAGAAACTTTAGAGGGGTCACTAGATTCCATTGAGTGATTAGAGTGGGATGGTTCACTTGATTCCATCGTGTCATTAGAAATAGAGATTGTGGGGGCATTTTCCAGTATCAGCAAGTTCCCCATCCCCTTTGCCCTCAGATCATCAGCTTCAAGCTTAGCCCTTTTTGATCTCTACACAGCCAACCTTAAGCTAATCCTTCCCCACCCATTATCTGCCATGGAATCTGTCTCCGTTTCCTTGCCAAAGATGCTAATCGATTTTCTTTTCTTACTCACACCAGCCTCTGATGAAGTCTTCCTAATACATCTAGATAAACCACGCCTTTTTCCTCCTCGATAAGCCAAAGATTTGTATCCCCTTCCACGTGTAGGTAAACCAATGAAACGAAAGCTTGTTATCTTTGCTCCAGTCATGATCGAGGCACGCTTAGTCCCATCTGTTTTGTTGTGTTCAAAGAGAGGAATAATTGCCTCGAAAAGGTGAGTAGAACTATTTTTGGCGAGGCATAATTATTCTCTACATCTTTTCAAGTTCCCAAGCTAGCATCCTCCAAGCCTAGGTCTCCTCTTTCTACAGTGGCACAACCCACTTCTTGCATAGTCTCAGGCCTTCCAGAAGCTGTAGGGCTACCATGGGTCATGCCTGTTTCCTCTGGTCCACATTCCTTACCAATACCCACCCAGTTCTTATCCGGGCTCCAAACAACCAAGGCCCCATGAGATGGTCCATGTGCTTGCAAGTTGCCTGTTTGTCTATTTTGTTCCTCGTGGGCTTGGATATTCAACTCTGGCCCATTACCAATATCAGAGGAATTTGGGCCCCCCAACCCAGCTACAGTAACGATAATTGACCCTGACTCTAAACTTTCAGAATTAGCCGTTTTGACCATATTCCTGCCTGATTCTCTCTCTTTAGAAGCCATATGCCTGTCAGCAGAGTTGGTTGCCATGTGTGCTATGCTTGGTGGTGTTTCCAAAAGGCCAACCCCATTCCAGTTTCTTTTCGCCGGTGAGCATCTATTCCTCGCTGGAATCTGGTCATATCTTGGTTTTTGCGGTGTACCAAAGAACGTCATTGACACAGGGCATGAACTAGCCACGCCATTGTAGAACAGATTTGCTTGCATCATGAAGGAAAAATTGTTCTTGACATCCTTTGGAGATCCACCATACCTCCTTATGTCCATACTATATTTTTCTCGTTGGTAACAGAAGTGAATATCATGCCCAATACATCCACAGAAATAACAGAAAATGTCCAGCTTCTCATACTTAAAAGTTACTGGGAATATTTCTCCCAATTCCGTTAGGAGGTCTATTCCTTTGAGAAGCCTTTCCTTGATATCCATCTTTACTCTAACCCTTGCCACCGACTTTTTAAACTCCGATGAACACAAAAGGTTGACAGCCTTAACTTTGCCCAGACTTAACCCCACCTTATTAACATTCTCTTCATTTATCCGATTACTTGGGAGTCCATAAATCTGAACCCAAAAATCTACCATGTCAAACTTCCATTCCTCATCTACTAGCTCAGTAGGTTTCCATTTTTTAACAGAGATGATAAAACCCTGAACCATCCAAGGTTTGTTTTTTCTAACATGATCATATTCCACAGGACTCTCAAAAATCAGTTTATATAACCCTTTTGATATAGCTTCTACCTTTGTATTGCCTCGTGTTTGCCAGCACCAGTGCAGTTCATCTGCTAGAGCTTGTAGGGGAATGGTTTTCCCCCCGAACAGCTTACCCAGCAAGGTGGTCTGCCTCTCTGTACTGGTTTCCTCAATTTTGCAGCCAATCTCAACCACTCTCTTTTCCTTAGAGTAGAAAAGGTTCTGGATTTCATCTTGCAGTTGTTCAATTTTGGATTTTGATGAGTCTCCTGGCTCCAACCTACTAGTTGAAACCCCTGTCATGAGCTCCATGTAATATCCCGCCAAAGAGGGGGTGATAAGAAATTAAGAATGACTAGTAAGGATCTAAAAGGCACAATTAGTACTGGTGTTTTGAAATAACCTCAGAATAGGGGAAAGGGAATATTAAGATCAATTATACAAGAGAGAAGAAGAAGATCAAATATAGAAGAAATTTAAAATTTGAAGTTTAGAGAAAGAGGGGGAAAATTGCTTTCAGCCGCAGCAGAACTCTACAAATATTATTTTTGTGCTCTTATGAATTAATTGCACTGATTTATCAAGGGCGTTTAGTTTTCTATCACTGTTTTTACTCGAGAAATTAAACGCACCATCGTCAAGAAGGGTAAAAAAGATACTAGAAGTCCAGAATACATGATGAGGAAAAACTAACCAAAGAAGTAAGACAACCGGCAGAGGATGAACCATCAGCTTCTCTGTTCTACTCATAATCATTCTACCCTATTTAACTTGAACTTTTGATTATGAAACTTGTTGGCTTCCACACTTCCAAGCTCGTTGTTGAGCGTGCGCAATATGCTCCGACAAGGTTGATTAACAATATTTCTCAAAAAAATTGACAGCTTCAGAATTGAACCGAAGTTTATTAATAAGTCTAGCTTCAACACAATTATTTTTTGCTTTGTAAGATGTCACACCCCAAATTTTTAGAAAATTAAAATAGGGAATTATCCTCACCCTATTCCATCTTCTGAAAACCCAGGATGAAACGAAACCCTAATAACCCATTACTAAACACGAAAAAAAAAAACTGAAATAAAATGAAAACAAAAGGAACAACTCGTCATTCACAAATAAAAATATTACAATCATTTAAACTTGGAAGACAAGTTAGTTCTGTTTTCTCAAAACAGCATGTAGTTTCTTCCCAAGTAAGATTTCAATGCCAATATACATTTCCAAAAAACTCATATAACAGTAGTCATCATTCCTATTTTCCAAATTAACTCACAATATAAATACCACTTACCTTCCACTTATTAAATGCACATATGATAACTTATTTAAATATGAGTTTGATACACTTTACCTTTACCTTTACATGCCAGCATGTCGTCTTAGGGTAGGATATTTATGTCCCTGCATACAAGATTAACGGATTCTACCCTCCTGCAAAAACAGAGTTAGACATCACAATACAAAGATTTATCTAAACCAGTCAAATTTCCATTCATAATCAAAACCTCATTTAAGACATTTAAGTCTAATTGATACCACATGGTTCGTCCTGCATATTAGGAAATACCATTTATCATTACACTAATAGGTCATTCATGACACATTCAATGAATACCTTAGGTCATTCCCGCCACATTCAAGGAATACCCATAATAACACTAACAGGTCATTCATGACACATTTAATGAATACCTTGGGTCATTCCCGCTACATTCAGGGAATACACATCATAACACCAACAGGTCATTCATGGCACATTCAATGAATACTTTGGGTCATTCCCGCCACATTCAAGGAATACCCATTATAACACCAACATGTCATTAATGGCACATTCAATGAATGCCTTAGGTCATTCCCGCCACATTCAAGGAATACCTATCATAATACCAACATGTCATTCATGGCACATTCAATGAATATTTTAGGTTATTCCCGCCACATTCAAGGAATACCCATCATAACACCAACAAGTCATTCATGACACATTTAATGAATATCTTGGGTCATTTCCGCCACATTCAAGGAATACCCATCATAATACCAACAGGTTATTAATGGCACATTCACTGAATACCTTGTTAAACAACCACTATTACATACCCAATTTAATAATAACATTGTACACATATAGTTATCCCTAAAACTAATATATAATATATAATATGGTGGCTGCACCTTTACATAAGGCTGCCTACGTATTCAATATTTCAAGATTAGAATAAAGCCTTACGTAGCTCTTAACCAATTTATCAATATCCATGTATATGCCTTTAAAGAAAACAACAATTTATACTATATAGAATCACATACAATAAGTTTCAAATACTCCCACAATCATATACATAAAGTTTCATCCCCAGAGATACACTATGAACCTTTAAGTCCAAAAAGCTCAAAAATAGATATTTCTATACTTTTGATTATCCAAAAACGATCTTATGAACCATGTCGGTTCCAAATAAAACCACAGTATAAAAATAGGCTACAAACACTATATAAAACACCCAAGAAATATTTAAGAGACTCTTAGTTCATTACTAGATATATTTCTCAAAACAGGTTCATGCACATAAAAGGATACCACGGTAGGTTTTCTAGCTAACTTGTCAATACTATAGTTTTTCCTACATTCATCCAAAAGACACACAACTTAATTATTTAGAAACTAGGGTATGTAGACTTAGTTTTTCATATAGAGCTCGAAGTCCCAACCTTAGCCCATCTAAAAGAAAACTTAGGTTGAAAACGGTAAAAATCCTAATTTTCAATAAACTAGAATTCTAACGCGTTATTTTCCGGATACCACAACTCTTTCCACAAGTGTCCAAATGGTACAAGGCTTTTTGCGTTGAAAAGAAGATTTTCAGAACTTACTCTTTACTGTTTAACAAAAATACTAACTCTCACTCTAACTATATGAGAACAGGACTTGAACACATTGCGCAAAAATTGAATTCTGCCACACTATTTTCTGTCAACCAAAATTCTAGGCCTCATAGCTATCTCCACAGGACTCGGAATGGGATGAGGCTAATTGAGTTAGAAAGAAGACTCATAAAACTCACCTTTTCATGTTTTACAAAAACTCTAACTCTCCCCCTACTTTTATTCAATTTGTGATCAAACCCTATGCAGAAAACAATTTTCTGACGAATAAAATTTTTGATGCATAGAATTGTCGAGCTCATATCTTTTCCGTCACTCATCCAAATTAAGTGAGGCTCACTGCGTCGGATAAAAAACTAATGGGCACGCCATTAGTCATGGTAAGGATTGGTTCCACTGATCTATTATACATTTACCTTCATTATACCAGACTACCAGTATAATTGGATAAAAAGCCTTATAAGATATGACCTTCCATGCATAGTCCATTTGGAATAGGTAAAACCTAAACTTTGTCACGATATAACCTCACTATATAGAGTACATTACCAAAACATAAACCAATATATACATAGGGGTAGGTTCTGAGGTCCAATATATTTCTATACCTCAGTATTATATCAGGAGATAAATGCAATACACCAAGGGTTGGAGATATGTATGCGACTTGGAATCCCAAAAGTGTCAGTGGTGTCTGATTCGTTAAGAGTAGTTCATGCTATAATGAAGATAGAAGCTCCTCCATGGCAGATGGTAGATATGGTAGTATCCATCAAGAGAATGGGAGTGGCTTTTGAGTTCATAGAGTTTAAACATGTTTTTAGGGAAACAAATAAGGTAGCGGATCATTTGGCATCCTTGGCTGACCATTCAGAGTTGATAGATGACTCTTGTATAATCTTCACCCCTCCTCTATCTGAAAAGTTGCAGACTATTGTAAAGGATGATATGGAGAGAAAGATGTATATGAGGATTAATTAATACAGGTTAGGGGTAGGCCAGAACCCCAGTTTATTGTTAAAAAAATAAAAAAATAAAAAAATACCAACGTTTGTTTCCCCTAACCCCACTTTATAAAACGTTTATACAACGTTTTATAAAGTGGGACAAAACATTGTTGGGAATATTCAACTAAGGTCCTTTTTTTTTCCGATAATCATTCGACTAAGGTCTTGAAGTATGGTCTTAAAGGGTGAATATCAGGTGGAAAATACCAAACGTTAGAAACTGGAACCGATTTCACCCAGCAGTTGTGACAAAGTCTAATGTTATATCTTAGATGGTCTCATGGGAATACACTAATACAAATGGTGTTACACAAATCACATGTAAAACTCCTATTGGCCCTGCTGATCCAATTTCTACTTCACAAAATAAATAAGCAGCATTCACGACTTACCTTGAGGAACTGGTAAAGTACGTGTCCTAACATAGTATTTTTTGAGCAACAATGATGTGACAGAAGAGATATATCAAAGTCAGCTTTAACACTATCGATGAGTTTACTTACCACATTTCTACGACAGCATCTCGAAGACAGCCGCACCCCACTAGCCCGCACACTTGAGGCTCCTAGTTAAATAGTCAGTTTTCTGTTTGGTTAAAAAAAAGTTCCAGACCTCTATGGCTCTATTCTACAAAGGACATACTTTGCCATACACACTAGAATACATCATATTTGTCATATGCATTACAAAACTGGTAACCCAAACCAATCCAATCCATAGTTCCACATGCAAGTAGCCCATTGATTTAACTGAGGTCTATCTTGTGGGCGATAACAGAGGTTCCATTAAAATGTCTCATTCCTTCAAACAAAGGAGCTAGTTTTTATCCTGGGGTACTAAGTTCTTGAGTCCTGTTCTCTCGAGTCTGTTCTTCTTTTCTCTTATCACTATCTTGTACCTCTTGTTA
The DNA here is from genome assembly GCF_015680905.1 of Coptis chinensis. Lineage (NCBI taxonomy): Eukaryota > Viridiplantae > Streptophyta > Magnoliopsida > Ranunculales > Ranunculaceae > Coptis > Coptis chinensis. Next base: position 39,254,059 of record NC_141456.1, on the reverse strand, counting down.
TATATAAACTCCTCTTGGGTAACAAGGTGAGTTGTAAAGATCTTGGTAGTATCATGCAACAAGTTACCAATAGTCAGTAAATGATGGCAGTGGCAACGGAAGGAAGCAGGAAAATCGAAGAGCTTCAGAAAGACATGTACAAGTTGTTTTTTGGAAAAAAATAGAGAGTGATCGAAATAGAGTGCCTTAATATAGAGGAACAATTTAATGAGAAGCTTACTCTGATGGGTAAACTATATGGAGGTAACAATATAGATATGGAGGAGCTAAGCGAAGACCTCCATAGAATATGGTAAACAAAGAGCGAAATCTATCTGGAGCTGATAGACAGATAACATGTCCGTATTACTTTTGATGAGGAGAACGAAAGGAAGCATGTGATGGAAAATGGTCCTTGGCTTATTTATGGGCAAATTTTCTCGATCAAGGAATGGAGTGGAGCTAGGAAGCTAGGACGAGTATAAATTTGATTTCGTCAAATTTTGGGTCCAGATTTGGGATTTCCCAAAAGCACGCATAAATAACGCAAATGTCTAGAGAATAGGTGCTGATTTAGGGACAGTTTGTGAAGTTGATATATCATGTCCTCCGGAGTTCAATCAACCAGTGGCCAGAGTGAGAGTGGAGATGGATATCAAGGAAAGATTGTCAAAAGATCAAATAATTAAACAGGAAATAGGGGATATCTTTGAAGTAAGATTCAAATATGAAAAGTTAGAGATCTTCTGCTATTTCTGTGGAGTCATTGGACATGACCAATATACCTGTCGAATCAGGGCACAACACAGATATGATATATCAAAATGGGGAGGATTACCAAAGGATATAAAACCGTTCCTCACTAGTCAGATCAAAGCTAATAGATTTTTTAATGGGATAGCATACTCAGGTAAACAAACGGTTACCATAGCTGGTCCACCACAAAAACTCTGGTTTGAGAAAACACCGACATCTTCATCCCATGGTGGTCGGGGGTACAACGCAAGAGCTAGGTAGGAGAGATGGAAGAGATCCACGTCAGAGGGGACAACTATGAATAGGGACAAAACAAGGGATGCAGTGGCAGAGATTAGGAATGGGGCCCAAGCAAAGGACAATGCAACGGATATAAACCAGTTGGCTGTATATCCAACGGTCATATCTCAGAAGAATGAACCCTCAACAGACCAAAGAAGGTTTGGGCCCGATAGAAATACAGATGGGATAACTGAGCATGGATTTTTGGGCCATGGAGTATTGGGCCCTGGGCCAACAGGGAGTATGGGTAGCCGTTTGGAGGCCTATGAGAAAGAAAATGGTATGAGCCAGGTCAGGGATACACAGATGGGTCAGGATGAGAAATAAGAAAGTCTAAGCCCAGGTTGGGCGATAGTTTCGATAGAACCAAGAGATAAAGGTGGGATCAATACTCGAAATCACAGAGAGGAAATAAGTAAGTGTCTTATCACGAGAGACAGCGAGAGTAGGGCAAGCAACTATATACATCTACTCTTGCCTGGTTCCAAGGAAAATGTCTCAATTATCGAGGAAATCCAGCCAGACACAGCGGCTACGCCCAATCTTCCAGATCTTACTATAGGCTTTCAATTTCAAAGCAAGGCAACACATGGTAGAGGGAGTAAAACCATGGTTTCCCGAGGAAAGAAAAAAAAGATAAATCAAGGTAAGTCGAGTAGGTTGGCAGATACTAAGAGTCAGAGAGAGTTTTCTAGAAGTGTGATAAGAATAGGAGAAAAAAGAAAGGGGTGTTTAGAGAAGGAATATATGGCTGATGATGATGGGAATGGGTGGCCACGTAGAAGTATTAGAGGAGTTGCAAAAAGTTCAAAAAGGGCAAAGAGGGAAGCTGATGAAATGCGAAGAAGATGGGAGGGACACATGCTGATCCTGACAGAAGCACTGATAATTCCTATTTTAAATGATTCTTCTGGATCCAAAACTTCATCAACTGATGATAGTATGGCCACTTCATCGAAACCATCCTCAACGGATTCTGACAATCTAGATACTGAATCTGGAGAGACTAAAGATTTGGAAGAGTCTGAGGAGGAAGAAATACAGATAGATGACGAACATCCAGAACAGGAAGTGATAAATTATGAAGTACAAGACATGGATGGTTTAGAAAATGATAGTGATGAGTATGAGAGCCAACCAATTCCTTTGGCTATGGATGATTCTACGGTTGTGAAAAAAATACAATATCAGGTCAATCAGGAGGAAGGGCAAGAGGGGAGTAGGCATGGAGAGCAAGGGGAAGGAAGTGTAGGAACCGTTATTTTTAGAATGAATATTTCGACAAACCGCGAGAACCCACGCGCAGCGGAATCAATGGGGTTCACGGTTTTGGATAGAGAACATACCTTTTAGATCCGGTTTAGATAACTCTAAGAATCCAAACTTTATGAATCCGAATCAACAATCAACCCCTTGATCTTCTATTGTATTTCTTTAGAATAGATTGGACGTTGTGTGGGCAACGATCTACCAATCCCCTTTTTTCTCACAAAGCTAGATCCGATTTTGGATCTATCTTTCCTTGCATCTTTTTCTAATACAGTGAATAGTGAATTTTGGCCAGAGAGAGAGAGTATTCTATTTATAGGCTACAACAGGGACCATGAGGAGAAATTAGGGTTGGGCCTCCTGACGGGCTTGGGCTTCCCATGTTCGCCCAGAACACACGGCCCAAGTCCGTTAACAAATGACTTATTCCACTAAAGGCCATTGTTGCACTATCGCCCTAATCCTAAATTATGTGTCAGCGTTTATGGGCACCATATTATATGCTCGTTGATCTCCCCGTGTTTAAGATATCGAATGTCCGTTGATTAAGTCAAGTTACTGACAACTACATTAATCAACTTCTTATGTCCTTGAGTAGTACCACTCAACCTTATTGTTATGTCGGAATAAATCCACCTGCAGGGTTTACATGACAATCTTTTTGAGCTCTTCAAGGGGACATCATCAACCCGACTTCTTGCTGGACACGGATTCCTTCTATAATCAACAACACACCTTACATACAATGTCATTACCCAATCCATCGAGTTTGTTGATTCACAAATGAATCTCACTCATTGATGATTTAAAGCAATGTACAATGCATGTAAGTGCCCGTTATTATATCCGGATTAGGAGGACAAGCATCCATAATAACAGAGGCGTTTGTTCTCTTATAAAGTCAGTATAAAGAGAAACAACCTCACTTGGTCTTGTTCAATACACACAAAGTGTACTAGTGTAATCCTATAGTCAAGATAGACTAATACCAGATTATACTACAACCGTACTAATGGTTTGTTCAAATCCATCTAGGTTGTGAACGATTACTTATACTTTATAAGGTAGTGATGATATGATCTTCTGTGTGTTCACACCATATCATCTACAACATAAAGTATTAGACATATGCATATAACTAATAATATATATAATATGCATAACATTTGCCCATATGATTCTCATTCAAAATATATAGAATTAGAGTTAATACAAAAGTAATGCTTTTAGTATATAACCCTATCAGGAAGTTCAGGGAAAAACAAGTCTGATGAAGAGAATAATGGTGAAGCTAGCAGTGGGGGTTTGTTGTCAACTCCCTCAGGGTTTGCAGTGGCTGTCCCCTCACAACTACCTCTGTCTCCATGACGATACACGCCTGAAATTGCCGGGGGATAGGTACCACCACGGCGGTTCAGCAACTAAAGGACATGATAGGGAAGTTTGAAGTAGATATTGTATGTTTGTCAGAAACCAAGACAAGTAAGGAAGGAATAGGGAAGTTAAGTAAGCAGATTATGTTTAATGGTCATTTTCCAGTTCCAGCCATGGGGCTGAGTGGAGGCCTGACTATTTTGTGGAAGGATGGGGTGGAACTGGAGATTCTTGGCGCGTCGTGTAACTAAGTGACAGGTAAAATTTTAAATTATTTCCATAAAGATCCTTGATATTTTTCCTTTATATATGGTGAACTAGTAGCTCATAATAGGAATAAAGTTTGGGATGAACCGAGGGATGTGGCCCCTCTAGTTCCTGGCCCATGGTGCCTGTTTGGGGATTTTAATGGTATATCTAGTTTAGATGAGAAAATAGGTAGCAGAAGTAGAATTACCAAAAGTATGAACGAGTTTAACAGCTTGATTAATGAGTTGGGCTTAGTGGATTTAGGTTTTAAAGGCCCAAAGTATACTTGGAGCAATAACAGAAGACCTGTTGCTCACATTTTGGAAAGGCTGGATAGAGCCTTGGCCACGCCTGATTGGCTTGCTGCTTTCCCTAATGCCCAAATCAAAACTTTTGCTAATGCTACCTCTGACCACATATCTTTATTCATCAACTTGTCTAAGAAAGAAGAGAAGCTATTGAGACCTTTTAATTTTTTTGAAATGTGGTTACAAAATGATTCTTGTATGGAGGTTATTGATAAAGTCTGGAACTCTATAACACATGATCTTCCAGATAGTAGATTCATGCATAAGCTGGATAAAACCAAAAATTATCTTACCATGTGGAATAAACATGTGTTTGGGAACATTTTTACTAATATTAAAGCTACCCAAGCTAAGCTAGACTCTGTGTTGGCTAAACCCTTCACCATTGAAAACTATAATAAAGCTAAGGAGCTGAAAGAAGAGTTGCTGGACTGGTACACTAAGGAGGAGGATTTTTGGAAACAAAATTCCTCTAATTCTTGGCTTAAAGATGGAGGCAGGAATACCAAGTTCTTCCATCTCTCCACCATTTATAGGAGAAGGAAGAATACCATTGACAAAATAAAAAATAATGAAGGAGATTGGAAAGAGGGTAGGACTGATGTGGGGGTTTCTTTAAATCAATATTTTAAGGAGATCTTTACGTCAGATAACCCTGGGAGAAATGAACAGATTTTGGAGCTATTCCAACCTTGCGTGATAGCCAGAGAGAATGATATTCTTACTGATGTTCCCACAGATGAGGATATTTGAGTTGTGGTTCGTAAGATGGGGAGCTTAAAAGCCCTTGGACCTGATGGGTTCCAAGATATTTTTTATCAAAAATGCTGGGACATCATTGGGTCTACTGTGATTGTCTTTGTTCAATATTTCTTCAATCATGGGTTCCTGAATCTTGGGTTTAATGAGACCTATATAGCTTTGATTCCTAAGATTGCTAATCCTGACCATGCATCCAAGTTTAGGCCTATAAGCCTATGCAATTTTGGGTATAAGATTATCTCTAAGCTTCTGGCCAACAGACTCAAAGGTCTTATCAATAAAATTATTTCTCCTTTCCAAGGGGCCTTTATAAAAGATAGAAGTATAGGAGACAATGTTGGGTTAGCTTGTGAAGTCTTTCACAACATGAAACAGATGAAAACTAAAAATGAGGGCTGGATTGCCCTAAAGTTGGATATGGTCAAAGCTTATGATAAGGTTGAATAAGTTTTTTTGGATGGTATTTTTGATAAGCTTGGGTTCAATAATAAGTGGGGACATATGATTCAACAATGTGTCTCTACTGTTTCTTTCCAAGTGATGCTTAATGGGTCACCTCTTGAAAAAGTTATACCTGAGAGAGGCCTAAGGCAAGGGGATCCTCTATCCCCTTATCTGTTTATCTTAGTTTCTGAGGCTTTGTCAAGGATGGTGGCAAAAGATGAACAAGCTGAGGAAGTGCATGGTATAAAAATAAAAAGACAATCCCCTGCTCTAACCCATTTGTTCTATACTGATGACCTTATTCTTTTTACTAAAACAAATGTGGTTGAGAGTGGGAATCTAAAAAAGATTTTGGATGATTATTGTGGGGCTTCAGGCCAAATGATAAATCTTGAAAAATCCAGTGTTTTCTTTAGTAGGAATGTCAACTATAGACAAAAAATAAGGCTTAAAAGATTCTAGAAGATTATGAATTTTGCTCCTAAGGAGAAATACCTTGGAGTCCCCATCATGCTTTCCAGAAAAAAGTCTGAGGACTTTGATTTTCTGGTGGATAAGATCCACAATAAGATTAAAGGCTGGAAAGCTAAGGTGTTGTCCCAAGCTGGGAGAACTACTCTTGTTCAAGCTGTGATTCAAGCTACCCTTCTTTATGTAATGTCAACTTACTTGCTCCCAGTCTCTATGTGCAATAAGATTGACAAGGCTTGTAGAGATTTCTGGTGGTCTGGAAAGGATAATTCAAAATGTGTCCACACCATAGGGTGGGATCACATATGTCAGCCAAAGCAAACCGGTGGCTTGGGCTTAAGAAAGGCTAGAGATATGAATGTGGCTATGTTGGCCAAACTACCCTGGAAAGCTACCACAGATATTCAGTCTTTATGGACTAGAACTCTGTTTAGTATCTATGGTAAGCATTGGATTGGTAATGTGAAAAAACCCCCAGATAAAGCCTCCTACTTTTGGAAAGGCATTCATATGACTTTCAATGCTATAAGTGGAGGTTTGATTTGGGGGATTGGCAAAAAGGATACTACTTCAGTTCTAAAAGACCCATGGCTTAAGTGCCAGAATAAACCTATAACTCTGGAAGAACTGGGGGTAGTAGAGCCTTCTTTGCAATATCTGGTTGTCTCTAATTTGTTTTTGCAAGATAATAGTGGCTGGGATGAGGCAAAGCTTAACACTCTGTTCGACCCTTTTATCTGCAAAAATATTTTAGAGGTAAAAGTCAGACCTGAGGCTGCCACTGCTGATAAGATGAGATGGGACAAAGACAAGTATGGGATCCTTACAGCTAAATCCACATATAAATTCCTAAAACCTGAGGAGGATGTAGGACAAAGCTCTAGCTGTAACCCCCTTTCTCTCAAGCAGATATGGAAGGCTCCTCTTCCAGCTTATATCCAAAACTTTATTTGGAAAATGTACATGCATATATTACCTATGGGTGATATGCTAGCTGACAGAAGGATGAAAGGGGACTTTGCTTGTCCTTATTGTCTCAAGGAGATTGAAACTACAGAACACTTATTCTTTACCTGTGAATGGATAAGAACACTGTGGTTTAGCTCCCAAGTGGGCATGAGAATGCACAAGGATGAAAAGCTTACTCTGCGAGAAAGATTAGACATTTTCCTGACATGGAGCTGTAGTACAGACACAAACCAGAGTCTGGTTGGGGTTCACATAACATTCTTGCTGCAGCAGATCTGGAAAACTAGAAATGAGATTAAATTTGAACATAGAAAGGCAAATCGGGAAAGGATGATCAGGGAAAGCAGGACTCTGGCAGACAAATACATGCCGGCTTTCAGAGAAGATCATCTAACTCCTATCCCCTATTCAAATTCAATAGATAATAACTTTGAGGAAGTTTTTCCAGTTATTCATAATGATAGTATAATCATTAGGTTTGATGTCTCTTTCTACGGGCATACTGGATGGGTTGGAGCTGGGGCTATAGCTACTGATAATGAAAGGTGTACAGTGGGAGCAACTTTCAGAAGATTTAGAGCTGTGGAGGCAGCATAAGCTGAGCTGGAAGCAGCTGAAGTTGCAGTTTTGCTGGCCAAGAAACTCAGGATGCAACATTTTGTGTTTGAAGGGGATAATTTGGAGGTGATCAATGCTCTACAAGGCAAGTTGTGTAGATTGACTTGGGATGTGGTGAGAACCAATATTACATCCTTGGTGTCGAGTTTCAGTTCCTGTCAGTTTAGATGGATTAGTAGGGATGTTAATGGGGATGCAGACTCACTAGCAGCTTGGTCTAACCAACAGCTAGGGAGTACTGATCTTCTAAGTTGTATGTTAAGAAACAATTGTGTTCCTATGTTTGTTTGAGGGTTGCTAATATATAGTAGTATGATTTGCATAAAAAAAAAAAAAAAAAAAAGAATACAACATAAAGAGACTAGATGGGACCTAAGCTTCCCTTTAAAAACCGTCTACGTTCCCAGGGCCTATGCAGTTTATGATTAATATGGGAGGCCTGTAACAGGCCAATGACCTGATCAATTTGCTTGCCATGCTGGACAGTGCCTTCTGGGTTGGAGAAGTAAATAGCTGCTTTGGATGATTCAACCGAGTGTATCTACTTGCAAGCTGAATTTAATCAAACACCACTGGGTACAAACAACTCTAGTATTTGAGTTGTATTTCACAAAGTTCCTAGATGATCCATTATTGGGGATTTCAATTTTTACAGTTTACAAATTAGAAACACGTCTTTTTGTTTTAAACCTAGAACTCTCCCTCCCCTCACTTTTTTTTAACTTTCTCTCAGGTATCATTTTTTAAAAAAAAAACCCTTCATTACAAGGAAAGAGGTTCGGTGGTTATAACTCCCTATCCCTCTCTCTATCCACATTTTTCTCTTTCACTATTTATCCATGTTTTTCTATATATATATATATATATATATATATTTGCTAATTAAGGCCCACTTAAACCCATGTCCAAATAATACTAATAAAAAAATAAAATACATGCTATAAATATTTATTTATTTAATTAAAAAAATAGAATTGTTATATAAGATTAGATTAAATTTAAAATAATGAATATAGTACAATGGTATTGGGAAATAGTGCTCACTACATCACCGAGAGTCAAAACTCACATGCTCTCTATATATCACACACACACACACACACACACACACACACACACACACACACACATATATATACATATATATATATATATATATATATATATATATATATATATATATATATATATATATATATATATATATATCGAAAGGTGTTCCATTTACCACACTTTTTATACCATAGTTTATACCATGCCCCACAACTTTATGTACAACGTGAATTATAATCTCATTTTTTGTGGATGTGTTCAACTAACCATGAATATCACCTATACTAAATTTCAACTCATTTGATAATGTTTAACTATGTCAAAAGATGATTACAAAATCGAAAAATCTTAGCCGTTTAAAAAAAAACAAAATTGAGAACGATGTTTAACTAGGTTAGAGATTTCCAAATGAGATGAATTTTTGTCGAGATGTTATCTATTTAGTAGATCATATCCACAAATTACTAGCACTTGACTCATCACGTAGGATGGTGTGGTATAAACTATGGTATAAAAAGTGTAGTAAAACGAAACCTGCTCGATATATATATATATATATTAGAAAACTTTCAGGTAAACCCAGTGGCAGAGCCAGGGGGCCCAAGGTATGCCCTGGCGCACCCTCACTTTCCAGTTTCCACAAAAAAAAAAATACTATTTGTCAGTCACTATTCCTTCGTAACCAAAACCCAAGCAAATAGGAAAGGAAAAAAATAAAAAAAGCAAAGCAAACCCAGCCCCCAAAAACAGTAACCCATGAACCCCTTACACGTACTCTTTCTCTCTCCCTAAAAATAATAAATTGAAAGTAGAAAACCCAAATATTAACCTCACGCACTCTCTCTTATTTAAAATAAATAAATAAATAAAAACCAAAAACCCCTCACGTACTCTCTCTTTCAGTGATTCGGTCTCTCACTCTCTTGAGGATGTTGTGGTAAGTTTTAAATAAATTTTCTAAATCATTGGTTTTTTTTTTTGGTATTTTGTAGGTTTAAACTTGATGCTTTATTTCTCTTGAAATTTAAAGTAATAGATTGCATTGATTAATTGCTACTTAAGTATTGTTTAAGGCTAAGTCCAATGGTGCGACAAAACACCAAATATCACGTAAATTGTGATCCAATGGTGCGTGAAATCGCTAACCGCTAACGCTATCGGTATAATTTTTGCTATGTATACAACCAATTTTAACGATATAGCGTATGCTCTGCACGCCAGAATGAGTGGTGGCCACATAAAAAATTTGAAATAAATCTACACGCCTCTGTGGGTAGTGGCTAGAATTCGATTTAATTTCGAAATAAATATACACGCCTATCACTGTGGCGGTTAGAAGAGGAAGAGAGATGGGAGAAAGGGTAAAATGGGGATGGCGTGAAAAAACAAAGAGTCACACGCCAGTGTGAATGGCGGTTACAAAAGAAATTTTTTCTGTCGAGTGGCGGCTACAAAAGAAAAACCATTGAGTCGAACAACACTATCCCGCTAACTACATATACTGTGCTATTGTGGTTTGTTGTTTTAGTGGTCCAAACCATTAGACTTAGCCTAAACAACTATGTTGGAGAATGCGCTTGTTGGAGATCTTATTCCTGATGGGAGATGGAACCACCTAACTACTAGCCTGCCTTCTAGTGAGCTGAAAAAGAGAATAGAGGATACTGAGTTGAACCCTATGCTTAGCAAGACCAAGTCATTTGGACACTAACAGTCTCAGGCAGATTCACAGCCAAATCAGCATACATGGCACTCAAGCAGACTAGAACAAAAGTCAAATGGTATAGAGTGGTATGGGGTAAGCTAGTTGTACCTAAACACTCCTTCACTAGTTGGCAACTGTTTGCTAATTGTTTACCTACTCAGGATAGACTGGTTAAGAAGAAAATTATTAACCAATCTTTTTGTAGTTTTTGCAACTCTTCTAGGGAGCATTCAAAGTATCTATATTTTGATTGTCCATATACTAAAGGTGTCTGGTCAAGGGTGAAAAGATGGATGAGCTTGAGCACTCAAGTTAAGTCATAAACTGCTGAGTGGTATAACATCATGAGGATATGTAGAGATGCCACAATGGAATTTGAAATTGCTAGACCTGTTGTTTGTGCCACTATATATGCCATATGGGTTGAAAGGAATTTGAGGAAGTTTCAGCAGAAGCAGCATATTGAGGATCAAGTCTACGAAAAAGTGAAGAGGGAAATGAAGATATATTTGCAAACAGTGTTGAAAGAGGTCCCTGACATGGTGGCAGCCAGAATTCTTCTCGACGGGATGGGAATACAAGCTTCCTTCACTCCACGTGCCCCAATCTGGTGCAAATGGTTTAAACCTAAACCAGGAAAGTTAGTAGTTAATACTGATGGCTTTGTCATAGAAGACTTCAATGGATTTGGAGGTGCGATCAGAGATGAAGCTGGAGTAGTTCAGCTAGCGTATACTGGGAGTTCTAGTAAGAGATCGATCATTACCCAAGAACTTTTGGCTGTTGAAGCGGGTATGAAGGGTGCAATTTGTATTGGAGCTAAATGAATTACTGTTTGTTCGGACTCTAAATGTGCAGTAGGAGCGATAACTGGACTAGAGGAACCTCCTTGGTATTGTCTCAACATTGTTGTTTCTATTGAGCTCTTGAAACAACAGTTTTAACTGGTTGATTTTAAGCATGTGTATAGAGAAACAAATATGGTAGCTGATTACTTCTCTAAGTTATGTAAGACTCATGAGGATTCTATTTTCTTTTTTCTTCCTCCTTTAGACTGTGCTCTAACTAATATTATAATGGAGGATGCGCAAGGAAAAGTGTACTTGAGATTTTGATTAATACAGGTTGGGGTATGCCTAACCCCTAGCTTCTTCTTCTTCTTAAAAAAAACTATGTTAAAGTATTTGTTCAAAGAAAAGTCATTGCTAACTCAACCAATGCTGGACTCATAAGATGTTAGTAATGCTGAAATAAGATCCTCCTCAAAACGAAGTCACCAAGAAACTGAAGATGGTGGTTGAAATATTAGTTAAAAGAAATAATAAATTTTGTGATTGGGTTTGAAATATTAGTTTTTTAAAAAATTGTATGCTTGGTTGTGGTGGCTCACCCTCACTTAATTTCCTGGCTCCGCCATTGGGTAAACCTATAGAAAAATTCATAAGATGGTGCTTCCTATTTCTTGAGAAAAATTGGTTTGCCATCTAATTCATGAGCTGGGAACCGTGGTGTCTAGAATTGGAAGTCCACATCTTGCATCAGCTGTGATGTTATCTTCTGTCCATATATGAATGATCTTCACGCACTGAATGTCGTAAGCTGTTAGCCTACCTAGCTAGGGTCGATCAAGTTCTACGACAATGATTTGTTCTAAAAGCAGTAATAGAAACATCAAAATTCGATTCTATGTTCAAATTTTAAGCCAAGATTTCCTTAAATCTAGCTAGTGCAGTTGTTATCAAATCATAAATTTAGGCCCAAGCACATAAATTGACCAAGAATTTCGGTTTTAGGCCTAGATGAACAATAATTATGGTTTTAGGACAAAAATAGGTTGACATCAGCATCTATCGTTAATAATTTCGCTATTAGGACATTTTTGGGCTGACATCAGTAAATTATTTTTTTTATTAATACCAATTATGACCTTTGATATACATGCAAACACCACTATGCATATATGATATGCACTGCAAGTGTATAACATATGCAAGCAAACATCATTATGCATGTGTGTTTGGAGGGGAGGGGAAGAGCTTAGATGTGAAAGCATGAAGGCGGCCCTCAGCCCGACCTTCAAAGTCCCCCACAACTTTTCTATGTATTTTTTTTTTTTTTTTTTTTTATATTTTGTTAAAAAGTACGTAATTGTATAAATAGGAAAATGAAAAATATGTTTTACATAAGTTAGTACTTTGTGTAAGCTCCTACAACGTTACATGAAAAATCTAGCTCAAAATAACAAATTGTTCCATTGTCGGGATATGAACCCGAGTCACTTCTCTATGTATAAGCAAGAATAAAATATAAATCAAAGTGATGTGATATGATCTTGGTATATGCATGGTAATGAAGTTTTTAATCAACTTCAACTAATCAAGCACAAGTTATTCTACAACCTACAACACCACATCATATTTTTGGTCTCATATACATTTCTTATTGATTCATAGAATACATCGGCACATAAAACCTAAGAACGAAACTTTTGAATTTTATTATCTTACAAATTTTAGCCAAATTATTAATTAAGTACATTAAGCAAAGTCAAGATTGAGAAAACCTATTATTTAAACGTGATAATTAATTTAGGGGTATTTAGCTTTTGGGCCACATTATAAATGGGTAATATGCAGTTGGTCACCAATTGTTTGTTTAATAGTTATTGGGCCAAAATTGACGGTGATCCGTCCATATTTTATAAAATGGCACATTTACCCTTGCATGTGTATTGCACGTGATTGAAATAAACGGCTAAGATCAAAGTTATTTTCAATTCAACAGCCACCATAATGTTTTATCCTGACCGTTTATTTGTGACACGCTGTCCTAATCTCTCACTACATATCATATTAGCGGGAAAAACACTAATTAACCGCCCAAAAACACTCACTTCTTTCAGACAACACTCTCGCTTATATCATTCTTTCAGACAACCTGTTTGTGTGCGAGGGTAGCAAACCTGTTTCAGACAACCTGTTTTCAAACGCTAAGAACCAACTTAACACATTTTCAAATGCTAGGAATAAATGTGGTAGCTTTGGAGAAGATAGACTGGACTTGTAGATCTGATTTGTGCATTCAAGCTTAAGGAAGTTAGTTTGTAAGTAAAAACTAAACCTTTTTTTAGTTTAGTTATGTTTGTTCAATTTTTTATACTATTTTGCATGGTTTGAATGTTTGTTTGTTTAAAGAAGTACGTGGGTGTCTTTTTGGACCAAACCCTAATTGTCAATTAAAAAATTGACCTAAACCCTAATTATTTATTATGTTATGGTCCCAAGCCCTAATTCTTAAATACAGTAATGGTCCCAAACCCTAATTTTTCATACAAAAAATTAGGGCTTTTTAAGTAATCTGGAATACTATAGGTACATTTTTTTAATATATTTTATATTGATCAATTAGAGGTATATAGTAGTTTGTTGCCACATTATTTTACTGTTTAAAAAATGTAGCACCTTTTGGGCAATGTTTAAAAAATGTAACACAATGTTCACTTGTTGGTTGTTATCTCATAGACCTATCAAATGGGAAAAAGTAAGGGCAAGGGTATAAAGGGCAAGGGCAATGGTCCATAACAAAGGAGAGGTGAGGAGTATCCAGACTATTTAATGTCTGTTTGTAGATTTGGGTATAAAAATTGGGCAGAAGATGAGGTTAGGGCTGCTAGAGCTTATGTTGATGAGCATGGTGATGATGTAACTCGTGAAGAAGTCCATGATCACATATTTGAATATAGGGACAGAAAAAGAAAGAGGCGGGGTTCTTTGTAGGACTACCTCCATTTGATTCTGATGATGATCAAGATCTATCTGAGCATGACTTGGAGTATCTGGATTGGCTTGATGCAATAAGTAATCCAAATGCTGCTGGGGAGGGTGAGGCTGAGGGTGAGACTGAGGGTGAGGATGAGGCTCAGGCTAAGGTTAAGGGTGAGGGAAGTTCAAGTCAAGCACAAACTGCTGGAGGGGGAAGTCAAGCACAACCTAGAGTGATTGTGCAGGGTTTGATGTGTCCCCATGAGTATAAAGCTATGCAGACTGCACTGAAGAATAAGAGGAAGAATAAGATGAAGTGATGTTATTCTTGTTTCAATGTGATAGTGTTATGTTTGGTACAATGGCTGTAAGGTGTCATGCTTTTGCTTGTTATGTTTAGGGTCTTTATGTTTATGTTTTAGCCCTATGTTTTATTATGGATTGTAATGTAGTTTAGTATGGATTATAAATGTTTTGAAGTTAATGAATGTTATGAAGTTTATAAATGTTATGAAGTTTATTCCATTGTTGATTTATATAGTTTATTTTCATTTTATGTTCCAATAGTGTGGTTGTATCTGTTATGGGAACTCTGAGAGGTGATAGGGTGTTTGTGTTGCACTATGATGGTTTTTGGATGCCTTTTGCATCTGGGAAGGTTAATTACTCTATGTATAGGGGTGTGGAGAGGTGTGACTATGAGGTAAATGGTGAAGAGATGTGTTATCTTGATTTTCTCAAGGAGATACATAGGCAGTTTGGGGATGACAAACCAGTGTCATGTGTCAAATTCATTGCTAGGGGACATCTGACTTACTTCAATAATGATAAGGATATGTTGAAAATGTGGGATTTGATTAAACCTGAAAGGGATAAGAGGTATCATTTGTTTGTAACCCCATTAAGTTTTGAAGATAGCCTACAACCAAGTCAAGCTCAGCCCAGTGTCAATAAGCCCTTGAAGCCCCCAACATCTAACAAACAACCTAAAATCCTATCAACACCAAAAGCAACAAACCAAATCAACCATGAAGTGAGAAAATCACCTAGGCTTAACCTTAACCCAACAGTCCTAACAACACCAAAAATAAAAAAAAAACAAAGGGTGGTTGTGTCTGAAGTCAGAAAATCACCTAGGCTTAACCATGTTCCTTCCATAACCCCAAAAACACCAAAAGCTCCAAATCAGACCATTGCTCAGCTAAGAAAGTCACCAAGACTTCATCCAACACCTACATTACCAATGAAAGCCAAAAACTCTATTTTGAAACTGAAGGTAGGGTGGAACCTAACTCACTGCAGAAGATGTTTTAAAGGACTGAACAGGTGTGATTGATAGTAGTGTGGCATTTGAGGACTTGGTTGATAATAAAGTGGAAGATTGTGAGGGTGGAGTCAGTGAGGATGACGAGGTTAATATGTTTATACAAGTGGGAGATGAGTATGGTCCTAGTATTAAGCTAGTAATCTTTGCTTATGTTAGTGAAAAGCTTACTAACATGAAGAAGCTTTACTTAATAAGATGTTGTTGATTTTTGTGCCTAACCCTATAGACAGGGACAATGAAGGTGAAGAACCTGATTTGGTGGATGAGCAACCTGATTTGGATGGGGATAATAATGATGAGGATGATGACATCAGTGCTTTTGTGAAGTTACCAAAGAATTTGTATGCAAATGAAGAACAGGAGAGAATAGAAGGAAATGGAACCAGAGAAGTGAGATTGAAACTGCTGCCTAAAATGGAATGGAGAACATTTAAAGAGTGTAGGGAGTTTATGAAGAACCTAGCAATATATCAGAAGTTTAGTTATGTTCAAGTTAGAAATAACAAGACCAGAATTTACTTGAAGTGTAAGGACCTAGAATGTGGATGGAGGGTGTATTGCACTGTGATGACAAACACACTTTCAAGTTGAGGAACTATGTGGAGACTCACAATTGTGAGGCTGATGGAAAAAATAAGAATGCACAAGTAACATGTGGATGGGTAGCTGATAAGTTGGAAGGGTTTCTAAGATCTCATCCACAGATGAAACCCAAAGACCTAATTTTGGAAGTGTTGGATAAGTTTGGGTGACATTTCTTATTATACTGCTTGGAAGGCTAAAGTTAAAGTACTTGAGAGGATCAATGGTAACTATGAAGCTAGTTACCACAAGATAGTAGAACTGAAAACACAAATACTTAAGAGGAATGAAGGATCATTGGAAAAGTGGTATATGGATCAAGATGGTGAGTTTATTGGTTTTTTCCTGGCCTATAAGGCATCACTTGATGGATTTGTTCAAGGATGTAGACCAGTAATTGGTTTAGATGGATGCTTTCTGAAAGGTAAGTATGAGGGTTGTGTATTGAGTGCCATTAGATTAGATGCTATGAATGGGCTGTTTCCTCTTGGTATATATATACGCAGAGGTGAAGATAAGTGTACATGGAATGATTTCTTGAAGAATCTGAAACCTCATTTGAACAAACACCCAGAGAAACTTACATTCATATCAGATAGGTTGAAAGGGCTTATAGATGCTGTTGATTTCAACTTTCCTTTTGCAAATCACACGTACAACCAAACTTACATTCATATTATAGTTGTTATCCTATTACAGATTGCATGTATAAGAATGGGTTGTTTCCTTTATTGTTCATAGATTTTGTTTTAAACATATGTATAAGAATTTCAAGTAAGAATTCAAGGGTGATTACTTGCAAAGTCTAACTTGGGGTGCAGCAAATGCATACAAAGTACCTGAGCATGTAACATTTATAGATCAATTGGAAGAGGAGGAGCCAGATGCAAAGAAATGGTTAGAAAGAGAATCCTTAAACTGTTGGGCTAGATCACACTTTGATTTGACATCAAAATGTGATGCTATAACAAACAATTTTAGTGAGTCATTTAACAGTTGGATCCTAAAAATTAGGGACAAACCCTTACTTCAATTTGTGGACAAATACAGCTTGGCTGTTATGGGCTTGTTGAATCAGAGAAGAGAGGTTGCATGTGAGATAGCAGATAATGAGTTGATACCAGTTGTTAGAGATTGAAAGACTTGAGAAGAAGCACACCAGGTATAAGGTTTTAGGAGTCTCACAAACTGCATACTGTGCCATCAACATAAAAAGTGAGAAAAAAAATTTGTTGTGGATTTGGTTAAACAAGAGTGTGCTTGTATAGTTTGGCAAATGACTGGGATTCCATGTGTGCGTGTTATAGCTATGATCAGACCATTCAGGCCAAAAAAAGAAAGTTGGGCAAGGTATATTTTTAGTTGTTATTTAGTAAGACCATTCAAATGCTATTTAGTAAGATATTCAAATGTTAACAGGTATTGCAATCCATTTTATCATGTGAATGCATTTAGAGCAACTTATGGTGGTTATATATTTCCATTTGACAATGAAGAGGATTGGGGCAAGGTACTTTTGGATTTGTCTTATCAATCATATTTCCAATTCTCCATTGGGATTCTTATGTATTATTATATGACAGATTAAACCAGAAGATGTTGTACAACCTCCACCACTCGAGAGACATCCAGGTAGACCTAAAAAACAGAGGATAAGAGGTGATGATGAAAAAAAGGCAAAAAGTAAGAGAAAGTGTAAGAAATGTCTTGAACCAGGGCACAATAAGAGGACATGTCCACTAAGGAAAGATCAACCATCAAAGAAATCAATAAAAGCAGATGAAGCTAATGAAGCTGAAGACATTGAACCTGAAGTTGGGAATGCGGAGAACAATGAAGGTGAATGGGTATAAGAGGTGGTGGCAGACGGTGGGCATGATAGCCCTACAAGAACTAGAGGTGGTAGAAGAAGAGGTGGTGGTAGAAGAAGAGGTGGGGATAATAATGTGAATGTGCAGCTAGTGATTGATGTCCCTGAAGCTGAAGTTCAAAATCTGCAAAATGATGTCCTTAGAGCAAGGAGAGGTGGAAGAGCTAGTGGTAGGAGTGGTGCAGGCCAATATGTGAATTTGCAGCCAGTGATTGATGTCCCTGAAGCTGAACCTAAAGTTGAGAATCTGTAAGTCCCTGAAGTAAGGAGAGGTGGAAGAACTGGTAGAGCTGAAGCTGCAAATGTTAGGAGATATGGAACAAGAAGTGGTACAGGCAGAGGAGGTGGTAGAGGCTTGGGCTGGTGGTTGGGTGAAGATTCACAACCACCCTCGACACCAGGACAATCTACACTTTGTATTGTGTTAAGTGAGTCTCTTACTCAATCCCAACCTCAGTAGTGCAGGCCAACATGTTGCTTAGTTGAGATACTCTATTTATTTGAGATACTCTGTTGAAGTTGGTAATGCTGCTTTGGTGGCTGTTTATGGGCATCACATATTTTTTGTTATTTTGTATTCTTTATGGAAGTTCACTTTTGCAGAATGATCGATTATGGAAGTTATGGAAGTTCACTTTTGCAGACTAAATTATGGAAGTTCACCTATGCAGACTAAATTATGGAAGTTCAAATGATCAATTATCAATATAGGTTTAACTAGCTTTATTTTTGTTAGAAAAACATGTTTATTCATGTTGCACTGAGTACACACTCACTCCCCCCTCACTCACTCATTCACGAGTACTAGTAGGTAAATGACATTGTGGGCACAAGTGACAACTCTTGCAGGGAGGAAATTCTTCCTTGCATAATTGGCAACTTGGAAGCACCTCTTTGTTGGAGTAGATCTCTTGCACAATAATGCAAGCCTCGAATGAGCACTTAAGCAACTTGGTTTCTAGGGTACTAGCCTCGTTATACTGCAAAATCACACGCATAAACCCAAAACACCAAGCTTTAGGGCAAAGTACATGTTGAGGCATAATGCCCTTCTTCCTTGCAAAATTGGCAGACCTGAAAAAATACATATTAGGGATTAGTGCCAACAATAATCTACCACATTAGGGATTAGTCCTAATTAAAATTGTTTATTTTGCATTTGGTCCAACTGAACTGCCATTAAAGAGAAAGGTCGAACAGGTCATAAGGTGAGAAACTTACCTTTGGAGGAGAGAGAACCACCATTTCACTTCCACCCATTTTTTTAAGTGTATGTTTGAAAGGATTTTAAGTGTATTTTTTTAAGTGTATGTTTGAAGGTAGGCTCCCATGGTCGAAATATATAGGGAGTGGAAGAAGACAGCTTCTAACGGCTATATTGATTGGGCTTAATTTTACCGTTTTTTTGTTTGATTTCAAATTTCACATCATAGACACGTGCAAGGGGTGTTTTAGGCATTACAAAAAATCAGTTTTTTAGACCAACAGTTCAGTCACGGTCAACGCAAAGTCAACGTAGTCAACTGTCAATTTTGGCCCAATAGCTAATAAACAAACAATTGGTGACCAACTGCATATTACCCATTTATAATGTGGCCCAAAAGCTAAATACCCCATTAATTTATCACGTATCACTTTAGCAAGATTATACTGTAAATAAAGAGTTTAAGAGAGTAATCAAACTTGACCCTCTAGCTTGGCCCTATGGCCCGACCCTCAATTCTTTTAAAAGAGGTGAGGGTTAGGGCTTCATAATTTTAGCATTGGCCCTCATAGGCCCGCCTCGTTTTACACCCCTAATTACCCGGCCATAGCAGCACCATCTGTGTTAAGTTTTATAGTTTGTACGTCAGGTGATAACCATATACCAAGTTTGATGTTGGGAACTAGAAAAGGCCTGATTGATACATTCCAAGCAGCTACAAAGGAGGACATGTTCTTGGAAGGATGGTGAAACGAAAATATTCAATTTATACCAATGGGATGGATAAAAAAAATAGGGAGATATATAAGGTATTTCAGCGCGAAGGCTTTTCACTCAACAGAGAGTGACTCTCTATGATAGATCAGGGGAAAAAATAACTCTTTAAACCATTTTTTTTAAATCACTCACAAGGACCGGGTAGATGAAATGTCAAGTATACCCTTGATGCGAAATTTAAAATGGCTTGGGTAGATGAAAAATCAAGTATACCACTGACGCAGTGAAATAATAAATGGCCTAGCCTAACTGAAACGACCCGGTGTATATAGTATGAGCTAGATATGAACAATCAATGTTCATACCTCAACATAATAGATGATCAGTACGAACACCTATTGGAGTATGATTGATTGTTCATACCTCAACATGAGCTATGAATAATCATTGTTCATACATTAATATATTGTGACGTTCACCTATTTGGGTATGGACAATCATTGTTCATACATCAACATAAGGTATGAACACTCATTGTTCATAGCAAAACGACAAAAAGGGTAAAATAAGAAAATATTTATTTCAAATCCGAGTCATTTGTCCTTACGAGTTATTTTCACTCAAAAATTGGTTTTCAGGGTTATTTTTACCCGAAAATTGTCCTTGAGAGTGAGTAAAAAAAAAACGATGGTTCTAAGAGTGGTTTTCACTTGAAAATGGGCCTTGGGACCAATTTCTTGTTTCACTCAATTGATTATCAAGCAAACTGGGGTGGATAAAGAAAATCAGCTAGTAGATACGTTAAGTTTATTTAAAGTAATATTTGCTAATATGGAATTAAAGATGAATTGTAATTTTCTTTTGAATATATTCACTAATTAATATTGTATATTTTATACAATTGTACATAATATATATTCTTAGAAAGCAATTTATTTTTCTTTAATCAACATATTTTCTCTACTCCTAAAAAAGTAACATTAATTCTTCAGCTTATTTTAGGAAGACCAGTATGTGATTTATGCCTTGTGATTGTTATCCAAAACAGCTAGATCTGTTACCTTGTTAAAATACATTGTTGCTTGATTAACATAAACATTCCTAATATAATAGATTGTATTCAACACTAAGAACAACTCAAAATAAATCAATATAATGAGCACATTAGCATCATATCATTGTATATCAAACCAAAGCTTCACTTTATGGGTTTAATGAAACTTTTCACGTTGCTATTCTTGGTTCTTTTTCTCGAATTGAGCCACAATGGTATCGATGGAGGAAGGACTATATCTAAAGAAGAGGACTTGGAGTTGGAGAGGCAAGTCAAGCAACTCAATAAGCCGCTGTCAAGACTATTAAGGTATCACATTTTAGTGTTCATTATGTGAGGATCAGCATGGATTTTAAGATATGGTCATTGGGATTTTAAGTTGTGAATGTTGTCGAGGTATCCAAAAGGTTGCAATATAATTAAGATTTTTCATGTAACTATCATCAAACAAAGATTTTTTTTTTGACAAAAACCAAATATTTTATTAAGATAAGTGAAATTACACAATAGGAGAGGACAAACATGCTACAAGTTGCACTGCAAGTCCTTTCATGAATAGTAAATCCAATCCTCCTACAAGTTGCACCGCAAGTCATTTTTTTTTATAAGTAGAAATTTTATTGACAATGATAACGAGTTTTACAAATAATTAGGACAGTCGTGCAACAAGTTGCACCACAAGATTTTATTTTATTTTTTTGCCATCAAGCCATAAAACTTTTCAAAAAAAAAAAAAAAAAAAAGCTCGACATAAATTACAATATCCACATAATATTTTCCAGTCATTCTTTTAGAATTGCTCAAAACACTCTTCACCAAGCATATATGGCAGATATTTTAAGATTTTTTTATATCTCATATACTTATCGATATATCCACAAAATTTGCACAGTTCCAATGTGAAATCCCGATATGAGCATACTGAAGAAATGCAAAGGTCTTGTTTCCCACTCTCCCCCTCACTCTGTTTCGGTCCTCCTATCTTCTCACTTCTTACCCAAGTTACCCAACATTCCTGTTTATGGGTCAACTTAACGCTTTATACAATATAAATAACCTATATCTTGTCACGTCTTGCTATGAGTCCTTTTGATTTCTTTAATGGTAAGTCGATTCTTGTTCCTTAAAAAGATTTTGTTTGAAGATTGTTTTTTCTTTGTTTGTTTTGAATTTCTTTTATGTTTGTTTTGGTTTCTATTCGGTGGGTTTCTTTATATTGTTAATTGCCAAGGAAAGACATAATTAAATTTCTTTGTGATTTAATTACTATAGCTAACTTTAATTTACTATTTATTAGGGCTCTTAAAAAAAACCAGGAAACCGAACCAAATCGGGTGAAATTAACCGTTTTTAACTTTTTCGATTCGGTTTCCGATTCTCAAAAGGCAAAACCGACTGGTTAGATCCGGTTTTCGGTTTGGGGGTTCGGTGAACTGATATAAACTGAACCAAACCGGGTGCTAGATATATGTAGCAATTTTAGAGTTATTTTATTACTATTTTTTTTGGCTAAATGATTCATGTTATTGAGCACTTGAATACTTGCTTCTTGTGATTGGTGTTATAACTTGCCAACATGCCTAAATATTTAATATATTTATTAACCTTGACTTGATTGGTGATCAGTAGGCCATATAGGCTTTGATTTGAAGCTTGATAGAATGCCCAAATGACAAGACCCAAACCGACAACCAAACCAAAACGGAAGCAAATATTTGGTTCGGTTTCGATTTAGACTTTTAGAAAACCGAGTATATTGGTTTGGTCTACGATTTCTATAGGAATCGGTAAAAACCGGACCGAGAACAACTCTATTATTTATCAAAACGAGTTAACAAATAAGCATTTTGAGCTTGTTACAACTTATATGATATACACATGTGTCTCTCTGTGTATATGTATGTTTATAAGTTAGTTGTAGATTTGTTTCTTGAGATCATTCTTTGTGTTAACCTCAAAAGATTTCCCCCTTGACACGCTATCTACAATATTCCAGACAGCAGCGGGAGACATTTACGATTGTGTGGACATCCAAAGACAACCAGCATTATATCATCCATCGCTCCGAAATCATGAAATTCAAGTACAAATTTGAAATTGTTATCTCAGTTTGTTTACCATTGCTTTTACTCTTATTGCTGTTTATTTAGTTCTTTGTTTAGTGAGTCTACAATCATATTTCAAAGTTTATATTGTCTGATTCTCTTAATTTTATGCATACACAGATGAGTCCTTCTCGTCCAAAGCAAAGAACTAGTAAAACCTCGTTATTTAGTACACACTCAAGGGTGGCTAAAAACGATATGATAACTGTAGATTGCCCTCAAGGAACAGTCCCAATTCGAAGGATCGGGAAAGAAGATCTTTTGAGGGATAAAGCATTCACCGAATCATATATTTCCAATATTCATCCACTGACAAAACAGACCCCTGGTGAACATGTAAGTCTCCTTATAAGTAACCATAAAATCTAAAATTTCTTTACTGTTGTATTAGCTATGCGGCGTAAAATTATGTTTCTACATGCCTTGAACGACAAATCTGACAACTCCGGTATGACATTGTAAATGTAAATAAATAACAATTTCATATGTGCCAAACATTGAAACCATGCATCTATCACTTACGAATGCACTCACTTCTATGGCTATAACTGATTATACAAAAGCAATAACGGTACTTGAATTTTGAGCATTGAAATTTTTCAATAACGGTACATTCTCCACTTTAGTGATTGTCTTGCTCAAGGATTAATATTTAAACATTACTTGCATGTAAACTTGAAATATGGTGCTTTCCTAGTTTCTTTTATATGGGAGGGATCCATATACAACACTTTTTATACCATAGTTTATACAATGGCCTCCTCTCACTCTACAAATTTACTTACAACTTGATTTTTTGTAGATGTCATCTTCCCATCATAGAGAACATCTTTGTAAAAAGTGGACTCATTTGGAAATTTGTAAAGATGCCAAAAGAGGGTTGCAAAATTTTAAATCCTAAGTGTAAAAGTAAATCACATTTTCAAATCAAGTTTTGGTAGAGATTTTAGAATGCTATGAAATTTTGTGGATTTGATCTCTATAGTGGTAAGATCATACATGTTTCAACTAAATATGATCAAAACACTAAGTAGTGACGAAAGAGATGAATTATGTAGAAAAGTAGTGATAAAAGTGATGGTGATCGAGAGAATGATGGGACTGTATCTTTTTGTTGCCTATGTACCCAAATTATCAATGGGATCAAGTCTTATGAATGTAGCTCTTTATGAAAAATAGTTTTGTATTTATATGTGTGTAGAATAGAGATTTATTGTAGTTCAAGTAATTGTAATGGAGTATGACTTTTAGTTGATGATTATCTCTTTGCTAAGTAACGGATCTGGACATAAATTAATATACGTAAGTGGCAAGCCATGTGGCTAGGATTCAACCCTAGACACATAAGTTAATAAGTCTGTATATTGATCCATGATATTGTAAATTGGGTTTTAGCCCTGTCGATTAAACGAATAAAGTGGAGACCCCTACCAATAGACGTTTGCCACGTAAGTGGGGGTCGAAACAATACTTATAAAATATTAGCTATTAATACAACTTATAAAAGGTTGTATAAACTGTGGTGGGATTCATATACAACAGTTTATACAACCTTTTATAAGTTGTATATATATGGGGGATAGAGCCACTCCGTCTCCAGCCACATATCCGTACAAATTGAATTAGGGCTTCTCAAACCTTTGTTTATTATTCACTACCTTGATGTACTAAATAGATTGTAAGGTCATCATATGTGTTGATTCACACGTTAAGTTATTGTCTTCAGAAATATCATTTCCATTCCTCTGAATCATGTGTCAGATATGTTACATATTGATTTTATTTTTCATTGATTTATGGAAAGATGCATGGTTTAAAAACTTTGAAGATTATTTGGAAAGTGATATAATGTTGGCATTTTTAGTCATATTGACAAAATAATTTAATAAATAACTAAACCTGTGTCATAGATAGTCCTAAATGTTTGAGGGTTACCTAGGTAGTTCAAATTCATAGTGCTTTTGGGATAGCCCAAATTAATATTACTAGTAGAGTTGTGTGTATGTGCGCGCCTGTGCGTGTTTTCAAAAATCCCTTTCCCTTTTCTTGCTTTCTTATCATATGAGGGTTCGTAAAGTTTGGTTAGAACAAATAAATTTGGTTTTGAACTTCATTATCAACTTTTTTGTGTTGAATATGAATTTTCTTGTACTGTTATATCGTTTTCTTGTTTCAATTCTAATTTCAAGTTATTAATAACTACACAAATTGATGGCTTTTTACAGTATGCCATTGTAAGGTCAAAATATAATTACAGTGTTGACGGAATAGCTGCAGAAATTTCCTTGAACAGTCTTGATGGCATTGGACTTGGGCAATCTAGTTCTGCCCAAATGTGGATTGAAAAACGTCAGGGGAATGACTACGCCAGTCTACAGGCTGGATGGATAAATCATTCTCTACTTACAACTTAGACGAATAGATGTATACATACCAATAAAAAAAGAATCGATGTATACAAATTATCATTTATTTATTGGGCATGTCTAATTTCACCATAGTTGTGGGGGTATGTCTAAAAGACCTTTATTTATTTTGTTGTTCTTGTTACCTTGTCTAAAGATGCTAGCTTCTACTTATAAACTAGCTTGTCAAAGGAATAAATCTTGATAAGTGGATTTAACATATTTCCCCAAAGTTATATGGAGATTCTCGCACTCGGCTCTTCGCATATTGGAGACATAACGTATGTATAAATACATCTACATGTATGCCCATGCCCTTCGTGTTATCATTTATTAATTTTTTTTCAAAAAGTTCATTCTCACATATATTTTGCAGAGTGAAGGATGTTTCAACCTTCTTTGTTCCCCTGGCTTCATTCAAATTGACAACAAAATTCCCGTTGATATGATTTTCAATAGAACTTCTGCAACTTATGGAAAACAATATGTACTCCCAGTTTGTATTTATCGGGTAAGTTCCACCATCCTATGCAATATGTTTCACTTAGAGAAAAGTTTGGATACTAATCTATATTCTAAAGGTACGTAAGCTTCCTAGCTAGCTTTCATGCCTCATTAAGAGGTTATAAGATCTGCATCTTGTAGAATTGATGAGAGATACCAAACTCAATACACTATTCTTAAATAACCATAGCAAAAATAACTAAATCAGCTTTTTTAATCTCTCAAGTAAAAATTCAAAAGTCCAAAAGAGAGAAGTTGATTGCCTAGGAGGAGAGGGGTGGAAGCAATTCGCACAGCTGTCTCTTCACATATTTGAATGAAGGAGTACGTGGTTAAGGATTCTTAGAGGTTTTAAAACCAAAACCTTCGTTATGTGTAAAGTAAATCAAGAAGACAAAAACCTTGGCAAGTGTAGGACTCCAACTCCGGCGACTCTCCATTCTCTTTTCACCTTGAAGTGAGAATAAATTAAGCTTTTCCTCTTTGTAGCTTATGTCCCACCCCGAACAACTTATAAATCTTACTTATAAAAAATTGTGTCCACTATTTTGTTGTACTTCATTCATGTAAGCTAAATTTTGTGGATGTATATTATTACTATATATTTGAAACGATTGATGTCGTTTTCTTAATATGAGTTGCATTTTATTATGTGGGATGATAACACCATTTCTTTGGTGGTTGGAAATTAACCAAGATACACGAATAGGTTATTGGCCAAAAAATTTACTAGGTACTTCTCTAAACGATGGTGCTTCTTATGTTGCCTGGGGAGGATTAGTACAAGGGCCTGCCGATGCACCTGCTCCACCGATGGGGAATGGACTGATTGGGGATATAAACTTTCAGAAGAAGGCATTTTTTGCTCTCATGAAAATTGTTGATTCAAGTCATTCAACTATTTATTTTGAGGATCCTGATAAAAAAAAGTTAGAAACATTTGGCGATAGTCCTCTTGGTTGTTATGACATAACGTATTATCAGAAACGGCAAAGATCGGGTCACACACTCATTTATGGTGGACCTGGAGGCAAAGATTGTGGAGTTTAGGAGTAATTGATCGA
This sequence comes from Coptis chinensis, assembly GCF_015680905.1. Taxonomy (NCBI): domain Eukaryota; kingdom Viridiplantae; phylum Streptophyta; class Magnoliopsida; order Ranunculales; family Ranunculaceae; genus Coptis; species Coptis chinensis. The sequence goes on along the minus strand of NC_141456.1, from coordinate 39,227,227 downwards.
TATTATGAATAAAGTAGCTTTTGAACCCGTCCAACGAACGGGTGCCATTATATTAAATTATTTTAAAAAATATTTGCAACCCTATGGAGAGCTATGAGATATGAATATAATATTAATTACTTATCCAAATTTCTTGCAAAGTGAAAATCCCACTACCTTTGATTAAATCCTTTGACTTTCTTTTTGTTGCTGAATAATAAAAGTTTGATTGAAGTATTGTAAGAATGCCCAATAAGACAAAGATCATATTGAAGCTACTTGAATAACAATACTTGAATAACAAGGCATTCTCCATCATACAAAAAGAAATATGATAAACACCATTTTAAATGCAAAACTATACTTGTGGAGACATTCTATTCCCACTATAAATAATACAACTAAGCTTTGAGGATGCATTGTTCATCAATGCATTTGCATCCAGTTTCCTATTTCTTATTAATTATTTTTTGAGGTTAGTTCATTACATTTGCATTCAGTTTTTGATTTTATGTTAATTATTCTTTGATATTAGTTCAATGCATTTCCATCCAGTTTCTGATTTCCCATTAATTATTCTTTGATATTAGTTTAATGCATTTGCATCCAGTTTCCAATTTCCCTTTAATTATTCTTTGAAGTTAGTTCAATGCATTTCCAGCCAAATTTCAATTTCTCATTAATTATTCTTTGAGGTTAGTTCAACGTATTTGCATCCAATTTCTAATTTCCCATTAATTATTCTTTAAGGTTGGTTCAATGCATTTGCATCCAGTTTCCGATTCCGCGTTAATTATTCTCCTTTGAGGTCAGTTCAATTCATTTGTATCAAGTTTCCGATTTCTCGTTAATTATTCACTGAGGTTAGTTCAATGCATTTGCATCCAGTTTCTTATATGAACCCAATTCATACCCTTTAATCTTACATGTTTCCTCTCCTCGGTTTCTTCTCAAAGATGAGAAATACTCACCATATTGAATTCATCAGCTGAACCCATTTGGGTTGTCTACGTACCCTCGAGCCCTTCTCGGAAGATCAAGATGTGCCATAGTTCTCATCCCCTCTTTCTCCTCCTCATCCCCTATTTTTCCTCCCTTCTAGCCGCCCCTCTTTCTCTTTTCTAGATGCCTCTCCATTTCTCTTCCTCTCTTTTCTTTTTAGGTCAATGTGATTGGACCTGTATAATATTAGGCCCATCTATTTGCCCTAATACCATACAAGGTCCACTTGTCTCTCTATCTCACTCCTTTTTGGATTATATTTTTGTGCTTTCATTTTCTCTAAGTGTTATACTCTTGGGCCTCTTCTACATGTGATGTCAGTGGTCATGAATATGGCTACTATAGATGGCCCCTCTCGGGTCTGTCGACGAAGACGTTGGACCCGAGAAGACCTTGATCCCTTTCCCTATATTCATACTTGAACTCTAAACCTTCGCGGTATCATATAACTTGATCTCATATTTTTGTATATTCCTTTGACACTAGCTCTGTGATATAAAAACTTTTGAAAGCAGTTTTTAATGGAGGTGTGCCAACTCGAAATGTCTAATAGTTTGAATATGTATTCATTTATGTCATTTTGGCTCACATTGATAGTTTCCCAACTCATCCCTTGAAGTTTTTAGCCCATACAAGTTTAAGGGAGCATCCAACCCATGTGATAGTTTAATGGGGTGTCCAACTAATGTTTGTTTTGGACATGAGGGTCCACGTATGGTTCCTCCCACTCGCATTCATATCCAGTAACAATTTAGTCTGCCCCCAAGTGTGATTCGGGGACAAGGGTCCACAGAGGGTCTTCTCAAACCCTTTCACTCTCATTTGTAAAACTCAACCTCTTTGCGAAGGGTCTCCTCCCTTCTATTCTCATTCGAAAAGCGCATTCGGGAACAACTCGGCTTGCCCCTAGTTCTGTTTGCCCCACACGCACTGTTTGGACACGAGGGTCTGCGGATCCTATCCCGCTCAAGGTTTCAGACACGAGGTTCTGGGATAGCTTGGCCTACCCCACATGCGCTGTTTGGACACGAGGGTCTACGGATCCAAGGAGCTCAAGGCTTTGGATATGAGGGTCTAGGACAACTTTGCTTGCCCTACACGCACTGTTTGGAAACGAGGGTCCACAGATCCTATCCCACTCATGACTTCGGACACGAAGGTCTGGGACAGCTCTGCCTGCCCCATAAGTGCTATTTGGACACGAGGGTCCACAGATCCTATCATGCTATATTTTGGAAAGCGCAATAGCATATCCGTGAAGGGTATTCTCGAACCCGTCCGCTCTGTTTCAGAAAATGCAATAGCATATCCATGAAGGGTCTTCTCAAACCCCTCCGCATGATTGCAAGGAATTGAAATACAAAGGAATAACATATATAGTATGGAATATCACATCAACATGCATAGTCAATAGAAATAGGACTCAAACAATCCAAACTGTAGTATATATTGATATTTGAAATTCCATGACTTATGAACCAGAAATTGGTTTGATAAGGAAATAAAATCTATTAGTAAAATCCATCGCCTATTAAAGATATCACTCTAATATTAGCCAATTGTTAACAAGAATTGTCGACAAAATCATTGGGAGTTATAAGAATTCTGGATTGGTTACATTCAGCTATATCGTAAAGTGCTACCGCAAATGACAAACTACACAAATCACTGCAAAATAAGCATGATAATGGCAAGTTAAATAAATGGAAAACCATATCCCTATTTTCACATTGCAGGAATATATAGAGAAATGGTCTCCACTGCCAACAATAATGATCAGAAGACTAAACTGGTAGAGGTGCTTTTACAAGAAAATAGATATACAAGAAAGAAGCAAATATAACCATTCGAAACAACTTCCATCCTGAGAATGACAAAGGTCAACAACCTCTTTCGAGGTATAGGAAGATTGCTCCACTATGCAAGCTTGGCTTATTCTATCAGTTTATAAGCATAACAGAAAGGCAGAAGATAAACTATAACCTACAACTCAAAAGCCTACAACCTAGGCATATTTGCATTGTAGTCCTATAATATTAAAATAGAATGGAAAGTATAACCTGTTTGAAAAGCACATTGAGAAGTACCTATGCTGAGCACTTAAACATTTACAACATATGATGAGTCACAAAATTTACCGGGCAAGGATTTAAGACATTTACGACAAAACACATCTTGCTATTCTGCCCTACCTCTGAACCAAACAACTGAAATTCTTGTAAGTGTTCACTTGTGCAGAGAATTACAAATGCCAAATAATAAACAATCTTAATAGTAGATGGTGACCAAATTAAATATGCGAGTGAAGATCAAGTGAAGTGTTCAGTAGTCAAATATATAACGTCTTGGAGAAACAGCTGAAGGGCGTTCTCCAGGTCACCTATGTCTTGTAACTGTCCAGTTCTAGCTGAAGAACAGACTAGTCAAAAAGAGAAAACTTGCCAAAATCTAATAATGTAGGCTTAATAAGTGCAATAATACTTGCCAAAGAATGAAAATATGGAAACTAATCTTTTGGTTCAGTATCGAGACTAGAATTTGTAGCATGTGTGGGAAAGAACTCAATGTGAGTGTGGTGATAGCAAAGTGTAATTGGAAAAGAGAGATGCCAAAGTATTTGGTATAAATAGCAGAATTGGAAATACTTAGCTTGTCGAAATTGTAAGATAAAAGTGATGGAGTAAGAAGCGAACACTTAGCTTGTTAAAATAGATAAGTGATGTCTTGAGCAATCTCGTGGAAATCAAGTCAAGAGATATCAAAGGTTATGGAGTCGATACAACAATAGACCTGATTTAGAGCCTTGCTTTAATGGAATTCAGTAGTGTGTGGACCGAGCGCGCTGTTGGTAGTGTAGATTTAATGTGTTGACCAGAAGAACCTTTAGTGTTCATTGATCAAGTTTGGCAGTTCTTCATAGTAGTTCGTGTGGTAATACGTGCTGCTAGAATTGATTGAATGCCTTGAGCAAATAATGTCCCTTTGACGAAAAGAACCACCCGCAATAAAGTGAGCTATACTGATTCGGGGATCCGATTGAGCAAGTGTGCCAGTAGTGCGATGCTTAGTTGATAGTGTGGTGGGAGTCGTCTTTGTTATGCTTCGACTGGGAGGACGTTCATCCAATTTATTGAGAAGTTGTTGGAAAGCACTACAAGACGTCAATTCCTACAGGACATCAAGATAGTTGTGGCATTATCTTATGAAATACGATACTAAAAAATTTCCACCTGAAAATTCATCTAGCACTACTACCATAGATGTTATAAAGGCATGGCAAGAAAATATGTTAAGGGAATAATATAGTTTGAATGCTAGAGTCACATGGTATCATCTCAGGTAATGTGTTAAGCTAACATGCTAAGGTAACGTGTTAGAATTGATATCCAAATATAACGTGTTGGCATCTAGTGTTTGCTATTTTATTACGTGCTCACTTAGGCATTTATACAAACAATTTATCATTACTGTGATGAAGAGAACAACAACATAATTACTGCATGTTATAAATGTAACCGTAAACACATTCGACTGTAAAATTGACTAAGACCTTGATATGCGTAGATTATGAGCTACACTACACTTGTTATATAGGGTAATCCACCTATTATACAGATAAATGGCTTGCTAATGGCTGTCATGTCTACAATAAATAAACTACTTAATATAAAGAAAAGGAGAAACTACTAAGAATTGGCCCCTAGCCTTCACCAAGAGAGGGAAAGAGGGGGTGAAACCTACACCTAGCTTTTAGACAGATCAACAGGTGCAGTTTGTATACTATACAGGTAAATTGTTATAAGCTTAAAGAACTAAGCATCCTGGGATTGGGTGATTAAAGTATTAAAAATAAATATGTAGTGGGGTGTGGGGTGGGGGTAGACCATTGATGCTAAAGTTTCTGTCATTGTTGGTAATGTTAGAACCGTTCCAGTTGGTGAATTGCATTCTGCAAAATGGTCGGTGTGATTAGATCTCGTTTTTTTAAGGCTATGATTTGAGCTTGAAGTTCCGAAGTGGAAACCTGTAATTGTTCATTTGGTGGGAGAAGTGTTTCCCCATATACGGTGCCATTGTATGAACCCAATTCATACCCTTTAATCTTACATGTCTCCTCTCCTCGGTTTCTTCTCGAAGATGAGAAATACTCACCATTTTGAATTCATCAGCTGAACCCATTTAGGCTGCCTACGTACCCCCAAGCCCTTCTCGGAGGATCAAGCTGTGCCGTAGTTCTCATCCCCTCTTTCTCCTCCTCATCCACTCTTTTTCCTCCCTTCTAGCCACCCCTCCATTTATCTTCCTCTCTTTTCTTTTTAGGTCAATGTGATTGGACCTGTATAATATTGGGCCATCTATCTGGCACAATACCATACAAGGTCCACATGTCTCTCTCTCTCACTCCTTTTTGGATGATATTTTTGTGATTTCATATTCTCTAAGTGTTATACTCTTGGGCCTCTTCTACATGTGATGTCAATGGTCATGAATATGGCTACTACATTTCTGATTTACCGTTATTTATTATTGTTTGAGGTTAATTCAATGCAATTGCATCCAATTTCGATTTCCCGTTAATTATTATTTTAGTTAAGTTCATTGCATTTGTATATAGTTTCCGATTTCCAGTTAATTATTCTTCTTTGGAGTTAGTTCAATATAGTTGCATCCAGTTTCCGATTTTCCGTTAATTATTCTTCTTTGTTAGTTCAATGCATTTGCATCTAGTTTCCGATTTTCCATTAATTATTCTTCTTCAAGGTTAGTTCAATAAGGTTTCATCCAGTTTCCGATTTTCGTTTATTATTCTTTGAGTTTAGTTCAATGCATTTGCAACCAATTTCCAATTTCATGTTAATTATTCTTCTTTTAGGTTAGTTAAGTGCAGTTGCATCCAGTTTTTAATTTTCCGTTAGTTATTATTTTTTTAGGTTAGTTCAATGTGTTTGCATCTAGTATCCAATTTCCCATTAATTATTATTCTCTGAGGTTAGTTCAATGCAGTTGCATCCAGTTTTCAATTTTCTGTTAATTATTCTTCTTTGAAGTTAGTTTAATGTTGCTGCATCTAATTTTTGATTTTTTGTTAATTATTCTTCTTTGAGGTTAGTTTAACACATTTGCATTCAATTTTCAGTTATGCGTTAATTATTGTTTGAGGTAAGTTTACAGTCTAATTTCCGTTAATTTTTTTTTTAGGTTAGTTCAATGCAGTTGCATCTAGTTTCTGATTTTCCATTAATTATTCTTTGCGGTTAGTTCAATGCATTTGTAACTAATTCCCATTACTTATTCATTGATGTTAGTTCAATGCATTTGCATTAAGTTTCTGATTTACCAATAATTATTTTTCTTTGAGGTTAGTTTAATACAGTTGCATCTAGTTTCTATTTTCCAATTAATTATTTTTTGAGGGTTAATTGCATTTGCATAAAGTTTTCGATTTCCCATTAATTATTCTTCTTTAGGGTCGTTAGTTCAATATAGTTGCATCAAGTTTCAATTTCTGTTAATTATTCTTCTATGAGGTTAGTTCAATGCATTTGTATATAGTTTCCGACTTCCCGTTAATTATTCTTCTTTGAGGTTAGTACAATGCGGTTGCATCCAGCTTCCAATTTCCCATTTATTATCCTTTGAGTTTAGTTCAATGCATTTGCAACCAGTTTCCAATTTTTTGTTAATTCATCTTCTTTTAGGTTAGTTAAGTGCAATTGCATCCAATTTTCGATTTCTTGTTAATTATTTTTCTTTGAGTTTAATTCAATATGTTTACATCCAGTTTTTGATTTTCCGTTAATTATTTTTCTTTGAGGTTAGCTCAATGCAGTTTCATCCAATTTTCAATTTCTTATTAATTATTATTTAAGTTTAGTTCAATGCATTTAGATCCACTTCTCAATTTTCTATTAAATATTCTTCTTTGAGTTTACATTAGAATGCAACTCAAAATATGGGCATGGTAAATTTTTTTAATTTTCCATTAATTATTCTTTTTTTAGGTTAGTTCAGTGTGTTTACATCCAGTATCCAATTTATCATTAATTATTATTCTCTAAGGTTAGTTCAATGCAGTTGCATCAAGTTTCCAATTTTCTGTCAATTATCCTTCTTTGAGGTTAGTTCAATGTAGTTGCATCCAGTTTCCGAATTTTAATTTGTTAATTATTTTTCTTTGAGGTTAATTCAATGCATTTTCATCCAGTTTTCAGTTGTACGTTAATTATTGTTTGAGGTAAGTTTACAATCTAATTTCTCATTAATTATTATGTTTTGAGGTTAGTTCAATCCAGTTGTATCTAGTTTTCGATTTCCCATTAATTATTCTTTTCGTTTAATTTAATGCATTTGCAACCAATTTCCGTTACTTATTCATTGAGGTTAGTTCAATGCATTTGCATTAAATTTCGATTTACCGACAATTATTTTTCTTTAAGGTTAGTTTAATACAGTTGCATCTAGTTTCTGATTTCCAATTAATTATTTTTTGAGTTAAGTTAATTACATTTGCATAAAGTTTTCAATTTCCTATTAATTATTCTTCTTTGGGGTTAGTTCATTATAGTTGCATCAAGTTTCTGACTTCCTGATTTCTCGTTAATTATTCTTCTTTGAGTTTAATTCAATGTGTTTACATCCAGTTTTCAATTTTTAGTTAATTATTCTTCTTTGAGGTTAGCTCAATTAATGCAGTTTCATCCAGTTTTCAATTTCCCATTAATTATTATTTAAGTTTAGTTCAATGCACTTAGATCCAGTTTCTGATTTTCTATTAAATATTCTTCTTTGAGTTTACATTAGAATGCAACTCAAAATATTGGCATGGTAAAATTGTGGAGTCAACTCCTAAAGCAAGGGAAGTCCCAATTTCATTTTTGTCCTTTCAGCGGTCCCCACTAGACTTGCTCTTAGGGTAGTAACTTGTAAAATGGTGTAAATGTTATGTTTCGTCTAACCTTACTGGAGTAGGCAATTTGGGGGAGATGGATTGGTTAATTTGGTTTGACTGAGTTCGTATGGACTAACTGCCTACGTATCAAGTTCTCTCTCTTTGGGGGTAACTTGAATCAGGTCAGACCTAGTTCCTCATCCTCTTTATATAGGCAAGGACCCCGTACCAGATTTTCAGGTCACTTATGAGCCATGAAGGCGAGTTATGAAGAATCAATGAGTTGTGTGCCTGAAACTTCAGTCTTGATGGTTGTAATAAAGGCTTACCTTACGGCCGTTGTGGAGTGAGAGGAGTGAAATGAGTGGGCACTACGGAGGTCGCTTCTTGGTGAGATCGTCTACTTGACTCGAGTCACTTTGAAGCGAGCTCGCAGGTCGAGTACGAGAGATCGGTTGGTGGTGACATCACTCTGGGCGCGAGTTGAATAGATTGCTTGCCTGAGTCGAGTCACTATGAAGCGAGATCTAAGGACGAGGATACGAGGCCGGTTGTTAGTTCTGCACATGCTGGACACGTGTGTGGTATTCATTGGATGTGAATATTACTCCCTCACATAACCCCATCTCAGTAGGTAGTTTAGTACGTTTTAATGATCTGTTGAGAGAGAACGTTTACACGTGTGTATCACATGTGAGGAATAATAACCGCCTCGGTTTGAGGGATTTTGAAAAGACATCGGTTTAAGAAGACGTGTCGTTTGGGGTTTAGGGGATAATGATTGTTTTTCAAAAAATGAACTGGTGGCTTATTGCATATGCGTTGGGAGAGTTGAGGGTTTCTCATTTTGCTTCCAACTAAAAACGAGAGCATAAGGTTAGTTTTCTTCCTTCTACCATTGTTGCTTGCTTTTCCATTTTCTTTTGTCATTGTTATTTCCGTTTGGTTTTAAGGTTGTCTTTAGTTGTGATTGTTATTGGTATTGTAATACATCAAAAGATATGTTTGATTCGGATGACACTCGATCTGGGGAGAGTCGAGAAGTGTCTTTGGGTTATGATGCGGTAGAGGAGGATGTGGCAGAGCCAATAAGGTTTGAGGGTGTAGATGATGATGTTAAATCTGACTCTGTTATTGCTATAGCTAGCAGTTTGAATAGTGGAACGACATCGTCCTCTAGTGGTTTGCCTCCCAGGATAGTAGATAAGCAAGCTTTAGAAAGCTTTTTAGATTTAAGGGAGGCGTATAGTATAAAAGGTTAGCGATATGGAAATACATGAACTGGGGGATGATGCAGATGTTTTTAGCAATGCGTTCTCACTGCTAGGTATGTTGTATGTGAGGGGCAGCTGCAAGCTAGAATGAGGATACCGTTTTCAAGGCTTACCAATGAATTTTTAAATTTTTGTGAAAAAGCGCCCTGCCAGTTCGTTGGTAATACCTGGCGCTTGCTTAGGGTTTTTGACTTGTTAAATGAGAGTGGTGAGTACCATATTGGGGTTGCGAATATTGTTGAGCATTTTGCGGTGAAACGATTTAAAGCTAATAATTTTAGCTTACAGACTTTGACTGGGAAGTCAAGCGTTCTGGACAGTGTAAGCAACGAGCCTTGGGAGAGAAGGTCGTTGTTGTTAATTGGAAATTTTTATGCTAGTGGGTTTGGTGTTCACACTAGGATTTGCAATTTTGCTGGTACGTACTAGTGTACTGTCCTTTGTATTGATGTCTTGGTTGTTGGCTTTGATTTTGATATCTTTCTGTATTGTTTTGCAAAGGTCGCTATTAGAGAGCGAACTGAGTGTGGTGTGATTGAGAAGTTTGCTAAGCTGAGACGGGCTGCTAAGCAAGAAAAACTTCCTGAGGTAGTGAACTACTTCATAGAAAGGGGAGGTCACGAAGTTAGGTTAAAAAGGCGTAACCAAAAGAAGAGGGCACGTGGACGAGCTGCTCGAGAGCCTTCGACTGAGTTATTGATGGATAGGGAAAATAGTGGCATTATGACTAGGGAGGAGAGGAATCGTATTGGGCAAGGGCGAACTGCAGGAGGTGGGTCGGATAGGCGGACTGAAGAGGGAAGGGGGAGGGGTCATGAGACTTCCTCTATTGCAGTGGAGGACATCTCTTTCACTCCTTGTGAGCGGAGTAAGTCACTAAAGCGGAAGGCTGATGCTCCTGACCCGAGGGCTGCTAAGGTCGAGAGAGGCTGAGATTGTGCTTGGAAGTAGCTCTGGTGGTGCGGGCTGTGAGCGGAGTGGTGGAAAGACCGCTCACAGTTCGAAGGCGAGGACCCAGGTTGATTTCAGTATTCTGGGTAGTGGTGGTACTGAAATTGTTCCAATTCCTCCTGCTGGCAGGGTGAAAGAGAAAGGGGTTGCCAAGGATAGTGGGAAGGGTTCTTCTGGAAAGGGTAATGGCATTTTGGAGCACAATATGGAGCATAGTACAAAATATCAGGATATGGGTATTTATCGATATTCAATTTCTGGATATGTATCGTGGATATATCCTCTTCTTTGGGGATATTTGACATTGTTTCACATGCAAATATCGTGGATATATCCAAAATATCGACAAATATCGTGGTTATTGTAGATATTTCTTGATATATCATGATACATTATTTATATTTATTTGAAATATAATGGTAAATATTAAATAAAATTGTTATATACACAAAATATCACCAAATATCTCCAAACATCGCAAAAATATCCCAAAATATCACAAATATCGCTGAAATATCACCAATATTTGCAGTCGTATATATCTCTAAACATATCGTGATATTTATATATATTTCTCTGAAATTTGGATAGATATCCCCAAATATTGTGATATATCGGGATATTTTGTACTATGATCTGGAGTACGTTAATGAGAGGTCAGGGAAAAAACAGTTTGTGAAGAGGTCAGACATTAGTTACTTGTTTGCACCTATAGCAGCTTGTTTACTGGAGGGGATGATGCTCGATGGAGATAGGAAGGATCTTGATTCTAAGGGTCTAGAACAGAACCTGAGGGCTATAGACCTGGCGTACTATTTGGTAAGCGATCGAGTTGTCATTGTTGGATTTATTTGTCACTCTTTCATCTATTTGTGTTTGAATGTGCACCTGTGTGATGTTACGATATTTTTTTGGTGTAGTCGATTGATAGTTGGTTATCAAAAGTTAAAGACGGCGGCTCAAATTGCTGAAATGGAAAAGGGTGAGGTCGAGGTCTTGAAGGACGAGCTGGTGTATGTTTGCAAGGTGTAGGAGTCTGAGAAGAAAGAGTTGGACGCTGTGAAGGCGTAGCTCATCACTGAGACTCTAGAGAAAACACTAGCTGTCAACATGGTGAGCGACCTGGAGGGGAAGTTGGCCACTGCTAACGACTTTGCCCAGAAGTGCATGGGGGTGATCGCTGCAGGCGAAAAGGGCATATGATGATATGTGCCTTGAGCTAGATGAGCTGGAGCAGAAGTATGAGCAGCTCAGAGAAGAGCATGAACGTGGGGTTTTGGGTGAACAAGAGAACGTCTCACCCGAAGATGCAAGTAATGCTCTTAATGTAGTGCTCTCTGTTGGTGCCTCTACCCATATTGATCCAGTTCCTATTGTTGGCGAGCTAGAACTGAACCCTGCCGTCAATCCTGCTGCGACCTCCATAGAACCTGACTCGTCTCTTATGCTGGATCCTCTGCTAGTTGATGCCTTTGACCAAGTTGTTTGATTGCTTTTGCTTTGAGAGGTGTTAGGTTTTTGCTTGTCCTTATGATTGATTGTTGTGATACAATAGAGCTGGTTTCCTGGGCTTGCCTAGGCAGTTCACTTTATCTATCGCTTTAGTTGGACGAACTGGTTTCCATATAAGTGGCAGTTCTGTAGCTTTAAAGAACTGACTTCCTAAGTGTGTTCAGGCAGTTCATATTTGCATTTATAAAAGGCATGTGTACTTTGAAGTATGATCTTACTTTTGTTTGAATGCTTGTTGCATATACTTTAGTAGGAATTTGACCTAGAAATATATATCCCATTGTCTAGGAAGACATAGGATGCTATGAAGCGTTTGAGCTTCTTTGAGTATACTGCTCAGGAGAGCGTTTTGACTGTTCTCAAGAACGTTCTGCACTAAGTTGATCCCAGAGTCTGATGTTATCAACTAGTGAGAAGTGTTGGAGCTATGAAGCCCTTGAGCTCGAGTGAGCGTTGTAGCTTAAGTAAGCGTGTTGCTCTTAGAGAGTAGTCTTCACTAAGTTAATCCTAGAAATGTAGGTTTTGAATTAGTGAGAGGTATGTTAGCTGTGTACTCCTGAGCTCGAGTGAGCGTTTAGTCATTCAGAACGTTTGAGCTTTGGAGAACGTTTAAGTTTGTATGAATGTTTTGCTCTTAGAAAGCGTTCTACACTTAGTTGATCCTAGAAATATAGGTCTCCAACTAGCGAGAAGTATTAAGGCTAAGTAGCATGTGGGCTATGTAGCCCTGAGCTCAAGTGAGTGTTTAGCCATTCAGAACGTTTGAGCTTTGGAAAGCGTTTGAGTTCGTTTGAATGTTTTGCTCTTAGAGAGCGTTCTGCACTTAGTTGACCCTAGAAATATAGGTCTCCAACTAGCGAGAAATGTTAAGGCTAAGTAGCTTGTGAGCTATGTACCCTTGAGCTCGAGTGAGCGTTTTAATGTGGAGAAAGTTTAAGCTCTGTAGAGCGTTTTAGTTCGAGTGAGCGTTCTTGTGCATATACTTGACAACATTGGGATATTGCAGCTCATTGATGCTGAATAAAACTATATGGATAATGTTAAGAGAAAGAATTCTTGGAAATGGAATTTTTTATTGATAAAATTTTATTAACAAGAAAGTATTCCAAGGACGTGGAAGTGCCTGTCCATCTTGGGTTTTGATCCAATATGCTCCATTGCCAATGACTCGTTCCACTATATAAGGGTCTTCCCAAGTTGGTGCTAGTTTCGAGTCATCCTTAGTCTTTTTCAAGACTATGTCGCCTAGTTGAAAACTTTGAGGGTTAACTCGCTTGTTACATGTCTTCTTGCCACTCGAATGGTGCTAGGTTGCGTCGCTCTTCAAGTAAGTCGACCTCTTGAGCGAGAATGGAGTCATTGGACTAGATTCAACGATCTCAGATCGAGTCGTTGTAATTGTAAGCTCAGTAGGGATGACAACCTCAGTACCGTAGCATAGTGAGAATGGTGATTCGCCTGTGCTAGAGCGAGCTGTCGTTCTATGAGCCCATGGGATGCTTTCTAGTTGCATTGGCCACTGGCTTTTGTTCTTTTCAATCTTCTTTTCCAAGTTTTCCAGAATTGCTTTGTTACTAGCTTCTGCTTGACCATTGCTCTGAGCGTACTGGGGAGTGGAGAACGCGTGAATGATCTTCCACTTGGCTAAGAATTCTTTGACTATTTTTCCCTTGAACTGTGAGCCATTATCCATCACCAATGTGTGGGGGAGGGCAAATCTGGTAATGATGTTGGTCCAGATGAAATTTCTGACATTAGACTCTTTGACATGAGCCAAGGGAATCGCTTCCACCCATTTGGTGAAGTAGTCGGACGAACCAAAAGCCTATACTTTTCTGTGGAATAAATGGACCCATAATGTCCAAGCCCCACATGTGAAATGGCCAAGGGTTGGCAATGTTGATCAGTTCACGAGCTGGCTGAATGATGTTGTGGCCAAATTTTTGGCACTTAATGCATTTAAGTACATATTTCTTGGTATCGATCTACATTCATGGCCAGAAGTATCCTTGTGAGATAATTTTGTGAGCTAGAGAGTGACCTCTTGTGTGGTTTCCACATTCTCCCTCGTGGATTTCTGCGAAAATCGGCTGACCCTATTCTGGGCTTATGTACCTCATATGGGGTCTTCCATCGGATTTTCTAAAAAGTTTACCGTTTTCGAGGCAGTAGCGACTTGGCTAATATTGAACTTGTCTAGCCTTTGTACGATCTGTTGGTGCCTTGCGGAGCTAGATATAATCTATGATAGGTTGCATCCATGTTTGATTCATTTGAGTGTCAGAGAGTGGGCATAGGTTGGTAACTTCTAGGACGTGCTTATTTTGGTAAGCAGGTTGGTCAACTACTTCGATGAGTAGTTTCCTAGGGTCACAGTTCGGTGTTTGGGTCGTGAGGTACGCCAAGTTGTCAGCATGGCGATTCTTTTCCCGTAGGAAATGTTGTATGGTGACTCTTTTGAAAGATGGTAATAATTGATCTACAACTTGAAGGTACTTAGAAAGGTTACCTTCATTGGTGGTATATTCATAGGAGACCTGGTGAACTACTAGTTGGGAATCGTTAAAGACCTTGAGCTCCTGCACATCAAGTTTTAACGCCAGATCGACGGAGTCCCATGATCAGGGCTTCGTACTCCGCTTCTTTGTTGGAGGTCGCAAAATCGATACGAACTAAACTTTTCTACCATAGAGCCATCTGGTGACACTAGAACTACTCCTACTCCATTGTCCCCTGGATTGCTAGCTCCATCCATGAATTATGACCATATTGACGGGTCTAGTTGTTTAGAGGTCGGGGTGTTGTCTTTTGGTTCCCAGTTCAGGTCGTCAACTAGGAAATTTGCTAAAAAATAGCAATGACCTGACCTTTCTGAGAGGTTCTTTGGGTGAATTCAATGTGGTGTTCCCTGAGTTCTTCTGCCCAAACTGCCATACGAGTCGTCTTGTTGGCTTTAAGAAGTATCTTCTTTAGTGGCAGGTCGGTGAGCACTTTGATTGGGAGTGCTTGGAAGTAAGGTCTGAACTTTCTTGCTGAATAAAGTAGTGCTAGTACTGCCTTTTCAATGTGGGAGTAGTTCTTTTTGGCTGGCAACAATGTCTTGCTGATGAAGTAGATCGGTTTTTCTACATTATGTTCCTCTTTGAAGAGAACTGAACTGATAGCGAATGCAGAAACAGCTAGGTATAGCCCTAATGTTTCACCATCAATCGGTTTTGCCAGCACAGGTGGTGTTGTCAAATAGTCCTTGAGAGTAGAGAATACTTGGTGGCATTGCTCGTTCCATGAGAATTGTTCACCCTTCTTGAGAATTTGTAGAAAAGGTTGACATTTGTCTGATGCTCTCGATATGAATCGGTTCAGAGCGGCCACCATTCCTAACAGTTTATGTATTTGCTGCTTTGTTTTTGGGTCGGGCATGTCTAAGAATCCTCGAATCTGGTCAAGGTTTGCTTCAATCCCACGCTGTGAGACTTGATACCCCAGAAATTTCCCAGAGGACGCCCCAAAGAGGCATTTCTCAGGGTTAAGCTTCATATGAGTTTGCCGAAGTCTGGAGAATGCTTGCGTGAGGTGATCTAAGTGATCTCTAGCTTTCTTGCTTTCGACGACCATGTCGTTTGATAAACTGTAAAAACAGTACTAGATTTCTCTAACTTGCTCTTAAGTTATAAATTATTTATTTCCTACTCTCACATATATATTCATGCAATATATAGAGTATGAAATCGTTCCATTCTTAACTTTCTAGACTTAAACGAATTCAACTAATCAAACACAAGGAAACAATGGTGAGAGCAATATTTATGGATGTGAATTTATACTACAAAACTAAATATATAAATTTAACTTATACTAATTTAATTAAAGCAGTTGAATATGACTTGAATAAAATATGGAGAAAAATAGAGAGAGATTAAAATCCACTTTTTAATTTCTTAACATGCTAGCATAGATTTGTATAGAAAACCCTAGACTAGATATTCTCACACAAGGTTAAAATATATAGACTAGACCTTTAATGATCCCTAATTACTTTATACTATCTCTAGTCATAAACTAATTAGCATGAGAGAAAACTTGTTCCCATTCTCATGACAAACTTACTATTCTCTAGTTTAGGTTAAACTCTTTATATAGGAGAGGGTTAAGTTTACAGTTTCGTGCATGAGCTTTGGAGCTATGTTTTGGGCCACTAAATCAAGCCCAAAACCTAATTACTTAAGTCTAAAAAGGGTTTCTTTGTGGGAATTTACTGCAACACCCATTTTGTCCATTTTTACTACTCTGATTGGGTCAGGGCTTATACCATTAGAAAGCTCTTTCCGAGCCAGTCGTTTTGACATATAATAGGCCCAATTATGAGGTATGAGTCCAAAGATACAGTCTGCAGAAGTTATGTTAACTTTTCTGCTCTTTTTCTACCCGCATTGACATTGATTTTTTAGCTTTAACTAGTCTTTACAAAAGCTTTTTCTCCTTGAAACTTGGGATTTAATCATATAATTTCTCTAGCAAGCAATTTGACTCCTTTCTCTTGCAAAAGTGATGTATTTCTTCATATAATTGATTCCAAGACCTGAAATACACAAAAAAAATGTAAACATTAGTAACTCTTATTTATTATAAACATAATTGGCCTAAATGTAATACTATTAAGGGGTTGAAACTACAATTTTAGGCTCTTATCAAACCACCCCCAAACAGCATTTTGTTTGTCCTCAAGCAAATATGTGAAATTAAAATAAGTGGCAAAAAATGTATTCCTAATTACTCTCGTTTGCTGAGTGCGACTGCATTGACCATATGCAATAAGGCCTTAAACCACTAAGAATTCCCTAGTGGACGAGTTATAGCCTCATGAGAGTTTTCTAGAGAAGGTACTCATAAACTTTATTTATACTACAACGACTAAGAAATAAAAGTAATTGTCCCCTAATTTATCTCAGATATCTATATATCTAATTATTATTTAAACAAAGATCATCAATCTAACTCCTAAATTAATACATGCATAATAATCAAATCATCTTAAGATAAACAACTATACAATTAACTATGCTATGAATTGCAGTGGCAGGTTTTTTTCTAAAACTTTTGGATAGCGTGCCTAAGTAGGTTCTCACAAGGAATGTGTCTAGACACATAACACTATGATTTTCCACTCAATTTTGCTAACTCCAATGTGCAGTGAGCACACATTTCCTCACAATCTCAATGACAATCCAAGGAAGCCGAGGTCGATCAAACACATCTACCACTTACTATCACACCAACCTATTCCTAATTGAGCTAGATGTCTTTATTAGGTGATACGGGGCGTAGGTATTGGTTAAAGAATGAAAGAAATGGATATTTAAAAAGACAAATATGAGAAGATAGGGTATTCATATTATGTAACTAGAGAAAACATCGTTCTTATTTTGCTTCTACACTTTGTTTCCATCCTTAGCCTTTTTATTTTGGCTTTTTTACTCCTTTTATTCTATTTTTGGAGTTTTTATTTTATTTCTATTTCTATTTCTATTTTATTTTATTTTCTTTGGATGAAAACTTCTTTTCTTTTTCTTTTCTGAAGCAACTAACTAATTTTTGGTTTTCCACAGGTCTTTCTCTTTATTTTTCTTACTCATCCTATTTTGCAGACTCATTCAAGATAGGTAGGCTTATTTTTATTTTTATTGGTTTTAAAGATGGGTAAAGGATTTGTGGTTGGGAAAAGGCTAATGAAAAGGCTCAGTGGGGAGACTAGCGGATAATTACTTATAGGTATGAATTTTTAGCTATATCGATCCAAATAGGGCCTAAATTCTTGCTTAGGATATGATATGGTAATCAAGCAAGTGGATGTGTGATTTCTCTACTTAGAATTTACTTCTCCCTTATGTCATCACTCAGATATTTCACTCTTATGAGGCTTTTAGGTTAGATGCTCACAGGATATGCATTAAGTACTCTAACCTAGGTCTCAAAAAAATACTGCCAAGTACAATCAAAGATGCTCATGCAAGATGTTCGTGAAAAAGATGCAATGACTATAACCTACGTATTAATCTAAGTTTCAAAAATTAAATCCTAATTCAAGTACTACGTGAGATTTCTAGATTAATATCATCATGGAGAAGGGAACAATACCATTATCTCAAAGTGCATAACATAAACTATATTTTTGATTTTTTTAATTTTTTTTAATTTTTTTATATAATTTTTATAAGACAAATAATACGTAATATATAACCTAATATGTGCTTAAACATTTACAACATGTTTCTATACCATCCCCAAACAGAATCATGCTTTGTCCCCAAGGTATGGAATGAAAATAAAGGATAGAGAGTAACATAGAAATGTGCTTGTAAATGGGATCACCTGAAAAAGAAAGTTAATCTATACTAATATAAAAAAATAAAAACATACACAACTCATATATGAGTTCCTCCCAATATGGGGATAACATGAAATAATAAATAGCGTTTGGGACATAAGCGGACTCTAACAAAAATAAAATAATATCATACGTTCACAAATCAAGCATGCGCCTATTGTGGCTCCTATCAGATTAGCTTCCGAAATTCCATGAAATAGTAAATTTCATGAAATTAAGGTACCTAATTACATTATGAATCCCAATAAAATTAACAAAGAATATGGATTCTATATTTCGATATTTATACATGCAATTTTAATACGTGAACGTACAATGTGCTAAAATTAAATATACCACCCCCAAACAATTTGGGAGAAGGGGGTTCATCAAATAATTCAATAGCACAATTAAATTATGTAACTAACTAATTTTTATGATTTTTAACATTTTATAAAGAAAAGTGTGTAATTTACATCCTAAAAGTGCCTAATTTTTGCAAATGTTTCTATTCCACCCCTAAACAATCGAACGTTTTGTCCTCAAAGTGTAAAAAGATAAGGAAAGAATTTACCATAAAAACGTGGCAAAAATTGGCAGTACCTGTAACAAAAATAGTTAACACGGAATGCACCATAAAACATAATTAAGCACCAAGATGTTGTATGACGCAGCTTAGCGGAATGAGAGTGAAGCTTGATAGACCTAGAACGGAACCGAGCATGCACCTTCTTCTTCTTTGAACGAAAGGGTGTCCAAGTGAATGCTTGTGAGAAAATGGATGGTTGTGGAAAATACGTGGGATATAGATAAGTATGAACTGTCTCAAATCTGAAAATGAAGGTGTCAAGTGGCTTGTCCTTAGGTATTATTTCTGTATTAGGAGGGTTTAGAAAATTATGAAGCACAGGAGAAGCAAGCTAAGGTCAAGTACAAACTCAAGATTCCTTTGAAAATGTGGAAGGTGGGGAATATTGGTGATGGAAGGTGAATGAGTGACATGAGGATGTGAGGTGGGTGAATGGTGCTAAACTAGTGTTCTCAGTTCTAGATCATCAGAAGCCTTGAGATATGCAAGACATTCCTCAATAGGTGGGTTAGAAGAATCAGTGGGATAGAGGTTGACAAATTCTTCTTCTGTCATGGCGTCGAGGGATGAATGGATGTCAATTGGAAGGGACTCGTGAGGTGGTGAAGAAGGGTTGCAAAAGAGTCGAAAGAAATCTCCCTCAATTTCATCTATGTCTAGGGAATCAAAATTGTGGTCCTTGTCTTTTTCCATAAGAGGGTATCTACTAGTGTGGGGACGAAAGCGTCAGCCGCACTAACGTGAGATACAAAACTCTCAATGGACTTCACTTCTCCTTCTATAGGCAAATCTAGTTGTCCTTGCTTTTGTCTAAACATGTTAACTTCCACAGAAAGATTTCCAAAAGAAAGAGTCATTGAGCCATCCCGACAATTGATTTGGGCATTGGCGGTTGCAAAGAAAGGACGTCCTAAGATGATGAGAATGGAATCATGAGCAACTTCTGTGTCAAGAATAACGAAGTCGGCAGGATAGTAAAAGTCTTGAACTTTAATGAGAATATTTTCAACTACACCCTTAGAGTACTTAATAGAACGATCGGCTAACTGCAAAGTCATTTTGGTTGGTTGAAGTTTGGTTAGACCTAGTTGTTTATATAAATAAAAATGGAGTAAGTTAACACTCACCCCCAGGTATAATAGAGCAGTTGTTATGAAGTAATTTCCCAAGGTGCATTGTACAGTAGGACAACCAGGGTCTTTGTACTTAATAATTATGTTATGTTTAGATAAAGAGGGATATTGTTCAATTAAAAAGGCTTCTTGGGGTATGTTGGTTTTCCTCTTCATGGTGTACAACTCTTTTAGAAACTTAGCGTGTCTAGGTAGACATTTTATACCATCTAGGAAATGTAGGTTTATAGTCAAATTCTTAAACACTTCCCTAATCTCATTTAAATTCTCATCCTTTTTAACAGAATTGGTCTTTGGGGATACGGTGGTTTATCTCTATATTTAGCATAAGGGTCAACAGTATTATTAGTTTTTGCTTTATCTTTAGCCGTTTTCCATCTAGGTGTCCATATTGGAACCTCTACAGGTATAAGATCTTCAATTTCTATGGTGGTATTCGGTAAGGTTGTACCTTTTGGTTGTGGTTGGACTAGAACTTCTATAGTTGTAAGGTCTTCAGTTTCTATGACAGTATTCGGTATGGTTTTATTTTCAGCTTCCGTTTGCGGGGGATCTGCAGGCATAGTTACTTTGTTATCAACTACTCTACCTGAATGAAGGGTAGTGACTGCCTGTAGGTCCCCTTGGTTTATATCACCATTACAGTGAATACTATTCACTTTAAAGGCGGTGTTTGTTAATGTAGGATTAGGCACTGATTGACCTGGAAGCACGCCTGTTTGGTTATTATTTTGGTTAGGAGACATGTCAATAAACTTTTAGCACAAAGACTGTGTAGGGGAAATTCGAGTATCCCCTGATCTTCTTCTGTGCCTTGTGATCTAGAAGCCTTTACTGAATAGAGAAGGGATGAGATGATGGCGAGTTTAGGGTTGAACCGTCTAACGGCTGCCTACGTATCTCCTTTGTTATTTAGGGGAATCAAACCCTATTTTGCATAGTTCATAAGAGCGAATCCCTATGGTTTATATAGGAAGAGCTACGAGAGTCTTAGGGTTAGGGCTGTCTTCACTGATTGTGAGTTCCCTTCCATCTTTGGACTTTGCCTTCCTATTAGGATTCCTCTTCTTATGGAAGTCTGAATCTAGACCATATCTTATGAGAGGTAAGTTTCCTTGTTGATCATAATGTCCCATCGTGTATGGGAAGATTATATCTAAAAGGTAACTCCGAAGATATGTCATCAGGATTCCTTCCTTATCATTAGAGATCACCATCTTCAATTTTCTTATGTTCAGGAACTGTCTATATCCGTTCCTAACAACTTGGAAAACTGTCATACTTAGAGGCGGTCAGCCACGTGCATAGCACATGTCCACTAAACACTCGTGCTAAACACGAGATCACTTATTCATGGAACTAATATGATGGTCCTCGTCTCATTCTGGACATCTATAATCTTAGGTTATTTCCCATACAGGTGTCATCTATTCATTCTGGACACCTTCTCGCTTTTCATCTAGGAGATCCATTTCTTTACATAACAACTCCTCATTGTCCAGAGTGTGCACAACATCTGACTTCGGAGTGAGGGCTATCAGTTCTGGAGGTATGACAACTTTAGTTCCGTAGGTCAATGAAAATGGGGACTCACCAGTTGACCGTTTGGGTGTAGTTCGGTATGCCCATAGGACCTTAGGTAGTTCCTCAACCCATGAACCTTTCGTGTCGTCTAATTTATACTTCATGTTATCCAAGATGACCCTGGTAGAGGCTTCAGCCTGGCCATTGCCTTGTTGATATCTTGGAGTTGAGAACAGATGGGTAATGTGAAACTCCTCACAGAGTTCAGCGACCAATCCTCCAGCGAACTGTTGCCCATTATCTGAGATGATAACTTTGGGTATGCCAAACCTGCAGACAATGTTGTTCCAAATGAACTTTCTGACTTCCTGTTCTCGAATGAAGATAAGGGGAACTGCTTCTATCCACTTGGTGAAGTAATCCATCACAACCAGTAAGAATCTGACATTGCCAGGAGCAGGTGGTAGAGGTCCTACGATGTCAGCTCCCCACTGTGCAAATAGCCATGGGCTGGCCAATGGGTGCAGTTATATTGCTGGAGCATAGATTAACGGACCATATCAATGACATTTTTCACATTTGCAGGCAAAAACCTGTGTATCCTTTTGCATATAAGGCCAAAAGTACCCTTGCCTTAGGATCTTGAGAGCTAGTGTTCTGCCCCTAGCCTGGTTGCCACAACTTCCTTCATGAATTTCTCGCATAATCCGTTCAGCGAGGTCTGGGGAGAGACATCTGAGATGAGGTCCCAGAAAGAACTTCTTGTACAGATCGTCTCCAACGAGGGTGAATCTTTATATCTTTGCAAGCAAACACCTTGCTACATTCTTATCCTCAGGGAGTGTCCTGTCTTTTAGGTTATTGGGAAATCTCCCAAGAATTCTGCTAATGCCTGACTTTTCTTTGAGATTTTGGGGACGTAAATAATATCATATTCTGACAGTTGCATAGACCATTTAGCTAGCCTTCCGAACCTATTCGGTCTTTCCAGAACTGATCACAATTGGTACTCTGTGATCACTCTGATAGTGTGGGACTAGAAGTACGGTTGTAGTTTATCTGCGGTAAAAACAAGTGCTAAAGTGACTCTTTTGAGTTTAGGGTACCTTGTTTCTGCTGGTAAGAGCGTCCGGCTCAAGAAATAGATAGATTTTTCAACCTTCTTTTCATCCACCAGTTTCAGTATAGAAATGATGTCGTAGTTAGATGAACAGAGATAAAAACCCAGGACTTCTCCTTCAACAGGCTTTGAAAGGATTGGCTGTGCCCCCAGGTATGTTTTGAGTTGATCGAACACCTTTTGGCATTCTTCTGTCCATGCGAAGGAGGTGTTCTTTCGCAGTAACTGAAATAGAGGTTTGCACTTATCTGAACTCTTGGAGATGAACCTATTCAGAGTTGCTAACCTATCTATAACTTTTTGAACCTCTTTCATGTTTTTAGGTGAGGGCATTTCTATGGGCACCCAGATCCGATCTGGGTTTGGCTCAATCCCTCTCTTAGTAACTAGGTACCTTAAAAACTTCCCTGATGAAACAGCGAAAGCACATTTCACAGGGTTGAGTTTCATGCAATACTCTCGGAACATGAAAGAGTTTCTTGGTAAGGGGAAGCTATCCTTAAGAGTTTCTTGATTTAGGTTGGTAAAATCTACGCAAAGGCGAACTGTGCCATTCTTTTTTGGGACTACTACTATGTTAGTGACCCATTCAGGGTAGTCGACCTTCCTAATGAAACCAATCTTTTTGAGATTTTTGACTTCTTTATTAATTGCTTTTTGGAACCTAAGGGATAGCTTTCGAGGTCTTTGGCGAACTGGTTTTGCATTTGGGTTAACATTTAACTTATGACATGTAATGTTGGGATCAATTCTAGGCACATCGATATACGACCAAGCAAAAACATCTTTATTTAATGATAAAAACTTACAAGTTGTGCCTTGAGAGTAGGATCAATGTTAGCTCCTACATAAACAAACTTGGGGTCATCCTCAGTTCCTAGGTTGACCTTTTCCTTCATCTCGGTCTAAGTAGTCCGCCTCAGTGGGTTGAGCGACCTCTGGGGTCTTGGTTTCTTGCGGTGTCTCTTTCACTTGAAGGGGTGGGGCGACCTCTAAGGTCTGGACTTCTGGAGGGATGTTTTTGATCAAGCCCCCAGTGTTCTCTTTAGCGAGCTCGCTGTGTGGGGTATTGGTCAAGGTCTTGACTTCAAAGATGAAATCTTCTGCCAGCTTGGTTTTGGCGATCTCTCCTTTATTTTTTAGTGAAGCCCTAGTGGGTTTGCTAACTGAGTGGATCTGATGACAGTTGTGAACGTCGAGCTGGTTGCTTTGGTGCTCTATCATGCCTCTGGGGCTGGGGAAACGCAACACTTGATGAAGTGTTGACGGGACTGCTTGCATCTTATGGATCCAACGGCGTCCTAGTATAGTAGTATATGATGAGTTGACATCCAGCACGCTGAAGCGTGTGTTAATGCTGATCTTGTCTTCATGTGACTCCACTGAGATAGGTAGAGTGATGTCACTTATTAGATCGGCTCGTGATCCGTTGAAGCCATAAAGGGGGGCTATTGGATCGACCATAACTGATTTGGGCAAGTTCATCTTCTTTAGAGTTTGATAGAATAGGATATCGCACGAACTGCCTGGATCGATCAGGAAGATTTTGACAGTCCAGTCACTGATTCTAACGTGGACTACCAAGGCATCATTTTGTGGGAGGCACAACTTGTTGAGGTCGGCTTCAGTGAAGGTGATGTCTCCTGAGTTGTGGCCATTTGTTCGTGGGATGGGGGCCGCTTATGAGGAGAATTGGTAGACTTCCTGGAGGGTGCCTACTCATCTCCTTTTCTTTCTGGAGGACGTGACCGAGTCGTCTTGGAAGATGATCATGTTGATGGTTATGTTGGTGTCTTTGTCAGAGGAGTGCTGGCAACACTCGTGACGCGATCGCTCATTTGAACATCCTCTTCCATGAGAACGAGCTCTGTTGCTTGGGCGTGGTGGAGTTCGGCTTCGCTCTCTGTGAGCCATGCGTTTGTGATGCAGGTCGCCATCGGGTATATCAGTATAATGTTTGATATGCCCTGCCTCGATGAGGTCTTGAAGGTAGTACTTTAGCCCCCGACATTCGTTGGTCTCATGGCACTTTGCTTTATGGAAAACGCAGTACAACTTCCCTGGTGTGTCTTTTGGCCGCTTTACCTCAGGTTGGTAATAGGCCGTGTTTTTTATTTTCTCTAGTATATAACTTGGAGATCTTGTAAGCGCAGTGAACTCTCTTTTGGTTTGGTTTCGGGTGCTGGTCTGCTGACCGTGTTGCCTAGGTTGCTTGTTGGAAGATGGGGTGTTATCTGAGATTGCATGCAGCGACCTCACCTGCTGCCGTCAACCTTTCTTTCTCGAGGCCTTCAGCAAGCTTGATGTACTTCTCCACACGTGAGTACAATTCGACTAGTGTTTCAGGGTGCTATTTTATTAGCGACCTGGACATATCAGTGTTTTTTCTGATCGAATTGGTGAAAGCCACTGTGGCGAACGACTCCTTGAGGCCACTCTCCATGGACAGTAGCTCTACCTTAGAACGTCCCATGAAGGTGCAAATTGGTTCGTCACTCTTCTGAGACAGTTAGAAGAGTGAATTGAGGTCGGCTGTCTTACATCTGTTGTGGACGTACTGGCTGGCGAATTGGTCAGTGAGCTTTTCGAAGATGTCGATTGAGTTTGGTCCTAGAGAGTAGAACCAATCGAGAGCTCTGCCTTTTAAGCTTGCTGGGAACAAACGACACTGCAGGTGGTCGAACTCCTGCACATTGTAGAGTGCAAGGCTCTGAATATAGCGAGCTACGTGTTAACCAGGGCACGTTCTACCGTCGTACATTGAGAACCGAGGCTAAATGAAATCTTGGGGGGAGGTTTATTGAGTACCTCGAGCATGAAAGGTGATGCCCGGTACATCTTCAACATCTTTTGGACGACTTAAATGGCATCCTTCTTCCCAGTGCTCTGTTCGATTTGCTGGGAGAGACTATTGATCTGCTGGTTAACCTTATTGATCCCGTCCTTAGCGATAACCCTATTTAGGCTTTGGGACTCGACCTGGGTTTTGAGAGCGGCGTTCTCCTGTTGGAGCTGGGTGATGCTATCGTTCATGGTTTCCATCTAGGTAGCCATAGTCTTCAGTTGATCTTGGAGGTTCTCCATGCTTCGTGGGCTTGAGATTTTGTTTGAAGGTTTTTTGTTTGAAGGTTCGTGAACTAAAGAAATCGAGCCATAGGCGGCGCCAATGTAAAGGTTATGTTTCGTCTAACCTTTATGGAGTAGGAAATTTGGGGGAGATGGATTGGTTAATTGGGTTTGAGCGAGTTCGTATGGACGAACTGCCTACATATCAAGTTCTCTCTTAGGGGGCTTGAATCAGGTCAGACGTAGTTCCTCATCCTCTTTATATAGGCAAAAAGCCCGTACCTCTTGCTCTTCTGCTTCATGTCAGATACAGATATTCAGGTCACTTATGAGCCATGAAGGCGAGTTATGAAGAATCAATGAGATGCGTGCCTGAAGCTTTTGTCTTGATGGTTGTAATAAAGGCTTACGTTATGAGCCGTTGTGGAGTGAGAGGAGTGGGCGCTATGGAGGTCGCTTCTTGGTGAGATTGTCTACTCGACTCGAGTCACTTTGAAGTGAGCTTGCAGGTCGAGTACTAGAGATCGGTTGGTGGTGAAATCACTTTGGGTGCGAGTTGAATAGGTTGCTTGCCTGAGTCGAGTCATTATGAAGCAAGCTCTGAGGACGAGGATACGAGGATCGAGGTTTTTTTTTTTTTTGAAATGGCTAGGGGTTAAGGCGACCCCAACCTTTATTTAATCAAGAGCGCAAGTACATTTTTCCTTCTTTATCCCTTTTAACCAGTTCATACATTTTTTGGTCCATTGGAGGGATATGATACAAAATATCATTACATGAGGACTTCCTCAGCTTGGATAGATAGTCGACTACTTGGTTTCCTTCTCTAAAACATGTTTAAAAAAGATTTCGTCAAACTTTGGAATAACAGCCCATATCTGCGCTATTAGATTCCTGCAATACCATGGCGACACTTCTTCCTTCCTAATTATTTGGATCACTCGCATAGAATCTGATTGAACTTGGAGTCTATGTATGTTCATCGCTATCGCTCCTTCAAGCCCTTTTTTGTACCATAGGCGGTTCACAGTGCAACACCGATATTCTGGAGCTACCTTCATGCCTTGAGTAAGTAACATCTCCATTGCAGTCTCAGATTGCTCCTCCAAACCCCCGCTTCCACCTTGGAGAGCCATCGAGTTAAGAGTGTGAGCTGTGTGTCCGACTTCTCCCATCGCACCCATTTTGCTTCATTCTTTGTTGAACTTTGCCCTACACCCGGTCGGCCAAGAGGGCTCTCAATAATCCATCCTCCTTAACTGTTTCTAGCATCTTCCCTAAGTATATCTTCATCTTTGTTAAAGTACTCGACGATACTTACGACCTCGGCAGCTCTGAATCGCTATTTCTTGAGTCTCCGGTTCCTTTTCGGTCCGGATAGCTTGGACAAAGAACACCGATCAATGCCTTTATCACTTCAAGCAATCATCGATTTCGATCTGCAGATTCGCATGAGATGATACCACTCTTCATGTGAATTGCGAACCACTGCTGTTAGCCCCATTGCTTTCTTGATGCTTTGCCAGACTAGTTTCGAAAATGAACACTCAAAAAATAAATGTGCCGAACTTTCCTCTTGCGAGTCACATAAACAGCATCTTGATTGCCCAATCACTTTCTTCATTCGAAGTTGATTTTGTGTGGGAAGGCATCCTGAGAATAGCTGCCACATAGTGAAAGCATGTTTTGAGGTCACAAGCTTCCCCCAGACTATCTTGTACCACTTCACCTTACTACGGACATTTTTTAGAGCGGCATATGCTGAGGAAATGGAAAACTCTCCAGAACTTGACGGAGTCCATATAACTTGATCATCAAGAAGGGAAATTATTGATTTCGGTTTCCATGATCCATTTCTTGACTTCACATTCCGGCATTTCTGTGATGGTACTCGTCCATTCTCCATTTGAAATGATCTGCACTACTTTAGCATCCCGGGTACCGAGTTTAGAAGAAGGTCTTTAGCTTGAGCATTTAGAATTAGTGGCCCCCGAAAGCACCAAGGTTCATGCCGGCTTCGTGTCATTTCCATTCGCTATCCGCACCGGACTAGCTTCCATGCAACTTCTCTATGCTCCAAGATACCTCGCCAAACCCGGGAGCGATCCTTTGGAGCTTTCATTGTCCGAAATGCCTTTGCTTGATTTGTTGATCCCAAGACCATTTAACCCATTGGGGCTCTCGATTTCGAGCGGTTTAAACACTAGGCGCGATAGGTCGCTTTGATTCCACACTCTTGGGTCAATCAGCCCTAGCCCTCCTTGTTCCTTGTCCAATCGCATTGTCATGTGACTCGAGTGATGCATCTTCCTCGCCATATTCGGTCCTGCCCATATGAATCTATTGCATAACTTGCTCACCTTTTCCAAGACAGTTTTCGGTAAAACAAATGTCTTTGCCCAGTAAGTTTGGAAGGAGGATAGGACTGACTTGACTAGCTGTACTCTTCCTGCTCTATTCAAGTCCTTATTCTTCCAATCAGAGATACGTCTTGTTATTTTTTCAATGAGAGGTAAGCAATCTCTAATACCCAATCTTGTTGCGGTAAGTGGCAGACCGAGGTATGTGATTGGCGGGATAACAACTGAGATATTCATCTCTTCAGCTAAAGATAACCCTTCTTCTTCAGACATGCTTCCTGCTAATAAGGTGGTCTTTTCATTATTCAGTTGTAGCCCTGTAGCTAGTGAGAAGGTGGAGAGAATGTCTTTTATTGCAAGTAAGGATTCTATGTTTCCTTTGCAAAACAGCAGGACGTCGTCAGCAAAGCATAAATGCGAGATAGCCAGCTTCTTGCATTTTGAATGACATTGAATCGACTTGTTTTGGATGCCTTGTTGGAGCAAAGCACTCAACACTTCCATTATGAGCACAAACAGATAAGGTGATAGTGGGTCGCCTTGTCTTATCCCCCTTTCACCTTTGAAATATCCTTCGGGTGATCCATTGACCAAGACAGAGAAGGTGGGGGATGCAAAGCACATATACAGCCATTCGATGAAGATTGGAGGAAACTTGAACTTTTTGAGTATGGCTTGGAGAGCCTGCCAAGAGACCGTATCAAAGGCTTTCTTTATATCAAGTTTAATAGCGCATCTTTTCTGCCCTTTCTTTCTTGTGTAACCTCTGAGTAATTCATGTGCAAGGAGTAGATTGTCCTGTATAGACCTCCCAGGGACAAAATCCGATTGAGAGCTAGAGATCAAGGATGTAATACATGTCTTCATCCTGTTAGTTAGTACTTTTGACACACATTTATATATGGTATTGCAACAGGAAATGGGTCTAAAGGAACTAACATGAGTAGCATTTTTCATTTTAGGAATGAGACAAAGCATGGTAGAATTTATACCTCCTGCCATCTGCTTTTGAGAAAATATAAACTTGATCGCCTTTTATGAAATCCTCTCCCCACGGTGGCCCAACATCTCTTAAAGAAATGGGCATTGAACCCATCCGGACCTGGCGTTTTATTGTCCTCCATACTAAATAAAGCTTCTTTTATCTCCTCTTCACTGATTGGGGATTCTAAGTATTGACTAGAGGCGTAGCTTACCTCCGGAATTTTTAGTCTACTTAGAAACTCCGTATCACATTTCGCACTTGAAGGCACCCCTAGCAAGTCTGTATAGTACTTCAAGAAAGCTTCTGCTACTGGTTCTTTCCCTTCTCTTCTAATCCCTTGTTCATCAATGACATCCCATACAAACTTTCTTGTCTTCTTTTCCTTCAAAGCATTGAAGAAAAATTCACTGCACTTGTCCCCATAGCACATCCAGTCTATATCTGTTTTCTGCAACATTTCTGCTTCCTCTAGCTTTAACAAGTCACACAACTTCCCTCGGATAAGGAACTCTTGCTCACTAAGGTTGCCATCCAGCGGATTCAAGTGCAATCTTACTTGGATATCTTCATTTCGGATCGTGTGTCTTTAACTAGTCTCGAATGTCATGACGAACGCCCTTGCCCATCCTTTCAACACCCCTTTTAAGCTCTTCAATTTTTCTGGATAACATGAAGGTTGGACTACCATAAACTGCTATGTCCCAACAAGTTTTCAAAGTAGCCCGAAATCTTGATGAAGCAACCAAAAGTTACAAAATCTAAACGGTGGTTGGCTTCGAAAGGTAGTAAGGAAAGACATGACCATTGGAGAGTGATCCGAGGTTATTTGAGTTAGAAATTCCACCTTTGTAGCCAACTTAATAGACGACCAAGAAGAGTTTACAAGGCATCTATCAATCTTTGACCATTTTCTTATTCCATCCCCGCCACTATTCCATGTATAGAAGCATCCAGAAGCAGTGTGGTCAAATAACCCTGCTACATTCAAACAGCTAGCAAATGGGAGAGTTTCCCTAGGGTGTACATCTCGATCTCCTATCCTTTCATGCGAGTATAACACATTGTTGAAATCTCCCATTACACACCATGGGCCTTGCAAACCAAAGACTTAACATTTTCAGCTCCTCCCAAAGGGTAGTTCTTTCCTCGCCTATTATTACTCGCGATATATCATAGTTACATAGAAGAAGAAACCATGCTGCAAAAGGTTAATCTTGCAGTGGATAAACTGACTTCCTTCCACCTCCTTATGTACATCCAAAAATTTTGATCCCAAGCAATCCATATTACGCCATATTCATTACTTGAGTAATTGTTCTCATCGCCCATGACGGGATGATTATATCTGTTATACTAGTAAATTTCTCCCTTTTGACTTTAGTTTCCAAAACCCCATGCAACTTATCTTGTTCTCTCGTGATAAACTTTTTCATCCTGTTTTGCCTTCGTGGATGTCGTTTAGTCCCCTTTATATTCCAGTGACTTTTTTTTTTAACATTTGGATTAATTAATGATGATTTCTCCTCTTTCCCTTTCCTTTTGGACGCCCTTTTTTTCTTTCCCCGACTCGAGTTTGTTGATTGCCCGATAGATTACTTTGCTTTCTTCCGAGCTCTAGTCCGAGCGAGGAGGAGGCCCCTACATTCAACTTCGATTCCGAGGAATTTGGCGGCCTCTAGTTTGAACCGGAGAGCTCCTTCCATTTATTCTCTCATTGACCGGAGTGGAGGTGTTCTCTTTATTGGAGATGTTTTCTCCAAAGAGCTCTGGCTCTGCATCGATAAGTCGTCATCCTCCAAATCGCTAGTTCCTCAAATAGATTTCTTTTCGGCTGAAAGCGGTTGATTTGTGGATGTGGTGGTCCGACTGTTGAAGTGGATTTTGTGATACCACTAGAGAGAGGTTCCTAGGACTTCCCCGTGATCTTGATGAGTTTTCCACCAACATTCATCTCTATGTCGGGTTCAAAGATGTATGCTTTCATGCGCAAGGTGTTATCATTGTATCTCTCCTTGAGTTTGCTATCTCCGGTTAAGCTCAAGATCGGTTGAGATTCTTCACCATTTGTTGTGTCTCTCGATCTCTCTTCTCGATTACCAGCTCTTGGTCATAAGTCGAGTTTTCCACGGCTGCCACAGGTGCATCAGCTTGTATATTTGTTTCGATTCCATTTGTATTTTCTCCTTCCTGCTGGCGCTCTGAGCCTCTCCCAGTTGGATCCTCGTCGACTTGTGATTCTTCATTTTGTTGTGGTGTTCTTCTTTTCCATCCTCTTGTGGTTTTCCCCTTACACTATTCCATAGTATGCCCAAATCTGTTGCACTTAGTACAAGATATTGGTTTCCAAGGATATGCAAGTGGAATCACTACTTCTCTGTTTCCAGATTTAACTTTGATAGTTTCTTTGTATTCATGATTGACCGGGAATTCGACACAAAACCTTGCAAAGGATAGTCTTTTCCTTTTTGCTGTAGCCTCGTCCATGAACTGCGGTTTGCCCCCTACCAAGCTCGCAAGATAAGACAGGCCATCAAATGTCCACATCTCCTTTGGGACATCCATCAACTTGACCCATACTGGCGCTGAAGCCACTTTGTTTCGAAAACTATCTGTTTCCACAGACCATGGTTTTATTACAAACACTCTTCCTGCTATGAACACTAGTCCCTCTTCCAAAACCATTTGTCTATCTTCTGAGGAGGTAAAACTCATGTAGAACAACTCTTTGTCAGTAGTAAGCTCGAAAGAACCTTTTAGCTTCCACTTCTTTTCCAAACATTCCTTCACCATAGGGAAAGAGAGTCGGGAGTCTAGAAAGTAGCCCACTAGATATTCATCCCATTGTTGTATCCCTTGCTCTATTAGGTCTTGTGGAAAAACTGCTACTCCATCAACCATAACAGGCGAGAATTCCTTGAATGCTACCGTATTTTGTCGATCTCCTTGTCTACTAAAAGCGACTCCAAGAGTTGGCTCGTGCTCCAAAGATATCCATTCGAAGTTATTCAAAAAGAGAGGGATTACTTGTTGACTCCATAATACTAAGAAAGTTGCTCACACTAAAGAACATTCTATCGTAGGCAAACAAAGGATTTACCTTTAGTGGATACAAGGAGGCGAATCTTTACTTTCTCTAAGAACTCCCACTGTAAGCAGTGAAGGATTTTACCTTAGAGAAGAGAAAGGAAACCAAAACGAATCTTACTATCTCTATGATATCCCCCTGTGTGTAGAGGAGGATTTACCTATTGTAGAAAGAAAAGGAAGAAGTTTTAGGATAAGAAATCTATTCTATCCGACTATTTTCCTATTTTAGGTAAGAATAAGGGCACAGGATCAGGAAACACTTTATGTTATCTCACTCCCACTTCTCAACATCACAGTCCCAGTTGTTAGTTCTGCACATGCTGGACTCGTGTGTGGTATTCATTGGATGTGAATATTACTCCCTCACAAATGGTATGATCAAACTTAAAAAATTTGGTTACCACATAACACATGCAATTTGAACCTCTTAGAGGAGTCATCCATCATATTCCTCACAACAAAAACAACATATAACAACAATTCAAAGCCTCACCATCACCAAAAAAACCTACAAAAACATACTTAGTGAAGCATTTTAATAATTAGTTAGATCCCAATTTATGTAACAAAACTAAAATTTTGATCATGATAAAGTTATCGAGTTTACCCCATTTTGTAATTTGTAACTTTGAAGAACTGAAGTGTTCCATTTGTTCCATTAGCTACAAAACTGAGCACGAGTAAGCATACTAAGAAATAATCCAATGCATTAGTTGTTGCATTCAAACTCTATCGAAGATTTATCCTATTCCATAGGGGGACTCAAAAAAATCCTCGTTTGTGCTCCTTTCTCCTTGTTCGTTTATCCATTGCTCTAGAATCTGACAGATTCATTGATTCTTTAAAAGAAAACTGTGCAAGGACTGCATAAGGCTATGCAAAATAAAGATTAATTAACAATATAAAGGCATTATTGTGAAAGGCAATGCCAATGTAAGAGCTTTTTCAGTAAAGACGTACTCTTCAATTCTTCATTTGATAACCACAATTACGTGTGCAATAGAGCAATTTTTTAACCAATGAAAACTTGTACATACATACAACAAATAGATAGATTGCCTCATTTAGCAATGTCTTTATATATCTATAATAACCAAGTTTCCACTAGGTTTTTTGGATCACCAGTAAAGTAATCAATGAAGTAGAAAATCTGACTCTAGGTAAAAGGCAATCCAAGACCAGCAGCAACAATATGATGTTGGAGCTCACCAATACCCAACACCAAAATGAACACTAGCACCATTTCTTAGGAATTTTGATGTACTTTCTACAACAAAACAATTCAGTTCTCATCACTCAAAAAGCCTTAATAATATAATTAACAAAACAAATACCCCAACTATTTAAAATTGAAATTACTTGAACACAATTGAAGAGCTTAGCATCCTTGTTATCACATTCCGATGCATAAAGAGTTGGATATGGCACCATTTTCCTATAATTGATGATTTGATTTTTTTTTTTAATATTTTATAAATTTAAATTTTGAATTATTATGTACCAATTTTTTTTTTAACAATAGAATATTGTAATGATTCAAATTTTGATGAAAACACAAATTTATAAAAATATTAAATGTGGTCATTAAGGACTTGGTTTTGGCATAACCCTAACATATACGTTTGTACAGCCATAAGAGAAATGCTTTTAAAAAAATAGGAGGTTTACTATAGGGTAGCAAAGTGAAGAAAAGGGATTAAAAGTTTGACTTGAGTGTAAGCAAATATATAGTAAGAAAGGTTGTACAATGCATTCTTCTATTTACAATTGGACATAAACAAACTTAGGTAACCTATTATGCATATAATTTCAACTCGCAGACGTCAGTTGAGCTCCCTTGGGTACCTTTTATCAATCACCATCAATCCAAACTTGCGAAAATGTAACATTCAATCCGTTAAATACAACCATTAATGTGCCTTAATGTGATGAAAATAAATATGATGAGCCAAATGGTTACTCACAACCTTGTCCCGTGAACAAATCATGTGCCTATTAAGAACGGCCACAATTAAAAGTAATCCAAACAAAGAATACTTTTGGTTTTCACTAGCCCTGCTTACACCCTTGAATTTCCCTTCAAAACATCAATATGTACCAAACATATATTATTATGTATACAAAAATTCACTGCTCTTACGTCAAATATATATATATATTTTTTTTTTCCTAACTTGAAAAATATTGTAATAATGCAGATCTATCTATGAATATAGAAGCAAAGAATTTTAGATGAAGAACTATTTGCTAAATATTCGTAGCACAGTCATCATAGCGTGAAGAACACTGCACCAACATACACATTCATAAATAAAATACCATTGACAAATACAACAGTGCAAGTGATCTATGAATCAAATTAGTTAGTAATCGAGATCTGTCAATCTGCTTCGAAGTGGTAAATTCTTTGATATGATGGTCAACATTTTTACTTAGTCTAAAGCTCTTTCCAATTGTTTATGTGCAGGGCAATTCTTCAAATATGCATCCAAGCCTCTGACTAACTAACAAAACTTGTGATTTTTTTTTTATATTGTTAGTATAATATTTTAGCATAAGATATAGTTTCATCTTTAGAAACAACTATTAGGAATATACAACTTAATTTTACTTACTCTTTATCAATCACCAAACATTACAAACCTTTTGTCTTGTAAGTGTCTTGTACTTCTTTGTTAAATCTGAGCCTAGTGTAGAACCACTATGTCTTTAAGACAGATTTTCTCCCTCACGGTGCTTGAAGGTTGATGGGAAACTGTCTCCCAAGATATAACGGATTTCCTTCTATAGAAAGCTAGCACTTCAATTCTATAGAATCAGCGAACACAACATAGTATTTGACTAAGAACAGAAAAAGAAGAGAAAGATCAGAAATGTATGATCTAATGTGTTTTTCTCTCCAAATTCATCCACTATTTATAGGTGAGAAGTGCCTTTTTGAAATAGCACAATGACTCTTTGAAAACGTTAGGCACCTCTTTGAAAAGTCACATATTTCGAAAGGACGTACCATTTTGGGATAAAGCACTGTTTTGAATCAGTGCCTATTTCGAAAGGTCGCACCTTTTCGGCATAAAACACTATTTCAAACCATTGCCTATTTCGAAAGGTCATACATTTTCGGCATAATACACTGTTTCAAGTACACCCTTTCGAAAAAGTTTTTTTTCTCTTTACGTACTGTTTCAAGTGAAACCCATTTCATCTCAAGTGGGGTAACTTGGGAGACAAATTACTCATTCATATCTCAATGGATTTGTGCAAATCTATTTTTCTAACAACAACTAATATGAACAATTTGTAGTGGGCACCATTTGAATATAACAAAGTGATAAATTCATATTTTAAATATGAGCCATCATTCAAAACATTACATTTTTTGGCAATAACAAAATTCATTGGGAGACCAAGATGCTAAAGAAGATATCAAAATTTCAGTGATGTGATTCTTCTAAACATATACCGCAAAATTTGAATATGTGTTGCAATTCTTTCCAAATCACATATGATTCTCCATGGGGTTCAAGAGCTCCTAATTTGGCATGACAGGAATGGCTTCAAACTTGGCTTTATAGGCTTGTACCATGTACTCCTTGATGAGACTTTACTCTTGTAGAATGATCCCTTCCTCTGTCTTAATCTCCTCAATAAAATATTTGGACTGTTGGATTCTTTCTTTTGCATGGAAATAAGCAGAGTTCCGATCACCTTCTAGCTCCTCTTTGATGTATGCTCTTTTTCCTTATAGATGTATCATTGTCTAAAAACTGAGTCATAATTAAAAAATCCTAAAAAAATTAAAATTAAAATCATGCATCTATTTGTTTTTTTTTTTTGCTTGGTAAGTTAAAAATATATTAAAAAGAATGGAAAAAATTACAGGTTTTCTAGGTCGTGCTAATGTCCATAGTCACTCATACATGTCGCACATACAAACCATAAGGCACCTCCCACTTATATATCCATGGGGGTCTGCTGTTACAAAATATGATCTCATTGTTAACCAGTTGAGAAGCTCTCTTAGCAATGATGTCAGTTGCTTGGTTGGATTCCCTCCAAGTATGGGTCACTTTCAAGGAAGAACAAGCTCAAGAGCATAGTTTCCATCTATTGAGAAGTTCCCATGGCATAAATAATGAGTTGGTAGTAGTTACCGCTGCTAATGAGTCGGATTCCACCCACAGTTTAGTCCATCCCCTTGACATGGCTGCCTCCACCCCTTCCCCTATGGTTGTGCATTCGGCTAGATAACATGTAGTGTTGCCCAATCCTCCTCCCAGAACGTATAGGAAGTTGCCATTGTGGTCTCGAAAAGAGACTCCAAACACACCAGGCCCAGGATTACCTCTAGCTGCACTGTTAGTGTTGAGTTTCACTTGTGATATGGCTGGTGGTATCCAAATACATTGAACACTCCTTCTCGCAACAAGAACATTCATATGGATACCCCATTCGCTCAGAATTTTGGCATCAGATGGCTCCGTGTGTAC
Organism: Coptis chinensis; assembly: GCF_015680905.1. NCBI lineage: Eukaryota > Viridiplantae > Streptophyta > Magnoliopsida > Ranunculales > Ranunculaceae > Coptis > Coptis chinensis. Next base: position 39,190,902 of record NC_141456.1, on the reverse strand, counting down.
TTTTGAGAGGTAAAAAGTCGTGATGACATGTGCTCTTGCAATACCTTCGGAAAAGGCTTTTGATATTGCTTTGTCTTGAAAGGAAATTTTGTTCCTATGTTTCCATAAGCCGGTCATGCCTCCAAAAACCACAGCAGTCCATAAATGTACAAACCTCGGGCTTCTATTCTTAATCAGTTTAATAGCTTCCTTCATGTTGGTGAATGTCCCTCTGAGCTTGAATTTTCCAGCTAGCCAATTCCTCATTTATTTAGCAAAAACACACTCCCAAAGAAGGTGAATAAGAGACTCTTCTTAAGCACCACAATGTCTACACTTGGACGTAATAGTGACTCCCCTTTTCTTGATGTTCTTATCTGTATGTAGCAATAGCTTTTGGGCAGAGTTTCCAAATTGCACCTGCATGTTTGGGATGTATGTAGAAATTCCATACATGTCTGTACCAGTGTACTTTAGGCCTCTTGAATATGATTTCCTGGAAAGCACCTTGAGCAGAGAATTGTCCTTTAATGTCGGGCCACCAAACCAAGTAGTCCTCATCAGTGGATTTTTTTCACATCATGGAGGCTGAATCTAGCAAGGTGCAACAATTGTGTAATGTGGGCCGGGCACCTGAGAATTGGACCTAAAATAATGCTTTCGAGTTTAAATGTGCATCCTTTCAGAGCATGGTCGATCTAGTAAGTTCATACCCTTCTAAATGGAATGTTTCCCTGCCCAACAATCTTTACACAAATCAATCTTTGCACCATTTCCAATGATCCATTGGCATTTTCTATCAATCTCCTGTAGAGCTTTCTTAACACCTGGCCAAACAGAAGATGGCTTGTAGTAGTTTATAAGGGCACCTTCCTTAATAAGGAACTTCAGTCTCATGAAGGAAGAGAAAGCATTAGACCCAGACCTAAAGGACCATGGTAGTTTCATTAACATTGCCATATTCACTTCTCTCAGTTTTCGAATGCCTAAGCCACCCTCTTTATAAGGTTTGCAGACTTTATCCTAGCTGATTATAATAACTTTCTTCTTTTGTAAATCTCCTGTACATAAGAAATTGCTCATAGCTCTCTTTGCCTATTTAATAAGAGATATTGGCCACTTGTATATCAACATATTGTGTATATGGATACTAGAAATCACTGCTTTGATTAGAACATATCTTCCTTGGAAGGATAGCAACCTGCCTATCTAGTTGGCCAGCTGTTTCCTGATTTTGTCGAGTAAAGAGCAAGCATTTGCTCTCGTGACTTTCCTTTGACAAGGGGTACGCCTAGATACTTCTTTGGGAAGCACCATTCTTCAATCCCCATTTCTATAGTAATAACTCTTCTCCTAGCAAGTGACATGCCACCCATTAGTAGTTTGCTCTTGACTTTGTTAACATTTTGCCTAGCTGCGTCTTGATATCTCTTAAGAAAATCAGAAATCTACCTGATAAGACATAAAAATAGTTAAACACTAATATTAATGCTAAGAAGCTAACACATAATATTATCGTTCTTGTGTTATCAATTCTATTTTCTTACTCTCAAGTAATAATGAAGCAATATAGATAAGAGTATGGATTCGTTCCACTCTTAAACTACCAAGACTCAATAGGATTCAACTAATTAAATCAAGAGGAAAGTGGTGAGAGTAATAATTATGTTGATAGTAAACTTTTTTTTTTTGAAATAACTAGGGGTTCGGACACCCCAACCTTTTATTTATATCAGGTTCCTTATCCCTCGTGATCAATACATGCATTTTTTGATCCATAGGGGGAATAAAGAACAAAATACCATTACAATCTTCTTTGTTCATTTTCGATAGGTAATCAGCTACTTGGTTACCCTCCCTGAAGACATGGACAAAGGATAATTAATCAAACTAAACTCTCAGCTTGAATTTGGGCAACTAGGTTCCTACAGTACCATGGTGGCTTCCCCTTTTTAGTTAAGATCTGGACCCCCTGCATAGAGTTTGATTGCACTTGAAGATGTTTGATGTTCAGCTATGCTACACCTTCTAGCCCTTTTAATATAGTAAGGAGTTTCTGAAAGATCACTGACAACCTCTTAGAACTTCTACTATACGCCATTATCACTTCCCCATGACTATCCCTCAAGACTCCACTATAGCTTGCCACCCCTTCTTGCACCGACCCATCAGAGTTCAGAACCACTATACCTACCTTTGGCTTTTCCCATTTAACCCATTTTTCCTTTATGTCTTTGAATCTTACCCCGATTCTTAACTTTTCCAACAACAATTGGTTCCCACATCTTCCTAGAATGATTCCAGTGTTTTCCCCAAGTAAATTTTCATACTGTTTAGGACCTTTTGATTTACCTCGTCAGCTGCTTTAAATCGGTTTTTCTTTAATCTCCAGTTTCGCTCAGTCCAAATGGTTTGCACTGCTGCACAAATGAATGCTCTTATCACTTCTGACACCATAGTATTCGATCTGCATAATTGCATTAAGTAATACCATTCATCATGGGATGCTCTAACAGTGACTGGTTGTCCCATAGCCCTCTTGAACTCTTCCTAGACCAATTTAGAATAGGAACAATTGAAAAACAGATGGGAATAACTTTCATCATGGTTGCCACACAAACAACATTTTGTAGTTCTTATGACCTTCTTCGCCATCAGTCTATTATGTGTTGGAAGAGCTCCGGAAAACAATTGCCAAACTGTGAATGAGTGCTTTAGAACTGAGTAATTCCCCCAGACTATCTTGAAATATTTGACTTTACTCCTCACATTCTTAAGGACCGAATAAGCTGAAGATGTAGAGAATGCTCCTGAGCTGCTAGGTGTCCATGTAACCTGGTCCTCTGTGGTGTAAGCATTAATCTCCATTTTAATAATCCATTCCTTTACCTTGCACTCCTGTAGGTCAGTGATGATCCATGACCAGCCACCATCAGCTATCACTACTGACACCTTTGCATCTTCTGGGACAACATGTGCTAGTAGTGCTCTGGCTTGACCATTGAGAATAAGTGGGCCTGAACACCATGGGTCATGCCAGAAGCTAGTACCATTACCATTTGCAATACAATGTCTAATGAACTTCCATGAGATTTCTCTATGTTTCATTATTCCTCTCCACACCCATGAACAGTCCCTCGGGGCTTTCATTGTCCAAAAATGCTTGTGTTTGATATGATGTTGCTATGACCATTTGACCCACAGACAATCTAAATTCTATGCAAGTTTATAAACCAGGCCACAGTATGCACCTTTATGCCAAACTCTAGGGTCAACGAGGCCAAGTCCTCCGTGTTCTTTATCTAGTCTGAGGGTCGCACTACTTGCATGATGCATCTTCTTTTCCATGCTTGGCCCTGCCCAAATAAACCTGTTGTATAACTTTGCCACCTTTTCTATCAAATTCTTAGGAAGGACAAAAATTTGAGCCCAATAGGTTTGAAAAGATGATAGGACCAATTTCACCAATTGCACTCTTCTGGCTTTGTTTATATCTTTATTATTCCAGTTAGATACTCTAGCAGATATCTTCTCAGTCAGCAGCAAACATTCTCTGATGCCTAGTCTCGTTGTAGTAAGGGGGAAACCTAAGTAGGTTATTTGTGGAGTGACCACTGAGATATTCAGAACTGCTGCCAATTCTAACCCTTCTTTGTCAGTCATGCTGCCTGTTAGGAGTGTAGTCTTTTCATTGCTGAATTGAAACCCTGTTGTGTCTAAGAAGACTTTCAGAGTATCTCTTATGGACATCATGGATTCAATATTGCCTTTACAGAAAAGTAGCACATCATTCGCAAAACAGAGGTGTGGTATGGCTAGCTTTCTGCACTTTGAGTGAGCACTAATTCTGTTCATCTGCAAATCTTGGTAAAGAAGTGTACTCAAGATCTCCATGACAAGTACAAATAAATACGGAAAGACTAGATCACCCTGCCGAAGTCCTCTTTTTCCTTCAAAATAGCTTTCAGGCATCCCATTCACCATAACTGAATATGTAGGAGATGCATAACACATTTTCACCCATTCTATGAACAAGTTGGGAAACTTGAATTTGTGCAATATGGCTTCAATAGCTTGCCAAGAAATTGAATTGTAGGCCTTCTTGATATCAAGCTTTATTGCATATCTCTTATGGCCATGCTTTCTCAAATACCCCCTTAATAACTCATGAGCTAAGAGAAGGTTGTCTTGAATAGACTTCCCAGGAATAAAAGTTAATTGGGAACTTGAGATTAGCCAAGAGATACAAGTCTTCATCCTGTTGGTTATTACTTTTGACACACATTTGTATATAATGTTGCAGCAAGTTATGGGTCGAAAAGAGCCAACTGAAGATGCATTTTTCATTTTTGGGAAGAGGCAGATGAAAGTGGAATTTATACCTCCAATTATTTTTTTGTGGAGGAATATATACTTGATAGCTCTGATGAAATCTGCTCCAATAGTATCCCAACTTTCTTTAAAAAAATAAGCATTATAACCGTCAGGGCCTGGTGCTTTATTATCCTCCATATCCAATAAGGCTTCCTTGATCTCTAATTCAGTAATAGGGGAGATGAGAGAGATGCTTGTATTTTGATCGATCTCCTTCACTATAAGGTTATTGAGGAACCCAAAGTCACAATATGCTTCAGAGGACACCCCCAAAAGTTCGGAATAAAATTGGAGGAAAGCAGCAACTACTTGGTCCTTCCCTTCTCTTTTTGTGCTTTGTGCATCTGTTATAACCCCTACATAGTTTCTAGTTTTCTTCTCCTTTAGCGCATTGAAAAAATATGCACTACACTTATCCCCGAAGCATAGTTAGTAAAAAAATGTCATCTTCCTCCACTTTAATCAAGCTACATAACTTTTCTCGCAACTCAAACTCTTGAGCACTAATTTAAGGAAGCAGTCCAAGAGCCCTGCTACATTCATGCAACTAGCAAATGACTGAGTTTCCCTAGGATGTACAGCCTTGTCTCCAATTCTTTCATGGGAGAATAACACATTGTTAAAATCTCCCATTACACACTAAGGACCATGGATACCTACACTTAAGGCCTTTAACTCCTCCCACAAAAGTTGTCTGTCTTGATACTTATTGCTTGCGCACATAATAGTTAAGGAAAAGCTGAACCCATACTGCAAACTGGTAGCATTACAGTGCAGAAGTTGTACCCCTTCCACCTCCTTTTGAACATCCAAAATACTTTTATCCCAACTGAGCCAAATTCTGCCATACTCATCACTAGTATAATTGTGTTCCAATGCCCATTGGGGACACACTATACTTTTTATGTTTGCCATTTTCTCCATTCTTACCTTTGTTTCCAACAGTCCCATACAACTAATTTTATTCTCCTTTATAAACTTATTCAACTGCTTTGCTTTCGTGCAGTCATTTATTCCCCTAACATTCCAACAACTTACTCTAATCATTGGGATGGATTAACGACCTTTCTTCTTTCCACTCCCTTTGGGTCTCCCCCTTCCTCCCTTCCCTGACTGTGACTTCGACTGTTGCACTGCCTTTTGCTTCTGAGCTCTTGTTTGCACTGCAGACCTCTCCACTCCTTCTGATTCTGGTCTAGGCATGACCATCTTATCCCCAAACAATTCAGGCTCAGCATCGGAAATATCATCATCTTCCAAGTCTGCCAGTTCCTCAAATATATTTCTCTCTGCACAAAAAAAAGTTTGCTTCAGGGTGTAGACCTCTCATTTGTTGAATAGGAGATTGTATAACTACTCGAGACTGATCTTCAGTAGGATGGTCTTCAAAGTTACTCTCTACACTTCCAGGGGAAACTAAGTTTATATTACTGAGTGAATAGATCTCGCTATGAATCTGATGGGCCTGCTGCCCATTTTCTTCCATAATACAGAGGCTTGTCTCTCGACTTTCATCAATCCCAGTCACCAACCTTTGATCTGAGTTTGCAATAACAGCTGCTAGTGACCCTATTCCTTCGCTTTGATTCTCCTGTGCAGTTTCAGTTTCATTTCCCTATTGGCTTAGAGTATCTCCTCTTGTTCTGTCAGTTGTTGTTGTTTCACCACCATTTCGCTGAACTGCCCTTTGTCTACATACCTTAGTTGTTATACCAGAGCATTGGTCTACTGAATGCCCAAACTTGTTGTAGTTTGTGCAAGACTTCGCTTTCCATGGATATTTCAGAGGTATGACAACCTCTCGGTTCCCAGCTTTCACTGTTATAGGTTCTTTATATTCATAGTTTACAGGGAACTCAATACAAAATCTTGTGAATGATAATCTTTTCCTTTTAGCTGTAGCATCGTCCATAAACATAGGTGTGCCTCCTACTAAGCTTGCAAGATACGAGAGTCCATCAAAAGTCCACATTGCTTTTGGTACATCCATCAGTTTAACCCATAGAGGGATGGAGGCCACTTTGTTTTTGTAGTTATCAACCTTCACTGTCCATGGCTTAACTACAAACACTCGGCCCATAATAAAGATATGACCTTCATCTAACACCATTTGACGATCTTCTGAGCTCATAAAATTCATATAGAAAAGTTCCTTGTCTGTGGTGATATCAAAAGACCCTTTCAATTTCCATGTTTTTTCCAGCACATCCTTTACCATAAAAAAGGACAATCTTTTATCCAGAAAGTACCCCACTAGGTAATCATCCCATTCTTTTATACCTTGTTCCTAGTAAATCTGACGGAAACTGAGCCACTCCATCAACATAGATGGGAGAGAAAGACTTAAAGGTCACTGTGGACTCTAATGACCCAGATCAACCAAACAGAGGACTCCATGAGGTGCCACGAGTATCTGCAGACCTATTTGGGTTGCTTGAGGAAGCCATGTGAATGTGGCGCGATGAAGAGGTATCCTGTATTTGGAGAAGGCAATTGACAGAGGACAATGTTGCCTGTTTGGCCTTGATTCCTTTGCGAACTCACACTATATGTAGTGGATGATTTTACCAACAGAGGATGGACAACTATAAGCTTCCACTAATAAACTCCCACTGTTGACAATGGAGGATTTTACTATTATTAGTGGAAAAAAAACAAAAAAAAAACTAGATAAGAAACCTACGAAGGGTTTTAGATTTATCTATTCTTGGTAGGAAAAGATGGCACCAGATCAAGACAACCACTTAAGTTATCTCACTTCCTGTCACTTCTAAACCTATCCCCATAACTTTTTAAATCATATAGCTTTCTTTAATTTTAAGTTTATAGTATAAGCAGCATGGGAAGAACAATTTAAAATGTAAACTAAATAAACTAAACTAATAGAAATAGGGTTTTGATGGAAAAGAAGATTATAGAGGAAGTAATAAATCCACATATGCAAGTTTATTTATAATTCAATTAGTTCATGTATTAAAGTCATCATCTTTATCAAATTCCGCAATGCAATGAAATAGATTCCTACTTTGTAAGATCCCTAATCAACTATTACTATCTCTAGTTAATAATTAATTAGCATGAGAGAATATCACTTCTATCAATCTCTTGTATAGAATTACTAAACTCTAGTTCAAAACTAACAATTCTTATCTCTAAAAATATGAAAGCTTCAAATTTTAAACGCATAGACAAATAACCAACAAAATCATAAACAATCCTCACACAGGCTTCATTAAAACTCCCTCTAATGGGAGTTTTAACCTTGATTCATTAGACATATTAAACTAAAACAATAATATAATGACATAATGTAAAGAAGAGAATTGAATTGAAAACTAAGTTTTTATTGAGTGGTTTTAATGGAGGCTATACTACTAAACCTTAATTACTTAACTAAACCTAAACTAAACTAATGAGGGAGAGAGAGAGAGAGAATCCTAATTACTACTAAACTAATAAGGAGGTGAGGAGTATTAAGTTTAGTCTTACTCCTCTTTATATAGGAGAGGATTAAGGTTACATTTTCGTGTATAGGCCTGACAGTTAGACTTTGGGTCTCTAATGTGAGCCCAAAGTCCATTAGGTTAAGTCTAAAAGAGTCAATGCTATTGGAAATTACTTTAGTACCTTTTTTGTCCACTTTTACAGCTCTGATTATAACAAGGCTGGGTCCATTCGAAAGCTTGTTCCGATCCAGTTATTTTAACATAAAGTAGGCCCAATTCTGAGGTCGGGATCCAAAGATACACTTTTTTGAAGTTTTGATGGCTTTTTATCCTTTTTCTAGCCGAATTGACTTTGACTTCCCAGCTTTGAATGAGCTTGATTTTTGGGCTTTAAACATAGAACTCTTCTAGCAATCATATTGACTCGTTTTCCATGCAAAATGACATCTTTAAGCACATAAACAGTTTCAAGACTTGAAATATACAAAAACACATAAACAATACTAACTCTTATTTATTATAAACATAATTGGCCTAAATGTAATACTATTAAGAGGTTTAAACTACAATTTTGGATGCTTATCACTTCTTAATGCTTCTCATATGACCATTAAAGAAAATAAGAATATCATATGTGAAGAGAAGGTGACTAGGGCATTTGTGACCTTTGGGAGTGAATATCAGAAGAATTTTATGTCGAGCGTGAAATTTGGAGATTCCTCTACTCAAGACATCTTCTACTAAGGCAAAAAAAAATAGGTGATAGAGGGACGCCCTGTCTCACCCCTCTTTCCACCTTACAGAAACCACACGGTCCTCTGTTGATAAGGATAAAGAGATTTGCATAACTCATAATGCTCGATATCCAGTTAATGATAATCTTAGAGAACCCAAATTTCCATAGGACATCCCAAAGAAAGTCCCAACTTAAGGTGTCATAAGCCTGAGAGATATCAATTTTCAAAGCCATATTTCCTACAAATCTTTTGGTGGATAGTTCATTCACCATCTTAGATGCAAGTCCAATACTTGAGTGGATGCTTCTACCTGGTGGAAAGCCCGTCTGTTCAGGGGAGATCAACTTGCTGGAAATGGAATTGATTCTCAGTTATGACACTTTAGATATAGCTTTCATAACAAAATTTTCCATACAAATAGGTCTAAATTGACCCAGTTTTGAAGCATTAGTCTATTTAGGGATGAGAGTTATGAAGTTTGAATTGAAACCTTTAGGAATTCTTGGGTCTAGGAAGAAAGATTGTAGCACATAACACATATCAGTTTTGACAATGGCCCAACAATGTTGGAAGAAACACCCTTGAAAACCGTCAGGACCCAGGGAGCTGTCGGGGTCCAAGGTGAAAATGACCTTTTGTATCTCCTCATAAGTTGGAATGGAATCTAGGATTAGATTATCATTCACCGTGATGAGATGAGGGATAGAGTAAAGCAAGCCCAAATCTGTGACGTTCGGGTGGAATTTGAACTTATTTGTGTAGTGTTGCACAATATGGTCTTTAATATGAGCTTGATCAGTTAGGAACTCACCCTCCTCATTTTGGAGCTCTATGATGAGGGAGTGGCTTTGTCTGATTTTGTATAGTGTGTGAAAATAGTCTAAGTTCCTTTCCCCTTTGCATGTCCATTTCTCTTTGCATTTGGTTTGCCACATTATTTCCTTGTTTGCCATGGCTTGCTTTAGGATGCTCTCTTTCTGTGTCATTACCCCTAAGAGATTCAGATTGTTAGGTTGTAGATCAGAATCTACTTGAGCAATGTCAAAAGCTTCCTGTGCATTTTTTTTATATGTAAAGCATTTCATGCATCTATATGAAAAACATTTCATCCTCATTGCACCATGTCTCCTCAACCAATTCTTTAGTACCATCGGAAAAAAAAAACAAATATAATATTTAATGAGATTTCAAGGACCTATTACCTTATATGTTATATGGCTTCAAACTTGGCTTTATAGGCTTGTACCATGTACTCCTTGATGAGACTTTGCTCATGCAGAATGATGCCTTCCTCTGTCTTAATCTCTTCAATAAAATATTTGGACTATCGGATTCTTGCTTTTGCATGGAAATAAGTAGAGTTTCGATCACCTTCTAGCTCCTCTTTGATGCATGCTCATTTTCCTTACAGATGCATCATTGTCTAAAAACAGAGTCATAATAAAAAAATCCTAAAAAATATAAAATTAAAATCAAACATCTATATGAGAAGCATTTCATCCTCATTGCACCATGTCTCCTCAACCTATTCTTTAGTACCTTCGGAAAAAGAAAACAAATAAAATATTTAATGAGATTTCAAGGACCTATTACCTTACATGTTATATGCATACAACTTTTCACTAAGAAGCTCTTGGAGGTGTGACAAATTAAAGTTCTCCTATAAAGTTATTCATATTAACATTTGATACTAAAGTTTCCTCGACCTTTCTAGTTTTAAGACAAACATTTCAAATATTAGAATACAGACCTCTCAACACCAAACATCAAAGAAATAGAAAATCATTGAGACATAATGATGTCCAACATACCTTTAAGGGTGAATTCTTGTAAATCCAATCCTCATAGAAGGAACTATTCAGTAACGGATGGTTTACTCGAAGCCATTGGAAGCGACTTTACCAAAATTCCTTGCACATCAAAGATATACAAACTTGAATACTTTAAAGTGGTATCAGGATAGCAAAAAAAAAAAGTGATATCAACTATACTTAGTCTAATGTTTTGCAGTTAAAAAATAGCCACGCATCATTGAATATGGGCAAGGCATAGATAATGATAAACTCTATGTGGATCTTCATGTCAAAATGTCATGTATAATTAAACCAAAGCCCATAATAAATTATTTTGCCAATACAAACTTAAGCATATATGTACTGTCAATTGATCAAATAAATGTCCATGGTCAAGTTAATGCAAAATCACAGTAGAATACTAAAAAAAATTAGACAGTGTACTTTTATGTTTATAAACTCCGTTATACCTAAATATGCTTTTCACTGACAAAAATCTGTAGTAGAATGTTATGTTGCGGAAAATAATTTAAGTTTTAAACATGTAGTCTATCAAAGGCAATATTAAGCCAAACTGTGAGGAGATGATCATAATTTACCATTATAATAGCTATGGTATTGTTGGGATTACTTTAATCCTACATATTTAACATGCTAATCTATTATTGATCAAAATTGAATTAAAAGAAAAATACCTTCAAAGCCAGAATTGGAGATTGACAATAAAGAAAAACTTTCCAAAGCTGAATCCAAAAACTTAGTCTTTAGCCTTCTAGCAGTATTCACCACACAATACACCACAAAATACTTTTGTTTTTCTCCTACTTTTAGTTGTACTTTTTTTGGAAAGACTAATGGTCCCTTTCACTAAAACGTCATTCTCTTATATAGAGAAACTTTGAGAATACGTAAGTGTGTGTGTAGTGGGATCCACTTAGGATTCCAAGTCTTATCTTAAAGAGGACAATCCTTGTCATACAAGTAATTGTATTTGATATACTAAAACACTTTTAATATATATCTCTTTAATATGGAAAGTGTCCATTAACAAATCCATATTTATAATAAGGCCCTTGGAACTTTCAAGAAAGTCCTTTCCTACTATTAATTATATTTAAGTCCATCCACCTCACTTGTATTCACAATTTGACCATTGGGAGTTTGTTCTTCACCGTCACACCCATGTCTAATTGACCCAGTGTGACTGATAACCTGTAAAAACACAACTAGATTTCTCTAACTTATTCTTACGTTATCAATTATTTATTTCCTACACTCACATGTATATTCATGCAATATATAGAGTACGTAATCGTTCAACTCTTAACTCTTTAGACTTAAGCGAATTCAACTAATCAAACACAAGGAAACAATGGTGAGAGCAATATTTATAGATGTGAATTTATGCTATGAAACTAAATATATGAATTTAACTTATACTAATTTAATTAAAGCAATTGAATATGGTGTATGAGAGTTTTCGAGTATCCCGTGATATTCCTCTGTGCCTTGTGATCCAGAAGCTTTGACTGAGTAACGAAGGGATGAGATGATTGTGAGTTCAAGGTTGAACCGCCTGGCAGCTGCCTACATATCTTCTTCTTGATTTTTTGTAGTTCCTAAGAACGAATCCCTCTGGTTCTTATAGGAAGAGTTATGAGAGTTAGGTTTAGGGCTGTTCTCACCGCTTGTGAGTTCCCTTCCATCCTCAGACTCTACCTTCCTATTAGGATTTCTCTCCTTATGGAAGTCTGAATCTAGACCATATCTTATGAGAGGTAAGTTTCCTTGTTGATCATAATGTCCCATCGTATATGGGAAGATTATATCTAAAAGGTAACTCCTAAAATATGTCATCACGATTCCTTCCTTATCATCAGAGATCGCCCTTTTTAGTTTCTTTCTGTTCAGGAACTGTCTATTATCATTTCCTAACGACTTGGAGAACTGTCATACTTAGAGGCGGTCAGCCACGTGCCTAGCACATGTCCACTAAACACTCACTCTAAGCACTAGATCACTTATTGATAAGCACCAAAAACTGTAATATTAAACCCCGAGAGACGTAGCATTTTGGTCGATTATGTGTTTAATAATCATGTAATATTTATATTTTCGTACTTTTGCAGGATTCCGCAATTAAAATAAATATAGTGATAAAACATGCATCGAAGTACGGGAATACGGGAATATTTGAAGTTTCCCACTCGATCCCCGTGAAGCCCAACAAAGCATGACTAAAGCCAAAGATTCCAAAAGAACAAAACCAGTGCAGAACGGGTCCACATATAAAGAAGCAGCAAACTTCCGAAGCTCAAATCGGATAAATCTAGATGCCGACGTTGGCTAGTGAAGCTGCCAAGTACGGGAATACGGGAATATTTGAAGTTTCCCACTCAACCCCCGTGAAGCCCAAAGAGCCTGACTAGAGCAGAAGTTTCCAAAAGAACAAAACCGGGCGTAACGGGTCCACATATAAAGAAGCAGCAAACTTCCGAAGCTCAAATCGGATAAATCTAGATGTCAACGTTGGCTAGTGAAGCTGCCATAGCGACCCGGGCGATGAACTCTGCGCAAAGACAAAAAGTCGTAAAAACGCCAAAATCGTAGGTAGCGACCCTGGACACACTAAGTGGACCCACTCAAGGGCCCGTAAGGCATGATGACGAAAGATAGGCAGGTGGCAAATGATGGTTTCAATTTGGTACCTCCTGGCAAGAGAGAAGACACGTACCAATTCAAACCAGGTGGTTTGAATTGAAATAAGCTACAAGACGAAACTTAAAAAGAAAAAAGACAAAAATTAAAGCGGTTAAAACAAAACTTTGTTTCAAACCATTCAATTCGCGATAAAGCCAAATCTAAATTAAAACATTCACGGATAGCGCGGTCTCCAAAACCTATATATATATATGGGGTCGCCTTCATTATTACCCCTTCAAAGATATTATTGCTTTAGCTTAGCCTAGTTAGATTTTTTCAATTTTTACATTCGCCATTTCCATTCCAAGAGCTTAAATATCGTAAGTTATTTTACCATTAATAATCATTTCTTTTCTAGTTTAATTCTCGTCTCGCATTTATTTACTTAATGTATACTGATGAAGTTTTATTGTTCCTTCTATGACCATGAGCTATTCCCCCCGGGGAGGGTTATGCTGCTCGTGTAAAAATATGGATTGACTCTTTAATATTCTAGAGTCACTACTTAGGAATTAGGCTTAGATTTGATATCCGGTCCCAAAATGACTAAGATCGTACACAAAGTTGATCGATGATGCTCCATGCTCCGAAAAATGTCTGACTGACTGCGGTGTCGGGGCGGCTCTCAATTCGGTCGGTGATGTGAAATCGAGCCAGGAGCTGAAATAATATACCAAAGATGAGATATTATTGAAACTCCTTATGCTAGTGAAATGACCTAGAGATGTGGGCATGCACTAGGGATCAATACTCGACGTCGTCTCCGAAAACGAGACGAATTAGAGATGTAGTGATGTAATAGTAAACTGTTGAAAAATGATTTTTGCATGAGCATGATTAACTCTCTCCCTGTTTCTCCACCTTTATTTACCTACATAAAAATCACGGTAGTAATTTACATTAATTGCATTATCGTAAAATTTATTAAACCAATTAAAAAAACCTAAAAATCCTACTCACCAAATGTTGTAATTCCAGTTGTGAACCTATCCGAGCCCTAAGGTTTGGACGATCCCTTACTCGACCTATCCTACCAAACCCACGTGAGTAAGGTAACTTGACTAAAACGTACGACTATACGGAAGTTGGAATTTGGACTTTGGACTTGGGTCTTTGGACTTCGGACTTTGGACTGTGGACCTCGGACTTAAGAAAATAAGTAACTGAAAACCAAAACGTGTATAAACCAGTGTTTTATCAAATGGCGCCGCTGCCGGGGAAGGACTCTGGACTTAACGTAATAACTGGAATACATCTATAAAAACCCTCCCCTACCTCCTCATCTTTTTAATTTTCATTTCATTTACAATACTAACGAAGTTACTTTAACAGTTTACCTTAATTTTTTTCTACTAACAAATATCTCGTGAACCAAGTTTTGTTTATTTTCATTAGCACGGTCTAAGTACTCGTAGGGAATTTGAAATCTTGAAGCAGACAAAAGAGTCTCGGACGAGACCTGAATTAGTAGCACGCGAGACTAACCCGAGTATCAACACTCGGTTTTCAGTGCACAGCCACTTTCTTTTCGAGTACTCTTTTGGGCTCTCTGGTCCTGTTTTTCTAGTAAGCGTAAGCTCGGGAGTTAGTCGATCGCTATACGAGGAATCACGGGACGCCAGGTTTCAAACTCTTAAACTCCTCAAACTTTGTCGAGGATACTATTTGCTATAACATGTTTTACCTCGTATATTTGTATGTTGGCATGTGGACTCCTTGCATGTAAAGGTGGTTCGTCATTACATATTCACGATAACACAATATGATTCAAATATATTTTGATATATGCGTAGCATCAAACCATCTGCTTAGAATATTTTTGTATGTGTATGTTACATCAATTCACGTACACGGTATTCAATTGCATGAGTTCATTCTCGACATTCCCCTAGCTCACGTATAACTTACACATAGTTGCACGATAGGTAATATAGATTTGCATGGGTAGACTTTCTGCGTAAACTAGTATATGTTAGTTAGTTTCTATTTTGGCATCTATCGTTTTAATTGCATATTTTGTAATCACGTCTCCATAATACATTATTTACGTAAAAAATAAAAAAAAAAAAATATATATATATATATATATATATATAAATAAAAATTAAAAATTAAAAAATTAAAAAATCATAGTAATTAAAAATTTCATCTAAATCATCTTAATAACACCCCGCATAATACACCATCATAAATCATCATCCTATTCCATCAGTGCCTAGGAAACTTGAAAAAAATTGAGGTTGCCTAATTAAGGAACGTGCTAGCATGAACAACCTCCCTCAATTCTCTCGGGTGACTGGTCTTTGGAATATTCACACGCTATCCTAGCTTCCCCCGCGAAGTTAGCAATTTCGGGGAAGGCGTGCTTCAACTCCCTCCTTCCTAAATTCTAAACCTCCAGTCATTATTCGTTCCTTATGAGCCTTAAATTAAAATTTATATTTGTATGAGACTACGGTCTGGTAAACATAAGGAATTAGAACTTACATATCATCGTCGAAAATACAAGAAACAACTGTTTATGTTATCTCTTAGACATAGTCCTCCTCCAGTAAATCAACCTCGTCAAACATCTCGTTGCCATTATCTCCTTTAACTATGGTGAAGAAAATCTCACAGTCGAAAAACCCCTTTCGGATTTCTATACTGCCTTACAGGAAGGACCTGCTTCCTGCATTAAACTCGATGCGATTGTAGGTGATTTTCGTATTCCGCCAAACATTTTCGGTTTGTTACCTGTTTACCATGGTTTAGACCATGAAAAACCGTCACAATCATCTTCGTCCGGATGCAACAAGTAGTCACCACTTTCCGCCATCCGGCGGTTACCAACGAACAAGGCTTGCTTAGGTTGTTTCCCTTCACCTTAGCTAATAAAGCTTCCGGTTTAGCTTCGCCCGGACAAGCGCCGCCAATCCATTGACACATGGGCCAAACTTCATACAAGCATTCATGATAAAGTTCTATACTCAGAAAAAAACTACGAAATGCTTCAAAAGATTCAATTCTTTCGCCAAGACCCGGTGAATCCTTTTCAAAAGCGTGGAAGCGGATTCATCGATCTACTTCTCGAATGTCCCCATCATCAACTTCGACACCGGGCCAGTATTAGTCCGTTTCATTCTTTAATGGTCTCTCTGACCATCAAAAGGAAACATTAGATATCATGAGCGACGGTTGTTTTATGGACAAGGGCGCTACTGAAGCATACACTTTTCTTGAGAAACAGGCTTCACGAAGCACCCATTGGGGAAACACTAATTCTTCTAGATCTTCTAAAGACACTCCTACCAAAGTTACGTCTATGTTTGAAGTCAAACCCGATCCGGAATTAAAAACTCTAATCGAGTCCTTAAACAAAAAGGTCGATGCTCTTTCGGTACAAGTAAATGAACAAAAACCCAAACAGGTCATGGCTGCCAACGCTTCCCCATGCCCTCTTTGCTTAAGTCCTGAGCACGCCGATTCTTATTGTCCTTTGGTATACGAGTGTCCTCCCGAACCTTCTGAAGAGGCTTGTGCTTTCAACATCCCTAATGCACCTTGGCGACAACATCCGAATTTAGCTTGGGCACCCCCGCCCAACAACAAGCTCCGGTGGCAACAATGTTCTGTCATGACGACCACCCTCGAACTACAATTCCTATCGCCAAGGAAATCTTCCACAATTCCGGCAAAGGGCAAAGTAATTTTCCCAACAACGCAAATATAGGGTACCAAAACAACCGCAACCTTGTTCCCGCTTAATCAAGGATATGGCTACCAAAATCAACCCGTGAATAATAACCGTGAACTAGTTCCCCGCTACTCCTTTGGTACAATCCATACCGATAAAGCGGCTGAAACTTTCCGACATACATGAATCAACGGGGAATCAAATCCTAGCTTCTATCCTATCCAATGATCTCTTCCGGTTTGTTAGATCGGGATAAAAGTCAAAGGCGTGTTCCCGGCCGGCGGTTCAAACCCTAAGCCTACAAAGACTGCCTTTAAACTCAACAATGCACCAGGACCTAGTAATCCAAGCTAGGGTGAGGTAAATGCCATTACCACTCTTCGTTCTGGCCGAACCATCGACAATAATATACGTATGCCAGACGAGGAATCGACGGAAGCCACGATCGACGCCCTTCCAACTCCTACCAAGAACCAATAGCGGACGAAGTTGTACCTTCAAAATCTACACCCAATCCCTAGGAAAAGATACCACTGATCCTTATACGCAATTCCGCCCAAAAGCTCCGTTCCCTGCCCGTTTGGTAAAGAACAAACATGACAAACATTTTGATGAGATCCGTGAAACCTTCAAAAATTTGACCATAAACTTACCTTTCTTAGATGCGCTAAAGCATTTGCCCAAGCATGCTAAGTTCTTGAAGGACATGTGCACCACCAAACGACGCGTCTGAATGTACCTCAACAAAGCGTTCCTCATCAGCGGCGGTTTCCTCGATTACCACTACCAATGGTGTGGTAAAAGTACAAGGACCGTGTCGACCAACTATACCATGCGTTGGCGACAAGTATATACCTTGCTGCACTTTTAGACCTAGGTGCGGCGTTAACCTACTTCCTACTACTTATTCAAGCAGTTAGGTCTTCATGAATTAAAACCTACCAATATGACTCTGCAACTCGCGGATCGCTCCATCAAGTACCCAAAAGGCATAGTAGAGAACGTTATAGTAAAGGTCCAAGATTTTTACTACCCAGTGGATTTTGTCATTTTAGATAACGAAGGTGCCTGTGACTCCATTCCTATCATCTTGGGACGTCCTTTTCTTGCAACTGCTAACGCTCTCATAAATTGTCGGGACGGTTCAATGACATTGTCTTTCGGGAACCTTTCTGTCGAACTCAACGTGTTCAAATTAATGAAACAGTTTCCCGATCCTATAATGGAAGGTGAGATTAGCTTGGTTGATAGTCTGGAACATGAATATTTCACAAACTCTTTTCCCCCAGACGAGATACACCAATTTCTTTCTTTTGATAATCCGGAGTTTGATGATGACTCGTACATAAAGGATGTCCATGCATTATTAGAGTCAGTACTACTATTTGACCCTAGTGCTGCTGATAAGAGCCCAAAACTGTAG
Organism: Coptis chinensis; assembly: GCF_015680905.1. Lineage (NCBI taxonomy): Eukaryota > Viridiplantae > Streptophyta > Magnoliopsida > Ranunculales > Ranunculaceae > Coptis > Coptis chinensis. The sequence goes on along the minus strand of NC_141456.1, from coordinate 39,172,771 downwards.
TTTTAACCCTGTAACAGTCATACTATTAGACCAATTATGTGAGTAATAATTAAGAGTTAACATTGATTACGTGTTTTTATGCATTCCAGGCTTCAAAGTCCATTATGTGCAGAAATGTGCCACTTTAGCGAGATAAAGGAGCAAAGGTTGGTTACTAAGGAGTTCCGTGATTAGAGGCCAAGATTCAAGAAGACAAAGCCTTTCTAAAGCCCGGTCAAAAGCTGAAAAGTCGACCTTGAGTAAAAAAAGACACAAGTCGTGAGAACTTCGAAGGCGTATCTTTGGACTCAGACCTCGGAATGGGGCCTACCTTATGTCAAAACGACCAGATCGGAAAGAGTTGTCCAATGGTATGAGCCTTGATCCAATCAAAGGAGTAGAAGTGGACGAAAAGTCTATTGAAGCCAACTGCAGTTGAAAAGGCCTTTTTGGACTGAAAGAATTGGGTTTTGGGCCTAATTCTCTGGCCCAAAACATGGCTCCAAGCCCATGCACGATTTTTAGATCTGAACATATAAAAACCAAAGCTTAGCTCTTTGTTAATGGTAGATAGTTAATGGTAGCTAGTTAGACCTAAAAATATAGATAAATATAGATCTAGTTTTCATGTAATAAAATTAAGTTTAGTTTAAATTCAATTCTTGTTTTAGATTAAACTCTTAGAATCATTGTTCTTAATTAGTTTGATAAATAAAATAGCTATTTGTCAATTTCGATTCTTGTCATTTACAATTGTTTAGATCTAATTTCCCTTATTACGTAGATAGCTAGACTTAGATTAGTTAGATTATTAATTTAGTATTTGAATCATTGTTTTATTATTCATTAGATTAATAAAATAGTGTTCTCCATAAGTTAGTTTCATTTCCATTAATTGTTTAGTTTAAATTCGTAGATTCAAGTAATTGCCATTATTAGTTTAATTCAATTATTGCATTAGTAGTTTTGAATTGGGTTTAAACAAGCAAAGTTTCAATCTTTATATCATGTCTTGTTTGAATTTCATTGGGAATGATAGCGTGATGATTCTCGGCTAAACCTCCATTGAGGGGGTTGAGAAGCCTTGATGAAAGCTTGATTCGATTATCGTAAAAGTCGTAAGTAATTTCCTTTCCACTCTAGAAACGATTAGTTCACCATGAGAATGGGTTTAATCGTTCACATACTAGTTATGAATTGGTAAAAATGCCATGTGTAATTAGGGATTAAGAGTAACCATATTGTTCTGTGAAGCAGTTCAATTCGGATTTGACGATTAAATGGATTAATAGGATTAAGTCGAAGTTAAGGTGAAATCAATCCCCTCTAACTCCTTATCATAGAATCAACGTAGCATTCCCATAATTGTTCTAATAGTCGACTAGTTGCATCTTGTGGGTAGTTGCATCGTAGTCTAGTTGCCCGCTCGTAAATCTCTCATTAGACTTTAGAGTTAAGAGTACTTATACGTAGAGAACACAGCATGCGGAAGGACTAAGAGTGGAACTAACTTCCTACTCCACTATATCTCATAGGATTGAGAGTAGAAACTTTGATAAAATATAGGCACGTAAATAGTTTTAGTTTACTTACGTTTTGAGTTCATTGTTCATTTCGTAGGTAAACTACCAATTTTATGGTTTATCAGCTGCGTTGCAAACTGATTCAGAAGAACCGGATTCGCTCTTTTCCATTGAAAAGATGATCCCTCACGAATCCTTGATCCCCAATCCTCCAACTCCAGATTTAAAACCTCTACCCTATGAGTTGAAGTACGTGCATCTCGATCTCGATGGTAGTCACCCTATAATAATTTCTGCTCACTTGACTACTAACGATGAGGCACATTTGATTCACGTCATTCGTGAACACCGCTCCGCTATCGGATGGTCCTTAGATGATATCAAGGGAATAGACCCCTAACATATGCATGCATCGCATATATCTTGATGACGGCACAAAGACATCGCGAGAACCACAATGCTGCCTTAATCCCGCCATGAAGGAAGTAGTGAGAGAGGAAGTTTTACGTTTACTTGATGCGGGTATCATATACCCTATCTCTGATAGTGACTGGGTTAGTCCTGTCCACGTTGTTCCCAAGAAGTCAGACATTCAAGTTGTGCAAAATGAAAATGGTGAGTGCATCTCCACTCGCATTCCTTTGAAATGGAGAATTTGCATTGACTATCGCAAACTTAATGCCAGAACTCGTAAAGATCACTTCCCTCTCCCATTCATTGACCAGATGCTAGAACGTTTAGCCGGTCGTGCTTACTACTGTTTTCTTGATGGCTATTCCGGATACTTCCAAATTGTCATCGATCCCGCCGATCAAGAAAAGACAACTTTCACGTGTCTCTTTGGAACCTTTGCATACAGACGAATGCCTTTTGGCCTTTGTAATGCCCCAGACACTTTCCAACGTTGCATGCTTCACATTTTTAGTGATATGGTGGAACGTTATATGGAAATCTTCATGGACGACTTTTCCATTTACGGAAATTCCTTTGACGACTGTTTATCCAACCTTTCTAAAGTATTAACGCGTTGCGAAGAGAAAAATCTGGTACTCAATTGGGAGAAGTGTAATTTCATGGTTACCAAAGGGCTTGTTCTAGGTCATATTGTTTCAAAAGACGGGATAGAGGTTGATAAAGCTAAAATTGTTAAAATTTCTTCACTACCTTTCCCATGTACAGTTCGTGATATCCGTGCCTTTTTAGGCCACGTTGGGTTTTACAAGAGATTCATTCAGGATTTTTCTAAAGTTGCTCGACCCTTAACTAATCTCCTGCTTAAGGATGCAGTATTCGAGTTCAATTTCAATTGCAAACAAGCTTTTGATACTCTAAAAACCGCTCTGACTACCGCTCCTATCATTCAACCCCCTGATTGGTCTCAACCATTCGAACTGATGTGTGACGCTAGCGACTTTGCTATTGGTGCCGTGCTAGGCCAACGACGTGACGACAAACCCATTGTCATCTACTACGCTAGTAAAACTCTTAACGACGCTCAACGTAATCATACCACAACTGAGAAAGAGTTCCTAGCTATTGTCTATGCTTTGGATAAGTTTTGCCCCTACCTAGTTGGAACATCGACCATCGTATATACTGACCATGCCGCAATTCGGTACTTACTCGCGAAAAAGGACGCAAAACAACGATTGTTCCGCTAGATCTTTCTCTTACAAGAATTCACCCTAGAAATCAAAGACAAGAAAGGAACCGAAAATGTCGTAGCCGACCATTTATCAAGGCTGGTTGGTGACATCGATAGTGATTCTGAAGCTATCGGTGATTCCTTCCCAGACGAATACTTGTACTCTATTTTCTCATCTCCATGGTACGCGGATATCGTTAACTACCTAGTTACTGAGGAAGTCCCCTCCTTTTGGTCACATCCTGATCATAAAAAGTTTTTATCCACTGTAAAATATTATTTCTGGGATGAACCCTACCTCTTTAAGTATTGTTCCGACCAACTCATTCGTAGCTGCATTCCCGACTGGGAACACACCGACGTATTATCCTTTTGCCATGAACAATCTTGCGGAGGCCATTTCAGTGGGAAGAAAACTGCGGCCAAGGTGTTACAATGTGGTTTTTACTGGCCTACCCTTTTTCGCGATGCACACAAACATTGCATAGCTTGCATTCGTTGTCAGCACCTAGGTCGAATTACCAAACGAAATATGATGCCCCTAAATCCTATCTTGATTGTGGAAATTTTTGATGTTTGGGGCATTGATTTTATGGGACCCTTCCTTATTTCTCAAGGTTTTCTATACATTTTAGTCGCTGTAGACTATGTGTCCAAATAGATTGAGGCACTCGCATGTCGCTTAAATGACCATAAGACTGTCGTGAGATTTGTAAAAGAAAATATTTTCTCTCGTTTTGGTGTTCCCAAAGCTATCATCAGTGATGGGGGTACACATTTTTGTAACAAAATTTTTGGGTTTTTAATGAAGAAATATGGAGTTACTCACAAGGTTGCTACTCCATACCACCCACAAACGAGTGGCCAAGTGGAAGTCTCCAACAGAGAGATAAAGTCTATTCTGGAGAAAACTATCAACCCATCAAGAAAGGACTGGTCTCTCCGCTTATCGGATGCCTTGTGGGCATACCGAACAGCATTTAAGACACCTATAGGGATGTATCCTTACCGCATTGTTTTTGGAAAACCTTGTCATCTGCCAGTTGAACTTGAGCATCGTGCCCTTTGGGCCATCAAAAGTCTTAATTACAATATCATCGAGGCAAAGAGAAGTTTAAAAGCGATTAAATGAAATTTGGAGGAGATTCGAAGTGATGCTTATGATCTCTCGAAATCCTACAAAGCTAATATGAAAAGAGTGCACGACAAGCACATTTTGCGTAAGGATTTCAAAATTGGCCAAAAAGTTTTATTGTACAACTCCAGATTACACATCTTTCCTGGTAAATTGAAAACACGATGGTCTGGTCCTTTCATTGTGTCAGCTGTGAAACATTATGGGGCAATCTCTTTACTTAATCCAAAAGATAACAGTGAATTTCAAGTCAATGGACAATGCCTAAAACATTACCATGAATTACGCTCACCAAATGTTGAACATACTTTTCTTCAGAATCCAGTATACACTGACTAGATGTTTCGTTTGGCGTACTCAATCTTGTTTCTATAAAGGGTACGCCATTTTGGTAGCCAGGCCATCTTCTATTTTATGATCTCCAAAGTTCTTTGAAGTGTGTGGTTGCAAGCGCCGGAACCTTAGTCCACGAAAACTCTTTTTCAGAACTGAGTATAAATGTCTTCTACAACACGAGCAAACGTACTTTTTGGTAAACGATGGGTACCTAAAATTTCACCTCCTTCCTTCTCTTCCCTTTTCTACTCTCTACCTCGCGAACTTCAGCTAATCATTTGGTGTAAGTCTCACTCATCACGAATAGGGAATGGTCGTAGTTCTTTTGCTCGTAAACAACGTGCGCGAAGGATGGGCTGGTGTATGCATTGCCAAACACCCTTCTGTCTAGGCCCTAACATCCTATCTGATACTAGCCAGTTTAAGGTATACTTTTGTTTGACACCAGCTGCGCAGGATAATCTTCGTCACCACGCCGTTTCTCCCACAGGGTGGGATTCGTCTTGAGAATCTGACGTTAAAAGACTCGATTCGTCTTGAGAATCTGATGTTAAAAGACTCGACTCGTCTTGAGGATCTGACGTTAAAAGACTCACCTTGTAGATATGTTTATATTGTTGCCTTTTCCCTCTGCATTAAGTTTTGCATATGAGATTCGTATCCAACCTCGAATGTCTCATACTTACAACATAAACGGGCAATAGATTCCACCAGACCAACCCTAGAATTGGTTACTTTGAGTTCCCTTGGGGCGGTTTAAGGATAGCCGTATGTAATAAGGGCAATTTTATTAGGACCCAGAAGCGCCGCGGTCGAGGATGGTACCATCCCCGCCCCTAACCCCATAATACATAGAGGTGAAGCCACAGTCTAGCTGGATTGGGTTAAGCTCGGCCCGACACATGACAGTTGTCTATGATTATAGATGGTGACTCTCACGGACATCCGGTGTTTTTCATTATGTCTCCCCTTGTATATAAATAAAACCTTTGTTTATAAATAAAACACTCTCCTTCTTTTAAAAAAAAAAAAAAAAAAACCTTGTGACCTTCAAGAATGACTCATACAATTGGATAGCATTTTTTGTGCCGATCGTTTCGGTATCTCATTCGTCCAATTCGGAGTCCAAACGAGTCGTGGGTAAGCATTTAGATTTTTTAGGTTTAAATCGGGCTTTAGGCTTGATTTGGGCTTCGGGAAAATTTTTGGCCCAACCAAAATACCGATTTCTCGGTCTATTTAAACACAAAAAACCGGAAAACACACGTCACATTTACATCACTCTTCTTCCTAAAAAACCAGATCTTGCCCCCTCTCGATTTAGTCTCGACGAGACAGCCCACACTAAAACCAAGGGTGGCGAGAGACCCACATCTCCGACCAAGTTTTCCTTCCGTCGGAACATCCCATTTCTTCCCTCATCAAGTAATCAATAGCCATCCTCTCTCTAAGACCCGGCAATGGCGGAAGCAGATGGATTTGTGTGGAAAGAAATTTTGGAAATTTGTTTGAAAACGGGATGTTTGCTCCATTCTTTGATCATGAAATTCACTCTAGAGGATGGGAAAGTTTATTATATGCCAATGGAGGGCTTTATTCCAAGGATTTGGTGATGAAATTCTACGACAATGGGAGCTTTAATGGCGACCATTTTGGGTCCTTGTCGAGGGTGTGCGCCCGCCCGCGAAGTCACTTTTGTGTTGCTCTCCGGGATCACGGGCATTCCTCTGGTCGACCACGTACTAACTCAGCAGTAGTCCGTGTACCCACGGACTTACGACCTAATGCTCGACACGCTAATCGAGGGAGAGTACAACATTGACGGAAATCGCGCGTATCGGCCTTTCGGTCGCGATTTAACGGAACCGGTGGTGTGACTCAATGGTGGGATCGAGCGTCATTGGCACCTCGAAGCCGCCGGACATCAACAAGACCTTCCTCCACCTTCTCTCTGGATCCTCTAGGGCGAAAGGGTAACTTCTACATCGTTACCTTTCTTTTTGATATTATCACACATGCTACTCTTAGGTCAGCCCCTCTTGCCGTTCTAGTACCGCAAGTTATGATTAATCTGGGTTTTCGTCCGCCACCCCACTACTCCCTATACCACAATATGAGAATATGCTTGTCTTCAAGAAATGCATCACGGGACCCTTTGAAACCCACGGCACCTAGGGCTGCCAAACACGCTTAAGCGTAGGATCCTCTCACCCACCCTACTTTGATGAGGCTGCCGCCATGAGTAAGATCACCCAACCCATAGAGGCCTTACGTCGTTTGTGAGCGATGGTCGCGAGAGACATGTACACTTTCGCTAGGTATCGATGAGGCGTACCTTGGGCAAGTTAAGGGACAGATATGACCACTTTCGCCCACGAAGTCGATGATGATGACGGCATGGGCCGAATTCCAGCGAGGAAATGAGAGCTTCCATGGCGCATTTGGGACAATATGCTTTTCGCCGGAACCGGTTCAGTGAATGTTCATGGCAAAGCCAGCATCGGTTTCAGGATTTCGGTGATGGATACTCTTGGTGATATCGGGGAGCAGTTAGCCTCCGCGGGAGCTCGTAGTGCCGCGGACGTCGCGGGACTCTGGTTCTTCTTCTACGCAGCCCCAAGGATTCTTCTACGGACCGAGGATCATCGGTAGCTAGATTTATTTTTTCGGTCTTGTATAATATTTATATCAGATATTTTATTTACGTGTTTGCATTTTCCAGCTTAATAGTAGATGGTTCCTAAATATTTCTATCTTGATATATTAGCTATATCTAATATTATAGTATATAGGTAGGAACATATATTGGTAATAATAAATTATATACATATATATAAATATATATTTTAAATGTCATACTTAAACAACAAATTTTAACGTAAACTAACGTTTTATAAAACGTTCAGAAACCGATAATGAAAACGCATAAAAAATGGTCAGAAAACGGTCATGAACCACATTTAAAAAACGGTCAAAAAACGGTCAGAAAACGGAAATTTTCTTTCTATAAATAAGTTCAACTCTTCCTCCATATTCACTCATTTCATATTCTTCCCTCTACACTTCTTATTCTAAAAAAAAAAAAAAAATGTTTTTAGATCACTCCAAGCTCAAGATTCATGGATGCACTAGAAAAGTTTGAGCAACAGCAGATTGAATATGCTACTCAAGTCTTCATGCTCGGTTGTTTTATTATAGTCATGTTGTTAATGTGGCATATAGTTCTATCTAATATTTAGGTTTGTATTTAAGTCATCATATCATTATGTTGTGTTCCCATACCATTGAACGTTCTTACATCTTATTGCGATCGTATATCTACATTTTCCTTGTCCTTCTACTTACGCTTTTCTAACAAAAAAAAAAGGGGGGGGGGCACTCCTTGTCACATGCCCCATTCTTCTCATCCACACTACATCCACTTTTGCGCATACCTTAGAAGATACACGTGGTCTAACTACCCTGTGACACCTCGAAACGTATCTTTTACATTTTCGGATGGGTGCCAATTTATAACAAGGATAGACACCTCAAAAATTTAACTTCCCTTTTTCCAAAATAATCTTTTTTCACCACTCCATCTTTAATGGCCCTCACTCGAAGTTTCGTGCCCGAGCAAAATTTTATGGAAAATTTCCAAAATGGTCTTTTTCATCCTTTTTTTGACACTGAAATATTACGTCGAGGATGGTACCCTCTTTTACACCATAAGCAAGCATTTTATTCCAGAGAATTGGTCTTGTTATTTTACAAAAGCGGTTATTTCCAAAACGGACAATTCTTTGTCCGTGCTATGCGGATCTTGAACATGAATTGACTATGGAAATCATCTCGAGGTACTTCAAATTCCTATTACAAACCAAGGAGTACACCTTCGGGGATTCACCTTTCGATAATATCGGCATATGATGTTTTGCAACTATCCTTCCCGAATACAACCGGAAAAACCGTATTGTTTATCGGCGATCTTTTACAAAGAACCAATTATATCGTGATCAATGGGTAGCTCATAATGTCCTAGGCATGTCTAAGACTTCGAAATAACCAAACCCCTCCTCCATTTACTCACGGGTCTTGCGGAGTAAGCGCAATGATTTTTCCATTATTAAATTTCTCGGAATGCGATCGGACGTGCGCGGAAAAAGACAACTCCTTTACCAACCATTGTGACACTTATCATGATACATTGGGGTTTTTCTAGTACTTCTCCTCATACACCTCTTGAAGCAGCTAACATTCTTACCATTCACTTTCGGTATGTAGGAGCGGATTACGGAACCCCGGCGTTGCAAAGAACCATGTGTCGGTACAGGGACCAAAGCGAAGATTGTTCCACCCACAACATCTTTCTTGAAAATGCATTATGCAGCGTATTTAATCCCATGGAAGGGCCGGCTTAATTCAACAAGGGACCGATGACATTATTCAAAGCGTCGAACATTATTATCACCCGACCTTCTTGAATTTTAGGACTGCGGACAATAAGCGAAGAGGAACAAGCACAATTCTTGCACAGCCACAACCAATTCTTGGCAAATCACACTCTCATAATGGAGAACCACGCCGAGATTTACGGGACATAAAACAAAATGTTGCAACGGTACATTTGCCGCGGATTAATGGCATAGAAAATCTTATAAGCGGATCCCTCCCACAAAAGGATCCTCGCCGTTACTTGGGCCAATGAAACCATTTAAATTTTGCAATTTTATATTATTTATCATTTTCTTTTTAGTTTTTAATTTTCATATGGTAATTTGTTTTTACTTAATTATTCTCATCATACTCTAATATTTGTTTATCCTTGTCTAAACAGGTCACATTTTTTCACACATCTTCTACAATGGAAGCTCCAAAGATGATTCCAGAACAATCTTTCCACTCGTTGCTGAATTCTCCGGCATATGGACATCTTTTCAGAGACTACATCACTCGAGTTGGTTGGAACTCTCTTATTCTACACCCGGAGAAGACGTACTCCCCAGGTTTGGCAACTTATTTTTATGATCACATAGAAGATCTACCAGTTGTCTAGGGTTTCCCTTTGAATGGTTTTACACTACGTATTGGTAACACCCAACACGCTTTTTATGAGCCAACAATGGCTATGGCTCTAGACCTTCCTCCTCTTCAGCCAGATCTCCCCATTCAATACATGATAGAGAATGACCTTAATGACTATTGTAGGGAATACTTTGCTGCCCAGTATGGCGATGGCCTTGCCCACGTCAAAGAACGTGCCGAAGCTGGCCGATGGCCGGACTTCACTATTCCACGAGCCAGTATGACCATGAATGTTGGGACTGCCATATTATTTATTCTTCTGAACATCATGGGGGATTGACATTTTTCCACTGCATCAAAGTCAGCGTGTAAGACATTCCATGCATTGGCCCAACAACATACCACCTTCGACATTACAGAACTAGTAATTGAGAATCTTAAGAAGGCTCGGTCTTTTCGGCAACACTATATCACCCCCCGCGATTAAACATGCGGGGATAGTGTCGACGCGATACTTCCCTCGGTTTCGCGGCCACCTTTCAGGACTGGGTAAAGGTCGACTCTATGTGTCCAACAAACAAGATAATTTGTTCTTTGCGATTTCGGACATGGCGACGCCCTGCAAGGTATCTTAAGAAAGTTCGTTCTTTCGCTAATGTTGATAAAATGATAGCTCATCTAGACAATGCAAAGAAGAGGAAGTGGAGTGAAGTCTGAAAAGCTATGATAGATTGGCGGGATACAAAGGAATGGCATTTCTATAGGGACGAGGCAAGGAGGGACTATCCCCCAGTTCAAGGTTGGGGCAATGTGAGTTGATGCATGTACATATTTGTTTTACGTTTTGATGTGAAATAAATAAATAACATAACAGTGTGCTTCTACTTTTATGATGTATAATATATAGTGTGTTACAATAAATTTACGTGGAAGATGTCGACTTTATTTTTGCTCAAAGCCTACCGGGTATACTCTTTCTTCCTCTTAACACTTTGAGGACACATTGTCCATTTGTTTGGGGTGGTGAGAACCTTTTGCAAAAATTAGGCATGCATAGTTGTATATAGTTTACTTAATGTCTAAATAAAGCGTATTTAGTGACAAATTCTCATTTCTCTTTCTATGATGAAAAATATTTAGAAATCTCACCCTAGCATCAAAATTAGGACTTGTTCTTAGAAACTTAATTTAATCATTATGCAATAGTTTTTACATCTTTTCATGAGCATTCATGCACCGCGACTATCATTAAATGTACCACAGTAGTAAGTTTCGGAGACCCGGTTAGACAACTTAGTTTCCATATCCTATAAGAATCTAACCAAAAGCCTCAAAATGTGTAATATATGAGTAATGACCACGGAGGAGTAGTTCTTCGAATAGAAGTTCACACGCCTCTACTTACTTGATCACTATCCAAATCCTAGGTGAGATTTTAGGCCTTCTTTGGATCGATATAGCCAAAAATGCACACACTGTAAAAAAAAAAAAAAAAAAAATAAAAAAAAAATAAAAAACCTTTCATTAATCCTTTCATTAATCTTCACCTTCAAAAAAAAATCATTACCCATCTAGTAACCACAAATAAATAAGCCTACCTAGATGATGAGTATGAGAAATAGGATGAAGTGCATAAAAATGAAGAGAAAAACCTTGTCACAAATCAAAATCAATTACCTGTTTCAGAAGAAAAAAAATATAAATATGTTTCCAAAAATCAAAAGAAATGTCAAGGTTAGAATTCCCCCCAAAAAAATCAAATCAAAAGGAAATACAAAAGCTTGAAAAATCCAAATATGGAAACCCATATTAGAAGCAGGAAAGAAAATAAGGATTCTCTAGTATAAATCTCTCGAAGACCTTATTCTCTCATACTTATCATTTTTGAATTTTCCATTCCATTTTCTTCTACACTACCATCTAAGCCCCATAACACCTAATAAAGACCTCTAGCTCAATTAGGAATAGGATAGTGTGATAATAAGTAGTAGTTGTGACTTCTCGACCTCGACTCCTCTAACTGTCATTGAGTATGTGAGAAACGCGTGTGCCTTTTTGCACACTTTGGAGATAGCAAAGCTTGAGTGGAAAAATAAGAGAAATTGTGTTTTGACATATACCTGTGAGAACCTACTTAAGGGCGCTATCCAAAGGATCGAAGCGGCCCTGCTTTCGTACATTTCATTATTAGATCCTTTGCATACATGCTCATGCGTAGATGTTCGATTATTGTAGGTATATTAACTTGAATTTTGAAAGAATAAAATCCTTGTTTCCCCTGCTAGTGAGATGTCTAGATACCTGAGATTAATTAAGGAAACAAGCCTTTGTTACTAAGTCGTTGTAGTATAAATGAAGTTTGTGAGTATCTTCTCTGGAAAACTCTCATGGGGTATAACTTCGTCCACTAGGGAATTCCTACTGGTTCAAGGCCTTGTTGCATCTGGTCAATGCAACGCACTCTGCGAAATGAGATTTAGCTTAGGATAACACATTTTTGACCACTTATCGTTTTAATGTCTCTTCTTTACTTGAGGACAAGCAAAGTGCTGTTTAGGGGTGGTGTGATAAGCTCCCAAAACTGTAATATTAAACCCCGAGAGATGTAGCATTTTGGTCGATTATGTGTTTAATAATCATGTGATAATTATATTTTTCGTACTTTTTTGAGGATTCCGCAATTAAAATAAATATAGTGATAAAACATGCATCGGAAATGCGGGAATACGAGAATATTTGAAGTTTCCACTCGATCCCCCCGTGAAGCCCAACAAAGCGACTAAAGCGAAGTTTCCAAAAGAACAAAACCGGTCGCGAGCGGGTCCACATATAAAGAAGCGACAAACTTCGAAGCTCAAATCGGATAAATCTAGATGCCGGCGTTGCCTAGTGAAGCTACCCAAATGCGGAATATGGGAATATTTGAAGTTTCCCACTCAACCCCCGTGAAGCCCAAGAGAGCGACTAGAGCGAAGTTTCCAAAAGAACAAAACCGGCGTGAAGCGGGTCCACATATAAAGAAGCGACAAACTTCGAAGCTTAAATCGGATAAATCTAGATGCCGGCGTTGGCTAGTGAAGCTGCCATAGCGACCCCGGCAGCGGCGAACTCTGCTTAAAAGACAAAAATTAAGTAAAAGCGCCAAAATCGGTAGCGACCAACTGGACACACTAAGTGGACCCACTCTCCGGGCCCGGAAGGCATGACGAGTCGGCATAGGCGGTGGCAAAGGATGGTTTCAATTTGGTACCCACGGCAAAAGAGAAGACACATACCAATTCAAACCAGGTGGTTTGAATTGAAATAAGCTACAAGACGAAACTTAAAAAGCAAAAAGACAAAAATTAAAACAGTTAAAACAAAACTTTGTTTCGAACCATTCAATTAGCATAAAGCCAAATCTAAATTAAAACATTCACGGATAGCCTTCGGTCTCCAGCCTATATATATATATGGGGGCCTTCATTATTACCCTTCAAAGATAATAATGCTTTAGCTTCCGCCTAGTTAGATTTTTTTCAGTACTTACATTCTGCCATTTCCATTCCAGCAGCTTAAATACTGTAAGTTATTTTACCCTTAATAACAGTCATTTCTTTTCTAGTTTAATTTCTGTCCCCTAGTTTAATTTCTGTCATGCATTTATTTACTTAATGTATATAGTAAGTTTTATTGTTCCTTCTATGACCATGAGCTAATCCCCCCCCCCCTCAGGGGGAGGGTTATGCTGCTCGTGTAAAAATATGGATTGACTCTTTAATATTCTAGAGTCACTACTTAGGAATTAGGCTTAGATTTGATATCCGGTCCCGAAAATCGAGGCTGTACAAAGTTGGAATTTAGCGATGCTCGGGGCGGTCTCGACGCGCGATCAAAATGTCTCGTAGCGACTTCTGCAGTGTCGAGGCGACTCTCAATTCGTCGGCTAATGTGAAATCGAGCTAGGAGCTGAAATAATATACCAAGAGATGAGATATTATTGAAACTCCTTATGCTAGTGAAATCGACCTAGAGATGTGGGCATGCACTAGGGATCAATACTTTCGGCGTCGTCTCCGAAAACGAGACGAATTAGAGATGTAGTGATGTAATAGTAAACTGTTGAAAAACGATTTTTGCATGAGCATGATTAACTCTCTCCCTGTTTCTCCACCTTTATTTACCTACATAAAAATCATCGTAGTAATTTACATTAATTGCATTACCGTAAAATTTATTAAACCAATTAAAAAAACCTAAAAATCCTACTCACCAAAAGTTTTAATTCCAGTTGTGAACCTATCCAAGCCCTAAGGTTTGGACGATCCCTTACTCGACCTATCCTACCAAACCCACGTGAGTAAGGTAACTTGACTAAAACATACGACTATACGGACGTTGGAATTTGGACTTTGGACTTGGGTCTTTGGACTTCGAACTTTGGACTGTGGACCTTGGACTTAAGAAAATAAGTAACTGAAAACCAAAACGTGTATAAACCAGTGTTTTATCACTTATTCACAAAACTTATCTGATAGTCCTCGTCTCATTCTGGACATCTATAATCTTAGGTTATTTCCCATACACGTGCTATCTGTTCAATGATGGGAAATCCCCTTTATAGATGCCCCCTCTCGTGCCATCTAGCACGTGGGCACTTGAAGCGATACTGCTTTTGGCATGAGAATCTTTTTCCTAAACTATTACTGGAACTGCTGACGTATCCAACTAATTAAAACTCTAAAATGACGGCTCGAACAAGCACGCTGTTTCTCAAAAAAGGTAATGATGGCAGTTCTATCCCGAAATGACGCAATGCTTGGGCTAATCATAACCGTCCATTTTTTATGTATATAAAAGATATGGTGAGATAATTCTCATTATCTCTTCTACTCCTTATCTCTGCATACTGAACCTTTTGATCTCCTGTTAGGGTTTAACCAAAACTTGAAACTTTCCCTCTTTTTCGATCATGAATCCCAACTGGTCACTTATAAACTTCGGAGATCTTTTCTCCCTGGAACTGATCCGAGAGAAATTTCACATTCTTGCTGATATCGGCCTGGAGTGGGGGAGGTTATCTGATGAGTTAGCCTATAAGGAAGTGGCGCTCATTGCCGTTGGTCAGCTTAGGGCAGGACTCACTCTTCTCCTCCACCCATTGCTAAGAGAGTGTCTGATTCACTTCAATCTTGCTCTTGGTTAGGCAACACCCCTGTTCTACAGAACTATCATGTATTCTGCCCTTCTTGCCAAGAGACATGGATTCGCTCTGAACCGTTGGGCGTTTGGTTACTTTTATGACCAATCATACTATTATCTCATGACCAGAGAAAAGAACTCTCTGATCGTCTTTTTTGAGGGGAAGTAGAGTGATCAAGGCTGTGCTGATCACCACCATCGTATGCTGGGTAATGCATGGGATGTTCGTCTTCTGATGTTGATGGTGAGCCAATGGGAATTCCTATTCCCAGAAAACACACCCATGCTCCAACTAGTAAGTCTACTTACTCAGGAACTTTGAACAGCATCGCACCTCCCTCTATGCCGGCTGGGAGAAGGTATGTCCCTTTTTCCCAACCTTCCACTTTCTCCTTTATCTATTGTTCTGATTCCTCCTTCGATTGCTAGGTGAGCTTGGACATGTCCTACATGATCCTCGACCTTTTCTCCTCCCTGAATACTGTGGAATCTCTAAAGAAGGAGGTTGGCGGTCCCAATGGACTGAAGGCCACCTATGCCCACCTTCAAGCCGATCTAGCAGCTGCGAACATGGCCAAACTTTGAGCTGAAGATGAATTAAGGACTGCGAAAGCTTCACATCAGGACTTCATGGACAGAGTGAATGACCGCTTGAGCAAGCAGTGGGAAGCCCTTGTCCTCCAACATACCGAGAATACCACCACCCTCCTTCTGCAACACACTCAAGACATGGAGTAGCTGTGGATAAGCTTCAAAGCTCAAGTCAACAAGCGTGTGGCCAAGAAGCTCGCTGACAAACATGCACATTTGATCAAAGAAGGCCGACTCCTCCTAGAGAAACCTCCCTCTCCAATGTCAGAAGACCGGTTGTCCGCGGTCCCGATTGCCGTGGACTGGATATTTCGACTTCGGTTGATGTTGCTACTCTCAATCCATTTTGCCGAAGACCCCCGCTTGAGGCCACCTCTCCAGGCCAAGCCTCGAGTGCTCTCAAACATTCAACCCTCATTGAAGACCTGTTGCCGAACTTAGACTAGCCCCCATGTTGGCTATCTGTCATTTTGCTAGTTGTTTTGTAACTAACTTACCCGACTAAGTGTGCCATCGTTATTTTTCCCTTGTGTGTTTTTTGGTTTGGAACTGTTTTACTCCCCCACATTAAATGTATGGTCCCTTTGTTTTAATTATTGTTTTGCCTGAAATGCTGCTATTCATCCCTTTCCATCTCTACTCTCTCTCCACTTGTCAGTGTCTACACTGGGGCCTTCTCTCTTCTTGCCCCCATGTGTGACCCAGGCCTCTCATCCGTGAATATCTCATTTCACTTCGCAGGCACTCATAGACTACGAGGTCCGTTGGGGCAGCTCAACCTGCGTGGACATGATTTGAACAGTTTGTCCGCGAAGGGCTCATCCCCCCGCAACCTCTCTTTTGGAGTGGCTTCGCCAACTGCTGGGCTTCTCTCTTTGCCCCCGGGTGCAGCGTATGCCTTTCTTCCGTGGATGGCTCTCCCTGATCTGCGGCTCTAATTTGATGTGGACCTCTCGTCCTTGAACATCTCTTTCCCTCAAACCGTGTTTAGCCTGACTGCTAAATTTATGCATAATGGCAAAATTTACTCCCCAAAAGTGCCATTGTATTATATATTTACAAACAGCTCCAATGTGTCATTCTGGATTTTCATTACATTCAAATGTAGAATTTTTTTAACATTCTCACATTCCATGACTTTTCTAGCACTTTTCCTTCCACTGTCCGCAGCTTCTAAGTGCCAGCTCCTCCTACGTCGACCACTGTATAAGGCCCCTCCCAGTTCGGACTCAGCTTTCCGTCGTTCTCCCTCTTGGTATTGTGTGTCACTTGTCGCAGCACGGAATCCCCTATTCTAAACTGTCGCGGCTTGAGTCACTTGTTATACTGTCTCGGCCTCGGTGATATTCCTCTAGTCTGATTTGCGCCGCGTCTCTTCTCTTTTCTGCTAAAGTCATATCCACTGCCAGTATGCTCTCATTCAGTCCCGTTTCCACCGCTCTTGTCCATGTTGTGGTTGCCACCATTTTCGAGGGAATCACAGCCTCGACTCCGTAAGCTAAAGAGAAGGGAGTTTCCCCGGTTGACGTTCGAGGCATTGTCCTGTATGCCCAGAGAACATGACTCAGCTCATCTGCCCACACGCCTTTCTTATCCTCTAGCTTCCTTTTGAGATTGTTCATAATGGTCTTGTTAGAAGATTCTTCTTCACCTTGTATGCTTGTAAAAACGCCTGCACTTTGGATTCGGTGAACTAGGTTCCATTGTCCGCAATGATAATATACGGCAACCCAAATCTACAGATGATATTCTCCCATAAGAATTTGATCACTTGTGCTTCCTTGACCTGTTGCAGGGCTACTGCCTCGATCCATTTGGTGAAATAGTCTGTGGCCGCCAACATGAATCTCTTTTTGCCGCTAGCCATGGGCAGCGTACCCACTATACCCATTGCCCACATTGCGAAAGGCCACGGACTAGACACACTATGTAGTGGTTCTGCTAGCGCAAAGATTATCTGAGCAAATCTCTGACACTTTTCACACCGCTTAGCATAGTTCACGGCATCCTTCTTCATGTGTGGCCAAAAGTAGCCCTGCGTTATCAATCTGTGCGCCGTTGTTCTGGCCGCTGAATGACTTCCACAGTCTCCCCCATGTAACTCCGCCAGCACCTCTATGGCCAACTTCGGCCCGAGACACTTCAACAAAGGCCCGTTAAAATTCTTTTCGACACAACTTTCCTTCTATTAGTATGTACATCCGAGAAGTCTGCTCCAATATCTTTTTCTCCTTTTTATCTGTCACCACGTCCCCAGACAAAAAACTCTTGATGGGCTTAATCCAACCCCCCTCTTCCTCCTCGGCCTGACATATCTCCGCCCCTCCTCTTCCACTTCCTCTGTACTGGGTTTCTCCAATCGCTTTATTTTTATCACTCTCTCTCTCCAGACTCAAGAATTGCAGCAGCCACGTATGCTAAGGCATCAGCATGTCTGTTCTCGCCGCGACCCAAATGTATGAACTTGATCTTTGCAAACCTGGCAGCCCTCTTTTGCAGCACTTTCAAATATTTTACCATCCGCGGGCATCGCACGGCAAACCCCACATTTGCCTGGCACACTACCAAATTCGAGTCCGAATACACTGTCAGCTCTTTTATCCCCACATCCTCTGCCATTCTCATACCCACTATTACCGCCTCATACTCTGCCTCATTATTGGATGTCGCGAACCCTAACTTCATGGTTAACTCCATTCTGTTGTTCTCCGACGTGACCAATACCACTCCTATCCCACTGCAAGCGTCTGTGGCTGACCCGTCAGTGAATACTCTCCACCCATTTCTCCAATCCCAGGGGTCCAACCAGTCCTGCTCAATGATTTTCTCCTGCTCCATGATCATCTCTTCTCCCCAGGTGGGATCCTCCGCTGGAAACTCTACTAAGAATCCTACCACCACCTACGCCTTCTCCGCTATCCTGATCTGATATTATCTCTCGTAAGAACTCAACATTACTGCCCATTTCAGCATCCTCCCAGATTTTTTTGCTTTCAATGCTTGCTTTAAAGGCAGATTTGTCACCACCACTACTGAGTGTGCTTCAAAGTATGGTTTCAACTTCAAGGCAGAGAACACCAATGCCAAGGCATACTTTTCGACTCTGCTATATCGGGTCTCGGCATCCAGCAATGTTTTACTTTGGAAGTACACTAGCTTTTCTAACTTACCCACAATTCTTACTATCACTGAGCTAATTGCATACTCTGTGACCCCTAAATACAAGTATAGTTTTTCTCCCTATTCTGGCTGCGACAGCAGAGGGGCCTTACCTAGATAACTCTTCAACTCCTGGAACGCCTCCTCGCATTCCGCGGTCCATTCAAAATCGGAGTGTTTCTCAGCAACCGATACAACGGCCTACACTTGTCCGACGACTTTGAGATGAACCTATTCAAAGTTGCGACCCTTCCCGCAAGTCTCTGCACCTCTTTGACGTCCTGAGGTGACGTCATCTCCACTAAGGCTCTTATCTGCTCGGGATTGGCCTCTATTCCCCGGTAAGTAACTATGTACCCCAGAAACTTCCCCATAGTAACGCCGAACGTACACTTCTCTGGGTTAAGCTTTAAATTTTACGACCGCAGTATATTGAACCTCTCTTTCAAACCCTCTAAATGTTCGTCCTTTGACATACTCTTCTCCACCATGTCGTCTATGTAAATCTCAATCCCCTTTCGGATCTTGTTTTCAAACATTTTCTCCCCTAGCCGCTGAAATGTAGCCCCGGTGTTCTTCAATCAAAACGGCATTCTCGTATAGCAATATGTACCGCCTTCTACCACGAAGGCTGTCTTCTCCTGATCTGGCCCATATATGGCGACCTGGTTATATCCCATTGATGCGTCCATGAAAGAAAATATTTTAAACCCTGCGGTTCTATCCACCAGCTCGTCTACTCTCGGCATGGGGTAGCTGTCTTTAGGACATTCTGAATTCATGTCAATGAAGTTGACACACATACGTACCTTGCCATTCTTCTTAGGCACCGCGACCACATTTGACAACCAGTCGGTAAATGACACCTCTCGTATTATACCGGCCCCCTTCAACCTGGCGACCTCCTCGCGAATTCCTTTGGCGTACTTCGGTCTAATGCCTCACATCTTCTGTCTTATTGGCTTAGCGTCTTCCCTCATATGTAACTTATGACATGCAAATTCTGGGTCTAATCTGGTGACCTCCTCAATCGTCCATGCAAACACATCTTTATTAGCAGATAAAAAATGTACTAACTTAACCTTCCATTCCTCAGACAAACTGGAACCTACTGATGTGAACTTCTCCTGGTCGCCTTCCCCTAAATTCACTACTTCTATCTCATCCAAGGTCTTCGGTCCCTCTGTTGACTCCGCCGACCCCTCCCCGACGGTGCACTATAATTGCTATGCCTGCCTCTTCCTGGAACGCGAAGTCTCTTCCTCTGATCCGCGGATCAATTTCTTCACTGTACTCTGGTGACTGTTTTTGGCTGTCACTTGATCCCCTCGGACCTCATATACCCCGGTAGGAGTAGGGAATCGGATTACTTGGTAGTATATAGAAGGCACTGCTTTCATCTCGTGAATCCACCTCCTTCCTAGGATGTCGCTGTATTGCGAGTCCCATCCACCACTTTGAACCTCGAGAACACTATAACTGGTCCCGTGGTCAATGGGAGCAGAAGCTCCCCTAAAGGTTCCGTCAACTGCTTCCTTTCTATCTTCATTTCCTCCATTGTCCCTCTAAACAGTAAATCTACCGTACTGCCGTAGCCCACTAACACCCTCTTTACCATGTAATTTCCCATCACCACTATGATCACCAACGCATCCTCATGCGGGGAATCGATGGCCTGAAGGTCCACATCGGTGAACATTATGCTTCCCCTTCCATTCGCGGACCAGGAGGTCGCCCGCGAATGTCCTGCTGATTCGTGGACCTGCTGTATGCTCGCTGCCCGCCGCCCACCGTATCCTGTCTCGGTGTGCATTATGGCTCAATATCTCTCCACTGAAGATTACGTTGATCGTCCCTAATATCCTCCCCTGGGTTGGTGCTTGCTCTACTTTTTCCTCTTATGATATAAACTCCTTCAACAACCCCTTTCCTATCATCCTTTGAATCAACCAGCCGTCCGTCTCATGGTTATGTATTTGATGATAGGCGCAATAGGGTCTGCCTTGTACCTCCACTGGTTTGGTTCGCGGACCCTCATACCCCTGCAAATTCTAAATCAACGGTAGTATCTCACTCAACGACTTGTTCAGTGACACTTGTTCTACCTCGCGATAGGGCTTTTTGTCTCGACTCTCCCTCCTAGCCTCTTCTCTGCTCCTCTCGGGCCGCGACGAATATCCTTGGTATCTGCTGCCTCCTTTGTCCAAGGACTCATATCGCCGACGTCCCTCGCCTTTTTCCAGTGATAATACCGCCTTCCCTGGCCTTCTCACCTTCTTCTGCATGGTGTCTTTGTACCTGATGTACTTCTCCACCCTCGGGTATAAATCCTGTAATGTTGCAATTTCATTCTTGGCTACCGACTCATGTACCCTCGTTCCCGGGCGCAATCCTCTCTCGAAAGCTATCACCACCATCCTTTCGTCTAGATTCTCCACTTTCAAGGTCTCCGCCTTGAATCTACACAAGAAGTCCCTCACCGATTCAGCGGACCTTTGTCTTACATTGAACAATGCTACAATGTCCACAACACGCTTCTTTTGGTGTATAAAATGGTCAATGAATGCCTGCTCCAACTCCAGAAAGCTATTAATACTCTTAGAAGGTAATCTGTAATACCAGTCAGATGCTCCCCCTTTTAAGCTTGCCGGGAACATCATACATCATAGCCCGTCATACCGTGGCTCCTGCCACAGCGGCATATGCTGCCGGAAGTGATGAATATGGTCCGCGGGGTCTCCAGTCCCATCATACCTCTCAAACCTTGGCTGGTTGAATCTCTTCGGCACCTCCGACTTCCAGATCGTAATGCGCGATTGGGGTTGCGTTCAACAACCGCCACCACTTGACTTGCTGCACCTCCCATGCCCTTGGCCTGTTCCAGACTAGCTTTTAGATCACTGGCAATCATTTCTCTGACTTGCTCCTTGGTGAGCCCCACCATCGTCTGCTCTTCCGCATCTGTCCCCCCTTCCTCCTCTCTCTCTGCTCCAGACACCTCCCTTTCCGACTCCTCTATTGTTTCTTTCTCTCTCCTTAACCCCTTATTTTCTTCCCTCAACCTTGCTATCTCCTCATGCAACAACCTTGTTTCCTCCGCCTCTGACATTACTGTCTCTTCCCTACCTTGCTCTTCCCCTTCACTCCTTACTGACTCCACATCCATCTCGGCGACCGTCGTCTTTTTCGGTCGACCCACTCTTCTTTTTGTCGCCATCTCACTATTTTTCACTCTCGTTTCCCACAGACGGTGCCAAATATTGTGACCTATCTTTCTCTCCTCCTCTCCTGTTCTATTTATAATCCATCACCTCTCTCTTAAGCCCTCCACCTATCCATCCATCTCTCGGTCCATCGATTGCCGCGTGGAGGGTTCCCGTACGACCCTAGGGTTTTCCCCTTGCTCCTGCTGGGCACGTGTCCCGATGGTACAACTCCTGGTCAGCTATCCCTTCAAGTCGCAACTTTCCACTATTGGTTCTCAGTTCTCAGCCTTCATGCTCGACTTCTATGTCCGCGGCCCTTCTAGAATGCCTCCCACCCCACCATATGTCCTCTTTCTAGATCCATCATCCACCGGACCATCGGCCATCATAAATTGGGTAGCTACATTAGATGAACCCCTACTAGTTCCAGATCCTCCCACAAGTTCTGAACAAATTGGTGACAATGTCCCTCTGACTGTTGACCCTTCCCTCCTTGACAATCGCAAAGGGAAGGGCATTGCTGAAACAACTGTTGTAACTGTCGCTCTCTCTCCTCCTAGATTCAGTGATAGGAGGGGGGTGAGTGATGACATTCCCTTCTCACCAAAATCTCCAGATTCCCCTGAAAGAGAGATGATTGTGGAGATGAGGCGTTGGGGATGAACTGATGAACTACCTGTTACCAACAAACACTCTGTTAATGATGTTGATATCGCACTTGGAGTTTTGGAAGCTGCGGGACTTTGTGTTGACAAGGCTAAAGCCAATATGGCTGGGAGCCTAGACCTATCCTATCACCGATCTATTGTTCACCTTGCCAAGGTAAGACTTTCTTCTCTGTTCAATGTTAGGTTTCTCTCATTGTGTTACCTACACATCCTATATTCTTTTCCAGTTAGTGAATAACTTTTTGGCCATGAAAAAACCCATCTTTGCGGCCTCTGCTGATACATTCACTGATGCCATGGCTACCAGTGAGCTGATCTGGGTGAAAGAGGCTGTTGAGAAGAGAACAGAGGAGCTGCAAATCTAGGTTGACCACCTTTTGGCAAAAGAGAAGAAATCTGATACTGGCTTCAAGAATATGAGAGACACTATCTCCAACCTTCAGAGCTATCTGGAAAAAGCCCAAAAAAGAGCTGCAAATGCTGCCACTTGGAAAGTGAAGTTCTTGTAACTGCGCTCCCACTTCACCACCTTGCAAGCAAAACATGACCAGGTCTAAGGGGAACTTCACCGTAGGAACAACGAGATGAGAACCCTTGGCCAAACCATTGTCTATGCAAATGACGTCATGTCAGGCTATGAGAGGGTTCTAAAAGAGAAGCGTCTTCGCTCAGATAAGAAAGCTGGTGACCTCTTGGTGGAGACCTCTGAGTTCTATTCTCAAGTGGTAAATGAGGTGAAGAAGAGGTCAGCTGAAAATGCCATTCGATTTGCTCTGAGAGTGCTTGATGGTTCTGAAGAGTCCTTTAATGCTACTAGACAAGTTAAGTTTGAGGAGACTATTGAGATTACTGGATATGTCTCCCATTTGGATGATCAAGGGCGAGTGACCAACCCTTTCATCTTGTTTCCTAATCTAGACACCAGTATCTCAGCTATCCAGGATAAACTTATGCCTGATGCCTCCTCATCTTCTTCTGAAGAAGACACCGATGATGACATGCCTCCCATTCAGTTTCCTTTTTTGCCAGTTCCAGCTTCAGGTCAGTGTTCTGTTCAGCCTTAAACCATTCCATCTAATTTAACCACATAGTCCATTTTTGAGAGTGAAACAAAAGTTCTTGGCGATGGTGCAGCAGCAAACACTTATGGTGAACCAAAGTTTGATTCTACCCCTGCTTCATAAGCCTTTTAGTTTATGATTCACATAAACAATTATTTTTAAACAATTATTCTATGGGTCTGTAATATTGAGATATATAGCTCACATACTATTTGACTTATTGAGCTCTGGAGCTCTTCTAGTTTATGTATACATACTACTTACTGAATTCTGCAGCTCTTCTAGTTTATGCATATATTTATAGCATTTTATGTTATATGACATATATTACTATACATACTCTACCCCTGATGCCCCCAAAGTTCATTTGGAACAACAAAAGGTGACCCTAGTAGGCTAAACAGATTAAAATGAGGCATAACCAGAATCTGATCAGGATATTATGGAAGCCATTCAAGTTAACTGTAATTACGAGTTTGATCGCAATATAGGCATATATCTTTGCGATAGTAACTTGGTGCCATGAGCACGACATTGTGTTTCATAACGATAGTTCCTATTTATTTAAAAAATGAATAGGTTATCATCCGAACAGTAATGAGGGAGTCTTCCTCAGCGTCATCATGCCGATATAGTTCCAGGCCAATGATTGCATGCTGGGATTTGGATCCAACCCAGATCTTCCCAGCAACCCCTATGTTTGATGTATTGAGAGCTTTAGGAATTGGCATACAGTTCAGGCTCTCAAGAACACTATCTCTTGTTCCAAGCCAAACTGGCATACAATTTACTGAACAGTTAGTGTGGTCCAATTCCCTAAAGGCTTAACCCATCAAGGATAACTGGTGTACAGTTCAGCTGCGCAGATGCGTGGGGATGTGAAAGGAACTAGCATACAGTTCAACTTTCCCATACTCAGTATCACTGGTTTGAAAGCAAATTGGCATAAAATATTCTTGAACAGATAGTGAGAAGATAATTCCCTAAAGACTTAGTCCAGTGTGGATCATAAATAAAGAACTTATGCAAGGAAGAAATTCGATGACAATATGGAGAACTTTATTGATAACATGGACAGGAGTAAACAATTCATAAAGAAGTATAGAATAACAATTTACTGATAGTACTTGCGAAGGTGTTGTGTGTTCCATGGTTTGACAAGAATGTCCCCTTTAACAGTGCGTAGGTAGTAAAAACTAGTTCGACCAACCTTGTCGATGATGTATGGTCCTTCCTAGTTGGGCCCAAGCTTGTTGTTGGGCTCTGGAATCTCATGCAGAACCAGATCTCCAGATTTGGAAGATCAAATCCGGACTTTCTTGTCATATGATCTCTTCAGAATCTGCTGGTTAGCGGCTAAGCGAAGTGCGACACCTTCTCACTTTTCATCTAGGAGATCTATTTATCTGCATAACAACTCCTCGTTGTCTAAAGTGTGTCCACAACGTCTGACTTCTGAGTGGGAGCTACCAATTCAGGAGGTATGACAGCCTCAGTTTTGTATGTTAGTGAGAATGGGGACTCACCAGTTGATCGTCTGGGTGTAGTTCGGTATGTCCATATGACCTTAGGTAGTTCCTTGACCCATAATCCTTTTTGCGTCATCTAATTTATGTTTCATGTTATCTAAAATCACCCTATTAGAGGCTTCAGCCTGACCATTGCCTTGTGGATATCTTGGAGTTGAGAACAGATGGATAATGTGAAACTCCTCACAAAGTTTAGTGACCATTCCTCCAACGAACTGTTGCCTATTATCTGAGATGATAACCTTGGGTATGCCAAACCTGCATACAATGTTGTTCCAAATGAACTTTTTGACGTCCTGTTCTCAAATGAAGACAAGGTGAACTACTTCTATCCACTTGGTGAAGTAATCCGTTGCGACCAGTAAGAATCTGACATTGTCGGGAGCGGGTGGTAGAGGTCCAACAATGTTAGTTCCCCACTGTGCAAATGGCCATGGGCTGGCCAATGGGTGCAGTTCCGTTGCTGGAGCATGGATAAGCGGAGCATATCGCTGACACTTTTCACATTTACAGGCGAAAACCTGTGCATCCTTTTGCATATAAGGCCAAAAGTATCCTTGCCTTAAGATCTTGAGAGCTAGTGTTCTACCCCCAGCGTGGTTGCCATAAATTCCTTCATGAACCTATCACATAACCTGTGCAGCGAGGACTGGGGAGAGACATCTGTGATGAGGTCCAAAAAAGGATTTCTTGTACAGATCATCTTCAATAAGGGTGAATCTTTGTATCTTTGCAAGCAGACGCCTTGCTATATTTTTATCCTCAGGAAGTGTTCCATCTTTGAGGTAGGACTTGTATGGATCCATCCAATTTGGAGCGGTAGCTGGAATGACTATTGTAATTGTGAGTGCTTAGATGCTGGATTGTTCTTAGAACTCTATAAGGATGGAACGAGACTCGATGTTACCTAACATCGAGGCAACATATGCCAAAGCATCTGCCTGTCAATTTTTCGGATCGAGGCAGTTGATAAAACTGAATGTTCTCAAACTTGCCCTGAATACCCCTTACCAGTTCCAGGTATTTGGTCATTCGTTCGTCCCTGACCTCATATCCTCCATCAACTTGGAAAACAACCAGTTATGAGTCACTAAAAACTGTGAGGTGTGTTAGGCCCAGGTCGGGAGCCATTGTGAGGCCAACAAGTGTTGCCTTATATTCTGCCTCATTGTTAGAGGCGTTCCAACCCAACCGGATGAATTTCTCGAATCGCTTATTGTCAGGAGTAACTAACACAGCTCACACTCCTGCACCTCTGTCATTTGAAGACCTATCCACAAACAGTCACCATCTAAAGCTGGACTCCCATGGGTCTGGACGGGCATTTGGAGGTTCAGACAGGATGCCCTCATCTGAGCTGGGTGTTGTCGAGTTGTACCCAGTGTAGGCCATTGGAAAATCTCCCAAGAATTCTACTAGTGCCTGACCCTTCTCTGAGATTCATGGAACATATATAATATCATATTCTGATAGTTGCACGGATCACTAAGCTAACCTCCCTGATTTGTTCGGCCTTTCTAGAACTGATCGTAGGTGGTATTCGGTGATTACCCTGATGGTGTGGGACTGGAAGTATGGTTGTAACTTCTTTACTGCAAAAACAAGGGTTAAAGCACCTCTTTCGAGTTTAAGATATCTTGTTTCTATTGGTAAGAGCGTCCAGCTCAAGAAATAGACCGGTTTTTCAACCTTCTTTTCATCCACGCGTATCAGTACAAAACTGATACTGTAGTCAGATGAACAGAGATAAAGACCCAAAACTTCTCCCTCAATTTGTTTGGAAAGGATTGGTAGTGCCCCCAGGTATGTTTTGAGCTGATTGAATGCTTTTTGGCATTCTTCCGTCCATGCAAAGGAGGTATTTTTTCTGAGTAACTAAAATAGAGGTTTACACGTATCTGAACTCTTGGAGATGAACTTGTTTAGAGCTGCTAACTTCCCTGTAACCTTTTGAACCTCTTTCATATTCTTGGGGTGAATGCATTTCTATGAGCGCCCCGATCTGATTTGGGTTTGCCTCGATTCCTCGCTTCGTAACCAGATACCCTAAAAACTTTCTTGACGATACGGCGAAAGCACATTTCGCACGGTTGAGTTTCATGTGATACTCTAGGGGAACGTCAAATGCACGCTTACAGTGGGAGATATAATCTCCCCATTTCGGACTCTTGATCAGGAGATCATCTACATATACCTCCAGAATGTCTCCCATTAATTTTTCAAACATTTTGTTCACCAAGCGCTGGTACGTCACCCCCACATTTTTCAGTCTGAATAGCATGACCTGATAACAGTACAGGCCATCCTCGGTTGTGAAACTTGCATGCTTGTGGTCTTCCTAATGCAATGGGATCTGGTTGTAGCCAGATGACCCATCTGTGAAAGATAATAGTTCATGTCCAACCGTCGCATCTACCAATTTGTCAATCCGTGGTAGAGGGTAACTGTCTTTTAGACATGCGCGGTTTAGATCCGTGAAGTCAATAAATATTCTCCATGACCCATTCTTCTTACATACTGGGACAATATTAGAGATCTAGGTGGGGAAATTGATATCCCTGACGAAATTAGCTACCTTTAGTTTTTCAACCTCGACTTTTACCGCTTTGGGCCTGTCCGCACCCATCCTTCTCGGTTTCTGCTTGACTACTACTGCATCGCTGTGGACATTGAGCCGGTGGCATGCCATGTGGGGGTCAATGTCCAAGCAAACATGTCTGTGCATTCTTAGAGTAAATGTATTAGAGCCTGACGCTCTTCAGAACTCAACAAGGTGCCGATGAAAGTGGTTTTTGGCGAGCTACCTCCCACAATTTCCATTTCCTCTAATGGTTCCAGTGAGGGGGGACCCTCCCTCTCTCTTGGGACCAGATCTGGGAGAGGGGGATCCAACTGTAATTGCTATTTGGCAGGTTGCCCCACTTCCATTGGTTCAAAAATGAGTGGTGACTGCTTCGTTGCTATAGCGTAGCATTCCTTGGCAGCCACCTGATCCCCTCTGATTGTCTCAATTTTCCCATTATGTAGGAACTTCAGACATTGGTGATAGGTGCTTGGGAAAGCTTGGAGTCTGTGTAGCCAGGTCTTGCCAAAGATCATGTGATAGGGTGTATTAGCTTTTACCACAACAAAGTTTATGATGAGAGTTACCGGACCAATAGCTACGGGTAGTTGGATTTCCCCAACCGTCAGAGCTTTGTCCTAACTGAATCCATATAGGTTGGAGTTGGTGGCAACCATCATAGAATCAGAAATCTGCAGCTTCTTGAATGTGTCGTAGTATATCGTATCTGCTGAGCTGCCTGGATCAACCAATATGCGATGCAAATCATAATCTCTAAAAGGGAGTGTCAGAACAAGTGCATCTTCATGTGGGCTTTGGATGCTACAACAGTTGGCCTCAATGAAGAGGATAAGCGGATCTTTATGGGGTACCGCGTTGACTTGTGCACCCATAGTCAGTTCGCTGTTCACGATAATCATTTGCTTGGCGATGCACATTTGATGATGTGCGCCCTTTTCAGTGACCTGCCCACTTCATTTTCTTGCCTTTCCGAAAATCATATTTAGCTAGAGGCGGCCATTGAGCGGTCTAGTTCCTGGGGGATCCTGAACTGACGTACTGATCTCCTCAGGTTGTACTGTGTTAGCCTGTTCGTGTGCTTCAAACTACTTTAAATGCCCCCTTTCAATTAGATCATGTAGTTCATTTTTCAGGGTCCTGCAAGCTCTGGTGGTGTGACCCTTACTCTTCTGGAACTTGTTGTAGGTCATTTGGTCTCTGGTACCCAAGGAGCCTGGCTTAAGCGGAGCTGGCCATTTTAGGTAACTCTGATTTTTTATGGAGTCCTTCCACTCGTGGCTTCTTTTGTGGTTTTCCATCTACACCACTAGTTACATTTTGGTACTGACCTCTGGGCATCCTTCCCTTTGTTGGGGATTCAAGCCTTTGGCGGCCACGATTACGGTCTCTTTTCAACTTTTGAGGGGAAGAGTTCCCTTCTCGAGGGGCCACAGGAGCTATCCGACTAGCCTTTTTTGCTTCCTGACGTCTGTTCAGGACATCCTCCTCCCACCCCGTATGAGTCTCAACCCTATCTAGGAGTTCCTCTAAATCACAGGGTGGTTTCTTGGAGAGGGATCCGAATAAGGCGTTGTTTTCATCCAACCCTTGTTTGAAAGCTATTATGGCAATCTGTTCATTACAAGACTCTATCTGGATTGAAATTTCATGAATCGTTGCATGTAGGACCTCAATGCTTCTCTGTCCTTTTTCTTGATGTTGAACAATCCGTCAATCCACTTTGGTTGGTGATTGTTGCATGAGTACCTGTCTATGAAGGTCCTAAACATTTCTTCTGAGGACCTAATCAGTCGCTTAAGTAACCTGTGGTACCACTGGAGTGTAGATCCGGATAGGGAAGCTTTGAACTCTTGACACATGACGTGGTCATACCTTTCATATTGTCCCATAGTTGCTTAATATCTGAATACATGATCCACCATATCTGACTTGCCATTGAAGACACTAAATTTCGGTTGCCGGTAGCCGCGGAGGTAAGGCTTTCTTATTATTCGAGATACGAAAGGAGATCTGCCTGCCTCCATTATAGCGGATTGAACAAGGGAGTCTTGCATTTTTCTCCCCTTGCCTATCATTCGATGCATATGACGTATCAGGTCATTCTTCTCAACTTCCCATGTAGCTTCTTTGGTGGAATACTTCTTTATATGAGCTCTTTTCCTATGTCTAGGGTCGACGTCACGATCCTGGTCAGTGGACACTAGTTTGGATGTCGTATCCGAGTCAGATGTCTCGCGTCGAGTTGGGCCCCCACGCCTTAGGTTCTTTGCATGACCACCTTCTGGAAGGTCGTCATCATCAAGATCGATGAGTGGCTCCTTCCCTGTGTCAGATTGATACAAATGCCTCAGCAGCTGTACTTCTCATTCAAGATTGCTTCTTTGCTGTTCCAGAGCCTGTATTGCCTAGCTTGCCTGAACAGACTCAGGGTTGATGAGGACAGCATTCTCACTATCTTGACGCTCCTCTTGGCGTTATTCCTGGGGCCTACACCGGGAGAAGCTGGTCCATCTGTGCTGGTCATAGGTCTTTGGAGGGGGTTATTCGCGTCATGGTGACCGACTTCCCTTCAGGTATCATCTCATGCTCTTCTTCTCTCGGTGGTGGCAAGCGTGCGTGGTAGCACCACCCTTTGTTTTCTTTGTTCCTGCCATCACAATGGTAAGAGTTTTTAAACTAAATCAGTCGTTTGAATGAATGTTTACCTGCTTTCATCCCCACACACAACGCCACAAGATGTAGGGGAGTTTTCGAGTATCCCCTGATCTTCCTCTGTGGCTTGTGATCCAGAAGCTTTGATTAAGTAACAAAGGGATGAGATAATTGTGAGTTCAAGGTTGAACCGCTTGGCAACTGCCTACGTATCTCCTTCTTGATTTAGGAGAATCAAACCCTATTTTACGTAGTTCTGAAGAGCGAATCCCTCTGGTTCTTATAGGAAGAGTTACGAGAGTCCTAGGTTTAGGGCTGCCCTCACCGCTTGTGAGTTCCCTTCCATCCTCAGACTCTACCTACCTATTAGGATTGCTCTCCTTATGGAAGTCTAAATCTAGACCATATCTTATGAGAGGTAAGTTTCCTTGTTGATCATAATGTCCCATCGCATATGAGAACATTATATCTAAAAGGTAACTCCTAAGATATGTCACCATGATTCCTTCCTTATCATCAGAGATCGCCCACTTCAGTTTCCTTCTGTTTAAGAACTGTCTATTATCAGTTCCTAATAACTTGGAGAACTGTCATACTTAGAGGCAGTCAGCCACGTGCCTAGCACATGTCCACTAAACACTCATGCTAAGCACGAGATCACTTATTCATAGAACTTATCCGTTGGTCCTCGTCTTATTATGGACATCTATAATCTTAGGTTATTTCCCATACACGTGTCATCTGTTCAATGACGGGAAATCCTCCTTACATATGACTTGAATAAAATATGGAGAAGAATAGATAAGGAATTAGGGAGATTTGAAATCCACCTTGATTAATTCTTAATATGCTAGTGTAGATTTTGTTGCAACCCTAATCTTTATATTTTCACATAAAGGTTAAGTCTTTTTATCCCTAATTATTCATGGCATCTCTACCAACTAATAATTAGCATGTGAAGCAATTGAAACCCATTCTCATGGTGAATTAACTACCTTCTAGAGTGGAATATCTTACTACAACTATTCTATACTAACACATCAAGTCTTCATCAAAGCTTTTATCAAACCCCTCTTATGGAGGTTTAGCTAAGATTCATTAGACTATCATAATTAAAAGAATAAGAATAAGACATAATGAAGAACAACTTTATTAAAGATAACTTGACTTGAATTAATGGTGGCTAGAATAATAAAACAATAACTAGGGTTTTAAACTTAAATTAAATAACTAATGGGAGAGATAGAGAAAGAGAACCTTAATTTACAACTAAACTAAAGAAGGGAGTAGTCAAGTTTTGTTTAGCCTTAACCCTCTTTATGTATGAGAGTGTTAGGTTTACAATTTTGTGCATGGGCTTTGGAGCTATGTTTTGGGCCATTAAATCAAGCCCAAAACCTAATTACTTAAGTCCAAAAAGGGTTTCTCTATTGGAAATTACTGCAATAGCCTTTTTGTCCACTTTTAATCCTCTGATTTGATCAAGGCTTGAATCATTAGAAATCTCTCTCCGAGTCGGTCGTTTTGACATATAGTAGGCCCAATTCCGAGGTCTGAGTATAAAGATACGACTTACGAAAGTTCTATTGACTTCTTTGCTCTATTTCTGCCCGCGTTGACTTTGACTTTTTAGCTTTGACTAGGCTTTAAAAAAGTTTTTTCTCCTTGAAACTTGGGCTTTAACCATAGAACTTCTTAGCAACCAACCTTTGCTCCATTCTCTTGCAAAAGTGACATATTTCTTCACATATTTGACTCCAAGACCTGAAATACACAAAAATACGTAAACAGTACTAACTCTTATTTATTATAAACATAATTGGTTTAAATGTAATATTATTAAGGGGTTAAAACTACAGTTTTGGGCTCTTATCAAACCACCCCCAAATAGCATTTTTCTTGTCTTCAAGCAAATATGAGAAACTAAATAAGTGACCAAAATTGGAGTTCTAACTAATCTCATTTCGCCGAGTGCGATTGCATCGACCATATGTAATAATGCCTTAAACCACTAGGAATTCCCTAGTAGATGAGTTATAGCCTTGTGAAAGTTTTCCAGAGAAGGTACTTACAAACTTCATCTATACTACAACGACTAAAAAATAAAATTATTGTTTCCTTATTTATTCTTAGATATCTATACATCTCACTAGCAATTAATACAAAATAATCAATTCGAAATCTAAGCTAATACGTGCATAATAATCAATCATCTACTGATAAACATATATATAATGAACTATGCTATGAAATGCAATAATAGGTCCGTTTTTGAAATTTTGGGGTGTGTTTGTTATGATGGAAACACTATGGAAAGGAAAGGAAAATAAGAGTGGTCCACCTTTTCTATAGTTTTTAAGGCGTTTGTTTACCTATGGAAAGGAAATGGGCTTTTCTATATGGAAACAAAATCATGGAAATGGAAAAGGTTTTGTGTCCTTAGCTAGAGACTTAGTACTAATACACCCATGACCCAACAATACAATTATTCCTTTCCATAACTTTTGCAAACAAACATGATTATTCCTTTCCCCAGTTTTTACTTTCCTTTCCCCAGTTTACCAAACACATACCATTTAAAATTATTTCCTTTCCATTCCATTTCATAGTGGACCACCCATTTTATTTCATTTCCTTTCCACGAGTTAAAATTTAACAAACACACCCTTGGAATAGCGTCCTTAAGTAGGTCCTCACAAATATGTCAAGACAAAAACACTCTGATTTTTCCGCTCAAGTTTTGTCCACTCCAGTGCGCAGTGGACACCCCGAAACAAAATTTGAAAACTCTTTATAAGTTTGAAAACTCCATTAAGGTGGCATTTTACAAAAAATTATATGGGTCTTTTAAAGTCAGATTCCCCTAGACTTAATGTGGGGTCGTTTTAAGTCAGATTCCCCTAGACTGTGCACACCCCCAAACAAGCAAAAAACTGGGGTTGCACAAAATGGATGATGCGTGACCAACTATAAACTAATAGTCAAAAGAGTTAGGGGTCTAGCCATAAAACATGCATGATACTAAATGCACCCCCAAACAAAATGAAATTGTATAATTGGAAGCAATCTTGTAGAATAATGAATGAAAACTTATGCAACCCATCAAAGAACATATGAAAACCATCATGTTGTAACTATTTTAAAGAGTTAGAATGACCCAAAAGATGAATTAGCGATACTTTATGTGAGATAGGAATGAAGTATAGAACTCGATGTCTTTCATGAAGCTCAGATGAGGAAAAATAAGACAAACTAGGTTTCTCACTATACTCGGTCAAAGCTTGGCTCTCAACTACAGGAATGGTGTACTCATGGGATTGTGTGCTAGGCAAACACTCTTCACCGTGAGGTAGAGGTGTAATACGGGGCGGGGCGGGTCTAGGAGATACAAATCCAGTGGTCCCCAACGGGGCGGGACGGGTTAAAGTGTCATGTCTTAGTACCATCACCCGGCCTATTGGGTCAGTTTATGGAGTGGGTTTTGGGCGGGTCATCTGGGTCGGGTGGAAATTATCATTTTAACCCAATTTCACCCAAAAAAAAAAAAAAAATCTAATTCTGCAAGTAATATATTTCCAATTCACAACATAGAGAAAAAAATAGAATCAATCAATAAAAAAAAAAAAAAAAAAAAAAAAAAACTTGAACTTGAACCCAAAACCATATTTGTAAATTTGAAACTTTTTTCTCCTTATTTACCATTTATAAATTGATTATTTTCCATAGCATGATAAACTGAAGATGGGAGTGAGGATCTATAGTACAAAACAATAAAATATAAACTAAAAATATTTGAAATTAATACAAGAATGAATGATTCATCTTCTCCAAAATTCTTACAACAAATCAATAAACAATTCTTACAAAAATGTTGTTCCACACGCACTTCTTGGCATTGTATTCACGACGTACTCTTCTAAGATTGCGGTCTGAGGGAAAAACCCAATAGTGGTTGTTGGAAGGATGGGAAGGTTTAACTTCTTCTGCTGAGCATCCAACCTCCCACTCATATGTGTAGCCCTACGATGGTGGGAACCCTTCAAAGCA
The DNA here is from genome assembly GCF_015680905.1 of Coptis chinensis. Classification (NCBI taxonomy): domain Eukaryota; kingdom Viridiplantae; phylum Streptophyta; class Magnoliopsida; order Ranunculales; family Ranunculaceae; genus Coptis; species Coptis chinensis. Next base: position 39,138,471 of record NC_141456.1, on the reverse strand, counting down.
AAGAAGTGATTTTGCACAAACAACGAAAACAATAACAGGGGTAAATACCGGGTTTATTTTCCGTACAATGATGATACAAGCAAAATAGAATAATCCTTGAACACTTACGACTTTCAAGACAACCTCGTTGTTATCCCCTGGGGAGGATTTCCTAGAAAGAGAAGCGGCAGCAGCAAAGATTAGCGAGAAAAAAAGCCCGATTCTAAAACGGTTCTAAAAACAAGCATTAGCATTCTAAAACAGGTGCTCCAATGATTTCCAAAGATCCAATATGTGGATGCAGAAACAGTTCTATCGATCCGAACACCTCACTTCTTTAGCTAAGTATCACCTTTTAGTGGGGGACCAAAAAAAAGAAAAAGGCAGCCATGTATCCCTTCTTTTGCGGCATCACGTGACATTCAATCTCACCAATCAATAATTACAAATTGATACACAATGGAACAATTAACTTACCACCTAAAAAAGAAATCTACATCAATTTTAAGTTGTCTACAACAATTTTCAGTTTTGTACCACATTATCACATGGAAAGTAGTTAAGTATTCATAAAGTAAATGGATTTTTTTCTTCTAATATGAGCATGGATACAATTGGCAAATTCAATTTCTTATTCTCCATCACTCCCTGATCATCTTCACTAGGAAATTATAGGATATGTGAAGGGTAACACCCAAATTTGTTGACAACTTCCAAACACAAGTTTAAAGACCTTAATTCGATTTCTTATTCTCCATCGCTCCCCGATCATCTTCACTAGGAAATTTTAGGATATATGTGAAGGGTAACACCAAACTTGTTGACAACTTCCACACACAAGTTTAAAGACCTTAAGAGCCAAATGCCCACTAACTATCTAGCTATTCGGCTACAAAGTTCTATCCAAAACCAGTGATTAAATCATAGAGGGAGAAAAAGGAGTAGACATAACATATTTGACAAGAGGGAAAACATAAATTTATAAAATACTTAGATTTGGGTAAATCGAATAATAAAGCACATGAAACAACATGAAGTTATATAAAAGTATATAACACAAAGTTATATATATAACATGAAGTTCTAAATAATTGAAAACGGATTTGCACAAAAATTACTTACCTCTTATTAATATAAGACATTAACTTATTTGTGAGGTAGCAAGCGATTAAGATGAATAGCGACTTTGAACTCCGAAACATGGCGATCGAGAGATTCATTGATGACAAGATTACAAAATTCATCTGCTTCATATACAAGCAACACATACATAATTTCCATTTGCTTGGAAGATAAACTGCAATAAATAGACAATATTAATTTCTTTAAAGTCAATGTCTGTGAAAGTTGCTACTGAGTTGTAAGTATCGAAAATCCTAAAAAACGTTTACACGGAAACTAAGGTTATTTAACTTTAGGTTTTACCTCTGAAAAACTTTTAATTAGTGGTAAACAATCGCGTCAAATCATACGAAACGAAGAAAAATTACGTGTGTGAAAAAGAATGCACACAATAACCAACTCTAAGCCACCCAAAAACTTATACTAGTGGTAGGCCCCTTAGAACTTGCGAAGACATGGAAGGCTACATTCCACACCAAGAACTTTCATTCTTATAAACTATTGCCGGGATACTTTCAAAGAAGTTTTTCAATTTTTATGTAGTAATAAAAAGAAGAAAAGACTGAGAGCAACACAAAGAAAACAACAATGCAAAGACAATACATATTTTTCATATAGTAGTACACATCACGGTCCAACAATTTTGTGATTAACTCATAGTCTCATGCAAACTTAGTTGTGATTTCTTACTCTCCATGGATGCCTATTCAAGATTCACCCTGTTTTGGCACTTTAGAATCTGTTTTATAAAACTTCATTTTACCAATTTAAAAAAAAAAGAATAAAAAAATATAATCAACTCTTCAAAGTATATGAGACTTCATCTGGAACAAAAAGTGTCCACACTATTGATCTCTCAATCGATTTGATGTTATCCGATAACCCGACACCTTTGTCGACAAACCTAGTAAGGAGATGTCCCTACGGTGACAATATGAAGTAGTTGCTCACCACATGGATAGGAGGGATAGCTAAAAAATTATGGAAACAAGTAATAGGCCAAGAGCAATGTGACATACCTCCAATAGACCCAAGTTCAACAACTTTAGTATCAATTTCAGCTACTATGGATTTCAAAGCAAACTTCCCTTTTTCCTCGACTTTTGTTGTTCTTTCGCAATTTCCTTGCCTCTGTTTGCTTTAGCTTCGGAGCTTCCTTTTGCTACTTCTCTTGCTGTATAATGAACTCTTCAGGGAAACATTGTACCTTACAATTAAAAATCCATAATACAGAAATACGCTTTTAGAAAAGCTTACCTCCCTCTTTAATTTTTTTTTTTCTTACTAAAAGCGAATTTTTTTCTTCTTTTCTTTTTGTCTTTTTGGCCATTGCTTCATCCTCCGGATATTTTTTCCTTCATTCGGATATTTTTTCCTTCATCAGCCTCAACAAGTTTATTATGTGCACGCTTCATAGCATTACCCACTTGCTCTGTTGGAACATTTTCTTCTTCATTATTGCCATATACTGTGCACAAAATCATAAAATCATTGACATCTTTACATGTATATGTATACCGAGTCAATACATGTATCGATTGTGGGGATAGTGTATACCTATACAAAACTATTTAATCAAATACAAGTACTAGAGTAATGACTAATATCATGGATCGGTCTACCAATCTGAAAAACAAATAGACCCCCTTTGTCTTTGTGGATGCTTTGTAGTTTCATGTTTTAATAGAAATTCACTTTTATCAACAAAAAATTGAAAAACAAAACCTTTTACTTTTCCAAAGTTATTGTTGTTTCATATCGAATATATTACTGAATTAAATATAACAAAACACACATTATTAAAACGACAAAACTTAGACTGAAATTTGTTATTTAATGTGATAAATTAATCAAATGACAACTTAAAACTGTGAAATCTGCTTCAATAGCCAATGGTTTTGCACATTGTTTGTCTTGACCTCAAACAAACAAAACCAAGTTCGACAAACATAGACGACAAGGTTGCAAAAAAGACTCAAGCAAACAAATTTCGAACTATTGGGCTGCCAAAATCTAAACCATCAGTAGCTAACAACCTATATTAATCGGTCAAGCTATAAAATACTATTCGAGTATTATATCATAAGAAATAGCATATGCCAGTTCACAGTGTTATTAAAAGACGGAAAAATGTCATAATCCTAGGCTCCATTTGATACATGAAAAATAGTGTTGGAGAAAATAAAAACAATGAAAACGTTTACAAGGAGTGTTTGATTGGGCGTGGTAAATGAAACTTTATAACATAGTTGTTTGGTGGACACCGTTTTCTAAAAAAACGTCTAAAAACGTGGAAAACTACTTTCCTAGTTTCATCCCATAGTGACAAAACTATTTGCACTAACTTTTGAGGTGTGGTTGGTTTTCACCCCATACTTGTGTTAATTTTCATCCAACCAAACACATGGAAAACAATCTTCATGTTTTCTTGCAACCACCCAAACAGTGAGAGCAATTTTCATTAAAATGTTTTTCAATGAAAACAAACCACAATGGAAACCATTTAATTGAAAATTATTTACGACCTATCAAACACAGCATATAATATGCATTGTTAATGCCCATATTTTACGTTGAAATATAAGAAAAAATACATTGTTCCCACAACCACAATCAGATACCTCACTTATTTCATTTTCGAAGCGTTCATCGAAAGCATCATCATCTCCAAAACCCGGTGATAACGAGCCAAACCCTGAAAAACATTGATAGATAGCTTCATTAAGACCATGAAAATACAATCCAGTTACACCCATGGGCATATATATGATCACAGGATCGTAATACAATTTTGTGTTTTCAAAGCACATGCGAAATAACTGAACGCATAATATTATTTTTCAAAGATCTTACCGGTACCAAAAAGACTAACAAAAGTTTATCTCTATGGTAACATACCAAAATCGGAAGAAATGTTTTCGAGTCTCCTTTGAAAATTTCCTCCGCCACCATCTTCGTATTTTCGTTGTCGGACTCCAAACAAATCAAACCATCGACCACCGACCCCTGTCAAAAAGAGGAAGACAAATATAATATCGGTGACAACTAAACTCATGGTGTTACTTGTCATGTCTGTTTATGTGTAATCGTATATATAGATCGCCAGAGCGAGAAGCAAATCTATGCTATGATGGAAGAAATCGTGACAACAACATTTAAATCCTGAAACTTCATGGCTTCTAATGTAGGAGCAGGACCCACTGAACTACATATTTCAAACCCCTACAGCAAATCGACAATATATTCATTCTATCTATCATGAAGACAACCTTATTCTTTTCATAATATGATCACACAAGAAACAGGGCATCATGCTAAATATAATGAGTACCATTTTGTGCATCCTCTATATTTCACTATACATGATAAGAGAGAGATATTGACATTTATAAATAACATCAACTACGAAAGTTCCCATACAACACACACCATGTTGATGGTAATCCAGCATGTACTAGAATTTTTCACATAAATTCAAGTGAATGAAACAACTAAACAAGAAATTACCTGCCGCAGTTTTCTCTTGGTTGAAATCAAAAGTAGGTAAAGATCCAATGTTGTAGTCAGACACTCGGGAAACCTTGGATTTAAAAGGCAAAGAAGACATTGGGGTGTCAAGAACAAAAGGAGTGGAGGATGTTGGACTGGCCTTTTTAGGCATCGGGTCATCATTGAGAACCACAAAGCTGGAATCATAGGCATCTACTGTATACAATATATAAAATCAATCAAAATTCATAGCAAGGATACACCTAACATTTAATCAAAACCCTTATCTTCACACTATTAGGGTAAAAAAAAAAACCCCTAGTCAACCAATACTCGAGATACACTATCTAGTTAAAAGTAAAATTGAAGAAACCAATATAAGAAATTATTACCATAAGCCCTTTTAAGTTGTTTGTCAGAAGCGTGAGAGAATTTGGAAGTACATTGGGCAATTGAAGAGAGTGGTGTGTCAAGAACAAATGTAGGTTTTTTAATAGGGGTAGGATCGTCATCATCAAGAATTACGATATTATTATTATTATTAAATGATGATGATGACGAGTCTAATTTTCTTCTCTTTGTGATTGTAGAAGTAGGAAGAGAAAATGGGAAAGTTCATTATTGGTCTTCTTCGTTGGAGAGAATTTCTACTAGTTGAGACATGGTTTGAAAACTGGAAAAAATAACATTCGAAGCGGGATATAAAATGGCCCAACCTAACCGGGGCTTACTAGTTACTACTAGTATAGCACTAAGTCACTAACCATGCAGGCCCGCCTCAGTTTTCATAGGATAGAGTCTTGATAGTTTGCCTCTTAATAAATAAGATCGTTCATTGTTGTTTTTAAGTGTAACAAATAAAATTTATAAATCTAAATTTTGATTGAATTGAACAGTTTTACCTCCCAAAGGCATATGATTGATCAGTCGTAACTTATTATCTCCCAAGCTAAATCAAATATTCTTTATCTGTAATAGCAACATTTAAAGTACTAGCTCATCAACTCATACAATAATACAACGAAAAAGACAAATGGAAACAGTAAAAGCAAGTTAAGACAAACTATAGAAAAGCCCCAATGAACATACCGCCTTGGCCTCCTTGTACTCAGTTACTGCCTTGTGAGAAGCATAAGTGAACGTGGTGTCAGGTCCCAACTCGGGAACGATGAAATGGCTGCACCAATAACAAAGCATGTCAAATAACATTCAGAAATGAAAGTAATGAAATAGTGAAAAGAATCGGCACTTACTTGTTGGTGTCAAACCACTTGGTCATTTCCATATAGGTCTGAGAGGCATTTCCTCTAGCCATGGAGAAGTAAGTGTCAAAGCCAATCTCACCACCAGTCCAATTGTACTGGAAGGAACAGCTCCGAGCAATCTTTGTCGCGGTCAAGTACTTGGTCATAGTATGAGAACGTATTCTTTGGGGATATACTTGATCCAAGATGGACATCTGTTTCCGGATGGACGATCGAAGATCGCTGAGAAACCTTCAGAATCCTCGACCTTTGCTCTTTCCATCCCGAATGATTCCAAAGAAAACTTGAGCTCTCTTTGGCCCCATACGAGGGTATCCAATATGTGATGCCATTGTACTGGTTCATCAAATAAAGCCCAAGAATAATCAGTATCTTTTCTTAACCAAATAACTCAATAATAAGATTTCAATAAGCCATATCCAAATATCTCTTTTAAATAAATCGGATCCAAATAGTAGCTTTTTGACCAGATTCATGAAAACGGATCTAAATCAGATCTAAATGTACCAACTCAAATAAGTTATACTCACCAATAACAAGTATACTTTATAAATAGAAAATCTTTATTACAAATGCTAGCAGAAGAGATCTAATGGTTTCCTCCAAGAGAACGAGAAGAAGAAACGAGAAATATATCATAAAAGAAATATATCATAGAATTTTCAATTAGTATTTGAAGAGATCTAAATTTGTTTTCAAATCAAACAACTAATAACCATAAAAGATACTTCTTTGATCTGATAATTCGAAGTGTAACCAACCCCATAAGCTAAAAACCCAATTTCAATAAATCGGTATATAAAGTTGTTACCTTGAGCAAATTGAACTCTTTTGAGAATCGAAAATCTTATGGATCTATTCAAAGCTTTGCGATTTCCATCGATCTAGATTTGAATAGACAATATTCTATCAGCATTCAAACCTAATTCAATCAAATCTCACAATCTCCAGTAGGAAACTTGTAACACACGAGAAGAGAAAGAACAAAAGGAGGGAGAGAGGACGACTAACCAAAATCAAAACCCTAGCAGCAGCGGCAGCGGCAGCGGCGGCAGCGCAACAACTCGTTTCTATTTTTCTTTTTGAGGGCATATGTTTCGTTTTTTAGTCTGATTTTTATTTTGATTTTTAACTTTGTCACACATTAATAAGCGTTACTAAATATTCAATAAATGTTACAAAATAATTCAAGTATTTGGATAGATACTTACTAACGGTTAGAAACATTGCTAACGGATAAAAAGTGTGACAAATTACCTAACGGATCAATATGTGTTACAAATAAAAAATCCCAAATGTTACAAAATCACCCAAATGGTGTAGTGTCTCTAGCAAGGTTGAAAGTTCTTTGTTAGGTGAGGGAATCATGGAAATCATTTGGGCTAGATTCTGAAGCATAGTTTGGGTTTTGGCATTTTGTTCTGTAAACGTTTTTTCATTGTTGGATATTTGTTCCCTAAATATTTGTTCTGAGTTAGTCATATGTTGGGAAATTTGGTCTAGGAAGGGTGTCAAACTAGATGGGTGGGTGATTTTTGGCATGGTGGAAGAGTCTGGCGTACGTGAGGTTATCATCAATCATGTCCGTTCTAGGTTCTGAAGTATTACTTTGTTTTGGGCCATTAGTTTGTCAAATGTCGTTAGCAGAGGGGAAGTTTGGTGGTGTGGGTCTGGTTGGTATGGTGTTTGATAATCATAGTTATTGGCGTCTAGATATGATATGAGTCCTTCTTGGGATATGGCGTTTGAGTGACTCTGGTTGATCTCATACTGTGATGGGTTAGATTGAGGCTGAATAAATATGGGACATGAATAGGCGGTGTGGTCTAGATTTGAACAAATTGTGCACGGAAAAGTGTTTGGTTTGTTGTACACACTCATCACGGAACTAGAAGTAGACGACACTGGTTGACTCCATGTATAGTTTGGATGACTAGAAAACTCTTGACTGTATTGGTTACTATGAAAATTTGAAAATTGAGGCTCATAATTATTATTATATCCAATAGTAAGTCCAAACTCTTGGTATGATGGGCACTGAGACGCCCAATGGTAAGGACTACCACAGCATGAACATGGTGATCAAGGGTTTGCATAATAACCACATGATTGTTGGTCTACATATTGATATGTCATATTGGTTTTAAAAATATAGTCTAGGACAATTAATATGAAAACAAAACTCTAACTATAAATTTCTAGAGGCGTTGACGTTTACGATATATAACGTTAGATGGTTTTTTTTTTTACCAAACCTTAATCCCATGCAAGGCTAAGTCCAATATGAAAGAAATATGAACAATAGTCAAACAACCCTGATATACTAGAATAGAATTGAAACTCCTCTAACAGAAGAGGCGAGGAGTGGAAGAAGGAGAACCTGAATGCCTCATTGCTATGCATATGAATAACGACTTTGATACGCGATCTCAGTGTATTGAAGAAGTTCGGAACACTTAATAGTAAAAATAAATTGAACACAAAGAGAGCTTGTGACTAACCTGTGAATTAGGCTTTCTTCATAAGGGGCGCGGGCGCGCTCAAGGTATTGTTCGAATTTTTTTTTCTAGTAACAAGAGGGCGGGGGCGCTCAGAATATAAGTATAATAGGGCGCGAGTGTGCTCCAAAAAATTTGAACTTTTTACAGTAGTTTGCTAATACGTCCAGTAAAGTCCTTCTACTTCCTGCAAAGTTTGTGAAACAGTTTTCGGACACAATACAAAAAACCGAATGGTTAACCAATCAAAATAGAGTAAAAAATCGCCAAACTTTTACTGGAGACTCCTGACAGATTATGCGTATTTTGTAAAATATTTAGAGCAATTGGAGTTTTACAAACCCTTATTATCAGCTGTTGTTCCAAAAATTAAGTGTTGCAAAACTGCAGAAACACACTGGAAACAATCCACTAGTTAGGTGGTCAAAACAAATCAAAAACTCTTCAAATTTTTACTGAAAAATCCTGACTTATAATAGATACTCCTGTAAAAGGTTTAGAATTTTTGGAATTGCCTAAGTAACTCTACTCGTTTGTTTTTCCAAAAAATTACGGTGTGGAAACTAAAATATAGCAGTGTAAATATGGAAATAGTTCAGTAGTTAAAACCACTAGGAAAAATCTGAAAATATTCCAGTAAATCAACAACACCTTATATATTATGCTTGAATAATTTCACAATTTTCAGAAATTTAAAAATACCTTTACCGCAGTATTCTTCACTGTGAGTCCACAATCTTAAGGGAACGTGGGCACGCTTTGTGCAAGGCAAAAGGGAGGGCGGGCACGCTCTTAGTTTAAAACAGTGAATTTCAAGCTTGAATAGAAACGAAAATATGAGATACAAGAATGAAAAATTAAAATGATGAGTGGGTAGAGAATGGAGGATTGCCCCTTGGATTCAACCAATTGAATTCTTGTCCTGAATGAGTTTAAGATGGTAGCGACGCCATTTGATAACCTGTAAAAACACAACTAGATTTCTCTAACTTATTATTACGTTATCAATTTTTTATTTCCTACTCTCACATATATATTCATGTAATATATAGAGTACGAAATTATTTCACTCTTAACTCTCTAGACTTAAACGAATTCAACTAATCAAACACAAGGAAACAATAGTGAGAGCAATATTTATAGATGTGAATTTATACTATGAAACTAAATATATGAATTTAACTTATACTAATTTAATTAAAGCAATTGAATATGAATTAAATAAAATATGGAGAAGAATAGAGAAGGAATTAAGGAAATTTGAAATCCACCTTGATTAATTCTTAATATGCTAGTGTAGATTTTGTTGCAACCCTAATATTTAATTATGTTTTCACATAAAGGCTAGGTCTGTTTATCTCTAATTATTCATGGCATCTCTACCAACTAATAATTAGCATTTTAGGCGATTGAAACCCATTCTCATGATGAATTAACTTCTTTCTAGAGTGGAATATCTTACTACAACTATTCTATACTAACACATCAAGTCTTCATCAAAGCTTTAATCAAACCCTTTTAATGGAGGTTTAGCTAAGATTTATTAGACTATCATAATTAAAAGAATAAGAATAAGACATAATGACGAACTACTTTATTAAAGATAACTTAACTTGAATTAATGGTGGCTAGCTTAGGCTAATAAAACAATAACTAGGGTTTTAAAACTAAATTAAATAACTAATGGGAAAGATAGAGAGAGAGAACCCTAATTTACAACTAAACTAAAGAGGGGAGTAGCCAAGTTTTGTTTAGTCTTAACCCTCTTTATATAGAAGATGATTAGGTTTAAAATTTCGTACATGAGATTTGGAGCTATCATTTGGGCCATTAAATCAAGCCCAAAACCTAATTACTTAAGTCCAAAAAGGGTTTCTCTACTGGAAATTACTATAATAGCCTTTTCATCAACTTTTACTCCTCTGATTGGATCAAGATCTGAACAATTAAAAGGCTCTTTCCGAGTCGGTCTTTTTGATATATAGTAGGCCCAATTCCGAGGTTTGAGTCCAAAAATACAGCTTGCGGAAGTTCTGTTGACATTTCTGCTCTATTTCTGCCCGCATTGACTTTAACTTTTCAGCTTTGACTAGGCTTTAAAAAGGTTTTTTCTCCTTGAAACTTGGGCTTTAACCATAGAATTTCTTAGCAACCAACCTTTGCTCATTTCTCTTGCAAAAGTGACATATTTCTTCACATATTTGACTACAAGACCTGAAATACACAAAAGTACGTAAACAGTACTAACTCTTATTTATTATAAACATAATTGGTCTAAATATAATATTATTAAGGGGTTAAAAATACAGTTTTAAGCTCTTATCAATGACATTCAACATCAATTGAGCATTAATAAATTAAACTATTTCTTATACCGGCTGGGTTTGAGCTCAATTAGTTATGTCACAATTTCCTAATACATAACTCCGTAGAGTGGTGGATCCTATATTAAAATTTGTGATTCAAGATGTCCTACATTCATTACCCAAAACATCAAGTCAAGTCTATGAATAAACATTACTTTTTAACATCTCAAAGTAATAAATTTGAGACACAATGAATTTTCACAATTCTTCAAGTCTAAGGATTAATTGGTAGAGTGAGATTTGCACACTAACCTTAACAGCGAATTTATAGTGTGTTCTCATTTTGATCCCATCAGTGTCAGTCATATGACTACACCAATATACAAACTTAGAGTCATGCTCAATTGATTAAGATATCATCATCCTATCATATAGCAGTTATGTATATTATAGTCTTATAAGTGAAGCATCCGACTTCAAACCTAACTGTGAGTATTCTAGATAAATAGATACAATCAAATCTCCCACACGTGACTCTTCGTATGCTTGATTGTTCTAATTCTATTACCTATTGAACTTATAGTTTCATCATATGATATTAGTTCACCCATATGCATAATAATAAGATTCGTGTATTTAATTAAACATTATCATGTATAAATAATAAATGTTCATTAGCTTTGTAAAGGCCAAATATCCCAACAATCTCCCACTAGCCTTCAAAGCCATTTAGCAACTATTCTAAAACCTATAATATTTATATAAGGATCTGTACATACATATGTACCAATATATATAGTATTTGGTCCTCATAGACTGTATCATTCATAATGAATAGTGTATCATATACATATGAGACCAAAAACATAGCCATCTTACCTTCAACCTTCTTGTAAAACACAAGGTCCTTCCTTATATTGATCAAAACCAAATGATTTGATAGTTTACATTCTAGCTCCTTAAAGTTTGTGGGAACCGTAAAGCCTCCAGGTTCTAAAACGCGGTCTTTACATCCATTTGTGAAATCATATAGTCATAATGAGCAGCAATCACTAGAAAGAGTCTAATGGACTTGGCATGGCTACTAGCAAAAAAGTTTTCTCATAATCGATACCCTCTTTTTGAGTAAACATTTTCTCCACCAGTCTTGCTTTAAATGTCTCTACCTTTCTATCAGCTCCTCTTTTCCTTTTGAATAACCATTTATTCTTAATAGGCTTAATATTTGGCAGTGGATCAACAAATTCCCAGACATTGTTGGAATTAAAAAGACTTCCTTTCTTATTTCATTAATTCAAGCCATTTTCTCAAATCAATGTCAGAAATTGCTTCTTCGTAGTTTATGGGATCTACATCATTGTCATCTGATGTAACAGAGAAAGTTTCCCTTAATAAGGTTAACTTTCTTGGAGGTCTAATTGTCCTCCCACTACGATGAAGTACTGGATTAGGTTCAGGTAATTAATTCTCGAAACTTCATTTGGAAGGTTTTCATCTAAACTAGGAGTTAATTCAGATTAAACATGACTAGGAATATCTGTCGTCATTTCTTCAATGACCATTTCACTATGAGGTTTTCGTTTCACAATATAATCTTCCTCGAGATACTTAACATTTGTACTCACAAACACTGTTTGTTCTCTTGGATTATAAAATAAACCACCTCGAGTTTCTTTTGGATACCCAATAAACAGACATACTTCAGTTCTTGATTTTAACTTGTCAGTCTTTCCTTTTAGTACATGCGCAGGACAACCCCATACATGTATGTGGTGTAAACTAGGTTGTCGCCTTGACCATAACTCCCTAAGAGTTATAGGAACTGACTTAGAAGGAACCAAGTTCAAAATATATATCGTTGTTTCTAAGGCGTATCCCCAAAAAGATATAGGTAGAGTGGAATAACTCATCATGGATTGAACCATATCCAATAAGGTTCTATTCCTTCTTTCAGAAACCCCATTATGTTGTGGAGTTCTTGGTGCACTTAATTGAGACAAAATCCCATTTTGCATTAAGTACTCTTTGAACTCATCTGAGAGGTATTCACCGGCCACCTCGATTCGATCAAAGTGTTTTAATTGGTTTACCAATTTGCTTTTCAACTTCTGGTTTGAATTCTTTGAACTTTTCAAAAGATTCAGACTTTTTGTGCATCAAATACACATAACCATACCTTGAATAGTCATCAGTAAAAGTGATAAAATATTCAAACTTACCTCTTGCTTTCACATTAATGGGTCCACATACATCGGTATGTACTAACTCCAATAACTATGTGGCTCTTGATCCTTTAGCTTTAAAGGATCTCTTAGTCATCTTTCTTTCTAAACAAGACTCACAAGTTAGGAAAGGTTCTAAAGAGAGTAAACTTCAAACTCCATCTTTCACCAACCTATCAATCCTGTTTAGATTGATATGACCAAGTCTCAAATGCCATAAGTACGTTGGATTAAAAGAAGTTGACTTTCTCTTTTGAGGCAAGACCTTTGATGAATTACCAATAACAATATCATTTATTTATTTCTAGCATAAGAGAAAGTATATAGAGACCATTTACTAAAGTACCAGAGTCAATAAACTTTCCATTTAGTCTGATTACAACTTTTGAATCAAACGAAATGGAATATCCTCACTTATTAAGTGCAAAAATAGAAACAAAATTTCTCCTTATCTCTGGAACATAGTAACAGTCTTCTAAAACCAACACTTTCTCACCTAATGCTAAACAATAAACTATTACCGATACTATGACAACCTTTGCCTCTGTACCTAGTGTTAAGTACACATCTCCTTCATTCAACCTTTTTTTTTTTGAAACCCGTGTAACATATTACAAACGTGGTTAGTGGCCCCTTGAGTCCACACACTAGGTGTCAGAAGGAAAAACCAACAAATTGGTTTCAAGAATAAAGGATTACATACATTCTTTAATTTATCTATTTGTTTAAAAAAAACGGATACTCCCTACAGTTCCGCTTCTAATGACCAGGCTTTTCACAATGATAACAATTACCCTTTGTTTTAGCCCAACTTTCAGCAGTCAAGACAGATGCTAAGGGATTGAGACATATCTGGAACATTTACATATATATAAAAATTATTATAATGCATTTAATATTGGTTTTGGAAATTTAATAAACCAATTACCCGCTTATATAATAAAAATACAACACCCTCCATATTGTATCAATAAGACAAATATAAGCAATAGAAACCTAGTACTTATGAATAATCTCTTATCGTAAGGCATCAAAATTATTCAACTTAATCAGACGAGTTCTACTAAACCCATCAATTTTACATACATATAATATGATTTCCATTATTATTCATTTTGCTACTAAAACATAATTGCACAAACCGTAGGGCTGTCAACTATATTTCAGCCAAGTGTACCATCATCATAATTCATTAATGTAACCGCGAGATAATGAATCCGTAAGGGAAAACACTCTCACTAGCCATATATGAATTTTTCTTCTTAAGAATAGACAATAGACAAAAATATTTTAGCATGCAATTAATTTATCCGTAGGGATCATATTAATCACATCTAAAAATATAATTCCTATTGAATTGATAACGGTATAGCAAGAGATTCAATTCGTAAATTAAATGTCTTTACCACTTTATTTATATAAACCGAGGGTATTAACAATTAATGATCAACATATATATATCGACAACTCTTAATATGAATGTAACATTATTATATGTCACTAATTAGCAATGATATACTACCTATTTAACGAACCATGCATCTCATACCAACAATAAATAAGTGTAAATATATCATTGTGATACTAAATCAATAGTGGATTAGCTAACCACCAGTATCATATACATGTTGAAATCCTCTGGTACAGGTCATGTATGCATATAATCGAAACATCAGATTAATTAGCATGCAATATGTGTACCTTAAAATTGCTAATAGTAACATACCACAACACATGAATTTCAACTGTTACTTTACCGTTAATATATTGATAAAAGCATATTCAGTTATCTCAATAAAAAAAAAAAAAAAAAAAAAAAACGCTAGTCATGTTTACTGTACAAACCTTAAAAGCCTTACAAACATCTCCTGCATGTGTTAGTAGATAAAAGTGTGTTGACCAAATAGTCTACTAACTAATCACTGTTTCCGTCCTTGTGTTTTTTCCTTTACTAAGAATTAGTACACTTTGTATGCATGTGAAACAATGCATGGAAACTTTTTGCTTAAAGTTTAAAAGAGGTCTTTGTCAGTACTATTACATGTTAATTCTCTCTCACTAACACAAACGTAATTACTTACTATTGCTTTATTCATTTACTAATAAAAGGTTTTAATTGTGTATGCATGTGCTGGAAAAGAAACATTGTATGCCACATGTCAAGTCCTTATGTATCATCCATGTATTTAGTGCAAAGTTTTCATGTGTTATAACAGGACAAAACAAGACTAGGCATATAGTTTACTATTACTGACGGCCCAAAACTAACTATATGAAACAATGGTATATATCTGTCTTTTAGTGAATAGTAGTTTTGTCATTTAGTGCATATGATATGCTTTACATCAACAAGTAAATTGGCACTTCAATCGAAATCAGACTTTTGATCCTCTAGATTCCAACTACAATACCACTTCAACAATAATAAAAATAAAGTTTTATCACGTAACTGAATCGCATGAAAATAATAATACCCAGCGGAAGCAATCATATATTACTAATAGTACATGCACTATTTAGTATGTGATATATGTCTCCCTCTTTTCTTTTATAGTATGTATCAATACTTAAAAAAATACCTTTATTAATTAGAACATACAGATCTGAAATTACTTTATATCATATATATTTGTACAATAAAAAAAAAATCAGATCTGATTATTCTATTAAAAGGAAATCAAAAATATATTATAGCATGACCCGCTCTGATACCAATTGTTGGGATTACTTTAATCCTACATATTTAACATGCTAATCTATTATTGATCAAAAAGGAATTAAAAGAAAAATACCTTCAAAGCCGGAATTGGAGATTGACAATAAAGAAAAACTTTCCAAAGCTGAATCCAAAAACTTAGTCTTAAGCCTTCTAGTAGTATTCACCACACAACACACCACAAAACACTTTTGTTTTTCTCCGACTTTTAGTTGTACTTTTCTTGGAAAGACTAATAGTCCCTTTCACTAAAAAGTCATTCTCTTATATAGAGAAACTTTGAGAATACGTAAGTGTGTGTAGTGGGATCCACTTAGGATTCCAAGTCTTATCTTAAAGAGGACAAATCCTTGTCATACAAGTAATTATACTTGATATACTATAACAATTTTAATATATATCTCTTTAATATGGAAAGTGCCCGTTAACAAATCCATATTTACAATAAGGCCCTTGGAACTTTCAAGAAAATCCTTTCCTACCAGTAATTATATCTAAGTCCCTCCACCTCACTTGTATTCACAATTAGACCATTGGGAGTTTCTTCTTCACTGTCACACCTATGTCTAATTGACCCAATGTGACATTCAACATCAATTGAGCATTAAGAAATTAAACTATTTCTTATACCGGCTGGGTTTGAGCTCAATTAGTTATGTCACGATTTCCTAATACATAACTCCGTAGAGTGGTGGATCCTTTATTAGAATTCGTGATTCAAGACGTCCTACATTCATTACCCAAAATGTCAAGTCTAGTCTATGAATAAACATTACTTTTTAACATCTCAAAGTAATAAATTTGAGACACAATGAATTTTCACAATTCCTCAAGTCTAGGGATTAATTGGTAGAGTGAGACTTGCACACTAACCTTAACAGCGAATTTATAGTGTGTACTCACTTTGATCCCCTCAGTGTCAGTCATATATATGACTACACCAATATACAAACTTAGAGTCATACTCAAATTATTAAGATATCATCATTCTATCATATAGTAGTTATGTATATTATAGTCTTATAAGTGAAGCGTCCGACTGCAACCCTAACTGTGAGTATTCTATGTAAATAGATACAATCAAATCTCCCGCACGTGACCCTTCATATGCTTGATTGTTCTAATTCTATTACCTATAAAACTTATGGTTTAATCATATGATATTAGTTCACCCATATGCATAATAATAAGATTCATATATTTAATTAAACATCATCATGTATAAAGAATAAATGTTCATTGGCTTTGTAAAGGCCAAATATCCCAACAGGTATAACAGTGGCACAGGCTACCATAAACATGTACTCTGCATTATATATTAATTCATTATATATTTATATCGATAATTTCTCTACAACAGTTATTGAATATATGAGATTAAACACTTCATCAGAAATGTAAGTTACATATACATCAGCATATTAAAACAATAAATCACAAAGCTAAATAAGACTTACCAAACATGATCTAAGATTTGGATATACATCTATTTCTTTTTAATGTCATTTCAATAGACATTGTGAATAACTCTTGTAATGCCTAATTTAATGATTTGCTCTATTGTATTTTATCAAAATTATCCCAAAGAACTCTTTAGACTTGGTGAAGTTGCAAGATAGTTCAATCAATATCACCAAATATCATTCCATCAATATCACCAAATAGAGGGGAACCTTAGAAGAAATAAGAACTTACACCTTTGAGTTGAGGGGTGCATCAGTTTCCTAGTCATGTGACTTAATATGCATTGAACCAAAGAGAAGCTTCCTGAACACAGTCATGCCTGGATGGTTGTGCAGTGGAATGAACCGAGATGGTGGTAGGCAAAAGATTCCAATCTGCAAGGGTGCAAGCAAGAGATTCAAGGAAGACAATAAACTAAACAGTTCACTATACGATCTCCTTCTTTCTCAAACTTTCTGAAAATATGGCATTTCCTCTGTCAGTCCAATGTATGCCGGTTTCCTGTTTTCTGCAGAAAACAGGCCACACAATATGTATCGAACACTTGCAAACACATAAGGAATTAAGGGGAACCAAAAGAAATGAATTCTTATCATAAATTCCTCGCATATAAAGCACTACAATTAGCATGTGTTTTGAGCAAGTAGTGGTTGCGCCAGGCGTGAAACATTCATCTATCTTGATACCTTTTTATCCTCCGTTCAGTATATGTGGAATAGGATAGCATAGCGATCAAAGAACTCTATCCTACGAGACACACTAACAACCTTAAGTTTTACGCATACTCTATAATGATATGGATTGACTTAACAAATCAAAAGTCACAAAATATATAGAAAATGAGAAAAATTGGGCATTTTTTATTACATTGGTCTAGCATATGATTGATTAATTACATTGATCAAATAAAAAACAATTGAACACTCAAATAAAAAAGTGAATTCTACCAAACAATTGAATACAATTTTTAGGATTTTACATTCGATATCCTTCGGTGATGGTTACAAATAGGGGAAAAAACCGTTACTTAGTGAAGAAAAGTGCAGAAAGGGGACAAAGGACAAAGTTTGTTTATCTATCGAGTTAAGCAGTATACAGTGACTCATAATCCATTTTGTTACACTGCTAAGTGCTAAAACAAAACTTGTTGCTCTTAATGTATCTAAAACTGAGTAGAATTCGAGGACTTTGGTTATCTTCAACTCTTCGCTCTAACAAAATCTCTATAATATAAGATTGAAATACGATCATACCTATTATACATTATATACTCAATTAAATAAGATTCCTCAAAAGTATAGGTAGAACAATAATCTTGATGCAATTAAACATGCTTTATTCCCCAATCTGAAATCTTTAGAAATGATACTTGGGAATTTAGACATCGAACTATTACAAGTTGAAACTCCCCACAAACAACAAAATAGATTTCACTAAACTACTATTGCCACCAATCTATCTGTCATACCCAAATTTGAATTGTTGGTAAAAGTAATCAATATTAAAAAAAAAAAACAACAATAACAACAACAACAACAACAACAAACACACCGAACACCTAGATTTATAGAAAACAGAGAAATACATTTAAAACAACCAACAAATCGAGTAGTTATACCTATAAAGGGTATTCATCCTTGTTCCGTTCGCCAAGGGTTTAAGGAATACTCTTGTTCTGCAATACGGCACGGCGTGCACGGAGTTAACTTTAGAGTTTTAGTTGTGCACCGATGTTTGCGTTTTCTCCAAATTTTTAGTATCTTTTATTTATTTATTTGTGACGAAGTTGGTTTTTTGGTTTAAGGTCTAGGTCTACGTAAACTTCTCTTTTGCTCTCCTATTTTTTTTCGTAATACCCCTGTCAACGTGGATAGGCTAAGAGAGCTTGAAAAGGGACTGATATGTCAAGTTTAGGTGGTGTAATAATAATTAATCTATTAATAAGTACTGAGAAGTAGAAGAAGAAAGAATCTTCACCTTGTATAAGACATTGGCGGACATAGTACATATCAATCAGTTCAAATTGATATATATATATATATATTCTTGTTCTGGCCATTTTATAGTTGAGAGTGGAGAAAACAGATCTAAGATCACCACTTCAACAATCCAAAGAGAGCTAGAAAAACATATCAAACATTTAACTAACTAATACATGGATTTACACATACCAAAAACATTAACTTTCAACAAATTGACAATATATAGATCACATAGATGATCAAAAACCAAGGCCATTAGTATTCCTAATCAAATGCTTTATATGAAAACTAAACAAAATGCAGAAAGTAAAATAGCCTAGACTTTTTCAGTAATACACTTATAAACCTTAAATCTCTAAGATGAGCACATTACAATAGCTTGTTATTTGTCCAAGGTGTAACCTAACAACCATGTTAAAAGCATCTACATGTTGAAAATTAGAATACGTACTAATGTCCGAATACGTAACTGCAAGAAGTAATTGATGATTAATAGTGGAAATAACTATATTAGCTTATAATCAAGATCTTTCGTGTGAACTAGCGTGAATAAGTGGAAACCAACTAGTCCCCTAAAAGTAATCTAGCCTCTTCTGTGTGGAGAAGAATTTTTTAGATGAAAAAGCAATATCGCGTGAATTGGGAAGGAGAATATGGGGAGAAAAGGAAATCAAACCTGTTTAGAAAAGAAATGATGTAGATAATGATATTTCGTAACTACATTAGAAATGATGGAGGTCAATGCTTACCATAATATTTGGAAGCGGGCAAAGATCCTAATTTTTTCTAGTCTGAATGTTGTTCGCATGTGATACTGCAGAACGTAGGATACAACTTGTGGTATAGGTGTGACTTCACCCCATCAAAATTGAATAAGGGATCCTGATAGCCAGAAGTAGGTTGGGATATCTCCACACTACAAACAATTTCAGTGCAGAAATGAGTTTGGCTTGCTCGATTTCAATGGCATTAAGCCATTATGGTTTCCACAAGCACTTCCTTTGACATTTCCAATTTCCGTTAGACACTTCAATTGACAAAGATGGCCTATCATCAATGACAGGATAACTTTCTTTGCATATAGGGCCTTGATTAGGATTGTATGGCTCGTTAAGGAGGGGTTGGAGATGGATAATAACGATATTGGTATTGTTATGGTCCATATGAGTAACTGGTGATCCTGGAGAATATGCACCATATTGATAATTGAAGCCATGATACATGTCCCCATAAACTATATGCAAATGCATGAATACGAAAAGTTTAGATAAACCAGTGATTCAACGAACTGGTAAAAATTGTGACAATAAAGGAGAAAACTCAATTATTTTACACAATGAAAACAAACTAAAAAATTCAAAGATAACAATAATCATTGTATCTAAACACTCAAGTCCTTATATTAAAGGTTTTTTTAAGTACCTTCACTTTGTACGGTATCACAGGGATGTACATAATTTATTCACGAACATTTTATCGAGTACTTCGTTCTTTGCGTATATATATGATTTCACACACACACTCAAACACGACTAATTCAAGTATCTCACTCACGTGCACGTTGGAATACACTTCAAGCAAGGGTATCGTCCCAAACCTAAAGACTAGAACACTTGTTCACTGATCACTGAAATTAACTTTCTAAGGAACCGATGTGAGAAAGATTTTTATAGGGATTTATTTGACTACTTACTATGTTACTTGATATGCAAATTATGAAAGCTTAACACAAATCCGATTTATTTAATACAATAGAGATAGAGAGAGATGGGCGGAGAGTTAATCTACTCATGCAAGATTAGTTACCCTAACTTAGAAGGCCAATTCAATGTTGTCTCTAATCCGTTTGTAGTTCCTAAACAAACCCGAAACGGACGCGAGCATTGATCCCTAACAAAAACACACCTATCTCTAAGTGCATCCTACTAGCATGAGAAATTGAACTGGCATTCCATCTATGAAATATCGTTCCAATCCCTAGTTTTATTTTACACCAGTCGTTCAATTTTTACAATCTAATTCTTCCAGAGGGTCGTGCGTGCGACTAGCCCTAGTGTCACCTGGGTCGCACACACAACCTTATCTAGAGCTCTAGACTCCAAATTTGGTCGATCACTGTCATTTTGTGACAGGATGTAAAATATAACCTAAGTTCTTAAGCAATGATTCAGGCCTTCCTAAAACGGAGCCTGATCTTCACATGAGTGTCATTAACCATCCACAATGGAGGGTTTAACTCATGATCATGAGAATCAAAGTCTAAACAAAATTTCAAGAAAGAAAGAAGTCCGAAATTGTACTAGAAGAAAAGATTTTATTATAGCTTAAGAGTTGGAAACTAATACAAATACTTACAAACACTAGAACTAACAATGATGGAAATTTGCTTGAAGAAAAATTGGAAAATGCTAAGTTCTAAAAACATGAAGTAAAATAAACTATGGAGTGTGTTTCTACCTAGCTCCCCCTCTATGAAGACTCTCACTCTCTTAAGCATAAGAGAGTGCTTCATTTTTTTCTTCCACCACGTGAATTAACCACATCATTAAACCAACCATCTCATTGAATGCTCCATTTTGATTTTCTTTGATCAAGACTTTTGATTGCCACCTAATAAAGACTTTTAATTTCAACCTAATCACTACTTAGGTGCACAAAAGTCTTAAGTAGTGCCCAAAAGTCTTTAACCCAAAGTGTTATGTCCTAATCAAGACTTTGTGTGCAAGACTTTGTATGCAAAAGTGTGCACAAAAGTCCTTCATCATTTAAATGAAGCTTGACTTGATCACACCTTATGAGAGCTTGATGTGTGAGCTTGATCAATAATGAGCAACCAAATTCTGTGGGTTTGCATAGTGGCCCCACATACTCTGACTAGTGGCGGGTTCGGTAGTGGGTTTTCTGCAAAATCTGGCATTGGATAGAGCTCGTTGCACTGATTGTTCTGATGGTTCACTTGCTGAAGTTGGAGTCCAAATTCAGAAGATATGATTATCAGAAGTTTGATGTTTTTGGCACGTTAATTCTGTTCTGATTTGGAAATGTCCTGTTTGAATCCCGGACTTTGGTCAAGCTTCATGGAGCTTCACGTGGGCTAAATCGGAATACTTCATTATGTAGACACACTATTCTGTGCTTAAATACAAGTTTTATCCTCATTTTTATATTCATTGCGAAAACCTGTAAAAACATGAAAATACAATTAATTCATAATTATTAAACACATAATTAATAAAAATGTTATGTCTCTACAGGGTTTTATATTACAGTTTTTGGTGTTTATCAACCGACACAATTTAATAACTACAACTCTTGAATATGATAAAAAAGCAACAATCGCGAAGGAAAATAATCAATTTAATAATTTAATGTCTTGCCCAGTCGAGACGAAAAAAATGAAGCCAACACGATAAAGAGTGAAAGAGTGATGTATTAAGTAAAATGATAAAAAGAAGTAGAATCCATGGGAAAATGTAACCAAAAGCACCATTCAGTATAATAGATATCCATACTTAGAGCATTCCCAATGCAAGTGGATTCCACCCACCCACCCCCCCCCCCCCTCTTATCACCTCCACGTAGGCAGTTTTTCTCCCTCTTATCACTGTTTTGGTGAAAAACAAGATGAAAATGCGTTATGCAAAGGTAAAAAAAATCTCGGACGGGATGTTAGATCCCGTCTAGAGCATTCCCAATGCAAGTGGATTCCCTCTTATCACCTCCACGTAGGCAGTTTTTCTCCCTCTTATCACTATTTTGGTGAAAAACAAGATGAAAATGCGTAATGCAAAGGTAAAAAAAATCTCGGACGGGATGTTAGATCCCGTCTAGAGGCTTTTTCGATCGAGACGGAATGTAACATCCCGTCTGGTATTTTGTCTCAAGTTAAAAAAAAAACCGAAAAAAAATATGCGACGGGGAATACGGAATCCAACATTCCGTCCGAAGTTCAAAAGTCAGTCACTATCACTATCTCGGTTGAAGATTTCACCCTGGAAATGACTTGGGAAAATAGTCACCATGGTTTTCACCTCTACATTGCGCACTGGTTTTGCACCAAAAAAAGGTAATCAAACAGTATATTATGGAAGTCATGTTCCGGCAAAAGCATAAAGAACAAATGCTTGTATATATTAAATGGTTTCCACCAAAATGCGCACATGGTTAAAACCGAATACGACGGGCTTCTATTGGGAATCCGGGATCTGCAGTGGAGGATGTATTCTTAGGGATGCCGCTGGTCGTTTCATTATGGGAGCTTCGATTCCAATTTTCTTCGCAACCAGTAATGAAGCGGAATTTGTCGCTCTCTTATATGGACTCCAAATTGTGTTAGAAGCGGGATATCGGAAGTTGGAGGTTGAAACAGATTCTCAATTGCTTTATAAAGTTTTAAAGGATGAAATCATTGATTGTCACTGGTCACTAGCTCGAATTACTATTGATTAAGTTAGTGGAAATTCCATGAAACTTCGGTTGGGTTTATCGGGGAAGCAAATGGTTTTCACTCATCAAGTAAACAATTGACGATGTACATTTTTCATCCGGGAGATCTTTCTTTCCTTCCGCCGTTCGCGTCGGTGTGGTGGCATGATCCCCAAAAAATATGCAAGTCCTTTATGATGTATTAGGATTATGTAAATTACGTTTGGTATAATAAAGGTTTATTCTTAACAAAAAAAAAAAAACAGTATATCACTTAATTGCAATCAAATGGCCAAAGCACACTACGACTTGTATCGTTACTGAAATCCAAAAAATGATCGAGTGAAAAACAAATTAACCCAGTGAAAATGCATCATTCCCAATTTTAAAGCAAAAGAAGAAAAGAAAAATAAGATAATGAATAAATACATACTTTCAAAATTTGCATGCATGGCAATCAATAGTTTGGGCTAATGGATTCAGTGAACAAATCTGGCATATCGTTGAAAAGAGCGATTTTAACATATATATTGCTTACAGATGAAAAACACGACACTTCCTAGAGTGAAAAATATACATTGTTCTAATCTGTTTATGGAAATTAAATATATCGAGTAGCCATTAATTTCAAGACAAATGGAATTTAGATCGATTTTTTTGGTTGGCTGGTCGCATTGGAGGGAGAGACGAAGAGAACATTTACTTCAAACATTAAGGGGATTAACACACCCACCTCTTCATTTACAGGAGGAAGAAAAAAGAAAATAAGGGCATATATTCAAATAAGGGTTTTTTCTGCTCTATGTTATGCAACATGTACAACACCCACCAGAAAGCAAAGACTCGAAACTCCACAAATACAAGTCTTTTTCACAACTGTATATGTGAAAATCTACAGCTGTCTTCCTACTGATATTACTCGGTTGCTGCATGTTACAATTTTAGCTCCTCCTCTTCTTCTTCTTCTCCTCTTTCTCACTAGCATTCTTGACCTGTAAAAAAAAGGTGCAGATCGTCAAAGAACAAGTCCCTTTAACATGATACAGCTGAAAAACACAAACAAGAAAACTCTTTGCTGTGAGCACTTACCATGATGATGAGAATTCGGACAAAAACAGCTGCGAAATCAGTGAAGAGTGTAAGCGCATGTTTCACATAGTCCAAATCCCCAAAGTGTGCCCTCTCAATGATCTCCTGAGTGTCCACCACCATATACCCAACAAAAACCAACAGTCCGAAATAAAGCTGCAAACCAGAAAATAAATGTATAATATATACGATTAACACGACTAGGGAGATGAGCTTTTGTGCATGCCTTTGTCTACATCAGGATAGCATATATCAATAGTCAGTGTTCTCACCTCAAACTTGAAGATGGCAGCAGAACCCCCAAAAATGGATGACGCAAACTGCAACCAGAAGAGAATAGAGAGACCAGAGGAAAGGAGTCCTCCAAGATAAAGATATTCCCTACGCCTAGCTAAGGTGGCTGCTGCTGAGAAGCAACCAAATGCGATTGCAGTTCCAACAAACGCGCTTATCAAAATACTGCCACAGCAATGAACAAATTTAATAAAGAGTGCAATTTTGACTTCACATTATTAAGTAGCATGAGGGCAACGAGGTGAGTATCAATGCATTAAGTGAATACCAAAGACAAATCATACAATATTCTAATCCATGAAATTATTGGCTAAAAAAACCAACTGGACAAATCCACATCATCTCCCGCACAAGTGATACAACCATTCCATTTAGGTTAAGAAGCATAGTATGAACACAATACTCATGAAGGCATAAAAAAATGC
Source organism: Coptis chinensis (assembly GCF_015680905.1). Lineage (NCBI taxonomy): Eukaryota > Viridiplantae > Streptophyta > Magnoliopsida > Ranunculales > Ranunculaceae > Coptis > Coptis chinensis. The sequence goes on along the minus strand of NC_141456.1, from coordinate 39,113,195 downwards.
ATGCAAGAAAAAACCAATGAAGGCCCATCAAAATTTTAATTCCTGATTTCTCTCTCATCATAAAAGATTAAAAGTTGTTCATCAACTATTTTTTAGCTGTGATACGATGCCACCAATCCCAATAAGCCAACCAAGGATGCTAACAAATATGCTAAAAGTTAACTTACACAAAAGGGTGGGCTACTGGAATTACCGTTTGTGTTCTCTTGTTAAAACTCATGTAATGAACCATCAAGTAAACACTTTCAAACCAAAAGGGCCTTGGTCAAATCCTAAAGGGCTTTCTCTAATTAAGGGGGTGTTTGGCAACTAATAAAAAGTCATAAGCTACCAAGCTAAAAAGTCCTTATTTGATTTTTCACTCAATGTAAAGTATAAGTACGTTTGTCAAAAACACAATTTCTAAAGCCAAAAAGATGAAATTGAAAAACCAAGAAGTTAAAAGTTTGTTTGGTGTAAACAAAATTTCAAAATGCTTCATAATCAACATTTTTTAAAATGAATTCCGTTTGTCTTTATCCAGGTTATAGATATTATAGTATCTCAGTACTAACAGATGAATTAAAGGAGTATGGTGGAGAATAGCCACTAGTTTAGGCGCTAGCATCAGTGTTGGTCCCGGGTTCGAAACTAGCTATGCACAATTTAAGTTTTTATAACCAGATTTAATCATATAAGTGGAAATTTAGGAAAAAAGAAATAAAAGAAACTTGTTAGAGGGAGGAGTCGAACATGTGACCTATGGAAGGCGGAACGGCTGGTTGATTCCCGGGTAGACAATAACACTTGTGTGCGGACCCAATTTCACAATAAAAAGCCACAAAGCCCAAAGGAAAAAGCCTAAAAAATAGGCTACATAGAAAGCAATTATTGGTCTTCTCAAAAAGCTATATTTTTGCCTTTTTAACTTTATGGTTTCTTGACTTTGGGACATTACCAAACGAACTTTTGTCTTTTATCCTCTTAGAAAGCCTCAAAGTGGCTTTTAGAGGTGTTGCCAAACGCCCTCTAAAAGTGTCAACTTTGAAAGTACTGAGACACTAAGGACTTGACTAAGCATCTAGAACCGTGAATTCAGTACCCGCGAAGAAAGTGATCCTATCATTCTCGCAAAAACTCCTATTACATCAGTTAAGAGTCAACTGCTTTTCAACAATAGCTTCTCTTGCTAAAACAGACAACTTATAACTTCCTTTTAATTCTTAAGCCTTAGGATAAACATTACATGATCGACATCAGACAACACGTAGCATTAAAACATAAAATTCCAATATATTTATTTACACAAACTAAATTATACACACCTTGGGTCAACCTTAATGACCAAGTCAATTAAAGGACCAATCGATGCGCCTTCAAGTAAACCAGCTGTCATCATTAGAGAAAGTCTCTTCTTCTGTTTAATCACCAAAAAACTACAATTTAATTAACACCTATAACCTCAATACCAAATATAAAAAAATTAGACAATAATAATACCTCTTCATAAGGTGGTGTTGAAAGTAACCAAATCATACTACCCATACATCCAATCATTGTCAATAACCCTCCAATATTCATCAACAAATGCAGATAAACACCAACTGCTGATGCCACCAATGCACAACATAACGTCACATATACCTGAAACAATATCAACAAAAAGTTTAACAGAAACCCTAACTTGCACCAAATTAAACCAAAAAATAAATAAATAATTATACCAGTTTGAGATGATTTTGAACAGTTGGAGAGATTTGACGGAAGTTTTTCAATGATTCAGAACTCCATCTACTCCCTCTTGATGAAGATTGAGATGGAAAGAACGAAGAAAACGAGTCCATGTCTTTTTTTTTTTTTTTTTTTTTGAGAGAAAGCGTTGATTTGTTTGAGACAATGGATGAAAAATCGACGAGGTGTATTTATAGTTAAATTGAGGGAGATTTTGATGACTTGTTTTGCCCTTTTGTGTGGGTTTATTTTTTGGGGTTTTGTGTGGGTTTTTTGAGGAGAGAATTGTTTTGTTGGGGGTAGTTTAGGGAAGAGAGTTTTAGTTGGTTATTTTTCTAGAAGTTTCTGGGAGTGACGTGAATGATTCCGAAGAAAGTGTCGCTTCGAGACGAAGTAAAATTGATAATAATATCGACGTGTTTGAGTGAGATCTGTGATGACACGTGGCTGTTGGTATTATCTGGGCCGTTGGGTTGGTTGCTGTGAAACTTCTTTTGAGTTTCGGGTTCTTGCTAAGATATTATCTCACGAGAATGAGAAGTACTCAAGAATATTATTATTGTGTTTGATCGCCACACGAACAAAAAATATATATATTTTATGGTTGTTACATGGTATTTAGTTATTTACATAATACTAGCATGATACACTTGTTATGTACATGTGGGTTAAACACTCCCCTTGGAAATTTAATGATCAATCAGTATAGGGGCACCGTGAGCCCATTGATCTATTAGTAGTGTGGTTGACTACTAACAAGCTGGTCATGGGATCAAGTCATGGCGTCCTAAAAAAAAAAACAAAAAAAAAAATGAAAAAAAAAATCAGTAGAAAGGCAAAACAATCATAAAATAAATAAAATAAAGAGCATAACCATCACAAAAAATGGACGAAGAGTCACACATAAAAAAAATATTTAAGTACTATTGTTGTACTGTAGGTGTGAGCCGGATTTTTTTAAGGAGTTAAGATAAATTATAGCTTTCCTCCATTTTTTTTATCAAGTACAAGTCTATAGCTTTCCCCCATCTGTTATCTTTTTGCATTACAACTTTTACTGTTTTAAGTATTGTGAGCTTGCTTGTCAATGAAAAAAGCTTTCCGCATAATACTTTTAAGATATGGCTTAAAAAAAATAATAATAATAAATAGATAAATGTAAACAACCTGATAATTGGTAATAATGTGGTATAGACCAAAACCAATAGGATTTCCATTAAGATTCGAAGTCCCTTCCTTGTAATATCCTAATTCAACTCTACCAATGCAAAGGATAGAGCCAAAGATGACTAAAATCCTAGTAGAGACGCTCATGTGTATCCCCAAAATGTCAAATCTCGTGCCAAGGATTAGGTTATGTAAGTTGTCTCATTCCGATCGATATTAGGAATCATGTGGTAACAAAATAGACTTCTATGTATATGAAAAGAGACACATTGCCCATTCTAATATTTCCATAAGTGTGTTTGCCAATGTATGGATAAGTTTTATTTAGTATCTTTCCAATATCTAAATAATATCTACATCTATAAAATACAAATGATAAAATAATTAGGGAAAAAAGAGAGAGATTTTTTAGAAATATTTACATTCTTTTCATTTTGATCTCAAACACCATTTCTTAGAAATCAAATATTTTTATCTAAAGGCAAAATTGCATATGGCCATCACACCAGCTATACAAGTTCTTACAGATTCAATCAATCTTGTCCATAAATCTTTTCGCTACTCAATCAATCATCAACTCTAGTTTTTTATGCAAAGAGAAATTATTCAAGAACATTTAAAATTTTATTTCAATCTAATCCCAATATATTACGGATGTGATTCTATGGTTTTGAAATTGGGTAACAAACTTTAGCTAATGGATGAAACACAAACGGAACATAACGGTGCAACAAAGAAACAAGTTGGTTCGCCAAAATTGCTAAAAAAAAAAAGTTTGTATACCAAATTAATTTCGTGTAAAGTTCATTACCTACTCCTCCAAAAAAAAATCAATATCTTTTTGGCCATTAGACAATTCAAGTTTACTAATGTTTACTGATTAGTAGAGCATTTCCAATTATATAGATAAAAAAACAAGAACAAATAAAATTTATGAAGTTCTATTATAATAACTACTACAAAATGTTTAATTGAGATTTATTTTTGATATGAGTATTTTGTAATAATCGATCATGTTACATATCTTTGGTTGATCGTTGAACACTTTTAGTTGATTGTTGAATTTCGATCCATAGATGTATAAATGAAGTCCTTGTTTCAAATAGGGGATCTGAAAGGACTTGGATTTGATTGTGGAAAATATACTAAGCTAACACCATATTAGATCATTTCAACCATTCAAGCATAATATGTTAACACTTGCTATGGTGCATGGTGTTGCTTTTTCGAGGGTTGCACAACGATGAATACGAGTCCAAGAGAATAGGAGTATCGATTCATCAATGACTTCAAGGCACGGAGAATTGGCTACCGTTTAAGCAAAAAATTTCCCATCCGATAGAAACCGCGAACACACAATGGGGTCTATAAGAAATATGCTATTAGGATACAATGAAGCCCCAATCGATGGTTCGTCGAGTGTCGGATTGTGTATTATCTGACTCAATCAACAAACACTCAATAGAAAAACTGATGATGCCAAATGACTTACTATGATATTGAGTTTTAGTGAATTATTTATAGAGAGATCTCTTATGTTCGGTGTATTGATCAAAGATTTGTGCTAAAAGGTGCAATGTCTCTTTGAATAGACATTGTGTCCCTTGCTTAAACACCATTTTGAAATGGTGCAATATCTCTTCGAAGAGATATCTTGTACATGGACACACTAGACAACCAACGTAGTGGTTGACACCTCTTACACCCTTCACAAATAGTCACATGTCCTTTCAAATATATCCCTTTCAAAGAGTGCCAAAAACTAACCATTTCAAATGGTAGTTCTAGGTATAGGTAGTTATTGTTGCGCCAAACTAACCATCCAAATGGTATGTATCGGTAGTTATTGTCTTATAAACCAACTAAAGACACTACCGACTATGCAACAACATGTTCATTCTCTCATTTAATCACATAACCTTATAACCATAGTAAAACTAAACAAACAAGAATAGAAGACATCATATTTTGAAAATTTCTTACATTCCCCCACTATTTTAAAAAATATGATACTCCCCCACTATTTTGAAAACAAAAACTTTATTAATAAATATAAGGCTGCTGCTCCTTCTTTTACAAAATTTGACTCATATGAAATACAAAGCATAAAACAAGGCATCATCGTATAGACGAATACATAGATGATAGGTAGCTTTTGGCTTTGAACCTTCTGCATTGCTACAAAGCCGTATCGAAGCGTTGTGGTGAACAAATCTTGAACCAAGGACTTCATAGTGATAAGCAGGGAGCGCGTGCACATACTCGTCTCCGTAAGTAGAGTGTTCCTTTAGCTTGCACATTAATGGCCTTGTGCAATATCCCAATTTCTTGAGTGCTTTAGAGACAGTCTAGTTCTCATGGTAAACGGCCTGATTTCCTCACTCATTTAGGTAAGTCTTATATAATGATCCTGTGAATCATCATTTATAATATATTTATTAAGGATCCAATCCAACCTCTCCTCATGCAGGAACTCACACTAGATATCATGAATGGGGTAATTAAAATTTTCTAATGTATCCATATAGCCACTCAATCAACTTGTTAGTACCCATTGAACTTTGTTTATTTTTCAAGACATAAGTCGGGTTGCCGTTGAAGATGACTGATTAAATAGTAGACCTTAGTCCCATTCGATCCTACGTTTGATATACCATATCTCTTGGTAGTCCTTTCGTCAAAGGATCTTCCAAATTCTTTTTTGACTCCACATAGGCAACTATAATTACTCCATTCTTGAGTAATATTACCTTATATAATGGTACCTAAGACTGATATGTCTATACTTTTCATTATAAGTCTTACTTGATACTTTAAACAATGTAGCTTGGCTATCATAGTTAATCATCACAGCTGGGGATGGATTTGACCAAAGTGGTATGTCTACCAACAAGTTCCTTTGCCATATGGCTTTTACATGTGTCTGCCAAAGCTATGAACTCTGACAACATTGTGGAATCTGATATACATGTCTGCTTCTTGGAACCCCAAGATATTGCAACACCTCCTAGTGTAAAGATCCATCTAGTTGTGGATTTTGACTTTAGTTATACATTGTTCCAACTAGCATCGCTATACCCTTCCAATATAGGAGGGAATCCAACAAATTGTAGAGCAAAGTCCATAGTTCCTTTTAAGTACCTAAGTACTCGTGAAACTGCCTTCTAGTGTTTAGGTATTGGATTACTTATGAACCTGCATAGCAACCCACCGCATATGCTATATCTAGTCTTGTGCAATGAATAGCATACATGAGACTACCAATGACACTAGCATATTCTAGTTGATTTCTAGAATGTCCAGTGTTCTTCATTAACTTGATAATAGGATCTACTGGTGAAGAGACTGGGCTATAATCAAAGTGACCATACCTTTTGAGAATCTTCTCAATGTAATATGATTGCTTCAATGCCAATCCATTACCTTCCCTTAGAATTTTAATTCCAAGAATAATATCAGCTTCATCAAGATCTTTCATATCAAAGTTAGATGACAGAAACAACTTCGTTTATTTCTTCCACACATTCAAGGTTAGTACCAAAGATTAGCATATCATCAACGTACAAACAAATAATAACTCCACAATTGTTTTCAAATTTGGAGTAGATACACTTATCGACATCATTAATCTTGAATCTGTTTGACAAAATAACTTTGTCAAACATCTCATGCCATTGCATAGGTGCTTGTTTAAGGTCGTAAAAAGATTTAACCAGCTTGCAAACTTTTTTTTCTTGTTCTGGTAGAACAAATCCTTCAAGTTGGTTCATATAAATCTCTTCTTCTAAGTCACCATTTAGAAAAGCCGTTTTTACATCCATTTGATGTATAACTAAATAGAGTACGGAGGCTAAAGATATTAAGACTTGGATAGACGATATTCTTGCAACTGGTGCATATGCATCAAAATAATCATTCCCTTTTCTTTATTTATATCCTTTTGCCACCATCCGTGTTGAGCTTTTTCCTAAATAAGTACTCTAGCCTAGATTTTAGAAACTTACTGCCAAACAATCATAGATACTCATGCAATATATTTATAGAAAGATGCAATGATTATTATCTACATATTAACCTAAATTTCTAAAAACTATTCTAATATAAGAGCTAATGTAAAATATCTAGACTATTATCATTATAGAGAAAGAAACAATACCAATATTTCTAAGTGTATATAGCATAAACTTTTTATTTATATTTTTGAATTTTTGAATTTTTTTTTACTATAAAACAAGTGCATATTATACATGTATTATCTTAATAGGTGCCTTAATTTATGCGTGTTTCTATGCCACCCCCAAACAAGAACATACTTTGTCCTCAAAGTATTAAAATAAGAAGGGTAGGAACTACCATAGAAACATGCACGTGAGAATTGAAGAACACCTGCAAAACAAATTTAAAACATACTAATATAGATAAATAAAAATAGACGCAACTCTATATGAGTTCCACCCGTTATGGGGATAACAAGAAGTAAATTGCTTGGGACATAAGCAGACACTAACAAAAATAAAAACTTATCTCATATCCAGCATTTAATTGTTTTCCTCCTCCTTAATAAAGAATTGAGGTTCCTTGGCATCCTGCCACGCCATGATAATTTGCCATGCCTCACGCCATTTATCATATACAATCGATAACCAGTTAAGCGCCACTTCGTCTGATGGGGTGTAAGGGGCAACCCAATTAGGTTGTAGCCTCCACCCTGACCAAGTCATTGCACGGAAAGAGTGAATAATGTAGTTGGTAGGTCTCACAATGTCAACCCCAACCTAATCCGTGAAACGGGCACAAAATCCAAGAAAGAAACATAGCATGGAACGACAACCTAAGACATGCATAAGAAGATACTTATGCCTCATACTATGGGCTCGGGCTAAACCAAACACTAAGGTCTGGGGAAGGTCATAGAGCATACGTCCCTCAGCTAGAGCAAGGAAAACGTCACAAGTGGCGTCATTCGCAGAAGAAAAACGTCATTCCCCTAATATGTTTAGCATGATAAAAAACATCACCGTGCCCACGTTTAGGGACAAGCTACCAAGGACTACGTTATATTGCCTTTAGTTCGCTACACGAAAAATTCCGACCCCATAGGTCTCATGTAAGATATAAAAATCATAGTTGTAGGCATAGAAATTATCAACCAAATACCCCCATGAGTCCTGAATCTCAGCAGGCATAGAAAGCCAAATAGCAAACGCCAATAGGAACTTGGTTATATCCATTGTTTCATCCTCAATGGTGACGGAGAACACTTGTTCTCCATCCATGCGATAGAAAAACTTACAATGGTCATAAAAATATGCAGTAAGCACAGGAAAATAAAGTTCATTAGAGCTTACCATTAGAGGCTGCCATCCCGCCTTTATGATCAAGTCACGGAAACAAGACCCATAGGTGTCCCTTGCGAACAAATCTTCAAATGACATCTCCGATATGATCTGAGGAGATTGCATATCACACAACACACTCTAGAACTATTGGAAGCAACCTCGGAAGAACCTAAAAAAAATTAGAACTGGAAGTGGCTGTGGAGGTGAAGGGCGCGGGCGCGCTCAACTTTGTCTGTGGGAGGGTGTGGGTGCGCTGTTGCCTTGCTCGAAGTCCCAGCAATTTTAGGGCGTGCGCACTCTGAGTATAGGCAAAGCAAAGGGCGTGCACACTCCGAGTATGATGAGTGATATGAAGTGAAAATTCAAAGGCAAAGTGAGAGATGCAAAGGGAGAGGTGTGATGTGAAGTTGAGAGTACACCAAAGATTTATAGAGAACTAGTTTTTAAGTTCCACAAGCTCCCCAACTAGTTAAGGCAACATGATGGAATAAGACATTTTTAAAACCAAAATAGAACTAGACAAGAGGCATGCTCCAAAACCAAACCAATAGTATTTTGGATGGAATTAAAATAACAATCATCTAGTTATAACTCCTGGAGGTTGCAACAAACAACACTTGCTAATTCTAGTGACACCAATTTAGCAACATTCTCACATGAGAAAATAACCATTTAGTATCACGAACTTTCGGTTTTTTTACTAAATGGTACCCGAACTTTGTTTATCGCCTATTCGTACCACAAAGTTTCAATTTAGCACATTAGTTAATTTTCTATCCAATTCCGTCCAATTTCACTAACGGCGTTAACACTATTCACATAGCACTATTCACATGAACAATGTTTTTTTCAAAAATTCAAAATTTGATTAAAAAATACTATTCATGTGAACAGTGTTTTCACTATTTGCGTGACTTTTTTAAAAAGAAATTAATTCTTTAATGAAAAAGAATTTAAAAAACACTATTCATGTGAACAGTATTTTCACTATTCACGTGAACAGTGTGTGTGTGCGTTTTTTTTTTTTTTAAAGAATATGTTGTATATATATATATGCTATGTAAGTTTTTATTTTTTTTTTTTTTTTTTAAGTGGAAATTTTATTGATACTGATAAGGATTTTTACAAATAATTAGGACAAGCGTGCAACAAGTTGGGTCATAAGTCTTTTCTGAATAGTAAATCCTATTCTTCTAAAAACAAACTCGTTAGAACCAGCTGTCATAACATTACTGTCCATAAACTTCTGAAGTCTCTTGAGAATCTCAACCGACTGTTGTTCCAAGAAACCGAAAGTGTCAAAACTAAACGGAATGAAACAATACTGGTTAGCCGTGCAAGTTTCCTCATACTTCTCCATCTTCCTTGCCGCTGCTCTCTTAGCTGCTTCTCCCACCTCAAAGACTCCATTTCCAAGCCCTACCAACGGAGAGGCTCCAGTTACATCACCACACGCATGTCTCCCCTTAGACTAACTGTAGATCAATACATCCGCAGGTCGAAGTGTAAATCTTCCCTCATTCGGATCAGTGAGAAAATTAATGGGAGCCTTCTTTTTCACTTGTACCCCAGCCCTCCAGAATGCATCACATAAAATATCTCTGACATATAATCTAATGATCACGTGATCAGTGAGAAAATTAACGGGAGTCTCTTTTTTTTTTTTGTAATAATCTAATTTTTAAGAGTGATTAAAGATTATTAAAAAAAAAAAAAAAACTATTCACATGAATAGTGTTTTTTAAAATTATTTTTCATTAAAAAAATTTTTTTTTTAAAAAATACGTGAATAGTGAAAACACTGTTCACATGAATATTTTTTTTTTGTTTTTTCAAAATTTGAATTTGTAAAAAAACACTGTTCACGTGAATAGTGCTAACGCCGTTAGTGAAATTGGGCAGAATTAGATGGAAAATTAACTGATGTACTAAATTAAAATAAATTGAAACAAATTGAAACTTCGTGGTACGAATAAGCGAGAAACAAAGTTTGGGTACTATTTAGTAAAAAAAACGAAAGTTCGTGGTACTAAATGGTTATAAACTCTTCTCACATAAATCAATCATTATTAAGCAGACGATAATAATTCGACAAAAAATACGTGGATATGATATAGGCATTTCTAAATAAATAATTCCACCCCTAAACAAGTTGAAAGGGTGGGATTCACGATACAACACATATCATATGCCGGAAACTAAAATAACTTCAAATTAAATTAAAAAATTTAACTAATAACTCGGAAACAAAATCTACGAAAAACAGAAAACAAGTCTTAACACAACAAGAATACAATCTAATGATCTATAAAAAAAACTCAAATCTAACCGTGGTTGACATATAACAAAATGGATATCACCTCGAAGTGCGTTCATGACATAAGTTATGCGAGCAAAAAGAATCTAAATTCATAGATAGTGTCAACCCGAATCAAAATATGACTATACGACATAAACAACAAGAATATGAAGTTGAGCGGACAAGAATGGAAAGACCAACACCCCACCCCTAAACAAATTTTGAATACATGGTTTAGAAAATTTGTTTAAACACGTGGGTCTTTTAAAGTCAGATTCCCGAGACTTACTAGATTACAATTTTATATGGTTTGAACATTTTCTATTTTTTATGAATAAGTGTTAATATAAAGAAAAACAATAAAGCAACAAAGACATAATTCACACCATGGATAAACATGACTCAAAAACCGAGAAAACATGCAAGAGTGGAAAACGTGAATTATGGTAAATGTGGACTTAGGATCCGGTACTTACAGCCACACACTCCAAAGGGAGGGGCCGGTTACCTGAATGGTTAACTTACCAAAATATAAGAGTGGAATGGAGTACACCGAAGAATAAAATAAGTCGTTTATAGCCAAATACTCGAGACTTTAACAAATAAAGAGATATATATACATACCCTGCAGTTTACCATATATCAACAATCGAAATAGTTGTGGATCTTGCCATAAATAATTATCACAGAAAATACATCCAAACACAATCAAGCACCATGATTTCCCATGATGTGGCATAACAAAATGAGAGAGAATATTGATGATTCTAAAACCTAACCTAGCATGCAAAGTCTTCTTATTTTTCCAACGAAAGGGTGGGCAAGTGAATAATTGTGAGAAAATGGATGGTTGTGGAAGAAATGGTGGATATGGATGAATTGTAGAAGTAAAAAATGGAACAAATGAGAGAGTGGGTTTATCACAAAATTCATTGGTGGACTGGGTTGGTATAATCACACAATTGAAAATGAAAGTATCAGGTGGCTCTGTAGGTAGTAATTTCGTACTAGGAGAATTTAGAAAATCATGAAGCACAGGAGAAACAAGAGGGTCAAGTGCAAAGTCAAGGCCCTTTGAAAAGGTGGAGGGCGGGGAATCGAGATGGGTGGTGTGCTAGGTAGTTCTTGAGAGGGTGGATCATCACAGGCTCTAAGAAACTCGTCGAAATCCTGATCTAGCTTGGTCGCATCCACATGATTATGGTATACCTCTGCATCTTTGAGAAAGTCATAAATCTCGTCAAAGGAGTCGAAATTGTGATTTTTGTCCTCGTCCATAAGATGGGTATCAACTAGTGTAGGGACAAAAACGGTGGAGTCAGAACTTCCGAAGGAAAGAAATTTGGGCATTTGATTATCAGGAAACGTCCTTGATAAGCACCCAAAACTGTAATATTAAACCCCGAGAGACATATCATTTTGGTCAATTATGTGTTTAATAATCATGAAATAATTATATTTTCGTACTTTTGCAGGTTTCCACAGTTAACGTGAATATAATAATAAAACATGCATCGAAGTACGGAAATACTGGAATTCTTGAAGTCTTCCCACTCAGCCCTAGTAAAGCCCAACAAAGCCTGACTAGAGCCGAAGTTTCCAAAGGAACAAAACCAGTGCAGAATGGGTCCACATGTAAATAAGCAGCAAACTTCCAAGCTCACATCTTCCAAACCTAGACGCCGACTTCGGCTAGTGAATTGCCAGAGCAACCAGGGCGACGAACTCTACGCAAAGATAGAAAGGTGTAAAAATGCCAAAATCGGCGCCGCCACTGGACACACCACGTGGACCCACTCTGCAAGCCCAAAAGGCATGACGAGTCAGCATAGGTAGGTTGGCAAGTGATGGTCACAATTTTGTGCCACCTTGCAAAAGGAAAAGACACGTATCAATTCAATGTTTGAATTGAATTGGCTAAAGAACAAAACATTAATTGCAAGTTTTGTTTCGTAAACAAAACTTTGGAAGGAATACAAACAAGAAAAAGACAAAAACCAATTTAAATCATGTCAAGACAAAACTTTGTATTTCAAAGTTTTGAAGGTATCAATTTGAGAAAAGGCTAAAACTTAAAATGAAGGGGGCTTCACGAGAGGAGACCAACCTATATATATGAGGGGGGACCTTACCTTTTTTAGCTTTTGCTCATTAATTAGTTAGTTTTAGATATAGTCTGTAGCTTTCATTCCAGTACGTAGTTTACATTCAGTTATTTTCCCTTCCAGCAGCTTCAGTACTGTAAGTCTTTCTTCTTAATAAAAGTCATTTCTTTTCAAGTTTAATTCCTGTTATGCATTTACTTATTTATTGTATACAACAAGTTTAATTATTCATCTAATGGCCATGAGCTAAACCCCCCCCCCCCACCTTCAAGGGGAGGGTTATGATGCTCGTGTGAGAATCCAGATTGACACTCTAATGTTCTAGAATTACTACTTAGGAATTAGGTGTAGATTATACATCCGGTCCCAAAATGATTGAGACTATACAAGTTTGGAGTGTTGTTGCTCCAGAACAGTCTCGCGAGAGACCCAAAATGTCTCGCGCAGGACTCTATGGTGTAGGACTCTATGGTGTAGACAACTCTTTGATTTGTTCATCTGACGTAGAATCAAACTAGGAGCTGAAATAATATTCTAGAGATGAAATATTAGTTCAACCTCTTATACTAGTAAGATGCGCTCAGAGATGCGTGCATTTCGCTAGGGATCGATACTCGACGTCATCTCGGGTTTGTTTATGAACTCGAGACGGATTAGAGCTGTAGTGATGTGGTAGTATAAACTGTTGAAAAATGATTCTTGCATGAGTACGATTAACCCTTTCCTTGTTTCTCTATCTTTGTTTATTTACGTCGAAATCATCATTATTAATTTACGTTACTTGTATTACCGTTAATTTACTTAAACCAACTAAATAACCTAAAATCCTACTCACCAACAGTTGTAAATCCAGTTGTAAATCCAGTTGTAAACCTTGTCGATCCCTAAGGTATGTACGATCTCTTACTCGACCTATCCTACTAAACCCACGTGACTAAGGTAAATTGACTAAATGGACGACTAACGGACTTTGGACTTTGGTCCTCGGACTTCGGACTGTGGACTTTGTACTTAAGTATAAAACCAAAATGTGAATTTAATGTTTATCAAATGACACCATTGCACGCCGAAGGACTTTGGACATTTAACATAATAACTGGAATACATCACGTAAAATCGCCCTCCTCTACCCCTTCATCGTTTTGATTTCCATTTCTTTTGCGATACTAACGTGTTACGGACCTGCTTATCCCAAATTTTCTTTTTATACTAACAGATATCTGTGAACCAGATCTTGTTTATTTTTATTAGCACAGTCTAAGTATTCTGTAGGAAGTTGAAGTACTGAACTGATATTACATTGAGTCTCAGACGAGACTAAAATAATAGCGCGCACGAGACTAACCTGGAGTATCAAGACTCCGGTTTTCAAGCCGGTACATGCCACTTTCTTTCTCAGTACTATTTTGGACTCTCTAATCATGTTTATCCACCATCCAGTAAGTTCATGAGCTCAGGTGTTAATTATATCGTTGTACAAGGAATCGCAGGACGTCAGGTTTCGAATTCTTAAACTCAAACTTTGTCGAAGATATTATTTGGTTGATTGCTATAACCTGTTTTACCTCGCATATTGTGTGTTGGCACGAGAACTTTTTGCATGTGTAAACTTCCTGTATAAAACTAGCATGTGTTAATTGTATGTTTAGTCTTCTATTTTCTCATCTCTCGTCTTTAATTGCGTGTTTCGTAATCATGTCTCCATAATACATTAATTATGTACACTAAAAATATAAATAATAATAATAATAATAATAATAATAATAATAATAAATCCTAATAATAAAAATTTTCATCATAATCATTTTAATAATACCCCACATAATACACCATTATAAATCATCCTCTTATTCCATCAGTGTCTAGCAAACTTACAAGAATGAGGTTATCTAATTAAGGAACATGCTAGCACGGACAACCTCACTCAATTCTCTTAGGTGACCTGGCTGCTGGAATATTCACACGTTATCCTAGCCTACTTGCTCAAGTTAGCAACAGCTCAAGAAGACGTGATTCACCTTCCTCCTTCCTTAATTCTCAATCCCCCTGTCATAATTCGTTCCTTATGAGCCTTGAATTAATATTTGTGTTTGTATGAGACTACGGTCTTGTAAACATAAGGAATTAGAACTTACTTATCGTCATCAGAAATACAATAAACAATTACTTCAGTTATTTCCTAGATATAATTCTTCCTCCATAAACCAACCTCGTCAAGTATCTCTGTTGCCATTATCTCCCTTAGTTATGGCCCAGGAAAATCCCACAGTCGAGAAATTCCTTTCGGACTTCTATACTGCCTTACAGGAAGGACCTGCTTCCTGCATTAAACTCGATGAGATTGTAGGTGATTTTCGCATTCCACCGAACATTTTCAGTTTGTTACCTGTTTACCAAGGTTTAGACCATGAAAAGCCGTACAATCATCTTCGTCTGATGCAGCAAGTAGACACCACTTTCTCGCCATCCGACCGTTACCAACGAACAAGTCTTGCTTAGGTTGTTTCCCTTCACCTTAGCTGATAAAGCTTTAGTTTGGCTTGCAGGTGAAGCGCCGCAATCCATTGACACATGGGCAACACTCGTACAAGCATTCATGATAAAGTTCTATACTCAGAAGAAAACTACAGAAATGCTTCAGAAGATTCAATTCTTTCGCCAACACCCCCAGGAAACCTTTTCGGAAGCATGGAGCAGATTTATTAATATGCTTCTTGAATGTCCCCATCATCAACTCGACACTCCTGTCTTAGTCCGTTCATTCTTTAATGGTCTCTCTGACTACCAAAAGGAAACATTAGATATCATGAACGGCAGTTGTTTCATGGACATAGGCGCTACTGAAGCATACACATTTCTTGAGAAATAGGCTTCACGAAGCACCCATTGGGGTAACACTGATTCTTCCAGATATTCTAAAGACACTCCTACCAAAGTTACGTCTATGTTCGAGGTCAAACCCGATCTGGAATTAAAAACTCTGATCGAGTCCCTAACAAAAAAGGTCGATGCTCTTTCGGTTCAAGTAAATGATCAAAAAACCAAACAAGTTATGGCTGCCAACGCTTCCCCATGTTTTCTTTGCTTAAGTCCTAAGCATGCCAATTCTTATTGTCCTTTGGAATACTAGTGCCCTCCCCAACCATCTGAAGAGGCTTGTGCTTTCAACATCCCTAATGCACCTTGGCGACAACATCCGAATTTGGCTTGGGGCCCCCCTACCCAACAACAAGCTCCTCTGGGTGTCAACAACGCTCCTGTACGACGACCCGTGAACTACAATTCCTACCGTCAAGGAAATCCTCCGCAATTCCAGCAAGGGCAAAGTCATTTTCCCAACAACACGAATATAGGATACTAAAATAACCACAGCCTTGTTCCCGCTAATCAAGGATATGGCTACCAAAATCAACCCGTAAACAATAACCGTGAACTTGTTCCTACTGCTCTACTGGTACAATCCACTGCCGATAAAATAGCTGAAACTTTTCTGACATACATGAATCAATAGAATCAATCCTAGCATCTATCCAACAGTTTATTCAGCTGTTAGCATAGGATAAAAGTCAAAAGGGCGTGTTTCCTGGCCAAGCAGTTCCAAACCCTAAGCTCACAAACACTACCTTTGAACTCAACAATGCACCATGATCTAGTAATCCAAGCCAGGGTGAGGTAAATGCCATCACCACTCTTCATTCTGGCGGAACCATTGACAATCACATACATATACCAGACGTCTAATCGACGAAAGCCACGGCTGACGTTCTTCCAACTCCTACCTCGCAACCTATAGTGGACAAAGTTGTTCATTCCAAATCTACATTCACGTCCCTAAGGAAAGACGCCACTGACCCATATGCAAAATTCCGCCAAAAAGATCTGTTCTCTGCCCGTTTGGCAAAGAACAAACCTGACGAACATTTTGATGAGATCCGTGAAACCTTCAAAAATTTGACCATAAACCTACCTTTTCTAGATGTACTTAAGCATTTGCCCAAGCATGCCAAGTTTTTGAAGGACATGTGCACCAACAAACGACGAACGAATGTTCCTCAACAAGTGTTCCTCACTGAGCAATTTCCTTCCATTACTACTACCAATGATGTGGTTAAATACAAAGACCTGTGTCGAATTAACCGTCCCATCCCATGCGTTGGGCGACAAGTATACCGCTACCGCACTTTTAGACCTAGGCGCCAGTGTTAACCTACTTTCCTACTACTTATTTAAGCAATTAGGTCTTCATGAATTAAAACCTACCAACATGACCCTGCAACTCGCGAATCGCTCCATCAAGTACCCAAAGGGCATAGTAGAAAACCTCATAGTCAAGGTCCAAGATTTTTACTACCTAGTTGATTTTGTCATTTTAGATACCGAAGTAGCTTGTGACTCCATTCCTATTATTTTTGAGCGAGACAGAGAAAGGGAGAGGTCTGATCCTAAAGGGGGATTCTTATAAATTTACAATCATCGACTAATTCCCTGGGCCAAGCAACGTGTGATCCAATAGCGTTTTCCACAAATTTCAACTTATCACCAACTGGTACAGGAAGAAGAGCTTGTTCTTTACCTTCTAAAATCTTCCCAACTGCTACATGTGAGTTGTATTGCCTTAAGGGAACATTGTGCAACTTAGTTTCCGGTCCAAGCTCCTCGTAGACTATACCCTTAGCAACAACATTGGATTTGAAATCCACAGCCAAATTGCAACTCCGGCCCTAAGATGAATTGTAAAGTCATAATGGGTTAATTGCAAATACAACATAAAACAGGGATTCAAGCATTAGTATTCACCTTTCCAAGATCCAATGTATGATTTCGTACTGGTGCACGACTTGTTACTTCAACATTTTCCTTTTTAGAATTTTTTGCTGGTATCGGAGAATTAGCCTTTTTGGTTTTCAACAAATTTTAGGTGAGAATATTTAGAACAAAAAAAAAAAAAAAAAAAAAAAAACTAGACACACACAAAAAATATTTTAAAGTACTTCAAAATAAATTAAATCTTAATGAAATTACCTCAATGCTTTTCAATACTAAGTGTTTTGGCCAAGCAACTTGTGATCCAAGAGCATCTTTCAAAATTACCAGTTCATTGCGAAATGGTATAGGAAGAGCAACATGATCTTTACCTTCCAAAATATTATCAACTGATACGCGTGCGTTGTTTGGCCCTAAGGGAACATTGTGCAACTTAGTCTCTGGTCCAAGCTCCACGTAAGCCTTACCCTTAGCAACAATATTGGACTTGGAACCCACAACCAAACTGCAACTCAGTTCCTAAAAAGAATTGTAAAGTCAATGGGTTAATTGCAAATAGAACATAAAATAGGGATTCGGGCATTAGTATTCACCTTTCCAAGATCTAATGTATGATTTTGTACTGGCGCATGACTTGTTACTTCAGCATTTTCCATTTTAGAGTTTTTTGCTGGTATCGGAGAATTAGTCTTTTTGGTCTTCAACTATATACTTTTAGGTGAGAATATTTAGAACTCAAAAAAAATATTTTAAAGTACTTCAAAATAAACTAAAACTTAATGAAATTAGCTCAATTGAATCCACTACTAAGTGCTTTGGCCAAGTAACTTGTGATCCAAGAGCATCTTTCAAAATTACCAATTCATCGCGAACTGGTATAGGAAGAGCAACATGATCTTTACCTTCCAAAATCTTATCAACTGATACTCATGCGTTGTTTGGCCCTAAGGGAACATTGTGCAACTTAGTCTCTGGTCCAAGCTCCACGTAAACCTTACCCTTAGCAATAATATTGGACTTGGAACCCACAACCAAATTGCAACTCAGGTCCTAATTGTATACAGAGTTTTTAGTAATTAACAATATGGAAATAACGAAGTGGATTAGAAGACTGTGTGCTAATCAGATTCAGAACCTATCTATTATATTAAGTAAAATGTGATACTGCAAGGATTGTGACAATGATACCTTTCCAAGAGGAAGCATAGGATTTGGAAGTAGGGAATGACTTGTTCCTTTAGCATGTACCTTCCTAAAATCAGGTTCAGAGTTTGTTTCCGACAGACGACTTTTCTCTTCCTTGTTCTTCGGTTATATATGTTAGAGAATATTTACAAAATAAAAACGAAATAGGAAACACAAAACACCCAATTCTAAAGTAGTGTAAACAATATTTAAAAGCTTACTTTACGCTTGCTATGTGCACCACCTAAAGGGGGATATGGTTTCTATTGTCACTTTTGTGGCTATTTGAAGCAATTTTTTTTCCGACGCAGGAGAAGTGAGACGATCATTAAATTTTGCTTCTAACTCCTTGTATTTATTCTTCAATTATTTTCTTTTTTCCGTTCTTCCTTTCCCTTTTCTTCTGCCTTTTTTTTTTTCTTCTTCTTCCTCGAGCTTTTGACTCCAATGCACGCACATGTTTCTTAGATCCACGCTTTATTAGGCGAAAGTACTGTGTGGGGGTGACTCCATCTCCTATGCCTCTAACAAGACCACCGTGTTCCGGAGTACCTAACGCCAGAGTGAGTACGTCTTTAGTACCCTCAACCTCTAAAGTTCCTTCCTTGACCTGCGTTTGATAATCATCCTACAAGATAATGAGAGTGTGGATGTAGACTTATCAGTCATGCAAAACCACAAAAGCAGAAAACAGTGCAAGATAGTTAATTGCAGTCCTCTTGAGATATATATCTAAGCTTCAGGTATGTGAATTCATTTGGTTCTGGTGACATCAGTTTTTTCCCTTTAACTTCCTTTTAGTTATATTTGTGTTGTTAATGCTTGGCTAGGCATCAGATCTAAGGTCCAAGATTAAGAACACAATTTACTAATTGTTAGAGTTCAAAGGGATGGTTGGTGATGCTTATCTTTCCTGCAAGGCACACGCAAAACATGATCACATAACGGGCCAATTGGTGTACGCCTTTAAGAGCAAAGATGATGTGTTTCAAGGCCTGAACACCACTACCCAAACATATTTGGATGTCATCTGATGCACATCACCTTATTAATGTTGAGTATAGCTTGTATTGGTCGAATATGATAGTGTACTCACCCCGCTAAACACGACCTATAAGTTCGAATTACTGGTTTTTTACTATGTTAGCTATTCTTTTTTGTTTTGTACTATAGAAAAAGGCTCACATCAGTTTATATGCAACTCAAAAATAAAAGAAAATTTACTTCTGAGTCACTAAAAAAACACTGGAAAGAGGCTTACTAGTGTAGATGGTGCCAAACCATCCTGCCAAATAAGCGATACTTTGCCAGCTAGGCAGTCTTTGTGGCACCTTTCTACTGCCTCTATATTGTAACCTTATTATTACTATTAATATAACATTCACACTATACTAGGAAGTATACTAGACTAAAACATACTATTCTCTCTGCAACTTCCTTGGTGGCATCATTTGCATAGTTACCATCTTTGTCTTGGAGGGAAAGTTGCCACCCATAAGACCTGTCCTTTCCAATAAATGATGCGCCCTCCTCTTGTCTCTGTTTTGATATAACACATCAAATAATAACAAATTAGAGGAACGCTATATTACATAAATAATAACAAATTAAAGGAATGCTATATTACATATCAAATAACAAATTAGAGGAATGCTATATACATTTACTTGCCTTTTTCTCCACGCGATTAGCAATACTCATCTTGCCTGTTCGGTGGTTAAACTTCTTTTGCTTTCGCCGCGTAGATTGCACTTCGCTAAGATTCTTACAAATTAAAAAATAAAAATAAATACGTGTTATGTACTAGAGCTGTTTAAACCATTTCTTGAGATAATACTTTAGTTGGAAGTAGTTTTGAATGAGAAAAGCATTCCTATAGACCCTTAAAGTGATTAACTCAATAAGATAACTCGTACATCTATAGGAACAATTACTGATATGGGATTGTAAAATGGTAGTGGGTTATACACTCAGAAAACCTCAATATCCAGCAGACATCCCAAAAAACCTCAAGATAATAGCGTAGTGAGATACGTGAATGCGGTATATAGCAAATAAAGAGAACAAGCATAACAGCCTAACGTGAATGCGGACAGTAGCTTTCTTGTTCTCTCTCGTCCCCTAGTAGCTAGTTTTGAGTTCCCTTCCTCTAGTAGCTAGATTGTTGCAGTTTGGTAGTGGGTTGGGATGATGTGATACTCAAGTATTCCCCTGTACTGGTACTCTTTCCCCGATCAAACAGGGGAGTAGGACTAACAATGACAAATGTGAAGATAGAGGGAAAGAGAACGGATCCTGTGCATATCCATAGCGTACACATAGCCAACTAGAGCAAAGTTTCCGGTAGTCGAGGTTCCATCTGCTTCAGCAGAGGTAGAGGTGGTTTAAGGAAGCCTGACGGAACAAAATAATCAGAAGCAACAAGCGGGAATTTCGCTTGCCGGGGAAGAAGAAGGGTCCTACAATGTCCAAGCCCCATTTGCAAATGGCCACGGGCTACTTTGAGGATTTCATTCCTCGGGTGGTTGGTGAATTGAGGGGTGTGCTTTTGACACTTTTCACATTTTCGACAAAGAGTTGTCGTCTTTGCATATAAAGGCGTTTAGCCCCGAGTGATGATCTTGTGCACTAAGGATCTCCCTCTCGAAAGTGATTGCCTCATTCTCCGAATGTATCTCTAGATTGCTTCGGCCTCCTTAGGTGTGGACACCTCGGTGGGGTCCTCCGAAGGACTGATTGTAGAGTTCCCCATCTAAGAGCAAGTACCTAGCTGCTTTGTACTTGACTTCCATGCTTGCTTCTCATCCGATGGAAAGAAGTACCGTCCAAGAAGGTATTGCCGGGGGTCCATCCAGCTCGGCTGCTGCTTAGGCGGAGAAATGGGGCCACAGTTAGCCTCTGGAGATTGATGTTGGGTAGCTCCTTATATTGGGGATACTCCGAAGCTTCATTAGTTCCCAACATGGAGGCCATGTAGGCAAAGGCATCGGCGTGCCTATTGTCAAGTCGGGGAAGCTGGAATATCCCGAACTATTGGAAGTGGGTAGAGAGGCCCTTGATCCGGGTCAAGGTGGGTAGCCATTCGTTAGATCCTTGTACATGCCCCCAATTTTGTTGACAATGAGCTGGGAGTCACCGAAGATAGTTAGATTCGAGATGCCGAAGAGCTCGAGCCATGTTATGCCCAAATGATCATTGCCTCATATTTGGCCTCATTGTTCGAGGCATGGAACCTAAGTCGAACGGATTTTTCAATCCAGTATTGTTTGGGGTGACCATAACTGCTCCAACTCCGACTCCATTAACGTTTGAGGATCCATCCACGAAGAGTCTCCACCCCGTGTCAAAATTCCATGGGTCTGGTACCTCAGACGGCTCCGGCTAGGGATCCGTCTTGTCCTAATCGCCCCCAATGTTGTTGTAAACGGGAAGTCCGCTAATACCTGTCCCTTCTCTGAAACACGTGGGACAAAGAGAATATCAAACTCCCCGAGCTGGATAGCCCATTTAGCCATTCTGCTTGAGAGCTCGGGCTTACCCAGTACACTCTTGAGTGAAGACTTTGTAATTACTCTGATCGTGTGTGCCTAGAAGTAAGGCCTAAGCTTCTTAGCTGAGAACACTAATGTGAGGGTTCTCTTTTCGATCTAGGAGTACCTCGTCTCTTCGTTAAGCAGAGTTCGGCTGACGTAATACACCGGCTTCTCTACTCTGTATTCAACTCGGATGAGAACTGAGCTGATGGAGCAGTCAAAAGCAAACAAGTAAAGACCAAGGACTCAAGCTTTGCCATATTAGAGAATAGTATACAAGGTATCATTCGAGTACAACTGAAAACCGCCATGCTGTAGTGCATGCAAGGTTTTTGAGCATACGAACCTAAACTGCCTAAAAAAACCAAAGCTAAAACTACAATCACAGTGTCGGGAGGAGAGGCTGAGAGGGAAAAACCAAATCTAGAAACAGAAGTGCGGATAATGATTCATATGAGGAAGACACTCGAGGGCTTGATAACAAGAGCACTGGAAGTGGTAGTGCTTTTGTCTTGAACTCGGTAAGCATGATTGAATCAAAATATGAATATTATTGACAAGATACATCTACTACAGGAAATTCTTATAGGGATTAAGCTTTTTATGATGAATATTGCAAAATGTATAGAGAATTCTGTTTGAAGTTAGTCTTTGGGATTTTCTTTAGCATAATGATTCGTAATGTTGATACCATACCGATCACTATACTCTTGATTCCTACAACTATCTAAAGATATAATTTCGATGTAATTAGAGTGGCATTTGTTACTTTTAGATTTTAGCAAAGACTTCTTTGTTCACCTCCATCAGATAGATATACCACCGGTATTTGAATGTCTACCCATTAGTTTGGTTGTGAGGCCATTAGGTGAGGAATGCGTAGAATTGGTTAGTCTTTGGGACTGTTGATAAGAGCCCAAAACTGTAGTTTTAACCCCTTAACCATCATACTTTTAGACCAATTATATGAGTAATAATTAATAGTTAATACTGATTACGTGTTTTTTATGCATTTCAGGCTTCAAAGTCCATGATGTGCAAAAATGTGCCACTTTAGCGAGATAAAGGAGAAAAGGTCGGTTGCTAAAGAGTTCCGTGATTAAAGGCCAAGATTCAAGAAGACAAAGCCTTTGTAAAGCCCGGTCAAAAGCTGAAAAGTCGACGCAGGCAGAAACAACACACAAAGTCAACAGAACTTCCGAAGGCCGTATCTTTGGACTCAAACCTCGGAATTGGGCCTACCTTATGTCAAAACGACCGGCTCGGAAAGAGCTTTACAATGGTCTAAGCCTTGACCCAATCAGAGGAGCAAAAGTGGACGAAAAGTCTGTCAAAACTAACTGCAGCTGAAGAGGCCTTTTTGGACTGAAAGAATTGGGTTTTGGGCCCGATTTTCCGGCTCAAAACATGGCTCCAAGCCCATGCACGATTTTTGGATCTGAAAGTATAAAAACAAAAGCTTGACTCTTTGTTAATGGTAGATAGTTAGGTTAGAAAATAAATTAGGTTAGGATAAGAAAAGTAGCCATTAAACCTTAGTTCTAGATATAGTTTTAGATTAATTAATTAGTTTTTATTCTTGCCTTAAATTCAGTATTAAATTATTGTTATTGCTATTCATTAGATAAATAAAGTTAATTAGTTCTTCATAATCTAGTTTCATTTTCATTTATTTATTAGCTTAAATCCTTAGATTTACTTATTTGTCATTATTAGTTTAATTTAATTATTACATGAGTAGTTTCGAATTGAGTTTAAACAAGTAAAGTTCAAATCTTTATATCATGTCTTGTTCGAATTTGATTGGGAATGATAGCGTGATGATTCTCGGCTAAACCTCCATTAAAGGGGGTTATGAAGCCTTGATGAAGGCTTGATTCGTGTTAATGTTGAATAGTTGTAATTTCCTTTCCACTCTAGAAATGATTAGTTCACCATGAGAATGGGTGTAATCATTCACATGCTAGTTATGAATTGGTAGAAATGCCATGTGGAATTAGGGATTAGGAATAACAGATTTTCTCGCTGGAAGCGATTCAATTCGGATTACGACGATTCGTCGTTAGTGGATTAAGTTGAGCTAAGGTGGAATCAATCCCCCTCTAACTCCTTATCATAGAATCGACGTAGTATTTCCATAGTTGTTTAAATAGTCGACTAGTTGCATCTTGTGGGTAGTTGCATCGTAGTCTAATTATCATTTCGTAAATCTCTCATTAGACTTAGAGTAGAGTAATTAGACTAGAAAACACAACATGCGGAAGGATTAGGAGTGGAACGAACTTCCTACTCCACTATATCTGTTCAATAGATAGAGAGTAGAACAATCTTTGATAAATTTAAGCAAGTAAATTATCGTTTAGTTTTACTTACGTTTAGAGTTTCATCGCTTTATTCATTAGTAAAACTTTATCTTTTTACATTTATCAAATGGCGCCGCTGCCATCTTAGTTTCACTTTCGCATTGTTTTCGTAGTATAAGTACTATTTTTTTTAAGTCCCATTAAACCCACCCACCCTTGTTCGATTCTAACTGTGGTTGTCTTTTTCAGCATTAAACTTCCTAGAAAAAAAAAAAAAAAAAAAAAAAAAATTGCAAAAAAAATTTTTGCACTAAATTTATGGAAGCGAGCGACCACGCTTCAAACCGGCGTGACCAGGCCAAACATCTGAAACTTCGAAGTTTACACCGAGCCTTTTGTGCCCAAAGTGGCGCACCCTTACCTCGAGCTGAATTTTGTCGGATTTCCACAGGTTTGATTCGAATTTCGATTTTTCAAGTGTTTCAGTGTTCTAACTTGTTATATACACTGAACACGCGTAAACAAGACGTTATTCATAAGCGAAGCAAGGACGCAATCAGGTATTCCTTTCTTCCACACCTCGCATCTCCTGTTAGAGGTTTATACTAGTATATCAGGATTGTTTGGAGTGTTGACGTGTTTAGCTATGTTTGGTCTTAGCCTTGTATGAGATTAAGGTCTGGTCGAACAAAACACCGAACGTAATTACACGACAACATCAACAAACAAGTCTATCTAGTATACCACCCACTACACCTCTAGCTACTATTTCACACACACCACCTGATATAATGCCGAAGAGGAGAGAGACTCTCTCTCGACTTCTACAAAGCCTTGGCGATAGCCCCAAATCTTGCATCTTTCTAGACGAGACCAGTGGGGATTTCGAATCCCCAAATATTTTAATTTGTTACCCGCTTTTCATGGTTTAGACCATGAAAACCTTATCGGCATTACGTAGGATTGAACAAGTCCTAACAAAATTCCACCATCCTACGGTTGGTGTGGAACAAATTAAACCGAGGGTATTCCCTTTCACCTTAGCCGATAAGGCTGCGTCTTGGTTAAGCGCCAAAGCCTAATTCTGTGGACTCGTGGGCTAAACTTGTTGTTTGTTTATGGAACATTTTTACCTACCCCCTAAAGACGGATGAGATGCTTTCCAAGATTCATTTCTTTTCGACAAAATCTTCATGAATCATTTTCGAGGCTTGGAATCGTTTCACCGATCTCCTTATAGAGTGTCCACATCATAACCTAGCTTAAAGACACGCGTTAGTTCGTTGCTTTTTCAAAGGACTTCTACACCACCATAAAGAAGTCCTTGACATAATGAATGGGGGTAGTTTCTTAAGTAAAGGAGCTTGGAGGCTTATAAATTTTAGAGGATCAAACTAAGTTTAAATAACAACCGGGGGTAGTGACGATATCCACCGCTCCACTAGTTCTTCTAATACAGTTAAGGCTGCCGGTATTTTTGAAATTAAACACGATCCCAAGCTTAAAACTCTAATCGAATCACTCACTAAAAAGGTAGAGGCCATTTCTGTTCAACAAAAGCCTATCCCCGCCATGAATGTAAATTCAAATCCATGTAGTTTTGTTGGAGTCCACGAGCATCCCGACTCCATAATCGTCCTATATAGCCTATGAACAAGCTTGTTCCATTAATAGTGAACCTAAGCCCCTTGGAGACAAAATCCCAACTTCGGTTGGAGAAATAACCATCACGTCACACCTCCAGGGTACAATAATCAATATGTTAGGCCAACGCACAGTTATAACCAAGCTCCACCATGACAATGATAGGCTCAGGGTAATTATAATAATTATAACAACCAAGTGCAACCTCGACAAGGTCAAGCACAAGGTCAAGGTAGTTATAATAATTATAATGCTAATAGAGGTATCGTTCCGGTAAATAATAACTATCAAAATCCGCCCATAAATAATTCACGCGAGATAGTTCCCGTGACAACTACACCCACACAACCGGATCGTCTGGACACCTTCATACAAGTGAGCCAAATTTTTTTCCAAACCATGGCTCAATCTAACCAACAGCTTCTACAATCCGTTAATAATTTAAGCCAATAGTTGGCCCAAGATAAAGCCCAACCCAAAGTTGTGTTTCCAGGTCACGCAATACCTAATCCTAAAACAACAAACATAGCCTTTGAGGTAACCGATAATACTAGTAATGAATATGAAAATGTAGGTGAGCTAAATGCCATCACCACTCTCCGTTCTGGCAGAGTGGTTGATAACAAAGTAACTATGCCTATAGTTACCCCACCAAGAGCTCCCTACACCCGCTATTTTACTAGATACCGAAATAGAAAACTCAAGAGCCTACCACCGTAGAGGTACCCGCATACAACACAACCTAAGAAACAGAAAGCCAAGGTTAAACATCCAGGTGATACATATGCTAAATATAGAGAGAAACCACTATTTCCACAAAAATTAGCCAGGGATACAAATTATGAGGAGATTAGGGACGTTTTCAAGAATCTAACTATAAACCTTCCCTTCCTCGAAGCTATTAAAAAGCTACCACACCATGCTAAGTTTCTTAAGGAGTTGTGTACTACTAGGCGTAAAACCAATATACCAAAAGACTCCTTTTTAATAGAACAATTCCCAACTTTATCTGAACATAATGGAATTGTTAAATACAAGGACCCTGGTCGTCCTACTGTACAATGCACCTTAGGAGATTCCTATACGACGACTGCGTTATTAGACCTGGGGGCTAGTGTTAACTTACTCCCGTTTTATTTGTATAGACAAATAGGTCTAGACAAGATGCAACCCACTAAAATGACGTTGTAATTAGCTAATCGGTCTATTAAGTATCCTAAGGGTGTGGTCGAAAATGTGCTGGTAAAAGTTCAGAATTCTACTATCCGGGCTGATTTTGTCATCCTCGATACGAAGAATTAACTAACTCTCTGTCCGATCATCTTAGGGCGCCCTTTCCTCGGCAACCGCCAACGCGTTCATTAATTGCCGCGAGGGTTCGATGTCCATGTCTTTTGGCCATCTTGCTGTTGAAGTAAATGTTTTTAAAACAAAGACACATTTACCCGATTCGCCTATGGATGGAGAGGTTAGCATGATCGAGAGCTTCGCTCGAGATTATTTCAACAACACGTTCCCTGATAATCATATGCCCAAATTTCTTTCCTTTGGAAGTTCAGACTCCAACATTTTCATCCCTACACTAGTTGATACACATACTATGGATGAGGACGAGATAGATGACTTTCTCAAAGATATAGAGGACTACCATAGTAATGGGGATATGACCAATCTAGATGAGGAATTCGATGAGTTTCTTAGAGCAGGTGATGATTCACCCTATCAAGAACTACTTTACACAACATCCACCTCGACTCCCCTCCTTCCACCCTTTCAAAGGAATCTCGAGTTTGTACTCGATCCTTTTGTTTCTCCTGTGCTTCATAATTTTTTAAATCCACCTAGTAAACAAATACTTCAAAAGGACAAACCATTTGACAACTTCATTTTCAGACTTGAGACAGTCCCTACCTACACCATGAATGAGTTTTGTGCTAAACCCACATCCTCATTGTTTACATACTTTCCTTCTACAACTTATCCATATCCACCATATCTTCCACAACCATTCACTTTTCCACACTTATTCATTCACAGACACCCTCGTTCAAAGATGAAAAAGAAGGTGCATGCTAGGTTACGTTATAGGTTTATCCGACTTTGCTTTCAGTTCACTAGGTTGCGTCATAAGAAATCTTGGTGCTTGATTGTGTTTGGATATGTTTTCTGTGATATTTATTTATGGAATGATCCACAACTATTTCGATTGTTGATATATGATAAATTACATGTTCATGCATATGTTTAGATAAAGTTTCGAGTATCTGACTATAAACGACTCAGTTTTTTGTGTTTGGTGCATTTCCTTTCATTTCCAGATATTGGTGAGTGCACCATTAAGGTAACCGGGCCCTCCCTATATAGTGTGTGATTGTAAGTACCGGATCCTAAGTCCACGTTTAACATAATTCACGTTTTCCACTCTTGCATGTTTTCTCGAATTTTTTAGTCATGTTTCTCTATGGGGTGAATTATGTCCTTATTGCTTATTGTTTTTCCTTATAAAAGTAAACAAATATTAAATAATAAACATAGTAATCTAAGAAGTCTCGGGAATCTAACTTTAAAAGACCCACTTAAAAAAAAAAAAAAAAAATTTTCTAAACTCGTTGTAAAAATTTGTTTCAGTGGGTCTTCGTGTTTCCGTCCTATAATGTTTTATGTCCCATTAGAGTTGCTTAGGCCATTTAATTGTATTCCGATTGCGGTTGACATAATCTATGAATTTAGAGTTCATTCGTTCGCATAACTTACGTCATGCACACACTTTGAGGCGTTTTCCACTATCTTATATGTCATCCACGGTCGGAATAGAGTGTTTTATGGATCATTGGATTGGAAATTCTCTCCTGATCATTTCCATATTTCATTCGCAAAAATCGGACCGGTAACGAAGCGGCAATGTTAGTTTGAAGTCGCGCTAAAAATCGACAAAAATTCGAAAAATTCAAATTGGGCTTGGGCCCAACCCGCGCGCACCTGCGCCCCTTTGTTTCAGCCAACAGTCGCGATCTTCATCCTTCCAAACCGCCATTAACAAGCAAACAAGCTTCAAACCCTAAACCAAAAATAAAAAGTAAAAAGAAAACTAACTACACCCACGCCAAACATCTAAACCCACTCTAAATCTTCTCAAAACCGTACTACTACCACCTCTACCAAGTTAAATCACCAAAAACCACCGAAAAATAAAGAAATTCACGCTGCCGCGCCACCACACCACCACCACCATCATTTTTTTGTGAGGTTGTCCCTCATTGCTTCCCCACTACATTTCAAATACTCCAATGGCTCAACAACGTCGAATTTTGCCGGAGGAAGCATTTACTTCGCGCCATTTTACGGTGATGAAATGATTAGTAGAGATTGGAATAGCTTGTGGTACTCCACCAACGCCTTCTACCACGAAGAGTTAGTCCGACGGTTTTACAACACGAGGGAGTTGGATGGGAGTAGAATTTTGTTCTGATGGCTAAAAAAGAGGAAAGAAGTAACTACTGGGTTGTTGGCTGAGATTCTAGGCATTCCGCCTAGAATCCATCTGGATGCCACGTTACAGGAGTCCCAATATAATGGGGTAGAGCTTTTGATGAACGCGACTGTTATCAATGGGAGCTACAATACAAGCTCGCATTATGTTCGCTAGGCATCCCTCAGAACCAACCAGCTGGCTGCAGCTCATTGGATTGGTCGGAACGTCCTAGGGAAGGAGAAGGTCAGCGACATCGGTCTGAACTGCCTCCACATTCTATGGATACTCCACGAGCAGAAGTACGAGTTATGCATTTTGGAGTTTTTGCTTAGCATGATTAGGGGAGTGGGAAAGTCTATTGCACCTCTCCCTGTTTTGATAACCATGATCATGCTGAAGTTGAGAGCGACTCCGACGTCTGATAGGATTTACCTCACCCCACACCGAAATCCTCGTATTTATAAGGAGTGTATCCAACAAGTTTGGAGGTTGCCTGAGGATAGGGTAGAGGACGAGGAGGATGGTGGAAATGAGAATGACTCGAAGGACGAGGAGGACTTGACATGTTTTGATGCAGATGCCTTGAAGAGGTGTTGGTTAGATGCAGAATGCATGTCTATGATTCATCATGGCATGCGTTCACTCAATACTATCTGCGAAGACCTCCGAACTCGACAGGCTACTATCCACCATAACTTCGAGATTCGTACTGCCCAGCGAGAGGATGAGCGGTAGGAACAGATGAAGGATGAGCTAGAAGCTCAGTGCCAGTTCCGAGCCGATATGCTTGCATGCTTCCCACCTCACAGGGATTCTCCTTCTGAGGAAAACCAAGAAGAGGAAAACCAACATACCCCACGAAGCATTCTTAACTGAACAATATCCCTCTTTATCTGAACATAACAGAATTGTTAAGTACAAGGACCCTGGTCGTCCTACTGTACAATGCACCTTAGGTGATACCTTCATAACAACTGCTTTATTTATTAGACACGGAAGTGTTAACTTACTCCCTTTTTTATTTATATAAACAACTAGGTCTAACAAAACTTCAACCAACCAAAATGACTTTGCGGTTAGCCAATCGTTCTATTAAGTATCCCAAAGGGTGTAGTTGAAAATATTCTCGTTAAAGTTCAGGGATTTTTACTATCCAAACCAACTTTGTTATTCTTGACACGAAGTTGCTCATGATTCCATTCCCATCATCTTAGGGCGCCCTTTCTTGGCAACCGCCAATGCCCAAATCAATTGGGGATGGCTTAATGACTCTTTCTTTTGGAAATCTTTCTGTAGAAGTTAACATGTTTAGACAAAACAGGGACAACTAGGTTTGCCTGTAGAAGGGGAAGTGAAGTCCATTGAGAGTTTTGTACCTCACATTAGTGCGCCGACACTTTAGTCCCCACACTAGTAGATACCCCTCTTATGGAAGAAGACAAGGATCACAATTTCTACTCCCTAGCGTATAGATAACATCAAGGAGGATTTCCTTCGACTCTTTTGCAACCCTTCTTTTCGCCAAGGAAGTTCTCTCCTATTGACATCCATTCATCTCTTTGATCGCCATGACGGAAGAAGAATTTTTTTGCCCTCTATCCCAGTGATTCTTCTTACCCACCTATTAAGGAATGTCTTGCATATCTCAAGGCCTCTCGATGATATAGACCTAAGAACACTAGTTGAACACCATTCACCCACCTCACATCCTCATGTCACTCATTCACCTTCCATCACGAATGTTCCTCGCCCTATACCTTTTCAAAGAACCATTGAGTTTGTACTTGACCTTGGCGTTTCTCCTATGCTTCATAACTATCTAAAACCAACTGGTGAAGAAGTAACACCCAAGGACAAGCCACCTGACACTTTTTCATTTTTTTTCCATTTTTTCCTTCTCAAAATTATCCACATCCTACGTATCTTCCACAACCATCAATTTTCTTACGTTCATTTACTTGGCATCCCTTTCGTAGGAGGACAAAGAAGAAACTGTATGCTCGATTAGGTTTTAGATCTAGAAGGCTTTGCTCTCATTTTACTAAGCTACGTCATAGGAAATCTTGGTGCTTAATTCTGTTTGATGGTGCATTCCATGTTAATTATTTGTGGAATGACCCACAACTTTTTCGATTGTTGATATATGGTAAACTGCATTTTAATACATATATATTAGATAAAGTCTCGAGTATCTGACTATAAAAGACTCATTTTATTCCTCGGTGTACTCCATTCCAATCTTATGTTATGGGAGTGCACCATTAAGGCACCCTCCTTTTGGAGGAGTGGTTGTAAGTGTCGGATTCTTAGTCTACGTTTCATGTGACTCCACGATTTATCTCTTTGCACTTTTTCTCGAATTGAGTAGTGCTTCTCTATGGAGTGAGTTTCATTTTTATTTCTTTTATCGTAATTTTGTTTTGTTTTTCTAAAAAATCAAACATATAAAAACTAAATAAAATAAAAACATAAACATATATTAGTAAGTCTAGGGAATCGACTTTAAAAGACCCAAGTTTTCGTGATAATACCAACTTTCGGAGTTTAGGCCAAACAAAATTTTCAAACTTAAAAAGAGTTTTCCAATTTTGTTTGGGGGTGGCATGATTTTGGTATTCATTTCAAATCATGTTGCCACCCTAAGCTTGTCATGTTTACTCCAAAGAGAGTTTGTGTTAGTTAGTACGCAGTTTAATTGTGCTTCATATTATCATATCATCTTTACAATATTTCTGTTATGAATGCGCCAATTTTTTGCCCACGTTTCTATGGTAAATTCTTTCCTTATCTCTTTACACTTTGAGGACAAAGCGTTCGATTGTTTTGGGGTGGGATAGAAACATTTGCAAAAATTAGACACTTTTAGGATGTAAATTCACGACTTTTATTTATAAAATGTTAAAAATTATAACAATTAGTTAGTTACATAATTTAATTGTGCTATTGAATTGTTTCATGAACCCCCTTCTCCCAAATTGTTTTGGGGGTGGTATAGAAACACGATGTAAATGTTAAGCACATATTAGGTTGTATATTATGTATTATTTGTCTTAAAAATAATAAAAATAAAAATAAAAAGTTTATGCTATACACTTAGGAATATTGGTATTGTTTCTTTCTCTATGCTCTTAATAATCTAGAAGTCTCAATGTTAGCTTTTGCATTAGAATAGTTTTTAGAAACTTAGGTTAATATGTAGGTAATAATCTTTGCATCTATCTATAAATATATTACATGAGTATCTATGATTGTTTGGCAGTAAGTTTCTGAAATGTAGGCTAGAGTACTTATTCTACAAATCCTGTGAGAATATAGCCTAAAACCTTATATGAGTGAAACATTTGAGAAATGACACAAGGGAGAAGTATATTCTGAATAGAAAAATCACACGTCCACTTGCTTGACCACTATGCCATGTCCTTAGAGAGAATTTAGGCCCTTTTTGGATCGATATAGCTAGAAATTCTGACCTAAGTATATTTTCCGCTAGTTGCCCCACTGAGCCTTTCATTAGCCCTTCCATAAGCCACAATTCCTTTACCCTATTACAAAAACAAAAGAAAATATATATATAAAAAATAAATAAAAATCAACCTACCCATTTTAGAATAAGTCTGAGAATAGGATGAGTGAAGAGAAGAGAAGAGAAAAACCTGTGTAAATAGAAATTAGTTAGTTGCTTCAGAAAAGAAAAAGAAAAGAAATTTCCATCCAAAGAAAAGAAAAGAAAAAGAAAAATAGAAATAAAATAAAAACTCCAAAAATAGAATAAAATGAGTAGAAAAGCTAAAAGAAAAAGGCTAAGGATGGAAACAAAGTGTAGAAGCAAAAGAACAAGGTTTTCTCTAGTTACATTAATATGAAGACCCCCATTATCTCAGGACTTGTCTTTTGAATATCCGTTTCCTTCATTCTTAAACCATCTCCTAATCCCCAAGAACACCTAATAAATACCTCTAGCTCTTTTGACTTGGTTATTCTTATTCATTTGCTAGTAGAGATGTATGAATGGTTGAGACATGAATAAGGAACAATAGTTTTTTTTTCTTAGTGGTTTGCCAGGTATAAATGAAGTTTGTGAGTACCTTGTTGGAAAACTCTCACGAGGGCTTTAACTTCGTCCACTAGGGAATTCCTAGTGGCTTAAGACCTTATTAGATATGGTAAATGCAATCGCGCTTTCACGAAGCAGTAGTTAGAACTCCGTTTTGGTGCGGCTTATTCTAATTTCTCATATTTGCTTGAGGACAAGCAAAATCTTTGTTTAAGGGGGTAGTTTGATAAGAGCCCAAAACTGTAGTTTTAACCCATAACAATCGTGCTTTTTAAACCAATTATGTGAATAATAAGTAAGAGTTATCTTGATTCGTGTTTTATGCATTCAGCTTCAAAGTCCATTGTAATGTGAGAAATGTGCCACTTTAGCGAGATAAAGGAGCAAAGGTTGGGTTGCTAAGTTATGTGATTAAATGCCAATTTTCAAGAAGACAAAGCCTCTGCAAAGCCGATCAAAAGATGAAAAGTCAAAGTCCACATGACGAGAAAGCGGTGCACAAAGTCGTGAGAACTTAGTGAGCCATATCTTGGGACTCGGACCTCGAATTGGGCCTGCCTTAGTCAAAAGCGACCAGCTCGGGAAGAGCTTTTTCAATGGTTCAAGCCTTGACCCAAGCAGATGAGCAGAAGTGGACGAAACATTTGTCGAAGCTAATTGCGGTTGAAGAGCCCATTTAGACTAAAGAAATTGGGTTTTGGGCCCACTTCTACGGCCCCAAAACGACCGAACCCGTACACGATTTTTGGATCTGAAAGTATAAAAAACAAAAGCTTGACTCTTTGTTAATGGTAGATAGTTAGGTTAAGAAAATAAATTAAGATTAGGATAAGAAAAGTAGCCATTAAACCTTAGTTATAGATCTAGTTTTATATTAATTAATTAGTTTTTTTATTCTTGCCTTAAATTGATTATTAAATTATTGTTATTGCTATTCATTATATAAATAAAGTTAATGGTTCTCCATAATCTAGTTTCATTTTCATTTATTTATTAGCTTAAATCCTTGGATTTACTTATTTGTTATTATTAGTTTAATTCATTATTGCATGGTAGTTTGAGATTGAGTTTAAACAAGTAAAGTTCAAATCTTTTATATTATGTCTTGTTTAGATTCCATGAGAAATGATAGTTTTATGATTCTCGGCTAAACCTCCATTAGAGGGGTTGAAAAACCTTGATGAAGCTTGATTTCGATTAGCGTGGAATGATGCGTAATTTCCCATTCAACTTTAGAAGTAATTAGTCCACCATGAGAATGGGGTTGAATACTTCACATGCTAGATGTTAGTTGGTAGAGAATCGCGGATAATTAAAACCAATAAAAATTTCAACTTAAACAAAGTCATCTCCGTTACAAAAATTTACAAATGAAAATGCAAATAACCTTATCTCAACCCGAAAATCTATATCACCTCAAAGGAAAACAAGGCCTATCTTGAAATCGTATTGCCTTGAGCCACAGTAACAACCAATCTTCTTGACACTAAACCTATCAATACTTATCAACTATGTTTATTTAATGAACACACCGATAAGCAAACATGCAAATTCGTTGACATTATAAAAAAATTTGGTGTGAGTAGCTCTAAATACAACATATAATTATACATATATATATACACAATCCCAATGCGGCCGGTTAGTTCCTCCATGAGGCACCTTAACTTTCAACGACTATCTGACATCCTTAAGTACAATAATTAAGGCGGGGTAGTTCCTCGAGGCCCTTAACTTCCCACTAACCACACAACAAACTATATGCATCATAAATAAGGCATGTAGTTCCTCCATCCGGAAGCGCTTAGGTTCTAACTAAACAAATAACCAACCAAACATATTACCATAATTATATTAATTAAGGCTTTCTTTCGTGTCCCTAAAATCCGCGTCGTATCTATGTCTTACCTAGTTTCCACGGCTACCATAATCACTTCCCCGGCGCCGAACATGTACATCCATGCCTCCCCGCACATAATGTACCACTCAGTGCGTAACTACCTGGCGGGGATGCAGCGCACCGGGTAACCCTACCACGAAAGCCATTATGTAAATACTATGCCACTATTGGCATAAAATATCAGCGTCTTGTTCTATTTTGCGAGCGGAATAATCAAGCCACTATTAAATCGATTGCCAACACATGGGTTAATCAACATCTTATATATACACCACACACAGGGCCAATCATATCACGTATGCCCACACGGGGCAAATCCGCGTGAGTTGTGGTAGTCAAGTTCTAGGATTTTAGATTCGTGAATTTATTCAGTGTCATACCTTTATGACTCATAATCATTTCACTATATCGCGTGCATGTCAAATACATTATTGCACTAAGCCCTAATATTTAGAAATATCTCGAATATATCTTATAACCACTTTCATTCTTTCCGTGCCAATATATTATTGCACTCACCACACTCAGGTGGGAAAATATCTACAAATACTCTACTAGCATCTCACGGATAAAATAATAGAGTGTCTATACATAAATCTATGTCTCCAAAACTATTGCATTCAATATATATATCCCACATATTACATAGTGTCACAATTGTTTCAAGCGTGTCATACATTCTTATAAGCGTATTAGGAATATTATATCTCCAAAGTTTATCTGTCCGTGTCAAAATATACGACATCAACGTCAAATCTTTCCTGAATCTTACGACAACCAAATTTATCTGAAGCTTCTACAGCATTTTAGCATTTGATTTGTCCATACAATTTACAACATAAAATGTAGCACAATTAAAGCAAATCCCACAGTCCACAATCAAAGCCCGATATATGTATGCTTTACACTACTCACGTCAAATCTTAATTAGATAATGACAAACAGCGTTATATAATTTTGACAATATTTTATTATTATATTTGTCCATATTCTTAAATATGAGAAAAACTGGAAAAAGTCAACATTCCACAGTCAACGGTCAACGATCAAAGTCAAAGGTCAAAGGTCAAAGTCAACACGTCATGGTCAAAATCAAAATCAACACGTCATGGTCAAAGTCAAAGTCAACACGTCATGGTCAAAATCAAAATCAACACATCATGGTCAAAGTCAACGGTCAATGGTCAAAGTCAAAGTCAACGCGTCATGGTCAAAGTCAAAGTGTCATTGTCAAAGTCAAACTGTCGTTTCCATGTTCGACATGTTCAGGGTCATAGCCATGGTTCATGGCTAAGGTTAATAATACATGGCTCGTGGGCTCATGACTAAGGTAGTGGTTTGGACCCACAAGCCCAAACCTTAGAACCAAAAGTCTAAAACCAACTTATTTATTCCACGACCCAAATGGGGACATAAGGACCGACCCACATAAATTAGAAACCGCCCAAAGAAAACTAATTAAACTGGTCCAAAAACATAAATGGGTTCGACCCATTGAATTGAATCCCACCCAATCAAAACAAAATAGAATCGGACCAACAACAAATGAACTGCCCATAGACTAAATAAATTAGTGCGGCCCAAACAAAACAAGCTAGGGCTCAAGAACGCGAACCGACCCGGGCCCAAGCCTGAGCCGTCATCTTCTCCAACCCGCCACCACCGGATCGACCACCCACCGACCTCCACTTTCGACCACCCATTCCAAGCCCACGGTTTTGATCCCACGACAACCCCTACCACTTTACTAAAAGCTAAAACCTCAACTCTTAAACCCCATATTCTCCAAAACTAGATCTGGAAATAATTTCGGGCTGCCATTAATGGTTCTTCAAGCTCCACTCGACAGCCCCCACCCAATCCAACATCAAACCAAGCAATACAAAGTCATAGCACAAGAGTTCAACCACCAAAATCGACCAAACATAGTTCAAAACTATATTCTTGCGGTGTTTGGGGAAGCGCCATTAATGGACCCGGTGCAAGCTTTTACCGCCACCCCAACGCCGGCTTTCAAAATCAGCACCACAAGCACTCAAAAATCAACCACCGACAACCATAACCAACCACTAACCCACATCACCACAAAACCTGACAAAAGCGGAGTTGAATCATAGTCCGGACGTTTTCTTCGCGGCGCCATTACCGGCCTAGAGATTACCATTAATGGCGGCAAATGGGTATTTTAGTGTCGAATTTTATAGAGCAATGTGTTGAATTTGATTACTTCAACCAAATTCATAAGCAAATGCGGCGCTCGGCTAAGAAAACATTAAAAGCACATTCTTGTATTTGAACATGTATTTTACCTATCTTCATCGATGGTATGATAAAGCCTTCATCAAGGCTTTAGGCTATATTGATAACAAGTGCACATTATTCAAGTGCACATGTTCTAAAATAAAACCCGAACAAGTTAGAACACCTTTTAAGATGGCACATTAACCATGAATATACTAGATCTAATTTTAGATTAATTAATTAGTTTTATTCTTGCCTTAAATTCCCGATATTAAATTATTGTTATTGCTATTCATTAGATAAATAAAGTTAATTAGTTCTTCATAATCTAGTTTCATTTTCATTTATTTATTGGCTTAAATCTTTAGATTTACTTATTTGTCATTATTAGTTTAATTCAATTATTGCATGAGTAGTTTGAATTGAGTTTAAACAAGTAAAGTTCAAATCTTTATATTATGTCTTGTTTAGATTCCATGAGAAATGATAGTCTTATGATTCTCATTAAACCTCCATTAGAGGGGCTTGAAAAACCATGATGAAGCTTGATTTCGATTAGCGTAGAATAGTCGTAATTTCCCATTCAACTCTAGAAGTAATTAGTCCACCATGGGAATGGGGTTGAATACTTCACATGCTAGATGTTAGTTGGTAGAGATTACCATGAACACTAGGGATTAGGAAGAACTAATTGTTCTGCGTAGTAGTTCAATTCGGATTACGACTATTCATCGTTAGTAAATTAAGTCGAGTTAAGGTAGATTCAAATCCCCCCTAATTCCTTATCATTGAATCATTTTAGTTCATACCTTGTTATTTGAATTATCGCGTCTTGTTAGTATAAATTGAATTCGTAGTATAATCGTAGAATAGAAATTTCACATAACACATTACTCTCGCCATTGTTCTTTGTGTTTGTTCAATTGAATTTGTTTAAGTCTTGAGAGTTAAGAGTGGAACGATTCCGTACTCTATATATTGCATGAATATACATGTGAGAGTAGGAAATAAATTATTGATACCGTAAGAATAAGGTTAGAGTAATCTAATTGAGTTTTTACGGGTTATCAAATAAAGCTGCCATCTTAATCTCGTTCAAGACAAGAATTCAATTCCTTGAATCCAAGGGGCAATCCCCTATTCTCTACCCACCCACCCTTTTAATTTTTCATTCTTATTTCTTGAATTTTCGGAACTGTTCACTGTTTTAGGCATAGGGGCTGCGGATTCACAGAGAAAAACACTGCTGTGAAGGTATTTCTAAATTTTCAAAAATTCTGAAAATTTTCAGACATAATATTTAATGTGTTGTTGATTTACTGGAATATTTTCAGATTTTTCAAAGTTGGTTTACCTTGTGAAAAACATACGATCTTTACAGTACTGTATTTCAGTTTTCACACCGTATGTTCTTGAAAAACAGACAAGTAAGGTTACTTAGGGAGTTCTAAAAATTCTATAATTTTTACTGGAGTATCTATCCTATGTCAGGAGTTTGTAGTAAAAATTTGACGAGTTTTTGATTTGTTTTGACCTCCTAAATAGTAGAGTGTTTCCAGTGTGTTTCTATAGTGTTGCAAACACTTAATATCTGGAACACCAGCTGATAAGGAGAGGTTGTAGAACTCCAATTGCTCTAAAGTTTTTACAAAAACAAGTAGTATCTGTCAGAAGTCTCCAGTCAAACTTTGGAAATTTTTGGCTTTGTTTTGATGGGTTAACCATTCGGTTGTTTGTATTGTGTCTGAAAACTGTTTTGCAAACTTTGCAGGGCAGTAGAGGGACTTTCATATCTCCGATTTATCTGAACTTTTACAGGAAACTTGATAGACGTCTTAGCAAATTACTGTTAAAATTTCAAATTTTTTGGAGTACGATAAAAGGCCTAAAACTTGAAAATCCTGAGGCGCGACTTGCACCCTAAGCAAGCGCACCTGCGCTCAAAACACTGGAAGTTGAGCGCGACCCGTGGCCTAAGCAAGCGCACCTGCGCTCAAAACACTGGAAGTTGAGCGACCTGCATACCGAAAGCGACCGGCGCTCAAAACACTGAACTTCGAATTTGTACCGAAAGCACCTACACCCAAGTGAAGCGCGCGCTCGCGCCACCGATTTTGCGGATTTCCGGGTTTGATTCAAATTTTCAATTTTCAAGTGTTTCAGTGTTCTAACTTGTTATATACACTGAAAACGAGTGAACAAGACGCTATTTATAAGCAAAGCAAGGACCCAATCAGGTATTCCCTTCTTCCACTCCTCGTTTCTTTTGTCAGAGGAGTTTTAATTCTAGTATAATCAGGCTTGCTTTTCGTAGACATAAATACCACACACCTATCTAAGAATTTCACACACACCACGATATAATGGCTGAAGAAAGAGACTCCTCTCTCGACTTCTACAAAGCCTTGGAGATAGCCCCAAATCTTGCATCGTTCTAGCGAGACCGATGGGGGATTTCGAATCCCCAAATATTTTTAATTTGTTACCCGCTTTTCATGGTTTAGACCATGAAAAACCTTATCGGCATACATCGTGGGATTGAACAAGTCCTAACAACATTCCACCATCCCACGGTTAGTGCGGAACAAATTAAACCGGGGTATTCCTTTCACCTTAACCCGATAAAGCGGCGTCTTGATTAACTTGCCCAAACGCCAAACTCTGTGGACTCATGGGCTCAACTTGTTCAATTGTTCATGGAACAGTTTTACCCACCACAAGGCAGATGAAATGCTTCACAAGATTCATTTCTTCAGCCCGGAATCCTCATGAATCCTTTTCGAGGGCACGAATCGTTTCAGCGATCTTCTCATTGAATGCCCAAGATCATAATCTTGCGAAAGACACGCTTTGTTCGTGCTTTCTTCAAGGGCTTTCACATTATCATAAGGAGGTTCTAGATATCATGAATGGGGGTAGTTTTCTTAGTAAAGGAGCCTTGGAGGCTTATAAATTCTTAGAAGATCAATCTAAGAAGAACAACAATTGGGAGGTAACGATTCCTCCCGCTCCTCTCTTCTTCTCTTGAGGTTAAATATGATCCCGAGCTTAAAACTCTTGGCGATGCCCTCACTAAAAAAGGTAGATGCCATCTCGTTCAACAACAACCCACTCCGGTCCATGAACATTAACTCTACTTTCGTTGTAATGTGCTGTTGTAGTCTTGAGCATTCCGACTTCTATTGTCCTATTGTCTATGCACAAACACCACCACAACCATCACACTTCAACCAGTTAACTCAACATCAAGGACAAGGGAACTTAGGTGACCAGAATAGAGGTTTAGTACCCATAACCCGAACTATCAACATCAAGACATGAACGCGCAACAAGCTTTAATTCCAATACAACCATCTACATACAAAGTAGTAGTGACCTTGTTGGAGAAACAAAATCAAATTATGCAACAAAACTCCAACTTGATGAAAGATCAACATGATCAAAACTCTAATATGATGAAACAAACAAACGATGCAAATGATGCGGTCTTTGTGCCAAAGGTTATTGACATGTCTTCTAACCAAAATAATAACCAAACCGGCGTGTTTCCAAATCAAGCGATTTACCTAATCCTAAGTCAACAAACACCGCCTTTGAAATAAAAGGTATTTATCAGAATGGTAATATAAACCAAGGGACCTACAGGGGCACTACCCCGCCCTTCGTTGCGTTGATAACTAAGTGACTATGCCTAAAGTTTACCCATAAACTAAAAATGTTACCATACCAAATACTATAATAGGAACTGAAGACCACTAGAACGTAGAAGTACCCGTTAAACCACAACCAAAAGGGAAAACATTACAAGACCCAATAATAGAAAGTGAAGACCCTACACCTCAGAGGTTCCAATATGGACACCTAGATGGAAAGCGGCTAGAGATAAAGCAAAGACTAATAATACTTTTATCCCTTACGCTAAAATAATAGATAAAACACCATATCCCAAAAGACTAGTTGTGTTTAAAAGGATGAGAATTTTGATGAGATTAGGGAAGTGTTTAAAAATTTGACTATAAACCTACCTTTTCTACAAGCTATAAAAAGTCTACCTGGACACGCTAAGTTTCTAAAAGAGTTGTGCACCAAGAAGAGGAAAACCAACATACCCCATGAAGCATTCTTAACTAAACAATATCCCTCTTTATCTGAACATAACGGAATTGTTAAGTACAAGGACCCTGGTCGTCCTACTGTACAATGCACCTTAGGTGATACCTTCATAACAACTGCTTTATTAGACACGGGGCGGTGTTAACTTACTCCCTTTTATTTATATAAACAACTAGGTCTAACAAAACTTCAACCAACCAAAATGACTTTGCGAGTTAAGCGATGTCGTTCTATTAAGTATCCCAAGGGTGTAGTTGAAAATATTCTCGTTAAAGTTCAGGATTTTTACTATCCGGC
The DNA here is from genome assembly GCF_015680905.1 of Coptis chinensis. Taxonomy (NCBI): domain Eukaryota; kingdom Viridiplantae; phylum Streptophyta; class Magnoliopsida; order Ranunculales; family Ranunculaceae; genus Coptis; species Coptis chinensis. The sequence continues at coordinate 39,071,069 of NC_141456.1, read as the reverse complement.
CGACTTTGTTATTCTTGACACGAAGTTGCTCATGATTCCATTCCCATCATCTTAGGAAGTCCTTTCTTGGCAACCTTGATGCCCAAATCAATTGTCGGGATGGCTCAATGACTCTTTCTTTTGGAAATCTTTTTGTAGAAGTTAACATGTTTAGACAAAAATAGGGACAACTAGGTTTCCTGTAGAAGGGAAGTGAAGTCCATTGAGAGTTTTGTACCTCACATTAGTGCGGTGACACTTTAGTCCCCACACCAATGGAATACCCTCTTATGGAAGAAGACAAGGATCCACAATTTCTACTCCTAGATGTAGATAACATCAAGGAGGATTTCCTTCGACTCTTTTTGCAACCCTTCTTTTTGGCCTCGAAGATTCTCTCCTATTGACATCCATTCATCTTTTGACGCCATGACGGGAGAAGAATTTTTTGCCCTCTATCCTAGTGATTCTTCTTACCCACCTATTAAGGAATGTCTTGCATATCTCAAGGCCTCTGATGATATAGACCTAAGAACACTAGTTGAACACCATTCACCCACCTCACATCCTCATGTCACTCATTCACCTTTCATCACGAATGTTCCTCGCCCTCTACCTTTTCAAGGAACCATTGAGTTTGTACTTGACCTTGGCGTTTCTCCTATGCTTCATAACTATCTAAAACCAACTGGTGAAGAAGTAACACCCAAAGGACAAACCACGACACTTTTTTCATTTTTTTCCATTTTTTCCTTCTCAAAATTATCCACATCCTATATATCTTCCACACCCATCAATTTTCTCCGTTCATTTACTTGGCATCCCCTTCCGTAGGAGGACAAAGAAGAAACTGTATGCTTTCGATTAGGTTTTAGATCTATAAGGCTTTGCTCTCATTCCACTAAGCTCGTCATAGGAAATCTTGGTGCTTAATTACGTTTGATGGTACATTCCATGTTAATTATTTGTGGAAAGACCCACAACTTTTCGATTGTTGATATATGGTAAAATGCATTTTAATACATATATATTAGATAAAGTCTCGAGTATCTAACTATAAAATACTCATTTTATTCCTCGGTGTACTCAATTCCAATCTTATGTTATGGGGAGTGCACCATTAAGGCAACCGGACCCTCCTTTTAGGGTGAGTGGTTGTAAGTGTCCGGATTCTTAGTCTACGTTTCATATGACTCACGCATTTATCTCTTGCACTTTTTCTCGTGGATTGAGTAGTGCTTCTCATGGAGTGAGTTTCATTTTTATTTCTTTATCGTAATTTTGTTTTGTTTTCTAAAAATCAAACATATAAAAACTAAATAAAGTAAAAACATAAACATATATTAGTAAGTCTAGGAATCGACTTTAAAAGACCCAAGTTTTCGAACAATACCAACTTTCTAGAGTTTAGGCCAAACAAAATTTTCAAACTTAAAAAGAGTTTTCCAATTTTTGTTTGGGGGGTGGTATTTTTGGTATTCATTTCAAATCATATTGCCACCCTAAGCCTGTCATATATTTACTCCAAAGAGTTTGTGTTTAGTTAGTATCTACCAGTTTAATTGTGCTTCATATTATCATATCATCTTTACAATATTTTACATTACAGTGCATGCAATTTTTGCCACGTTTCTATGGTAAATTCTTTCCTTATCTCTTTACACTTTGAGGACAAAGCGTTGATTGTTTGGGGGTGGGATAGAAACATTTGCAAAAATTAGACACTTTTAGGATGTAAATTATGCACTTTTATTTATAAAATGTTAAAAATTATAAAAATTAGTTAGTTACATAATTTAATTGTGCTATTGAATTGTTTCATGAACCCCCACTTCTCCCAAATTGTTTGGGGTGGTATAGAAACCACGATGTAAATGTTAAGCACATATTAGGTTGTATATTACGTATTATTTGTCTTAAAAAATAATAAAAATAAAAATTAAAAAGTTTATGCTATACACTTAGGAATATTGGTATTGTTTCTTTCTCTATGCTCTTAATAATCTAGAAGTCTCACGTAGCTTTTGCATCGAAATAGTTTTTAAAAACTTAGGTTAATATGTAGGTAATAATCTTTGCATCTATCTATAAATATATTACATGAGTATCTATGATTGTTTGGCAATAAGTTTATGAAATCTAGGCTAGAGTACTTATTCTACAAATCCTGTGAGAATATAGCCTAAAGCTTTATATGAGTGAAACATTTGAGAAATGACACAAGGGAGAAGTATATTCGAATAGAGAAATCACCGTCCCACTTGCTTGACCACTATACCATGTCCTAAGAGAATTTAGGCCCTTTTTGGATCGATATAGCTAGAAATTCTGACCTAAGTATATTTTCCGCTAGTAAAAGCTAATCGAGCCTTTCATTAGCCCTTCCATTAACCACAATTCCTTTACCCATTACAAAAAACAAAACAAAATATATATATAAAAAAAAAAAAAAAAATCAACCTACCCATTTTAGAATAAGTCCGAATAGGATGAGTGAAGAAAGAGAAGAGAAAAACACGTAAAACAGAAATTAGTTAGTTGCTTGAAAAAAAAAAAGAAAAGAAATTTCCATCCAAAGAAAAAAAAAAGAAAAAGAAAAAATAGAAATAAAATAAAACTCCAAAAATAGAATAAAAAAAGTCGAAAAGCCAAAAGAAAAAGGCTAAGGATGGAAACAAAGTGCAGAAACAAAAGAACAAGGTTTTCTCTAGTTACGTAATATAGAAGACCCTATTATCTCGGACTTGTCATTTTGAATATCCGTTTCCTTCATTCTTAAACCATCTCCTAATCCCATGACACCTAATAAAGACCTCTAGCTCAATTAGGAATAGGTTAGTGGGATAGTAAGTGGCAGATGTGTTTGATCAACTTCGGCTTCCTTGTGTGTCATTGAGATTGTAAGGTAAAGTATGCCCAATCGCACACCGAAGCAACAAAACTTGAGTGGAAAAATCAGAGTGATTTTTGTCTTGACGTTTATGTGAGAACCTACTTAAGGACGCTATTCCAAAGTTTCAGAAACGGACCTATTACTGCATTTCATAGCATTACTCATTGTATATATATTTATTCGTAGATGATTGATTATTATGCATATATTAGCTTAGGTTTCGATATGATTATTCTGTATTCATTGCTAGTGATATGTATAGATAATTGAGACATAAATAAGGAAACAATAGTTTTATTTCTTAGTCGTTGTAGTATAGATGAAGTTTGTGAGTACCTTCACTGGAAAACTCTCCGAGAGGCTATAACTTCGTCCACTAGGGAATTCCTAGTGGTTTAAGGCCTTGTTGCATATATGGTCAATGCAATCACACTCAAATAAACGAGTAGATAGAACTCCATTTTTTGGTCACTTATTCTAATTTCTCATCTTTGCTTGAGGACAAGTAAAATGCTGTTTGGGGGTGGTTTGATAAGAGCCCAAAACTGTAGTTTTAACCCCTTAACCATCATACTTTTAGACCAATTATGTGAGTAATAATTAAGAGTTAATACTGATTATGTGTTTTTATGCATTTCAGGCTTCAAAGTCCATTATGTGCAGAAATGTGCCACTTTAGCGAGATAAAGGAGCAAAGGTCGCTTGCTAAGGAGTTCTGTGAATAAAGGCCAAGATTCAAAGAGACAAAGCCTTTGTAAAGCCCGGTCAAAAGCTGAAAAGTCAACACGCGTAAAAAAAATTCACAAGTCGTGAGAACTTCGAAGGCCGTATCTTTGGACTCAGACCTCAGAATTGGGAGTATCTTATGTCAAAACGACCGGCTCGGAAAGAGCTTTCCAATGGTCCAAGCCTTGACCAAAGCAGAGGAGCAAAAGTGGACGAAATATCTGTCGAAGCCAACTGCAGCCGAAGAGCCCATTTTGGACTAAAGAAATTGGGTTTTGGGCCCGATTTTCCGGCCCAAAACATGGCTCCAAGCCCATGCACGATTTTTGGATCTGAAAGTATAAAAACAAAAATTTGACTCTTTGTTAAAAAAAAGAAAAGGAGGTTAGGTAGTTAAATTAGGTTAGGTAGAAAGTAGCCATTAGAGATTAGTTTTTAGATCCAGATCTAGTTTTACATTATTTAGTTTTACATTAATTAATTAATTTATTTCTTGAGTATTGAATCATTGTTTTTATTGTTCATTAGATTAATAAGTAGTTGTTATTTATTCAATCATATCTTGTTCTTATTGTTCTATTAGATTTATAAAGTTAATTACTTATTCCATAATGACATGTTCTTATTATTGTTCTTGTGTTGGGAATGGTAGTATAGAAATTTCACATCAAATCATTACTCTCACCATTGTTCCTTTTGGGTTTGATTAGTTGAATTCAATTTAAGTCTAGACAGTTAAGAGTGGAACGAATCCTTACTCATTATATTTAATATTTAATATAATGTTGTTAACATTAATATTTAATATTTAATATTTAATATTTCTACTGTTTTTATGTTTATCAAGTGCACATTAACACGCAATATAGATTATAAAACATTTGATGCCTTAATAAAACTCGAATAATGTGCACTTGTTATCAAATATAGCCTAAAGCCTTGATGAAGGCTCTTATCACACTACGTTTTACAATTGATAAATGTAAAAAGATAAAGTTTACCTACGAAATGAATGATAAAACTCAAAACGTAAGTAAACTAAAACTTATTTTACGTGTCTAAATTTATCAAAGATTGTTCTACTATCGATCTATTGAACAGATATAGTGGAGTAGGAAGTTCGTTCCACTCCTAGTCCTTCCGCATGTTGTGTTTTCTAGTATAATTACTCTACTCTAAGTCTAATGAAAGATTTACGAAATGATAACTAGACTACGATGCAACTACCCACAAGATGCAACTAGTCGACTATTTAAACAACTATGAAAATACTACGTCGATTCTATGATAAGGAATTAGGGGGGGATTGATTCCACCTTAGCTCAACTTAATCCACTAACGACAAATCGTTGTAATCCGAATTGAACTGCTTCGCAGAATAATCTGGTTATTCCTAATCCCTAATTACACATGGCATTTCTACCAATTCATAACTAGCATATGAACGATTACACCCATTCTCATGGTAAACTAATCATTTCTAGAGTGGAAAGAAAATTACGACTATTCAACACTAACACGAATCAAGCCTTCATCAAGGCTTCGCAACCCCCTCTAATGGAGGTTTAGCCGAGAATCATCACGCTATCTATCCCAATCAAATTCGAACAAGACATGATATAAAGATTGAAACTTTGCTTATTTAAACTAAAATGGAAACTACTCATGCAAAAATCTATTCAATCTAATAAAAATAAATAATTGAATCTGAGAATTGAACTAAATAAGTAAATGGAAAATGAATAATAAAATAATGATTCAAATACTAAATTAATAATCTACTTTGTTCTAAAGTAATTCATTAAACATGAAACTAGATCTAAAACAAGATATGGAAAACTAATTAATTAACTAATTGAAATTCTAAAACTAAGTTCTAAAACTAATTACTGGAGGCTAACTAATCAAATTTTTAATCTAGGTCTAACTATCTACCATTAACAAAGAGTCAAGCTTTTGTTTTATACTTTCAGATCCAAAAATCGTGCATGGGCTTGGAGCCATGTTTTGGGCCAAAAATCGGCCCTGAAACCCAATTCTTCGAATCGAAAAGGGCTCTTCAAATTTGGATTTGGCTTCAACAGAATTTTCATCCACTTTTGCTTTTTGATTGGGTCAAGGCTTAGACCATTGGAAAGCTCTTTCCGAGCCGGTCGTTTTGACATAAGGTAGGCCCAATTTCGAGGTCTGAGTCCAAAGATACGGCCTTCGGAAGTTCTACTGACTTTGTGTGTTGTTTTTGCCCGCGTCAACTTTTCAGCTTTTGACCGGGCTTTACAAAGGCTTTGTCTTCTTCACTCTTGGCCTTTAATCACGGAATTCCTTAGCAACCGACCTTTGCTCCTTTATCTCGCTAAAGTGGCACATTTCTGCATATCATGGACTTTGAAGCCTGAAATGCATAAAAATATGTAATCAGTATTAACTCTTAATTATTACTCACATAATTGGTCTAGAAGTATGATGGTTAAAGGGTTAAAACTACAATTTTGGGCTCTTATCAAACCACCCCCAAACAGCATTTTGCTTGTCCTCAAGCAAAGATGAGAAATTAGAATAAGTGACCAAAAATGGAATTCTATCTACTCTCGTTTCGCTGAGTGCAATTGCATTGACCATATGCAGCAAGGCCTTAAACCACTAGGAATTCCCTAGTGGACGAGTTATAGCCTCGTGAGAGTTTTCTAGTGAAGGTACTCACAAACTTCATCTATACTACAACGACTAAGAAATAAAACTATTGTTTCCTTATTCCTGCTCTAAATTAACTATACCTCTCACTAGCAATGCATATAGAGTAATCAAGTCGAAACCTAAGCTAATATATGCATAATAATCAATCATCTATAATAAATATATATACAATGAGTAATACTATGAAATGCCTAGCGAGTTTAGTTTACAAACTTCGAATAAGCGTCCTTAAGTAGGTTCTCACAATAATAGTCAAGATCTGACACTCGATTTTTCCACTCAAGTTTAAGCTACTCCGATTGTGCGGTGGGCACACTTTACCTTAAATCTCAATGACAACAAGGGAAGTTGGAGTCAATCAAACACATCTGCCACTTTACTATCACACTAACCTATTCCTAATTGAGTTGGAGATCTTTATTAGGTGTTGGGGGATTAGGAGATGGTTTATGTTTCGACCCCCACCTACGTGGCGAACGTCCATTGGTAGGAATCTCCACTTTATTCGTTTAACCGGCGGGGCTAAAGCCCAATTTATATACCATGAATCGATGTGCAGGCCCGTTAACTCATGTGTCTAAAATTTGAACCTTAGCCACATGGCTTGCCACTAATGTAATGCGTTAATTTATGTCCAGTTCGTTTCTTATCAAAAGAGATAATTATCGGTTGAGAGTTATATTCTATCCACAATGACTCAAGCTACAAGAATACTTGAGCTACAAGGACTCTTTACTCTACCTATATAAATACCAAACTATTTTTCATTCAACTACATTCTTGAGACTTGATCCCACGATAATTTGGAGTGCGTGGCAACGCAAGGGGTATAGTCTCATCATTCCCCGATCACCATCATTTTTCTAATTACTTTTCTACATTCTCCATCTTTTCATCAACACTTGGTGTTTTGATCATATTTGGTCGAAACATAATTGGCGCCGTCTACGGTTCTTATACTACACCCTCGATCACGTTCTGCGAAAGTTATGACACATACTCGAAGAGCTCAAGGTCCCGATGTGATTACTAACGATCATCACGAACATGACGGTCAAGGACAACTTGGTGCTGACAGCATAATACCTTCTAATACTGTCGTTCCACCAATGCGCCAAATTATTCAGCGTGAGGTTATTGCCTCTGACGATTCTCCAATATCTAATGCGGATAATGTAAGTCATATGTCTTGAGAAGCACTTCTTCAAAAGTTAAAGGCCGTCCATAACGCGAATAATTACTACAAAGCGTCATCTTAAGCGGCGGCTCCACTCGCAGAGATGATGTTGTATCCGTCACACCACAACGTCACACACGCCAACGACATAATAGTGTGTTGGATCGTTTAAGTGGTGAGGATGAGATTAGCGATATTATTAGCGACCATCAACGAGTTAAGAGTAATGGGCGACGAATTCCCCGACCTCCACCGAGAAATCTCCACCCACTTGGTCACGTTCTCGGTAGGCAAGGTACTGCTAATAATTGTCCGAATGCACCCCACGATCCTACAAATTATCGGCAAGTCCCGAGGAATTCGAGTGGCGAACAGAATAATGATCGCACTCATGATCGGAACCATCAGTATGGTGAAACACTTCAGCAACGCAGTTCTTATCATTCCGAACATTATCGTACTGAAAGCCCAATGTACCATCCACAATCATCTCGACATGGAAATAATGAATCTTCATCGTTTTCTTCTCGTTCTGTTCGCTCCCATAGGCGTTATCGTGACTATGATCACGATCCAACAGATACGGATCTGATGACTCCTCACCGTGTCAGAGAAATGATTAAAAAAGCTCTTCTGGACAGCGATCCTTTTGAATAGACACTAGAAAATCTGGCAGTTGAAGATGGTATTTTGGATAAATTTTCTCTCGCCGTCCAAAGGGCTACTCATAACAAAACTTCAAACAACCAGAGTTTGATCAATATGATGATGTCGAGGGTTGCCCTATGCTTCATGTGATTAATTTCACAAATAAACTGGTTTTATCGAGAGGTGATGATGCTTTAAAATGCAAACTTTTCCCTTCTACATTAAAAGGGGAAGCGTTGGTATGGTTTAGCGAATTACCTTCGCGCTCTATTCGTCGGTTCAAGAACTTAACCGAAAAGTTTTCAAGACGTTTTCATCATAATCTCAAACGTCCAAATAGAGTCCAAGTTCTTTTCAACATCAAGCAACAACGTGAGGAAACTCTCCGTAGTTTTATCGCTCGTTTCCGCCAAGCTGTAGTTGAGATTTTTGAGCAATCCGATCTAATGGTGGCTTACGCTTTTAAAGAAGCTATCTTGTTTGATAAAGATGGGTTATACAACTCTCTTGTTCGGGATATTCCATCTTCCGGCGTCGTTATACCGGTGAGTTCAACAATTTATCAATGTTGAAGGCGACCGCGGTACACTTTCAACAAACTTCTCATGACAAAGATAATAAAGGAAAGGATTTCAATGATCGACAAAATAAATAGAAGAATCCGACTTTTGATCAACAAAGAACCCGGTCGAAGCCCCGTATAAGAAAGAAGACTCCACGAGCAGGACTGGAAAGCCTTTTACTGATTTTGAATTAACTCCGCTTAATACCAAATATGCGGCAGTTTACGACAAAATCAAGGATAAGAGTCTGCTCACTCTGCCGTTTCCCTTGCGCGACGACACTAAAACAACTCGCGATAAATAGTTATGGTGCAAATTTCATAATGATTATGGTCATGAGATGGAGAATTGTCGGTCTTTGCGGGGAAGAATTGAAAAGCTTGTGCAGAATGGGAAACTTGATCAATATGTGCAGAAGAAAGTAACAACTCAAGCTTTAACTATCACTGATCACAATGTCATTAAGGTTGGACATGCCATCATTGATTCATTGTCCAATACTCAGTGGAAAACTGCTCTTCGTTCTAAAGTCAAATATCTGTCTAATTTGTACGAAGTTAACGGGATCAATTTCGTGGAATGTTTTCGCACGGAGACTATTGAAGATCAACCATTATGTTTCACTGACCAAGATCTAATGGGCGTGCATGTTCCTTATTATGATGTTGTCGTGATAATGCATTATATCACCGTATCGTGTACAACGATATAATGATCGACAATCGGTAGTTCAACTAAGCGTCATGTTTTAAGGTGTTATCGCGGTATTCCTTTTATTGATAACTTGGTCACCCCCCCGCTATCGTTGGTTTTGATGGTACCGCTACTCATTCGCGTTGGAAAGGTGTCTCTCCGGTCACTCTTATGCGAGAAGGAAGTCAATATTGATTTCTTATTGATGGATTATAAATCCCCTTACAATGTCATCCTTGGTCGAGATTGGATTAATTATATGGAAGCTATCGTCTCAACATATCATCAAGCCATCAAGTTCTCATTCAATAAAAAGTCCGTAAGGTCTTGCGATCAAACAACCATCTCTAATTTGCCCGCGACAATGTTCTCGATGATTATAAGAAATCTGAAGTTGTTGGGCCGAACTATTCGAGAGTTCAAACGCCGTCAAATAGCAATTCAGACATCCGGGACCTTCGGTTTACTCTGCCAATAGAAATGTTGAAGGACCCCGACGATCGATCCACTTTTAGAAGTTCAAATTGGCAAACTCCACGAAGAGACTACTTTTATTTCAGCCGAACTTCGGAAAGAGGAGAGACAAGAGCTTATTTTGTTATTGCGGAAAAATAATCATGTGTTTTGCTTGGCGAATAGAGCAAATGCACGGGTATAGATCCTTCTGGTGGCTTGTCATAAACTTCGACATTGATCCTAATGCAAAACCAGTTCGACAAAAGCCCCGAAGGATGGCCCCGATAGAAAGATGAAAGTGAAAGACGAAATCGACCGTCTCTTTTGTCATTAACTTTATAAGGCTGTGACTTATCCAACATGGATGTCAAATGTTGTCGCGAGTGCCTAAAAAGAACTGCAAATTACGTGTTTGTATTGATTTCACAAATCTCAATAAGGCTTGTCCGTTCATCGTATCCATTGCCTCATATATCCGAAATGGTCGATGACATCCGGTTTTCGGTGTTTGTCTTTTTGGATGCTTATTCGGTTATCATCAGATTCCGTTATTCATTGAGGACCAAGAGTTCACTACATTCATTACAGACCAAGGCATTTACTGTTACCAGGTAATGCCTTTCGGTTTGAAAAACGCTGGAGCCACATATCAAAAGCTAGTCAACACTATTTTTTCTGACCTACTTGGAAAGACAGTCGAAGCATACATCGACGACATGGTTGTCAAATCTACAGAAGCACCTGATCATCTTACTGATTTGCAAGCTGTTTTTGACAGACTCTCCAATGTCAACATCCGTTTGAATCCGGCTAAGTGTTCTTTCGGTTTATCATCTGGTAAATTCTTAGGATACATGATGACTAGACGCGGAATTGAAGCAAATCCGGATCAGATTCGAGCTGTCCTTAAAATGCCTTCTCCGACGTCAAAGAAAGAAATTCAACAACTTACGGGGCGGCACGGCTGCCCTAAATCGCTTTATCTCTCGTATTACGATCGATGCCGTCCTTTTTCCATACATTGAAAGACGCGTCAATTTGGGCCGGAGGACTGAACTTGAATTTCGTCATTTGAAAGCATACTTAGTCCAACCTCCGGTTCTTGCCGGTCCGACAGCTTTGCGGGGACCTATAGGTTCGTATTTAGCCGCCACGATCATCGCCGTAAGTGCCGCCTTTATTTATCAACGGTGGCGATGGGCGTCCTATATTCTTTGTTAGCAAGACTCTTATAACTACTTTGAAACAAGATATTCTCGAGTGGAGAAAATTGCATTGGCTTTGGTTCATCTTTGCCGACGTCTTAAACCTTATTTTCGGGGCCGAAGTCGTCAAAGTTTATATGGAATATCCACTGCAAAAGCTTTTTCGCAATGCTCAGGAATCAAGTCGCCTCGCAGAATGGGAAAGTTACCTTAGCGCTTATAACATTGTGTTTGAAATTCGCACAGCTGAGAAAGGACAAGCTTTGGCTTCGCTAATGGCTGATTTTCCAATTGAGGATATTCTTATGTCTGACGCATTATTAGACGAAGAGAATGTCATCGATAACACGCCATTACCTCTCAGGGATGATGATTTGCCAAACTTATCAGATGTATCTGCTGATTGTTGGATTGTTTACACTGATGTTTCGCATAATAAGTATGGCTCCCGTATTGGGTGTATAATCTTGCAACCGAATGGAGAAAAAATTGAGAAGTCAGTGCGTTTGGGTTTTGACGCTTCAAATAATGAGGCCGAAAGTGAAAGGTTATCATTTGCGCGGCTTAGCGCCTTTGCTCTTCACTTGGGGGCGACTAAGCTACAATTATTCACAGATTCTAAGTTAGTCGCTAGCCAGTTTGGTGGATCGTATGCAGCTCGTGACGATAGAATGGAGGCTTATGTGGACTTAATTCATCGGATTGCTCGAAATTTTGATTCTATCAGTATTGTGTAACGTCCGCGTCATGACGTGCGACATGTGGATTCTCTCATATATTTATCCGCGGCAGTTAAGTCAGATAAGCCTCGCCAGATTACCATTGAATTTCAAAAGGAACCGAGTATCGATCTGTCCATCGAGGATGTGCGCGATATGTACATCACTCAGAGTTGTTTTTTCATCAAGACATTTTCTGAGGAATCACGTCATGCCAATTTGATATCTCCTGTGCTAACTCGGAAGCGCAAGCGTGATCTTGATAATCAAGCTATCATTGTAGAGAAAACGCTTGATCCACAACTTATGCTATCAGATGACCACAATGATCTTGTCAATGATATTGTCTCGGTCCATACCGACGACGATCATGAAGCTGACAATGCTCCAAAGGTTCTTGATATAGAGCTAAGTTTTCCATACACCTTGTGACGAAAAGGATTGGCGTCTTCCTTATATCACATATTTACATGATCACATCTTGCCTCCCAATCATAAAGTGGGTGATCGTGTCAAACGCGATGCTTGGAAATATTGTCTCATATCGACTTGAGCGATGCATTTGCAACTTTATCGCCAAAGGCACAAGTCTTAACCCTATGCTTTCATTGTCTCCGGCCAGAGTGAAGGTTTGCTCGTCCTGGCGGAAATTCATTCAGGCCTATGTGGGAACCACTCCCGGGGGCGAAGTCTAGCTCATAGAGTAATGACACAAGTATACTGGTGGCCGTACATGCAAAAGGATGCTAAGCGTTTGTCTGAGAAGTGTATTCCTTGTTAGAAATATGCTAATATGGGAAATCTACCAGCAACAGAACTTCATCCAATCTTGAGCCCTTGGCCATTTGCAAAGCTCTGGCGGCAAGAGTTTCTTACTTTACCATGGCGATTATTTTTTACCAAGTGGGCTGAAGCTATGCCCTTAGCCCAGATCCATGCTTCAGATGTTAAAAAATTCTTATGGCGAGACATTGTTTGTCGTTTCGGTATTCCAACATCATTGACTTTCGACAATGGCAAACAATTTGATGATGAAGAAATTTGACAATTTTGTTCTGACTTGAGGATTAATCACAATTTCTCGGCACCATACCATCCTCAAGCTAATGGACAAGCTGAAGCTACTAACAAATCCATTCTTGCAATGCTCAAGCGACGACTTCAACAGGCCAAAGGAAATTGGGTTAAGGAACTTCCTACGGTTATGTGGGCTTATGGAACCACACCTAAGCATTCAACTGGATTTTCTCCGTTTAATCTTGCTTACGGTATGGAAGCGGTCTTGCCTACAGAGTTGATGGCACCAACCACACGAACTTCTAACGTGGAATTGGAGTCGAATGATCAAGCACTTGCTCAAGCCAAAGCCTTGATAGATGAGACAAGAGATATTAGTCTTCAACAGTTAATTCATTATCAAGTTGATATGAAATGAAAATATGATAAGAAAGTTCGACTTAAAGTGTTTGAGAAAGATGACTGGGTACTCTGTCGAAAGACGAGGTTGATAGATTCTGGTAAATTTGGAGAAAACTGGACAGGTCCATACATCATAGATCACCACCCCCACCAAAGGATATTATTTTCTCCGAGATTTAGATGGGAATGTTCTCAATAAGCTGTGGAATGCGTTTCATCTGCGCAAGTTCTATAAGTAGATTTTAGTTGTGTTTTTCTGTTATCCTGGAGAAATAAAATAATACAATATTTAGTTTGTTTCTAGTTCAGGCATGTATTTTCTGTTGTTATCTTTGCATTTTTTAAGACTCGGTAATCAATAAAGAAGCAGTTCTTTCACTTCAGTTCCAATGGTATAATTTTGATTTTAGCGAACCTTATAATCGCTACAACAAAATCTGGCAAAATTACCACGCGTTTAATTTAAATGGATCTAAGTTGAACGCTTTTACGCTCGCTTAGTCGTTACTATCGCTATAACAAAATTTGGCGAAATTACCACGTTTAATTTCGTCAGTCTAAGTTGAACGTTTTTACGCTCGCTTAGTCATTACTATCGCTACAACAAAATCGTGAAATTACCACGTTTAATTTTGTCGGTCCCTAAAAGTCGAACGCTTTTACGCCAAAGCGTCGTTACTATCGCTACAAAAAATCGACAAAATTACCACGTTTAATTTCATCAGTCTAAGTTGAATGCTTTTACGCTCGCTTAGTCGTTACTATCGCTATAACAAAATCTGGCGAAATTACCACGTTTAATTTAAATCGGATCCTAAGATGAACGCTTTTACCTTAGTCGTTACTATCGCTACAACAAAATCGGCGAAATTACAACGTTTAATTTCGTCGGTCTAAATCGAACAGCTTTTACGCTTTTAAACAGTCGTTAATATCGCTCCGACAAAATGGCAAAATTACCACGTTTAATTTCGTCAATCTAAGTTGAACGCTTTTTTCGCTTAATCGTTACTATCGCTCCAACAAAATCGGCGAAATTACCACGCGTTTAATTTTGGCGATCCTAAGTTGAAACGCACGCTTCGCGCTTAGTCGTATTATCGCTACAACAAAATCGGCCAACGCATTACATTTAATTTCGTTAGTCTAAATTGAATTGAACGATTTTACGCGGCGGCAGTGTCGTTTTTCTCCGCTATGTCAACATCTCTGCGGCGTTACGCCGTTTCGTTTTTCGGGGTTACCCGTCGGAGCATTTTTAAGCTCAATCTAATTTTGCAAGCTTAAAGTTAGCATTGGGGCGTTTCATTCTATTTAGGTGTCATCTATATAATTCAACAACATTGTCAATTTTCCACGGGTATGTTATCGACATCACAATGATATTCAATTGCCAACACATACTTTATTTTTATTCAAAAAGAATTTTTAGCTCTATGGTATTACAAACGCCAAAATCACATGATCATTGGTTTGGGCAAATCCAATGGTTCCTTACAAACTTTTAGCATATACAACTTCGTTACAAATCTTTGTAATTCATCTTCTCCGCGTTCTAGTTCATCTCCCGTTTCTATTAAAGTCTCTCGTCAATTGTCTTCACGGACGATTCACAAAGTGCCATTTGCACGCGTGATTTTGGCCGAGCCGCTCGTTTAAATCTGTCATTAAACTTGTTATTTTTCTCCCTCTTTTTTGCGCGTTTAAGTTCCTGATCTTTGGTCACCACGAGTGCCTTTAATTCTATCACATCTGCTTTTAAGTGTTTGTGTTCTTCCATTATCTCACAGGCTTTCCCAAAGTCTTCGTACGATCTCTTCTCGGCTTCTTCCGTCCAACCGGTTAAGTTTTGTTTTCTTCTTCTAACTCTCTGCTGTTGGTTTAAACTTTAACGCTTTGTTTGCCTCTTCCAATTTTCGGTTGAGTATTTTCACTTTCTCTATTTCTTCTACGGCATTGACTTCATTCGGATCGATACTTTTCTTCGCAACTTTTTCATGAATTTCTTTGGCCCGTACTACCGCCGTTTTAACCTGCGGCGAAAAATATCTGTTTTCATCAATCTTTCAGAATTAAACACAAGTTTGCAATAAATGATAAAAAAAAAATACTATCATACCTGGTTCATAGTATCGAAAATCATTGACACTGCTCTGTCATATTCTCCGATGTTCTCCGTATTCTGGTCACAATTTTGATATTTTTCGAGCCCCTCCATTGGCGTGGTCTCTGGCGATACCTTCGCTTCGTCGTCCAGACTTGAACATCTTTGCTTCATCTACCAATTTCATCGGTTTAGTGTTGGACATAAATTTCTTTACCGTCCTAACGCAATAGTAAAAGTCAACGGTCCACTTCTTTATTAACAGATTACGTGGTTTTCCTCCATGAGTAGTATTACCCCGACGGTTACTTTCCGGTGGTGGTTGGATTCTTTGCTCCCCATTTTGTTTTGCCGTTTGTTTTCTTTCACCGACTTTGTGTTCTTATTTGCACTATCTTTTGTAAGTATCACGGTTTAGTTCTTTTTCCCCGCCATTCGTTTCCTATATATACCAAACCAGAGCGAGATATTACATCTCCCCACACTTTTACATATATATGTTTTCTACGGTACATACCTTTTCCTCTTTGTGTTGAGAATGTACTTTATTTCGTCTGGGCTGTTTTGTGCATTGTAGTCTCGTCCCCTCGAGGCATCATACATTGTAACGTTGGTTGTCTCTCTTGGTCTCCGTTCGCCTGTTTTCTTGTGGAACATCTTCTTTTGTACAATTTGCTATTTGTGTTTGGCAAGCTCAGCACTAATTCTCGCTGTGTTAATTCTGTTCCATCTTCTTTTTCACTATTGCTATCGCTGCCAAATATTGCATTTATGAGAATCTTATTCTTCTTCGCCATTTCACTATGTGTCTCCTTGGACCTATCGAGCTGTTGTTCAATACCCCTATAGTGTTGGAAATCAACAATATCATCGAAATAGCTCAGATCTACCAATCTTTCGTCAGAACATTCATGAAAGAAGAAACGAAGGTTGTTATCCACTTCCTTGTCCAATTCAATGTTTGGTAGTGTACTCGCATTTTCTGTTAGACACAAAATAGCTCGTGTCAGTCAACAGTTTACTCGTTGTACAATTTTCAATACTTATGTTTTGGCTTACCTCGAAATTTGTTCGGCACTTTAAACTCTGTCGGATTCCACTTCCCTCGCAAGCGGTATAGAAATCTATCCCATCCGGTGTATACTTTTGGGAACCCTTTAAAAGTTCTGTTTGAATCCTTGAATTCAACTTCAAATTTTATGTACCCTTTCATCAGTATGGCTTTCGGTCATATCAACGCGAAGATTTCTTGAGCCCCAAACCTTCTGTTAAATTCATTTTGTAAACGGTGCGCTCTCGTAAAGATTAACCAGAACTATATTGGCAGTTGTCCCGGTGCAATTTGCCACCACTCCAATAATTGCGCAATTTCTTTGTTCAACGGAATTGTATTCCTGCAATTTAATTGTGTGTAAGCCATTACTACTTCATCTTCTTCGACTTTCATTTTAAATTCGTACACTTCTTCCATCTCAAATTTCTCGAGTCCTAGTATTTTCTGTATTTCCTTAAGCGACCATCGACGCGGTTTCAGGTAGTCGTTGTATTTGTCACCTTCTTTCCACCTCACCAAGTCTCCGATCGTCATCGAGTTTTTTTTTTCTTCTCGATTATCTTTCATCCGTGTAATACAGTCATTTCTACCTGCTAAAAAAAAAAACCGGGTCAGATAGCTCAAAAACCAGATGCACTAGCTCCACAAGGGTGAACCGGGTCATATCAAGGCAACACAGGTACGGTGCCCCTCCTTGGCTGGCACGGTACCGTATCATGCTTTGTAATTTTAGTTCCGGATACACTTTGGCCATATTAAAAAGAGCAGGTACGGTGCCCTTCATTAACTGGCGATGCACCGTATCATATTTGTTAACATCAAATTTGAACATGAGCGCCATCGTCAATATCTCTTCCTCACCATCTTCTCCAGCAGGTCTTCACCTATGTTAATATATTTTTGTCGGTGATATTTTTGTCAGTATCTCTTTCTCACCGAGATAGAAAAATATGAGACTATGTTCAACAGGTGATATATTTTTGTCAGTATGAGCGCCATCGTCAATATCTATTTCTCACCGTCTTTCTCACCGAAAAAAAAAAAAAAGTTAATATATTTTTTATTTTTGTCGCCACCTATGTTCAACCCTTACAAGCCAAGGTAAGGTCGTTTTCTCTATGGGCAAAGACGCGAGATTTCTTTTTCACATGCTCGCTGATGATGGAAACGACCCACGAAAATCAGCACCACCGCTTAGTGTTTTCCCCACCTAGACAGGTTGAATCCTCCTTGTGATAAGGTTAAGAGGATGGTTATACCTAGTGCTATCAAGGTGTGGAGTTTTAACCTAGACATAAGTACGGTTTGATGGGATCAATACAAGGAGTATAAGGAGTAAAGTTTTAATTACCGAAAATCTAAGATGAGCTGAACAAGTGCCTGTTCGATGGAAGATGGCACACAACGTTCAAAAGCAGCAGTAATACGGAAGAAGACGAGCTTTATGCGACATCAAAACTTCTCTTGCCTACGTTTGTTATGTTGGATGAGCGTACATTGTTTTTTCTGGATTGGGATATGCGGCCCCAGCACTTATATAGGATTATGAGCGGGTTTTCCAGTGTTGGTGGGATTCTTCTCCAACTCCAACTTCATCTCTACTCTCAATTCTTATCTCATCCGAACACTTTGAGTCCAATTCCTATTTAACTTCCTTTTATTACTATTATTACTAAACTGCCCCTACATTTAATTTTCAACGGTATAATCCAAGTTTCGCTATTCCGTTGGCACGCATTGTCGAATTCAAATTTTGTATTATTACGTGACGCGTTCGGTACGGTTTTCGCCAATCGAATTTTTTTTGCAATTTTATTTCTGTGCATATTTTATTTTTTTCTGTGCATTTTCGGTCATCTTTTATTTAACTACATTGCGTCCCGTTTACGTTAGTTTGACATTATTTCGTTCACGATAATTCACAAATTTTTTTTTTTGATTAATTTTTCCAATTATTTCTTTTCGAGCGACACTTCATTATACATTACGCTCATTTTTTTTTTCTTCTTTACCATATGAACTTTGTTAGCGCATGCCAAAGAGGGGCGGTGTTTCGACCCCCACCTACGTGTCGAACGTTTATTGGTAGGAATCTCCACTTTATTCGTTTTTAATCGGCGGGGCTAAAGCCCAATTTCGATACCATGAATCGATGCGGGCTCATTAACTCATGTGTCTAAGGCTGAACCTTAGCCACATGGCTTGCCACTAATGTCGTTAATTTATGTCCGGTTCGTTTCTTATCAAAGAGATAATTATCGGTTGAGAGTTATATTCTATCCAATGACTCAAGCTACAAGAATACTTGAGCTACAAGGACTCTCTACTCTACCTATATAAATACCAAACTATTTTTCATTCAAAACTACGTTCTTGAGACTTGATCCCACCGATAATTTGGAGTGCGTAGGCAACCCGCAAGGTCTGATCTCATCATTCCCCGATCACCATCATTTTTCTAATTACTTTTCTACGTTCTTCGTCTTTTCATCAACACTTGGTGTTTTGATCATATTTGGTCGAAACAGTTTAAGAAGGAAGGAAATGGATATTCAGAAAGGACAAGTCTGAGATAATAGAGTCTTCATATTATGTAACTAGATAAAACCTTGTTATTTACTTTTGCTTCTACACTTTGTTTCCATCCTTAGCCATTTTTTTTTTCTTTTTCTTTGGCTTTTGACTCCTTTTATTCTATTTTTTTTGGAGTTTTTATTTTATTTCTATTTTTATTTTTCTTTTCTTTGGATGAAAACTTCTTTTCTTTATTTTTTCAAGCAATTAACTAACTTTTTGTTTACCGCGGGTTTTCTTCTTCTTTTTCTTCCTCATTCTAATCTCAGACTTATCTAAATTGGGTAGGTTGAATTTTTTTATTTTTTTTGTTTTGTAACAGGGGTAAAAGATTTGTGGTTTATGAAAGGCTAAAGAAAGGCTCGAGGGGCTGACTAAGCGGAAAATAATTCATAGGTTTGAATTTACGGCTATATCGATCCAAAAGGGCCTAAATTTTAAGCTAAGGATATGGCATAGTGATCAAGCAAGTGGATGTGTGATTTCTCTATCCGGTTTTACTTCTCCCTTGTGTTTATTTCTCAAATGTTCCACTCATATAAGGCTTTAGGCTATATTCTTACAGGATTTGTAAAATAAGTACTTTAGCCTAGAGTTCAGAAACTTGTTGCTAACAATCATAGATACTCATGTAATATATTTATAGATAGATGCAAAGATTATTACCTACATATTAACTTAAGTTTCTAAAAATTATTCTAATGCAAAAGCTACGTGAGACTTCTAGATTATTAAGAGCACAGAGAAATAAAACAATACCAATATTCCTAAGTGTATAGCATGAACTTATTTATTTATATTTTTGAATTTTTTTTGAAATTTTAACTAGAAAACAAATGCATATTATACATATTTATATCCTAGCAGATGCCTTAATTACACGTGTTTCTATGCCCCCCCCCCCCCCAAACAAGAAGCATGCTTTGTCCTCAAAGCATTTAAATAAAGAGGGTAGAAAAATACCATGGAAACGCGTGAAATTCTGGAACATCTGCAAAACAAGGTTAAAACATACTAATATAAAACCGACGCGAACTCTATAAGAGTTCCACCCATTATGGGGTTAACAAGAATCAAATTGCTTGGGACATAAGCGGACACTAACTAGAATTAAAACTTACCTTATCTCCCCGCTTTATTCATCATCTTCCTCATCCTCTTTTCTATAAAGAAGTGAGGTTAGTTCAGCGATCTGCCATGCCATGATAATTTGCCGGGCTTCCCGCTATTTATCATCTATTATTGCTAACATATTAAGCCCCACTTACGGCGGGGGTGTAGGGTGCAACCTGATGAGGTTGTATCCTCCACCCTTTGCCAAATCATTGCACGGAAAGATCGAATAATACTATTGGTGGGTCGCGATTAATGTCGCCGTAATCCAATCCGTGAAAACGTGTACAAAAATAGGAAAGAAACATAGCATAATACGGAAATTAGAACACACTACACCAAAAACAAAAATCGAAGAACGACACTTTTTTTTGTTTACTAACGCTTTTTAGGCGTAACTAAGTTCCTAACGTTTATTTAGTGTTAAAATTGCAAATAATGTGTTAGTTAATTTTCCCCGATTTGAGAATTAATTTGTAAAGTATTTATAAAGTTTTGTTTTGACATAAAACCGTAAAGGTTATTAAGATAATAAAAACTAGATTAAAAAAATATATATATATATAATAGAAACTAAATAAAATCGAAAATTAGAATTTTGGGCGAAAAAAAAACCGCGCTCTTCTCTCTTCTCTCTTCTCTCTTCTCTCTTTTATATTTTTTCATCCCCTGTTTTTCAACCAAACAAACAAACACTTCGCCATACCACCGACATCCCTCTCTCTCTCTCTCTCAACCAAACAACACTTCTTACCACCACCGCAGGCATCCGGTAGTTTTTCTCTTCCTTTTCCTTCTTCTTATGCTTTTTATGTTTTTTTTTCATTAACTAATTTCCACTTTTATGCTTTTTTTTCACACTCCTCTAGGTGTTTAATCCACCATTGCAAGTAATTTCGGTGCTAGTTTGCTTCAAAGGTATGATATTTATTTTGAAATACAACAAAAATTTTTGATTTTTATTTGATATCTTGTGTTCTTCAAATAAGTTTTCTTGGTTATCCATCCATGTACACCTGACACACACTACTGAGAAGTATGTGCTGTTGAAGCATGCCAAACAAGCACCTTAGGCATTACTGAACTTGTTATGCTAAAATATACTGAAGCCTAGTGTACGAGACCTTTAGTTTTCCTTGTACACCATCAAACCAGTTAAGGAGAGATCAAAAAATAAAAGAAAAGCTGGAGAAAAGCAGGTTCAAAATATTTGAGTTGAGAGATAAAATTCATAGCAGGAAACCCACACAAATATTATATAAAATTCATAGCACACGCAAATATAAAATTCATAGCAGGAAACCCATGCAAGTATTGAATCTCCCTCATTCAGACAAAGATTGGGAATTCTTTCCCCGTTTACTTGACTTGAAATTGGGAGTATGCGAATCTCATCCCATTGCGCCGCTGCGATATCCTAAATTCTGCTTCGATGGTGAGTAT
This sequence comes from Coptis chinensis, assembly GCF_015680905.1. NCBI lineage: Eukaryota > Viridiplantae > Streptophyta > Magnoliopsida > Ranunculales > Ranunculaceae > Coptis > Coptis chinensis. The sequence continues at coordinate 39,049,609 of NC_141456.1, read as the reverse complement.
ATGTCCTATTCACGGTCCCTGTGCTTCCGAGTCCTTACATGTCAGTTTCGTATACAATAGCCTGTGTTAGTATACTATTTGCTCAATCTACCTATTATATTCTAACCTATACCCACTATCATATGGTTTGTTGTTTTGAGTACAACCATATTATGTATCATATGCGCTGCTTTATATATGCAAATACATTTTAAGGGGTTAAGTAGTAGAGATACCTTTCAGAAGAGAGGGTTTTCTTAACTTTAAGCTCACACCCATCACAGTCCATACTGACCATAAGTTCCCCAGTTTGCAATAGTTTATTTTTCTTGCTCTTTTCATGGTTACTGCTTAGCGAACTAGAAAGATATTCCAAAGTCCCTGCAACACCCATATGTACGTTTCCTTTCTTCTAAAGAAACTTTGATCAGAGAGCCTAGGATTTGATGTTTTTGTACTGAAATTCAATGACCTAGTGCAAGACCATATAATAGATTTCTCTACAGTGGGTGTTCTTTAGTGTATTTAGACTTAAGACCATCTTTTCACTTTACTATTTTACTTTGTTTGTCCCTTTTACTTTTTCTTCCCTTACTTGTGATAGATAATTGATCTCTTGCAATGAGGACTTGGATTTAAACTATGAGTACACGGGGGGACTTGGGCCTGCAAGTAGACATTGCTCACACATATGCCCCCATAGTGTAGGAAATTCATAGTTGGGCAATATAAAATTCATAGGAAACCCACGCAAATATTATATAAAATTCATAGCACACGCAAATTATAAAATTCATAGCAGAAACCCACGCAAATATTTATATTTGAGTTCATACAATATAAAATTCAAAGCCCATTAGAAACTCACGCAAATAATTTTGTAACCAAGAAAAACGCAAATTACATAACAATCAGGCATAAAAAAACAATTGTTTTTGGGAGTTGTTAGTTCTCTGTTTCAGTTTGTTGGTTTAATCAGGCATGTAATGGGTATGCTCTATTAGTACTATTCAATATATGAATACTATGCTGTTTGAACTCTTCTTTTGAGTCTCTGGATTGTTTGTGGAAATGCATCTTTGTGGTTATTATCTGTTTACATGTTATTATCGTTGTTTTATCCTATGGTTTTTTTTCAAGTAAAATGATTGTGGTAAGTAAACTAATCGATGGTGTTAAAACTGACTTTGAGAGATCTTTTCTTATATGTCATTATTTGGACAAATATCTTGTCGTCATTGTCATGAGTGAACTCGAGTGTTTGTACTTTTCTTTAGTGTTTCCTTGTCAAATTTGTTATGGTGACTGGATTAAAATATTGAGTATACTTACCTTAGTGGTTTGATACTTTGCCGATATTTCTACCGAAAAAAAATGATACTCTGCTATTACCTATACTAGACTTGCATATTGAAGGAACTCCCTGATTTGGTATAATGAAGTTAAGTAAATAGTTGTGGTCAGATATGTCATATTGCAAGCTCAAAGTCACTTTCATCCTTTTGCCTCTAAACTATTTTGTGTAGATTTTATTTTATTCTAAACGGTGTAGTGTAAGGAGTTATTTTGCAAGATGTCTCAACCAATTCCAAAGGATTGGATGAATGAAATTGACAGATTTGGGATTGTATACAAGCAAGGGTGTCGGATTTTATTCAATTTGCTAGTGACAAGGACCTTACATCGACCACGTGTCCTTGCCCTTGTAATAAGTGCGAAATAGGAAAAGGTTTCCGTTTGATATAGTGAGAAAACATTTGATTTTGCATGGTATAGAATCAACATATACGTGTATGGGTTTTACATGGTAAGAACCCATATAAGGATCGAATGGTAGACCGAGATCAGAAAAAAACGATGAGGTGAAGGACTTAGAATGGGGAATCTTGTTGGCGTTGCTTATGGCATACATGAAGGGCTAGCGGTGATTTTGAATGGAGGCGATGAAAGTGAGGGGGAAGATTTGGAACCACCATATGTTCTTGAACCAGATTTGGGTAAAAGGTATAATGAATATAAACAAAAAGCGGAAGAAAAATTATACCCTTCATGCGAGGCTCCTATAACAACTCTCGGCGTGGTGGACCTACAAAACTTGAAGAAGCAATATAATTGGTCGGAAAACAAGTGACCCCAGCGCTCTTGTCCATGTTAAGAAAATGGTTGCGGAAGGAAACACGTTGCCTTTAAAGTATCCCGTAATGAAGGCAATGTTAAAAGATTTGGGAATGAAAGCCAAGTGTATAGATGCATGCGAAAACAACTGTATGTTATATTGGAAGATCTGAAGTTGACTTAACGGTATGTCCTCAATGTGAAACACCTAGATACAAAGTGAAGGAGGGAAAAACGGGAAGAAAGAAACAAAAGAGGCGAAAAGTATTGAGACATTTTCCTTTGATTCCAAGACTCAAGAGGTTGTACACAATAGCATGGATAGCGCGAAATGACATGGCACAATAGAGCGACACCTTCTTGGAATTATATCGCGAAACCCAATCGATTCACTTCAGTGGAAGACATGTAAAGATGATTGGCCGGACTTTGCTAAGGAAGGGCGTAATGTTTGGCTTGGGATTGCAACCGATGGATTCAATCCACGTGGAGTTCAATCCACTGTTACGATTGTTGGCCTTTGTTTACATAGTTCCTTATAATCTCCCTCCGCCTTTGTGCATGAAATCTGAGTTCCATATGATGTCATTATTAATACCGGGGCGAAGGCACCGAAGTCAAAACATTGATGTATTTCTTCAACCACTAGTTGATGAGTTACAACAGTTATGGAAAGAAGGGGTGGCAGCTTATGACATGTACAAAAGAGAGCACTTTACTTTGAGGGCTATGTTGATGTGGGGATTCATGATTTACCTCGTATGGTAACTTATCGGTACCGTGTAACACATGGTTACAAAGCTTGTCCTATTTGTGGTGATGAAACTCCGTCTATGCATCTTGGGAATGCAAGGAAGATCGTTTATACAAATTACCGGATGTTTCTTAAATCTGATCACCCATTTAGGCAGGGCAAGTACTTAGGACTTAAGACAAAAGAGTTAAACCCCCCTCCACCAAGGTTAAAGGGAGAAGTAATTGAGAAAATGCTAAGTCGTGTCCATTATGTACCTGGTAAAGTATTAAAAGGTGCCAAACGGAGTGTAGATGATGTAGATGTGGTTGCTATTGGAGATGATGAAGATTATGAAGTTACTGAAGCATGGTATAAGAGGTCTATTCTCTTTGAAATGGAATATTGGCCGAAACATAAGATTCGACATGTTATTGATGTGATGCACAATGAGAAGAATGTGGCAGAACACATAATAAATGCGATTCTTGACAAGAAAGAGAAAACAAAGGATACAGTTAAAGCGAGAGAGGATTTGAAGAAAATGGGGATTCATAGTGGTCAGTGGATGCAAACAGACCCAATCACAGGGAGATCTGTTAAACCAATGGCCCCATTTGTCTTGAATAAAGATGAGAAACTTGAGTTTTGCACAATTTTGAAGAACTTGAAGCTTCCTTCAGGTTTTTTGTCGAATTTAAAAAATGTTGTCACTTTGAGTCCTCTTGGTTTGCTTACAATGAAATCACACGACTATCACGTCATTATGTGTTACTTGCTTCCAGTTTTGCTTCAACACGCTTTTCCAAAACATCGTGATTTGCGTAGAGCTATTCACCAGATTAGCTTATTCTTTAATCTCCTATGTTCAAAAGTCTTAATCCGAAAGGAAATCCAAGTTGCCAAATACATGGTAGCAGAGGCATTGTGTGTGTTGGAAAAGTATTTTCCAACCGCTTTTTTTGATATCAGCATCCACCTTTTGGTGCATTTGGCTGATGAAGGGCTGATTTGTGGACCCGTGTATCCTAGGTGGATGTATCCATTTGAACGGTATGTACAATTTTACCTTTATTTCATATTTAATGGCAATTATCATCGAAACTACTAAGTACAATTTTGGATTTGTTTATTTTAATAGGGCAATGAAGGAGTGTAAAAATATTCCGAGCAATAAACGCTATGTTGAAGGCTCTATTAAGAGTCCTATATTGTTTCGAATCATTTAGGTATGCTATGGAGTACATGCCAAATTCACGGGATGGAAATCACAAAGCTACTCGTGAGGTGTTTCTAGATGAAGATGGAGAGTATTGTGATGAGGGGCCTATACTTGAGGGTAAAAGCGTGACCCTAGGCAAGGAACAATGGATACAAAAATCCGTAGATGGGTTCTTTTTTCGACTAGGCGTCGAAAAGCTTGATGAACATTATAGGTTTGATTTCTTTTTTGACACATTTGACTTGAAATTACTAGTCTAGAAAGTCATAATAAATAGTCATGTCAAACTGCATAAACAAATTGCAGTGAGTATCGTGCCTTGCAAGCAAGTGCACGTGGTAAAAGAAAAGGGATAGCAAAGACAGAAGTGGAGATACAAACTGAGTTCATTGTGTGGTTATATGACAAGGTATTGTTTTCTTCTATTCATGTATTTAGTTTACTAGGATATTACAATTTGTACTTTTAACTTTCTAATTGTCGTTTTTTTTTTCACTTCACAGTTGTTGGCTGAAAAAGACACAAATTGTGACTTATGGCGATTTGTCCAAGGACCATTGTTCAAAGCTAAAACGTATAAAAAGTATCGTGTTAATGGTTTTGTGTTCTCTACTAGGTCGCATGATGAAACAGTTGCTACACAAGACAGTGGTGTTTGCATGAATGCAATCACTACATTTACGTCAAGTAGGAAGGACAAAAATCCCATTGATGCATCGACTAAGTGGTATGGGGTTATCGAACAGATAATAGAGCTGGACTATACGACCTTCCAGCATGTTGTCTTTTATTGCAATTGGGTGAAGGTGGAGGACAAGACCAATGGTTGTAAACTTTGTCAAGATTCTAATTTGGTGATGGTTAATCTCAATAGGCTAAAGAGTGTTGATCAGTATATTGATGAGCCGGCGATTCTTGCTTCCGAGGCTAGTCAAGTATTTTACTCAAAGGATTTGAGAAATCCTAATTGGTGGGTAGTGATAAATTCACCTAGGCGATTGACAAGTCGAGTTGATGAACTAGATGCACCAACCGACTTCCAATCTATTCTTGAGGACCAACCTAATTTGCGAAACTTTGATGCAAAGTCTAACCTGATTGTAATAGTTGCATTATCACATTTTTAAGATTCTTAGATATTTTTAAGATTCTTAGTTGCATGCAAACTTCTCATTTTCTACTTTTTCTATTTTGAAGTTTGTTTGTGCAATTAGGTGAGAGTTATGTTTTTTTATTATCAAGAGTGGTCTTTATAAATGTATACTTTTGAACTTTTTCATTTTTTTTTTGTGGTATCCTAGTTTTACCTCTCTGTTCTAACAATTTTTTTGTCATATTAGGCTATTTAATAATGTCATCAGGTCAATCACAACATACTGCTTCCCAACCTTCGAGTTCAGTCCCACATCCATCTCATAATTTAACTTCCGACTCACATACATCTCAGCCTTCGGAAGCTTTACCAACGATTACCAAGTTACCTATAGAGTTCAATGAGGATGGCGTCGCTGTGGGTCCTAACCATGCCAAATGGAATACCCAGGTTGGAGTTTATGTTCGAGCTCGTATTCCAATTCATTACAAAGATTGGAGAAAAATAGATGGAAGCTTCAAGGATAATGTCTGGAACAAATTAATGGTATGGTTTACATGTACTTTAATTTCAATGATAGCATCCATTATTCTTGATAATTAGTATGTTTTTCCAATCCTATATCTACATGTTGTCCAGCCCTATGTGTGGAAATTTACTTAATATGAAATGAACAAACATCACTTTGTTCATGTAGGAAGAATTTGAGCCTAATGTTCCCCAAGCAACGGCATGCCGAGAAGTTGAAAAGGACTTTTCCCAAAAGTTCATCAAAAGTATGCCTTTCGGAAAGAGATTTTTTGCGTAAGTGCGGGGGCGTGGAAGAAGCTATTGCAGCATGCCCGGATGGCAAGGATCCAAATCATTGGGCTGCGTTTGTCGAAAATGAGAGTACCGCTGAAGTGAGAGCTAGAAACGCAAAAAGAATCTTGAGAATGCCAAAAAGAACATATATCGACATACTAATGGGCGGGGGCACATATGCCCATAAATTGGATAAAATGGTAGGTGTCTATTCTTGTACTAACGTTTTCTTATCACCTTATGCTAACAACTATTTAAGGATTATTTTTGTAGGATAAAGAAGATCCTAGTAGAAAACATGGACGGGTAGATAGTTGGAAAAAAGGACATGAGCGTCGTGATGGAACTATATTAGCGAGCGCTCAAACCCATTATGTAAGTTCTAATAACATTGAAGCTTGAACTTACCTGTGTGTTGGTATTGTATATAGGTTATGTTGCATACTTGCATACCATTCTCATAATTTATGCATGTATTACTCATATAGGAACAAGTGGAGGCTTCTAATAAAAGAAGAAAAGAAGCAAGTGCGGGTGGTGAGGGCAGTGTAATGGAAGTAGACTTCGATAATGATGAGTTGTCTGAAGTCTTTGGGCCTGACAAAGGGAGTAGAACACGTGGAATCAGCTCCAACAAGTCTAAGAAGCAATTGCAACGTCATGTGTATTGCCAAGGCATTATTGCAGCAAGCAAGCTCTTCATCCAATTCTGAGTTGAAGGGGGAAATGAATGAGATGAAGTCTTCCTTATCTAATGTCATAGGCGTGTTAAAGGTGAGTTTGCAGTTTGCACTTGTGCTTTCTTGCATACAATTTCATTATGTATGACCAATTGTTACTATAAATTGTGTCAGGATGTACTTAAGGCTGTTAAAAACAATGGAACATCAACTACTCAACAACCGTGCGGCCTAACACTAGAAACCAAGTCGGTTCCAATTACGTTTCGTCACTTTCGACTCAACAAAACTTGATGAATATGTTTGCAAATTTGAATCCTCCTTCGGGGCGCTTGGTTCTTCACCAAATGTATCCTTATTAGATAGGGATGGTGTAGTGGTTGCTAAGGGGTATGTCATGACAGAGACAGCTGGAGATTGCAATGGCAGAAAAGTTCTCGCAGGTGAAAAAAAGGTCTACATAGAGGAAGTCTTGGTTGGTGATGCTCTTGTTTACGATGGGCCCCAAGATGGAGTTTGATTTTTGGATGGTTTTAGTGCTGGAGGTCCTTTAATTTGGCTCGAGTCAAGGATGCAGTTTTCTTAATAAGTTGTTTGGGATATGCAAACTTTCTGAACTTGGGATTTTTTAGTATGGTTTGGCTTCTTTATGTTTTGAATGCCGTTTGTTTTTTGTTTAATATGGATGTCATAGTGACTTGACAAACTTATGGTCTTTTTTTTTGGTATGGATGAGTATTAACTTTAATATGTTCGTACTATATCTATTTATTAAATTTGATTGCAGTGTATGTATGCTTGTTTGCTTAGTAGGTTGAAGAAAGCCCTAACCCATTTTTAACTCCGCCTGTGCAAATTAATATAATTGGTTTGCATTGCCGGTCCCAAGCCCGGATAAAGGAGGAGGGAGGATGGTGGAGCCTTGGACTGTTTTTCCATTGAACGTTGGGATTCTCGAACTAAAGGTGTGTACTAGTCTTTGCTTAACATGTTGTAACTTAGTTTAGTTTCTTTTGTCGTATCTCTATAGTTGGGTAGTATTATTTCTCGTATCTCTATAGTTTCGCTTATGAATTATTGAGTCATATATTGTCGTTTTCTGAATATCATTTCTTAGATGACGCTGCATGCAGCTTCAGCTCACTTGGTTGCGGATAAATGCTCGGTTTCCAACCATGTAAGTGTAGCACCTTCATCTTTTCTGTATATTATTTTTCTTCTTTTCATTTTCACTATTAACTGTTATTATAGAAAAGAATGATATTTGTGTGTGGGAGACTCAATGTTACTTGTGTTTCTATGATGTGCACATAAGCTCTTGTGGAAAAATAATACTTGCAACACCATTACTTGTATAATGTGTCATAAACGTTACCTCTTTCTTATATGCATTGTTGGTTTTAATTAGCTACTTGAGTATAAGCCTTTTTTTAATAATCTATTTATTAGCTATCATTGCTTTCTTGGTTTCAAATATATTGTCATTGTTAGTGAAAGAAAACTGCATAAGTTTTGAATCTGCTGGCTAGTTATCTAGTGGTAGCCTGGTTGGTACCAATTTTGAATCCAATCCTTAGTGGTATGGTCTCTGACTGCTTCTAACCTTAAATAAGGTATGTCTTTGTTAGTGTGAGTTGCCCCTAAATATTATGCTAAATGTATGCCCTATGGTGTCAAGGTACTTGGTTTAGAGTGTGGGAAGTAATTACTCATGAGCAATCAAGAATACCCTAGACAGTTTTTCCAAAAATTATTCAAGTGACCCCCTTGTCTCAATTTTCTTCCTTTTATGGGTTTTTATATCAACAAAAAAAAAGATAGTTTTATTGATTGTGTTTGTGCGATTGAAGGTCTAATCTATTCTAATCAAATCACAATCTATGGTCAAGTATCAATATATTCCCTTTAGTTTCTTCAAATCCGACGTTCTCTTTTCGTTTGCTAGAAGTAGTGAGCTTTTTTTTTTCATCACCTCATTTCAGTGATTAACTCCTCATAAACCCTACAATCTCTAAGGTTAGAATCCAAAAGCTTTAATTATGATTTTTTCAGTTTTCTTTGTAGATTATTACTTTTGATTACTCTTCTATCAATTTACGTTTCGATTCATCAGTCAAGCTTGGGATACAATTGATTTGACAGGTTCAATTCAATATACATGTTTTCATTTTCCTTTGAAATTAGCCCATCTATTTTCCAAATGGATTGTTGTTATTTCGAATCAAATATATTGATTTTTCTTTTCGAATCACAAATTTACTTGGGATTTTTGAACTTGTATTTGTTGATTGGGTTCTTAGCTTATTTGATATGTTGTTTATTGTATGAATATTGTTCATAATGTATTGTGTCGGTTAAATGAATGAGAGTTTGTTGTTTGAGCGAGATCTTCTAGTAATTTAGACATTGAGTGCTTTATAAGTGTGAACGTAACTCATGTAGTGTCTTGGTAATGGCTCGGTTGGATCGCTTCATTGTACACCTGACAACTTATGGGTGACTTGACCATTTTAGTATGTTACTAGTTTGGTATTCTGGAATGAATTTAGCAAGCAATGGGATTGTATCACTGTCTGTAGACTGTAGTGTCAGTTTCAGGACTATCACTAGGTTGGCGCAGTCGTGTAATCTGGATTAAACTAGTATTTTGTTAGGCAAGACAATAAGAAATGAAGTCTAATGTGATTAATAGTTTAACTCTACTTATAAGAAAGTGCCATTCGTTATAGAGAATGTGCATTTTTTGAAGACTTGGGATAATCTCAATAATAAAGTCCGTAAAAAGCTCTTGAGGTTGGTTTTACTCTATCTATCTATTTTACTAGTGTTTCAAAGTGTGTTCATCTGGAGAATGCAGAATTTATTTTATCCGATGATTGTTTCTTGCTATGGCATTGCGCATTACTTTTCAGTGACCCAAGTTGAGTTGTTTCGCGGTGTAAATCAAGAGTTCAATTGTTGGATCACCCAAGCTCTGAGGTTAGACGCCATTGTATTCTAAATACTTATTTTCCTTCTACAACTGCTACTCACAGGTATATGCATTAAAAGCAGATCTGCAATGGTGTGCGTCAAAATGCCCTTGTGGAAATGTTTCAAATATTGACCACGGTATGCGAGAGCCATAAATTAACTTTAGCTCAAACCTCGGGTTCCATGCAAGCATAGCGGGGTGTGTAATGACGGTGGTGGTGGTGTGAAGAAGAGCTGCAAAAGCTTTGATGGAAGTTTGTATGGGGCAAGTTTGCATGTGAACAACCGATGTAGCATTCTATGTAGTAGATCTTGACACATGTGGGTTTTGGCGGCGCTTGGTCGAGCATCACTTCTACGAAGGGCGGGGGTTGGTGGGAGGGCATTTTCATCAAAAAGCTCGTGTTTCTCTAGTGATATGACACAGTTGAGCAAAAGTGAGTATCCCTTGGTACACTACGCACGCATGTTTGGGTTAAGTAGCTGCTTTGCTATCTGTTTACGTAGCACTTACACTGGGTTGTCTGGATGTGATGATTATATTCTAGAGTTGTTCCTGCCACCAGGCACGACGGCCTTAAGCAAACATCTGATATTTCTGGACTCCGTCTTGGTGACAATGAAGGCGAGCAACATTACCGGAAGAACCTCCATTGCTATCCGTTCAAGTAAGATATTCCCCCTCTACCACCTTCCACCAACCTCCACTGCTAAGTCTTGGTTGCTGACAAATCTAGGGAGTTTTATGTTGCAACAGGACAATAATTATTAGTTTTGTTTTTTTTGGTTTGCATGGCGAATTTGGGTCAGCAGCAATTCGTTGTGTCATTTAATCGATCCTCATTTTCATCTGCAGCTGCCGCTCTTTCTCTTTCCAATAACAATAATAATAATAACACCGACAAAGAGCAGAAAATGGCTTGTGCTGAACAATTGGTTTCCGAATTGAGTAATCCCGATCTTCGTGAAAATGCTCTTCTTGATTTATCCAAGGTTCTTTATTTAATTTAATTACTTACTTCTTTTTTATTTAATTATATATAATATTAATTGATTTCATCCTTTTGTAGAAGAGAGATTTTCCAGGATTTGGCTCCCTTTACCTTATATAATATTAAAGTGCATTACCTTAGACCTCGTAGGCATTTTGCGAGGGCAGCAAAAGACCATTCTTTGAAACTTATCGAGGGTGGGAGTTTCCTCCGATGGGGTCATGTTTATGTCCATGGATGGAAACCGCGTCTCTGTCGAACCAAATCGCCCGCCAGAATGTTCCCCACAGCCAGAAACAAATCGCCCAAATGAGAAATGCTGGTCCTCAAGTTATGGTAGATCTTCTAACGTAAAGAAAACCATTGGGAGAGACGCCGGGAATCTTCTTGATTATTTCAAAGCGTATGCGGTGAGAATCCCCGGCTTCTTTTTACGCGAATGCAACTTCGGCGACGAGGGCCATATGACTAATGTTTTTGGGCAGATGCAAGGTCAAGAAATGCTTACATTCACTCTGGGGATGTTGTTACTTTTGACACTATGTACGCACCTAACCAAGATGTCGGGTTCCATACGCCCATTCATCGGTATGAACCATCACGGCGATGGTGCCGTTTGGTTGTGCTCTAATCTTTTTGACGAGTCCGAGTCTTCCTTTTGTGGCTCTTCAAGACTTGGCTTGAAGCAATGTCCGGTCGTGCTCTGTTTCTCTAACAACAGATCGGAGACCCGAGGGCTATCTGAGCAGCAGCTTGCTCAAGTTTTTCTGAACTCGCCACTGTATTTGTAAATGGCACATTTTAAGGGAAGGTCAGGAAAGACTTGGTCATGTCTGCCATACCCATCCAACTTTCCAAGGGGAACTTTATAAGTGCATCAACTTGACCGAGACGATTGAGGAGTTTGAATCATCTTGGAGTTCTTTAGTCGACAAATATGATCTTAGGAAAAATGATTGGCTTCAGGCCTTGTATAATGCTCGTAGACACCGGGCCCCAGATATTTCCGTGATACTTTCTTTGCCGCAATCTCCATGAATCAAGGGTATGAAAGTGTTAGTTCATTTTTGATGGTTACGCTAACCAACGGACCACGCCGCCCGTGTTCTTTTCGTCCGAGATGAAAGAGCTTTAGAAAATTGGTTTGAGAAAGAAATTGAAGCGGATTTCGAGACAATCTGCACCACACCAGTACTGAAGACTCCTACCCCAATGGAGAAACAAGCCGCAAACTTGTACACGAGGAAAATAATTGCAAAATTTCAAGATGAATTAGTTGAAACGTTTGTTTATACTTCAAATAAAATTGAGGGGGATGGTGCAATTAGCACTTTTCGGGTAGCAAAGTTTGAGGATGACGACAAGGCATACATTGTCACCTTAAATGTTCCTGAAATGAGAGCAAGTTGCAGCTGTCGGACGTTTGAATTTTCAGGCATTCTCTGTAGGCATATATTGACAGTTTTCACTGTAACATTCAAGAAGAAATTATATCTATATGTGGAGCTGCTCACATTCCAGTCATCTGGGCAACACAGGTTTTGGAGTCACTTGTCAAGTCAGGTCTGCCTACTAGAGCTGAAATTACAGATGTGGCCAATGGAAGGAGGTAATTGGTGCTTTTCCTTGCTTTCTTTTTTAAGTTATTAACACTCCATTATCATATATTTAAATCATCTTGTCTGTAAAATTTGGAAATTGCGGTGACATTTAAAACATAAGTTACCAGCTAAATCCTTCAGTGCCAACTAGTCTATGAACTTCTGATTGGTTGAAATTCCGGTTTCCTTAAGTGTGAGTCGATCGAGATCTTATTCTGGTTAGGGGTATGTAATGGTATTAGAATGATCTCTTTGCTAAAACAACATATTCTAGACTAGTAAATAGTAATGACGTCCGTTATTACTTGAATCAATTCTTTCGCCGCTTCGCCATGAGGCATGCTTGTTTGCTTACTAAATCCACTGGAAATGTGCTTTTTAAAGACCATTTTGATATGCTTAGTAGCTTAAAAATACAAATGAGATTTTGTTCTGCTCTTTCGATTATTGTGTTTGGTGCAAGTTTAGTCGATATAGCTGGAAAACGATCCGTTCTTGTGGTACGTGGTAGTAATAGCCTCTAGCTCAGAATTTTAAAGTATCACTCTTTGATGAATATAAGGCCTGATGATTTGCACTTGTAGACTTCTAGAACAGGGTGGTCCTCTGCTATTTGATAGATGCTCTTTCCTTCTATTTGAAGGTGCTGGTGCTAAAATTATTTATGTTCTAACTTTTTTGCCTTTGACATCAACAGATTCAAGCACCTCTAGGCCGAAGAAAACACGCTTATTCTTATTCTACTTACGCAAAAAATAGAAGCCTGCAAGGCAGCTGCCGTGAGCATATAGCCAGGTTGCCACATAATCAGCCACCAAATGGCTTAAATGCAAACTGGAGGAAGCCCAGCTCCAAGCAATAGTAATTTTGCTCCTTCTTGACCAACAAACAAAACCGTTTGACATATTATTCAAAGGATATTGTCCAAATTTACTGGAATAGTTCTAATAATATTGTGCGTCTTGTCATCGGCCTTGCGGTATATTTTTTTTTACATTTGTAGACTTGGTAAATTTTTGTGATCTAGAGTATATATGCTTTCAAGTCCATCAACGGGTTGACCCTTAACTTGGAAGCCTGGGCATGGGAATGGGATAAAGGTCCTACTGAGACGGATATGTGACCTGCAGACTTGAGAACTGACATTTGTGGAGGTTAATGAAATATCTATGTATATTGCAGTAGGAGAACTCGTAATATCATCGGCCAATGAACAGTTTTGTCTACAACAAACTTGTACTACTCATGGGATTGGCAAAAAATGCTCTCTATATTCGGCCCGATTTCTCGGCCGCGCCATGACCGAGGAATCCCAATATGGTAGGGGTCTGCTGCAAATAGTTTGATGCATCTTCCTCGAATAAGTTGGTTATCTAGAATCATTAACTCAAGCAATTCTCTACAGCTCGAGGATTCAATACGTCCATCCGGTAGGTAATATCGACCTTGAGTATACCGAGATTTTGCATTACTATCCCAAGAACACGACAATTTACAAAGTCCTTTGTAAACAATTGGGTTCTTAGTCCCACCTCCATTTATCCATGGCAATATTGGCCTAAATGAATGGGAAACAACAAGTCATGCATTCAGCCAGTTTTGCTCTCACGAAAACCTTCGCTACTTCTGATCTTCAACCCGCACAAACTCGTATGACACCTTCACCGGAGATCTCTACTTGATTCGAGAGCGTGGAACAGCCTCGAACAAATTGAGGAGGGTTACTTTATGCACATCATCAAGTCTCATACTAGTTTCAGCAGGCGTGTGATACTCTTACCCGGGGTAAAGCAATTCCGATCACTTCTTGGAATACCAACATGTGGGGGAGAAGATATGCATCTGTGATCTTTACATAAGCTTGATGCTATTTTATGTGTTTGTGATTGTTTCACGTTGCATTTTATGCTTCTGCTTTCTGCATGTCTCTGAAATATTTTTCTGCCTTTGAATCTCTAGACTGCGTGCGGGTTATCTTGAATGATCCTTTCTTGGGAAAACGTGTTGAAGAAGGCAACTTTACTACAGTACCTTTGAGGGATGAGTTTCTCGAAAATGCCCGTCTTTTCATATTTGAAACTTAGTGCAAATACATCAGTGCATTGATATAGGGTAATTAAATGCAACTTGAAGAATCAGTTTTATATGTAAATTAGTTTCACTTTGTTCATCTAGTAATTTGTGACGTCGCAGAAATTCAGTGTCCATTCATCCTGTCTTTTCATTTACATCCCACGAGAACACTTGCGGAAAAAGTGGAATATGACTTATGACGAGGCTGAAAGATGGATAGTGAATCTTGTCGCGAAATTCAAAGCTTGACGAAAGATTGATTCCAAGTCGGAACTGTTGTCATGGAACCCAATCATGTGAATGTGTAAGTGTTCAACCGGTGTTCCTCCCCGCTAAGCATTCATTTTCGCCTTTGTCGGCTAGCCCTTTCCAACTCACTCCCTTTCTTCTCTCGATCCGACTTGCAGTGCGAACAGATTATTGAAAACACCAAGGCACTCTCTTTGCGTACTTACAAATACGCTAATCTCGTTCTAGAATCTGCTCAAGTATAAACTGCTGTATAAGGTGTCGTGTTTGCGAAAATTTCTTGAAAGCTCCAAAGAATTGTTGTGAATGATTTTGTTTTTTTTTGTTTACTTTGTTTAGCTATTTAACCTTAAAGAATTGTTGCAAATAGTATGATCATACCCGTAGATACACACTAGTAGTAATCTTCAGCATATAGCTTAAACAATTGTTTACTTTGTTTAGCTATTTAGCCTTAAAGAATTGTCAGTAATCTTCAGCATATAGCTTTTTTTGGACTCCATGAGCTTCTTTAGTAATAATCAATAGAACTGTTCTCTTACTCTTCCCATGGATTTAATAGAGTATGTAGGGTTGTATATGAGACGAGAGAACACCTCCTTAAGTCAAATATTTTTTTTCCTCGAAGGCACAAAACGAAGTCAAAAGTAGGATCTTTGAAGACTGCTCAAAGTGGAAACAGTTTTTATTGGAGTTTGAATTGCTCATATTGTTAGGAGTATGAGACCACTGTTGCCACATTTTTGTGAGTTTGGTTGTTGGACCAGTGAAAATAAATAATTGAACTTTCCGATCTCTTGGAAGGGACAAAACATACCGCTACTTAAGAATTATGCTACCATACTCTTTTTCTGAATTCCGTAGTTTGAGTATAAGGAGCTACTACTTAAGAATAGGATATAAGTATATATCTATATATACATATTTGTTTTCTACTTGCTTTCGACTCCTTTTATTTATTTATTTATTGGTGTATAAGATGAAAGGGACTTTTTCGATGATACCATCCCAAAGTCATCCCCCGATGCTTACAACCTACCGAAGGTGCTAGTTTTGTACAAATGATATGAGAGCTTGAGTTTAAGGACAAGTCCCATTGATTTGGAAAACAGTGTGTATTTCATTCGTGGCAAGTCCTATTTATGAAAGACGTTTTGGTGATGTTATTTTAATAAAAGATTATGTGATTGGATGTACTTGTAAGATTTCTTGTTTATATTATGGACGATTGTAAAATACCCAATAAGTGGGGGCATCTTTATGCAGGTTAAGTAGTCTCCCAAAAAGGGGGGGGGGGGGGTGGTTTTGGGGTATTTTATATTTTTTTACATATGAAATAGTTTTGTAACGGTTCTTCACCGTTACTAAGCTTTGCAATAAGTAACACAAAAAAGCGTTACTAATTTTATAAAAGCGTTACTAATGTTAGAAAAGAGTAACACAAAAAAGGGTTACTAACTTTATAAAAGCGTTACTAATGTTAGAAAATAGTAACATAAAAAAGCGTTACTAACTTTATAAAATCGTTACTAATGTTAGAAAAGAGTAACACAAAAAAGCGTTACTATTTTTATAAAACCGTTATTGATGTTAAAAAAGAGTAACACAAAAAAGCGTTACTAATGTTATAAAACCGTTACTGATGTTAAAAAAGAGTAACACCAAAAAGCGTTACTAATTTTATAAAACCGTTGCTAAAGAGCAATACAATTGAGCAAAGAAAACCGTTAGTAAATATTTTAGTAACGGTTAGAAACTGTTACAATAAATAATTATGTAACGGTTATAAACCGTTACTAATATTAATAACGAATTAGCAACGCCCAAACTGTGACGCATAAAAACCGTTACAAATATTTTTAGTAACGGTTTCTGACTGTTAGGGATGTCCTGTTTTGGTATAGTGACAGGCATAAGAAGGTACTTATGCCTCATGCTATGGGCTCGAGCTAAACTAGACATACATATTATCTACCCAATAACACCATGGGTCTTGTATTTCAGCGGGCATAGCAAGTCCAAGAACAAATGCTAGCAAGAACCTGGTAATTTCCATTGGTTCATCATCAATGTTGATGGAGAACACTTGTTCTCCATCTGGTCTCTCAAAGAAAATGCAGTTATCGTAAAAATAAGATGCTAGTGTTGGAGAATAAAGTTCAAGCCAGGTTTTTACCATAAAAGCGATTCCCACCTACGTTATGTGATCGCCAAAAACCAAGCACCATAAGTAGTGCTTTGGAACAAATCTTCGAAAGACTGTTCCGGTATTATTGTAGGAGATGTGATCTCAAAACGATGCTCTGGAACAGCTGCAAATGATCCGGGAACAACCCGCAGAAAACTGGAAATTTTTGTGTTTACGAAGGTCAGGGCGCAGGTGCGCTCTGATGATTTTCGAGTTCCATTGTTTGAAGCGCCAGAAGTCGCCACCTTTTGGCAATGCCGCTTTTACCAAACTTTCTGACAGAGACTAGGGCGCAGGTGCGCTCCGAGGTGTTGATTTTTGAATATGGTGAAGAACAACCGGAAACGTGGGAGTGAAAGGTGAGTGATGGAAGTTAGGTGTAGTGTGGGTTGTGAGTGTATAATGAATGAAGTTTTTATAGGTTTTAAGTTGCTAAAACGAATCAGGAAGTTGCCAGAAAGTTTTTATGGCATACTAAAATTTTCAAACCCGAAACGGAAACAACTCATATTCTTGATTCTAAAACAACCCTAGTATCTTTTAGGTTGAATTTAGGATAAAACTACTTAACTTATCGGGATTTCATCCTAACCAATATTTATTCATAGATATGCCCAGATCGCCAATATTCTCACCCTGACTCCGAAATAACTTCTAAAAATGAGGGTCATAAAAAAATCATGCTGGAACAGATAATACCACCCCCAAACAATTTGGGAAGGTGGGATCAATATTAAACAACCACGCACAATGAAAATAACCGCATTATATTAAAATTTTCATTCAAAGTACATTTCACTACAAAATTCAAATTACCGAATTAAAACTGACATTAAAATAACTAACAATAATAAAACTACAAATAAAAATCATCAAGCTATACTATCCCTAAACACATCGGTACTGGTAGCAGAGGGCACACGCCCGAGATGGCTCCCCGAAATCCCCGATGGGCCAGCACCATTAAATTCTTTCGGGCGACGTGCCTCGATGATGTATCCTCGGAAGAGAATCCCTTTGAGGTGGGAAGCGCGCAAGCATATCGGCTCGAATCGGGCGCCGAGCTTCTAGCTTCGGCCACATCATCTGTTCCCACCGCTCATCCTCTCGCTGGGTACGAATCTCGAAGTTATGGTGGATAGTAGCTTGTCGAGTCCAGAGGTTTTCACAGATAGTATTGAGTGAACGCATGCCACGATGAATCACAGCCATGCGTTCTGCATCTGACCAACACCTTTCCAAGGCATCATCATCAAAACATGTCAAGTCCTCTTCGTCCTCCGAGTCATTCTCATTTCCGACGTCCTCCTCGTCGACTACCCTATCCTCAGGCAACCTCCAAACTCGTTGGACACAATCCTTATAAATACGAGGATTTCGGTGTAGGGTGAGGTAAATCCTATCAGACGTCGGAGTCGCTCTCAACTTCAGCATGATCTTGGTTATCAACATAGGGAGAGGTGCAATAGACTTCCCTACTCCCCTAATCATGTTAGGCAAAAACTCCAAGATACGTAACTCATACTTACGCTCTGGAGTATCCACGAATGTGGAGGCAGTTCGAACCGATGTCGCCGACCTTCTCCTTCCCTAGGGCGCTCGACCAATCCATCGAGTCGCAGCCAAATGCCGGTTGGTTCCGAGGGATGCCCGCGAACACAATGCGAGCTTGTATTGTAGCTCCTATTGGTAACAGTCACGTTCTTCAAAGGCTCTACCCCATTGTATTGGGACTCCTGTAACGTGGCATCCAGATGGATTCTAGGCGAAATGCCTAGAATCTCAGGCAACAACCCAACAGTTAGTTCCTTCCTCCTCTTTGCCACCGTAACGAAAATTCTATTCCCCTCCAACTCCCTCATGTTGTAAAATCGTCGGACTAACTCTTCGTGGTAAAAGGCGTCGGTCGAGTACCACAAGCTACTCCCAATCACTACTAATCATTTCATCACCAGAAAACGGTAGCGGACGCGTCGCCAATAAATGCTTGCTCGCAAAAATCCGCCTTTTGAGCCATTGGAAGTTTGTATCGATTTAGGGTTTGTAGAAGGTGTAGGAAGCAATGAGGAACAACCTCACCGGAACAACAATGGTGGTGGTGCGCGGTGGTGGCGGTGGTGGATCGGCAGTTCCAATCTTTGGATTTTTGGTGGTTTTGGTTTTGCAAAAGGCTGGAGGTGGTGGTGGAAAGGTTTTTGAGAGATTTGAAATTGATTTGGATGTGTGGCGTGGTGTAGTTAGGTTTCTTTTTAATTTTATTTTTTAGTTAGGATTTGAAGCTTTGTTGGTTGTTAATGGCGGTTTGGAGAAGTGAAGAACGCGACTTGTTGGTGGAAACAAAGTGGCGCTAGTCTTATTTGCGCCGTCGCGTCTTGGGTTGGGCCCAAGCCCAATTCGAATTTTTTGAATTTTTGTCGATTTTTAGCGCAACTTCAAACTAACATTGCCGCTTCGTTACCGGTCCGATTTTTGCGAATGAGATATGGAAATGATTAGGAGAGAATTTCCAATCCAATGATCCATAAAACAATCTATTCTGACCGTGGATGACATATAAGATAATAGAAAATGCCTCGAAGTGCGTGCATGACGTAAGTTATGCGAATGAATGAACTCTAAATTCATAGATTATGTCAACCGGAATCGGAATGCAATTAAATGGCCTAAGCAACTCTAATGGGACATAAAACATTCTAGGATAGAAACACGAACACCCCACCCCCAAACAAATTTTTTACAACAGAGTTTAGAATTTTTTTTTTTTTTTTTTAAAGTCGATTCGAGACTTCCTATCTTACTATGTTTATTATTTAATATATATATATATATATATATATATATATATATATATATATATATATATATATATATATATATATATATATATTATTTATTTTTTTTTTTTATTTATAAATACAGATTAACATATAGAAAAACAATAAGCAATAATGACATAATTCACCCCATAGAGAAACATGACTCAAAAATCCGAGAAAACATGCAAGAGTAGAAAACGTGAATTATATTAAACGTGGACTTAGGATCCGGTACTTATAGCCACACATTCCATAGGGAGGGCCCGGTTACCTTAATGGTGCACTCACCAATATCTGAAATGAAAGGAAATGCACCAAACACAAAAAACGAAATTTATAGTCGATACTCGAGACTTTATCTAAACATATGTATGAACATGCAGTTTATCATATATCAACAATCGAAATAGTTGTGGATCATTCCATAAATAAGTATCACAGAAAACATATCCAAACACAATCAAGCACCAAGATTTCCTATGACGCAACCTAGTGAACTGAAATCGAAGTCGGATAGACCTATAACGTAACCTATCATGCACCTTCTTTTTCATCTTTGAACGAGAGGGTGTCCTAGTGAATAAGTGTGGAAAAGTGAATGGTTGTGGAAGATATGGTGGATATGGATAAGTTGTAGAAGGAAAGTATGTAAACAATGAGGATGTGGGTTTAGCACAAAACTCATTCATGGTGTAGGTAGGGACTGTCTCAAGTCTGAAAATGAAGGTGTCAAATGGTTTGTCTTTTTGAAGTATTTGTTTACTAGGTGGATTTAAAAAATTATGAAGCACAGGGAGAAACAAAAGGATCGAAAGTGCAAACTCGAGATTCCTTTGAAAGGGTGGAATGAGGGGAGTCGAGGTGGATGTTGTGCAAAAGTAGTTCTTGATAGGGTGAATCATCACCTGCTCTAAGAAACTCATCGAATTCCTCATCTAGATTGGTCATATCCACATTACTATGGTACTCCTCTATATCTTTAAGAAAGTCATCTATCTCGGCCCTCATCCGTAATATGTGTATCAACAAGTGTAGGGATGAAAATGTTGAGTCCAACTTCCAAAGGAAAGAAATTTGGGCATATGATTATCGGGAACGTGTTGTTGAAATAATCTCGGCGAAGCTCTCGATCATGCTAACCTCTCCATCCATAGGCGAATCGGGTAAATGTGTCTTTGTTTTAAAAACATTTACTTCAACAAAGAAGATGGCCAAAAGACATGGACATCGAACCATCGCGCAATTAATAAAGCGACCGGCAATTGCGGAAAGGACGCCCTAAGATGATCGGGACAAAGTCGTTAGCGACTTCTGTATCGAGGATGACAAAATCAGTCGGATAGTAGAATTCCTGAACTTTTAGCAGCACATTTTCGACCACACCCTTAGGATACTTAATAGACCGATCAGCTAATTGCAACATCATTTTAGTGGGTTGCATCTCGTCTAGACCTATTTGTCTATACAAATAAAACAGGAGTAAGTTAACACTTGCCCCCATATCTAATAACGCGGTCGTTGTATAGGAATCTCCTAAGGTGCATTGTACAGTAGGACGACCAGGGTCCTTGTACTTAACAATTCCATTATGTTCAGATAGAGTTGGGAATTGTTCTGTTAAAAAAGTGTCTTTTGGTATATTGGTCTTACGCCTAGTAGTACACAACTCCTTAAGAAACATAGCATGGTGTGGTAGCTTTTTAATAGCTTCGAGGAAAGGAAGGTTTATAGTTAAATTCTTGAAAACGCCCCTAATCTCCTCATAATTTGTATCCCTAGTTAACATGGCTAATTTTTGTGGAAACGGTGGTTTCTCTCTATATTTAGCATATGTATCACCTGGATGTTTAACCTTGGCTTTCTATTTCTTAGGTTGTGTTGTAATTGGTACCTCTACAGTGGTAGGCTCTTCAGTTTCTATTTCGGTATCTAGTAAAACAGCAGGTGTAGGGGCTACTGGTGGGGTAACTATAGACATAGTTACTTTGTTATCAACCACTGCCGGAGCGGTGGTGATGGCATTTAGCTCACCTACATTTTCATATTCATTACTAGTATTATCGGTTACCTCAAAGGCCGTGTTTGTTGTTTTAGGATTAGGTATTGCATGACCTGGAAACACACCTTTGGGTTGGGCTTTATCTTGGGCCAACTGTTGGCTTAAATTATTAACGGATTGTAGAAGTTGTTGGTTAGATTGAGGCATGGTTTGGAAAAGTTTTTGGCTCACTTGTATGAAGGTGTCAAGACGATCCGGTTGTGTGGGTGTAGTAGTCACGGGTGGTATGACTGGAACTATCTCGCGTGATATATTTATGGGCGGATTTTGATAGTTATTATTTACCGGAACGATACCTCTATTAGCATTATAATTATTATAACTACCTTGACCTTGTGCTTGACCTTGTCGAGGTTGCACTTGGTTGTTATAATTATTATAATTACCCCGACCGCCCTTGTCGTGGGTGGAGCTTGGTTATAACGGTCGTTTGGCCTAACATATTGATTATTGTACCCTAGAGGTGTGGCGTGTTGGTTATTTCTCCAACCGAAGTTGGGATTTTGTCTCCAAGGGGCTAGGTTCACTATTAATGGAACAAGCCCTGTTCATAGGCTATTATAGGACAAGAGGGAGTCGGGATGCTCAGGACTCCAACAGAAACTACATGGATTTGAATTTACATTCATGACGGGGATAGGCTTTTGTTGAACAGAAATGGCCTCTACCTTTTTAGTGAGTGATTCGATTAGAGTTTTAAGCTCGGGATCGTGTTTAATTTCAAAAATACCGCGACCTTAACTGTATTAGAAGAACTAGCGGAGCGGTGGATATCGTTACTACCCCCATTCATTATGTCAAAGACTTCTTTATGGTGGTGTAGAAGTCCTTTGAAAAAGCCACGAACTAATGTGTCTTTCGCTAGGTTATGATGTGGACACTCTATAAGGAGATCGGTGAAACGATTCCAAGCCTCTGAAAATGATTCATGAGGATTTTGTCGAAAGAAATGAATCTTGGAAAGCATCTCATCCGTCTTTAGGGGTGGGTAAAAATGTTCCATAAACAGTTGAACAAGTTTAGCCCACGAGTCCACGAATTAGGCTTTGGGTTAACCAAGACACCGCCTTTATCGGCTAAGGTGAAAGGGAATACCCTCGTTTTAATTTGTTCCAAGACCGATCGTAGGATGGTGGATTGTTGTTAGGACTTGTTCAATCCTACGATGTAGCCGATAAGGTTTTTCATGGTCTAAACCATGAAAAAAGCGGGTAACAAATTAAAATATTTGGGGATTCGAAATCCCCCCATCGGTCCGCTAGAACGATGCAAGATTTGGGGCTATCGCTCAAGGCTTTGTAGAAGTCAGAGAGAGGAGTCTCTCCTTCTTCAGGCATTATATCATGTGGTGTGTGTGAAATAGTAGCTAGAGATGTAGTGGGTGGTATACTAGATAGACTTGTTTGTTGACGTTGTCGTGTAATTACGTTCGGTGTTTTTGTTCGACCAGACCTTAATCTCATACAAGGCTAAGACCAAACTTACCTAAACACGCCAACACTCCAAACAATCTCGATATACTAGTATAAACCTCTAACAGAGATCGCGGTGTGGAAGAAAGGAATACCTGATTGCAAGGCCCTTGCTTCGCTTATGAATAGCGCCTTGTTTACGCGTGTTCATTGTATATAACAAGTTAGAACACACTAAAACTTGAAAAATCGGAGTTCGAATCAAACCTGTGGAAATCCGGCAAAATTCAGCTCAGGGCGCGGGTGTGCTCACTTTGGGCGCAGGTGAGTTCCGTGTAACTTCAAGTAACAGTGTTGGAGCGCGGGTCGTGCTCAGTTTGGGCAGCAGGTCGCGCTCAGGGTTCCAGGCGTTTGGGCGCAGGTGCGCTCCATGTAATTTTTCGAGGAACTTTTCAATGCTGAAACGGACAACCACAGTATGAATCAAACAAGGGTGGGTGGGTTTAATGGGACTTAAAAATAACTAATTATACTATGAAAACAATGCTAAAGGTGAAACTAAGATGGCAGCGGCGCCATTTGATAAATGTAAAAAGATAAAGTTTACCTACGAAATGAACGATAAAACTCAAAACGTAAGTAAATTAAAACTTATTTTACGTGTCTAAATTTATCAAAGATTGTTCTACTCTCGATCTATTGAACAGATATAGTGGAGTAGGAAGTTCGTTCCACTCCTAGTCCTTCCGCATGCTGTGTTTTCTAGTCTAATTACTCTACTCTAAGTCTAATGAGAGATTTACGAAATGATAACTAGACTACGATGCAACTACCCACAAGATGCAACTAGTCGACTATTTAAACAACTATGAAAATACTACGTCGATTCTATGATAAGGAATTAGGGGGGGATTGATTCCACCTTACCTCAACTTAATCCACTAACGACGAATCGATGTAATCCGAATTGAACTGCTTCGCAGAACAATCTGGTTATTCCTAATGTCTAATTACACATGACATTTCTACCAATTCATAACTAGCATGTGAACGATTACACCCATTCTCATGGTGAACTAATCATTTCTAGAGTGGAAAGGAAATTACGACTATTCAACATTAACACGAATCAAGCCTTCATCAAGGCTTCGCAACCCCCTCTAATGGAGGTTTAGCCGAGAATCATCACGC
Source organism: Coptis chinensis (assembly GCF_015680905.1). NCBI lineage: Eukaryota > Viridiplantae > Streptophyta > Magnoliopsida > Ranunculales > Ranunculaceae > Coptis > Coptis chinensis. The sequence continues at coordinate 39,025,429 of NC_141456.1, read as the reverse complement.
TATCTATCCCAATCAAATTCGAACAAGACATGATATAAAGATTGAAACTTTGCTTATTTAAACTCAAATGGAAACTACTCATGCAAAAATCTATTCAATCTAAGAAAGACAAATAATTGAATCTAAGAATTGAACTAAATAAGTAAATGGAAAATGAAACTAGATTATCAAGAACACTATTTTATTAATCTAATGAATAATAAAACAATGATTCAAATACTAAATTAATAATCTACTTTGTTCTAAAGTAATTAATTAAACATGAAACTAGATCTAAAACAAGATATGAAAAACTAATTAATTAACTAATTGAAATTCTAAAACTAAGTTCTAAAACTAATTAATGGAAGCTAACTAATCAAATTTTTAATCTAGGTCTAACTATCTACCATTAACAAAGAGTCAAGCTTTTGTTTTTATACTTTCAGATCCAAAAATCGTGCATGGGTTGGAGCCATGTTTTGGGTCGGAAAATCGGGCCCAAAACCCAATTCTTTCAGTCCAAAAAGGTCTCTTCAGCTGCAGTTGGCTTCGACAAACTTTTCATCCACTTTTTCTCCTCTGATTAGGTCAAAGCTTAGACCGTTGGAAAGCTCTTTCCGAGCCGGTCGGTTTGACATAAGGTAGGCCCAATTCCGAGGTCTGAGTCCAAAGATATGGCCTTCGGAAGTTCTGCTGACTTTGTGTGATGTTTCTTCCCGCGTCGACTTTTCAGCTTTTGACCGGGCTTTACAAAGGCTTTGTCTTCTTGAATCTTGGTCTTTAATCACGGAACTCCTTAGCAACCGACCTTTGCTCCTTTATCTCGCTAAAGTGGCACATTTCTGCATATCATGGACTTTGAAGCTTGAAATGCATAAAAACACGTAATCAGTATTAACTCTTAATTATTACTCACATAACTGGTCTAAAAGTATGATGGTTAAGGGGTTAAAACTACAGTTTTGGGCTCTTATCTCCCCACATAAAAAGAATAAAGTTTACCTACGAAATGAACAATACCTCAAAACGTAAGTAAACTAAAACTTAATTACATGCTTAAATTTATCAAAGATTGTTCTACTCTCGATCTATTGAACAGATATAGTGGAGTAGGAAGTTCGTTCCACTCCTAGTCCTTCCAAGATCTTTGTGTTTTTCTAGTCTAATTACTCTACTCTAAGTCTAATGAGAGATTTATGAAATGATAACTAGACTACGATGCAACTAACCACAAGATGCAACTAGTCTACTATTTAAACAACTATGGGAATACTACGTCGATTCTATGATAAGGAGTTAGAGGGGGATTGATTCCACCTTAGCTCAACTTAATCCGCTAACGACGAATCGTCGTAATCCGAATTGAACTGCTTCGCAGAACAATCTGGTTATTCCTAATCCCTAATTACACATGGTATTTCTACCAATTCATAACTAGCATGTGAACGATTACACCCATTCTCATGGTGAACTAATCATTTCTAGAGTGGAAAGGAAATTATGACTATTCAACATTAACACGAATCAAGCCTTCATCAAGGCTTCGCAACCACCTCTAATGGAGGTTTAGCCGAGAATCATCACGCTATCATTCCCAATCAAATTCGAACAAGACATGATATAAAGATTGAAACTTTGCTTATTTAAACTCAAGTGGAAACTACTCATGCAAAAATCTATTCAATCTAATAAAGACAAATAATTGAATCTAAGAATTAAACTAAATAAGTAAATGGAAAATGAAACTAGATTACCAAGAACACTATTTTATTAATCTAATGAATAATAAAACAATGATTCAAATACTAAATTAATAATCTACTTTGTTCTAAAGTAATTAATTAAACATGAAACTAGATCTAAAACGAGATATGAAAAACTAATTAATTAACTAATTGAAATTCTAAAACTAAGTTCTAAAACTAATTACTGGAGGCTAACTAATCAAAATTTTAATCTAGGTCTAACTATCTACCATTAATAAAGAGTCAAGCTTTTGTTTTTATACTTTCAGATCCAAAAATCGTGCATGGGCTTGGCGCCATGTTTTGGGCCGGAAAATCGGGCCCAAAACCCAATTCTTTCAGTCCGGAAAGGGCTCTTCAGCTGGATTTGGCTTCAACAGAATTTTCATCCACTTTTACTCTTCTGATTGGGTCAAGGCTTAGACCATTAGAAAGCTCTTTTCGAGCCGGTCGTTTGACATAAGATAGGCCCAATTCCGAGGTTTGAGTCCATAGATACGGCCTTCGGAAGTTCTGCTGACTTTGTGTGCTGTTTCTGCCCGCGTCAACTTTTCATCTTTTGACCGGGCTTTACAAAGGCTTTGTCTTTTTGAATCTTGGCCTTTAATCACGGAACTCCTTAGCAACCAACCATTGCCCCTTTATCTCATGAAAGTGGCACATTTCTGCACATAATTGACTTTGAAGCCTGGAACGCATAAAAACACGTAATCAGTATTAACTCTTAATTATTACTCACATAATTGGTCTAAAAGTATGACTGTTACAGGGTTAAAACTACACTTTTGGGCTCTTATCAACCACCCCCAAACAGCATTTTGCTTGTCCTCAAGCAAAGATGAGAAATTAGAATAAGTTACCAAAAATGGAGTTCTATCTACTCGTTTACTGAGTCGATTGCATTGACCATATGTAACAAGGCCTTAAAACCACTAGGAATTCCCTAGTGGACGAAGTTATAGCCTCGTGAGAGTTTTCCAAAGGAAGGTACTCACAAACTTCATCTATACTACAAAATCGACTAAGAAATAAAACTATTGTTTCCTTATTCATGCTCTAAATTAACTATACCTCTCACTAGCAATGCATATAGAGTAATCAAGTCTAAAACCTAAGCTAATGTATGCATAATAATCAATCATCTACAATAAACATATATACAATGAGTAATACTATGAAATGCCTAGCGGTTCGTTTACAAACTTCGAATAAGCGTCTTTAAGTAGGTTCTCACAATAATAGTCAAGATACAACACTCTGATTTTTCCACTCAAGTTTCGCTACTCCAGTGTGCAGTGGGCACACTTTACCTTACAATCTCGATGACAACAAGGAAGCCGGAGTCGATCAAACACATCTGCCACTTACTATCACACTAACCTATTCCTAATTGAGCTAGAGGTCTTTATTAGGTGTTGTGGGGATTAGGAGATGGTTTAAGAAGGAAGGAAATGGATATTCAAAACCTTGTTATTTACTTTTGCTTCTACACTTTGTTTCCATCCTTAGCCATTTTTTTTTATCTTTTTCTTTGGCTTTTGACTCCTTTTATTCAATTTTTTTTTGGAGTTTTTATTTTATTTCTATTTTTATTTTTCTTTTCTTTGGATGGAAACTTCTTTTCTTTATTTTTTGAAGCAGTTAACTAACTTTTGTTTACACAGGTTTTTCTCTTCTTCTTTCTTCCTCATTCAATTCTCAGACTTATCTAAATTGGGTAGGTTGAATTTTTTATTTTGTTTTGTTTTGTAACATGGTAAAGGATTTGTGGTTTATGAAAGGCTAAAGAAAGGCTCAGAGGGGCAACTAGTAGAAAATAATTCATAGGTTTGAATTTCTGGCTATATCGATCCAAAGAGGGCCTAAATTCTCGCTTAGGATATGGCATAGTGATCAAGCAAGTGGACGTGTGATTTCTCTATCCGGATTTTACTTCTCCCTTGTGTCATTTCTCAAATGTTCCACTCATATAAGGCTTTAGGCTATATTCTTACATGATTTGTAGAATAAGTACTCTAGCCCAGAGTTCATAAACTTGCTGCTAACAATCATAGATAGTCATGTAATATATTTATAGATAGATGCAAAGATTATTACCTACATCTTAACCTAAGTTTCTAACAATTATTCTAATGCAAAAGCTACGTGAGACTTCTAGATTATTAAGAGAATAGAGAAAGAAAACAATACCAATATTCCTAAGTGTATAGCATAACTTATTTATTTATATTTTTGAATTTTTGAAATTTTAACTAGAAAACAAGTGCACATTATACCTATCTATATCCTAACAGATGCCTTAATTACACGTGTTTCTATGCCCCCAAACAAGAAGCATGCTTTGTCCTCAAAGCATTTAAATAAAGAGGGTAGAAAAATACCATGGAAATGCGTGAAATTTTGGAACATCTGCAAAACAAGGTTAAAACATACTAATATAAAAACTGACGCAACTCTATAAGAGTTCCACCCATTATGGGGTTAACAAGAATCAAATTGCTTGGGACATAAGCAGACACTAACTAGAATTAAAACTTACCTTATCTCCCGCTTTATTCATCATCCTCCTCATCCTCTTCTTCTATAAAGAAGTGAGGTTCCTTCGCGTCCTGCCATGCCATGATAATTTGCCAGGCTTCCCGCCATTTATCATCTATTATTGCTAACCTATTGAGCGCCACTTGGTCTGACGGGGTGTAGGGTGCAACCTAATGAGGTTGTATCCTCCACCCTTGCCAAGTCATTTCACGGAAAGATCGAATAATACTATTGGTGGGTCGTACAGTGTCGACCGTAATTCAATCCGTGAAACGTGTACAAAAAATAGGAAAGAAACATAGCATAATACGGGAAATTAGAACAGGCATAAGAAGGTACTTATGCCTCATGCTATGGGCTCGAGCTAAACTAGACATACATATTATCTACCCAATAACACCATGGGTCTTGTATTTCAGCGGGCATAGCAAGTCCAAGAACAAATGCTAGCAAGAACCTGGTAATTTCCATTGGTTCATCATCAATGTTGATGGAGAACACTTGTTCTCCATCTGGTCTCTCAAAGAAAATGCAGTTATCGTAAAAAGAAGATGCTAGTGTTGGAGAATAAAGTTCAGCAGGTCTTACCATAAGCGGTTCCCAGCCTACGTATGTGATCGCCTCGCGAAACCAAGCACCATAAGTAGTGCTTTGGAACAAATATTCGAAAGACTGTTCCGGTATTATTGTAGGAGATGTCATCTCAAAACGATGCTCTGGAACAGCTGCAAATGATCTGGGAACAACCCGCAGAAAACTGGAAATTTTTGTGTTTACGGAGGTCGGTCGGTCAGGTCGCTCCCACTTGAAGCGCTTGAGTGCGCTCGATGATTTTCGAGTTCCAAAGGTTTGGCTGAATCGCGACTCACCTCGGCTCAGTGCGCCCGAGGTGCTAATTTTTGAAAATGGTGAAGAACAACTGGAAACGTGGGAGTGAAATGTGAGTGATGGAAGTTAGGTGTAGTGTGGGTTGTGAGTGTAAAATGAATGAAGTTTATATAGGTTTTAAGTTGTTAAAACGAATCGAGAAGTTGCCAAAAAAGCTTTTACGGCAGTTTTCGGAAATATTAAAATCCCCAAACCCGAAAACGGAAGCAACTTATATTCTTTATTCTAAAACAACCCTAGTATCTTTTAGGTTGAATTTAGGATAAAACTACTTAACTTATCGAGATTTCATCCTAACCAATATTTATTCATAGATATGCCCAGATCGGCAATATTCTCACCCTAACTCCGAAATAACTTCTAAAAACGAAAAATGGGGGTCATATAAAAATCATGCTAGACTAAATAATACCACCCCCAAACAATTTGGGAAAGTAGGATCAACATTAAACAACCACGCACGATGAAAATAACGACATTATATTAATATTGGCATTAAATGCCCTTTCACTACAAAATTCAAATTACGGAATTAAAACTTACATTAAAATAACTAACAATAATAAAACTACAAATAAAAATCATCAAGCTATACTATCCCTAAACGCGTCGGTACTGGTAGCGGAGGGCACACGCTCAGGAGATGGCTCCTAAGCTCCCGATGGGCCAGCACCATTCGTCTTTCGGCGACGACGCTCGTGCCTCGATGATGTATCCTCAGAAGGAGAATCCCTGTGAGGTGGGAAGCGTGCAAGCATATCGGCTCGGAACTGGCGCTGAGCTTCTAGCTCAGCCCTCATCTGTTCCCACCACTCATCATCTCGCTGGGTACGAATCTCGAAGTTATGGTGGATAGTAGCCTATCGAGTCCGGAGGTCTTCGCAGATAGTATTGAGTGAACGCATGCCACCATGAATCACAGCCATGCATTCTGCATCTGGCCAACACCTCTCCAAGGCATCAACATCAAAACATGTCCTCGTCCTCTGAGTCATTCTCATTTCCACCATCCTCCTTGTCCTCTACCCTATCCTCAGGTAACCTCCAAACTTGTTGGATACACTCCTTATAAATACGAGGATTTCGTTGTAGGGTTAGGTAAATCCTATCAGACGTCGGAGTCGCTCTCAACTTCAGCATGATCATGGTTATCAAAACAGGGAGAGGTGCAATAGACTTTCCCACTCCCCTAATCATGCTAAGAAAAAACTCCAAAATGCAGAACTCGTATACTTCTGCTCCTGGAGTATCCATAGAATGTGGAGGCAGTTCAGACTGATGTCGCTGACCTTCTCCTTCCCTAGGACGTTCCGACCAATCCACTGAGCTGCAGCCAGCTGGTTGGTTCTGAGGGATGCCTGGCGAACACAATCCGAGCTTGTATTGTAGCTCCCATTGGTAACAGTCGCGTTCATCAAAAGCTCTACCCCATTATATTGGGACTCATGTAACGTGGCATCCAGATGGATTCTAGGCGGAATGCCTAGAATCTCTGCCAACAACCCAATAGTTACCTCTTTCCTCTTCTTCGCCACCGTAACAAAAATTATACTCCCAACCAACTCCCTCGTGTTGTAAAACCATCGGACTAATTCTTCGTGGTAGAAGGCGTTGGTGGAGTACCACAAGCTATTCCAATCTCTACTAATCATTTCGTCACCGTAAAACGGCGCGAAGTGGTCGCCAGTAAATGCTTGCTCCGGCAAAATTTGACGTTGTTGAGCCATTGGAGTGTTTGGAATGTAGTGGGGAAGCAATGAGGGACAACCTCACAAAAAAACGATGGTGGTGGTGGTGTGGTGGCGCAGCAACATGAATTTCTTTATTTTTCGGTGGTTTTTGGTGATTTAACTTGGTGGAGGTGGTGGTAGTACGGTTTTGAGAAGATTTGGAGTGGGTTTGGATGTTTGGCGTGGCTGTAGTTAGTTTTCTTTTTACTTTTTTTTTTTTGGTTTAGGGTTTGAAGCTTGTTTGCTTGTTAATGGCGGTTTGGAAGGATGAAGATCGCCGTTAAATTTTGAAACAAAGGGGCTTGGTCTTGGTTGGGCCCAAGCCCAATTCGAATTTTTCGAATTTTTGTTGATTTTTAGCGCGACTTCAAACTAACATTGCCGCTTCGTTACCGGTCCGATTTTTGAGAATGAGTATGGAAATGATCAGGACAGAATTTCCAATCCGATGATCCATAAAACACTCAAAGTGCGTGCATGACGTAAGTTATGCGAACGAATGAACTCTAAATTCATAGATTATGTCAACCGGAATCGGAATACAATTCAATGGCCTAAGCGACTCTAATGGGACATAAAATATTCTAGGACGGAAACACGAAGACCCCACCCCCAAACAAATTTTTTACAATAGAGTTTAGAAAATTTGTTTTTGTTTTTTGTTTTTTTTTTTTTTTTTTTTTTTTTTTTTTTTTTAAAAAAGTGGGTCTTTTAAAGTTAGATTCCCAAGACTTCCTAGATTACTATGTTTATTATTTAATATTTTTTTACTTTTATAAGGAAAAACAATAAGCAATAAGGACATAATTCACCCCATAGAGAAACATGACTAAAAAATATGAGAAAACATGCAAGAGTGGAAAACGTGAATTATGTTAAACGTGGACTTAGGATCCGGTGCTTACAGCCACACACTCCATAGGGAGGGCCCGGTTACCTTAATGGTGCACTCACCAATATCTGGAAATGAAAGGAAATGCACCAAACACAAAAAACTGAGTCGTTTATAGTCAGATATTCGAGACTTTATCTAAACATATGTATGAACATGCAGTTTATCATATATCAACAATTGAAATAGTTGTGGATCATTTCATAAATAAATATCACAGAAAACATATCCAGACACAATCAAACACCAAGATTTTCTATGACGCAACCTAGTGAACTGAAAGCGAAGTCGGATAGACCTATAACGTAACCTAGCATGCACCTTCTTTTTCATCTTTGAACGAGAGGGTGTCCTAGTGAATAAGTGTGGAAAAGTGAATGGTTGTGGAAGATATGGTGGATATGGATAAGTTGTAGAAGGAAAGTATGTAAACAATGAGGATGTGGGTTTAGCACAAAACTCATTCATGGTGTAGGTAGGGACTGTCTCAAGTCTGAAAATGAAGGTGTCAAATGGTTTTTCCTTTTGAAGTATTTGTTTACTAGGTGGATTTAAAAAATTATGAAGCACAGGAGAAACAAAAGGATCGAGTGCAAACTCGAGATTCCTTTGAAAGGGTGGAAGGAGGGGAGTCGAGGTGGATGTTGTGCAAAGTAGTTCTTGATAGGGTGAATCATCACCTGCTCTAAGAAACTCATCGAATTCCTCATCTAGATTGGTTATATCCACATTACTAAGGTAATCCTCTATATCTTTGAGAAAGTCATCTATCTCGTCCTCATCCGTAATATGTGTATTGACTAGTGTAGGGATGAAAATGTTGGAGTCTGAACTTCCAAAGGAAAGAAATTTGGGCATATGATTATCAGGGAACGTGTTGTTGAAATAATCTCGAGCGAAGCTCTCGATCATGCTAACCTCTCCATCCATAGACGAATCGGGTAAATGTCTCTTTGTTTTAAAAAACATTTACTTCAACAGCAAGATGGCCAAAAGACATGGATATCGAACCATCACGGCAATTAATGAGCGCATTGGCAGTTGCAAGGAAAGGACGCCCTAAGATGATCGGGACAGAGTCGTTAGCTTACTTTCTTGATCGAGGATGACAAAATCAAATGGGATAGTAGAATTCACGAACTTTACCAAAGACATTTTCAACCATACCCTTAGGATACTTAATAGACCGATCAGCTAATTGCAAACGCCATTTTAGTGGGTTGCATCTCGCCTAGACCTATTTGTCTATACAAATAAAACGGGAGTAAGTTAACACTAGCCCCCAGGTCTAATAACGCGGTCGTCGTATAGGAATCTCCTAAGGTGCATTGTACAGTAGGACGACCAAGGTGCTTGTACTTAACAATTCCATTATGTTCAGATAGAGTTGTGAATTGTTCTGTTAAAAAGGCGTCTTTTGCTATATTGGTCTTACGCCTAGTAGTACACAACTCCTTAAGAAACTTAGCATGGTGTGGTAGCTTTTTAATAGCTTCGAGGAAGGGAAGGTTTATAGTTAGATTCTTGAAAACGTCCCTAATCTCCTCAAAATTTGTATCCCTAGTTAACATGGCTAATTTTTGTTGAAACGGTAGTTTCTTTCTATATTTAGCATATGTATCACCTGGATGTTTAACCTTGGCTTTCGGTTTGTAACCGGGTACCTCTCACGGGTAGGCTCTTCAGTTTCTATTTCGGTATCTAGTAAAATAGCAGGTGTAGAGGCTACTGGTGGGGTAACTATAGGCATAGTTACTTTGTTATCAACCACTCTGCCAGAACGGAGAGTGGTGATGGCATTTAGCTCACCTACATTTTCATATTCATTACTAGTATTATCGGTTACCTCAAAGGCTGTGTTTGTTGTTTTAGGATTAGGTATTGCGTGACCTGGAAACACACCTTTGGGTTGGGCTTTATCTTGGGCCAACTGTTGGCTTAAATTATTAACGAATTGTAGAAGCTGTTGGTTAGATTGAGCCATGGTTTGGAAAAGTTTTTGGCTCACTTGTATGAAGGTGTCAAGACGATCCGGTTGTGTGGGTGTAGTAGTCACGGGAACTATCTCGCGTTAATTATTTATGGGCGGATTTTGATAGTTATTATTTACCGGAACGATACCTCTATTAGTATTATAATTATTATAACTACCTTGACCTTGTGCTTGACCTTGTCGAGGTTGCACTTGGTTGTTATAATTATTATAATTACCCTGACCCTGTCCTTGTCGTGGTGGAGCTTGGTTATAACTGTGCGTTGGCCTAACATATTGATTATTGTACCCTGGAGGTGTGACGTGTTGGTTATTTCTCCAACCGAAGTTGGGATTTTGTCTCCAAGGGGCGTTAGGTTCACTATTAATGGAACAAGCCTGTTCATAGGCTATAGGACAGTGGGAGTCGGGATGCTTAGGACTCCAACAGAAACTACATGGATTTGAATTTACATTCATGACGGGGATAGGATTTTGTTGAATTAAAATGGCCAATACCTTTTTAGTAAGTGATTCGATAAAAGTTTTAAGCTCAGGATCGTGTTTAATTTCAAACATACCGGCGGCCTTAACTGAATTAGAAGAACTAGCGGGGCGGTGGATATCGTCTACTACCGTTGTTATTTCGCTTAGTTTGATCCTCTAAAAATTTATAAGCCTCCGAGGCTCCTTTAGTTAAGAAACTACCCCATTCATTATGTCAAGGACTTCTTTATGGTGGTGTAGAAGTCTTTTGAAAAAGGCACGAACTAACGTGTCTTTCGCTAGGTTATTGATAAATGTAAAATGAATAGTTTACCTACGAAATGAACGATAAAACTCAAAACGTAAGTAAACTAAAACTATTTACGTGTCTATTTTATCAAAGTTTCAACTCTCAATTCTATCGAAATAGAGTGGAGTAACAAATTCGTTCCACTCCTAGTGCTCTAGCATGGATTGTTTTCTAATCTAATTAGTCGGTCTTAAGTCAATGAGAGCTTTACGAAGGTGATTACTACGATACTTACTGAATTTGATTACTTGACTTTTAAACTACTAATGCTATGGAAACATGATTGTTTTGACTCTAGATAAATGATTAGAAGGGAATTGAATCCACCTCGAATCCAACTTAATAGCCTAACATAGATTCTTGTATCTCGATTCTTACGTTCTTACGACAAGAAATTCGAGTTCTAATCCCTAGTGTTCATGGCATTTCTACCGAGTACTAACTAGCATGTGAGAGTGTCGCCCACCCATTCTCATGGCTAATCACGACCTTCTAGATTGGAATAGATTCTACAATGTTTCTACACTATACCACTAAGTTTTCATCAAGGCTTCATCAACCCCTCTAATGGAGGTTTTAGCCTTGAGTCATCAAACCATCATTTCCCATTGAATTATAAATACACATCATATTAAAATTCTAACTTAACTAAATGAACTAACAATGGTTCAATCTATTTAAACTACGGAATGATAATCAACAAGAATTAAAATCAGATCTATAAATTGAAATAACACAATTTGAAATTGAGAAAACAACTATTTTATTTATCTAATCAATCAAGAACAATGATTCAAAGACTTAATCTAAAACAAGAATTGAAAATGGAACTAAAGCTTAATTTAATTAATGAAAACAGATCTAGAATTATCTATAATATTTTAGGTCTAACTAGCTACCATTAACAAAGAGCTAAGCTTTTGTTTTTATACATTCAGATCCAAAAATCGTGCATGGGCTTGGAGCCATGTTTTGGGCCAGAGAATCAAGCCCAAAACCCAATTCTTTCAGTCCAAAAAGGACTCTTCAGATGCAGTTGGCTTCCATAGACTTTTCGTCCACTTCTGCTCCTCTGATTGGGTCAAGGCTTGGACCATTGGAAAGCTCTTTCCGAGCCGGTCGTTTTGACATAAAGTAGGCCCCATTCCGAGGTCTAAGTCCAAAGATACGGCCTTCGGAAGTTCTGCTGACTTTGAGTGCTGTTTCTGCCCGCGTTGACTTTGACTTTTCATCTTTGACCGGGCTTTAGAAAGGCTTTGTCTTCTTGAATCTTGGCCTTTAATCATAGAACTCCTTAGCAACCAACCATTGCTCCTTTATCTCGCTAAAGTGGCACATTTCTACACATAATGGACTTTGCAACCTTAAATGCATAAAAACATGTAATCAGTGTTAACTCTTAATTATTACTCACATAATTGGTCTAAAAGTATGTCTGTTACAGGGTTAAAACTACAGTTTTGGGCTCTTATCAAACCACCCCCAAACAGCATTTTGCTTGTCCTCAAGCAAAGATGAGAATTAGAATAAGTGACCAAAAAATGGAGTTCTAACTACTCTCGTTTTGCTGAGTACGATTGCATTGACCATATGCAACAAGGCCTTAAACCACTAGGAATTCCCTAGTGGACGAGTTATAGCCTCGTGAGAGTTTTCTAGTGAAGGTACTCACAAAACTCATCTATACTACAAACGACTAAGACATAAAACTATTGTTTCCTTATTCATGCTCCAAACTATCTATACATCTCACTAGCTATGAACAAGAATAACCAAGTCACAAACCTAAGCTAATAGATGAATAATACTCAATCATCTATAATAAACATATATACAATAAGTAATACTATGAAATGTCTAGCAGATCCGTTTCAAACTTCGAATAGCGTCCCTTAAGTAGGTTCTCACAATAATAGTCAAGATACAACACTCTCGATTTTTCCACTCAAGTTTAAGCTACTCTAGTGCGCAGTGTGGGCACACTTTACCTTACAATCTCAATGACACACAAGGAAGTCGGTCGATCAAACACATCTGCCACTTACTATCACACTAACATATTCCTAATTGAGCTAGAGGTCTTTATTAGGTGTTTCGGGGATTAGGAGATGGTTTAAGAAGGAAGGAAATGGATATTCAAAAAGGACAAGTCTGAGATAATAGAGTCTTCATATTATGTAACTAGAGAAAACCTTGTTATTTACTTTTGCTTCTACACTTTGTTTCCATCCTTAGCCATATTTTTTTCTTTTTCTTTGGCTTTTCACTCCTTTTATTTATTTATTTTTTTTTGGAGTTTTTATTTATTTCTATTTTTATTTTTTTATTTTTCTTTTCTTTGGATGGAAACTTCTTTTCTTTATTTTCTGAAGCAACTAACTAATTTTTGTTTACACAGGTTTTTCTCTTCTTCTTTCTTCCTCATTCTATTCTCAGACTTATTCTAAATTGGGTAGGTTGATTTATATATATATTTTTTATTTTGTTTTGTTTTTGTAACAGGGTAAAGGAATTGTGGTTCATGGAAGGCTAAGGAAAGGCTCGAGGGGCTTACTAGCGGAAAATAATTCATAGGTTTGAATTTCTGGCTATATCGATCTAAAGAGGGCCTAAATTCTCGCTTAGGATATGGCATAGTGATCAAGCAAGTGGACGTGTGATTTCTCTATCCGGATTGTACTTCTCCCTTGTGTCATTTCTCAAATGTTTCACTCATATAAGGCTTTAGGCTATATTCTCATAGGATTTGTAGAATAAGTACTCTAGCCTAGATTTCAGAAACTTACTGCTAAAAACCATAGATACTCATGTAATATATTTATAGATAGATGCAAAGATTATTACCTACATATTAACCTAAGTTTCTAACAATTATTCTGATGCAAAAGCTACGTGAGACTTCTAGATTGTTAAGAGCATAGAGAAAGAAAACAATACCAATATTCCTAAGTGTATAGCATAAACTTATTTATTTATTTATTTTTTTTTTTTTGAAAATTTTTGAAATTTTTACTAGAAAACAAATGCATATTATACATATCTATCCTAACAGATGCCTTAATTACACGTGTTTCTATGCCCCCAAACAAGAAGCATGCTTTGTCCTCAAAGTATTGTAAATAAAGAGGGTAGGAAAAATACCATTGAAACGTGTGAAATTCGGAACATCTACAAAAACAAAGTTAGAACGCATTACTAATATAGGAATAAAACCGATGCAACTCTAACCGAATTAAATTGCTTGGTACATAAGCGGACACTAACAAAACTAAAAACTTACCTTATCTCCCTTTTAAGCATCCTCCTCCTCATTAAAGATATGAGGTTCCTTCAAGATCCCCGCCAGGTTCATTATAACTTGCCAAGTTTGGCGCCATTTATCATCCACTAATGCTAACCTGTTAAGTGTTATTGTGTCTGATGGGATGTACGGGGCGACCAAATGAGGCTGCACCTGCCATCCCAGCCAAGTCATTGTTCGCAATGAGCGAACCACCCTATTGGTGGGTCTCATGACTTCAACCCTTTTCCAATCTGTGAATTGTGCACAGAATACAGGTAAACAACTACATATGATGCGGCTTACCAACACAGGCATAAGAAGATACTTACGCCTCATGGTTTGGGCTCTCTTAAGACTAGTGACCAAAACTCGGGGAATGTCATAGCGGCGACGTCCCTCAGCTAAAGCGAGGAAAATGTCACCAGCAGTACTGTTTGCAGAAGTGAACTGCCATTCCCCCAAAATATTCATCAGGATGAATAACATGGTGGTGCCTACGTTTAAGGAAAGGCTACCAAGGGCAATGCTATATCGCCCTTGGTCCATTACTCGAAAGACCCCTCCCCCATAAAAATCATGGAAATATGTATAATCATAAAGATATGCATTATCACCATATATGCCCATGTGTGAACGAGGATCGGTATTGGTATTCCTAAAACTAAAGGCGACCAAATTTTTATTGAATTCATGTGTCGTGTCATCGATTACGATGGAGAATTCTTTATCTCCATCCTGATTACAATAGAATTTGACGTGGTCATAGAAATAAGCAGTAAGCTGTGGTGAATATGAATTGTCATCACTTACCAGTAGATGACGCCATCCTAACTGCAGGATTCTTTGTCGGAACCAATGCCCAACACATCTTTGAAAGACTGTTCAGGTATGACTATAGGAGATGTCATCACAATAACTCTTTGAACAGTTTTCACAAAATCCTCGAATGACCGTCTGAAAATTGGAAATTTCAGCGTTCCGCGAGAAACCGCCGCTCATCTTGTGTAAATGCGATTCTAGATGTTATGGCGCTGGTCGCGCTTGGTATGAGGGGGGTCGCTTCAGATGATGGCGGTCGCTCGACAAAATTCTTCAAAAAAAAAGGCAAAGAACGCGCTCGACAAAGCTAAAAGCGAAACCCGAACCCGAGTTTAGATGAAAAAGAAAGTAAAACTTGGAGTGGATGGTGCGGGATGATGGTGGAATGTATTGTGGTTTGTTAGTGTAGAAAGAAGGGGAGTTTAAATAGGTTATGAGCTTCCAAAACGAATCGGGAGTTTCCTATTTGTTTGAAGGCAATTTCGGAAATAGGAAAATTCCCAAAACCGAAAACGGAAATAAACCATTTTCATGATTTCCTAAAAATCCCGGTATCTTTCATCTTGGATTTAGAATAGTAACTTCTAAACTCTCCTAGATTTCATGCTACCACCACACAAGTCATAGATATGCCGATATCGGCCAAATTATCAACCCTTTCCTCCAAGACAACGTAATATATATATGATCATATAACGACTTATGCTCGGTCTAAATATTTCCACCCCCAACCAAGTCGGAAGGTGGGATAAATGATAAAACAAGCGAGACTTCGAAAATAACCAATTATATTAAAGACAAAATAAAATATAAATCCAAACAACATTAAATAAACACATTACTATTTAAATTTAACTCTTGAATTAAAATCCTTCTAATAAAACGAAATATGAAATAACAAATAACTCCAACCGGGGTGAACACCTAGTTTTGTGATGATGATGGACCTTGAGATGGAGATTGGCTCGGGATGGAGAATGGCTTGAACCATCTGTCGCCTTCGGCGACGACGCTCATGCACTGTCGGACTCGGCTGAAAAGAGTCCTCCACGGGTGGCATCGTTCTTAGCATCTCTATTCGAACAAGCGTTGGGCTTCCATCTCGATCAGTATTGCATAATTGGGTTTTCTTTGTTGCTGGTGGATAGTCTCCATGTTATACAAGATATCGTCCGTAACCCCTTCGAATTATTTCAAATCTCCTCACGAAGGTTCCCTTGCTTCTTTGAACTACTATCCGCCTATTTCGATATCTCCACAAATACCATAAACGCACCGCAAGGCAGTTTGGCAACACTTGCATCGTTCTACATTAGAATTACACTTCTCTAATGCATCTTCATCCATCCATGTCATATCTTCCCTTTCATCCTCCGACTCATCCATTTTTTCTTCAGACAACGGCCAAGTCTCTTGGATGCAATCCGTGTAGATACTTGCATTAGAATGCAATTTGATCTTAATAGGAGCAGATCTTGCGATAGCTCTAAAGGAGAGCATGATCTTAGTGATCAATACGGGAAGAGGCGCTAAACTCTTCCCCACTCCTCGAATCACATTAAACATTAAATCAAGGATGCAGAAATTATACTTCTTTGTTTGCAAAATCCAGAGAACATGCAGACATTGCAGGCCGATATCACTGACTTTGTCTTTCCCGAGGACGTTCCTACCAATCCACTGAGCTACAGCCAGTTGATTGGTTCTCAGGGTGGTCTGGCGGACGCAATGGGATGTCGGATTGTATTCACCCTCCACGACAGTATCCTTCATCAAAGCAGGAACTCCAAGATATCGATTCCTGAATTGTCGCTACTAGGTTGCTTTCAAGCTTAATTCCTAACAGTTCGATTAACAACCGTCTCCGTTACTTCTCTCTCCGTTCCCCTAACTTTATGAAAATCCTATCCCTTCCAATTCTTGCTTTTTATAAAACTGTTCTACCAAATCATAGTGATAGAACTCCTCGGTTGAGTACCACAGGCCTTTCCAATGTCTCTTGAACATCTCCGCCATAAAATGGCACAAAACTGCTGGGAGCAAAAACGCGCGTTTTCCGCAAAAATTCTCGTCGTAATACGCCATGAAGTTTCGTTTTAGGTTTGTATAAGGTGGAGGAGACGAGTTTGATGAAAACTTCCTAAAAAAACGATGGTGGTGGGTATGGTGGAGGTTGGAGACTTGAATTGTTGGGTGTTTGCTTGATGGAAACGGTTGGAGATTGTGTGGGAGATTGGTGTTGGTGTTACACAATGGGGGTGGTGTTTCTATTTTGATATATTCTATTTATTTTTTATTTTTATTTTGGTTGCTAGGGTTTAATTTAAATTTTTGGCGGTTTGAGAAGATGAAGTCGCGATTGTGTTTGTGGAAAGGAAGCTGGCGGCTGGCTGTAGAGTCTTGTAGGAGTCTTGAAGTTGAAGCGAAGCCCAATTCGATTTTTCGACTTTTGTCGATTTTTAGCGCGACTTCAAACTAAATTTCCCGCTTCGTTACCGGTCCGATTTTTGCGAATGAGTTATGGAAATGATCAGTAGAGAATTTCCAATCCAATAATCCATAAAACACTCAATTCTAACCATGGGTGACGTATAAGAGGGTGGAAGGACGCCTCGAAGTGCGTGTGTGACGTAAGTTATGCGAACGAAGGAAATCTAAGTTTAGATTACGTCAACCCAATTGAACTAATGGGCCTAAACAAAACCAATGGAAAGTTCGAGCAATCCCTGATGGAAAGATCGACTGCCCACCCCCAAACAAATTTTTAAACACAAAATTTGTTTACAACGTGGGTCGTTTACAGTCAGATTCCCAAGACTTGTTGGATTGCTATTTCTATGATTTTAGGAATTTTAATTTTAATTTTATTTGTTTATTATAAGAAACACGAAAAACGATAAATACATAATTCACTCCATAGAGGAACATGACTCAAAACCGAAAAACATGTAAAAGTGGAAAACGTGAATTATGTGAACTGTGGACTTAGGATCCGTACTTACAGCCACACACTCCATAGGGAGGGCCCAGTTACTTGAATGGTGTACTTATCAGTATATGGAAATGAAAGTAAGTACACCAGTTGACAAGGGTTAGTCCTCATAGACAGGGTCCTGTAAAAGGACTTCCTCTACATCAGGGGACAGAAGTTTGTGAAAATGTTTTAACCGTTGACCATTAACTTAAAAGGTACTGTTTTCATTTGGATTTACCAAGGTGATTGCCCCGTAAGGGGTGACTTCAGTAACCAGAAAAGGGCCAGACCAACGGGTTTTTAGTTTGCCTGGGAAAACATGTAGACGGGAGTAGTAAAACAAAACCTTTTGTCCGACCACAAACTCTTTGCGCAATTGTTATTGCGTTTAGTTTGTTCTTCTAAAAATTTATAAGCCTCTGAGGCTCCTTTACTTAGGAAACTACCCCCATTCATTATGTCAAGGACTTCTTTATGGTGATGTTGAAGTCCTTTGAAAAAGGCACAAACTAACGTGTCTTTTGCTAGGTTATGGTGTGGACACTCTATTAGCGGTCGGTGAAGCGATTCCAAGCCTCGAAAATTATTCATGAGGGTTAAATGGGAAGAAATGAATCTTGGAAAGCATTTCATCCGTCTTTAGGGGGGTAAAATGTTTCATAAATAGCTGAACAAGTTTAGCCCACGAGTCCACAGAGTTAGGGCGCCAGGCGCTTAACCAAAGACGCCTTTATCGGCTAAAGTGAAAGGAAATACCCTCGCTTTAATTTGTTCCGCACCAACCGTAGGATGATGGAATGTTGTAAGGACTTGTTCAATCCTACGCGTGTGTTGGTAAGGTTTTTCATGGCCTAAACCATAGAAAACGGGTAACAAATTAAATATGTTTGGGGATTCGAAAATCCCCAATCGGGTCCGCCGAACGATGCAAGATTTAGGGCTATCGCCAAAGCTTTGTAGAAGTCGGAGAGAGGAGTCTCTCTTTCTTCACCCATTATGTCGGGTATGGTTGGTGGAATAGTAGTTAGAGGTGTTATGATTGGTATACTCGATATGTTTGTTTGTTGATGGTTAATTACGTTCGGTGTTTTCTCCCACCAAACCTTAATCTCATGCAAGTCTAAGTCTAAACACGAAAACAACCCAAACAATCTTGATATATTAGTATGAACCTCTAACCGAGATGCGAGGTATGGAAGAAAGGAATACCGAAAGCGTCCTTGCTTCGCTTTATGAATAGCATCTTGTTTACGCGTGTTCGTGTAAATAACAAGTTAGAACACTGAAAAACTTAAAAATCGAAGTTCAAACAAACTGTAGAAATCCGCAAAATTTTGCTTAGGGCGCGAGTCGCCGGAGAGAGCGCGGTCGCCTCCTGAGTCCAAAGACGTGTGGTCGTGGTCGCTTGGTAAGAGGCGGGTCGGCTCGAAAGTTCAGTAAGTTAAGCCAGCTCAGGAAGAGGGCGGTCGCTCAAGGTCCAGACTATAGAGCGCAGCAGCGCCTCTTTATAAGCCATCGTCCTCCGTAATTTTTCCCCGAATTTTTCGATCTTTGAAAACGGATAACCCGCGGTATGAATCAAACAAGGGTGGGTGGGTTTAATGGGACTTAAAATGACTAATTCTACTATGAAAACAATGTTAAAGTGCAACTAAGATGGCGGCTAAATGCCATTTGATAAATATAAAATGAATAGTTTACCTACGAAATGAACGATAAAACTCAAAACGTAAGTAAACTAAAACTATTTACGTCTCTATTTTATCAAAGTTTCAACTCTCAATTCTATCGAAATAGAGTGGAGTAACAAATTCGTTCCACTCCTAGTGCTCTAGCATGGATTGTTTTCTAATCTAATTAGTCGGTCTTAAGTCAATGAGAGCTTTACGAAGGTGATTACTACGATACTTACTGAATTTGATTACTTGACTTTTAAACTACTAATGCTATGGAAATATGATTATTTTGAATCTAGATAAATGATTAGAAGGGAATTGAATCCACCTTGAATCCAACTTAATAGCCTAACATAGATTCTTGTATCTCGATTCTTACGTTCTTACGGCAAGAAATTCGAGTTCTAATCCCTAGTGTTCATGGCATTTCTACCGAGTACTAACTAGCATGTGAGGTCGTCCACCCATTCTCATGGCTTAATCACGACCTTCTAGATTGGAATAGATTCTACAATGTTTCTACACTATACCACTAAGTTTTCATCAAGGCTTCATCAACCCCTCTAATGGAGGTTTTAGCCTTGAGTCATCAAACCATCATTTCCCATTGAATTATATATAACTACACATCATATTAAAATTCTAACTTAACTAAATGAACTAACAATGGTTCAATCTATTTAAACTACGGAATGATAATCAACAAGAATTAAAATCTGATCTATAAATTGAAATAACACAATTTGAAATTGAGAAAACAACTATTTTATTTATCTAATCAATCAAGAACAATGATTCAAAGACTTAATCTAAAACAAGAATTGAAAATGGAACTAAAGCTTAATTTAATTAATGAAAACAGATCTAGAATTATCTATAATATTTTAGGTCTAACTAGCTACCATTAACAAAGAGCTAAGCTTTTTTTTTTATACATTCATATCCAAAAAACGTGCATGGGCTTGGAGCCATGTTTTGGGCCAGAGAATCAGGCCCAAAACCCAATTCTTTCAGTCCAAAAAGGCCTCTTCAGCTGCAGTTGGCTTCCATAGACTTTTCGTCCACTTTTGCTCCTCTGATTGGGTCAAAGCTTAGACCATTAGAAAGCTCTTTCCGAGCCGGTCGTTTTGACATAAAGTAGGCCCCATTCCGAGGTCTGAGTCCAAAGATACGGTCTTCGGAAGTTCTGCTGACTTTGAGTGCTGTTTCTGCCCGCGTTGACTTTGACTTTTCAGCTTTGACCGGGCTTTAGAAAGGCTTTGTCTTCTTGAATCTTGGCCTTTAATCATAGAACTCCTTAGCAACCAACCATTGCTCCTTTATCTCGCTAAAGTGGCACATTTCTGCACATAATGGACTTTGCAACCTGAAATGCATAAAACACGTGATCAGTGCTAACTCTTAATTATTACTCACATAATTGGTCTAAAAGTATGTCTGTTACAGGGTTAAAACTACAGTGTTGGGCTCTTATCAGTTATGATGTGGACACTCTATAAGGAGATCGGTGAAATGATTCCAAGTCTCTGAAAATGATTCATGAGGATTTTGTCGAAAGAAATGAATCTTGGAAAGCATCTCATCCGTCTTTAGGGGTGGGTAAAAATGTTCCATAAACAACTGAACAAGTTTAGCCCACGAGTCCACAGAATTAGGCGCTTGGGCAGTTAACCAAGATGCCGTCTTATCGGCTAAGGTGAAAGGGAATACCCTCGTTTAATTTGTTCCTTTTGACCAACCGTAGGATGGTGGAATGTTGTTAGGACTTGTTCAATCCTACGCGTAATGTGATAAGGTTTTTCATGGTCTAAACCATGAAAAAAAGGGTAACAAATTAAAATATTTGAGGGGATTCGAAATCCCCCAATCTGGTCCGCTTAGAACGATGCAAGATTTGGGGCTATCGCTCAGGCTTTGTAGAAGTCGAGAGAGAGGAGTCTCTCCTTCTTCGGGCATTATATCAAAGCGGTCCGTGAAATAGTAGCTAGAGGTGTAGTGGGTGGTATACTAGATAGACTTGTTTGTTGACGTTGTCGTTTAATTACGTTCGGTGTTTTTGTTCGACCAGACCTTAATCTCATACAAGGCTAAGACCAAACTTAGCTAAACACGTCAACACTCCAAACAATCCTGATATACTAGTATAAACCTCTAACAGGAGATGCGAGGTGTGGAAGAAAGGAATACCTGATTGCGTCCTTGCTTCGCTTATGAATAGCGTCTTGTTTACGCGTGTTTAGTGTATATAACAAGTTAGAGCACTGAAAAACTTGAAAAATCGAAATTCGAATCAAACCTGTGGAAGTTCGGCAAAATTCAGCTTCGAGTAGGCGTAAAAATCCACTTGGCCTTGAGTCGCTCGGTGTAAACTTCGAAGTTCACGGTGTTTGGCCTTGCGCGGTCACGGTTTGGGCACATGTCGCACTCAGGGTTCCAGCGTTTGACGCGGGTGCGCTCCGTGTAATTTTTCGAGGAACTTTTCAATGCTGAAATGGACAACCACAGTATGAATCAAACAAGGGTGGGTGGGTTTAATGGGACTTAAAAATGACTAATTATACTATGAAAACAATGCTAAAGGTAACTAAGATGGCAGCGATGCCATTTGATAAACATAAAAAGAATAAAACATTACCTACGTAACTGATAAATGGAGCGCAGCTGTTCTAACATAAAACTGTCGCGATCTAAAGAATATGGTGCCTTGACACATTATACCAAAGAATAAATTTCAGATAATCTTCCTCTGAATGATGTTTTATAGTCTTATCACATTATCAAATGAGAGATACAATGGTGAAAAAACATCAAAGATTGTTAAACTTAAATATG
This sequence comes from Coptis chinensis, assembly GCF_015680905.1. Taxonomy (NCBI): domain Eukaryota; kingdom Viridiplantae; phylum Streptophyta; class Magnoliopsida; order Ranunculales; family Ranunculaceae; genus Coptis; species Coptis chinensis. The sequence continues at coordinate 39,003,302 of NC_141456.1, read as the reverse complement.
AGAATTATTTAAATAAGTAAATGGACACAAACTTTATCTTTTTATGTTTATCAAATGGCGCTGCCATCTTAGTTACCTTTAGCATTGTTTTCATAATATAATTAGTCATTTTTAAGTCTCATTAAACCTACCCACCCTTGTTTGATTCATACTGTGGTTGTCCGTTTCAGCATTGAAAAATTTCTCGAAAAATTACCGAGCCATAACCACTGCTTAAACGCTGAGCCCCTTGAAATGACTGCCTAACCGAACCGAAAAGCGACCCACGCCAAACAAACAGAACTTTAAGTTACACAGAGCGCACCTGCGCCCAAAGTGAGCGCACCCGCGCCCTAAGCTGAATTTTGCCGGATTTCCACAGGTTTGTTTCGAACTTCGACTTTTTAAGTTTTCAGTGATCTAACTTGTTATATACATTGAACACGCCTAAACAAGACGCTTATTCATAAGCGGGCAAGGACGCAATCAGGTATTCCTTTCTTCCATACCTCGCATCTCCAGTTAGAGGTTTATACTAATATATCAAGATTGTTTGGAGTGTTGTCGTGTTTAGACTTAGACTTGCATGAGATTAAGGTCTGGTCGGAGAAAAACACCGAATGTAATTAACCATCAACGTCAACAAACAAGTCTATCGAGTATACAAATCACTACACCTCTAGCTATTATCCCACCCACCACACCTGACATAATGCCTGAAGAAGGAGAGACTCCTCTCTCTGACTTCAACAAAGCCTTGAGCGATATCCCCAAATTTTGCATCGTTCTAGCAGACCCAGTGGGGGATTTCCGAATCCCCCAAAATATTTTTAATTTGTTACCCATTTTTCATGGTTTAGACCATGAAAAACCTTATCAGCACATGCGTAGGATTGAACAAGTCCTAACAACATTCCACCATCCTACGGTTGGTGCGAAACAAATTAAACTGAGGGTATTCCCTTTCACCTTAGCCGATAAGGCGGCGTCTTGGTTAACTGCCTGCGCTAATTTCGTGGACTCGTGGGCTAAACTTGTTCACCAAGTTTATGGAACATTTTTACCCACCCCTAAAGACGGATGAGATGCATTCCAAGATTCATTTCTTTTCGACAAAATCCTCATGAATCATTTTCGAGAGGCTTGGAATCGTTTCACCGATCTCCTTATAGAATGTCCACATCATAACCTAGCGAAAAGACACGTTAGTTCGTTGCCTTTTCAAAGGACTTCTACACCACCATAAAGAAGTCCTTGATATAATGAATGGGGTAGTTTCCTAAGTAAAGGAGCCTCCGGAGGCTTACAAATTTTTAGAAGATCAAACTAAAGCTAATAATAATTGGGGTAGTGATGATATCCCCCGCTCTGCTAGTTCTTCTTCAATAGTTAAGGCCGGCGGTATGTTTGAGATGAAACCCGATCCAGAACTTAAAAATTTAATGGAATCTCTAACTAGAAAGGTAGAGGCTATTTCTGTTCAACAAAAGCCTATTCCCGTCTGACCAACCTCTTTCCTAGGGCTATAATTAATTATATCCCCGACAGCGGCGCCATTTGACCAACCTCTTTCCTAGGGCTACAATTAATTATATCCCCGGCAGCGGTGCCATTTGACCAACCTCTTTTTGTGTGTTTAGATGGTGTATGGATGATGTAGATAGATGATGATCGTTGAACAAAAGAGAAGCGTATCAAAACCTAATTATCCCTCACTAAGTAAAGGATGAGTAGGGTATCGTTCCACTTTTAAGTGTATGTTATGTGAAGAACAGGACTGGAAAGGGGGTTTGAGGGATTAAAAACTAATGTTGTAGAGATTGTAGATTCTAATGCTAAACTAAGCTAAATTAACTAAACTATTGAGAATTTATAAGAGAGAGAATTCAAGATATTAGAATCCACCAATACTTTTAATCTATGACCTTCTGCTTTATGGTTGTTCTTACAAGTAGACTACAATTAGGCAATCGAGCGAGTGCCGATGCCCTTTTGGATGAAACATCGTTAGCAATTAACTCTACTTAAGGTTGTTCTTATGTTTATGCTATGAATATCTTCTTTCCTTTTATGTAAGCTCGGGCAGCCATTCAATGTATTACCAAGAGCAACATCAAGGAGTACTTCCTAATAGGGCAGCCATTCAATGAATCACCACTTAAGGCAAACACAAAGAATACTTCCCCTAGGCAGCCACTCCCTGAGCTACCCCTTCTAAGGCAACACAAAGAATACTTCCCTAACTCTAAAGGATTACAATACTAGAAGAAAAGTAAAGAACACTAGCATGATATTAATATTGCAAAACATAAACCCTATTCTATACTTCCATCCCCTGGTGTGGGCAATGGAACTAATAACTACAAACATAAAGAACTAACCTTGATTGAAGAACACCATGAACCGTAAGAATCATTAAACCTTAAAGCACGGCTTCATCTCCTCCCTTGAAGGAGAAGATTAGCCTTCCATATAGAAGGAAGAACACGAAGAACGAGAAGAAGAAGAGTTGAAGAACATAAGACTAGAAAGACTAATTTATTAAGGCTCACGACTAGTTAAAACCGATCTTTTATTATTAATCTCTCTCTCCTCAAGTTAAGGAGACAAGAATATAAGTGAATTGGCAAATTACATGAGGCACTTAGGTCCTCTATTTATAGGGGTTACAATGAGTTCTAGAAGCATTCCAAACCATCATTTGTTTCCTAATACAAATAGGTTTCTTTCGTGAGTCCGACTTAAATCTTCAAAACCGAAAGAATTGGCTCACATTAAAATGATTCATGCGTCGACGGGCGCGTATCCATGCGTCCCGGACTTAATCAATCGTCTGCGGACTCGATCTATGCGTCCCAGATGCAGTCAATGCGTCTGGACGCTCGATACATTCGTCCCAGACGCATAAGCCGATGTTCTCTCTTCCGCTCTATCCTTCTATCCTCTTTTGCGGGCTTTGGTCCAAACAACGAATCCTTTGGCCTTGGGCTTCCAAATAGACTTTAAAATAGGTCCAAGTCGCATCTTTAACAGCTCCAATTCCTTGACCTTCTCCATGATTGTCCACGGGCATCCCATGTGATCCTTAATGCTCTGAATTGCTTCGTTTTACCCCATTTTCTCTAATATTCTACAAAACTCTCTTTTTCACCTGTAGAATCTTAAAACACAACTTATAAACACTATTAGTCCACTAAGATGGCTAAACAAGAGGCATAATCGAGGGTTAAATAGCACTTTTTGAGCACTTATCACCGTCATGAATGTCAACTCCAACCCATGTAATTTCTGTTTGAGTCTTGAGCACCCTGACTCCTATTGTCCTCTCGCCTATGAACAACAACAATTAGAGCAAGATAATGTTTGCTCCATTAATATCTATCCTATTCCTAATGCCCCATGGAGACAACATCCCAACTTTAGTTGGCGAAACAATCAACAAGTTACACCTCCAGGGTTTAATAACCAAAATGTTAGGCAAGCAAACAACTATAACCAAGCTCCACCTAGACAAGGACAAGGTCAGGGAAATTATAATAATTATAACAACCAAGTGCAACCAAGACATGGTCAAGCACAAGGTCAGGGTAATTATAATAGTTATAATACCAATAGAGGTATCGTTACGGTTAACAATAATAACTATCACACCCTGCCCATAAATAACCAACGTGAGATAGTTCCAGTCGCACCACCTGTGACTACTACACCTCCACAACCGGATCATTTCGACACATTTATACAAGTTACCCAACAACTTTTCCAATCAATGACTCAATCGAACCAATAGATCTTACAATCCATAAATCAGGGCATACAACAGTTAGCCCAAGAGAAAGCCCAACCAAAAGGCGTGTTTCCAGGACAAGCAATACCAAACCCTAAAACAGCAAACACAGCCTTTGAGGTAAACGGTAATACTAGTACAGAAACTACAATCGTAGGTGACCTAAATGCCATCACCACTCTCCGCTTTACGGAAGAGTGGTTGATAACAAAGTAACTATGCCTATAGTTACCCCATCAAGATTCCTACACCGGATATCGAACTAGATAATCAAATAGAAACCAAGAGCCTACCACTGTAGAGGTATCAGTTAAACCACAAACTAAGAAACAGAAAGCCAAGGTTACACATCAAGTCGAGCCATAGGCTAAATATAGAGCAAAACCACCGTTCCCTCAGAAATTAGCCATGCTAACCAGGGATACAAACTTTGAGGAGATTAGGAACATTTTCAAAAATCTAACGATAAACCTTCTTTTTCTTGAAGCTATTAAAAAGCTACCTAACCACGCTAAGTTTCTTAAGGAGTTGTGCACTACTTGGCGTAAGACCAACATACCTAAAGACGCCTTTCTAACTAAACAGTTCCCAACTTTATCCAAAAATAATGGAATTGTTAAGTACAATGACCCTGGTCGTCCTACTGTAAAATGCACCTTAGGAGAATCCCACACGACGACTGCTTTATTAGACTTGGGGGCGAGTGTTAACTTACTCCCGTTTTATTTGTATAAACAAATAGGTCTACAAGAAATGCAACTTACAAAAATAACGTTGCAGTTAGCAGACAGGTCTATAAAGTATCCCAAGGGTGTAGTGGAAAACGTGCTTGTTAATGTTCAGGATTTCTACTATCCTACAGATTTTGTTATCCTCGATACAGAAGTCGCTAACGACTCTGTACCGATCATCTTAGGGCGCCCCTTCTTGGCAACTGCCAATGCGGTTATAAATTGCCGCGATGGTAAGATGTCCTTATCTTTTGGCCATCTTTCTGTTGAGGTAAATGTTTTTAAAATGACGAAACAGTTACCAGAATCGTCTATAGATGGGGAGGTTAGCATGATTGAGAGCTTAGCTCAAAATTATTTTAACAACACATTTCCCGAAAACCATATGTATAAATTCCTTTCTTTTGGAACTTCAGATTTTGTAAATGACTCCTACTTAGAGGAAGTCAACACCATCCTTGAGTCCACACCAATTGTAGACCCTTCGGTTGCTCCATATACTGAGTATGAAGACTTGCTACCTAAGCAAGTATTCATTACGCAAGATCTGACGAAACATCTATTGACTTTCCTTCCACCCCGGTGCTTAAACCTCTTCCCCCGGAGTTAAAATATATTCAACTTGATCCGGATGGTAGTCATCCGGTAATTATATCTTCTCTGTTATCTAAGGATGAAGAGACACGTTTAATCAGGGTGATTAGGGAACATTGGTCTGCGATTGGTTGGTCCCTAGCCGACATTAAGGGAATTGACCCTAATGTTTGCACTCATCGCATCCATTTGGAGGATAATGCGATGACTTCTCGCGAACCACAGCGTCGTTTGAACCCTGCCATGAAAGAGGTGGTTAGGGAAGAAGTCTTACGATTACTCGATGCGGGTATCATATACCCAATCTTTGATAGCGAATGGGTAAGCCCCATTCATGTAGTTCCTAAGAAATCGGGAGTTACCATGGTACGTAACGGAAAGGGTGACTATGTTGTCACACAAGGTCCTATGAAATGGAGAATCTATATTGATTACAGACGTTTAAATGCTATGACACGAAAGGATCACTTTCCTTTACCTTTTATAGATCAGATACTCGAACGCCTAGCTGGTCATGCTTTTTATTGTTTTCTGGATGGCTACTCAGGCTATTTTCAGATTATTATTGATATTGATGACCAAGAAAAGACTACCTTCACATGTCCCTTTGGAACGTATGCCTATAAACGAATGCCTTTGGGCCTTTGTAATGCTCCTGGTACCTTCTAGCGGTGTATGCTTCATATATTTAGTGACATGGTAGAGCGCTTTATGGAAGTTTTTATGGATAATTTTTCTATCTATGGAGACTCTTTCACAGACTGCTTGTCTAAACTGTCTAAGGTTTTGACACGGTGTGAAGAAAAGAGCCTTGTTTTAAACTGGGAAAAGTGTCATTTCATGGTGAAAAATGGCATAATACTAGGTCACATTGTATCTAGTGATGGCATCGAACTAGATAAGGCCAAACTAGATAAGATAGCGACTCCACCTAAACCACGGACTGTTCGTGATATTAGAGCCTTTCTAGGCCATGCAGGTTTTTATAGGCGTTTTATTAAAGATTTTTCGAAAATAGCTAGGCCTTTAACTAATCTGCTTTTGAAGGATGCAATCTTTGATTTTAATTTTAACTGTAAGTAGGCTTTTGAAACTTTAAAAGCCGCCCTAACCTATGCACCAATTATACAGCCTCCATTGGTCTAAACCTTTCAACTCATGTGTGATGCTAGTGATTATGCGGTTGGTGCCGCTTTGGGACGTAAACTAGATAATAAGTCCACTGTTATTTATTATGCTAGTAAAACCTTAAACGATGCTCAACGGAATTATACAACTACTGAAAAGAATTTTAGTCTGTCATTTATGCTTTAGATAAGTTTCATTCCTTATTTGGTTGGTTCTAAAACTTTAGTTTACACGGACCATGCAGCCATAGGTACCTTCTTGCAAAGAAGGATGCTAAGCGTAGATTAATCCGATGGATTTTTCTCCTACAAGAGTTCACATTAGAAATAAAGGACAAAAAAGAGGGGTCGAAAACGTAGTTGCCGACCACTTATCTAGACTTACAAATGACGATAATAGTGATTCCGAGTCCATACCGGACTCTTTTCCCCGATGAGCATCTCAGTATGCTATTTTTTCAAAGACCATAGTATCTTTTGACATTGTAAATTATTTAGCGGCTGATGTTATGCCTTATAATTGGTCAAGAAATGAACGTAAGAAGTTCTTGGCCAGAGTTAAGTTATACTTCTGGGATGATCCCTACCTTTTTAAGTATTGTGCGATCGATTATTCGTCATTGCATTCCCCGTGGGAATATAATGAAGTTCTATCGCTCGCCATGACAAAGAGTGTGGTGGCCATTTTAGTGGAATGAAAACAACTGCTAAAGTTCTTCAATGTGGATTTTATTGACCTACCCTTTTAAGGATGCCCAAGTGCATTGCAAGACGGTATTCGCTTGCCAACAACTTGGCTTAATCACGGCCGTAATATGATGCCATTAAATCCAATCTTGATAGTAGAAATTTTTTGACGCTTTGGGGTATTGATTTCATGGGTCCCTTCCCTGTTTCCCACGGTTATATTTATATTCTAGTTGTCGTGGAGTACGTGTCTAAATGGATAGAGGCCATGGCTTGCCGTAGCAATGACCATAAGACAGTGGTATTTTTTATTAAAGAGTATATTTTCTGTCGTTTTGGCATTCCTAAAGCCATCATTAGTGATGGTGGAACACATTTTTGCAACAGAGTGGTTGCATCTCTAGTGAAAAAGTATGGAGTTACACACAAAGTAGCAACTCCTTATCATCCACAAACTAGCGAACAAGTAGAAGTTTCTAATAGAGAAATCAAAAAGATTTTAGAAACAACTGTAAATCCTAATAGGAAAGACTGGTTGAAGCGTCTATCGGATGCCTTATGGGCGTATATAACTTCTTTCAAAACTCCTATAGGTATGTCTCCCTTTAGACTTGTATTTGGAAAACCTTGTCATTTGCCCGTTGAAATAGAGCACCGTGCTCTGTGGGCTATAAAAAGTCTTAACTTTAATATTGATGAGGCGGGTGTCAAACGCAAATTCCAATTGAATGAGATTGAAGAAATCCATAGCGATTCTTACGATCTCGCGAAGGATTATAAAGCTAACATGAAACGTGTTCAGGATAAGCAAATCTTGAGCAAAGAGTTTGTGGTTGGTCAAAAGGTTTTGCTTTATAACTCCCGTCTGCATATTTTCCCAGGGAAACTAAAAACCCGTTGGTCTGGTCCTTTTCTGGTTACTGAAGTCACCCTTTACGGGGCAATCACCTTGGTAAATCCCAAGGATAACAGTACCTTTCAAGTCAATGGCCAACGGTTAAAACATTTTCACGAGCTTCTATCCCCTGATGTAGAGGAAGTCCTTTTACAGGACCCTGTAAATGAGGACTGACCTTTGTCATTTGGTGTACTTCCTTTCACTTCCATATAGTGGTAAGTGCACCATTCAGGTAACCGGGCCCTCCCTATGGAGTGTGTGGCTGTAAGTACCGGATCCTAAGTCCATGTTTCACATAATTCATGTCTTCCACTTTTGCATGTGTTCTCGGTTTTTGAGTCATGTTCCTCTATGGGGTGAATTATGTATTTATTGTTTTTCGTTTTCCTTATAATAAACTAATAAAAAAATAAAATAAAAATAAAATAAATAAAAAATTCTAAAATCATAGAAATAACAATCCAACAAGTCTTGGGAATCTGACTTTAAACGACCCACGTTTAAAACAAATTTTGTGTTTAAAAATTTGTTTAGGGGTTGGCAGTCGATCTTTCCATCCGGATTGCTTGAACTTTCCATTGTGTTGCTTAGGCCCGTTAGTCGTGTAGTTCATTCGGTTAACGTTATCTATAACGTAGATTCCTTTCGTTCGTATAACTTACGTCACTAACGCACTTCGAGGCATTTTCCACCTTCTTATACGTCACCCATGGTTGGAATTGAGTGTTTTATGGATCATTGGATTGGAAATTCTCTACTGATCATTTCCAGAACTCATTCGCCAAAATCGGACCAGTAACGAAGCGGCAAATTGAATTTGAAATTGTGCAAAATATCGGAAAAGTTCGGAATTCGATTTGGGCTTGGGCTCAACTCGCGCCTAAGTGGAGCGCACCTGCGCCCCCTTCCTCCCCAAACAAACAGTATCGCGATTTCTAATCCCACCACCGCCATTAACAAAGTTTTCAACCTAACCAAAAAAAAAAAAAAAAGAGAAAAGAAAACCTAACTACACCCACGCCAAGCATTTAAATCAATCTGAAATCTTCTCCAAACCATTACCAACACCAACCCCAACAATTTTAAAACTCTGAAAACCACCAAAAATCTAAAAATTTGGAGCTGCTGCGCCACTAACGCACCACCACCATCGGTTCTTTTTAGTAAAGTTGTCTAAAATCGCATCCCCACACTCCATTATACAAACCCGTAGATTGTTTCAATATTTCCCATGGTTATTTTAAGACGTCGGATTTTACCGAAACAAGCATTTAGGCCCGACCACTTCGCACCATTTTACGACGCGGAGATGATTAGGAGAAATTGGAATGGACTCTGGTACTCGACTGAGGAGTTCTACCACTTTGATTTGGTAGAACAGTTTTATAAGAATCGAGAATTGGAGGGGGATAGGATTTTCATTAAGGTAGCAGGAACGAGGAGGGAAGTAACGAGACAGCGGTTGTTGGTCGAAATGTTAGGAATTACGCCCCAAAAGCAACCTAGAACGACCATTCGGAATCCCAATAATCGGAGTTCCCGCTTTGATGAAAGATACCGCCGTGGAGGGTGAATACAATACGAAGTTCTCATTCGCGTTAAGCTAGGGCAACCACGAGAACCAATCAACCGGGTCAGAGCTCAGTGGATTGGTAGGAACGTCCTCGGGAAAGAAAAAGTCAGCGACATTGGTCTGCAATGTCTGCACGTTCTCTGGATTTTACAAACGAATAAGTATAATTTCTACATCCTCGATTTAATTTTTAAGGTGATTAGAGGAGTGGGAAAGAGCATTGCGCCTCTTCCCGTATTGATCACTAAGATCATGCTCTCATTTAGAGTTGTCACAAAATCTGCCCCTATTATGATCAAGTTGCATTCAAATGCAACTATTTATGCTGAGTGCATCCAAAAGACTTGGCAGTTGTCGGAAGATGATGTGGCTGAGTTGGAGGATGAAAGGGAGGATATGACATGTCTGGATGACGATGCATTAGATAGTTGTAGTTCTAATTTAGAACGCATGCAAGTGCTGCAAACTGGCTTGCGTTGCGTTTATGGTATTTGGGAAGATATCCGAGATAGACAGATTGTACTTCGAAATAAACAAACGAACCTTCAGACGAGAGTTCAAATGCTCGAAAGGGGTCAGGAAGATATCTTGTCTAACATGGAGACTATGCACCAGCGCCAAGAGGACCACTATATAGTACTAAAGGCTGAGATGGAAGCCGCGATTAGCTTGCTTCAAATAGAGATGCTACGTCGCATGCCAACCTTGAGGATTTTGGCTCGGACAAAGTCCGAGAGGCATGAGCGTCGCCGGGCGACAGATGGCTCAAGCCATTCTTCATCCCGGACCAATCTCCATCTCGTGGTCCGCCTTCATCACGGCTAGGTGTTTCAAAGAATGTTGTGTTCTGATATTACTTTGTCGTTATTTATTTTATGGTTTTGTTAGTTGGATTTTATTTCAGTAGTTAAATTTAAATATTAATTTAGTTGTTTTAGATTGGTTGGATTTAATATTATTGAAATAAAATTGGTTACTTTCAAATTGTGCGTGTTTTATCATTAATTCCACCTTCCCAATTGTTTGGGGTGGTAATATTTATACCGAGCATAATTAGTTATATGATCATCTTACGTAAAAGTTGTCTTGGAGTAAAGGTTGAGAATCTGGCCGATATCGGCATATCTATGAATATGTGTGGTGGTAGCATGAAACCTAGGAGAGTTTAGAAGTTACCATCTAAATCCAGTATAAAAGATACCAGGGTTGTTAGAAAATCAAGAATATGGTTTGTTTCTGTTTTCGGGTTTGGAATTTTTCTATTTTCGGAAATTGCCTTAAACAATTTGGCAACTTGCCAATTCGTTTTGGAAGCTCAGAACCTATTTAAACTACCTTCATTCTACACTCACAAACCACACTACACCCCATCATCATCCCTCACCTTTTCCTTCTTTTTCCTCTTAAACTTCTGCTGCGGACTTCTACGAAACTCGCCCTATATACATGTCGAAAAGTTTACTCAGAGCGATCTCTGCTTCAAGTTGAGCGTGACTCGCGCCCACAACCTGTAACTCCAAAAACACCCGAGCGCACCTGCACCCTGACCTCTGTAAACAAAGAAATTTCCAATTTTCTGAGGGTTTTTCCAGGATTTTTGGAGCTGTTCCAGAGAGTAGTTTTGAGATGACATCTCCTATAGTCATTCCTGAACAGTCGTTCGAAGACTTGATGGGAACCGATACCTATGGAGCATCGTTCCGCGAGCGGATCGTGCAGTTAGGATGGCACCATCTACTGGTAAGTGCTGACGATTCATATTCAGCACAGCTTACTGCTTATTTCTATGACCACGTTAGTCTCTATTGTAATCAGGATGGAGAACAAGAATTCTCCGTCGTAGTCGATGACACGACATTAGAATTCAATAAATATGTGGTAGCTTTAGTTTCGGGATTACCAATACCTGATCCTGTTCACACATGGGGATATATGACCGATAATGCATACCTTTATGATTATACATATTTCCATGAGTATTATGGGGGAGGGGTATTTCGAGTAATGGACCAGGGGCGATATAGCATTACCCTCGGTAGTCTGTCCCTAAACGTAGGCACCACCATGTTATTCATCCTGATGAATATTTTGGGGGAATGGCAATTCACTTATGCAAACAGTACTGCTGGTGACATTTTCCTCGTTTTAGCTGTGGGACATCGCCGATATGACATTCCCCGAGTTTTAGTCGCTAGTCTTAAGAGAGCCCAAAGCATGAGGCATAAGTATCTTCTTATGCCTATTTTGGTAAGCCGCATCATGCGTAGTTGTTTACCTGTATTATGTGCCCAATTCACAGATGGGAAAAGGGTTGAAGTCATGAGACCCACCAATTGGGTGGTTCGCTCATTGCGAATTATGACTTGGCCGGGATGGCAGGTGCAGCCTCATTTGGTCGCCCCGTACATCCCATTAGACATAATAACACTTAACAGGTCAGCATTAGTAGATGATAAATGGCGGCAAGCTTGGCAAGTTATAATGGCCTGGCAGGATACGAAGGAACCTCATCTCTTTGATGAAGAGGAGGATGCTTAAGCGGGAGATAAGGTAAGTTTTTAGTTTTGTTATTGTCTGCTTATGTCCCAAGCAATTTAATTCAGTTAACCCCATAATGGGTGGAACTCTTATAGAGTTGCGTCAGTTTTCCTTCCTATATTAGTATGTTCTACCCTTGTTTTGCATATATTCCAGAATTCCACGCGTTTCCATGGTATTTTTCTACCCTCTTTATTTAAATGCTTTGAGGACAAAGCATGCTTCTTGTTTGGGGGCATAGAAACACGTGTAATTAAGGCATCTGTTAGGATATAGATATGTATAATATGCATTGGTTTTCAAGTTAAAAATTTCAAAAATATAAATAAATAAGTTTATGCTATACACTTAGGAATATTGGTATTGTTTTCTTTCTCTATACTCTTAACAATCTAGAAGTTTCACGTAGCTTTTGCATCAGAATAATTGTTAGAAACTTAGGTTAATATGTAGGTAATAATCTTTGCATCTATCTATAAATATATTACATGAGTATCTATGATTGTTAGCAGTAAGTTTCTGAAATCTAGGCTAGAGTACTTAATCTACAAATCCTGTGAGAATATAGCCTAAAGCCTTATATGAGCGAAACATTTGAGGAATGACACAAGGGAGAAGTAAAATCCGGATAGAAAAATCACACGTCCACTTGCTTGATCACTATGCCATATCCTAAGCGAGAATTTAGGCCCTCTTTGGATCGATATAGCCAGAAATTCAAACCTATGAATTATTTTCCGCTAGTCGCCCCTCTTAGCCTTTCTTTAGCCTTCCATAAACCATAATTCCTTTACCCTGTTACAAAAACAAAACAAAATAAAAAATTCAACTTACCCAATCTAGAATAAGTCTGAGAATAGAATGAGTGAAGAAAGAAGAAGAGAAAAACTTGTGTAAACAAAAATTAGTTAGTTGCTTCAGAAAAAAAAAAAAAAAAAAAAAAAAAAAAAAAAGTTTCCATCCAAGGAAAAGAAAAAGAAAAATAGAAATAAATAAAAACTCCAAAAAAGAATAAAAGGGAGTCAAAAGCTAAAGAAAAGAAAAAGAAAAATATGGCTAAGGATGAAAACAAAGTATAGAAGCTAAAGAAAATAACAAGGTTTTCTCTAAGTTACATAATGTGAAGACTCTATTATCTCAGACTTGTCCTTTTGAATATCCATTTCCTTCCTTCTTAAACCATCTCCTAATCCTTGCAACACCTAATAAAGACCTCTAGCTCAATTAGGAATAGGTTAGTGCGATAGTAAGTGGCAGATGTGTTTGATCGACTCTGGCTTCCTTTGTTTGTCATTGAGATTGTAAGGTAAAGTGTGCCCACTGCACACTGGAGTAGCGAAACTTGAGCGGAAAAATCAGAGTGGTTTTTGTCTTGACATTTATGTGAGGACCTACTTAAGGACGCTATTCCGAGTTTTCATAAACGAACCTGCTAGGCATTTCATAGTATTACTCATAGTATATATATTTGTATCATAGATGATTGATTATTATGCATATATTAGTTTAGGTTTTTGACTTGGTTATTCTTATTCATTTCCTAGTGAGATGTATAGATAGTTGAGACATGAATGAGGAAACAATAGTTTTATTTCTTAGTCGTTGTAGTATAGATGAAGTTTGTGAGTACCTTCACTGGAAAACTCTCACGAGACTATAACTCGTCCACTAGGGAATTCCTAGTGGTTTAAGGCCTTGTTGCATATGGTCAATGCAATCGCACTCAACTAAACGAGTAGTTAGAACTCCATTTTGGTCACTTATTCTAATTTCTCATATTTGCTTGAGGACAAGAAAAATGCTGTTTGGGGGTGGTTTGATAAGAGCTCAACACTGTTGTTTTAACCCTGTAACAGTCATACTTTTAGACCAATTATGTGAGTAATAATTAAGAGTTAATACCGATTCACGATTTTTATATCGTTTCAGGGCTTCAAAGTCAATTATGTGCAGAAATGTGCCACTTTGATGAGATAAAGGAGCAATGGTTGGTTGCTAAGGAGTTCTGTGATTAAAGGCCAAGATTCAAGAAGACAAAGCCTTTCTAAAGCCCGGTCAAAGCTGAAAAGTCAAAGTCAACGCGGGCAGAAACAACACACAAAGTCAGCAAAACTTCCGAAGGCCGTATCTTTGGATTCAGACCTCGGAATATGGTCTACCTTATGTCAAAACGACCGGCTCGGAAAGAGATTTCCAATGGTCCAAGCCTTGGCCCAATCAGAGGAGTAAAAGTGGACGAAAAGTCTATTGAAGCTAACTACAGCTGAAGAGGCCTTTTTGGACTGGAAGAATTAGGTTTTGGGCCTGATTCTCTGGCCCAAAACATGGCTCCAAGCCCATGCACGATTTTTTGGATCTGAAACATATAAAAACAAAAGTTTAGCTCTTTGTTAATGGTAGCTAGTTAGACCTAAAACTATAGATAATTCTAGATGTAGTTTTCATTAAATAAAATTAAGTTTAGTTTATTTCAATTCTTGTTTTAGATTAATCTTTAGAATCATTGTTCTTCATTAGTTTGATAAATAAAATAGCTAGGTTGTCAATTTCGATTTTTGTCATTTCAATTTATAGATCTAATTTTAATTCTTGTTGAGTATCATTTCTGAGTTGTTAAATTAGATTGAAGTATTGTTAGTTAAATTAGCCAAGTTAGAATTTTGGTATGATGTTTAGTTATAATTCAATGAGAAATAATGGTTTGATGAATCAAGGCTAAAACCTCAATTAGAGGGGTTGATGAAGCCTTGATGAAAACTTAGTTGTATAGTGTAGAGTCGTTGTAGAGTCTATTCCATTCTAGAAGGTCGTGTTTCGCCATGAGAATGGGTGGACAACCTCACATGCTAGTTATAATTGGCAGAAATGCCATGCTAATTAGGGATTAGAACGAGCAATTCTTACCGTAAGAACGTAAGAATTGGATTACAACAGTCTATGCTAGGTGATTAAGTTGGATTCAAGGTGGATTCACTTCCCCTCTAATTCTTATCTAGATTCACATTTCAGTATTCCGTAGCATTCCGTTATTCGTAACTTGTCAATTGAATCCACCCCGTAGTATAGAATTCCCCTCGTAAATCTCTCACTAGACTTAAGACCGATTAATTAGACTAGAAAATATTCCATGCTAAAGAACTAGGAGTGGAACGAATTTGTTATTTGTTACTCCACTCTATTTCAATAGAATTGAGAGTAGAAAACTTGATAGCAATTAGTAAAAATAAGTTTTAGTTTACTTACGTTTTGAGTTTCATCGTTCATTTCGTAGGTAAGGGATTAAGCTTTTTATGGTGAATATTGCAAAATGTATAGAGAATTCTGTTTGAAGTTCAGAGTGCTAGGATTTTCTTTGGCATAATGATTCGTAATGTTGATACCATACCGATCACTATACTCTTGATTCCTACAACTATCTAAAGATATAATTTCAGTGTAATTAGAGTGGCATTTGTTACTTTTAGATTTTAGCAGCACTTCTTTGATCACCTCCACTATATAGATATACCACCGTTATTTGAATGTCTACCCATTTGTTTGGTTATGAGGCCATTAGGTGAGGAATGCGTAGAATTGGTTAGTCTTTGGGACTGTCAAATGGGGAATTCATTTTGGGAATCTTCTGCAAGTTAAAACACTAAAAGGAATAGGTTTTCAAGTGAAAAGAACTTCTGATCCTCTGCTAATAATAAAATGGTATCTATGTTTCTATAATATAGGAAGTCAATTGCGTTCTACAAAATTAATAGAGATGACAAGTTGACAACTCATGTATTAGCAATAACCATATCATATTCAAAAACTTAGTATCACTTTGTATTTTTGTAAGCACACTTAAGCTGTTGGCACAATTGCAGAAACTAATGGCACTGAGAGTTATTTTGCTAAAACCTCAATTATTGAGGAGCATCTTTCCAACGGAAACATTGGTGTCTAAGAAGAATGCCAAGTAAACTCACGTGCATTTTCTCAGAGACAAACGACACAGATGGGTCAAACTTTTAGAATAAGTTAGAGCAAAGGGAATGTTATTTGCTATTTTTTTAACATATGAATAGCCTCTTAAGTCAGAGCAAAGGAATACAAAGGGCAGCAGCAACAATGAAGACGAATCGAAACCAAATGACAAATCTAAAGTAGAAGCATAGAGACATAAAGCGATACCACATATCCATAGCCAGCTATCCTCCATAAAAGATCCATTATCCACGACTCTGCCGTTATTGGCACCACTGGGGATCTTTTTTTTTTTTTTTTTTTTTAGCAGTTATATTAAACCCTAGTGATAATAACAAATTTATGCATAAATTAACTATCTATGTGTAAACACAAATAATCAATTAACTAAATAAGTGCTTAATCAATATTCCTACTCTCAATTTATTATACAATATATAAAGAGTACAGATTTGTTTCACTCATAAACTATCAAGACATAAATAGAATTCAACTAATCAAACAAAAGGAACAATGATGAGAGTAATGATTTGAATAAGAAATTAACTACTATGATGATACTACGAATTTATACTAAATTAACTAACAATATAATGATGTGAATAAAAAATAGAGAATGTTAGAGAGAGAGTTAAATCTACTTTTCAATTCCTAAAAGTGTTAGAATAGATTGTTAAGAAACCCTAATCTTTATATTCTCACTAAAAGGTTAAATATAAATCTTAGACTCTTATGATCCCTAATTAAATTATACCATCTCTAGTCATAATCAAATTAGCATGAGAGGAAGGTTTGTTTTCCATTCTCATGGCAAAACTCACAATCCTCTAGTTTAGATTTTTCTCTTTTTATCTCTAAGTCAAGAAAAATCCAAACTTTAAACCTTAATCAACAAATCTATGCTAAACAAATCAAGTCCTCCCAAAGCTTCATTAATCTCCCTTTAATGGGAGTTTAGCTTCGATTCATTGGACTGAAATTACTTAAACAATAAAGGGAAAACATAATAAAAGAACTTGAAGGTATTTTTATTGAAGGTTTAATGGAGGCTACAAACATAAACTAATTCTAACCATAAACTAAACTATAGAGGGAGAGAGAGAGAGAGAAACCCTAATTACACCAATTAAACTAATGGGGGAGTAGCCAACTTTGTTTTAGCCTTAACATTCTTTATATAGGAGAGGGTTAGGTTACAATTTCGTGCATGGGCTTTTAAGCTAGGTTATGGACCCATAAATCAAGTCCATAACCCAATTAGGTAAATCCAAGGCTTTTAATTCTGGTCGTATTACTGTAGCATGTATTTCACCAACTTATCTTACTCTGATCGTGTCAAGGCCTAGACCATTGGAAAGAGCTTTCTGAGCAGGTCATTTTGATATAAAATGGGCCTAATTCCAAAGCCTAAGTTCAAAGATATGGTCTTTTAAAGTTTTGTTGACTTTTCTTCAGCTCTCTAATCCGGTTTGACTCTCACTTAACAGTGTTGATTTGGGCTTTTTAAGGGCTTTTTCTCCATTAAACTTGGGCTTTCTTCATGGAACTTCTCTAGCAATCACTTTAGCTCCTTTTAGCGCTTAATTAGTAACGAATTGACATTTATTTAACTCCGAAGCCCGAAATACTCAAAAACACGTAATTAGTGATAAACCTATATTATTAATAACATAATTGGCTAAATAGAAATACTATTAAATGATTTAAACTACAATTTTGGGCTCTTATCAAACCACCCCCAAACAGTATTTTGCTTGTCCTCAAGTAAATATTTTAAATTAAAATAAGTGGCCAAAAATGTATTTTTAACTAGTCTCGTTTTGCTGAGTACGACTGCATTGACCATATGCAATAAGGCCTTAAACCACTAAGAATTCCCTAGTGGATGAGTTATAATCTCGTGAGAGTTTTCCAAAGAAGGTACTCACAAACTTCATTTATACTATAACGACTAAGAAATAAAATTAAAGTAATTGTTCCCTAATATTATCTCAAAATCTATACATCTCACTAGTGTTTAAACAAGGATGATCATTCTAAAACTTAAACTAATACAGACATAATAATCAAATCATGTTAAGATAAACAACTATACAATGAACTATGATATGAAATGCAATGGGAGGTCCGTTTTTGAAACATACATAATAATCAAATCATCTTAAGATAAACAACTATACAATGAACTATGATATGAAATGCAATGGCAAGTCCGTTTCTAAAACTTTTGGATAGCGTGCCTAAGTAAGTTCTCACAAGGAATGTGTCAAAACACATAACACTCTGATTTTTCCACTCAAGTTTGCTAACTCTAGTGTGCAGTAGGCACACATTTCCTCACAATCTCAATGACAATCCAAGGAAGCCGAGGTCGATCAAACACATCTACCACTTACTATCACACCAACCTATTCCTAATTAAGCTAAATGTCTTTATTAGGTGATACTGGGCATAGGTGTTGGTTAAAGAAGGAATAAAATGGATATTTAAAAAGACAAGTCTGAGAAAATAGGGTCTTCATATTATGTAACTAGAGAAAACCTTGTTCTTTCGCTTCTACACTTTGTTTCCATCCTTAGCCTTTTTATTTTGGCTTTTTGACTCTTTCTATTATATTTTTGGAGTTTTTATTTTCTTTTTCCTTTTCTTTTCTTTTTTTTTTTTTGGATGGAAACTTCATTTCTTTTTCTTTTCTGAAGCAACTAACACAGGTTTTTCTCTTCTCTTTTCTTCACTCATCCTATTTCTCATACTTATCTAGATAGGTAGGCTGATTTTATTTTTTATTTTGTTTTATTGGGTAAAGGATTTGTTGTTTGTGAAAAGGTTAATGAAAGGCTCAGTGGGAGACTAGCGGATAATAAATTTTATATAGGTGTGAATTTCTAGCTATATCGATCCAAAGAGGGCCTAAATTCTCACTTAGGATATAGTGTGGTGATCAAGCAAGTGGATGTGTGATTTCTCTACTCGGATTTGACTTTTCCCTTGTGTCATCACTCAGATATTTCACTTTTATGAGGCTTTTAGGCTAGATGATCACAGGATATGTATTAAGTACTCTAACCTAAGTCTCAGAAAATTACTGCCAAGTACAATCAAAGATGTTCATGCAAGATGTTCGTGAAAAGATGCAATGACTATTACCTACGTATTAATCTAAGTTTTAAAAATTAAATCTTAATTCAAGTAGTACTACGTGAGATTTCTAGACTAATATCATCGTGGAGAAGGGAACAATACCATTATCACTAAGTGCCTAGTATAAACAATATTTATGATTTTTAATATTTATAAAGAAAAGTGTGTAATTCACATCCTAAAAGTGCCTAATTTTTGCAAATATTTCTATCCCACCCACAAACAATCGAACGCTTTGTCCTCAAAGGGTAAAGAGATAAGGAAAGAATTTGCCATAGAAACGTGGCAAAAATTGGCAGTACCTGTAACAAAAATATTGTAAAGAAGTGATGATAACATGAAGCACAATTAAACTGTTACGTACGAACTAACATGGACTCTAATAGAGTAAACATGACAGGCAAAGGGTGGCAAAAGGATTTGTAATGAAATACCAAAATACGCCACCCCCAAACAAAATTTGAAAACTCTTTTTAAGTTTGAAAATTTTTGTGGCTTATACTCCATTAAGGTGGTATTTTACAAAAAACTTGGGTCTTTTAAAGTCAGATTTCCTAGACTTAATGTGGGGTCATTTTAAGTCAGATTCCCCTAGACTGTGCACACCTCCAAACAAGTAAGAAACTGGGGTGGCACAAAATGGATGATGCATGGTCAACTATAAACTAATAGTCAAAAGAGTTGGGGGTCTAGCCATAAAAACATGATACTAAAAGTACCCCCAAACATAATGAAGTTGTATAATTGGAAGCAAACATGTAGAAGAATTAATGAAAACTTATGCAACCCATTAAAGAACATATGCAAACCATCATGTTGTAGCTGTTTTAAAGAGTTAGAATGACCCAAAAGATGAATTAGTGATACTTTAGGTGAGAAAAGAATGAAGTATGGATCCTGATGTATTTCATGAGGCTCAGATGAGGAAAAATAAGAAAAACTAGGTTTCTCACTACTCTCGGTCAAAGCTTGGCTCTCAATTGCAGGAATGGTGTACTCATAAGATTGTGTGCTATGCAAACACTCTTCACCGTGAGGGTTAAAAAAATTATATAGGGTCTCTGAGGCAATTAGCTCAAGTGCAAATTCTAGGTTCCTTTGAAATGGTGGAGGAATGGATGGCTTAGTTATGATAGATGGTTAGATTTTAGGAGTTTGTAACTCAGGTGGAAGGTGGTTGGTTGGGGTGAGATCCTCACACGTTCTTAAGAAATCATAGAATTCTTAATCTAGCTTAGCTAAATCTATAAAGTTGTGGTTCATGGCTTTATCTTTAAGAATTTCATCTATTTCTTCCATTGTTATTTCCTCAGCTACCAAACTAAATTGAGATTCACATTGCGATAAAGAAGTTACTTCCTTTAATTCCTGCACATTACCTTGTTCATGCCTTAGATTAAAATTGTTGATTTCTATTTCCTCACTCTCGTCCTCTAAAACAATATAAGTTTCCTCAATGGCATCATGGTCATTCGAAACAAGTCCTACAGAGTCGCCTTCAAAAATTTCCTCATCTAGGTAGTGTGCAGAGTTAATATAATGGTTAATGGGAGGGTCATGGGAAGGTAATGGTTCATGAAATTCAGGGTAGCTAGGTCTTAATTAGGTCGAATGGTTTAGTTATGGAAATAGGTTGTTCCACTGATGTGTGGATCTCTGGCAAGGTTAAAAGTTCTGTGTTAGGTGAGGGGACCATGAAAATCATTTGGGGTAGATTCTGAAGCATAGTTTGGGTTTTGGCATTTTTTTCTCTAAACGTTTTTCTATTGTTGGCTATTTGTTGTGAAATTTGGTCTGGGAAGGGTGGCGAGCTAGATGGGTGGGTGATTTCTGGCATGGTGGAAGGTTCTAGCGTAGGTGAGGTTAGCATCAATCTTTTCCGTTCTAGGTTCTGAAGTATTATTTTGTTTTGGGCCATTATTTTGTCAAATGTCATTAGCGGAGGGGAAGCTTAGTGGTGTGGTTCTGGTTGACATGGGGTTTGATAGTCATAGTTATTGGCATTTGAGTGACTCTGGTTGATCTCGTACTGTGATGGGTTAGGTTGACTAGAAAACTCTTGATTGTATTGGTTACTATGAAAATTTGAAAATTGAGGCTCATAATTATTATTATATCCTATAATAGGTCCAAACTCTTGGTATGATGGGCACTGAGAAGCCCAATGGTAAGGACTACCACAGTATGAACATGGTGAAGGGTTTGTATAATATCTACATATTGATATGCCATGTTGGTTTTTTTTTAAAATATTCTAGGACAATTAATATGCAAATGAAAATCTAACTATAAATTTCTAGATAGGCATGTGTGTTAACGTTTACGAAAAAGAAGCCTGATTATACTAGAATTAAACTCCTCTGACAGAATAAACGAGTAGTGGAAGAAGTACCTGAATGCCTCCTTGCTACGCTTATGAATAGCGTCTTGTATACGCGAGCTTAGTGTATTTAACAAGTTAGAAACACTGAATAACTTGAAGAAATGGAAGTTTGTACTAACCTGTGAAAATCGGGTTGTTCAGAAAAGGGCACGGGGTGCGCTCAGAATTTTCCTGTGAAGGGCGCAGGTCGCGCTTGTGCCTGAGGCGATGTCCAATGAGTTGAGTGTGGGGGGCGCTCAAAATTTGCCTGACACAGGCACAGGTTGCGCTCTTGCCTTTGGCAATGTATAGTAAGTTTAACGTGCTCCAAAAAATTTGAAATATTTACAGTAGCTTAATAAGAAGTCTATCAAGTATCTTGTAAAATTTCAGATCAATCAGAGCTATGAAATTCCTTCTACTACCCTTCAAAGTTTGTAAAACAGTTTTTGGACACAATACAAACAACCGAATGGTTAACCAATCAAAACAGAGCCAAAAATCGCCAAACTTTTACTGTAGACTCCTGACAGATCCTACGTGTTTCTGTAAAACTTTTAGAGCAATTGGAGTTATACAAACCCTCCTTATTAGCTGGTGTTCCAAAAATTAAGTGTTTGCAAAACTGCAGACACACACTGAAAACAATCCACTAGTTAGGTGGCCAAAACAAATAGAAAACTCATCAAATTTTAACTACAAACTCTTGGCTTATGATAAATACTTTTGTAAAAATTTAAAGTTTTTTAGAACTGCCTAAGTAACCCTACTAGTCTATTTTTCAAGAACTTACGGTTTGGAAGCCGAAATGCAACACTGTAACGATCGTATTAGTTAACTAGGTAAAACAACTAGGAAAAATCTGAAAATATTACAATAAATCAATAACACCTTAAGAATTAGGCCTGTAAATGTTTAGAATTTTTCAAAATTTACAAATACCTTTACTGCAGTGTTTTCTTATGTGAATCCGCAGCCCCTATGCCTAAAACAGTGAACAGTACTGAAAATACAAGAAATAAGAATGAAAAATTAAAAGGGTGGGTGGGTTAAGAATGGGGGATTTCCCCTTGGATTCAATCAATTGAATTCTTGTCCTAAAAGAGTTTACAATGGCAGTGACACCATTTGATAATAACAAATTTATGCATAAACACAAATAATCAATTAACTAAATAAGTGCTTAATCAATATTCCTACTCTCAATTCATTATGCAATATATAAAGAGTACAGATTCGTTCTACTCATAAACTATCAAGACATAAATAGAATTCAACTAATCAAACAAAAGGAACAATGATGAGAGTAATAATTTGAATAAGAAATTAAATATTATGATGATACTACGAATTTATACTAAATTAACTAATAATATAATGATGTGAATCAAAGATAGAGAATGTTAGAGAGAGAATTAAATCTACTTTTCAATTCCTAGAAGTGTTAGAATAGATTGTTAAGAAACCCTAATCTTTATATTCTCACTAAAAGGTTAAATATAAATCTTAGATTTTTATGATCCATAATTTAATTATACAATCTTTAGTCATGATCAAATTAGCATGAGAGGAAGGTTTGCTTTCCATTCTCATGGAAAAACTCACAATCCTCTAGTTTAGATTTTTCTCTTCTTATCTCTAAGTCAATTAGAAAATTCCAAACTTTAAACCTTAATCAATAAATCTATGCTAAACAAATCAAGTCCTCTCAAAACTTCATTAACCTCCCTCTAATGGGAGTTTAGTTTTGATTCATTGGACTGAAATTACTTAAACAATAAAGGAAAAACATAATAAAAGAACTTGAAGGTATTTTTGTTGAAGGTTTAATGGAGGCTACAAACATAAACTAATTCTAACACTAAACTAAACTATAGAGGGGGAGAGAGATAACCCTAATTACACTAATTAAACTAATGGGGGAGTAGCCAACTTTGTTTTAGCCTTAACACTCTTTATATAGGAGAGAGTTAGGTTACAATTTCGTGCACGGGATTTTAGGCTAGGTTATAGACCCATAAATCAAGTCCATAACCCAATTGGGTAAATCTAAGACTTTCAATTCTGGTCGTATTACTGTAGCACATATTTTCACCAACTTATCTTACTATGATCATGTTAAGGCTTGGACCATTGGAAAGAGCTTTCTGAGCCGGTCATTTTTATATAAAATAGGCATAATTCCGAGGACTGAGTTCAAAAATATGGGCTTTTGAAGTTTTGTTGACTTTTCTTCAGCTCTCTAATCCGGTTTGACTTTCACATAACAGTGTTGACTTGGGCTTTTTAAGGGCTTTTTCTCCATTAAACTTGGGCTTTCTTCATGGAACTTCTCGAGCAATCACTTTAGCTCCTTTTAGCGCCTAATTAGTAACGAATTGACAGTTATTCAACTCCGAAGCCTGAAATACTCAAAAGCACGTAATTAGTGATAAATCTTTATTATTAATAACATAATTAGCTAAATAGAAATATTATTAAAGGGTTTAAACTACAATTTTGGGCTCTTATCACCTAGTTTCTGAAAAAGTGTTCTTACCTCATATGTATATCTATAGTTTAAGGTAGGCATTGCTGCAGGTACAGTTTCATAGATTGGAGAAGTTAAAGCTGAGCTTCTAAAGGTTAAGGCACGATAACCAGTAACCCTCTACCACTAAAATACAAACTCCCACAGAATTCTAATCATCTAGATATAGATTTAGTTATTAGAAATTTAGACGAATATCATTTTGTCACATTCTCACACACAATTTCAGTCACGTAGCCCTTGAACTCGGTAATCATGATTAAACAATGGCAGACTTGAGCATGAATACAAAGGGCAGCGGCAGAGAAACTCTGACAAGGAATACAAAGGGCAGCAGCAACAATGAAGACGAACTAAAACCAAATGACAAATCTAAAATAGAAGCATAGAGAGATAAAGCGAGACTTTTACTGTTGCAGTATGGAGATAACAAATTTAAACACTTAGTCATGCCAACTGATAACTCGGAAGGGGAGACTACAACAGCTAAGGATGACATGCAACCAAGAACAGATGATGTAAGGGAATCCACCTAGAATCTTACAAGATAAATTCTCGCAATCTCTCTTGTATGATCAACCCTACTAGAATCTAAAAAAAAAAAGAAACCACAAATCAACAAAATACATTCAAACTAAACTTGGCCTTCTACCACAAGTCTAACCTCCCCAAGCACAACCTTTTTGCTTGGAATCCACCAGTACATGGATACTAGCCTCTTAAGTACTTTCAAGAAACTAAGACATGAAAACAATAGCTTGCATGCATGTACAAACAAAAGCAAAATAAAATTAAGAGAAATACGTACCAGAAATTCAGGTGTAAGTCTACTTTTTACAAAAGTATCCCAATCTTCTTGACTGATTATTTTTCTATACAACTTTGGTATTTTCTTGAGTCACTTCGGTTTATTCTTAAAAGGTAAGATGTACCGTCTAGTAAAACGAGACTTGAATGCTTTCCACAACCTGCCCATTGCACTTGTACAAATAGATCTTTGGTTTGTGTCCAACTTAAAATTTTCCTATTTGTAAGTAGCATATTAGTTAATCATGTAAACAAAATGAAATTAGCTTATAAAGCATTAGATTAATGTACCTTCAAAGAGATCCACAAATTTTTCTTCAATGTTGGTGATACATCTTTCCAATTAGTTATTGTAATCCTTACTCTTGCCCTCACCAAGTAGCCTCCATAACTACCAATGTTAGCTCCACCTTGACCAATTGGTTACCCAGATTCATTATAAACAACTTCTTGATATTTTTTCAAAAATTTTAATTTTACACACTTTGCCACTCTTCTGACTTTCCTTTTTCTGCTTGAACCTTTTGCTACTGCCTCGTCAACTTCCATATCTTTTGAGCTCGACCGCTTCTCTGAGTCTGAATGGTCTTCAAAGCCATCTTCCGAGTCTGAATGCCCTTGTGAACCATCTTTGGAGTTTGAATGTTCTTCTGAGCCATCTTCAGAGTCTGAATTCTCTTTGGAATCTGAATACTCTTGTGATTCCGAATGCTCTTCTGGATCCATGAGTATACCTGTAAAGACCATTTTTGTTTTTGCAAGGTTTGTCTATATATATATATATATATATATAACTTCCATATATAAAGCTTCCACCAAGTAGAAGGTCTTTAATTGGTTAGAAATGTAAACATGCAAATGTAAACAACACTAGTCATCTCAGTTTAGCTGTAAGTTTAACACAAAAACTTGAAGCATTCTTAAAACCTGATAAAAAAAAACAACAAAAAAAATAAGAAAAAGAAAAGAAAAGTCCCATAATGACTAGTAAGAAGTCTTATTTAACTTAAAGAAAAACTAATTCGGGCTCGACCCAAATCCCTTCACAATTTTCACGAGTATAAGGCAATGACAATTCATTAGCTAAATCAAAGGAGTCAATAGTTGGCAGTGCCTTGTCTGTAATGGAATCATCATCGAACCCAGCATCATCGTTCTTATTGCAATAGTCTCTTTCAAGAGTTGTAAGGACAACTGACCATCCCAAATTTAGTTGGTCAGTCACATAAAAAACTTGCTTGGCTTGGGACGCTAAAATAAAAGGGTCGAACTTGTGGCCAAAACAAGAATGGTCCAAGTCATGGAGGCGTGATGAGGGACAAGGAAGGTAGAGTTGTTGCAGCATTTAATGGGACCGGAGGACATCATTCAATTATTTTCCAAGAACTCAAGGCAATTGAGGTCTGTATGGAGAGATGCATACTAGAAGGTTTTGCTGAGGTAGAGGTGGAGTTTGATTCTATGAGAGCCATAAATGCCATTAACAAGTTAGAGAAACCTTCATGGTATTGTAGAGATGTGGTGGTGGCTATTGAGAAGAAGAAAGAGAGGTTTAGCTATATTACTTTTTCACATGTCTTTAGAGAAGTGAATAAGGTAGCTGACTATCTTGCAGGACTTGTACATAATCATGAGTTGTCTCTGATCCATTTTGCTAGTCCCTTAGATTATGAATTACAAACCATTGTAAATGACGATGCAAATGGAAAAATCTATGTAAGGAAACATTGAGTTTAATACAAATGGGGTCTTCCTAACTCTAGCTTATTTGTTTTAAAAAAAACTTTGCCAAGTTGCACAGATGTGAAACCCAATTCATCAACCTTAATGCCTCTCTTGATGTCAACCCAATCACACTTGAAAATAGGAATCTTGAAGGTCAAGTAATCCAACACCCATACTTCCGTAAGCACACCATAAAAGCACATATCCGAAATTACAGGATTCTTGTCCTTGGCACTAGAAATCTGCATTGCTGAGGCCACTACACTGACTCCACTATTTTGGTTAACTAGTTTAGCTTCTCGGTCCTTTGTGTGATAGCGAAAACCCTTAACTTCATATCCAGAATATCTTAGCACATCTAGACTAGGTCCCATGGCAAAAAACTGTAACGTGTCGGAGACTTTGTTATTTGGTATGTCTTGCTCTTCCTCAACCTGGTTCTCAAACAATGTCAAGAACAGTGTTTTAATTTTTTAAGTAACAATGGAGTGTTAACAAAACATACCTTTTGGCGAAGCCAATTAATAAAGGTGCAATTATGCTCAGTTTTTATCCATTTTGCACCCTTGTGATGATTTTGAAGCCTTAGGTAGTCCATATGCTCCCTTTTATGTTAAGAATTAAAAGAATACAAGTATTAACTACCAGCTCCCTTACGGAAACGTTAGAGATAAACATCTAGTTAAATTGAACTATTGTGCGTTTATCTACTTACTTGATATAAGGCTGAACTTCTTTCATGTTTTCCAACACATAAAGATGTTCTTGTTGCCAGGACTTCTCATCAACTTCAACAACATGCGAACCCCCAATCGGTCTTCCACTGCAAATTGTATCTCCATCTTCCAAATCATTGTCTGTCATGTTTCTTGTGGAAGGAACTCCAATTGCATCTACTTCACTCAAGAATTCAGCACAAAACTCAACAACTTCTTCTGCAATATAATTCTCCGCCATACATCCTTCTAGCTAGACGGTTTCGATTCCTAACATATCCCTTTAACACCATCATGTACCTAGAAAGTTTTTTAAAGATTTAAACCTTTGATACGTGCATTGTGAGACATTTAATAAATAAATTAAAAAAATCATTCACTTACCTCTCAAAGGGATACATCCATCAGAAAAAAAACTAGACCACATAGCTCGACCTCCCTTACAAGATGAACTATCAAACGCACCATGATGTCGAAGAATGATGGTGGGAAAAACTTTTCTAACAAACACAAAGTTACCACCAAATCTTTCTGAATATTATCCAATTTCGACACATCCACTATTTTTGTGCAAAGAGCATTAGGGAAGAAGCATAACCGAATAATGGTATACCTCACATGCTTTGGCAACACCGATCGTATCGCCACAGGAAGAAGTTGTTACATTAGTCGGTGGCAATCATGAGATTTAAGACCATATAATTTAAAATCTTTCATTGAAACACAAGATTTGAAATTAGAACAATATCTATCTGGGACCTTCAGTTCAAACAGTATGTTGCAAACTTCCTCTTTCTCTTCTCTAGATAATGTATAACATGCCGGCGGTAGGTAGAATCTTGTTCCTCTCTTCTCTGGTGCTAGTTCTTCCCTTAAGTGCATCTTTACAAGGTCAAGTCGGCTTTGAAGTGAATCCTTTGTTTTTAATGGAATGTTAATCAAAGTCCCAATGATGCTATCACACACATTTTTCTCAATATGCATGACATCCAAGTTATGTCTCAAAAACAAATGTCTCCAGTAAGGCAGCACAAAAAATATAGATCTCTTTTTCCAGTGACCTACCTCATGATTTTTGTGTACACCGTCATTTTTCCTCCGCTTTGGTGTTTTTGTATCCTTAGAACTTATTTGCTCCTTTCCCCTTTTTCTTTTCTTTGAACCTTTAAACCTTTGGACCTAATTCGCGCCTTCTCCTTCTTTGATTTTTTTGACTTTCTAGCACTTTCTGGTGGCTTTCCCCATAAGTTTTTGAAATGCTCAACTTTTGTGAAGATTTGCACCCCGTTCAATGATTCTGGACTTGATCGCAGCTCTTGCTTACCATTAAATGGTATTTTCTCCTTTCGGTACCGATGGTTTTCTAGAAGCCATCTCCTATGCGCTTGGTATACATTTTTCTTGCCGTGTTTCAATCTAATAGAATCAGTATTTTCGCCGCATATTGGACAAGCAAGATACAATACAACCAGCTAAGTTTCCAAAGGCGGAAAAATCATTGATTGTCCACAATAGCACAACCCTAAGTATAAAGGATTCTTGCTTATAGGCATCATATACCTCAACACCGGGCTGCCATAACAACTGAAGATCTTCAATCAAAGGTGCAAGATAAACATCAATGTTGTTACCAGGTTGGTGCGGACATGATATCAACAATGTTAATATTAAGAACTTTCTCTTCATGCACAACCATGGTGGCAGGTTGTAAGTCGCCAATATAACAAGCCAACAACCATGCATGTTGCTAAGAGAACTGTGTGGATTGAAGCCATCGGTTGAAAGTGCAAACCGAAGACTTCTCGAATTAGCTGCAAACTCTGGCCAAGATTGATCGACGTGTCTCCATGCTTGGGAATCAGCTGGGTGACTCATTTGACCATCAACTACCTCTCTTTCATTCGCATGCCATACCAAATTCTTCGCCGTTTCAATAGATTGAAACATTTTTTTAAGTCTAAGGATTATTGGGAAATACCATAGTACTTTTGCTGGAACACTATAATTTTGGTCAGGATTATTCTTTTTCACCTTATACCTTGACACTCCACATGTAGGACAAGTAGTTCTATCCTTGTTTATTGCACCTATATAGAGAATACAATCATTGACACATGCGTGAATCTTCTCATGCTTTATTCCAAAAATAGACAAAGGCAGCTCATTGCAATATGGGAGCATATCCTTAAACAGAGCCAACACCATAGAGAAGCTTTTATCAGACCACCCACTCATTGCCTTCACATTGAAAAGCTTAACCAGAGATGATAACTTGGTGTATTTTTTACACCAGTCATACAAAGGTAAATCAGCTTCTTCAATTAGTTCACAAAGTTTTTCAGGGTTCCCCATGAAAGTCTCCTAAGTGGCCTCAAACATTTTTGCGATGTTTGCGGCCTCATCTAGTCCACCCTCATCAAAACCTTCCTCTGACTCCCTACTCGATGCTGACTCCTTTGGAGCATCTTCCTCATGCCACACCCATGTGCAATACGTTTGTTCAATCCTTTTCGTTCTCAGATGACGTCCCACCTCCACTATATCAAATTCGTATATATTCCCACATTCAATGCATGGACAGGGTATACAATTATTACGTTTTGCATTATCAAAAGCAAATGTAAGAAACTGTTTAACGCCTTCTACATATTCAGTAGAAAATATATCTCTTGACATCCATGACTTGTCCATCTCAGGCTACCAAAACAAAATACGATAAGTCCTTATCGTTGACAAACAAGCAAATACGAAAATAGAGTTAACTGAAAAAGATAGTCTAGTTTAAAATGAAAAAACAAAAAATCATGTTAGATAACCATTTGTGAAACCCTGTATAGCCCCTAAAGTAAACCTTCTTTTCATAAACAAAAAAAAAAAACTAACGACCACCTCAAATCAGGAATAAAGCACAAATTGTAAAAAAAAATCAAATCAAATGAAAACCCATACCTTACTTGATTTAACTGGATATTGTTGTTTGAGAGAGGTGTGAACACGTAGAAATCCTAATCAAAATCAATTGAAATTCCCCTGTTCCAAAAAAAATATTGGTATAGAACTCAAAAACCAAAACTTTTTACTGCAACAAGTTCAAAATTGAAGAGAGATAAAGAACTAACCTTGTCTGTCTTCAATTACCGCACTGGATTTTAGAGAGGTAATAAATTTTAGATCGAGAATGAGTGAAGAGAGAGTCGTGAGGAATTGATTTAGGTTAAGAGAGTCGTGAGGAATTGATTTAGGTTGAGAGAGTGAAGATAGAGTCGCGAAGTGGTTTTTTTTTATTGGTTCCGTACCTATGAGAGTTTGAAGGAAGCTCACGAAAGTGTTTTTTTTTCGTGTTTGTATACTTAGAGAATTTGAAGAGTTTGAATGAAGCGGGAGTTGAGTGAACGTGGGTGTGTCATGTTTCTTGTTTTTAGTAGAGCTGTGGGCGTGGACCGAAAACTACCTAGGTCATATAATGGGTCAAACGGTCACTTAAGAGTCGGATAATACGTAACTATTTTAGTGAAATAGTCACAAATAGTTCTCCACACATATACACCTTCTTTAGAAAAAAAAAAAAACCATTTGTGACCGTTTCGAAAACGCACGTCACTAAAAACTTTTTAAAACAGTCACAAAAACCATTTTCTGCCATTTGTGACCGTTTCGAACAGAACAGTCACAAATACCATTTTAAAACAGTCACAAAAAGCCTTTTTTTTACTATTGAAATCTCACCCTAACATTTGAATTAGGACTTGTTCTTAGAAACTTAAGTTAATACGTATGCAATTGTTTTTACATCTTTTCATGAGCATTCATGCACTGACTATCATTAAATATACAAAGCAGTAAGTTTATGGGACCCACAGTTAGACAACTTAATTTCCATATCCTGTAAGAATCTAACTAAAAAGCCTCAAAATGAGTAATGACACAGAGGATTAGTTTTTTTGAATAGAGAAGTTCACACGTCTACTTACTTGATCATTACCCAAATCCTAGGCGAGAATTTAGGCTTTCTTTGGATCGATATAGCCAAAAATTCACACCTGTAAAAAATTTTACCGCTAGTCGCCCCACTGAACCTTTCATTAATCCTTTCTATTTAACCAAAAAAATTCATTACCCATCTATTAACCACAAATAAATAAGCCCACCTAGATGATGAGTATGAGAAATAGGATGAAGTACGGAAAAATGAAGAGAAAAACTTGTCACAAATCAAAACCAGTTACCTGCTTCAGAAGAAAAGAAAAAAAATAAAAATAGAAATATGTTTCCAAAAAAATCAAAAGAAATATCAAAGTTAGAATTTCCACCAAAATCAAATCAAAAGGGAATACAAAAGCTTAAAAAAACCAAATATGGAAACGCATGCTAGAAGCAGGAAAGAAAATAAGGATTTCTCTAGTATAAATATCTCGAAGACCTTATTCTCTCGTACTTATCATTTTTGAATTTTCCATTCCATTTTCTTCTACACTACCACCTAAGCCCATAAAACCTAATAAAGACATCTAGCTCAATTAAGAGTAGGATAGTGTGATAATAAGTAGTAGATGTGAATTCTCGACCTCGGCTCCTCTAACTGTCATTGAGTATGTGAGAAAACGTGTGCCCACTGCACACTGGAGTTAGCAAAACTTGAGTGGAAAAATAAGAGAGAAATTGTGTTTCGACACATACCTGTGAAAACCTACTTAAAGACGCTATCCAAAGGATCCAGAAATGGCCATGCTCGTACATTTCATTGCAAAGATCACTGCATGCATGCTCATAAGTAGATGTTTTGATTATTGTATGTATATTAACTTGAATTTTCAAAGAACTAAATCCTTGTTTCCCCCGCTAGTGAGATGTATAGATATCGGAGATTAATTAAGGGAACGAGCTTTTGTTACTGAGTCATTGTAGTATAAAGGAAGTTTGTGAATATCTTCTCTAGAAAACTCTCAGTAGGCTATAACTCGCCCACTAGGGAATTCCCAGTGGTTCAAGGTCTTATTGCATACGGTCAATGCAACCGCACTCTGCGAAATGAGACTTAGCTTAGGATAACACATTTTTTTGGCCACTTATTATTTTAATATCTCTTATTTGCTTGAGGACAATCAAAGTGCTGTTTGGGGGTGGTGTGATAAGCACCAAAAACTGTAATATTAAACCCCGAGAGACATTGCATTTTGTTCAATTATGTGTTTAATAATTATGAAATAATTATATTTTTGTACTTTTGCAGGTTTCCACAGTTAACATGAATATGATAATAAAACATGCATCGAAGTATGGGAATACTAGAATTCTTCAAGTTTTCCCACTCAGCCCCAGTGAAGCCCAACAAAGCTTGACTGGAGCCGAAGTTTCCAAAGGAACAAAACCAGTGCAGAACGGGTCCACATGTAAAGAAGCAGCAAATTTTCGAAGCTCACATCTTTCAAACCTGGATGCCAACTTTGGCTAGTGAACTACCAGAGCAACCAAGGTGACGAACTCTACACAAAGATAGAAAGTTGTAAAAATGCCAAAATCAGTGCTGGCACTGGACACACCACGTGGACCCACTCTACGAGCCCAAAAGGCATGACAAGTTAGCATAGGCAGGTGGCAAGTGATGGTCACAATTTTGTGCCACCTTGCAAAAGGAAAAGACATGTATCAATTCAATGTTTGAATTGAATTGGCTAAAGAACAAAACATTAATTGCAAATTTTGTTTCGTAAACAATACTTTGGAAGGAATACAAACAAGAAAAAGACAAAAACCAATTTAAATCATGTCAAGACAAAACTTTGTATTTCAAGTTAGACAAATCAGAGAGCTAGTGAGATGCTAGACAAATCAGAGAGCTCTTATGCTAGTAAGATACGCTCAGAGATGTGTGCATTTCGCTAGGGATCGATACTCGACGTCGTCTCGAGTTTGTCTATGAACTCGAGAGGGATTAGAGATGTAGTGATGTGGTAGTATAAACTGTTGAAAATTAATTCTTGCATGAGTACGATTAACTATTTCCCTGTTTCTCTATCTTTGTTTATTTACGTCGAAATCATTGTTATTAATTTATGTTACTTGCATTAACATTAATTTACTTAAACCAACTAAATAACCCAAAATCCTACTCACCAACAGTTGTAAATCCAGTTGTAAACCTTGTCGAGCCCTAAGGTATGGACGATTCTTTACTCGACCTATTCTACCAAACCCACGTGAGTAAGGTAAATTGACTAAACGAACGACTAACGGACTTTGGTCCTCAGACTTCGGACTGTGGACTTCGGACTTAAGTATAAAACCAAAACATGAATTTAACGTTTATCAGTGCTGTCGAAATAATCTTGAGCTAAGCTCTCGATCATGTTAACCTCTCCATAGATAGTCGTATCTGGGAATTGTTGCATCGATTTAAAAACATTTACCACAACAAAAAGATGGCCAAAGGACAAGGACATCGAACCATCATGGTAGTTTATGAGCGCGTTGGCAGTAGCCAAGAAGGAATGCCCTAAAATGATAGGAACAGAGTCGTTAGCGACTTCTGTGTCGAGGATAACGAAGTCGGCTGGATAATAAAAAAAAATCACCTTAACCAACACATTTTCAACCACACCCTTAGGATACTTAATAGAATGATTAGCTAATTGCAACGTCATTTTAGTTGGTTGCATCTCATGTAGACCTGTTTGTTTAGAGAGATAATAAGGGAGTAAGTTAACACTCGCCCCCAGGTCTAATAGAGCAGTTGTCGTGTGAGTATCGCCTAAGGTGCATTGTACAGTAGGATGACCAGGGTCCTTGTACGTAATGATTCCATTATGTTCAGATAAAGTTGGAAATTGTTCAGTTAAAAAGGCGTTGTTAGGAATATTTGTTTTACGCTTAGTAATGCACAACTCTTTTAGAAACTTAGCATGTTGTGGTAACTTTTTAATAGCTTCAAGAAAAGGTAGGTTTATCGTTAGATTTTTAAAAACTTCCCTAATCTCATTAAAATTTGTATCCTTGTTTAACATGGCTAATCTCTGGGGAAACGGTGGTTTCTCTCTATATCTAGCATATGGATCAACAGGATGTTTAACCTTGGCCTTTTGTTTCTTAGGTTGTGGTTTAACTGGTACCTCAACAGGGGTAGGATCTTCAGTTTCTATTTCGGTATCTAGTAAGTTTTCATTTGGTATGACCACAGGTAGTGTAACAACGGGCATAGTTACGGTGTTATCAACCATTTTGCCAGAACGGAGAGCGGTGATGGCATTTAAATCACCTACGTTTCCCTTTTCATTACTAGTATTATTGGTTACTTCAAAAGTTGTGTTTGGCGTTTTAGGATTAGGTATAGCTTGACCTGGAAACACACCTTTTAGTTGTACTTTCTCTTGGGTTAACTGCTGTAAGGAATATTGGATGGATTGTAAAATCTGTTGTTGGGTTTGCATGAAGGCGACAAAAGGATCCAGTTGTGGATGTGTAGCTGTTACAGGTGGTGTGATAAGAACTATTTCACGTTGATTAATAACGGGTAGGTTGTAGTTATTATCAACCGGGATGATACCTCTATTAGCATTATAATTATTATTGTTATAATTATTATAATTAGTCCTTGTCGTGGATGGGAGCTTGGTTGTAATTATTTGCTTGCCTAATATTTTGATTATTAAACCCAAAAGGTGTAACTTGATGATTATTTCTCCAACCGAAGTTGGGATGTTGTCTCCAAGGTGCGTTAGGTTCGTTATTAATGGAACAAGCATTGTCCGGTTGAGCGAATGGTTGTTCATAGACTAGAGGACAATAGGAGTCGGGATGCTCAAGGTTGTAACAGAAATTACAAGGAAGAGTGTTGACATTCATGACAGGAGTAGGCTATTGTTGGACAGAAATGGCTTCTACCTTTTTAGTGAGAGATTTGATTAAAGTTTTAAGCTCAGGATCAAATTTAACTTCAAACATACTGGCAGCCTTAACTGTGGAAGAAGAATTACTGGAGCGGGGGATGTCATTACCCACCGTTATTTTGACATTTAGATTGATCTTCCAAGAACCTATAAGCCTCAGAGGCACCTTTACTAAGGAAACTACCCCCAGTCATTATGTCAAGAACCTCTTTATGGTGAGTCCACAAAATTAGGCGCTTGGGCAGTTAACTAAAATGTCGCCTTATCGGCGAAGGTGAAAGGAAACACCCTCAATTTAATTTGCTCCGAACCAACAGTAGGATGATGAAATGTGGTAAGAACTTGTTCTATCCTATACATATGCTGATAAGGTTTCTCATGGTCTAACCCATGAAAAACTGGTAACAAATTAAATATATTTGGGGGGATTCGAAAATCCACCACTAGGTCTGCAAGAACAATGCAAGACTCCGGGCTGTCATTAAGGGCTTTAGAAAAATCATAGAGAGGAGTCTCTGTTTTGTCGGCCATTTGTGCAGGTGTAGTGTGTGGTATTCTAGATAAGCGTGTGCATTGATGTTTACGATAAATAACCGAAGATGGTTTACTAGTACCAGACCTTAGTCTCATACAAGGCTAAGGCCAATATAAAGCAAACTATGAACAAACAGTCAAACAACCCTGATATGCTAGAAAAAATCCTCTAACAGGAGAGGCGAGGAGCGGAAGAAAGAGTACCTGATTGCCTCCTTGCTACGCGTTTGAATAGTGTCTTGTATACGCGATCACAACAGTATATTCACGAAGTTAGAAATATTGAATAACTTAAACGAAATGAGTTGGAAACTAACCTGTGAAAATCGGGCAAATTCAGAAATTGGCGGCTTGGAACTAAGGCGTAGAGAAGGCGTCGCGGCTTTTACTGAACCAATGCCCAGTGTTTTTAGGGCGCGCGTGCTCCCGAGATAGCCTACTATGGGCACGGGCGCGTTCCATGTAGAATTATGAAAAAAAAATTTATGAACCAAACAAACATAGTCAGAACCAACAAGGGTGGGTGGGTTTAATGGGATTTTAGTAGGATTAACACTATTAAAGGAAATGAATTTAAACAAAACTAAGATGGCAGTGGCTCCATTTTGATTGCATTCTACTCCTACTTAAATAATTAAACTTAAACAAAAGTAAACGGTATAGTAATTGCATTCTAGATTATCAAAGTTATCTACTCTCGGTTATCGTGAAATATATGGAGTAGAGAATTCGTTCCACTCCTAGTCGTTTAGATGTTAAAATTTCCTAGTTCAATTAATTCTAACAAAGTCGATGAGAGTAATGAAATGAAAATATACTAGTATGGTGATTGAATACTAATTAATATGTTATAATTTATACTACTGCAATTCGATACTAAGATGTAAATATGGAGAAGGAATTAGGGGGATTTGATTCTACCTTGATTTCAACTTAATACACTAGCATAGATTTGTTGTAATCCTAATCTTTATGTTTTCACATAAAGATTGGGTCTTTCTAATCCCTAATTATTCATGGCAATCTCTACCAACTAATAATTAGTATGTGAGGTAATTTAAACTCATTCTCATGGTGAATTAACTACCTTCTAGAGTAGAATAGATTATTATAATTATTTCTACACTAACACAATCAAGTTTTCATCAAAGCTTCCTCAAACCCCTCTAATGGAGGTTTAGCTTCAATTCATCAAACTATCATTAATAGAAGAAGAAGAAGAAGACATCTTTGAAGAAATATAAAATTACTTTATTAATCTAGTGAATCTATAAAATTGTATTAAAAACTAAGTACTAACTAATTAATTAAGTATAATCTATATTATCAATCTAATCTAGGAGAGTCTAAGAGTTTGGCCTTAGTCCTCTTTATATATAAGAGGCTAGGTCTACAAATTTGTGCATGGACTTTGCAGCCATATTTTGGGCCATAAAATCAAGCCCAAACCTAATTACAAAGGTCCAAAAAGGGTTTCTCCGCTGGAAATTACTGCAATAGCCTTTTCGTCTACTTCTGCTCTTTTCTGCCCGTGTTGACTTTGACTTTTCAGCTTTGACTGGGCTTTAAAAAGACTTTTTCTCCTTGAATCTTGGCTTCTAATCATAGAACTTCTTAGCAACCAACATTTGCTCCTTTATCTCGCAAAAGTGACATGTTTCTTCACATATTTGACTCTAATGTCTAAAATACATAAACACACGTAAATAGTACTAACTCATATTTATTATACACATAATTGGTCTAAATGTAATGATATTAAGGGGTTAAAACTACAGTTTTGGGCTCTTATCACCTAGTCAAGTTCTAAAAGAACTCTACATCCACTGACTCAATGATATCATTAGAGTCTAAGTCCAAACATCTATAAGTTGTACTATTTGGAGAATATCCAATAAAAGCACACCTATAAGTCTTACTTCCTAATTTTGGTCTCTTTAAGTCGGGCTTTCTCAC
This sequence comes from Coptis chinensis, assembly GCF_015680905.1. Lineage (NCBI taxonomy): Eukaryota > Viridiplantae > Streptophyta > Magnoliopsida > Ranunculales > Ranunculaceae > Coptis > Coptis chinensis. The sequence continues at coordinate 38,965,776 of NC_141456.1, read as the reverse complement.
ATAAGCAAGACGCCCCCACACTTTAAGATGACTCAAATTAGGCTTCCTTTTAGACCATAATTCATACGGGGTAACATTATTCTTTTTCAATGAAATTCTATTCAAAATAAAACAAGCAAATAAAATGGCTTCACCCCAAAAAGATATATAGCAGCAAATCCGAACTTAATAACATCGCCTTAACCATCTCAGTCAAAGTTCTATTCTTCCGTTCTACCACTCCTGGCACTTCATTAGACTGTGGGGTATAAGGAGGTGACACTTCATGAAAAATGCCATGATCGAGTTTCACAAAATTTTGCAAACTCATTAGGTGGATATATAATATTCTCCACCATGGTCAGAGAGTAAAACTTTGATCTTTTGGTTAAGTTGTGTCTCTACCTCCGCTTTGAAGGCAATAAACTTAGAAAATACTTCGTCCTTACTTTTCAATAGAGATATGTATGTGTATCAAGAATAATCATCAATAAAGGTAAGGAAATACTTATTCCCTCCCCTATAAGCAATATTTTTAAGATCACATACATCACTATAGCTATGTATAAGTCCAAGGATGCCAATACTTCTCTCAGCTGATTTATGGGATTTACGAACTATCTTTGATTATACACAAGTTTGGCATTTGCTAACATTACCAAAATTGCATTTATTGATAAGTCATAGATTAGACATAACTTTGATCTTACCAAAATGCAAATGTCCTAATCTACTATGCCATAAAGATGAAGAGTCAACCATATAAACATAAATAGAATCATTTATTAAGTTCAACTTTATAAAAGTACCCATGACCAACAAGACCTCTATTCTTGGACAAAACAAATTTGTCCGACTTAAACATTAACTTGAAACCCCTCTTATTGAGAAGCTAAGGTCCCCGGATACAAGATTCTTACACATATCTGGTACATGAAATACATTAACTAATGTGAGAATTTTTCCATAAGTAAAATGGAGTTCGACTATGCCTTTGTCGATAACTTTGGTGCGATTGTCATTTGCCATTTTGACTTCATGTTCACCACCAGATAATTCATAACTCTTGAAGAAATTATGATCCTTTCAGATATGAATGGTTGCACCTGTGTCAAGCCACCATCCCCCATCTACATTAACAACTTTAGCCTCGGAGACTGTAGCAATAAACTTTTCATCCTCGGCCATGTTTGCTTGATCTTTCTTGGCTTTCTTGCCATAGCGACAATCACGAGCAAAATGACAAGGTTTTCCACAAGTATAGCAATCTTCATTATTCTTCTTTTGGTCAAGTTTTCCTTGAAAAAAGTTGTCTTCTTTGGCCTCAGTTTCTTAGATTTTCCACCCTCAACAATATTAGCCTTAGAAGTCTCCACTTCGTCATCTTCCTTTTCACGATTCCGAGAATCCTCTTCAATATGAAGATGACGATGAAGAGACTCAAGTGTGAATTTTTTCTCTTCATGCTTCAATTTTTTCTTGTAGCCTTTCCAAGATGAAGGTAACTTGGCAATAATTACCCCCACTTGAAACTCCTCTACAATGCCTATGCCAGCAGTTTTTAGATCACCAATAATATATTGAAGTTCATGAACTTGTTCAAGTACCGGTTTATCATTGGTCATCTTAAACTAAATGTAATTAGAAATAAGAAACTTTTGATTACTTGCATCTTCAATCTTATACTTACTTTCCAAAGTAGTTCATAATTCTTTTGCAGTTCCAACTTGTCGATAGTGATTGTAGAACGAATTGTAGAGTGTATTGAGAATGTCACCTTTGCAAAGAAATTCATCGTCCTTGCACTTTTGACGCTTAACTTTCAAATTATAATCATCCTTGGCATTCGGCACGGGAAGCTTTTCGAGATCATCATCCAAAATGTAGGCAAGTTTGACAACGACAAGGAAGAAGAGAACCTTTTGTTGCCAACGGGTAAAATTGGTTCCATCAAAGCGATCAAGACGAACGAGGTCTTGATTCATAACTTGAAGCGACTAAACAGCAGAAGGATCTATCGTTTGTACAGGAAAGTGAGGATTTTTTTTCTTAAAACTGTTGATTTTCAAGGGTTGCACAACGATGAATACGAAACCAAGAGAAAAGGACTATCAATTCAATGACTTCAATGCGCAGATAATTGGTTATCTTTTAAGAAAAATTTCTCCCCTCTGGTAGAAACCGCGAACACACAATGGGGTTTATAAGAAATATGCTCTTAGGATACTGTAAACACCCCATTTTTGCACCCTAGGCATAATTTATTCATGATTTTGCATTGAATTAAATTTGATCATATAATGTGATTTGCATTCTAGAGTCTTCATTTCTATATCAAACTTCTTTCTTTTCATCTTCTTTTAGCGTCATTAGACTTTCCTCATCATATTCTATCTATGGCTAAAGTTTTGTTGCATTCCGAGTTTCGAGTTGAAAATAACCAAAATGCCTCTGTAACCCTTTGGAGCCCATATTTCATTTTTTTTTCCACTCTTTCTTTGGATGAGATTATTTCATTTTTGATTTCCCCTCTAAAAATCCTTCAAAAACAGTATGAGCTTGTTTAGGTTCCTTTTGGATTTCAAAAACCCTATTCTTGCCCTATCCCGTTTCAGTCTGTTGTGCGCGCTATTTAGTGCAATACATTTTTGGAGTAATATTTTGACCCAAGGGTATTTTTAAGAGTTCATAGGCCTTCCTAATGGATTAAGGATCATCTTTTGTTGATAAACGTAAAAATGATAGTTTTACCTTGACTTAACTAATTAAACTCAAGAATAAGTAAAACTAAATTAATTTTTACTCTAATGTATCAAAGATTCTACTCTCGTTATCAATGCAATATTTGGAGTAGAGAATTCGTTCCACTCCTAGCTCGTTTAGAATATAACGTTTCCTAGTTCATGTATTCTAACAAAACGATGAGTAATGGATTTGAAATTTAACTAAGATAGTGAATTAGTGCTAATAGAAATTATGTAAATTATACTATGGAAATTCAATACTATGATGTGAATATGAGAAGGAATTAGGGGGATTTGATTCCACCTCGAATTCGACTTAATAAACTAGCATAGATTTGTTGTAATCCGAATCGCAACATTTTCACAAAACGATTTGGTCTTTCTAATTCCTAATTATTCATGACAATCTCTACCAACTAATGATTAGCATGTGAAGTAATTAAACTCATTCTCATGGTGAACTAATTACCTTCTAGAGTGAAATAGATTATCACAACTATATCTATACTAACACACTCAAGTCTTCATCAAGGCTTCCTCAAACCCCTTTAATGGAGGTTTAGCCTTGCGTCATTAAACTATCATTTATAGAATAAGAACAATAAGAATAAGACATTATTGAAAGAAAAATAATTTCTTTATTAATCTAATTGAAAAGTCTAAGAATTCAAACTGTATTCAAATTAATTCAAAACTAAATTTATGAACCTTCCTTTTTTGTTTGATTTGATTTGATCCCTAAAATCAAGAATATTATAGAATATGACATTTTGGAGCCATGTTTGCAAACTCAAGATTGTGGGAATATTGAGGACGTCTAGGGTTTTTTTTGCCCTAATCCATCTACAAAACTGAGAAATCAAGGGCCAAGATCGCACCTCTCTTTCCACCTCTTGAATCAAGGCCCAGATTCAGGAGGTGCATCCAGAAAGATATCAAGTCATTAGATTTTTCTTAATCAACACTTAGCCATTTGATCAAACTCATTACCATATTGGAATATTTGCCTAAACACTATAAATAAGGGTCTCATTCACCCATAAAAGATATCTGGAGCTAGTTATTCGGAGCTAATAATCTGGAACTAGTTATTTAGAGATAAGGATCTGGAACTAGTTATTCGGAGCTAATAATCTGGAACTAGTTATTCAGAGCTAAGGATCTTCATCTAGTTATTCAAAGCTAATAGCCTAGTAGTCTTCTTTTCTTTAGTGTTCTTCATCTTTCTTTCTAGTTCTTCATTTTTAGCCATCTTTTCTCCTAGTTCAATCCTGAGTAGAACCTCCATTTCATCAAAAGTTGTTTTTTCTCCCAAATCACCTGTTTCAATCATCGAAATTGTCAATTCAAGATCAAGTTCATCATCATCATTCATTAACAATCAATCAATCAACTTACAATCAAGTATGAGGCAACATTCCAAACAAGGTGATATCTTTCTTTTTTTCTTCATTTAGCATTGCATATTAGTATTCATTTTTAGTCTTATTATAGCATATAGTTATTAGTTTTAAATAATTTAGCGAAGATCATCTAACATGGTAATAAAATTTCAAGCTTTCTTCATTCACCTATCTCAAAATATTACACCTCAATAGAAGTAAGGCTGGTTTTACCAGGTGAGTGTGGGTGCCTAACAACTTCCCACATCGTACCTTGACTCCTGAACCCAATAATCATCTAGTTTTGAGGGCTAGTCCTTCACATAAGTTTTACTCAATTTTTCCTTAATAAAGTTAGTGGTGACTTTAAAATTAATTGCATAGACCTAGGTACACATTTTTGTGCATAGATGTAATGTTTGTCCGTCTTGAGTTTTGATCTAGTATGCTCCGTTACCTATGACTCGTTCCATGATATAAGGGCCTTCCCATGTTGGAGCTAATTTTGAGTCACCCTTAGTCAGGTTGGAAACTTCGAGGGTTTACTCGCTTGTTGTATGTCTTCCTCAGAGTTTGGTGGTAGATGCCACTTGAATGGCTGCTAGGTCGTGGCGTTCTTCAAGTAAGTCGACCTCTCAAGCAAGAATGGAATCGTTCTGACCAGATTCGACGATCTCAGATCAAGTCGTTGTAATTGTCAGCTCGGTAAGAATGACGGCCTCAGTACCGTAGCATAATGAGAATGGTGACTCGCTTGTACTAGAACGAGTTGTCATTCTATGAACCCATAGAATGTTTTCTAGCTGCATTGGCCACTGGCTTTTGTTATTTTCAATCTTCTTTTTCAAGTTCTCCATAATTGCTTTGTTACTAGATGTTTGACCATTGCTTTGAGCATACTGGGGAGTAGAGAACTCGTGAACGATCTTCCACTTAGCTAAGAACTCCTTAACTATTTTTCCCTTGAACTGGGAGCCATTGTCCATCACCAATGTGTGGGGGAGGCCAAATCTGGTAATGATGTTGGTCCAAATGAAGTTTTTGACATTAGATTCCTTGACATGAGCTAAGGGGATCGCTTCCACCCATTTGGTGAAGTAATCTGTTGCAGCTTGGACGAACCGAAAGCCTGTGCTTTTCTGTGGAATGAATGGACCCATGATGTCCAAGCCCCATATGTGAAATGGCCAAGGGTTGGCAATGTTGATGAGTTCATGAGCTGGATGGATGATATTGTGGCCAAATGTTTGACATTTAATGCATTTCAGTACATACTTCTTGACATCGATCTGCATTCTTGGCCAGAAGTATCGTTGTGAGATCACTTTTTGAGCCAATGAGTGACCTCCTACATGATTCCCGCATTCTCCCTCGTGGATCTCTGCGAAAATCATTTGGCCCTGTTTCGGGCTTATACACCTCAGATGAGGCCCTCCGGCTGACTTTCTAAAAAGTTTTCCATTTACTAGGCAATAGCGACCTGATTGGTATTGAACTTGTCTGGCTTTGGTGCAATCTGTTGGTATCTTGCCTAGCTGGATATACTCTATAATAGGCTGCATCCATGTTTGACTCATCTGAGTGTCAGAGAGTGGGCATAGGTTGCTGACTTGTAGGACGTGCTCATTTTGGTAAACAGATCTATTAATTACTTCGATGAGTAGTTTCATAGGGTCACAGTTTGGTGTTTGGGTAGTGAGGTACGCCAAGCTGTTAGCATGGCAATTCTCTTCCCATAGAAAATGGTGTATGGTGACTTTCTTGAAAGAAGCAGTAATTGATTTACAACTTGAAGGTATTTAGAAAAGTTACCTTCATTAGTTGTGTAATCATTGGCGACCTGGTGAATGACAAGTTGTGAATTGCTAAAGACCTTGAGCTCCTAAAATTTAAGTTCTAATGCCATGCGGAGTCCCATGATCAGGGTTTCATACTCAGCTTCATTGTTGAAGGTCACAAAATCAATGCGAACTGATTTTTCCACCATAGAGCCATCTGGTGACACTATGACTACTCCAACTTTGCTGCCACCTGGATTGCTAGCTCCATCTACAAAGAGTGACCATTCCGACGGGTTGTGTTGCTTAGAGGTCGGGGTGTCGACCTCTGGTTCCCAATTCAGGTCCTCAACTGGAAAATCTGCTAAGAAATCAACAATGACCTTACCCTTCTGAGATGTTCTCAGGGTGAACTCAGTGTGGTGTTTACCTAGTTCTTCTACCCATACTGCCATGCGAGTTGTCTTTTTGGCTTTAAGAAGGATCTTCTTTAGTGGCAGGTCGGTGAGCACTTTGATTGGATATGCCTGGAAGTAGGGCCTAAACTTTCTTGCTGAGTAAAGTAATGCCAGTACTGCCTTTTCAATGTGGGAGTAGTTCTTCTCAGCTGGCAACAATGTCTTGCTTGTGAAGTAGATCGGTTTCTCTGCATTATGTTCCTCTTTGAAGAGAACGGAATTGATAGCAAAGTCAAACACAGCTAAGTACAGCCCCAACGTTTCACCATCAATCAGTTTTGCTAGCACAGGTGGTGTTGACAAGTAGTCCTTGAGAGCAAAGAACGCTTGGTGACATTGCTTGTTCCATGAGAATTATTCTCCCTTATTGAGTATTTGCGAAAAGTCGGCATTTGTCTGATGCTCTTGATATCAATCGGTTTAGAGCTGCCACCATTCCTGACAGTTTTTATATCTACTTCTTTGTCTTTAGGTCAGGCATATCCAAGAATGCTCGAATCTGATCTAGGTTAGCTTCTATCCCACGTTGTGAGACCTGATACCCTAGAAATTTCCAAGAGGACGCTCCAAAGAGGCACTTCTCGGGGTTAAGTTTCATCTGAGTTCGTCGTAATTTGGAGAATGCTTATGTGAGATGATCTAAGTGATCTCTAGCTTTTCTGCTTTTGGCGACCATGTCGTCTTTGTAAACTTCCATGGTGTCACCTAATATGTCTTGGATCATATCGGTGACAAGTCATTAGTAGGTCACTCTAGCATTCTTGAGGCCGAACGAGATAACATTGTAACAGTAAATTCCTTGCTTTGTTACGAATGAGGTTTTCTCTTGGTCTTCTTCTGCCAGTGGGATTTGGTTGTAACCATTGTAAGTGTCCATGAATGGCAACTGTTCGTGCCCATAGATTTGGTCTACAAGTCGGTCGATTCTTGGTAAGGAGAAACTATCATTAAGAGTTTCTTGATTTAGGTTAGTGAAGTCCACAGACGGCGCCAATGTAAAGGTGCATTTTGTGTTTGACCTTATCAACCTATGAGAATAGGGGATAGATGAGATTGGGGATGGTATGACTAAGTTCGAATGATTGAACTGCCTACGTATCCAGTTCTTTGGTGAACTGGAATTAAGTAAGACGTAGTTCATATTGTGTGATTGAGTTGGAGATGGAGAGAATGTGAGCTTAAAGCTCTCCCTCTTCCTTTGTTAGTTCCCTCGTCATGTATAACATATGACCCCTAGTCAATGTGGCTCGTGAATGAGCTTAAATGGAGGATAAATGAGTGCATGGTTGCTATTATAGAATTGTTGTAGTGGTTGTCTTTCCTTCTTTGAGCATTACAAGACCTGGCTGAGTGACCTGGCATGAGCGACCTGGCTAAAGTCTTGCCGTAAGTGACATGGCATGAGCGACCTGGCTGAGGTCTTGACATGAGTGACCTGACAGGTCTTGATATGAGTGACCTGACAGGTCTTGACGTGAGTGACTTGGCAGGTCTTGATATGAGCTACCTAGCAGGTCTTGGTATGAGCGACCTGGTAGGTCTTGACGTGAGTGACCTAGCAGATCTTGATATGAGCGACCTGGCAGGTCTTGATATAGTTATGTGATGAGTTATGATGGACACATGTATAATATATATTGGTTGTGTATATTAGTCCCTCACACATCCCCTCTCATTAGGTTGTTCCAATTCTGTGGGGGCGCCCTGATGAAAGAATAATTTCACACGTGGGAAGCACGTGGAGTAGTAACTGAAGATTCAAGTGATGCTAGTTTGACAAGTACTGAATTGATCCTAGAAGTGTAGGTTCTCAATTAGTAATTAAAAAAGTTGTAGCTCAAGGGAACCTTGGAGCTCAAGTGAGCGTTCTGTACGTTGTTTGATCCTAGAAGTGTAAGTCTTCAACTTAGTGAGAAAGTTGTAGCTCGAGAGAGCCTTGGAGCTCGAGTGAGTCGGTTGCTTTAGTGATCGTTCGGCACTGAGTTGATCTTAGAAGCATAGGTCATCAACTAGTGAGAAGTGGTGGGCTATGTAGCCTTTGAGCTCGATCGAGTGAGCGTTTTGCTCTTAGAGAGCGTTCTGCACTGAATTGATCCTAGAAGTGTAGGTCCTTAATTAGGGAGAAGTGGTGGGCTATGTAGCCTTTGAGCTCGAGTGAGCATTTTGATTTGGAGATGCAGTTGATAGCTAGCCTTGAATTGGTGTGACTATAGCTAGCCCTAGTTTTGGAGCTTGATTGACCTATTTAGATGGCAATGACTGGCCCCACTTCGGAGATGGCTGTTGCTAACCCCGCGTTTGGAGCTTGATTGACCTACACTAGATCGAACTAATATCCAAAAGGAATTAGAACAAATAACTGGTAATTTGGAGATAAATTGAGCATTAAGCTCAACTCGTAGTTGGATTGTACTTGCGCATATGGCTGTTAGGAGCTCCCGTTCAGAGTGCAACCGACCTATGATAGATCGAGCTAGTTTGCTTTTTCCATCTATTACAGCTTTCTAGCCCCTAGTTTTGGGTTTAACTCCACTTGATCATGAAAATTAATTTAGACGCTTGCAATTAGGTGACACAATGTGTGTGACAACTTGGCTGAGGTCTTGATATAAGCGACTTGGCTGAGGTCTTGATATGAGGGACCTACCTGAGGTCTTTATATGTGTGGCCTAGCTGAGGTCTTGACGTGAGTGACCTGGCAGGTCTTGGTATGAGCGACCTGGCAGGTCTAGACGTGAGTGACCTGGCAGGTCTTGGTATGAGGGACCTGGCAGGTCTTGATGTGAGTGACCTAGTAGGTCTTGGTATAAGCGACGTGGTAGGTCTTGACGTGAGTGACCTGACAGGTCTTGGCATGAGCGACCTGGCAGGTCTTGACATGAGGGACCTATGATAGGTATTCTAGCAATGGCTGCAGCACGCTCATAGTATAGATAGTGTGTGAACTGGTCTATCAAGTTATGACATACAGACCATAAAAATTGTGTTGCTGCTATTCTAGAGTTATGACAGCTCTAGAAAAAAATTATAATATGAATCCAAAAGTGAAACAAATATAAGAAATGAGTTTGCTTATCTGATTTAGTAATATTGTAGTTGCTAATTTTCCTTGAGTAATCCATTCATGACTTTTTATCCACACTTCATGGTCTTGGAAACTGAAGGTTCTTGATAGTTGATTGAAAAAATAGAACTTTGAGTAGGTCAATTTCCAAGAAATTCTCCTCACAGACGGCGCCAATGTAAATGTTAGGATTTGTTTAACCTTACAAATATAAGCAATTTCGGGGAGAAAGGGTTGGTAGATTGTATTTGACCGAGTTTGTTTGGACGAACTGCCTACGTATCAAGCTCTTTCTGGGGGGAACTTGAATCAGGTCAGACGTAGTTCCTCCTCTTCTTTATATAGGCAAATGATAAGAGCCCAAAACTGTAGTTTTAACCCTTTTAACAATAATACTTTTAGACCAATTATGCGAGTAATAAATAAGAGTTAATGTTGATTACGTACTTTTATGTATTTCAGGTATTGAAGTCAATTATGTGTAGAAATGTGCCACTTTGGCGAGATAAAGGAACAAGGGTCAGTTGCTAAGAAGTTCTGTGATTAAAGGCCAAGATTCAAGGAGAAAAAACCTTTGTAAAGCCCGGTCAAAAGCTGAAAAGTCAAAGTCAACGCGAGCAGAAACAGCACATAAAAGTCAGTAGAACTTCCGAAGACCGTATCTCTGGACTCAAGCCTCAGAATTGGGTCTACATTATGTCAAAATGACCGGCTCAGAAATAGCTTTCCAATGGACTAAGCCTTGACCCAATCAGAGGAGCATAAGTGAACAAAAAGTCTGTTGAAGTTAAAGCCAGCTGAAAAGGGCTCTGTGGACTGAAGAAATTGAGCTTTGGGCTCGATTATCTGGCCCAAAACATGGCTCCTCAGCCCATGCACGAAAATGTGGATCTGGTCTCCTCCTTTTCCACACACAAAACTTAACTCTGAAGAAAGAAGGAGGGGAGGTAGAGAGTAGCCATTAGAGAATAATCTAGATCTAGTTTTCACTCCATTAATTAGTTTTCAATTATTGTTTTTAGATATAGTTTTACTTTACAATAGATTAGTTAGAACAAGTAAATGATAATTTAGAATCACATTTAGTTTTATAATAAAGTATTAGTTTTTAATTCTAATTTAGTTTATTGATTAAATTCTTGTTTAGTTTTAGTATTGTTAAATTCATAAATTAGTTATCTTCAATTGCTAATTAGTTAATCATAATCTAGTTTTAATTATTAACTTATTTAGATCTAGTTTCTATTATTTAGATATTAATCATTTCTTAGTGTTAAATTTGATTGAAATCATTACTATTGTAGTTTATATTAGTAAAGTTAGAATCTTTATATGATGTCTAGTTTAAATTCATATGGAAATGATAGTTTGATGAATCAAGGCTAAACCTCCATTAGAGGGGTTTGAGGAAGCCTTGATGAAAGCTTGATTGTTGTTAGCGTAGAGTAGTCATAATTTCCATTTCATTCTAGAAAATGATTAGTTCACCATGAGAATGGGTTTGATTGTTTCACATGCTAGATGTTAGTTGGTAGAGATTATCATGAACAACTAGGGATTAGGAAGAACCAATTGTTATGCGAAAGCATTTCAATTCGGATTACGATGATTCTTCGTTAGTAAATTAAGTCGAGTTAAGATGGAATCAATCCCCCCTAATTCCTTATCATAGTATCAATTTAGTATTGCCGTAGTTGAATTATCATAGTTAAGTATTTGAACATAATTTGCATCGTAGTATAATTCCCACCATTACTCTCACTAACTTTGGATAGATTGATAGTCGTAGAAAACATTGAATAATAAAGAACTAGGAGTGGAATGAATCTTTTATTCTACTCTATTTCGATAGAATCGAGAGTAGAAATCTTTGATAAACATCTCTAGTAAACTCCAGTTTTAGTTTTACTTGCGTTTAAGTTTCATCATTTATTCGTGAGTAACGCTGGCATCTTAGTTCCCTTTAGTATTGTTTTCTTTAGTATTGTTAGTTTTCCAAAGTCCCATAACCCACCCACCCTTGTTTGATTCTAATTGTGGTTGTCTGTTTCAGCACTGAAATTTTCCTAGCAAAATTATAGGGAGCGCAACCCGCATCCTAAGCAGGCTAAATTGGAGCGCCACACGCGCCCAAACGCCTAAAACTCCAGTTTGACCTGAGCGCGACCCACGCCCTAGGCAAGATAAATTGGAGCGCCACACACGCCCAAACACCTAGAACTCCAGTTTGACCTGAGTGCGCCCCATGCCCTCCCAAGGCACAAACTGAAAGTAAGTACACCAAATGTCAAGGTTCAGTCCTCATAGACAGGGTCCTGTAAAAGGACTTCCTCTACATCAGGGGACAGAAGTTCATGAAAATGTTTTAACCGTTGACCATTAACTTGAAAGGTACTGTTGTCATTTGGATTTACCAAGGTAATTGCCCCGTAAGGGGTGACTTGAAACTAGAAAGGGGCGGACCAACGGGTTTTAGTTTGCCTCGGGAAAACATGTAGGCGGGGAGTTGTAAAGAAAACCTTTTGACCGACCACAAACTCTTTTATGCAATATATGCTTATCATGAACACGTTTCATGTTAGCTTTATAATCCTTCCGCAAGATCGCATGCGAATCGCCACGGATTTCTTCAAGCTCATTCAATTGCAACTTGCGTTTGACACCGCCTCATCAATATTGAAGTTAAGGCTTTTATAGCCCACGAGCCACGGTGCTCTAATTCAACGGGCAAATGACATGGTTTCCCAAATACAAGTCTAAAGGGAGACATACCTATAGGAGTTTTGAAAGCAGTTCTATCGCCCATAAGGCATCCGATAGGCGCTTTGACCCGTCTTTCCTATCGGGGTTTACATTGTTTCTAAAATCTTTTTGATTTCCTATTAGAAACATCTACTTGTCCGCTAGTTTGTGGATGATAAGGAGTTGCTACTTTGTGTGTAACTCCATACTTTTTCACTAGGGATGCAACAACTCTGTTGCAAAAATGTGTTCCACCATCACTAATGATGGCTTTTCGAATGCCAAACCGACAGAAAATATATTCTTTAATAAAAAATACAACGGTCTTATGGTCATTGCTATGACAAGCTAGGGCCTCTATCCATTTTGACACGTAGTCCACGGCAACTAGAATATAAATGAAACCGTGGGAAACCGGGAAAGGACCCATGAAATCAATGCCCCAGACGTCGAAAATTTCTACTATCAAGATTGGATTTAATGGCATCATATTACATTTCGTGATTCGCCCAAGTTGTTTGCAACGAATACACGTCTTGCAATGCACTTGGGCATCCTTAAAAATGGTAGGCCAATAAAATCCACATTGAAGAACTTTAGCGGCTGTTTTCATCCCACTAAAATGGCCACCACACTCTTTGTCATGGCAAAACGATAGAACTTCATTGTATTCCCACTGGGGAATACAACGAAGAATAATCTGATCCGCACAATACTTAAAAGGTAGGGCTCGTCCATAGTATAACTTAACTCGGCTAAAACTTTTTAACGTTCATTCCTTGACCAATTATAAGGCATAACATCAGCCGCTAGATAATTTACAATGTCGGCATACCATGGTGCTTGAAAAATGGCATCTGAGATGCTCATCGAGGAAAAGAGTCCGGTATGGACTCGAATCGATCGATCGTCGTTTGTGAGTCTAGAAAAGTGGTCGGCAACTTCGTTTTCGACCCCTCTTTTCCTCCTTTATTTCTAATGTGAACTCTTGCGGGGAGAAGGATCCATCGGATTAATCTCTGCTTAGCATCCTTCTTTGCAAGAAGGTACTTAAGGGTGCATGGTCCGTGTAAACTAAAGTTTTAGAACCAACCAAATAAGGACGAAACTTATCTAAAGCATAAATGGACGGCTAAGAATTCTTTTTCTGTAGTTGAATAATTTCGTTGAGCATCGTTTAATGTTTTACTAGCATAATAAATGACAAAGTGGACTTATTATCTAGTTTTTATCCCAAAGACGCACCAACCGCATAGTCACTAGCATCACACATGAGTTCGAAAGGTTTAGACCAATCGGAGGTGTGATAATTGGTGCAGAGGTTAGAGGCGACTTTTAAAGTTTCAAAAGCCCGCTACGATGAAAATTAAAATCAAAGATTGCATCTTTCAAAAGCAGATTAGTTAAAGGCCTAGCTATTTTCGAGAAGTCTTTAATAAATCGCCTATAAAAATCTGCATGGCCTAGAAAGGCTCTAATATCACGGACAGTCCGTGGTTTAGGTAGAGTCGCTATCTTATCTAGTTTGGCTTTATCTACTTCGATGCCATCACTAGATACAATGTGACCTAGTACTATGCCCTTTTTCACCATGAAATGACACTTTTCCCAGTTTAAAACGAGGCTCTTTTCTTCACACCTTGTCAAAACCTTAGACATGTTAGACAAACAGTCTGTGAAGGAGTCTCCATAGATAGAAAAATCATCCATGAAAACTTCCATAAAGCGCTCTACCATGTCACTAAATATATGAAGCATACACCGCACGGAAGGTTCGGGGAGCATTCTGAGGCCAAAAGGCATTCGTTTATAGGCATATGTTCCAAAGGGACATGTGAAGGTAGTCTTTTCTTGGTCATCAATATCAATAATAATCTGAAAATAGCCTGAGTAGCCATCCAGAAAACAATAAAAAGCATGACCAGCTAGGCGTTCGAGCATTTGATCTATAAAGGGTAAAAGAAAGTGATCCTTTCGTGTCATAGCATTTAAACGTCTGTAATCAATACAGATCCTCCATTTCATAGGACCTTGTGTGACAACATAGTCACCCTTTCCGTTACGAACCATGGTAACTCCTGATTTCTTAGGAACTACATGAATGGGGCTTACCCATTCGCTATCAGAGATGGGGTATATGATACCCGCATCGAGTAATCGTAAGACTTCTTCCCTAACCACCTCTTTCATGGCAGGGTTCAAGCGACGCTAAGGTTCACGAGAAGTCTTCGCGTTATCCTCCAAATGGATACGATGAGTGCAAACATTAGGGTCAATTCCCTTAATGTCAGCTAGGGACCAACCAATCGCAGACCGATGTTCCTTAATCACCCGGATTAAACGTGTCTCTTCATCCTTAGATAACAGAGAATATATAATTACCAGATGATTACCATCCGGATCAAGTTGTATATATTTTTAACTCGGGGGAGGGTTTAAGCACCGGGGTGGAAGGAAAATCAATAGATGTTTAAACCGGGGTCCTCATTTTGCATAATGAATACTTGCTTAGGTAGCAAGTCTTCATACTCGATATAAGGAGCAACCGCAGGTCTACAACTTGTGTGGACTCAAGGATGGTGTTGACTTCCTCTAAGTAGGAGTCATTTACAAAATCTGACTTTCCAAAAAGAAAGGAATTTGTACATATTGTTTTCGTGAAAGCGTGTTGTTAAAATCATCTTGAGCTAAGCTCTCGATCATGCTAACCTCCCCATCTATGAAGCCGAATCTGGTAATTGTTTCATCATTTTAAAAATATTTACCTCAACCGTGAGATGGCCAAAAGATAAGGACATCTTACCATTCGCGGCAATTAATAAGTCGTTGGCGGTTGCTAAAAAGGCACTAAGATGATCGGTGCGAGTCATTAGCGACTTACGTATCGAGGATAACAAAATCAGCGGGATAGTAGAAATCCTGAACCTTAACAAAAGCACGTTTTCCACTACACCTTTAGGATACTTAATTGACTGTCCGCTAATTGCAACGTTATTTTTGTAGGTTGCATTTCCTGTAGACCTATTTGTTTATACAAGTATCACGGGGAGTAAGTTAACACTCGTCCCCTGTCTAATAAAGCGATGTCGTCGTGTGGGAATCTCCTAAGGTGCATTTTACTGATGGGGCGACCGGGGTCCTTGTATCTTAACAATTCCATTATTTTCGGGATAAAGTTGGGAATTGTTCGGTTAGAAAGGCATCTTTAGGTATGTTGGTCTTAAGCCTAGTAGTGCACAACTCTTTAAGAAACTTAAGCGTGATTAGGTAGCTTTTAATAGCTTCGAGAAAAGGAAGGTTTATCGTTAGATTCTTGAAAACGTTCCTAATCTCCTCAAAGTTTGTATCCCCGGTTAGCATGGCTAATTTTTGAGGGAATGGTGGTTTAAAACTCTATATTTAGTGTATGGCTCGACTTGATGTGTAACCTTGGCTTTTTCTATTTCTTAGGTTGTGGTTTAACCGGGTACCTCTGACGATTTACCTCAAAGGTTTTTTGTAGGTTCTTGGTATTTCTATTTGGTTGTATCTAGTTAACTGTTGTATGCATCCGGTGTAGAGATTGAGTCATTGATTGATGGGGTAACTATAGGCATAGTTACTTTGTTATCTTGCTCTAATTGTTGTTGTTGTTCATAGGCTTGTTTGAGGACAATTGTTGAGTCGCTCGGGGGCATTAGGAATTCAACTCAAATAGAAATTACATGGGTTGGAGTTGACATTCATGATGGGAATAGGCTTTTGTTGAATAGAAATAGCCTCTACCTTTTTAGTTAGAGATTCGATTAAATTTTTAAGTTCGGATCGGGTTTCATCTCAAACATTCCGGGTGGCCTTAATCTGTTGAAGAGGAACTAGCGAGGCGGGGATATCATCATCATCCCCCAATTGTTATTAAGTTTAGTTTGTTCTTCTAAAATTTGTAAGCCTCGAGGGCTCCTTTACTTAGGAAACTACCCCCATTCATTATGTCAAGGACTTCTTTATGGTGATGTTGAAGTCCTTTGAAAAGGCACGAAACTATCGTGTCTTTTGCTAGGTTATGGTGTGGACACTCTATTAGCAAATCGGTGAAAGCGATTCCAAGCCTCGAAAAATGATTCATGAGGGTTACGTCCGAAGAAATGAATCTTGGAAAGCATTTCATCCGTCTTTAGGGGTGGGTAAAATGTTCCATAAATAGCTGAACAAGTTTAGCCCATGAGTCCACAGAGTTAGGCAGGCGCTTAACCAAAGACGCCTTATCGGCTAAAGTGAAGGAAATACCCTCCGGTTTAATTTGTTCCGCACCAATTGTGGGATGATGGAATGTTGTAAGGACTTGTTCAATCCCTACGCATGTGTTGGTAAGGTTTTTCATGGCCTAAACCATGGAAAACGGGTAACAAATTAAATATGTTTGGGGGGATTCGAAAATCCCCCACTGAGTCTGCTAGAACGATGCAAGATTTAGGGCTATCGCTCAAAGCTTTGTAGAAGTCGGAGAGAGGAGTCTCTCTTTCTTCACCCATTATGTCAAGTATGGTTGGTGGAATAGTAGTTAGAGGTGTTATGATTGGTATACTCGATATGTTTGTTTGTTGACGGTTATTTACGTTCGGTGTTTTTCTCCGACCAGACCTTAATCTCATGCAAGTCTAAGTCTAAACACGAAAACAACCCAAACAATCTTGATATATTAGTATGAACCTCTAACTGGAGATGCGAGGTATGGAAGAAAGGAATACCTGAAAGCGTCCTTGCTTCGCTTATGAATAGTGTCTTCTTTACGCGTGTTCAGTGTAAATAACAAGTTAGAACACTGAAAAACTTAAAAAATCGAAGTTCGAAACAAACCTGTAGAAATCCGCAAAATTTTGCTTAGGGCGCAGGTGCGCTCGGAGAGGGCGCGGTCGCGCTCTTAGTCCAGCAAGTGAGCGCGGGTCGCGCTTGGTAAGAGGGCGGGTCGCGCTCGAAGTCCAGTAAGTTAGGGCGGTCGCTCGAAGGTCCGTACTATAGAGCGCGCCTTATAATAGGCGATCAAGCTCGCGTGTAATTTTTTCCGGAATTTTTTCAACGCTGAAACGAATAACCACAGTATGAATCAAACAAGGGTGGGTGGGTTTAATGGGACTTAAAAATGACTAATTCTACTATGAAAACAATGCTAAAGTGCAACTAAGATGGCAGCGGCGCCATTTGATAAATAATAAAATTGAATAGTCTACCTACGAAATGAACGATGAACTCAAAACGTAAGTAAACTAAACTAATCTTAAGATGCTCATATTTATCAAAGTTTTCTCTACTCTCAATCCTATGAGATATAGTGGAGTAGAAAGTTCGTTCCACTCCTAGTGCTCTAGCATGGATTGTTTTCTAATCTAATTAGTCGGTCTTAAGTCAATGAGAGCTTTACGAAGGTGATTACTACGATACTTACTGAATTTGATTACTTGACTTTTAAACTACTAATGTTATGGAAATATGATTGTTTTGAATCTAGATAAATGATTAGAGGGGAATTGAATCCACCTCGAATCCAACTTAATAGCCTAACATAGATTCTTGTATCTCGATTCTTACGTTCTTACGGCAAGAAATTCGAGTTCTAATCCCTAGTGTTCATGGCATTTCTACCGAGTACTAACTAGCATGTGAGGTCGTCCACCCATTCTCATGGCTAATCACGACCTTCTAGATTGGAATAGATTCTACAATGTTTCTACACTATACCACTAAGTTTTCATCAAGGCTTCATCAACCCCTCTAATGGAGGTTTTAGCCTTGAGTCATCAAACCATCATTTCCCATTTCATTATAACTACACATCATATTAAAATTCTAACTTAACTAAATTAACTAACAATGGTTCAATCTATTTAAACTACGGAATGCTAATCAACAAGAATTAAAATCAGATCTATAAATTGAAATAACACAATTCGAAATTGAGAAAACAACTATTTTATTTATCTAATCAATCAAGAACAATGATTCAAAGACTTAATCTAAAACAAGAATTGAAAATGAAACTAAAGCTTAATTTAATTAATGAAAACAGATCTAGAATTATCTATAATATTTTAGGTCTAACTAGCTACCATTAACACAGAGCTAAACTTTTGTTTTTATACTTTCAGATCCAAAAATCGTGCATGGGCTTGGAGCCATGTTTTGGGCCAGAGAATCAGGCCCAAAACCCAATTCTTTCAGTCCAAAAAGGCCTCTTCAGCTGCAGTTGGCTTCCACAGACTTTTCGTCCACTTTTGCTCCTCTTATTGGGTCAAGTCTTATACCATTGGAAAGCTCTTTCCGATCCGGTCGTTTTGACATAAGGTAGGCCCAATTCCGAGGTCTGAGTCCAAAGATACGGCTTTCGGCGTTCTCGACTTGTGTCTTTGTTTCACCGCCGGTAATGACTTTTTCAGCTTTTGACCGGGCTTTAGGAAGGCTTTATCTTCTTGAATCTTGGCCTTTAATCACGGAACTCCTTATTAACCGACCTTTTCTCCTTTATCTCACTAAAGTGGCACATTTCTGCACATAATGGACTTTGAAGCCTGAAATGCATAAAACACGTGTCGGTGTTAACTCTCTTAATTATTACTCACATAATTGGTCCAAAAGTATAACTGTTAAAGGGTTAAAACTACAGTTTTGGGCTCTTATCAGTCCAGTTTTAGTTTTACTTGTGTTTAAGTTTCATCATTTATTCGTGAGTAAAACTATCCATTTTACTATTATCAAATGGCGTCGCTGGCATCTTAGTTCCCTTTAGTATTGTTTTCTTTAGTATTGTTAGTTTTCCAAAGTCCCATAACCCACCCACCCTTGTTTGATTCTAATTTTGGTTGTCTGTTTCAACACTGAAATTTTCCTAGCAAAATTATAGGGAGCGCAACCCGCGTCCTAAGCAGGCTAAATTGGAGCGCCACACGCGCCCAAACGCCTGGAACTCGGTTTGACTGACCGCGACCACGCCTCTAGGCGGGGATAAATTGGGCGCCACACGCAGCATGGCAACGCCTAGAACTCCAGTTTGACCTGAGTGCGCCCCATGCCCTCCCAAGGCACAAAACTGCGAAACCACCACAAACGCGCTGGAACTCTAGTTTGACTGAAGCGACCAGCTCTTTCTTTGAAACTACCTGATTTCCACAAGTTTGTTTCAAACTTCCATTAATTCAAGTTATTTAGCATTTCTAACTCGTTATACACATTGAGGACACGTATACAAGACTCTATTCATAAGCGAAGCAAGGAGGCATTCAGGTACTTCTTTCTTCCACACCTCACATCTCCTGTTAGAGGTTCATACTAGCATATCAGGATTGTTTAGAGTGTTGTCGTGTTTAGTTAAGATTGGTCTTAGCCTTGCATGAGATTAAGGTCAAGCCAAAGAAAAATGCCTAACGTAATCAACCGGTAACGTCAACAAACACGCCTTTCTAGTATACCACTCACTACACCTCTAGCTAGCATACCACACACCACACCTGATATAATGGCTGAAGAAAGAGAGTCTTCCCTCTCTGAATTTTATAAAGCCTTGAACGATAGCCCAAAATCTTACATCGTTCTATCAGACCCAATGGGGGATTTCCGAATCCCCCCAAATATATTTAATTTGTTACCCATTTTTCATGGGTTAGATTATGAAAAACCTTATCAGCACATGCGTAGAATTGACCAAGTCCTTACTACATTCCACCATCCTATGGTTGGTGCTGAACAAATTAAACTAAAGGTGTTTCCATTCACTTTAGCCGATAAGGCAGCGTCTTAGTTAATTGTCCAAGCGCCTAATTTTGTGGACTCGTGGGCCAAACTTGTTCAACTATTTATGGAACATTTTTACCCACTACTCAAGACCGATGAAATGCTTTCCAAGATTCATTTCTTTCGACAAAATCCTCATGAATCATTTTCAGAGGTTTGGAATCATTTCACCGATCTTCTTATAGTGTGTCCACACTATAACCTCGCGAAAGACACGTTAGTTCGTGCCTTTTTCAAGGGACTGTTACACCACCACAGAGCGGTGCTTGACATAATGAATGGGGGTAGTTTCCTCAGTAAAAGAGCCTCAAAGGCTTATAAATTTCTAGAAGATCAAACAAAACATAATAATAATTGGGGGTAGTGACGATATCCCCTGTTCTGCTAGTTCTTCTTCAACAGTTAAGGCCGTCGGGATGTTTGAGATGAAACCCGATCCTGAGCTTAAATACTTAATCAAATCTCTCACTAAAAAGGTAGAGGCTATTGTTGTTTAACAAAAGCCTACCCCTGTCATGAATGTCAACTCTATTCCCTGTAATTTCTGTTTGAATCCTGGGCATCCCGACTCCTATTGTCCTCTAGTCTATGAACATCCATCCGCACAGCCGGACAATGTTTATTCCATTAATAACGAACCTAACGCACCTTGGAGACAAAACCCCAATTTCGGTTGTCGAAATAATCAACAAGTTACACCTCCAAGGTATAATAATCAAAATGTTAGGCCAGCACCCAATTACAACCAAGCTCCCCAGAGACAAGGACAAGGACAAGGTAATTATCATAATTATAACAATAATAATTATAATACTAATAGGGGTATCGTTTCGGTTAATAGTAACTATCACATCCCACCTGTTAATAATCAACGTGAGATAGTTCCAGTCACACCACCTATGACCACTACACCTACACAACCGGTCGTCTTGACGCCTACATACAGGTTAGCCAACAACTTTTCCAAACCATGGCTCAATCTAACCAACAACTTTTCCAATCCATAGCTCAATCTAACCAATAGATTTTACAATCCATTAATCATTTAACCCAATAGTTAGCCCAAGAGAAAGCCCAACCAAAAGGTGTATTTCCAGGTCAAGCGTTACCTAATCCTAAAACACCAAACACAGCCTTTGAGGTAATCGGTAATACTTGTAATGAAAATAGAAATGTATGTGAGTTAAATGTTATCACCACTCTCCATTCTGGCAGAGTGGTTGATAACGCCGTAAGTATGCCTGTGGTTACCCCATCAGTGGTCCCTACACCTGTTATTATACTAGATACCAAACTGGAAACTGAAGATCCTACCCCTATAGAGGTACCAGTTAAACAACAACCTAAGAAACAAAAAGCCAAGGTTAAACATCCTGTTGACCCTTATGCTAAATATAGAGAGAAACCACCATTTCCCCAGAGATTAGTGATGTTAACCAAGGATACGAATTTTGATGAGATTAGGGAAGTTTTCAAAAATCTAACAATAAACATTCCTTTTCTTGAAGCGATAAAAAAGTTACCTCACCATGCTAAGTTTCTTAAAGAGTTGTGCACTACTAGGCGCAAGACAAATATTCCTAAAGACGCCTTTCTAACTGAACAATTCCCAACTCTATCGGAAAATAATGAAATCGTTAAGCACAAGGACCCTGGTCGTCCTACTGTACAATGCACCTTGGGGGATAATCACATGACAACTACTCTATTCGACCTGGGGGCGAGTGTTAATTTACTCCCTTATTATTTATATAAACAAATCGGTCTACAAGAGATGCAACCAACGAAAATGACGTTGCAATTAGCGGATTGTTATATTAAGTATCCTAAGGGTGTGGTTGAAAACGTGCTAGTTAAAGTTCAAAATTTTTACTACCCAGCTGACTTCGTTATCCTTGACACAGAAGTCGTTATCGACTCTGTTCCTATCATTTTAGGGTGTCCCTTCTTGGCTACTGCCAACGCGCTCATAAACTGCCGCGATGGTTCAATGTCCTTATCCTTTGGCCATCTTTCTGTTAAGGTAAATGTTTTTAAGACGATTCAATAGTACCCAGATACGACTGTTGATGGAGAGGTTAGCATGATCGAGAGCTTCGCTCGAGATTATTTTGACAACACGTTTCCTGATAATCAAATGCCCAAATTTCTTTCCTTTGGAAGTTCAGACTCCGACGTTTTCGTCACTACACTAGTCGATACCCATTTTATGGATGAGGACGAGATTGATGACTTTCTCAAAGATACAGAGGAATACCATAGTAATGTGGATGTGACCAAGCTGGATGAGGAATTCGACGAGTTTCTTAGAGCAGGTGATGATTCACCCTATCAAGAACTACCTTGCACACCATCTGCCTCGATTCCCCTTCTTCCACCCTTTCAAAGGAACTTAGAGTTTGCACTTGATCCACTTGTTTCTCTTGTGCTTCATGATTTTCTAAACTCTCCTATTAAGAAAATACTACCTAAAGAACCACCCGACACTTTTATTTTCAGTTTTGTGATAATACCAACCCATGCCACAAATGAGTTTTATGCTAAACCCACATTCTCATTTTTTCAATTCCTTACTTCTAAAATTCATCCATATCTACCATATCTTCCACAACCATCCATTTTTTCACACTCATTCACTGGGCCACCTTTTCGTTAGAGTAAAAAGAAGGTGCATGCTCGGTTACATTCTAGATCTATCAGACTTCGATTTCATTTCACTAAGTTGTGTCGTAGAAAATCTTGGTGCTTGATTCTGTTTGGGGGTGCATTCCATGTTATTTATTTATGGACATACCCACAACTCTTTAGGTTGCTGATATATGGTAAAATGCATGTTCATTATATACATATGTTTTAAATATAGTCTTGAGTATCTGACTATAAAAGACTAATTTTGTGTTTGGTGTACTTTTTTTCATTTCCATATATTGGAAAGTGCACCATTCAGGTAACCGGGCCCTCCCTATGGAGTGTGTGGCTGTAAGTATTGGATTCTAAGTCCACGGTTAACATAATTCACGTTTTCCACTCTTGCATATTTTCTCGGTTTTTAAGTCATGTTCCTCTATGGTGTGAATTATGTCCTTATTGCTTTTTGTTTTTCCTTATATTAATCCGTAGTCATAATATATATATATATATATATATATATATATATATATATATATATATATATATAAAACCATAAAAATAGTAATTTAGGAAGTCTCGGGAATCTGACTTTAAAAGACCCACGTTTAAAACTTTTTTTTTCTAAACTCTGTTCTATAAAATTTGTTTGGGGGTGGGGTGTTGGTATTTCCATCCTTGATTGCTCAACCATCTTCATCTCGTGGCTAGTTGTTTAGGAAAATTTGTGTTTTGATGTTGTTTTTATTGTTTTTAATAGTTCGGATGTTAATTTGAAATTCAGTAGTTAAATTTATATTCGATAGTTAATTGTATTTGAATTTCAATTATAATATAATATGGTTCTTTTGAAATTCTGCATTGATTCTTATGTTAATCCCACTTTCCCGAATTGTTTGGGGGTGGTATTATTTCTTTTAGCATGGTTTTTATATGATCCACAAATTATTATGTAATTTTGCGATGATTGTTGAGAATATTGCCGATATTGGCATGCCTATGATTATATGTGTGGTAGGATGAAATCTCAATGAGTTAGGCAGTTACTATCCTAAATTCAACCTAAAAGATATTAGGTTTGTTTTGGATTAAAGAATATGGGTTGTTTCCGTTTTCGAATTTGGAAAAATTTTGTTTCCGGCAATTGCCTTAAAGCTTTTTGGCAACTTGCCGATTAGTTTTGAAAACTCAAACCCTATATAAACTTCATTAATTCTCCACACAAACTCACATATCTCACTTTCATCTCTCACCTTTCACTCCCAATTTTTCCTCTTTTCTTCTTCACTTCAACACTTAAAATTCGCACATAGCGGCGCTTCCTCGGGTTGATTGAAACCTGGCTTTGAACCACACTGTAACTTCGAAATTCACCTCGAAGCACCGACCGGCACCTACCCAGACCAAATCTAAGTGCTCCCCATGCCCAAAATTATGTAACTCCATTTAGACCTAAGCACACCCTGCGCCCATCCCAGGCAAAAAGTGAGCGCGCCCTGTGCCTAAGTGCCTGGAACTCGACCATAGCCAGAGCGCATCCCGCTCCCTTACAAGGCATAGTCAGAGCGCACCCCGCGCCCTGACCTCCTTAGGCACAAATTTTTTTTTTTTGTGGGTTGTTCCAGGATCGTTAGCAGCTGTTCTGGAGCGTAGTTTTGTGATGACAGCCCCTTGTTTCATACCGGAACAGTCTTTTGAAGATTTGTTCTAAAGTGACACCTATGGTGTGTGGTTTCGCAAAGTGATCATTCTAGTAGGCTAGGGAGCCGCTATTGGATGCGAGGGAACCTCATTTCTTTATAGAAGAGGTTGATGACGCTTAAACGCTGGAGATAAGGTAAGTTTTTAGTTTCAATTAGTGTCTGCTTATGTCCCAAACAATTTATTTCTTATTAACCCCATAACGGGTGGAACTCCTATAGAGCTGCGTCAGTTTTTTATTTTCTATATTAGTATGTTTAACCATATTTTGCAGATGTTCCAGAATTTCACGCATTTTCATGGTATTTTTCTACCCTTTTTATTTAAATACTTTGAGGACAAAACATGCTTCTTGTTTGGGGGTGGCATAGAAACACGTGTAATTAAGGCATCTATTAGGATATAGATATGTATAATATGCACTTGTTTTCTATTAAATTTTCAAAAAAATTTAAAAAAATATGAATAAAAAGTTTATGTTATACACTTAGGAATATTGGTATTGTTTTCTTTCTCTATGCTCTCAATAATCTAGAAGTCTCACGTGGCTTTTGCATGAGAATAGTTTTTAGAAACTTAGGTTAATATGTACGTAATAATCTCGGCATCTATCTATAACTATAGTACATGAGTATCTATGATTGTTTGGCAGTAAGTTTCTGAAATCTAGGCTAGAGTACTTATTCTACAAATCTGTAAGAATATAGCCTAAAGCCTTATATGAGTGAAACATTCGAGAAATGACACAAGGGAGAAGTAAAATCTGGATAGAGAAATCACACGTTCACTTACTTGATCACAATACCATATCCTAAGCGAGAATTTAGGCCCTCTTTGGATCGATATAGCCAGAAATTCAAACCTATGAATTATTTTCCGCTAGTTACCCCTTTGAGCTTTTATTTAGCCTTTCATAAACCGCAAATCCTTTACCCTGTTACAAAAACAAAACAAAATAAAAAAATCAACCTACCCACTATAGAATGAGTCTGAGAATAGGATGAGTGAAGAAAAGAGAAAGGAAAAACCTGTGCAAACAAAAATTAGTTAGTTGCTTCAGAAAAGAAAAAGAAAAAAAGTTTCCATCCAAAGAAAAGAAAAATAAAAACTCCAAAAATAGAATAAAATAAGTCAAAAAGCCAAAATAAAAAGGCTAAGGATGGAAACAAAGTGTAGAAGCAAAAGAACAAGGGTTTCTCTAGTTACGTAATATGAAGACCTTATTATCTTAGACTTGTCCTTTTTGAATATTCATTTCCTTCCTTCTTAAACCATCTCCTAATCCCCGCAACACCTAATACAGACCTCTAGCTCAATTAGGAATAGGTTAGTGTGATAGTAAGTGGCAGATGTGTTTGATCGACTCCTGCTTCCTTGTGTGTCATTGAGATTGTAAGGTAAAGTGTGCCTACTGCGCACTGGAGTAACGAAACTTGAGCGGAAAAATCAGAGTGGTTTTTACCTTGACATTTATATGAGGACCTACTTAAGGACGCTATTCCGAGTTTTCAGAAATGAACCTGCTAATGCATTTCATAGTATTACTCATTGTATATATGTTTATTCATAGAGGATTGATTATTATGCATATATTAGTTTAGGTTTCGACTTGATTATTCTGTATTCATTGCTAGTGAGATGTATAGATAATTGAGACATAAATAAAGAAATAATAGTTTTATTTCTTAATCGTTGTAGTATATATGAAGTTTGTGAGTAACTTCACTGGAAAACTCTCACGAGGCTATAACTCGTCCACTAGGGAATTCCTAGTGGTTTAAGGCCTTGTTGCATATGGTCAATACAATCGCACTCGGCGAACCAAGAGTAGTTAGCACTCCATTTTTGGTCACTTATTCTAATTTCTCATATTTGCTTGAGGAGAAGCAAAATACTGTTTGGGGGTGGTTTGATAAGAGCCCAAAACTGAAATTTTAACCCCTTTATAACAATAATACTTTTAGACCAATTATGCGAGTAATAAATAAGAGTAAATGCTGATTACGTGCTTTTATGTATTTCAGGCATTGAAGTCAATTATGTGCATAAATGTGCCACTTTGGTGAGACAAAGGAACAAGGTCGGTTGCTAAGAAGTTCTGTGATTAAAGGCCAAGATTCAAGAAGAAAAAGCCTTTGTAAAGCCCTGTCAAAAGCTGAAAAGTCAAAGTCAACGCGGGTAGAAACAGCACACAAAAGTTAGCAGAACTTCCGAAGATCGTATCTTTGGACTCAGGCCTCAGAATTGGGCCTACCTTATGTCAAAACGACCGTCTCGGAAAGAGCTTTCCAATGGAATAAGCCTTGACCAAATCAGAGGGGAATAAATAGATGAAACGTCTATTGAAATCAAAGCCAGCTGAAAAGGACTCTGTGGACTGATGAAATTGGGCTTTGGGCTCGATTTTCCGGCCCAAAACATGGCTCCTCAGCTCATTCACGAAAATGTGGATATGTTCTCCTCCTTTTCCACACACAAGACTTAACTCTGAAGAAAGAAGGAGGGGAGGTAGAGAGTAGCCATTAGAGAATAATCTAGATGTAGTTTTCACTCCATTAATTAGTTTTCAATTATTGTTTTTCGATCTAGTTTTACTTTGCAATAGATTAGTTAGAACAAGTAAATGATAATTTAGAATCACATTTAGTTTTATAATAAAGTATTAGTTTTTAATTCCGATTTAGTTTATTGATTAAATTCTTATTTAGTTTTAGTATTGTTAAATTCATAAATTAGTTATCTTCAATTGCTAATTAGTTAATCATAATCTAGTTTTAATTATTAAATTATGTAGATCTAGTTTCGATTATTTAGTTATTAATCATTTCTTAGTGTTAAATTTGATTGAAATCATTACTATTGTAGCTTATATTAGTAAAGTTAGAATCTTTATATGATGTCTAGTTTAAATTCATATGGAAATGATAGTTTGATGAATCAAGGCTAAACCTCCATTAGAGGGGTTTGAGGAAGCCTTGATGAAAGCTTGATTGTTGTTAGCGTAGAGTAGTCGTAATTTCCATTTCATTATGAAAAACAATTAGTTCACCATGAGAATGAGTTTGATTGTTTCACATGCTAGATATTAGTTGGTAGAGATTACCATAACCAACTAGGGATTAGGAAGAACCAATTGTTATGCGAAAGCATTTCAATTCGGATTACGACGATTCTTTGTTAGTAAATTAAGTCGAGTTAAGGTGGAATCAATCCCCCCTAATTCCTTATCATAGTATCAATTTAGTATTGCCATAGTTGAATTATCATATTTAAGTATTTGAGCATAATTTGCATCGTAGTATAATTCCCACCATTACTCTCATTAACTTTGGATAGATTGATAGTCGTAGAAAACATTGAATACTAAAGAATTAGGAGTGGAATGAATCTTTTACTCCACTCTATTTCGATAGAATCGAGAGTAGAAATCTTTGATAAACATCTCTAGTAAAGTCCAGTTTTAGTTTTACTTGCGTTTATGTTTCATCATTTATTCGTGAGTAAAACTATTCATTTTACTATTATCAGCAAAGATGCATGCGCCTCCTTTTCTCCAGCGTCAGGTTAAGTTCTGGTCTTGATGATATTTAATGAGCCATGAAGGCGTCCTGCGGTGGAGTAATGGTATGCGCATCTAAAGCTCCGATCTTTTTGGTGCCAGCTGTGGCATACGTTACTAGTCATTGGGGTGCTGGCTAATGTTAGCATTCTGGACGTTTAACATTCTAGACGTGGACGTTTTGGGGGAAAAATGTTTGGGGTGCTAATAAGGTCGCTTAACCTATATGAATTGATCATCAGCGATCTAGACATGTGGATGAGTGTGATCATCTTGTTGTGCTAGACACGTGGTTAATATTCACTAGAAGTGTATATTACTCCATCACATTGACGAGAATTGTAAAAAGTACTCAGTGGTCTGTAATTTCAAAATTTTCCCCATCTTCTGTCTTTGTTAACGTCTCATGCTAAAGTTTAGGACTATCAGACTATGAACCTCCACTTACAACTTTCATTACCAACACAGATGTATTATAGAACATACAACTTGGTGCCTTTGTTATGGTACTATTATCTAAGATTTGTTGGGTTCAACTGGAATTGCAATGGGCAAGTTGCGACGACTAGACCGGGAGAAAGGTGATTATCCAATCCTTACGGTATTACGAATCTAAATTGCAATAATTATGTGTCTGAGAAAAAAAATATAGTGTACTAAAATTTTGGGCTTTTGCCCCACTTTTAATAGGGTAGCATTATGCTCTTTTATGTTTGTTTATTCATTTTTGGCCCCAATTATGTTAGTTGACATAATCAATTTTAACTGTACCGTAGGGATGTCCATCTTGCCCGAAATCGAAACCTGCCCAAAACCCGAACAAAAAATCCGAACCCGACAAAACCCTGACCCAGACCAAAATACATAGGGTAGGGTTTGGTCACACTCTCTAAACCCAAACCGACCCGACCCCGACCCAATAATTTAGCCCTAAACCCATTAAAATGGCTAAAAATCCCAAAACCAAACCTAGACCGAAACCGATCCCCAAATCCGGTTTCAATTACATACTACTAGTCTCATATAAAATAATAAGTTAAATACATATTTCGATTATGATCTCATTCATTTTTACAATGATGAGTTATTTAATATATTGGATTATGGAAAAATTTAGGTCATAATTTCCAATTTTTCAATAATTACACGTGATCATGTGTCTATAGTTCCTTCCGAGTCCATCTATTTAATTTTTAAATCATATAAAAGAATTATGTCTGAGTATAGGTGATAATTACTTCCAAGTTCATTAGAAGTTTTATTTTGTTTGAAAGATTGGTAGATAGCCGAAGAAGCAATAAAATGTAGATATATATTTCAAATAAAGTTTCTTATTGTCTTCTTTCTTCATTTATACCGGGTTTTATCCTACCCAAAACCCAAACCCGATCCTGATGGGTACCTGAAATATAGGGTTAAAGTAGGGTTTGGTCACACTTCTCAACAAAATATCCGACTCCAAACTCGACCGCTAAAAACCGGTCCAAGTTTGGGTAACCCGATACTCATTCAAAACCCGAAAAGTCGGGTTCAGGCTGGGTTGGGTACCCGTTTGGACATCCTTACTGTACCATATTAGTTTCAATTTATTTCTATCTTGAATTCAAGTAGGATTTTGGTTCGTTGATTTCAATTTAAATGACCATCTAAATTTAAAAAAATTAGCGGCTTGGATGTTAGTTTTTACATATCACGAGAAATCGAGAAGGTGTTAGTTTATAATTAGGGTACTAAAATTACTAATTAACGGTTACCCTAACAATTAGGGTTTAAGGTTACTTGCAAAATTTGGGGGTTGGGTTTTTTCCAATTATAGTTTATTTGTAAAATTAAACATAAATTAGCCCAAATTATACCATATAAATTGGGGCTTTCACCAAATTAGGGTTATATTGTGCATATTGAGCATAAATTGGCCCTAATTACACATAACAAATTAGGGATTTTGACCAATTATAGTTCTATTTTGCAAAGTGAACACTATGAAGTCTATTGGATTGTGGGATTTAAGTATATTTTAAAAAAATTATTTCATTTAAATATATTTTTGTTTTTGGCCTCACTTTCAACAAAACTTTTAAGCTTTTAGCCCCTCCTTCATTAATGGACTATGGGAGCAACATTCAACGCTCCAACAACTAATTATCAATAACAATTGAATGCCAACCTTTAGATTTGGACACGTGTAAATTTATTTTGTTTTCAAAAAAAAAATGGTCACATGTGTCGCGTGTGAAGGGTATTAAGGTCATTAGGAAAATATGAGGAGCAAAACATATAGTGCAGTTAAAGTTGACTAAGTCAACTAATAAAACTGTGGCCAAAAATGAATAAACAAACTTACAGGAGCCAAACGCTAAATACCATATTAAAAGTGGGGCCAAAAGCGAATAAATCCAAAAAAATATTCTAAGATAAAGTTTAAGCAAATAGGAGTTTGAAGAATGGTGTTTTTAGTATTTGCTATGTTTCGTGCTTGTCCATCATCTGTAATAACTTGATCACCTCCAGAATAAGCTTGATGGTATCGACTGTTGTTTGTGCATGCAATCATTTGATCTGATTTGAAGTTCCACTATCTATTATCTAGCATGTGTTTCTTGAACTTAATACATCATTTATGTGTGCCATATATGTGTTGTAAATTTTCAAAATATGATATGTCTTATGTTCTTGTTTGTTTAGTCTTACTATGGTTATAAGGTTATGTGATTAAATGAGAGAATGAACATGTTGTTGCATAGTCAGTAGTGTCTTTAGTGGGTTTATAAGACAGTAACTACCGATACCTACCATTTGGATGGTTAGTTTGGTGCAACAATAACTACCATTTGGATGGTTAGTTTGGCACAACAATAACTACCGTTGTTTGAAATAGTTAGTTTTTAGTACTCTTTGAAAGGGTTATATTTGAAAGGACATGTGATTGTTCGTGAAGGGTGTAAGAGGTGTCAACCACTACGTTGGTTGCCTAGTGTGTCCAAGTACAAGATATCTCTTCGAAGAGATATTGCACCATTTTGAAATGGTGTTTAAGGGACACAATGTCTATTCAAAGAGACATTGCACCTCTTAGCACAAATCTTTTATTAATCCACCGAACAAAAGATATTGACCTCTCTATAAATAATTCACTAAAACTCAATATCATAGTAAGTCATTTGGCATCATTAGTATTTCTATTGAGTGTTTCTCGATCGAGTCGGATAATACACAATCCGACACTCGATGAATCATCAATTCGGGCTTCATTGTATCTGTGCGCACAAAAATGTGTACCTAGGTCTATGCAATTGACTTTAGAATCGCCACTAACTTTATTAAGGAAAAGTTTAGTAAAACCTATGTGAAGCACTAGCCCTCGAAACTAGATGATTATTGGGTTCGGGAGTCAAGGTACGATGTGGGAAGGTGTTAGGCACCCACATTCGCCTGGTAAAGCCAGCCTTAATTCTATTGAGCTGGTGTAATGTTTTGAGATGGGTGAATGAAGAAAGCTTGAAATGTTATTACCATGTTAGATGATCTTCGCTAAATTATTCAAAACTAATAACTATATGCTATAATAACACTAAAAAGAATCCTAATATGCAATTCTAAATGAAGAAAAAAAAAAAGATATCACCTTGTTTGGAATGTTGCCTCATACTTGATTATAGATTGATTGATTGATTGTTGATGAATGATGATGATGAACTTGATCTTCAATTGACAATTTTGATGATTGAAACAGGTGATTTGGGAGAAGAAACAACTTTTGATGAAATAGAGCTTCTACTCAGTATTGAACTAGGAGAAAAGATGGCTAAAAATGAAGAATTATAAAGAAAGATGAAGAACACTAAAGAAAATAAGACCACTAGGCTATTAGCTCTGAATCACTAGCTGAAGATTCTTAGCTCTGAATAACTAGCTCTAGATTATTAGCTCCAGATCCTTAGCTCTGAATAACTAGTTCCAGATTATTAGCTCTGAATAACTAGCTCTAGATGTCTTTTGTGGGTGAATGACACCCTTATTTATAGTGGTTAGGCATGGATTCCAATATGGTAATTAGTTTGATCCAATGGATGAGTGTTGATAAAGAGAAATACAATGGCTTGATATCTTTATGGATGCCTCCTAAATCTGGCCCTTGATTCAAGAGGTGGAAAGAGAGGTACGATCTTGGCCCTTGATTTCTCGGTTTTGTAGATGGATTAGGTCAAAAAAACAAACCCTAGACGTCCTCAATATTCCTACAATCTTGAGTTTCCAAATATGGCTCCAAAATGGCATATTCTCTATAATATTCTTGATTTTAGGGATCAAATCAAATCAAACGAAAAAGGAAGGTTCTCTAGGGTTTTGGAGGCTTCAAAATAGTCTAAAAACCTTAATGAAAATGTCCAACATGAGCTGGATCCACAGCCCATGAGCACATCTCCAAATCCAACCAAAAAGGCCCGTTTTGACCATTTTCTTAAGACTGCAAATTCCCTTTGACCGGGTCAAAATTAGGCAAACTCTTCTTCACAAAAGATGATACTTAATCTATTAGGAAGGTCCATAAACTCTTAAAATACCCTTGGGTCAAAATCTTACTCCAAAATGTATTGCACAACGGGCTGAAATGGGATAGGGCAAGATTAGGGTTTTCGAAATCCAAAAGGAATCTAGGCAAGCTTGTACTCATTTCGAAGGATTTTTAGAGGGGAAATCAAATACGAAATAATCTAATCCATAGATAGAGTGGAAAAAAAATGAAATATGGGCTCCGAAGTGTTACAGGGGCATTTTGGTCATTTTCAGCTCAAAGCTCGGAATGCAATGAAAAGAGCCATGGCTTGAACATGATGAGGATAGTCTAAAGATGCTAAAAGAAGATGAAAAGAAAGAAGTTTGATATAGAAATAAAGACTCTATAATGCAAATCACCTTATATGACCAAATTTAATTTAAGGCAAAATCATGAATGAATTATGCCTGGGGTGCAAAAATGGGGTGTCTACAGTTGCCCCTCTTTGGCGGTGGTTTCTTGCAACGGAATGGCAAAGCCATAGAGACACACCATTTTTGCCAAGCTCCACCAAAATATCTCATGCAATTTTTGAAAAATATTTTTGAAATAGAGCATTTCCCTGGATATATGAAATCCTCAATTTTTTGGAAAGTTGTTTGTAAGGGCACAGTTGAAAATGGTTGTCACTCAAGAGAGGATGGTATCGTACTTTACAAATGCGTGTTTTACGTCTTACATTTTTTCAGTAGTCAACCAAAGGTATCACTCCTTCTAATGGATGTATTTTACGTCTTACATTACATCAGTGTGTACCACGATAATGGCGCTCAGGCCAAGCACTTAGGCCAAAAATGGTGATGGATAAGGATGAACAGCTTTTTGAAATCAAGGGACAAATTTTTTGAAATCTGATGTTTTCAAATTCATTTTGGAAAACTGGCGAAATCAAACGGATAGATCAATTCATTCATGATTTTGACTTAGATTAAAAAATCTCATATAATGGTGATAACTAAACACTGACGAAAAACTCAACGGGGAGTGTAAGAAGATCCACTGGGGATGGGAGGTTCTAAAGATGGGGAAGAAGACACAAAAGAATACTGCTAGGGAAGATGAATGGCATGTTGGAGATGAAAGATGGATGTTGGGGATGGTGGTGTTCAAGTTCAATCAATCAATTAATTACGTTCAAGTATATTTGGATTGGAAAAGACTGTCACTGTGAATTCAGGCTGATCCATCTTTGAGGCTGTCAATAAAACTGACATTGCTCTCGTGAACAATTTTTATGTTTCACAATTTGGTTGCCGAAATGATATAATGATCAAATGGTTGCCAATAGTGCGGTAAAGAAAACAAAAAACTCGATGAATATTTTCTCACACTAGAGGGTAAGAACCCCATGGTACTAGTATTCATCATTTTTTTTGAAAGTTTTTTTTTTTTAGGTCAAACTTGGTCAACTGTCAAAACCGGGTCAAATGGTGACAACCGAGTCAAACAGCTCAAAAACCGGGTTAATTGGTGAAAACCGAGTCAAACAGCTCAAAAACCGGGTCAACCTAAACCAAACTGGTTGAACCAGGCCTAACTGGGTAAACTAGATCCAAACCATACAAACCATGTCCAAACTAGGTGAGGGTCACCGACCTTCCTACCTTGGATGTTTGCACCGAATCATTCTTACAGAATCTTTGAAGTTCTAATTACGAAAAACAGCCAACCTTTTATTCCTTTTAGCTATTGACCTCTTGTCTTTATTCCTGTTTAGTCATTTTTGGGATAGGAAAGACAACTAACTAAGCATTGACCGCCTTATTTGCTAGGCAAACTCTAAGATATGCAACCATATATAAGGGTGATTCAATCGGGCACTCATCAAATTAGATTGGGCAACCCCCCAACAAAAAAGAAATTTTACAAGTTTGTCATATTACAAGTTTGCCATCAAATCCCAGGCCCAACAACCAATTCAACCGGTTTCGCCATAACGAACCCCTCGGGTCGTTTAAGTGTACACGCAAACGATCCCGCCATGCCGTCTGAGTGTACATGCAAACGATCCCAGCATATCGTTTGAGTGTACACTCGAGCGGCATGGCGGGATCTTTGAGTGTGAATTGAAATGGTTATGCAATGTCGTTTGGTATCACATGCAAGCGAAATGGCTGGGTCGTTCGAGGCTTCTATGGGGCGATATGGTGAAGTCGTTTGAACTAAAATAATTGAGAAGTTCTAAACCAAGGAAATTCCTGATTAACCAATTATTAGCCCGATTAACCAATAAAAATTGATTACATAAACACCAATTACACTTTTCTTATACATAAGCACAGAACACTTTTCTTATAATACAAATCATTAATTGATCATAAGTGTACAATAATTTCTTTAAATAATTATCCACAAAATTGAATTAGTAATGATCAATTATCAATACATCCCAATTGAATTAGGAAAATTGAAATCCGATTTAAAAAATTGGGTTAAGAACAACATAATTACATGCACTCTACACTATTTATTTGTTATGACATAGAATCTATATAACCAAATTAAAACATGTAATCAAACATGCCAAAAAATCTAAAATAATAATTTGTTTTATATCTAAACTTGTTATTTTTCTTTTTCTTTTTTCAATTGTAAATCATAAACTAGTTTGGGGTTTGGGGTTCAGGGTTTAGAAATTTCGTACCAACATATTTCACTTAATTATTTGAAATAATAATTTGTTTTATATCTAAACTTGTTATTTTTTATTTTATTTTTAAAATTGTGAATCATAAACTAGTTTGGGGGTTTAGGGTTTAGGGTTCAGGGTTTACAAATTTCGTACCAACATATTTCACTTAATTATTCATAATAATAATTTGTTTTATATCTAAACTTGTTATTTTTTATTTTATTGTTAAAAGTGTGAATCATAAACTAGTTTGGGGGTTTGGTTTGGGGTTTGGGGTTTAGGGTTCAGGATTTACAAATTTCGTACCAACATATTTCACTTAATTATTCGAAATAATAATTTGTTTTATATCTAAACTTATTATTTTTTATTTTCTTTTTCAAATTTTGAATCAAAAACTAGTTTGGGGGTTTGGGTTTTGAGGTTTGGGGCTTAAGGTTTAAGGGTTTACAAATTTCGTACCGACATTAAAAAAATTAATTTCAAACATATTTCACTTAATTATCCAAATCTAAAATAATAATATGTTTTATATCTAAACTTTTTATTTTCCAAATTTTTTTTCAATTGTAAATAATAAACTAGTTTAGGGTTTAGGGTTTACAAACATATTTCACTCAATTATTCGAAATATATCAAAATTTCAAATATCTCTACATAGAATACTCAAGTTTCTCTACATATTAGAATATTCAAGTTTCTCTAAATGGAACATGAAGATAAAGAAGAAGCATTTGAGGTAACACTTGAGGTGCAACAACAAATTAGAGAAGGAGAAAATAGAAGAAATATTGAAAGTGAAGAAGTGGCACAAAATGTTGAAGGTGAAGGTGAAGAATTTGAAGAATTAGATGATGCGACTAGTCGAGCAAATGAGATGCCGAGAAATCGTCAACGACAAAGTGCAAACCTAAATAATGAAGTAACACTTGATTAAAATGAATACAAAATACTTGATTGATTGAATAAATGAATGAATGCAAAACCCGAGCCCAAACTACATGGCTAGGTCGTTTGGGGACACAATGGAACTACATGGCTGGGTTGTTTGGGGGTCATTTGATGACACTATGGAACTACATGGTGAGGTCATTTGGGGACACTATGGAACTATATGGTGAGATCGTTTGGGGACACTATGGAACTACATGGTTGGGTCGTTTGGACCCTCTATGGAACTACATGGCTGGGTCGTTTAGACCCTCTATGGAACTACATAGCTGGGCCATTTGGACCCTCTATGGAACTACATGACTTGGTCGTTTGGACTAAATTTAGTGGGACGTTCATTTTTTTTTTTTTACTTTGAAATCCCTCATTATCTAAATACAAATTGTTTGAGACTCTTGTTTTATTCTATATATAGGATTCTTTGCCACTATCCGGGAACCGATCCTCTGCAAACTCGAATGACGTGGATTGTCAACCGATTTTAAGTGATACAACATAAATTCTTACTACGGAAGAGGTATGATGGAGTAGGCATTGATTTCATTTTTTTTTTAATTTTCTAAATGTAATTTTATTAGTATATTAATAATAGTTGTTGTTGTTTATGTGTTTAGGTCTTTCATACACATAGCGAGGCAATCGGTTGGGCAACCGCTAGAAGAAAACAAGTTAATGTTGTTATGGTCATTGAAAAGTCAGAGTGTGCCAAGAGAAACCGAGTAGCAAGATTGAATTTGGCTTGCGAGTGCTTGGGTGTGTATCGGTCACACAAGAAGGAAGGCGAATGGAGGGCTAATAAGAGAAGGTCAGGAACCAAGAAATTGGGATGTCCATTTACATTAAAAGGTGTTTTCCAATGCAGCACTGTCGATAGTTGGAAAATAGAAGTTAGAAATGGTATTCACAACCATATATTAGCGAAGACCCTTGAAGGACATGCATTTGCTGCTAGTCTGACCGTTCCAGAGTTCGAGTACTTGTCAGAGATGAGTAAGTGTGGAATAAAGCCTAAACAAATTTTGGATTCCATCAAGAATAGGTATCATGAAAACATATCTAGTATATCCCAAGTCTACACTACAAGGCAGAAGGTGAGAAAATTGGATATGAACAGTCTCACACAATTGCAGAGATTGCGTGAGTTGTTAGCAAAAAAACATTATTTTAAGGAGTTGAGACAGGATGAGAATACCGAGGAGATAACGGGGTTGTTATGGGCCCATCCAGAAGGTGTTAAGTTGGCTCGGACTTTTCCAACAGTTTTCATGTTAGACGCTACCTACAAAACTAACAAGTATCGGTGGCCTTTCGTACAGTTTGTTGGGGTGAGTTCAACGTGGTCTTTCACCTATGTGTTAGGTGTTTTTTCAGTCTAAAACAACAGTCGACTATGAGTGGGCTATGCGTCAGTTTAGTGGCTTGCTTGGTGACATAAGCCCATCCGTGATCGTGTCTGACAGGGACTTGGCCCTATTGAGTGTCGCTGACAAAGTTTTCCTTAACGCACACAAGCATCTATGTAGATGGCATATCGCTACGTGCGTCCTTTCAAAATGTTACGATATTTTTCCAACTACAAAACTTGTAAAGAAGGTCGAGTTCTTGTGGAACACTGTAGTCAAATCGAAGACAAAGGTTATTTTCCAGCGTAAATGGGATGCTTTGGAAAAATATTACAACATTGAGTACTCCAATTTTGTTAGTTATTTGTGAGAGACTTGGTTTCCTCACAGGGATCGATTTGTATGTTGTTGGACTGACTAACACATTCACTTTGGGAGTACAACGACCAATAGAGTTGAAGGGTCTCATGCTCAGGTGAAGTGTGTACTAGAAAATGCAAACTATCATGATTTTTTGAGTATGTTTAGCTTAATCCACCTGATTCTAGAGATCCAGATGTTCGAGATTAGAGCTACCTTCGAGAGAAGTATGATTGTAACTTAACACCACCACCGGATTCCTTTGTTTCGTGAAGTCAGAGGCCTTGTCTCACGCAAGTGTTTGGATTTGCTATTTGAAGAAATAAATACCCGCGTAAAGCGTGTTAAAGATAGAGAGATCAGGTGTTGGTGTTATTTGTGCACGAGCCATGGACTGCCATGTGCTCATGAATTAATTGAGTTTGAAGAGCAAGAGCAGCCCATCCCTTTGACTGCTATCGACCCCTTTTGGAAAATATTGTCTATTTCTCCCATTGTGTCAGTGGATGTTTGTCCCGATGTTACACCTTCGATGGACTTGTTCATGAAAAGATTTGCAATGGTTTCTGAAGAAGAGTAGAGCGTTATGATTAGGAAGCTTATGGAGATTGTCGTACCAGAAAATACATGGCTAGTACCGCCTCGTGAGGAAGCAAAAACCAAAGGTCGGTCGAAAGGTAGCTGTAGGAGAAAACTTCCAAGTGGAGATAAGAACTCTTCAAAGTGAGATCCATCTCATTTTGAACATTCTCAACGTAATCATGAGGAGTGGGTCTCGTCACAACCAAACACTACGCCCACTCAAAACACCCACACCACACTAAGAAAGAAGCCTTCTCTAAAATACCAACCCAAAACACCCACACCACACCAACAAATAATGCTTCTCCAAAAACACCAAAAACAACCACACCAAGAAATAAGACTTCTCCAAAAACAACCACACCACGAAATGTGAAAGATGGGTTAAAATTTGGAAAGACGAGGGGTCCTAAGGATTACAGGTTGGATATTCCTAAAGAAATGCACAAATACATTGTTAGAGTCGATGGCCCTGTTGGCAATGGCAACTGCGGTTATAGAGATTTCTGCATTGTATTAGGAAGAAGTCAAGAAGATTGGCTGTAGATGAGAAAGGACTTGTACCAAGAGCTTGTTGACAACCTCCCCCTTTATTGTACTTTGTACAGTCAAAGTCAGGTTGTTTATGCGATGAAGGAAATCCTACATGAAGAAGGTTACACACCCTTAAATAAATGGATGAGCATGCACTTTGCTGGATACTTATTTGCTTCAAGATTTAATGTTGTCCTCCTGTATTTAGGAGCTCATCAGTGCTTCCTTATCATGCTGCTGAGAACCCAAGCAAATCTTGAGATAGTGAAAAAAGTGTTGGGTAGCACACATATTGGTGGAAATCATTTTGTCAATATTAAACTTGTTGAAGATTGTCCGGTTCCTCCAGTAATGCGCCAATGGCTTAGAGCTCGATATGATATTGCTGAAAGTTAGAATTTAGCATTCACAGCAAGGCAATTGCAATTTATGGCATTAAACATTTCCAAACTAATATGGGAAAACGAGCCCGTTGAAAACCCAACAATACATGTTATCAACTAAGTTGTTCGTATGTTGTCGATATGATATTTTGATGTAATTTGTAAATTCATTTTGACATGTTATTTTGGTGTAATTTGGAACAAGTGTAATTTGATTTTATTTTTATGTTATTTGGAAATAATGTTAGGGCTTTTATTTGATTTGATTTGGAAATCGAGTAATCGACTAAGTTGATTAGGACGGCAATCTAGTGATTTGGAAATAATGTTCATATGTTGTCAATATGATATTTTGATGTAATTTGGAATAAGAATGATTTGATTTGATTTGATTTGATTTGAGTTTAACCCCAAACGACATGGTCAAGTCGTTTTACCTTTGAACTTAACAATATGGTTGGGTCGTTTAAGCTTTGAGACAAATGATCTGCACATGTCGTTTGACCTTTATACTAAACGATGTGGCTGGGTTGTTTAAGCTTTAAGCCAAACGATCTGAATCAGTCGTTTGGATTTTATAACAAATGATGTGGCTGGGTCATTTGAGCTTTAAGCCAAACGATCTGAAGCGGTCGTTTGGCCTTTATACCAAACAATGTGGCTGGGTCGTTTGGACAAAAAATATTTAGAAGTTCATTTCATTTTTACAACACTTTCATATCCATACAACCGCACAAACATCAAATTCCACTTAACATCAAATAACAACAAATTCCACTTAACAACAAATTCCAAACATCCATCATTCATTCAAAATCAAATAACAACAAATTCCAACCATCATTAATTCCAAAATCAAACATCATTCAAAATCAAACATCCATCCATTCCTTACAAAAACAAATCATGAATTATAACGCCTACCACTGTACTTGCACCTAGTCAAGTTGTACGCTTGTTCGAAGGAGGACCTTGCTTCCTCTAGAATATTATTCCCAACCAATTGCAGACCTCTCTCTAGCATGCGACTAGTTTCATCGATGACGTCGTTCTGTCGAAAAAAATGAAATCAAGATAAGTTACCAATCGAATGCAAAAAATTATAGTTAGAGAAACTCAATTAAAAATCACAATACTCACAATCGGTGAACAGTTAGGAAGTGTCTCTAGGGAGAAATGAATAGGAAGACAATCAGGGTTCACCAATCAAATGTAAGAATTCCTCGCATACCAAGTCATGTAGTTTGGATGACACTCCCATGGATAAGACGAGATAGGTCCTTGATTGCAGGGTTGGATCATGTGATTCTGCCATGACTCCCAGTAAGTTGGCCCAATATTGGTCCATTTCACCTCATACCCATGCCCTACTATAGTTCTTGTTCTCCAATTTGGTGTTGGAGGATCTACGGGTATAAGCTGCACGTGACCCAACTGACGTACCACCCTTGCGACAGCATAAAGCTTGACAATGTTGAAAAAACTTAGCAATCCCTCAAAAAATGCAATGTCATCGATCGGGCTTGTATCTCTAACATTATTGTAGGGATGTCAATCAACCTGAAACAAAATCAAATGTGTCATTAACAACTCCAATGATCAATTACTAAATATATATATATATATATAAACAAACTTAAATACTTACATTGAAACAATTCATATTATCAAGTAACGCTCGATAATACTGCAATGCATGCGTTGTATCATAATAGTGTAGAGAGACTACTGTGTGTCTATGAGCACGCGCCTAAGACAAGCTATAGTCCATGTTTGGGACTGGTCTGAATACCGGGAAGTACTTATAGATCCACGCCTAGATATATATATATATACATAAATAGTTAACATATTGATAGAGAAATAAAATTAACATTAAAAAAAATAA
This sequence comes from Coptis chinensis, assembly GCF_015680905.1. Taxonomy (NCBI): domain Eukaryota; kingdom Viridiplantae; phylum Streptophyta; class Magnoliopsida; order Ranunculales; family Ranunculaceae; genus Coptis; species Coptis chinensis. The sequence continues at coordinate 38,924,749 of NC_141456.1, read as the reverse complement.
TCTCTAAAATACTAAAGTTTTACCTGTAGAAGAGTCATATAGCCTGTAACCCCTTTCACCTTCGCACATGTGGCGCCCCAAGACCTCTATACAAAAATGCCAAAACTGCTGCACCCCATGCATACTCTCCTATCTCACTGAATTTCAACAACGGCCTCAGATAACATAGAGGCACTCCAGTCCCAGACTTGTCAGTAAAAATGGCACATCCAAAGAAAAATAAGATAAAAGCTCTGACAACGCGTTGGACTTCCTGGAAACTCGAGGCCTTCTCCACCACCTTCCCAGCAGCGTCACATATGGGGCTATCATGAACCTTGTTAGCAAAATACTTCTGGAGGAATTCTAGCCTTACTTTTGAAGTGAACTTGCTAGCTTCCATCTCCGCCTTAATCAAATCAATAGGGAGACCCAGAGCACGATGTAGGAGATTTATCGATTCTTGTAAGTTTAACTCATTGTGCCCTTGCACCGCTCTTCCTCTAACTGTGACTCCACAGATTTCCACAACATCGTCCAAAGTCACAGTCATCTCCCTAAATGGCACATGGAAAGTGTTGGTCTCCGGATGCCATCTCTCCACAATCGCAGAGACCAATGCTGGATCCATATGCTCATGATAACTTAACACGAGATCATGCAACCCAGTCCTTCTTAACTGTTGGGTAAATCTTGAAGACCTTCTAAATTCTTTCATGAAATCCCATTGGCAGAACTTCGCTAAGTGCAAAACACACTTCAACGCTCCGTGATCCTCCTGAAACAACCAAGCACGCATTAGATATATATGAGCAGAAACAAAAGATTTTGTAAAATAAAATCAAAGTACTACAGAAAAACAAAATATTACCCTTCTCTCCCAAACATCGTGAGCGACATGTACCGCATAGTCATACAACAACTCTAAGTCATACGGGCCACCCCCATACTCACCTCTTTTAAACTCCAAATCATCATTGGATTTTCTTACAAAATCCAATACCAGAGGTGCTTCTTCCACTGGTTGTACGACTTCTACCACATTTTCTTCCACATCATCATCCTGCTCATCCCCCTCCTCACCCTCCTCATCATCCTCCTCTTCCCCCTCCTCATTCTCCTCTTCCACTATACTCTTCCCTTTGTCCATTTACATCTAAACCTATATTGTTATCACTATCTACACTATCTTCACTCGATGAATCAACTTCAGGAACCTCAGGAACCTCTTTTTCTTTGTGGTCCCCTCTACGCACTGATGTCGTTAAGCCCTCTGCCCTTTGTCTCTTTCTTCCAACTGCGTCACCACTAGAGGAACCGCCGCCAAACAATTTCTTCACACCCTTGAATGTAGTTTTTGCTACATTCTTCACATTCTTTGATCAAGGACCCATTGCTTCAAAGAAAATTAAAACAAGTAATAGTAACTATTACAGTTCCAAAACATCCAAACTTCCAAAACTTCAAAAAATTCTAACAAGGATTACTTCGCAACGAAACAAATGTCATAATTGGTACACCACTAAGATTATTAAAATAAAAATCAAACATCAGTAAATTCAAACAATTTCCAATAGATAATGGAATCGAACCAGATAAATTGCTATGTTTAATACAAATGAACCTAGTCTTAAAACAATGCTTGAACAATGCACCGGGTATACTTCTATAAAACTAATTTCTCGACAAATCAAGTAACCAAAGATTCTAAAACTAACCAAAAAAATGACTACATTCTTGACATTCTAAAACTAAAATCAGATGAAACCTAAATGTTATTTAGTGAAAGCACATGAGTCAATAAACTGGTGTGTGAGGGACTTACCCAGGTACACACAAACATGTGCATTTTAGTCACAATGAAACTGCATTGGCTAAACAAAACTTAAACTATTTCCCTCTATATTTGCAACTTATATGCCACTAAACCAACCTTATCTAGGTGACCATGAATTGTTTTTCCTTTGTGGTGGGTCATTTGAAATGAAAGTAACCTTACGAAAGAATCATTCTACAGCCTTTGCACTCGAGGAAAATCCTAACTTTGCTGCCATTTGGAGTTAGAAAAAACACTCAGCCATCCTAGTTTATGGCATGTGCTTCATAAGTCATGACTGCACACTTTAAGGTTGTGGTGTTAGTTTCATTGTAGGGCTATTAATAATAAGTATGGCCTGTACTTGGAAATGAGCTGTAAAAAGGGTCTCACCTATTTGTCATAGTAGGTCGAAATACAAGATTGAATGATTGCAACAATTTAGTATGTAAATTTGTTGTGCAAAGGTCCGATCATCTATATAGATGCACTTGGACCAAAGATGATATTGTGTAATATCAACTTACGCACAAAACGAAAGATGCAATAGATCAGGATTTTTATCATCTGATCATCATATTTAACCACAATGAAACTGCATTGGCTAAACGAAACTTAAACTGTTTCCCTCTATATTTGCAACTTATATGCCACTGAACCAACCTTATCTAGGTGACCATGAGAGGCACTGTTTTAACAACTTCTTCTAACCACTAATTCATATTGCAATTTAACATGCAAAAGCTCAGTTATGGAGTTTGTATATTGTGGTACTCTAGTATAGTTGTATAGGCCATCAACTCTCTTTAGAAAGGCAGTTCAAAATTAGCATCAATACCATCTAATCAAATAAGAAAGGCAGTTCATATCTCAATTTAGGACCCAATCATCCCAAATTAAGAAATTTTGAAAATGATGGAAAAAAAAGAAACAGAATTTCAGAACCTGAAGACTAAATGCATGACTAATTATGTGAATCACCAAAAAACCATAATTAATTATACAAACTCACAATGATCAAATACATAATTAACATAGCACACTATAAATCAAGCTTGAAAATTAAGAAGAACCAACCTGAATTTTATATCAATTGAAGAACTCGCAATGAGAATGATTATCAGAGCTTAACAATGGCGTGTTGGCGAGAGATGAGCGAATACTTCACTGAATTTTAGACAGATGAGAGAAAACTCAGTTTTTATTTTTTTTTTGGGTTCAGACTCGCGATGGAGATAGAGATACCGGCTGTAACGGTTATGGCTATTGGGTAACCGGTATGTGTTTCAGCGTAGGGGGTGTATTGGGCTATGACTATTGGGATTCTCGTTGGGCTTGGGCTGGAGGCTGCCCAATCCAATTTGTGTGGCACCCAATACAGGACCCTATATAAGTCACATGATCAGGAAGAGAAAAACACAAGTATTCAGAAGCCATACCTTTGCCGCTACCGCCCAACCATGCTTATACATACACAGGACCCAAGGAATATCGAATAACAAGAAATCAAACCTTGCCAATGTCTAGAGAAGGAGATAACAATGGCCAAAGTGCCGCACAGCCTGACAATCCACACCATGTTGTGCCATGCCGACGCCAGGCCAAGGTAACCCGCTTAAATCATACGTCCAGCAAGGGACACTATGCACGACACGCGCCATTCAACAGTAAGTGATTTTTTTTTTCTTTTTAGTAGAACATTCAAAATTAAGAGACAGTATTCTCATCATGAGCATTTAACTAAAATCCTCACAATGTCAAAGCGACCCCCCTTTTTTCACATGAAATTCAACTTACCTCTGCAGCTTTGCCCTCACTCTTGACATCTGATGTTTCAGCACCTGTGAAACTTGGGAGAAACTTCATCGGCAAAGGTTAGGTATCATGACATGTTACTACAATAAAATCAATAATAATACATACAAGATATATACATAGAACAATAACTATGTTAGTAGAGTATGCATGAGGGGTTAGATTAACTTAGCACCATGAGCATGAGGACGACCACTGGATAGAAGTACGATCAAACTTAGCACCTATGAATTAGATAATATTCTTTTCCCTTTGATTGTTTGACCTTCACAAAGCACTGAACGATGCCCAAAAACTTTCTTCCAAAATAGACAAAGCATAAGCGTAGAACCAATCTTCTGGAGACAGCTTCCTCATACATCGCAATCACTAGTAGTGAATCCTCCAATGTCTTCCATTTTTATTTTTTTATTTTTTTTTTTTTTTTTTAAGTGCTTCTCAACTAGGAGACATAGTGGACTTAGAGATCAAGAGTGAACTTTCATGGGACTGTAACGTAGGCTTAGGTGATGCGCTCAAAAAGAAAAGATAGGATTAAAAAAAAATGGAGTAGAACTTGTCATATAAAGGGGATGAATAATGATGAGATGATATAGATCCTAAATCTCAAATGAAACTGCCTCTTGTTTAGGTTTTCCATTTTAGACCAGTGTCGATTATTTTATGCAACTCTAAGCATTTTGAGTTCTGACAGGCTTTTGATTTTTTTTTTTTTTTTTTTTTTTGCACTAGGATTTTTTTCAACACCTTCTTGGGATAAATAACATGGGGGTGATTGTGTTGTGATCAAAGATGGATGGAATGATGCCCCTGGAATATGACAAGTTCTATAAAATTAGGTATGGGTAATCTATGGGTACGCTAAGGATTTATTAAGCTTCCTAAAGAATATGGGTTTGTATTGTGGGAAACAAAAAAAATAGGCTAAGGCTCAAATGGGCTTCTATTGGGAACATATGATATTAGGTGGGTTGACTAGGCTAACAACAAAACGAGCAAAGATGGCCTATTCCGTCGTCTCTCTAAGATTTCCACTATACTTTTTATCACAAAATAAACAAAGTTGGATAAAAAGTAGTACCTCTTTAATTGGTCAGTATTGGTAGGATTTTCCATGTAGAATCTTCATAGTGAATGGACATTCACCATTGGGTTTGAACTTTCTAGTTCATTGATACCACTCTAGTCTGGATCTGCTTGCCTAGCTTTACTCGTAACAATCTGTCTCCATTGGTATCTAAGTACCACTAGAAAATCACTGTCCTCCTTCATATCTCAGCTCTCAAGAATGTTGATCATAGATGAACTCCTCTTAGCATTTTGCTATGATGTAGTCATAATCAAGTAAGTTAACTTCTTTGATAAATAACTCTCATGTCTTCGATTGATGAAAATGGATGGTAATGATGCAAAATGGAGTTTTCCCTCTCCACGGTAGGGTAGCTGATTGGATGATTGGCTAAGTAGTCGTTGACTGATGGATTGTAGAATTTGCCCCTTGATAAGAGCCCAAAACTGTAGTTTTAACCCCTTAACCATCATACTTTTAGACCAACTATGTGAGTAATAATTAAGAGTTAATACTGATTACGTGTTTTTATGTATTTCAGGCTTCAAAGTCCATGATGTGCAGAAATGTGCCACTTTAGCGAGATAAAGGAGCAAAGGTCGATTGCTAAGGAGTTCCGTGATTAGAGGCCAAGATTCAAGAAGACAAAGCCTTTGTAAAGCCCGGTCAAAAGCTGAAAAGTCGACGCGGGCAGAAACAGCACACAAAGTCAGCAGAACTTCCGAAGGCTGTATTTTTGGACTCAGACCTCGGAATTGGGCCTACCTTATGTCAAAATGACCGGCTCAGAAAGAGTTTTCCAATGGTCTAAGCCTTAACCCAATCAAAGGAGCAAAAGTGGACGAAAAGTCTGTTGAAGCCAAATCTAGCTGAAGAGCCCTTTTTATACTGAAAGAATTGGGTTTTGGGCCTGATTCTCTGGCCCAAAACATGGCTCTAAGCCCATGCACGATTTTTGAATCTGAAGCATATAAAACAAAAGCTTAGCTCTTTGTTAATGGTAGATAGTTAGACCTAGATTAAGAATTTGATTAGTTAGCCTCCATTAATTAGTTTTAGAACTTAGTTTTAGAATTTCAATTAGTTAATTAATTAGTTTTTCATATCTTATTTTAGATCTAGTTTCATGTTAAATTAATTACTTTAGAATAAAGTAGATTATTAATTTAGTATTTGAATCATTGTTTTATTATTCATTAGATTAATAAAATAGTGTTCTCGGTAATCTAGTTTCATTTTCCATTTACTTATTTAGTTCAATTCTTAGATTCAATTATTTGTCTTTATTAGATTGAATAGATTTTTGCATGAACAGTTTCCACTTGAGTTTAAATAAGCAAAGTTTCAATCTTTATATCATGTCTTGTTCGAATTTGATTGGGAATGATAGCGTGATGATTCTCGGCTAAACCTCCATTAGAGGGGGTTACAAAGCCTTCACTACACCATAACAGCTATTTTGTAACAAAGCTAATTTTCAATAAGTAACGGAAATAACTGTTACTCTTTAAGTAACAGATATATCCGTTACTTCTAAGTGCAAGTGTTACTTAAAGTCGTGAATTAATTTTTAATAATATTTTAACGGTTATATTTTGATATCCTAACACTTACTTCCGTGAGAAATGAATAAAAATAGCCAACAAAATTAGGGAAATTAAAAAATGAAAAAGAAAAATCAATTTGGTCACGCGCGTATCCTTCCCCATTCTTTTTTTTTTGCTAACGCTTAAACATTTAACAAAACTCTAATTTCGGCTCTGCAGGAAACAAAAAACCCCCTCTAAAGAACACTACCTTCTGAAAACATCTTCTTCTTTTGGGTTTTCCCTTTGCCTCGCAGAATCTCAAACTCTCATTTTCTCTCTCCTCTGTCTTTCTGACAACAAGTCCTCCGTTTTTTCCCACCTCTTTTTTTTTTCCCCAACGAGAATTTCATTTCATTTACTTTCTATCTCTCTCTCGATCTGTTGAATGGAAGAAGAGAGAGTTGTATTTAAAGTGTTATTATTATTATTGAGTAGTAAACTAGAGTAGTAAAAAAAAAATGCTATACTTAAGCAACCCAACACCATTACTCAAATAGGTGTTGGACGACAAATAGCTATCTATCTATTTTAAGATCCAAGTGTTTTTTTTTTGTCTATTTATTATTTGCATGTTTGTTTGAGTCTGACCCGAGCCTGTTTAGGCTCGGGATTTTTTTTTTTTGGTTTTTTAAAGTATAGGCGGAAGAGAACGAGGCATCATCTAGAAACTATTATTTGCAAAAATTCAGACTTTATGAAACTCGATCGGTAATTAATTTTCTTGATCCAAGATCTAATTATTATACTTTATTTTTATGTCTGTTCACATGATTACTGTTTTATGATTTATGAAAAAGTTGACTTGAATTATGATGTGTTTTTAGCTGTCAATTTAATACTGGCGCAGTTCATATTATCATTTTGAAACAGAAATTTTATATGGTAGGAAGAGATAAGAGTAGGACGTTATGGAGAGTGTTAAAGATTGATAGACTAGATCCTATCAAGCTAAACATTCGTGAGGATTCTACTACTTACTCGGAAGGTGAATGTTATGATCTCTTGAAGCGGATACATGAAGGGAACATGTCTACCGGGGGACTTAAATTTGTTACTACATGCTACGGAATTGTTGGTATGTCAAATCACATTTATGTTTGAGAACACTATCGACGTCCTATTTTACATACTCATGTTGTTTTTGTTATCTTCTTTTTAGGGTTCATCAAATTTTTGGGTCCTTATTATATGCTGGTCATCACAAAAAGAAGACAAATCGGTGCAATTTCTGGCCACACAGTATATTCTGTCACCAAGAGCGAGATGATTCCGCTTCCAAACTTTACTGTTCGGTCCAATATGGCTAATTCTAAATATGAGAACAGGTATTTTGTTCATTCTTCATGGTACTTATAAAGAGAACTCTAGATGTCATTCTTCATAATTCTTCGTTCTTCTATGTAACTAGACAAATGATTGGTATAGTGTCAATATTTTTCTTTACTTTTTGGTTTGACTTTGGTGCAAGAAATACTTGGACGTATTATTACCAGTTCGTTCAATAGTTCTATCATATGTTGCTGCAGTTTCACATGCAAACTCTTCGATAAGCCCTTTTAACGGCAAATCAGTAAGAAATTGATACTACAGTATAGTTCTTATAATCATCTTTATGAAAATTACATTAAAAAAGTTAGGTATTGACCACATCCGCATTAGTTATCAGTATCTGTACATCTGTCAAGGCAATGATCATGATGTCTTTATAACATGTTTGAACAGCAAAAGTATCACCAAGGTTTGTGGGCTACACTATTTTCTTTTTTCTTGTTGTTTTTTATTTTGTTAGCCATTTTCTTCATATTTTATATTATCTAATTTTGATCTTGGTGGGCATGTTTTCATGTAATTTGTGTTTTTTTTTGTTTTCTCTTATTGATGGCATAGATACAAGAAGCTCCTATGTACAGTGGATCTTACAAAGGACTTCTTTTTTAGCTACTCATACCATGCTATGTGTAGTCTTCAAAAGAATTTGTCTAATGGCGAGACAGGGCAGGTCCTTTATGATACAATGTTCGTCTTGAATGAGTTCTTGACACGAGGTATCCGCAATCACCTCAAGAACACTTTATGGACTGTTGTGTTGGTATATGGCTTTTTCAAACAGGTAAACACTTTTAGAGAATGACAGAAGCTGCTTTAGTGAATAAACTAATATAATGAAATCATTGAGTAACGCCATGATCAAAATGGTGTTCTTATGCCAACATCAAGTGAAATGACCCTCTTCAAAATGTTTACTAACCTGAATGGCAAGACATTGTTTGTTGTGTCAAATCTGTTCTCCTGGTAGATAAAAAATTCCTCCTGTTGCATTGTGCTTATTTGGAGGAGCCTTGAATCGAGGAGTCATTGGACACACAATTCTATGGCATCTTTCTTTTCTTCTTGTAGAAAGGATTTTGTAACTGATAGGTCTTAACATTTTTTTTATTTCAGGCCAAACTTTCAATATCTGGGAAGGACTTCAGATTGACACTAATTGCTAGGCACTCACATCACTATGCTGGAACCAGGTTGGAAATTATTTTGTTGTGAAGGATATATTGGTATATGTAACTAATCCTATCAATTATCCTTTGTGTACTATTGAATATGTTCAAATTCCATACTTGTGATCTTTAAATCACTTCAATTGTGTGGTGGTCTTAATAGCCAAAAATATATACTTTTTCCTGATAATACATCCTTAGATCTATGTGTCTGGTTGGGTTGAATCCTATGTTAACACATCTCATGCTGTTGGTGAACCTACTGTCTTAAGTGTTTTGTCACACACATGAGGAAGGGGAAAAATACCTGCCATTTAGAAGTACTCATGGTTTCCTTAACTTCTTGTATTGACATATATACTGAAAATTTGTATTTTCTCCTTACTGTATTGTCTTCTACAGGTACTTGAAGCGAGGTGTAAATGAGAAAGGTTGAGTAGCTAATGATGTTGAGCCAGAACAGATTGTGTTTGAAGATGTTCCTGAAGGAAGTCCAACACAAGTAAGTTTGGTAGTGCAGAACAGGGGATCCATTCCCCTCCTCTGGTCATAGGAAATTTCGCGCTTGAATATAAAGCCTGATATAATGTGTAAGTCTTGTGCTTATTAATTTTATTACACAGAGGGACAACTTTTTTCATCTTTATGCTAATAAAAAAACTTGCTAATTGTGGCAAGGAGTATATACTTGGTGGATTATTCATATAGCAGATTAATTAAGCCCAAGGGTGCGCTAGTAATTTACAGATCGAACCCAAGGAATTGAACATATATATATATATATATATATATATATATATATATATATATATATATATATATATATTGAGTTAAAATAACCATGCCACTTTCCAGGCCAGCACCAAGCCGTACCAGGTCACTACAAGCCACTCGCCAGGCCGCATCCAAGTCACTCATATGCCATTTGCTAGGGACAACGCTAGGCCACGCGTAATTTATTGTTTATTTTTCTCGCGTAATTATATTTTTGCTAGTTCAAATAAAAATAAGTTAATATTCTTTTATTGGTATTGAGAGTATTATGTCAAGACCATGTACATATGAATAGGTGAGAGAATATTTGATTGGCTTCACTCGAACTCCTTACTGGATAATAACTGAATTTTGGATAATTGTGGACAGGTAAGATGCCTTACTATTTTAGAAGTACTTTGACTCCGTCTTTTTTAATATGAAGGATTGGAAATTATGTCTTCCCTAAATTGTTTACAAAACTTTGGTTTATTCATGGTTCTGATTGATGGTTGAGTAACTTAGTCCATGATTGTGTACATGCATTCTTGTTGGAAGTTATAATTTGATAGAGATATTTTGGAAGTTCTCTACTTAATATCTTATCATTTGCGGGATTAATTACGGAATGATTGCTTAAGGGTAGGCAAGTGGCTATTTTGATCTAACTTTTTACTGGCTATAAAACAAATGACAAGCCTGGGTTTCTTTTAAGTTTTTTAAATATGCGGCTGGTAATTAATTTTATTAGATAAATTTCATTTTACTAAAGACATGCTAGGTTCTTGGGTTCGTTAGAAATTCTTGTTATTCATTGTCTTTTTGCTTCGATGTCAAGGACAAAAAACTTTTGGTAAGGGTCTTAAATATATTTTCGTTTTTGCGTTTACCCAAGTTGCATTGCTTATTGAAAAGTCGTTGCTTTGCTGCAAAAATTTTTGAATTCTTTCTCAAATGCTTTTTGAGGCCAAAAACTATCTTTTATGCAGGTTGTTTTATTGCAATTGTGGAGCTCCTCATTTTCAACATGAAGATAATACAGAAGAATGTTGAAAGGCTAGACTATGCAACTTGACTTTTCTTGTTATGTTTGTAAATATATGTCTATTTGTATATAGTTGAAATGAATCACAGAAGGAAGTAGGAAAACTTATTAAGACTTGGTTTTTGATTCTATGTAAATTGTGATTTGGATTGGAGGCTTTGTTTCTATCTAAATTTAGATTTGGATTGGTGGCTTTGTTTATATAAAGTTTAATTGGTTGGTTTTTCTTCTTGTTTAATTGTTGGCTTGAGATGTTGTGGAGTGTGAATGTGTGATGTCTATGTGAGATGGAATAGTGAGTTATGGTAGAGGTATGTGCAGTGTGGAATTTTTTTGATTTGCCCCGGAATTTAATTTTTTTTTTATTCTGGACTAAATTTTAGTAACGGATATATCCGTTACATTAAAATTGACTAATTGTATGTCACACATCCATTACTAACGGTTATTTCCATGACAAACCAAATATTTAAAACGTTAGTGGCCGAAACATGCCAAACTTTAGTAACACTTGTATCTGTTACAAATGACCAATTTTAAAGGATAATCAACAGTTTACTATCCGTTACAAATATTTATAGTAACGGATATAACTGTTACTATAATTAATTTAAGTAACGGATATATCCGTTAGTAATTTTTGCCTAAGTGACAGTAACGCCCCAGAGCTAACGGATATAACCGTTAGTAAAAATATAAGTAACGGATATAACTGTTGGTAAACACCTTTTCTGGTGTAGTGCTTGATGAAGGCTTGATTCGTGTTAATGTTGAATAGTCGTAATTTCCTTTCCACTCTAAAAATAATTAGTTCACCATGAGAATGGGTGTAATCGTTCACATGCTAGTTATGAATTGGTAGAAATGCCATGTGTAATTAGGGATTAGGAATAACTGTTGATTTTCTCGCTGGCGCTCAATTCGGATTACGACGATTCGTTGTTAGCGGATTAAGTTAAGCTAAGGTGGAATCAATCCCCCTCTAACTCCTTATCATAGAATCAACGTAGTATTCCCATAGTTGTTTAAATAGTCGACTAGTTGCATCTTGTGGGTAGTTGCATCGTAGTCTAGTTATCATTTCGTAAATCTCTCATTAGACTTAGAGTAGAGTAATTAGACTAGAAAACACAGCATGCAAAAGGACTAGGAGTGGAACGAACTTCCTACTCCACTATATATGTTCAATAGATCGAGAGTAGAACAATCTTTGATAAATTTAGGCACGTAATTAAGTTTTAGTTTACTTACGTTTTGAGTTTCATCGTTCATTTCGTAGGTAAACTTTATCTTTTTATGATATATCAAATGGCGCCGCTGCCATCTTAGTTTCACTTTCGCATTGTTTTCGTAATATAAGTACTCTTCTTAAAGTCCCATTAAACCCACCCACCCTTGTTCGATTCTAACTGTGGTTGTCTTTTTTAGCATTAAACTTCCTTAGAAAAAAAAATTGCACCTGAGCGACTCAAGGCTTCAAAAAGAGCGACTCAAGCTTAAAGTTATGGAAGCCGAAGCGACCGGCCCAAACCGAGAGCACGACCACTCGCTCAAACACTGTAAATCTTCGAAGTTTACACCGCACCTCGCTTCAAAGTGAGCGCACCCGCGCCCTGAGCTGAATTTTGCCGGATTTCCACAGGTTTGATTCGAACTTCGATTTTTGAAGTTTTTCAGTGTTCTAACTTGTTATATACACTAAACACGCGTAAACAAGATGCTATTCATAAGCGAAGCAAGGATGCAATCAGGTATTCCTTTCTTCCACACCTCACATCTCCTGTTAGAGGTTTATACTAGTATATCAGGATTGTTTGGAGTGTTGACGTGTTTAGCTAAGTTTGGTCTTAGCCTTGTATGGGATTAAGGTCTGGTCGAACAAAAACACCGAACGTAATTACACGACAACGTCAACAAACAAGTCTATCTAGTATACCACCCACTATACCTCTAGCTACTATTTCACACACACCACCTGATATAATGCCTGAAGAAGGAGAGACTCCTCTCTCTGACTTCTACAAAGCCTTGAGCGATAGCCCCAAATCTTGCATCGTTCTAGCAGACCCAGTGGGGGATTTCCGAATCCCCCCAAATATTTTAATTTGTTACCCGCTTTTCATGGTTTAGACCATGAAAACCTTATCAAATTACATGCATAGGATTGAACAAGTCCTAACAACATTCCACCATCCTACGGTTGGTGCGGAACAAATTAAACCGAGGGTATTCCCTTTCACCTTAACCGATAAAGGCGGCGTCTTGGTTAACTGCCCAAAGCCTAATTCTCATGGACTCGTGGGCTAAACTTGTTCAAATTGTTTATGGAACATTTTACCCACCCCTAAAGACGGATGAGATGCTTTCCAAGATTCATTTCTTTTCGACAAAATCCTCATGAATCATTTTCAGAGGGTGGGAATCGTTTCACCGATCTCCTTATAGAGTGTCCACATCATAACCTAGTGAAAAGACACGTTAGTTCGCGGCCTTTTTCAAAGGACTTCTACACCACCATAAAGAAGTCCTTGACATAATGAATGGGGTAGTTTCTTAAGTAAAGGAGCCTCGAGGCTTATAAATTTTTTAGAGGATCAAACTAAGCGAAAATAACAACCGTAGTGCCGATATCCACCGCTCCACTAGTTCTTCTAATACAGTTAAGGCCGCCGGTATGTTTGAAATTAAACACGATCCCGAGCTTAAAACTCTAATCGAATCACTCACTAAAAAGGTAGAGGCCATTTCTGTTCAACAAAAGCCTATCCCCATCATGAATGTAAATTCAAATCCATATAGTTTCTGTTGGAGTTCTGAGCATCCCGACTCCCACTGTACTATAGCCTATGAACAGGCTTGTTCCATTAATAGTGAACCTAACGCCCCTTGGAGACAAAATCCCAACTTTGGTTGGAGAAATAACCAACACGTCACACCTCCAGGGTACAATAATCAATATGTTAGGCCAACGCACAGTTATAACCAAGCTCCACCACGACAAGGACAGGGTTAGGGTAATTATAATAATTATAACAACCAAGTGCAACCTCGACAAGGTCAAGCACAAGGTCAAGGTAGTTATAATAATTATAATGCTAATAGAGGTATCGTTCCGGTAAATAATAACTATCAAAATCCAAACCCATAAATAATTCACGCGAGATAGTTCCAAATCCACCCACCCGTGACTACTACACCCACCCAACCGGATCGTCTTGACACCTTCATACAAGTGAGCCAAAAACTTTTCCAAACCATGGCTCAATCTAATCAACATCTTCTACAATCCGTTAATAATTTAAGCCAACAGTTGGCCCAAGATAAAGCCCAACCCAAAGGTGTGTTTCCAGGTCACGCAATACCTAATCCTAAAACAATAAACATAGCCTTTGAGGTAACCGATAATACTAGTAATGAGTATGAAAATGTAGGTGAGCTAAATGCCATCACCACTCTCCGTTCTGGCAGAGTGGTTGATAACAAAGTAACTATGCTTATAGTTACCCCACCAGTAGTCCCTCCTACACCTGCTATTTTACTAGATACCGAAATAGAAACTGAAGAGCCTACCACTGTAGAGGTACCAATTACAACACAACCTAAGAAACAGAAAGCTAAGGGTAACCATCCAAGTGATACATATGCTAAATATAGAGAGAAACCACCGTTTTCACAAAAATTAGCCATGTTAACTAGGGATACAAATTATGAGGAGATTAGGAACGTTTTCAAGAATCTAACTATAAACCTTCCCTTCCTCGAAGCTATTAAAAAGCTACCACACCATGCTAAGTTTCTTAAGGAGTTGTGTACTACTAGGCGTAAGACCAATATACTAAAAGACGCCTTTTTAATAGAACAATTCCCAACTCTATCTGAACATAATGGAATTGTTAAGTACAAGGACCCCGGTCGCCCCATCAGTCTAATGCACCTTAGGAGATTCCTATACGACGACATCATCACGTTATTAGACACGGGACCGCGGGGCTAGTGTTAACTTACTCCCCGCTTTTATTTGTATAGACAAATAGGTCTAGACGAGATGCAACCCACTAAAATGACGCTGCAATTAGCTGATCGGGTCTATTAAGTATCCTAAGGGTGTGGTCGAAAATGTCCGTAAAAGTTCAGATTTCTACTATCCGGTTGATTTTGTCATCCTCGATACGGTCGCTAACGACTCGGTCCGATCATCTTAGGGCATCCTTTCCTGGCAACTTCCAATGCGCTCATTAATTGCCGCGATGGTTCGATGTCCATGTCTTTTGGGCATCATGCTGTTGAAGTAAATATTTTTAAAACAAAGACACATTTACCCGATTCGTCTATGGATGAAGAGGTTAGCATGATCGAGAGCTTCGCTCGAGATTATTTCAACAACACGTTCCCTGATAATCATATGCCCAAATTTCTTTCCTTTGGAAGTTCAGACTCCAACATTTTCATCCCTACACTAGTCGATACACATATTATGGATGAGGACGAGATAGATGACTTTCTCAAAGATATAGAAGACTACCATAGTAATGTGGATATGACCAATCTAGATGAGGAATTCAATGAGTTTCTTAGAGCAGGTGATGATTCACCCTATCAAGAACTACTTTGCACAACATCCACCCTGACTCCCCTCCTTCCACCCTTTCAAAGGAATCTCGAGTTTGCACTCGATCCTTTTGTTTCTCCTGTGCTTCATAATTTTTTAAATCCACCAAGTAAACAAATACTTCAGAAGGACAAACCATTTGACACCTTCATTTTCAGACTTGAGACAGTCCCTACCTACACCATGAATGAGTTTTATGCTAAACCCACATCCTCATTGTTTACATGCTTTCCTTCTACAACTTATCCATATCCACCATATCTTCCACAACCATTCACTTTTCCACACTTATTCACTAGGACACCCTCTCGTTCAAAGATGAAAAAGAAGGTGCATGCTAGGTTACGTTATAGGTCTATCCGACTTCATTTTCAGTTCACTAGGTTGCATCATAGGAAATCTTGGTGCTTGATTGTGTTTGGATATGTTTTCTGTGATATTTATTTATGGAATGATCCACAACTATTTCGATTGTTGATATATGATAAACTGCATGTTCATACATATGTTTAAATAAAGTCTCGAGTATCTGACTATAAACGACTCAGTTTGTTGTGTTTGGTGCATTTCCTTTCATTTCCAGATATTGGTGAGTGCACCATTAAGGTAACCGGGCCCTCCCTATGGAGTGTGTGGCTGTAAGTACCGAATCCTAAGTCCACGTTTAACATAATTCACGTTTTCCACTCTTGCATATTTTCTCGGATTTTTTAGTCATGTTTCTCTAGGGGGTGAATTATGTCCTTATTGCTTATTGTTTTTCCTTATAAAAGTAAAAAAATATTAAATAATAAACATAGTAATCTAGGAAGTCTCGGGAATCTAACTTTAAAAGACCCACTTTAAAAAAAAAAAAAAAAAAAAAAATTCTAAACTCTGTTGTAAAAAATTTGTTTGGGGGTGGGGTCTTCATGTTTCCGTACTAGAATGTTTTATTTCCCATTAGAGTTGCTTAGGCCATTTAATTGTATTCCGATTCCGGTTGACATAATCTATGAATTTAGAGTTCATTCGTTCGCATAACTTACATCATGCACGCACTTTGAGACGTTTTCCACTATCTTATATATCATTTACAGTCGGAATAGAGTGTTTTATGGATCATTGGATTGGAAATTCTCTCCTGATCATTTCCATATCTCATTCGCAAAAATCGGACCGGTAACGAAGCGGCAATGTTAGTTTAAAGTCGCGCTAAAAATCTACAAAAATTCGAAAAATTCGAATTGGGCTTGGGCCAACTCATACAAGACGACTTGTGCCCCCTTACCTTCACACCAACAAATACGATCTTCATCCTCCCAAACCGCCATTAACAATAAAAACAAAGCTTTAAACCCTAACATAAAAAAAAAAAAAAGAGAAAACCAATACACCCACGCCAAACCTCCAAATCTTCTCAAAACCGTACCACCACCACCTCCACCAATTTAAATCACCAAAAACCCCCAAAAAATAAAGAAATTCACGCTGCTGCGCCACCACACCACCACCACCATCGTTTTTTTGTGAGGTTGTCCCTCATTGCTTCCCCACTACATTCCAAACACTCCAATGGCTCAACAACGTCGAATTTTGCCGGAGCAAGCATTTACGGTGACGAAATGATTAGTAGAGATTGGAATAGCTTGTGATACTCTACCAACGCCTTCTACCACGAAGAGTTAGTCCGACGGTTTTACAACACGAGGGAGTTGGATGGGAGTAGAATTTTTGTTACGGTGGCAAAGAAGAGGAAGGAAGTAACTGCTGGGTTGTTGGCTGAGATTCTAGGCATTCCGCCTAGAATCCATCTTGATGCCACGTTACAGGAGTCCCAATATAATGGGGTAGAGCCTTTGATGAACGCCAATCAGTTACGGGCGGAACTACAATACAAGCTCGCATTGTGTTCGCCAGCATTCCCGTAATCCAACCAAATTGGCCGCAGCTTCAATGGATTGGGTCGGAACGCCCTAGGGAAGGAGAAGGTCGAACATCACCGAATCGCCTCCACATTCTATGGATACTCCAGGAGCAGAAGTACGAGTTCTACATTTTGGAGTTTTTCCTTAGCATGATTAGGGGAGTGGGAAAGTATATTGCACCTCTCCCTATTTTGATAACCATGATCATGTTGAAGTTGAGAGCGACTCCGATGTTTGATAGGATTTACCTCACCCTACACCGAAATCCTCGTATTTATAAGGATTGTGTCCAACCAGTTTGGAGGTTGCCTGAGGATAGGGTAGAGGACGAGGAGGATGGTGGAAATGAGAATGACTCGGAGGACGAGGAGGACTTGACATGTTTTGATGTTGATGCCTTGGAGAGGTGTTGGTCAGATGCAGAACGCATGGCTGTGATTCATCGTGGCATGCATTCACTCAATACTATCTGTGAAGACCTCCAGACTCGACAGGCTACTATCCACCATAACTTCGAGATTCGTACCCAGCGAGAGGATGAGCGGTGGGAACAGATGAGGACTGAGCTTGAAGCTCAGCGCCAGTTCCAAGCCGATATGCTTGAACGCTTCCCACCTCACAGGGATTCTCCTTCCGAGGATACATCATCGAGGCACGAGCATCGTCGCCGAAAGACGAATGGTGTTGGCCCATCGGGAGCTCAGGAGCCATCTCCTCGAAAGGTGCCCCTCCGCTACCAGTACCGACGTGTTTAGGGATAGTATAGCTTGATGATTTTTATTTGTAGTTTTATTATTGTTAGTTATTTTAATGTCAGTTTTAATTCGGTAATTTGAATTTTGTAGTGAAATGTACTTTGAATGGAAAATTTAATATAATGCGGTTATTTTCATTGTGCGTGGTTGTTTAATATTGATCCCACCTTCCCAAATTGTTTGGGGGTGGTATTATCTATTCCAGCATGATTTTTATATGACCCTCGTTTTTATAAGTTATTTCGAAGTCAGGGTGAGAATATTGCCGATTAGGCATATATATGAATAAATATCATGGTAGGATGAAATCTCGATAAGTTAGGTATTTTTATCCTAAATTCAACTTAAAAGATACTAGGGTTGTTTTAGAATCAAGAATATGAGTTGTTTCCGTTTCGGGTTTGAAAATTTTAGTATTTTCGGAAATTGCCGTAAAAACTTTTTGGCAACTTCCCGATCCGTTTTAGCAACTTAAAACCTATAAAAACTTCATTCATTCTACACTCACAACCCACACTACACCTAACTTCCATCACTCACCTTTCACTCCCACGTTTCCGGTTGTTCTTCACCATTTTCAAAAATCAAGACCTCGAGCGCACTCAAGGCTTCAAATGGAGCGCACTCTCATCTAGTCTCTGTTAGAAATTTTGCACTAAGCGCACCTGCGCCCAAGGTGAGCGCGACTCGTGCCCAAACACTGGAACTCGAAAATCATCAGAGCGCACCTGTGCCCAAGTGGAGCGCACCTGCTCCCTGACCTCCATAAACACAAAAATTTCTAATTTTCTGCGGGTTGTTCCCAGATCATTTGCAGCTGTTCCAAAGCATCGTTTTGAGATGACATCTCCTACAATAATACCGGAACAGTCTTTCGAAGATTTGTTCCAAAGCACTACTTATGGTGCTTGGTTTCACGAGGCGATATCATACGTAGGCTGGGAACCGCTTATGGTAAGACCTACTGAACTTTATTCTCCAACACTAGCATCTTATTTTTATGATAACTGCATTTTCTTTGAGAGACCAGATGGAGAACAAGTGTTCTCCATCAACATTGATGATGAACCAATGGAAATTACCAGGTTCTTACTAGCATTTGTTCTTAGACTTGCTATGCCCGCTGAAATACAAGACCCATGGTGTTATTGGGTAGATAATATGCATGTCTACACTTATGAGTTTTTGCATGAGTCGTATGGGGCAGGCATTTTCCGTATCGAGGACCAAGGGGACTATAACGTCGTTTTTGGTAGCCTGTCCATGAACATAGGAACTGTTATGTTTTGGATCATGCTAAACATTTTAGGGGAATGGCGTTTTTCTTACGTGAATGATGCCACTTGCGCCGCCTTCCTTGCTTTAGCCACGACGTATGTGCCATGACCTTCCCGAACCTTGATGTCTAGTTTAGCTCGAGCCCATAGCATGAGGCATAAGTACCTTCTTATGCCCTCGCTCTAATTTCCCCGTATTATGCTATGTTTCTTTCCTGTTTTTGTACACGCTTCACGGATTGGATTACGATCGACAATCGCGACCCCACCAATAGTATTATTCGATCTTTCCGGTAATGATGACTTGGCAAGGGTGGAGGATACAACCTCATCAGGTTGCACCCTACACCCCGCCGACCAAAAGTGGCTTTTAATAGGTTAGCAATAATAGATGATAAATGGCGGAAGCCCGCAAAATTATCATGGCATGGCAGGACGCGAAGGAACCTCACTTCTTTATAGAAGAAAAGGATGAGGAGGATGATGAATAAAGCGGGAGATAAGGTAAGTTTTAATTCTAGTTAGTGTCTGCTTATGTCCCAAGCAACTTGATTCTTGTTAACCCCATAATGGGTGGAACTCTTATAGAGTTACGTCAGTTTTTATATTAGTATGTTTTAACCTTGTTTGCAGATGTTCCAAAATTTCACGCGTTTCCATGGTATTTTTCTACCCTCTTTATTTAAATGCTTTGAGGAGGACAAAGCATGCTTGTTTTGGGGGCATAGAAACACGCGTGTAATTAAGGCATCCGTTAGGATATAAATATGTATAATATGCATTTTTTTTCTAGTTAAAATTTCAAAAATTCAAAAATATAAATAAATAAGTTATGCTATACACTTAGGAATATTGGTATTGTTTTCTTTCTCTATGCTCTTAATAATCTAGAAGTCTCACGTAGCTTTTGCATTAGAATAATTTTTAGAAACTTAGGTTAATATGTAGGTAATAATCTTTGCATCTATCTATAAATATATTACATGAGTATCTATGATTGTTAGCACTAAATTTCTGAAATCTAGGCTAAAGTACTTATTCTACAAATCCTGTGAGAATATAGCCTAAAGCCTTATCTGAGCGAAAAATTTGAGAAATGACACAAGGGAGAAGTAAAATCTGGATATAGAAATCACACGTCCACTTGCTTGATCACTATGTCATATCCTAAGCGAGAATTTCGGCCCTCTTTGGATCGATATAGCCAGAAATTCAAACCTATGAATTATTAAACGCTAGTCGCCCCTCTGAACCTTTCTTTAGCCTTCCATAAACCACAATTCCTTTACCCTATTACAAAAACAAAACAAAATAAAAAATTCAACTTACCCAATCTAGAATAAGTCTGAGAATAGAATGAGTGAAGAAAAAAGAAGAGAAAAACTTGTGTAAACAAAAATTAGTTAGTTGCTTCAGAAAAAGAAAAGAAGTTTCCATCCAAGGAAAAGAAAAAAAAAATAGAAATAAATAAAAACTCCAAAAATAGAATAAAAGGGAGTCAAAAGCCAAAGAAAATAAAAAGAAAAATATGACTAAGGATGGAAACAAAGTATAGAAGCAAAAGAAAATAACAAGGTTTTCTCTAAGTTACATAATATGAAGACTCTATTATCTCAGACTTGTCCTTTTGAATATCCATTTCCTTCCTTCTTAAACCATCTCCTAATCCCCGCAACACCTAATAAAGACCTCTAGCTCAATTAGGAATAGGTTAGTGTGATAGTAAGTGGCAGATGTGTTTGATCAACTCCAGCTTCCTTGTGTTCATTGAGATTGTAAGGTAAAGTGTGCCCACCCAATCGCACAATCGGAGTAGCTAAACTTGAGTGGAAAAATCGAGTGTTGTATCTTGACTATTATTGTGAGAACCTACTTAAGGATGCTATTCCGAAGTTTTAAACTAACCTCGCTAGGCATTTCATAGTATTACTCATTGTACATATGTTTATTGTAGATGATTGATTATTATGCATATATTAGCTTAGGTTTCGACTTGATTACTCTATATGCATTGCTAGTGAGAGGTATAGTTAATTTTGAGCATGAATAAGGAAATAATAGTTTTATTTCTTAGTCGTTGTAGCATAGATGAAGTTTGTGAGTACCTTCACTGGAAAACTCTCACGAGGCTATAACTCGTCCACTAGGGAATTCTTAGTAGTTTAAGGCATTGTTGCATATGGTCAATGCAATCGCACTCAGTGAAACGAGAGTAGATAGAACTCCATTTTTGGTCACTTATTCTAATTTCTCATCTTTGCTTGAGGACAAGCAAAATGCTGTTTGGGGGTGGTTTGATAAGAGACCAAAACTGTAGTTTTAACCCCTTAACCATCATACTTTTAGACCAATTATGTGAGTAATAATTAAGAGTTAATACTGATTACGTATTTTTATGCATTTCAGGCTTCAAAGTCCATGATGTGCAGAAATGTGCCACTTTAGCGAGATAAAGGAGGAAAGGTCGGTTGCTAAGGAGTTCCGTGATTAAAGGCCAAGATTCAAGAAGACAAAGCCTTTGTAAAGCCCGGTCAAAAGCTGAAAAGTCGACGACGGCGTAAAAGCTTGAAGACACAAAGTCGAAAAAACTTCCGGGCGCCAGATCTTTGGACTCGGACCCGAATTGGGGCCTACCCTATGTCAAAACGACCAACTCAGAAAGAGCTTTCCAATGGTCTAAGCCTTGACCCAATCAGAAGAGCAAAAGTAGATGAAAAGTCTGTTGAAGCCAAATCTAGCTGAAGAGCCCTTTTCGGACTGAAAGAATTGGGTTTTGGGCCTGATTCTCTGGCCCAAAACATGGCTCTAAGCCCATGCACGATTTTTGGATCTGAAGCATATAAAACAAAAGCTTAGCTCTTTGTTAATGGTAGATAGTTAGACCTAGATTAAGAATTTGATTAGTTAGCCTCCATTAATTAGTTTTAGAACTTAGTTTTAGAATTTCAATTAGTTAATTAATTAGTTTTTCATATCTTGTTTTAGCTCTAGTTTCATGTTAAATTAATTACTTTAGAACAAAGTAGATTATTAATTTAGTATTTGAATCATTGTTTTATTATTCATTAGATTAATAAAATAGTGTTCTTGGTAATCTAGTTTCATTTTCCATTTACTTATTTAGTTCAATTCTTAGATTCAATTATTTGTCTTTATTAGATTGAATAGATTTTTTCATGAGTAGTTTCCACTTGAGTTTAAATAAGCAAAGTTTCAATCTTTATATCATGTCTTGTTCGAATTTGATTGGGAATGATAGTGTGATGATTCTCGGCTAAACCTCCCTTAGAGGGGGTTGCAAAGCCTTGATGAAGGCTTGATTCGTGTTAATGTTGAATAGTCGTAATTTCCTTTCCACTCTAAAAATAATTAGTTCACCATGAGAATGGGTGTAATCGTTCACATGCTAGTTATGAATTGGTAGAAATGCCATGTGTAATTAGGGATTAGGAATAACCAGTTATTCTCACGAAGCAGATTCATTCGATTACTTACGATTAAATGGATTAGTGGATTAAGTTGAGCTAAGGTGGAATCAATCCCCCTCTAACTCCTTATCATAGAATCGACGTAGTATTCCCACAGTTGTTTAAATAGTCGACTAGTTGTATCTTGTGGGTAGTTGCATCGTAGTCTAGTTATCATTTTGTAAATCTCTCATTAGACTTAGAGTATTGTAATTAGACTAGAAAACACAGCATGCGAAAGGACTAGGAGTGGAACGAACTTCCTACTCCACTATATCTGTTTAATAGATCGAGAGTAGAACAATCTTTGATAAATTTAGACACGTAAAATAAGTTTTAGTTTACTTACATTTTTGAGTTTTATCGTTCATTTCGTAGGTAAACTTTATGTTTTTATGTTTATCACCCCTTCTTCTGTAGGGTAGTTGATTAAATGATGTTGTGGAGATTTGCCCTTTCCACAAGGGTAAATGCATAATGTTGAATGCTGATATTGGGTGATCTTGGACATTTGATAAATCTTCTCAAACATAACTACTAAACTTGCTTCCTCATCAATTTCTTCTTCTTAGTGAGTGATTCCTTCATCTTCGACCAATGGAAATCATATGCCACCTTATGGCAATTTGGTTGTCGTAGCTCTCAACACTTCACTAGATCCATTCAGTAACTCATTCAGGCTTCTACGCTTAAAGGGGATCAAGGTTATACCATTCTTCACATAGTGTGTTTATCGGTGGTGCCAAGAATGATTGTTTTTGTCTCCACAATGACTGACGTCTGTCTATCCTCAGATTTCTCATGACAAAGGATGGGCTCAGCAGCTTCATTATCCATTTCTTCATCATTGTTGGGGGAGAGGGGATCATAATAACCTACACAAGTCATTCAATCATCTTGCACTAAGGCAAGTGGGTAAATAATATTCTGTGGGATTTTAAAAACTTTTTTCATTGTTTTGTATTTTTGAAATTTTTTTAATTTTTTTGGGTTTTTTGAAATATCAAGATTTTTTTGGATTTTGGAAATATTTGAATTTTTTTTTGAAATATTTGAATTTTTTGAAATTTTGAAATATAATTATATACAAAATGAGTTAGAACAAAAAGTCTCCGACCTTTGAGCCCTATTGGATTCATCTGATGGCTCCACCGGAGCAATATGATGGCTGGAGATTGGATCAGTAATGACTTGTGTTCCCTAATCATCATAGTTTCCATCAATGAATGGATCCTCATCAGATCCAAGGTTTCTAGAAACCTTTCCCAAATCTCATATTGTGTCTGCGAGTCAGAAAATGACATGTTCTCAACATCCACTGGAACCTACTCTACAATAGATTCCATATTCAACAGACTATCCAACTCAAGTATGGTCTGAGGGTCTGACTGGACATGATAAGGTGTGACAGTCTTGTCTCCTAGGTCAAATCCTAACCCTGGAGAATTGGCCAAAGTAAAAGATGGAGTATAGTCATACTTGATGAGGAGGATGTCGATTCAACCTCATTTATCCAACTAAACTGCCTAGCCTCCTGATCCAACTTAAGTTGGCGATATCCTAAATAGGAATTAATATTTGGCTCTGAAGTAGTAATTTCTGAGTTTGGATCTGGGTTATCGTCTTCACTCCAAAACATGTTGGAATCAATAATAGCATCAATCTCTACCCCTAGATCAGGTAGAGCCAATCAGAGACAATTAATCGTGGTGCTAGGATCGATAAACAATTATGACAGTCCTCCCACAATCTCCTCGGTATAGCCTAGCCCTTTTCGATCATCTTGACTATGAATCTACAGCAGTTCTAAGATGCCGTCTTGGTTCTTCCCCAATCCAAGTCTTGGAAAATAGTTCTGCTCACAGAACAACTAAGTCGTCTTGGGATTTCCATTACAAAACGAGCTAGGAAAATTCTCCTTGTCAGGTGCTCTAAACTCCATAATCCTTAGCGGTTCTTCAGTATAGTTATAATTTCCTTCAATCATCGGTATTACCTTATGCTCCTCTGAAGAGTCCAGATCCTCCGAATCACCAGTGTTGCAAATAATCTTCCCTTGCCACGAGAACTTGAGCTTTCTGTGAAGTGTAGATGGAATTGTGCCGGTTTGGTGTAGCCATGGTCTACCCAAAAGGAAATTATAATTAGCCTCGATGTCCATTGCCAAGAATGTGACTTTGAATGTGATTGGTCTGATTTGGACATCAGTTATGAACTCGCCAAGGACTTCTCTTCTCCGATTGTCAAACCCATGAACTGCTCTGGCTGTATCCTTAGTGAAAGTGAAGTCTTCTGACATGATTCCAATGGCTTTAACGAAATTGACCGGGCAGATATTCAAACCGGATCCATTGTCAATCAGTACAAATGGCACCTTATAGTCGTTGCAATGCACCGTAATAGTCAATGCTTTCATGTGAGCTATTCCATCTGTTGTCAGATCATCATCAAAAAATGTTATAGAGTTTGTCTTCCTGAGGGAAGCGATTGTACGAGATCCAAATCGTTCGGCTGGATAGAAGCTGGAACATGAGCTCGGTTCAAGGCTTGAAGAAATGCTTACCTATGCTGGGGTGATGCCATGAGTACACCCCATATGGAAATGTTAGACTTGGTTTTCTGTAATTGTTGGATTACTTCATTACCATCCTACTTTTCCGGTTCAGTAGACGTGGGCGGGTTAGGCTGTTGGGCCAAAACTTGATCTTTTTGTAAGTGTGGGGGCTTGTATTTCCTTCCTTCTCTTGTTAACCCGTGAGTCTCAACACATTCCTCTGTCAAACTAAGTTCTAATTGCTTCAACTGATGCAGTAAGATTACTGAGTCATCTTTACTTTTCTTGGGCTCAATCAACTTCTCCTCTAGAACCTGCTCTGTATTGTGACTCTTAGCTAGCACAAACTAGACCTTAGGGATTATGATAGGATTTGGGATTACCTGTTGTTGAGTTAGATTCTAGTAAATCACTGGTCCCTGAGGTTTTGACCCAACTTGTGATGCTACGGATTGAGATGTATTCAAAGGATCTACCCATTTCGTAACAAGCCTCTGCATCATAAAGGACTCCAAATGCTCTCTAGTCAACTTAAATGGTTTTTGAATCTGTGGAGTATGTAGAAATGGCGCCTGATAAGAGCCGAAAACTGTAGTTTTAACCCTGTAACAGTCATACTTTTAGACCAATTATGTGAGTAATAATTAAGAGTTAACACTGATTACGTGTTTTATGCATTTCAGGCTTCAAAGTCCATTATGTGCAGAAATGTGCCACTTTAGCGAGATAAAGGAGCAAAGGTTGGTTACTAAGTAGTTCCGTGATTAAAGACCAAGATTCAAGAAGACAAAGCCTTTCTAAAGCCCGGTCAAAGCTGAAAAGTTAAAGTCAACGTGGGCAAAAACAGCACACAAAGTCAGCAGAACTTCCAAAGACCGTATATTTGGACTCAGACCTCGGAATGGGGCCTACCTTATGTCAAAACGACCGACTCGGAAAGTTCTTTCCAATGGTCTATGCCTTGATCCAATCAGAGGAGCAAAAGTGGACGAAAAGTTTGTTGAAGCCAACTGCAGCTGAAGAGGCCTTTTTGGACTGAAAGAATTGGGTTTTGGGCCTGATTCTCTGGCCCAAAACATGGATCCAAGCCCATGCACGATTTTTGGATCTGAAAGTATAAAAACAAAAGCTTAGCTCTTTGTTAATGGTAGATAGTTAGACCTAGATTAGAATTAGATTAGTTAGCCTCTATTAATGAGTTTTAGAACTTAGTTTTAGAATTTCATTTCTTATTTTAGATTAATTTCTTGAATCATTGAATATCATTCATTAGATAAATAAAATAGTTATTATTCTTGTCATTTCGATTTTTGTTATTTAAATCTATTAGATCTAGTTTTAATTATTGTTGGTTACCATTTCTTAGTTGTTAATTAGAATTTATTTATTATTTAATTTAGATTAGTAAATTTCGAATCTTGATATTATGTTTAGTTTCGATTCATATGGAAATGATTGTGAAATGATTCTCGCTAAACCTCCATTAGAGGGGTTGAGAAGCCTTGATGAAAGCTTGATTCGATTATCGTAGAGTCATCGTAATTTCTATTCCACTCTAGAAACGATTAATTAGCCATGAGAATGGGTTTAATCATTCACATGCTAGTTATGAATTGGTAGAAATGTCATGTGTAATTAGGGATTAGGAAGAACCAATTGTTCTCACGTGAGCGATTCAATTCGATTACTTACGATTAAATTGGTTAGTGAAGTTAAGTTGAGTTAAGGTGGAATCAATCCCCCCTAATTCCTTATTATATAATCAACATAGTATTTCCGTAGTTGAATCAATTATAGTTTGTATCTTGTGGGTAGTTGCATCGTAGTATAACTCCCCCTCGTAAACCTCTCATTAGACTTAAGACCGATTAATTATATTATAAAACATTCCATGCTAGAGAACTAGGAGTGAAACGAATTTGATACTCCACTCTATTTCGATAGAATTGAGAGTAGAATCTTTGATAAACATATAGGCACATAAGATTAGTTTTAGTTTACTTACGTTTTGAGTTTTATCGTTCATTTCATAGGTAAACTATTTCAATTTACCTTTTATCAGCGCCATCACTTCATTTAGTTGGATTCCTCTAGGCTTTGTTTCCTCCATGCATTCTCTAATTGCATCTTCAAAAGTGACTGGCCTTGTGGTGCTAGCATTAGATGTCTGTCTGATCGGAATGATGAATGATGCCGGATTTTTCTTGACAGCTTCCAAAGCATTAACTCTTCAATTATAAGTTGGTAACGGATTTGTCGATACATTGGGAGTGCCGAGACTAGACGCATCTATCTTACCCTAATCAATTAAGTTTTGGATACGATGTTTAAGGAGCATGCACCTCTTGTTATGTGACCTAGAGCTTGATGGAAGTCATAATGTTTCGAAGCGTCGTACCAAAATGGCAACGGATTTGGAGGAGGCCTCGGTTGCATTAGAGTAATCAGGCCTTGTTGGATTAAAGCTTTCATAACAACTTGTAATGGGTATCCCAATTTTGTGAACTGCCTCTGCTGCCTGGGAAAACCCTTGTATTGTTGTCTTTGAGGGAAAATGACCTGATTGGAAGAAGGATGAGTTGTCACCTATGCCTGGATTTGCACATATGGCTGAGGTTGAACTTGTGCAGCAACCGCATTGGCTTCTTTGTTGTTAACCGTTATAATAGGAGGCTTCTTATTCTGTGGGTTAAATCATGTAAATGTTGAGCTGAAGAGAGAAATATTGCCAGATGATAACCCATCTTCAATTTGTGATCCAGTTGCAACTAAGGCTTGATATGTCGGATGATAACTAGCACTTAGCCTGGTCGCATACTCTTGATTCAAACTCTTCATAACCATCCTAATTTGTTCCTGGTCCATGGGCCTACCAATGATTTGAGCCACTTTTGTCCTCCATCTTGTAATATACTCGATAAAGCTTTCATTTAGACCTTGATTCAAAGCTTCAAGTTGCCTTCGCCCCATTTAGATGTCAGTATTGTAATAAAAGTGAGCTACAAAAGCATTTACTAATTCAGGCCAAGTCTTGATTTTTTACATCTCAGTATTCATCCACCAAGTAAGGGCTGCACCCTTAAGACTCCTCTGGGACAGTTGAACAATTAGTTCTGGCCTGATTCCCATAGGTTGTAGATAACTTGCATACATATGAATGTGGGCTTTTGGACAACCGGTTCCCTCATATCACTCCATCTTTGGAAATTCGAATCCATGTGGTACTCTAATATGTGGATATGGACACAGATTATCAAGGTCCAAATCCTCACCTTTCATCTTGGTCATTGCTTCGTTCAATTTCTTAATCTCCTCCATTACGGGGTCAGCTTGTGGTTAGATTGGGTTTTGCACTTGGTATTGGGGGTTCGTGTAGAATAGTGATTGTGGAGTTTGTGGAAAATAGGTTGGGATTGGTAACATGAATGGGTTAGACATCATGGTTGTAGTGGGATATTGGTTTGGACTTTGGAAAGTTTGTTGAGTTGATGGTTGAGGCATGTAGGTTGGGTTACCCTGAGAAAAAAATTGGGATGGAGTATGGGTTGGCATAGGAACATGCAATTGGGTTGATCTATGTGTAGCATATGGAGTGGGTAATGAGGTTGGTAGAATGGTAGGGTTGGTACTAACCATGGGGGGTAGTGTGATGCTTGGTTGTTGTGGTTGACCTAGACTTGGAGTTATTGCAAACTTTGACATCATTTTGAGAAACTTCTTTTCCACTGCCTTCTCCATCAATTCCTCTTAACTAGTAGGGGTTGATGATTCACCAGAGCCGTTTGTATGAGGAGTTCGAGTGTTACTTGATAAAATTTGCTCTTCAAGTGGAGGTACTAGTGGAGAACTTCCTTGTGGCATAGACATTTGTGATGAAGATATAGGTGGCAGAGATAACGCTTGAGAAGAACCATCTAGTAGATTCTCCATTTCAATCAGCGAGTTAATGGATGCACGAGATAACCTTAACCCTAGCCTTCTATTCCAACTGACTTCTGGATAAGCCTTCTTCTTTCCTATCTTAACTGAAACACCTCAAAAGAAAATGTAAGTCTGACTCTCTAGGGATCTCCCCAACAAAGTCGCCAAAAAACTTGTATGCACAAAAATGTGTACCTAGGCCTATGCAATTGATTTTAAAGTCACCACTAACTTTATTAAGGAAAAGTTGAGTAAAACCTATGTGAAGGACTAGCCCTCAAAACTAGATGATTATGGGGTTCGGGAGTCAAGGTACGATGTGGGAAGGTGTTAGGCACCCACACTCACCTGGTAAAACCAGCCTTACTTCTATTGAGGTGTAATATTTTGAGATAGGTGAATGAAGAAAGCTTGAAATTTTATTACCATGTTGGATGATCTTCTCTAAATTATTTAAAACTAATAACTATATGCTATAATAAGACTAAAAAAGAATCCTAATATGCAATGTTAAATGAAGAAAAAAAAAGATAGCACCTTGTTTGGAATGTTGCCTCATACTTGATTGTAGGTTGATTGATTGATTGTTAATGAATGATTATGATGAACTTGATCTTGAATTGACAATTTTGATGATTGAAACAGGTGATTTGGGAGAAGAAACAATTTTTGATGAAATGGGGCTTCTACTCAGGATTGAACTAGGAGAAAAGATGGCTAAAAATGAAGAATTAGAAAGAACGATGAAGAGCACTAAAGAAAATAAGACTACTATGCTATTAGCTCTGAATAACTAGTTGAAGATCCTTAGCTCTAAATAACTAGTTCCAGATTATTAGCTTCGAATAACTAGCTCCAAATCCTTCGCTCTGAATAACTAGTTCCAGATTATTAGCTCTGAATAACTAGCTCCATATGTCTTTTGTGGGTGAATGAGACCCTTATTTATAGTGTTTAGGCGTGGATTCCAATATATAATGAGTTTGATCCAATGGCTGAGTGTTGATTAAGAAAAATCCAATGGCTTGATATCTTTCTAGATGCACCTCCTGAATCTAGCCCTTGATTCAAGAGGTGGAAAGAGAGGTGCGATCTTGGCCCTTGATTTCTCGGTTTTGTAGACGGATTAGGTCAAAAAAACATACCCTAGACATCCTCAATATTCCCACAATCTTGAGTTTCCAAACATGGCTCCAAAATGGCATATTCTATAATATTCTTGATTTTATGGATCAAATCAAATCAAACAAAAAAGAAAGGTTCTCTAGTGTTTTGGAGGCTTTAGAATAGTCTAGAAACCTTAATGAAAAGGTCCAACACGAGCTAGATCCACATCCCATGGGCACATGTCCAAATCTAACCAAAAATGCATGTTTTGATCATTTTCTTAAGACTACAAATTCCCTTTGACCGGGTCAAAATTAGGCAAACTCTTCTGCACAAAAGATGATTCTTAATCCATTAGGAAGGCCCATGAACTCTTAAAAATACCCTTGGGTCAAAATCTTACTCCAAAAATGTATTGCACTGAATTGCGCGCACAACGGGCTAAAACGGGATAGGGCAAGATTAGAGTTTTTGAAATCCAAAAGGAACCTAAACAAGCTCGTACTCATTTCAAAGGATTTTTAGAGGGGAAATCAAATATAAAATAATCTCATCCAAAGAAAGAGTGGAAAAAAATGAAATATGGGCACCAAAGGGTTACAGAGGCACTTTGGTCATTTTTAGCTCAAAACTCAGAATGCAACGAAACTTTAGCCATAGCTAGAACATGATGAGGAGAGTCTAAAGATGCTAAAATAAGATGAAAAGAAAGAAGTTTGATGTAGAAATGAAGACTCTAGAATGCAAATCACATTATATGACCAAATTTAATTCAATGCAAAATTATGAATGAATTATGCCTGGGGTGCAAAAATGGGGTGTCTACAGTATCCTAAGAGCATATTTCTTATAAACCCCATTATGTGTTCGCGGTTTCTACTGGAGGGGAAAAAAATTTCTTAAAAGATAGCCGATTATCCACACCTTCAAGTCATTAACTTGATACTCCTATTCTCTTGGATTCGTATTCATCGTTATGCAACCCTCGAAAATCAACAGTTTTAAGCAAAAAAATCCTCATTCTCCTATACAAATGATAGATCCTTCTGCTATTTAGTTGCTTCAGGTTATGAATCATGACCTCGTTCATCTTGATCGCTTTGATGGAACCTATTTTACCCATTGGCAACAAAAGGTTCTCTTCTTCCTTATCATCGTTGTCAAACTTGCCTACATTTTGGATGATGATCTCGAAAAGCTTCCCGTGTCGAATGCCAAGGATGATGATAATTTGAAAGATAAGCGTCAAAAGCGCAAGGACAATGAATTTCTTTGCAAAGGCCACATTCTCAATGCACTCTACAATTCACTCTACAATCACTATCGACAAGTTGGAACCGCAAAAGAATTATGGACTACTTTGGAAAGTAAGTATAAGATTGAAGATGCAAGTAATCAAAAGTTTCTTATTTCTAATTACATTGAGTTTAAGATGACCAATGATAAACCGGTACTTGAACAAGTTCATGAACTTCAATATATTATTGGTGATCTAAAAACTGTTGGCATAGACATTGTAGAGGAGTTTCAAGTGGGGGTAATTATTGCCAAGTTACCTTCATCTTGGAAAGGCTACAAGAAAAAATTGAAGCATGAAGAGAAAAAGTTCACAGTTGAGTCTCTTCAACGTCATCTTCATATTGAAGAGGATTCTCGGAATCGTGAAAAGGAAGATGGCGAAGTGGAGACTTCTAAGGCTAATATTGTTGAGGGTGGAAAATCCAAGAAACTGAGGCCAAAGAAGATAATGTTTTTCAAGAAAAACATGACCAAAAGAAGAATAACGAAGATTGCTATACTTGTGGCAAACCTTGTCATTTTGCTCGTGATTGTCGCTATGGCAAGATGGCCAAGAAAGATCAAGCAAACATGGCCGAGGATGAAAAGTTTATTGCTACAGTCTCCGAGGCTAATGTTGTTAATGTAGATGGGGGATGGTGGCCTGACACAGGTGCAACCATTCATATCTGCAAGGATCGTAATTTCTTCAAGAGTTATGAATTATTTGGTGGTGAACATGAAGTCAAAATGCCAAATGACAATCGTACCAAAGTTATCGGCAAAGGCACAGTCGAAATCCATTTTACTTCTGCAAAAATTCTCACATTAGTTAATTAATTTCATGTACCAGATATGTGCAAGAATCTTGTATCCGGGGACCTTAGCTTCTCAATAAGAGGGGTTTCAAGTTAGTGTTTGAGTCGGACAAATTTGTTTTGTCCAAGAATGGAGGTCTTGTTGGTCATGGGTACTCTTATAACGGGATGGTCAAGTTGAACTTAATAAAAGATTCTATTTATGTTTATATGGTTGACTCTTCATCTTTATGGCATAGTAGATTAGGACATGTGCATTTTGGTAAGATCAAAGTTATGTCTAATCTATAACTTATCAATAAATGCATTTTGGCAATGTTACCAAATGCCAAACTTGTGTA
The DNA here is from genome assembly GCF_015680905.1 of Coptis chinensis. Classification (NCBI taxonomy): domain Eukaryota; kingdom Viridiplantae; phylum Streptophyta; class Magnoliopsida; order Ranunculales; family Ranunculaceae; genus Coptis; species Coptis chinensis. The sequence continues at coordinate 38,892,154 of NC_141456.1, read as the reverse complement.
CAATCAAAGATAGTTCGTAAATCCCATAAATCAGCTGAGAGAAGTACTAGCATCCTTGGACTTATACATAGTGATAGTGATGTATGTGATATTAAGAATATTTCTTATAGGGGAGGGAATAAGTATTTCCTCACCTTTATTGATGATTATTCTAGATACACATACATATCTCTATTGAAAAGTAAGGACGAAGTATTTTTTAAGTTTATTGCCTTCAAAGCGGAGGTAGAGAATCAACTTAACCAAAAGATCAAAGGGTTACGCTCTGACCGTGGTGGAGAATATTATATATATATCCACATAATGAGTTTGCAAAATTTTGTGAAACTCGATCATGGCATTTTTCATGAAGTGTCACCTCCTTATACGCCACAGTCTAATGGAGTGCCAGGAGTGGTAGAATGGAAGAATAGAACTTTGACTGAGATGGTTAACGTGATGTTATTAAGTTCGGATTTACCGCTATCTTTGTGGGGTGAAGCCATTTTATCTGCTTGTTTTATTTTGAATAGAATTCCATTGAAAAAGAATAATATTACCCCGTATGAATTATGGCCCAAAAGGAAGCCTAATTTGAGTCATCTTAAAGTGTGGGGGTGTCTTGCTTATGTGAGAAAGCCCGACTTAAAGAGACCAAAATTAAGAAGTAAGACTTATAGGTGTGCTTTTATTGGATACTCTCCAAATAGTACAACTTATAGATGTATGGACTTAGACTTTAATAATATCATTGAGTCAGTGGATGTAGAGTTCTTTTAGAACTTGACTAGGCCAAGTCCTAGGAACCCAAATCCAAGTGAACCAGTGTCTCTCCGTTCTCCTACGATAATGGAAGATACCATTAGTGATAATCCAAGGGATCAATCACAATCTATGGAACCAAGGAGAAGTAAGAGACAAAGGGTAGAGAAGTCATTTGTACCAGATTTCATCACTTGTCTCGTTGAAGGAGATAGGAATGTTATTCAAAATTCAATCAAGGTGTTTATGGTAGAAGGAGATGATCCATCTTCTTATGCATAGACGATAACCTCTAGAGATGCTCCATTTTGGAAAGAGGCCATCAATGATGAGATAAACTCTATAATATCTAACCAGACTTAGGTGTTAGTGGATTTACCTCCTGGTGCTAAACCCATAGACTGTAAATGGTTATTTAGGAGAAAGCTCAACACGGATGGTGGCAAAAGGATATAAAGAAAGAAAAGGGATTGATTATTTTGATACATATGCACCAGTTGCAAGAATATTGTCTATCCGAGTCTTAATATCTTTAGCCTCTGTACACTATTTAGTTATCCATCAAATGGATGTAAAAACGGCTTTTCTAAATTGTGACTTAGAAGAAGAGATTTATATGAACCAACTTGAAGGGTTTGTTCTACCAGGACAAGAAAAGAAAGTTTGCAAGCTGGTTAAATCTCTTTATGGCCTTAAACAAGCACCTATGCAATGGCATGAGATGTTTGACAAAGTTATTTTGTCAAACAGATTCAAGGTTAATGACGCCGATAAGTGTATCTACTCCAAATTTGAAACAATTGTGGAGTTATTATTTGTTTGTACGTTGATGCTATGCTAATCATTGGCATTAACCTTGAATGTGTGGAAGAAATAAACGAAGTTGTTTCTGTCATCTAACTTTGATATGAAAGATCTTGATGAAGTAGATCTTATTCTTGGAATTAAAATTCTAAGGAAAGGTAACGGATTGGCATTGACGCAATCACATTACATTGAAAAGATTCTCAAGAGGTATGGTCACTTTGATTATAGCCCAGTCTCTTCACCAGTAGATCCTATTATCAAGTTAATGAAGAACACTGGACATTCTAGAAATCAACTGGAATATGCTAGTGTCATTGGTAGTCTCATGTATGTTATTCATTGCACAAGACCAGATATAGCATATGCGGTGGGTATGCTATGCAGGTTCACAAGTAATCCAAGACCTAAACACAGGAAGGTAGTTTCACGAGTACTTAGGTACTTAAAGGGAACTATGGACTTTGCTCTACAGTTTGTTGGATTCCCTCCTATATTGGAAGGATATAGCGATGCTAGTTGGAACAATGTATAACTAAAGTCAAAATCCACAACTAAATGGATCTTTACACTAGGAGCTGTTGCAATATCTTGGGGTTCCAAGAAGCAGACATGCATATCAAATTCCACCATGTTGTCAGAGTGTATAGCTTTACCAAACACATGTAAAAGTCAAATGGCTAAGGAACTTGTTGGTAGACATACCACTTTGGTCAAAGCCATCCTCAGTTGTGATGATTAACTGTGATAGCCAAGCTACACTGTTTAGAGTATCAAGTAAGACTTATAATGGAAAGTCTAGACATATCAGTCTTAGGCACCATTATATAAGATAATATTACTCAAGAATGGAGTAATTACAATTGACTATGTGGAGTCAAAGAAGAATTTGGAAGATCCTTTGACGAAAGGACTACCAATAGATATGGTATCTCAAACGTCGGATCAAATGGGACTAAGGTCTACTATTTAATCAGTCATCTTCAACGGCAACCCGACTTTTGTCTTGAAAAATAGACAAAGTTCAATGGGTACTAACAAGTTGATTGAGTGGCTATATGGATACATTAGAAAATTTTAATTACCCCATTCATGATATCTAGTGTGAGTTCCTGCATGAGGAGAGGTTGGATTGGGTCCTTAATAAGTCTATTATAAATGATGATTCACATGATCATTATTTAAGACTTACCTATATGAGTGAGGAAATCAGGCCGTTTACCATGAGAACTAGACCGTCTCTAAAGCACTCAAGAAATTGGGATATTGCACAAGGCCATTAATGTGCAAGCCAAAGGAACACTCTACTTATGGAGACGAGTATGTGCACGCGCTCCCTACTTATCACTATGAAATCCTTGATTCAAGATTTGTTCACCACAGCGCTTCGATACGGCTTTGTAGCAATGCACTAAGTGAAGGTTCAAAGCCAAAAGCTACCTATCATCTATGTATTCGTCTATACGATGATGCCTTGTTTTATACATTGTATTTCATATGAGTCAAATTTTGTAAAAGAAGGAGGAGCAGCCTTATATATATTAATAAATTTTTTATTTTCAAAATAGTGGGGGAGTATCATATTTTTGAAAATAGTGAGGGAATCTTAGAAATTTTCAAAATATGATGTCTTCTATTCTTGTTTGTTTAGTTTTACTATGGTTATAAGGTTATGTGATTAAATGAGAGAATGAACATGTTGTTGCATAGTCGGTAGTGTCTTTAGTTGGTTTAATTTATAAGACAATAACTACCGATACCTACCATTTGGATGGTTAGTTTGGCGCAACAATAACTACGTATACCTAGAACTACCATTTGAAATTGTTAGTTTTTGGCGCTCTTTGAAAGGGTTATATTTGAAAGGACATTTGATTGTTCGTGAAGGGTGTAAGAGGTGTCAACCACTACGTTGGTTGTCTAGTGTGTCCAAGTACAAGATATCTCTTCGAAAAGATATTGCACCATTTCAAAATGGTGTTTAAGCAAGGGACACAATGTCTATTGAAAGAGACATTGCACCTTTTAGCACAAATCTTTGATCAATACACCAAACATAAGAGACCTCTCAATAAAAAATTCACTAAAACTCAATATCATAGTAAGTCATTTGGCATCCCAGTTTTTCTATTGAGTGTTTCTCGATTGAGTCAGATAATACACAATTCGACACTCGATGAACCATCGATTGGGGCTTCATTGTATCCTAAGAGCATATTTCTTATAAACCCCATTGTGTGTTCGCGGTTTCTACCGGATGGGAGAAATTTTGCTTAAAAGATAGCCAATTCTCCGTGCCTTGAAGTCATTGATGAATCGATACTCCTATTCTCTTGGATTCGTATTCATCGTTGTGCAACCCTCGAAAAATCAACACCATACACCATAGCAAGTGTTACATATTATGCTTGAATGGTTGAAATGATCTAATATGGTGTTAGCTTAGTATATTTTTCACAATCAGATACAACTCCTTTCAGACCCCCTATTTGAAACAAGGACTTCATTTATACATCTATGGATCGAAATTCAACAATCAACTAAAAGTGTTCAAAGATCAACCAAAGATATGTAACATGATCGATGATTGCAAAATACTCATATAAAAAATAAATCTCAATTAAATATTTTGTAGTAGTTATTATAATAGAACTTCATAAATTTTATTTGTTCTTATTTTTTTATCTATATAATTGGAAATGCTCTACTAATCAGTAAACATTAGTAAACTTGAATTGTCTAATGGCCAAAAAGATATTGAAAAAAAATTGGAGGAGTAGGTAACAAACTTTACACGAAATCTTAATTTGGTATACAAACTTTTGTTTTGAGCAATTTTGGTGAACCAACTTGTTTCTTTGTTGCACCGTTATGTTCCGTTTGTGTTTCATCCATTATCTAAACTTTGTTACCCAATTTCAAAACCATAGAATCATATCCATAACATATTGGGATTAGATTGAAATAAAATTTTAAATGTTCTTGAATAATTTCTCTTTGCATAAAAAAGCTAGAGTTGATGATTGATTAAGTAGCGAAAAGATTTATGAACGAGATTGATTGAATCTGTGAGAACTTGTATAGCTGGTGTGATGGCCATATGCAATTTTGCCTTTAGATAAAAGTATTTGATTTCTAAGAAATGGTGTTTGAGATCAAAATGAAAAGAATGTAAATATTTCTCAAAAATCTCTCTCTTTTTTCCCTAATTATTTTATCATTTGTATTTTATAGATGTAGATATTATTTAGATATTGGAAAGATACTAAATAAAACTTATCCATACATTGGCAAACACACTTATGGAAATATTAGAATGGGCAATGTGTCTCTTTTCATATACATAGAGGTCTATTTTGTTACCACATGATTCCTAATATCAATCGGAATGAGACAACTTACATAACCTAATCCTTGGCACGAGATTTGACATTTTAGGGATACACATAAGCGTCTCTACTAGGATTTTAGTCATCTTTGGCTCTATTCTTTGCATTGGTAGAGTTGAATTAGGATATTAGGAGGAAAAGACTTCGAATCTTAGGGGAAATCATATTGGTTTTGGTCTATACCACATTATTACCAACTATCAGGTTGTTTACATTTATCTTTTTTTTTTTTTTTTTTTTTAAGCAATATCTTAAAAGTATTATGCGGAAAGCTTTTTTCATTGACAAGCAAGCGCACAATACTTAAAACAGTAAAAGTTGTAATGCAAAAAGATAACAGATGGGGGAAAAGCTATGGACTTGCACTTGACAAAAAAATGGAGGAAAGCTATAATTTATCTTAACTACTTAAAAAAACCGGCTCACACCTACAGTACTGCAATAGTACTTAAATATTTTTTTTTATGTGTGACTCTTCCTCCATTTTTTGTGATAGTTATGCTCTTTATTTTATTTATTTTATGATTGTTTTGCCCCTCTACTGATTTTTTTTTGTTGGTCTTGTTTAACACACCACGACTTGATCCCATGACCAGCTTGTTAATAGTCAACCACACTACCAATAGATCAATGGGCTCATGGTGCCCCTATACTGATTGATCATTAAATTTCCAAGGGGAGTGTTTAATCCACATGTACGTAGCACGTGTATCATGCTAGTATTATGTAAATAACTAAATATCATGTAAGAACCATGAAATATATATTTTTTTTTTCGTGTGGCGATCAAATACAACAATAATATTCTTGAGTACTTCTCATTCTCATGAGATAATCTCTTAACAACAACCCGAAACTCAGAAGAAGTTTCACAGCAACCAAACCAACGGTCCAGATAATACCAGCAGCCACGTGTCATCACAGATCTCACTCAAACACGTCGATATTATTATCATTTTACTTCGTCTCGAAGCGACACTTTCTTCGGAATCATTCACGTCACTCCCAGAAACTTCTAGGAAAATAACCAACTAAAACTCTCTTCCCTAAACTACCCCCAACAAAACAATTCTCTCCCCAAAAAATCCACCCCAATAAATAAACCCACACGAAACGGCAAAACAAGTCATCAAAATCTCCCTCAATTTAACTATAAATACACCTCGTCTATTTTTCATCCATTGTCTCAAAAAAATTCAACGCTTTCTCTCAAACAAAAAAAAAGACATGGACTCGTTTTATTTATTCTTTCCATCTCAATCTTCATCAAGAGGGAGTGGATGGAGTTTTGAATCATTGAAAAACTTCCGTCAAACCTCTCCAACTGTTCAAAATCATCTCAAACTAGTATAATTTTTTTTTTTTTTTGGTTTAATTTTGTGCAAGTTAGGGTTTATGTTAAACTTTTTGTTGAAATTGTTTCAGGTATATGTGACATTATGTTGTGCATTGGTGGCATCAGCAGTTGGTGTTTATCTGCATTTGTTGATGAATATTTTAGGGTTATTGACAATGATTGGATGTATTGGAGGGTTATTGACAATGATTGATTTCGGGACCTCCGACAATGAAGCTGAGTACGAAACTCTGATCATGGGACTCCACATGGCATTAGAACTTAAAGTTCAGGAGCTCAAGGTCTTTAGCGATTCACAACTGGTCGTTCGCCAGGTCGCCAATGAGTATACAACCAATGAAGGTAACCTTTCTAAATACCTTCAAGTTATAAATCAATTACTGCCTTCTTTCAAGAAAGTCACCATACACCATTTTCTACGGGAAGATAATCGTCATGTTGACAGCTTAGCGTACCTCGCTACCCAAACACCAAACTGTGACCCTATGAAACTACTCATCGAAGTAATTTATAGACCTGTTTACTAAAATGAGCACGTCCTACAAGTCAGCAACCTATGCCCACTCTCTGACACTCAGATGAGTCAAACATGGATGCAGCCTATTATAGAGTATATCCAGCTAGGCAAGATACCAACAGATCGCACCAAAGCCAGACAAGTTCAATACCAGTCAGGTCGCTATTGCCTAGTAAATGGAAAACTTTTCAGAAAGTCAGCCGGAGGGCCTCATCTGAGGTGTATAAGCCCAAAACAGGGCCAGATGATTTTCGCAGAGATCCACGAGGGAGAATGAGGGAATCATGTAGGAGGTCACTCATTGGCTCAAAAAGCGATCTCACAAGGATACTTCTAGGCAAGAATGCAAATTGATGTCAAGAAGTATGTACTGAAATGCATTAAATGCCAAACATTTGGCCACAATATCATCCAGCCAGTTAGCAAACTCATCAACATTGCCAGTCCTTGGCCATTTTACATGTGGGGATTGGACATCATGGGTCCATTCATTCCACAGAAAAGCACAGGCTTCCAGTTCGCCCTAGCTGCAACAGATTACTTCACCAAATGGGTGGAAGTGAACCCCTTAGCTCATGTCAAGGAATCTAATGTCAAAAACTTAATTTTGACCAACATCATTACCAGATTTGGCCTCCCCCACACACTGGTGATGGATAATGGCTCCCAGTTCAAGGGAAAAATAGTTAAGGAGTTCTTAGCTAAGTGGAAGATCGTTCATGAGTTCTCTACTCCCCAGTATGCTCAAAGTAATGATCAAGCAGCTAGTAACAAAGCAATTATGGAGAACTTGAAAAATAAGATTGAAAAGAACAAAAGCCAATGGCCAATGTAGCTAGAAAACATTCTATGGGCTCATAGAACGACAGCTCGTTCTAGTACAGGCGAGTCACCATTCTCATTATGCTACGGTACTGAGGCCGTCATTCCTACCGAGCTGACAATTACAACTACTCGATCTGAGATTGTCGAATCTGGTCAGAACGATTCCATTCTTGCTCAAGAGGCCGACTTACTTGAAAAACGCCACAACCTAGCAGCCATTCGAGTGGCATCCTACCACCAAACTCTGAGGAAGACATACAACAAGCGAGTAAACCCTCGAAGTTTCCAACTTGGCGACCTAGTCTTGAAAAAGACTAAGGGTGACTCGAAATTGGCTCCAACATGGGAAGGCCCTTACATCGTGGACCGAGTCGTAGGGAACAGAGCATACTGGATCAAAACTCAAGACGAACATGCATTACCACGTCTTTGGAATAATTTTTTATTAAAGAAATTTTATCAATAAAAATTTAATTTGCATAAGTTCTTACTCTTATCAATATACACATAGTTCTTGTTTTCATTAATGCACAGTAGCCTCTTAATGTTAGCAAACATATGCACAGCTCGCTCTCTTAGAGCAAAATGCTTACTTAAACTAAAACGCTCTCCAGAGCTCAAATGTTCTCTACATTAAAATGTTCACTCGAGCTCATAAACTACATAGCCTTAACACTTCTCACTAGTTGAGGACCTACAACTTTAGGGTCAACTCAGTGAAGAACGCTCTCTAAGAGCCAAACGATTACTTGAACTAAAATGCTCTCCAGAGCTTAAACGTTCTCCACAATAAAACGCTCACTCGAGCTCAAGGCTACATAGCTCGCACATTTCTTTCTAGTTGGAGTGATAACCCGTAAAAACTCACTAGATTACTCTAACTTTATTCTTACAGTATCAATTATTTATTTTCTACTCCCACATATATATTCATGCAATATATAGAGAACAGAATCGTTCCACTCTTAACTATCTAGACTTAAACGAATTCAACTAATCAAACACAAGGAACAATGGTGAGAGTAATATGTGATGTGAAATTTCTATTCTATGATTATACGATGGATTCAAATAAATCTAAATTAACTGAACTAATAAAAATAGGGTTTCGATGGAAGAGAAAGTTATAGAGAAGAGTGATCAATCCACCTAATAACTAGTTTCATGCAATAATCGAATTATTCATTGAAAAGATATCGTATTTAGGTTTTCACGCAACAATTCAACCTAAAGCCTCAACATTTATCATCCCTAGCAACAATCTACATCTCTATAGTTATTATTACTAGCATGTAGGATTATTACAACCAAGTCTCTCGACTTAATTACAACAATCCCTAGTTTAATTTATCATATGCTTATTTTGGAAGTCATACAATAAACTAAACTCGTTGAAATAAATACACAATTAAATAATTTTACTAAGCAATCTATTCCTCATTAGGTTTCATAATCACTCCCTCTAATGGGGGGATTAGCCTAATATCATTGGATTAATTAAACTAAAATAATGAAAGGAAAACATAATGTAAATTAAACTAAACTTGATTAAACAAATAGAACAAGTAATTATTGAATAAGTATTAAACTCTATTAATCTATTTGAACAATAACAATAATAATTCAAAATGAATTAAAACTAAAATTAAAACTAATTTAGAACTAAGATTATGAATAACTACTCATCAAATTAAAATAAATTGATTATGAATTTAAGACAACTAAATTCATTATTATAAAACTAATTCTTTATTATAAAACTAAATTTGATTCTAAATAATAATCTACCTTGTTCTAAAACTAATTAATTGAATGTAAAAAACTAGATCTAAAACAAGTTATTGGAACTAATTCATGGAGTATAACCTAATTTTCTAATCTAGATCTAGGTAATCTTAAGAGTTAAGTCTTCTCCATACAAATGGAGGAGACCAGATCCACTTTTTTGTGCATAGGCTGAGGAGCCATGTTTTGGGCCGGAAAATCGAGCCCAAAACCCAATTTCTTCAGTCCACAGAGGCCTTTTCATCTGGATTTGACTTCTACGGACTTTTCACCCACTTCTTCTTCTCTGATTGGGTCAAGGCTTGGACCATTGGAAATCTCTTTCCGCGCCGGTTGTTTTGACATAAGGTAAGCCCAATTCTGAGGTCTGAGTCCAAAGATACGGCCTTCGAAAGTTCTGCTGACTTTTATACGCTGTTTTTGCCCGCATTGACTTTGACTTTTCAACTTTGACCGGGCTTTAAAAAGGTTTTTTCTCCTTGAATCTTGGCCTTTTATCATAGAACTTCTTAGCAACCAACTCTTACTCCTTTATCTCGCAAAAGGGACGCATTTCTGTACATATTCGACTCTAATGCCTGAAATACACAAATGCACGATAACAGTACTAACTCTTACTTATTAATCATATAATTGGTCTAAAGCAATATTGTTAAAGGGGTTAAAACTATAGTTTTGGGCTCTTATCATGGAGACATATACTTCTAAGGTCAACTCAGTGCATAACGCTTTAGTAGAATAACGCGCTCACTTGAGCCCAAAACACTATCTAGAGTCAAAATGTTCTTCATAGCAGCACGCTCAATCAAGCTCAAATGCTTCATGGCATCCTAAGTCTTCCTAGACGACAGGATATATCTCCAGGTCAAATTCCTACTGAGATGTCAAGACAACATAAAACAAGCATTCAAACAAACATGCATTTCATAAGTGCAAAATACGAACTGCTTGAACATACTCAAGAAACCAGTTATTTAAAGTCTACCGTACTATCACTAATGTGGAAACCAGTTCGTTCAGATTTCAAAAATAAAGCGGTAAATAAAGTGAACTGCCCAAGTTATCAGCTCTTAATGTATCTGGCCCGTGCCATACAACCAATAATAAGACGAACTGCCCAGGCAAGCCCAGGAAACCAGTTCTATTGTATCACAACTTCCAAAAAAAACTACCTATTCGACCAAAACAAGAAACCTCACAACTCTCAAAGGAAGACAAAGATTACAAGACATTTTCTAAAGTTTCAATTTGAAGAGGGTCCAAGGCAAACAGTCATAGATTCAGGGTCAGCAACAACAGGAGGAACGTCAGCTATCGAGTCTGGAAGGTCGACACGCTCTTCAGTTCGCTTTTCAGGGATGCCACTGGCAGCCGAAGCAGTACCTACATCTTTTAGGTCCGCCAAGCTCAGTTATACCCAGGGCCCCACGCTCATGCTCTTCTTTGAGCTGCTCATACTTACACTCCAGCTCTTCCAGTTCAAGACACATAGCATCATACGCCTCCTTCACCTGTAATGCAACCCCTTTACACTTCTGGGCAAAGTCGTTCACAGTGGCCATCTTCCCCTTCAAGTCACTCAACTCATTAACCGCCAGCATCTTCTCTAGACTCACGGTAACGAGTTGCACTTTCACATCATCTAGCACTTTCTACTCAGACTGCTGCACAGCCCGAGCACTTGCCAGTTCGTCCTTCAACCTTTCCAGCTCGACCTTTTCTATCTCAGCAATTTGAGACGCCATCTTTAGTTTCTGATAGCCAGCTATAAGTTGCACTCCATTACACATGATTAGACACCCAAATCAAACCAAGTACATACAAAAAGAGCACAATCAATCAAACCAAGAGAAGTTTAGCACTTACTAAATAGTGAGCCAAATCCATCGCCCTCCTCAGATTCTAAGTTAGATCCTTAGAATCCAAGGCCTTCCTATCACCATCCAGCGTCATCCCTTCCAGCAAGAAAGCTACTATAGGGGCAGACTTATAGCTACAATTCGTTCTTTTAATGAGATGTTTTTTCCCCGCCCCCTCGTTCACATACACCAGGTTGCGCTCCAGATCATCCTTACCCGTTCCAGGATGACCCTTCCCAACCTCTTTCACAGCTGCCTTCTCCTTCCCTTTACCACCAAGAGCTCCCCCTGCACCGGCAGTAGACTCAATTTCAGCGTCCCCAAGAACGCTAAAATCGACCTGGGCCCTCGACCTCAAATCCTGAACTATTTTCCCACCAGTTTGGTCACCACCAGCGGCACCAGAACTACTCCCAGAACCTTGCTCAGTCACCTTAGCGACCTTGGAAACCTTCGTTTCATACCCATCGGCCTTTCTCTTCAATGATTGGCTCCGCTCACGAGGAGTGAACGAGATGTCCTCCAGATCGAGGGAGGAACTCTCATGCACCCTTCCCAGCTTAGGATAGCCTCATACCTTCCACCCTCAAGTCGCCTCACCAACCCACTACAAGTTACCGAGGCTCCATCAACTCCCTCAATTCACATTTTCCCACTACAATTTCTATTCTTCTCCTCTCTAGTGACAATGCCGCAATTGTTCATCTCCATCACCGACTCAATTGAAGACTCAATATTGTTTTGACCACGAGCCTTTTTCTTCTGATTTCTCCTCTTCAACTGTATCTCTCGACCTCCTCTCTCTATGAAGTAGTTCGCTACCTCAGGAACTGCTTCTCAACTCGACTTAGCTTAGCAAACTTCTCAATCACTCCACGCATACTTCGCCTTGATATAGCGACCTCTGCAAAAATAATGAGATGAGTCAAATTCAAAACCAACTACCAAAACATATGCATAATAGACAACAATATCCTCTTACATACCAGAAAAGTTACAACTCTTAGTGTGGACACTAAACCCAGAAGCACAGTAATTTCCAATTAACAACAATGGCCTCCTCTCCCAAGGCTCATTGCTCACACCATCCAGAACGCTCGCCTTTTTTGTTAGCGTCTGCAAGCTAAAATTATTAGCACGAGATCGCTTCACAGCAAAGTGCTCAATAATATCGGTGACCTCTATGCGGTACGTACTCCCCGCTCTCATTTAACAGGTCAAAAACTCTAAGCAAACGCCAAGTGTTGCCAACAAACTGGCAAGGCACTTTTTCACAAAACTTCAAAAAGTTACAAGTCAGACTATAGAACGGTATTCTCATACCAGCTCGTAGCTGCCCCTCACAAACTACAACCCCATAACCCAGGGGGACAAACACATTACTAAAGACGTCCTCGTCTTCTCCCAGTTCGTGTATCTCCAGGTTGCTCAACTCAATACCATACGCACGCCTCAGATCGCCAAAGCTTTTTAAAGCTCGCTTATCTACTAACCTGGGTGGTAAACCACTAGAGGTCAATGCCGCCTCACTATCAGAATTGCTAGCTATATCAACGACAGAGTCAGATTTGACACCCTCCTCTGCACTCTCAAACCCTAATGACTCCACAATCTCTTCCACTATCTCATCACAACCAAAAGACACTTCTCGAATCTCCTCAGATCGCGTGTCATCCGAATCACACATCTCTTTTATATGTGTTACAATACCAACAACAACAACAACTAAAAATGACCTCACAACCCAATAGAAAAAGCAAATGGCAGAAGAAAAATGGAAAAACAACAATGGCAGAGAAGAGAAATTAACCTTACGCTCTCGTTTTAAGTAGGAAGCAAAGTGAGGAGCCCTCCAGTTCTGCAGGCATATATCGCAAGCCACTGGTTCGTTTCCCAAAGAAGTGTAATTATTTTATTTTAACCCTAACATGCCACGTCTCCCCACAAAATGAGGCGGTTTAGTTGCGACCTTTTAAATCAACCGTCCCACGTGCCAACTAAAATCTCTCACCAGATCGCTATCCAACACTTAACGACCTATTGAGAGGGGTTGTGTGAGGGAGTAATATACACTTCCAGTGAATATTAACCACGTGTCCAGCACACCAGGACGATCACACTCATCCACACGTCCAGGTTGCTAATGATCAGTTCATGCAGGTTAAGCGACCTCATCATCACCCTAAACATTCTTCCCCAAGAACATCCACGTCCAGAATGCTAACATTAGCCAGCACCCCAACGGCTAGTAACATATGCCACAGCTGGCATCATCAAGACTGGAGCTTCAAATGCGCATACCATTATTCCACCGCAGGACGCCTTCATGGCTCATTAAATGTCATCAAGACCATAACTTGACCTGACGTTAGAGAGGAGGAGGTGCATACATCTTTGCCTATATAAAGAAGAGGAGGAACTACATCTGACTTGATTCAAGTTCCCCCAGAAAGAGCTTGATACGTAGGCAGTTCGTCCAAACGAACTCGGTCAAATACAATCTACCAACCATTTCTCCCCCAAATTGCTTACGCTTGTAAGGTTATACGAATCCTAACCTTTACAGTCAAAATGGTTTTCATCAAGGTGTGCTAGCATTGCATAATCTAGTTGCCTATGTGGCATGAACTGGACTTTTTAAATTCATCTTCAATGTCGATTTTGGATTAGTACACACAGCAGATCTTATCAATCATATCTTGTTCTCGTATAAGTTGTGACTGGGAAACATCGCAACAAATGATGCTCATAACTATCTACTGTCAGGTGATAAGTGCTCAAAAGTAATAATTTATAACCCCAATAATGTGTATGTTAGTCTCAATTTTATATTTAAATATTCTAATATGATGCAATTTGAGTTTTTGTAGGTCAAAGAACCTAAATATGAAATATGGAGGGAAAAGAAGTCAAAAAGGAATCACTGGGAATTACAGCTAAAGGCCTAGGGCAAAAATGTCATATTTGTCTCCATAAGTGCCAAGCCTAATGAGACTCTAAAAGAGGATAATAATTGAGTTAGAAGAGTCTTCAATCTGATCTCAAAGCCTTAATTTCGACTTCATAGGAAGATGAGATCAACATGGAGAAGAAGTCAGAGTTTCACAAGAATTAGGAAACTGAAAACTGTCAGAAGCTGCAACTTGGGAAATAGCCTGCAGGGCAAAGTGTACCACGTCCAACTTTGGTCCAACCAAATTTAACTTTTCCAAGATTTCTTCTAGAAAGATTACAGAGAGTTTGACACCAAATAAACATAGGATTCGGATCTCTATCCAGACGAGCATGTAAGCCAATATATAAGGCACAAAAACCTCAGTTTACATCATCTAGGAAATTTAGTGTTTGCATCTTAGATCTAGAATTAAAAGAGAAGAAAGTTTAGACCTTTTCACCATTAATAGCTATAAAGATTATTCCTTTTCATATTATGTTCATAGCATAGTATGAGGGGCTAATCTCCCTTCTCTTGGGAGGGGAGATAAAGCCTTTTTCGTATGTTTTAGTTTAGTTCTTCTTCTATCATGTTTTAGTTTAAATCCCTCATTGAGGTTCTTCTTATTCGTCCATTGATCTAACGCTCCTGTGGAGGTTAGGAGGTCTTAGGGTAATTCAAGATTGTGTAGAGCCAAATACCACAAACCCTAGATTCTTTTCTTCTAGTTTTTAGTGTTATGGTGTGATGATTGGATTCTTTATGGCACCTCAATTAGTTGTATGGTTAATGCCACATGTGGATTTTCCATGGCACCTAGAGTTGTATATTGAATGCCACTTGAAGCACAATTTGGTTAGATATAAGATATCATTGGAGATTGAAGAAGTATTTGATGGAAAGATAGAAAGCACGTTGAAAGCCACATATTATCATCATGGTTACGAGCATAAGGTTTGTAGGTATGGTAAGTTTCTATTGGTGATTTATATTAAGCATGATAGATAGGTCTATTAGACTAATTCTATGATTTTGGTGGATTCATCTCTCCCAAGATATTCTTTCTCTTGATTCATATTCATATATTTAATTTAGTTTAGTTTATGCATAGTTTAAATCTCAAATCTAATCAACCATATATTAATTATTACTTAGCCACATCTTTTACTTGCATCCATTAGAGTAACTTAGATTAGAAATTTCTATTATCATCACTTAGTTATTTAGAGTAGGATTGATACCTTGCTAGCCACTATACTAATCAATATATATTAGGCTAAGTAAGATTTGCAAAAGATACGTAACACAAACAACGACACAAATAATTACGTATTGCGTGCTTTTTCACCAGGTGCTCTCCCAGGCTGGGAGAGCAACTTTGATTCAATCAGTGGCACAAGCAACACCTCTGTATGCCATGGCTACCTATCTACTGCCTGTGTCCATCTGTGATAAGATTGACAAGGCATGTAGAGACTTTTTCTGGAATGGAACTAACTTAACAGTGAGTATTGCAAACCCAAAAGCTCTGGTGGGCTGGGGTTCAGGAAGGCTAGGGATATGAATATTGCAATGCTTTCCAAGCTACCATGAAAAGCAGCTACTGATTTGGAATCTCTATGGACTAAAACTTTCACTAGTTTCTATGGGAAAACTTGGATTGGAAATGTTACTAGACCCCCTGAGTCAGCCTCTTTCTTTTGGAAAGGCATGCATAAAACTTTCTCAAAAATAAGTAGTGGGATTATATGGAGCATAGGAAGTGGTGCCACCACCTTTGTCCTGAATGATCCTTGGCTGAGAAGGAATTATATACCAGCCACTCTCAAGGAAATGGGAGTTGATAACCCACTACTTGAAGGGCTCAAAGTGACTGACCTATTTCTTGACAATCGCAATAGATGGGATACTGACAAAATTGATGGGCTATTACATCCATTCATCAGCCAAAGGATTCAGGAGGTGGTGGTGAGACCACAAGGTGCTCAGAGGGATATCATGAAGTGGGGTGGCACTAAAAAGGAGACTTGACTGTCAAGTCTGTCTACACACACCTTAATAAAGGCAACTAGAATGGAAGCTCATCCAGTTACAGTCAAAGTATTGTGGATCATATATGGAAAGCCCAGCTTCCTGCAAATGTCAAGTTGTTTCTATGGAAACTATATATGAAAGCTTTACATTTGGAATCCTTGCTAGAACAAAGGAATATGGTGGGAGACTTTGCCTGCCCTTTCTGTGGAAGGACCACAAAGTCTGATCAGCATTTGTTCTTTGATTGTAATTGGACAAGAGAAGTTTGGTATGATTCTGAGTTAAGCTTAAGGGTCCATAATCTTCAAGGCGATAGCCTCAGGGCCTGGGTACAGCAGTTCCTGAACTGGTGCACAAGTGATGAGGAATCAATAAAGAGAGCTGGAACCTTAAGTTGTCTCCTACTACATGGCATCTAGGAGGCCAGAAATGCTACCAAATTCGAGCACAAAACAGCCCACAAGGGAAGCTTGCTAAGAAGATACAGCATGGCAACAGACAAATGCCTTATGGCATTCAAAGAATCAACTCAACGGACAAATACTCTCAACCCTCTGAATTTAAATCCTTTAGATATTTTGTTCCCGATTATGCCAAATGACTGTATAGTAATTAGATTTGATGCTTCATTTTATAGGGACACAGGATGGGTTGGAGCTGGATGTCTGGCATGGGATGACGAAGGGCAGCTGGTGGGCACAGCAGTTCGTAGGTTTAAGGCACAAGAACCAGAGGAAGCGGAGATGGTGGCTGCAGAGGTGGCAATACTGCTGGCTAAAAGATTAAGGAGGACTAAGATTTTGTTCAAGGGGGACTGTGCCAATGTAATCAATGCCTTGAAGGGCACAGAAAGCTCTTGGGTTTTAGCAGCTTTACAAAAGTCTGTAATGAACCAAGTTAGTTTGTTTGAATTCTGTAAGTTTAACTGGATAAGTAGGCTTTCAAATGGGGATGCACATCGACTAGCTGAAGCGGGCATAATGGGCAAAACTTATCATAGAAACTTAGTTAAACTCAATGGGTTTTGCTTTGATAAAACAATGAAAGCTCTTGTCTACGAATACATGGAGAATGGATCTTTGGATAAGGTTTTATTTGAGAACTGTCTTGAAATAAAGTGGAAACAGTTGTATCTCATTGCAGTTGAGACAGCAATGGGGTTATCGTATTTGCCCGAGCATTACGATGAGTGAATAATTCAATGTGACATAAAGACAGCTAATGTTCTCCTTTACTCCAATCTTTCAGCAAAGATTACAGATTTTGGACTAGCTAAGCTTTATGCCGCGGATAAAAGTTAGGTCACATTCAGCGGACTCAGAGAGACACGAGATAACGATTCCCCGGAGGTGCGTATGGGATTGCCAAGGATAACTTACAAATGTGATGTTTTTAGCTATGGTATGATGCTATTTGAACTTTTAAGCAGGAGGAAAAATTGTGAAGGCCAAAACTCATTTCCCAGAAGGGTTTGGGAGAAGTTTCACGAAGGACAATTAGACACAGTTATAATAGACTGTGGCATTAATGGGGAGAAGGATAAAGAAAGTGCAAGGATATTGTCTCTAGTTGCATTGTGGTGTACTCAACGAGCGCCTCAAGCCGGACCTTCCATGAGCACCGTGGTTAAGGTTCTTCAGGGGAAAATGAAACTTGAGCCGCCTCCCAAACCGTTTTTCTCATCTCTCTCTTGAAGAGTTGAAGTGCAAGCATCCACATCAACTAAAGGACCACCCCTTCCACTGGATTTTTCAAAATCCCCTCCACTTTATTTTAAGACGGTTCTCCATTCTCCATGTATTCGTAGACAAGTGCTTTCATTGTTTTATCAAAGCAAAACCCATAGAGTTTAACTAAGTTTCTATGATAAGTTTTGCCCATTATGCCCGCTTCAGCCATGAATTGTTTTTCCTCGTCCGGCACGCCATCTCTCAGTACCTTAACAGCTACTCGCGCACCGTTATGTAACTCACCTTTGTAGACAAGTCCAAAACTACCATCACCTATCTGGTCTCTAAAATTTGAAGTATACTTCTTAAGCTGCCAATATGAAAATTGCAGTGTTTTTTCTGTTGCCACCTGACTTATGAACATTTCCATTGATTTTGAGATTAAATCTGCCATTTCTCTTAAAACTTTCACAGCACTTATACTTTCAATGACTCTCTTGTTAAGATTGCGCCTAGCTATGAAACTTAAATAATAGCTGCTACCATTTATTTCCTCAAACACTTTTTGTATTTTGTCGACTTGATCTTCTTTCTCTTTTACATTTCGCAGCCACCTCTCCATTTGTCGTTTCCCTTTCTTCTTCACATCATTCTTTATATCTTGGAGGTTCCGCATCTCCACCAACAAAGTGTTAATGTTGTCAGGAAGACTACTAGGATTGTCCATGATTTCAGGTGATATGAGTTTGCTCCACGTTACAGATCCACCAATATAACTATGAAAGAGATGGTGCTTGAGCCTGTCGCAGAAAGAGAAAAAGTGAAAATCAATCTGAGAAAAAATCAAATCAATAAAAAGCCCAACAAGAAAGAGAATTATCTTGTCACACCCCAACTTTCCATTTATATTAAAAACTGATATTCAATCATCTAGAAACCCGGGGTGAAACAAAACCCACTAACATATTATCAACCACGATATTAAAATCTGAGATCAAATTAAAATTGAAAGAACAACACTTCATTTACAAATAAAAAATTTTTCTAACCAACTCTATTACATCTGTTTCAATTCAAAATCGTACACTTTAGAAAAACTTAAACCAGAAGACTCCAAGAGCAAATCCAAGTCACGTGTCTTCATCCACTGCACTCCACCATCTATGTTCCCAAGAACACACCCATATTGCAAAACAAAGCAAACATGGGTCAGCAGATTGAATTTGCTGGTATGAGTAGACTAACAACAAAATATATATAATAATCTTTCAAATGAATAAATATAACATTACCAACCATTTCAACTTGGAAGACAATATAGTTCCGTTTTCCTAAAACGGCGTGTAGTTTCTTCCCAAGTAAGATTTCACCCCTAATATAAAATTCCAAGAATCTCATATAACAGTACTCATCATTCCCACTTTTCAAAATAGCTCACAATATAAATACCACTTACATTCCATTTATTAAATGCACATATGATAACCTAATTAACTATGAGTTTGGTATACCTTACCTTTAAGCCAACACGTCGTCTTAGGGTAGGATATTTACGTCCCTGCAAAAAATATTAATAGATCCTACCCTCCTGCAAAACAGAGTTAGACATCACAATAAAATGATTTATCTCAGCCAGTCAAATTTTCATTCATAATCAAACCTCATTTAAGACATTGAAGTCTAATTAATTCAACATAGTTCGTCCCGTATATCCAGGGAATACCACTTATCATAATACCTATATCAAGGGAAGTCATTCATATGACATCATTACGTCATAAAGTTTCTGCGTGCATAACCATAGATCTCATACTATCACAAGTCATTAATATTTTCTTAATAACATATCAAGTTATAGTCATTTCGCAGTCACGTAGAAATCACAATCATTTACTAATATTATTCACAGTCACACTTCACATCCATAACATCACACAATTCATATACTTTTACTTAAAAATCACTCGTCTACTTATGAGAACGGGGAAATATCACACCCAAGGAGTACATTCATCCTTTGTGAGTATCAACTCATACAAACCACGTATATATTTCTCATAAGAAATCATATACATCATATGCAATAACTCAGTCACACATAAAAATCAATATTTTTACTTTGCTTATTAATTATCTTGTTGACTCATTTAATTATTCAAAGACACAGCCCAACATTTAGTTCCTACTCCACGATTTGCACTACACATATTTGCCAAATCACACATATCCGTGTGCCTCACTCACACCGAGTACCACTACAAGACATATGTCCCAAGCGGGATATCGCCTCCAGGAAACATATTTTCACCTTGTAAACTCGTAACTTGTGAGTCACAGCCATCTCTGGGCTTTTCATACACATAATCACAAAGCCTCCTATGGGCATAACAAAATATCAGGTCATTCATGGCACATTCAATGAATACCTTGGGTCATTCCCGCCACATTCAAGAAATACCCATCATAATACTAACGGGTCATTCATGGCACATTCAATGAATGCCCTTAATCATTCCCGCCACATTCAAGGAATACCCAAACCTACATTCCCATACATTCAAGGAATACGACCAACCCGCAAGGCGAATACCTTAGTTCCTCTCTAGGGCAGTCCAAACTATTGGGTCATTCATGGCACATTCAATGAATACCCATCTATCACATGACATCACAAGTCATAATATCTCATTACCAAATCTTGAGGCGTGGAGAGTTCTAAAGATGTAGGCGACACATTAAAACATTATTATCACTTATAATTATACTAGCATTACTCATGTCAAAACAGACCACATATGCAGAGAGTCATTTTCGCGCGTCAAGGCAAATCAAGCACTTAAATATCATTGAATGTAAACAGACTTATAATCAAACAAATACAATTTACATAACCACACTCATATACACAATATCGTAAACAAATAGTTCATTAGCCCAAATTCAAGTCCACATACACTAATGTCCAAAACAGATCCACATATGTTAAAGTCTATATTCATATACAACTTCTATTTCACACATATATATTTATGTAGTCTCAAAACAACAGTAATTTCTAACACAATCATATAGTTATCACACAACTAATATATATATTATAGATATAGTGTAGTGTAGTGGCTGCACTTTTTCTTAAAGCTGCCTACGTATCCAAATCTATCAAGATTGGAATCAAGTCTTCGTAGTTCTTATTAGCCACATAGTTAATGCTATAATTTTTCCTACATTCATCTAAATGACATGTAACTTAATATTTAGAAACTAAGGTATGTAGATATACTTTTTCATGTAGAACTCGAAGTCCCAACCTCAGCCCATCTAGAAAAAAACTTAGGTTGAAAACGGTAAAAATTCTAATTTTTCAGCAAACTAGATTTCTGACGGACTATCTTCCAAATGACACAACTCCACAGGTGTCCAAATGCATCCAGGCTTTTTGTGTTGCAAAGCTGACACACATAACTTACTTTCTCATGTTTTACAAAAATACTCAATCACATTCTAAATGTGCCAAAACTAGGCTCGAACACAGTGCGCAGAAACGGATTTCTGACGCCCTGTTTTCTGCCAGTCAAACTTCCAAACACCATAATTAATTCCACGGGTCTCGGAATACGATAAGGCCAATTGGAATAGAAATTAGACTTCCAAATCTTACTTTTTTATGTTTTATAAAAATTCTAACTCTCACCCTAACTATTTTAAAACTGGACTTGAACACAGTGCGCAGAAACTGATTTCTAACGCACTGTTTTATGTCAACCAAACTTCCTGACCTTATATCTATCACCACAGACCTCGGAATGCGACGAGGCCAATTGGGTTGGAAATCAGACACATAAAACTTATTTTTCCATGTTTTGACAAGAGTTTGAATCTAACTCTAACTATGTGAAAACTCGATTCCAAACCAGACACAGACCGGATTTCTGCAGTCAGAAAATTCTGACATGCTAACTTACGAACACCGTAACCATATCCACAAATCTCGGAATGCAACGAGGTCAATTGGGTTGAAAAGCAGACTTCCAGACCTTACTTTTTCGTGCTTTCTAAAAAATCTAGTTCAAACTCTAACTAAACCAAAATTGAGCTTGAAATCAGACTAGCGCTAACCTTTCTTAAAATTTCAGCAAATCTATTCTTACCTTCAATAATTGTTTTCACATCAGCTATAGCTATACCGAACTTTTTACATACTCATAAGAATCAAAGATTCAAAAATATATTAAGGGCTTCCAAATAATCAATGCCCTACAGACCACCAACGACAATACAAGCAAACCCATATATACCAGAGTGTAAAGAGAATCTATGTCAGACCAGAAGTAAAACTATACTCACATGTAATCAATTCCTTGGATCTATACTGACACACTTTTTCTTGGATTTTATAACTGTTTTGTACTTTTGTAGAATCTATATTATGACAGTCCATTTATGTCAGAGAGCATTTAAACTATAACCAAAAATAGTGACTCCACGAAGAAGGAATTGAATTGCTTGATAAAACTTTCAAGTCTGTAAACACATAACTAGAATAAACAATTATTGTCAATCAACTGTATATATAAAGTTAGTCTACTCACTCGTGATACGCTCCTGTTGCCAACAAATCCCCCAACAAGAAACATCAATTTCTTCTTTGAGTAAAACTCTCTCTCTCTCCACTCAAGCACTCTCCCCCCAGTAAACACTCCTTTTCCTTTTCTCTTGTACGTCTCTCTCTACTCTTCTTTTCTTTTTTTTTCCTTTTTTCAAAAACCAGAAAAAACCAACAAAAATGAGAGTTCGGTTGTAACCAAACCCCTCTAACTCTCCCACGTTTTTATCTTATCTTATTTTATCTTTATCATTTTCTTTTTTTTTTAATATTATTATATTTTTTTTAAACCCTAATAAATAGGAAAAACAAAGAAAATAAACGGTGTGTTATATATCTTTTCTATGTATTTGAAAAGACTTTTATCTTCGAGTGGATACATGTTTATTTCAACGCAAATATTCATACCAGGAGCAAGAGCATATGCAGCTCATAATTGATCTAGAAAAAACAAATTGGGGTGGCAAATCCTTATAGTTTTGACATTTTCTAGCTAATTACTTATACGGAAGTGGAGTCTGCAATCATGTGATGATCTATTAAGTTAATCTACTAGCAAGTAGCAACTACATATGAAGATGTGGAGAATGGAGACTGACCATCCCTGAGTTAGTTGTGATCTGGTTATTTATCTAAAGAGAAGCTAAAATCTAACATCGCACAAAAGTAAGAGACAGATATATAGATACAAGTATACAACTGTAACTTCATCACAAAAACATGCTAGCTAGCAGTGAAGGCATGGATACATACCTGATCAGCAGAGTGAAGGAGAAATGAAGTTCTCTGCTTAAGCGAACATGTAATGCCTAAAAGGAGCTGGGCTATATATATATATAAAGTAAAGAGAAGAGGCATGAATATAACTCCGTATACATGGGTTGAAAATTCAGGAAGACGCGCTACTTTCATTATCTGAGTTGACTCTGCCAGACTTCACCAAAAAAAAGTTGACTCTGCCAGTTCTCATTTTCTTTTGACAAGATCAATTGGCTGGACAGACTATACTAAGGCTAAGTCCCATTGCGCCGCAAAACACTAAATATGACGGGAATTGTGATCCAATGGTGCGTTAAAATGCTAACCGGTCAACGCTATCGGTATAACTTTACCTATTTATACTGCCAGTTTTAACGATATAGCGTATGGTCTACACGCTAGTACGAGTGGTGGCAACGCCATACTGTGTGGCGGCTGGAATTTTGGTTCGGTGGCAAAAGTGTTATTTCAGTTGGGAGAAAGGGTAAAATGGGAGGGGGTTGAAACAAAAAATCTACACGCCATTACCAACAATAATTCTACACTGACACATAAAATTTGACACAATTGACCGACATAGTGATGTGGCATTGCAATATCAATATTGCATAAAAAACCACCATTACAACATCAATGTTGTACCATGAAAACCACTGCAACGTTAACGTTGCACCGATAAATATCACTGTAATATCAATATTGCACCATGAAAACCGCTGCAACGTGAATGTTGTATCAAAAAATATCACTTCAACATCAATATTGCACCATGAAAACCACTGCAACATCAATGTTGTACCATGAAAAATCAATACAATAGATGGTTTGCTATGAAGAAAATATAAGAATGGCATAAATAAAAAAGGAAAGATGATAATGGAAAGAGAAGAAATGTTTTGAGTGAGAGAAAATAGATTTTTTATTTTTATTTTCACCACTGCAACATTGATGTTGCAACATGTCACGTCATTGTGTCTTGACTGTGTCATTTTTCCTACGTCAGTGTAGTATTACTCCATTACCAATGGCGGATACAAAACAAAAATTTTTTTTTTCCACCCGCCATTACCAATGGCTGCTAGATGGGCGTCTTTTTTGGGCTTTTCTCTACACGCCTATGCCACTGGCAGGTAAAAAAACAAACCATTGGGTCCGATTATACTATCCTGCTAACCCTATCCACTATTGTATTGTAGTTTGGTGTTTTAGCGCTCCAAACCCTAAGAGGATTCCCAATGCAAGCACTATTATATTGTGGTTTGGTGTTTTAGTGCTCCAAACCCTAAGAAGATTCCCAATGCAAGCAACAACTTGTTACCTCCACATAGGCGCCACATAGAACTATTTCCCCTCATAGTTACATTCTTGGTGAGAAGCTACTAGGGATTGCCCAATGCAAAATCTATAATTACTTAATCCGTGAAGTGGACGCCTTGGGTGTGGACGCGTGGACGCTTGGGCGTGGGTGTTTGGATAAATTAGGGCTTTAATTGGATAATTTAGGGGTTGGTTCTACTTTTATCTAATTTCAAATCGCATGATGTGCACACTCGAAGGGTTTACCCTTGGCCATTTGAGAAAATCAAAGAAGATTAAACAATTTGACCACGGTCAACTGAGACGACTCACAATCAACAGATGAAGTAGGATATAAACCTAATAATCGATAATTTTAGGACAAATACCCCATAAAAAGTAGGACTAAAACATGTAGAATATAAACCTAATAATCGATAATTTTAGGACAAATACCCCATAAAAAATAGGACTAAAACCTAAATAACCCATCTAAAATAGGACTAAAACCTAAATAACCCATCAGTTTTTTTCCCAATCAAATGACTAACGTGTTAAATTTCAACTCCTGCTGGACACTTGTGAAATGGAATTTCGTACGTACAGCTTTTGAAGTAATTTCTTGTATTAAACCTAGATGTACGGTAGGCACCGCCGTTTGCGTATGGAACCGCAACTGTGCTCATATATGAATTCAGATGGTAGATTGTCGTAGTTAAATATATATGATGCATATGTTTGAACTATTCTGCTGCCTTGATAGCGAAAAGAAAAAACTTTTCTGCTGCCTTGGGGATTTATTCATGTGTCTCGTCCTTGGAGCCTTTATATTTCTATATGTTAGGTGGTAGAGGTATGCAACTCCCAATCTGCATTCTGCAGAAGCAATTTTGAAGCTGTTATAAGCCTCAATCGAATGACTTTTCTGGTACCCGATCCTATTTTTAACAGACTTAAGAGTATTTTGAATTGGGAAACTTGTGACTGATCCGTAAAATTACTATGACCTATTGACCTTGATACCTCTTGAGCTGTAATTGTCATCACAGTTCCAATAAGGAACTCACCCTCTCACTCATGATAGATAAAGCTCATTCTGTGGTAGGTTACTGTAGATCTCACACAATCCACATTGTGGACCAAAGTAATGAACCACAGCACTCGGCAGATGTAAAAATCTATAGTCTTTTAAGTCTAATGAAACTCGAGCAATTACGGGTTGGGATGCTATATGCCTGTATTGCATAACCACTTATTTACCAAATCTGATTTGTGAATTTGAAGGTCGTGATTCTTTATGTTTTGTAATAAAACACGTTATAACACTAGAATTGCATCCTGTTAATAAAAAAAGAATGTAACAAGAAAACCTTAATTAATGAAAAGGAATAACATCATTATGAAATTCAGACTTTAACAAGTATCATGGAGAAATGTCTTATGCTTCATTGAAGTCAATTGCTCAACACTACTCTTTCAGTTTCCACAATTTCCACCAGCTCCACCATATGTGACTATATACCCGTTGTTTCCCTGTTTGATTTCATCAACTACATCGTAGCAGTCTGGGCTATCTACAAACTTTTCCCAATCCGGTAACCAAGAGCCAAAATATTTTCCTGCGGATTTTGGTTCAACTTGGATTTCAACAAAGTAACCCATATGCGTATATGTTGACTCAGGAAGTGTTCCGTAGCCCATTTGTGGACTAGTCCCAGTAACAGACTGTTTTGCTAGTCCTCCCCAAGCAATGTTAGGCGCTCCTTCAGCCAGTCGTGAGATTAAGGAACCAGGCCAGTAACCAAGATTGACCTCGTTATCCGGGACTGTCACCCACCAATTTTTTGTAGTCTGGTCCTGTAAAGAAAAAGGAGGAAAAAGATAGTGACGCCTGTGACCAAGGGTGCTTTTGTTTACCAAGAAAAATGAAAAGAGGTTTCCATTACTTCACCTGATAAATGTGAAGGTTCAATTCCTCTTGTTTGCCATTGTATATTGAAGTGTCAAGGACAACATCTACCGGGTAATCCTTGCTAACATGCACATAACCGGGGCACTGAACATTGAAGCAACCTGACTTACCTGCCTATGTATGGATACAAACTAACTTAGATGACTAAATGAACATACTGAAAACTGAATACATCTAAATTAAGTCGGACTTACTTTCCAGTACGTAATAAGATGAGTTTTATCATCACCGTATAGCTCTGGCGCTACCTGTTAAATACAGGACTGAGTTAAATTTGAGAACCAAACGTCAGAAGGTAGTCCGTGGAGGGCATGAGGTAAGAGCAAAATAGTCTAGTTGTAATATAAGGTGAATTTATATTTTATACTATACAATTAGAGCAATGGTTTACACATACATGCATTAATAACAGAATAAATGATTTCATTTTGTTAAACTCTGTAGATTTCTCATACACACAAGCAAATGTTACCCAATGTCCCAATCCATCTCTGGAAAGAAAACATACACCTTGAGGAATGCGAAAATATTTCTAATATAAAACAAAGAGGAACATAATATTGCAAGAACATTTTATTGAATTCACTTACTGCCCATCCAGCCTGAATCTCGTGTCTGTCTTCGTTTGTGCCATTCGAAAACCACATCAGAGCCATACTCGATTGATCCTGAGTCACTCTTGGATTGATTATATTCATCTTTACTTGTGATCCATACATTGGTATTTTTAAGTGATTGGTATTTCGAACAATTGCATACTGTAAGAAAAGAGAGAAATTCAAATGGTTAAGAGCTGGAAAGCCAATATCGACCTGAGTTATAAGCTATAATCAGAAACTAAATTCACATTTAAACATTTAGCTCCAAGATGTTTGTCAATGTTTTTCCTTAGTTATGAAATAAAAGTACGTAACTTACGTGTTGACCAAGATATCCATTACTCTGGGGAATAGTGGAATGTGATTTTATGAAAGACTTTGCTCTTATAAGATCTTCTTTTCTAGCCCTTCGAATTGGTACTGTTCCTTCTGGGCATCCTACACTTTCCAACGCTATTTTCGATTGTTTATTTTCTGATGAAGTTTCACTCGTAAAGTCTTCTGTAGGGGAAGTAGGTTTCAACTGTATCGGACGGAGAAAAAAACACGAAATAATTAAAAGTAGCAAGTTAGTACGAACAATTTGTAGTAGACTAGTGGTATATCAACAAACAAATAAATATAGAGAACACAACAAACT
Organism: Coptis chinensis; assembly: GCF_015680905.1. Lineage (NCBI taxonomy): Eukaryota > Viridiplantae > Streptophyta > Magnoliopsida > Ranunculales > Ranunculaceae > Coptis > Coptis chinensis. The sequence continues at coordinate 38,864,369 of NC_141456.1, read as the reverse complement.
ATGTGACAAACCTGTATTTTGTGATTTTTGAGCAAAGGATGATCAAACGCTGGTTGTTTATAGATGTTAACGCAGTCATATAAAGCACCTCCTTTGTCCTGAGAACATGCATAATGTATGGGTAGCTATTAGCTAGGCTTTGATTTCAGTATAAACTTTGGGAATAAAAAGAACAAGGTAGGAGAGCGGGTTAATGGTCTAGAAAATCAAATTGCTTATCAAAACAAAATAAACGAACACACTGAATGCCACAATAAACTGCGATGTTATATCATCTCTCAAAAATCAAGTCACTCCACACAATAAATTGGAGGAAAATAAAGGGGCACAAAGTGTATATGGACAATTTGTTGGAACTAATTACACTTGCGTATATTTTTGAAAATGAGTAACGGATTAGAATGCCTTCATTGATAGATAACAACAAAAAATTTGGAGGGACTAGAGATTCTTTGTCTTTCTTCAAATCGATAGACTATATCGTCTTCCTCCAATAATTATTTGTGTTCTGCACTTACAAATTGGAAACACGTACTTCCTCAACTTACTCTTCACTTGTATGTTAATTAAGAAACCAAAATCGTCAGAGTTGATCTAGGAGCAGACCAGAAGTAAGTTTTACATAGACAAATTTTTATATATACATTTTGTTATTTGCAGCTTTTTGGGGGCCGGGAGGCCTTCTCTACTCCCAAATTCTTGCAACAAATCATTGTGGTTATGGTCCAATATAATGAAAAATAAATTATGCTCGTTACTATATCATAGGTCTAAGTAGTGTGTAGTAGACAAATTGTTTTGAAAGTAGACTTACACTGTAAATTTGATACTGGAAGCAATATAGTGATCACAACATACAACTCTATATGACTATATGAACTAGATACGAGACCGATTCCCCCTTTTTGTGTACGTGACTGCGTAGTTAACAAGACAGGTTCTTAATTGGTCTAAAGAATCATCTTGACATGGGAATTAGTCACGAATCAACTATATGTAACATATTAACCAAACTTAATTGCTAACGAATCCTTCGGATGAAAATTAAATAAATCAGTCGACAGTTCAGAAAACCAAACTGAATTATGAAATATAGATAAACTGCCAGTTTATTTGAATTGCTAAAAAAAACAAAAAAACAAACATGTTATGGTTAGTATGACTACTTATTCAACATATTATCGAAAAAAAAAGAGACTAGGCAACTTTTATTTTTCCTTTTCACAAAACCTGAATAGACTTGATTGCCGGCTTGTTGAGAATCTTTATTTGTTCATCTAATTTCAAATCGCCTTCTCCAGTAACTATTCTCCTTGCTTCAATTGGATGGTAAATATGACTCGTTAACAATGCTACCACCAAGAAGGTGGCGTAAAACTTCAAATCCATAGTTTTAGAACTCCTAACTCCTTCTTTGCATTAAAATGAAGATGGGAATCCTTCAGTTTATAGGGACGAAACATTATTAGAAATTGTCAACAATTAGCAATTTGCTTTAATATTTTCATTCATATGATTAGCAAATGCAACTATATATACTTCCTTGATTTATGAGATCTTGTTTCCATTAGAGAACATTCTACTATATTAGATACTTCAACTATATAAATAAATAAATTGAGTCCGGATTCAGAGAGGGTACCTGCACAAGGGAACTTGTGTGGGCGCACTTAATCTCGTTAGATTTCATTGGGATTGTGATGTGTTAACGTGAGGATTAACACCATCTTCTTTCATTGTTAACAAAAACAGCTTGTCAACATCTTTTAATCTGGCAACTAAATCTCAGCAAATCATAGAAAGAGATAATATTCAACCGTAAACTGCTCATCTAGTCATCTCCTTCCTTAACAAAAAATAAATAAACTCGTAAACTTTTCCTCGCTGTACTGCTACTACCACTTCTAATGAACAATCTAATCAACATAGCTTGTCTTCTGCCGATCGGTAATGCCGAAGAATCAGTTTCTTCTGTGACTTCTAGCGATAAACTGTACCCATGATTTTACCTTTTATTTACTGAAATATATTCTGTGGTACGTCCTGAAGATATGTAGAGCAGATTGAAATCCTTTACGAAAAACGATTAAAAACAGGTATCTAACTTTCCAGGTTTTGAGAATACGTGGACTAAATTTTTTTTTCAATTAAATTGGAGACCAAATTTTTTAATTTTTGTGCAATGGGAGATTACTTACATGTAGTTAAATTGGGGACCAAATTTTTTAATTTTTTTAATTTTTGCAATAGGGAGACTAGTTACATATGTAGTCTAAATTTCTCAGGAGGTATTTAATAATTCACAAGTTACATACATTATTATACACTTTCTTATCAAAGTATATCCATACTATAACCTCATAACTATAGAAATTAATTCGAATTGTGAAACACCGTGTGAGAAATTTAGATGTCATGTTATACATGTCCCCACATTGCAAAAATTAAAAAGTTTGGTCCTCAATTTGACCGAAAAAAAAAATTTAATCCCCATATTGTCAAAACTTATAAAGTTCAATACCCTTTTTAATCGTTTTTTGAATCCTTTACTGTGATAGTTCTGTTAAATTTTTTTGACTATAAAATAGATGACTTCCTAATGCATGGGTTTATGACCGCCATACATTATTTGTACTTAGCCTAATAACATATCATTCTTTAATATTGTGAGTAAGACCTTGTGTTATAATAAGTGAATCTCCAGAAGACCAGAATGGTCTTTAAACAGACATTTTTCTTGCTGTTGTGGAATATTTTATGGAATTAAATACTTCTAATCTAAGTGATCTTTTAAGAAGATGAGGTAGTGACTGAATACACCAAATGCAATAGCAAGCTTTTCAGTGCAATATATAAAGTGGGTGTGATCGATGTAGTGTAACTGAGCCACGGGCGAAACCAGAATGTAATATCAGGGAGGGGGCTAGTTTGAAGTTCATTTCTATGATTTTTTTTTCTTAAGAGAACCAATCAAATCAAACCATTCCATCCACTCCTTGTGTCAAACGAAACCACCCGAATATCTATTTGAGATCATAATTAACTAGCATTGTAAACAAAAGAGTCATCATTTTCATTATAATACTCAAAATAAACAAAAGAGTGAGTATCGTCACTACAAACCTAGACAACTATAACAAAGACATTTAAACAAAGTACAAAGTATCGCACTAGCGAATTTTTGCCTTACGTGGCTTCTTAATAAATTCATCTACTATCTCATCCAAATCGACTTTTTCAGCAAACTTTCGTTCAATATAGACAGTTATACAATTGGCAAGAAACACATCCCCCATCTTGTTACGAAGCCGTATTTTGACGATTTTCATAGCTGAAAATGCTCGTTTTGTAGTTGTCGTGGAAACAAGAAGTGTCAAGATAAGACGAATCAATCTATCAATCAAAAAATAGTGTTTTGACTTTTTTGTTTCAACTAATCCTTGACATAACTCGGAGATTATAGACATTTTCTGAAAAAGAACATGATTAACCACATCAATCTTGTAATGTTGCAGTTGGCTTCTCAAAATATATATCTCCTGCTTAGTAAAGTCTTCACAATAAAAAAAATCGGCGAGCTTGCAAATATAATCAATATTGAAAGACTTAAAAGCACCACTTGGATCCAAAGCTGAGCTAAGAGAAAGAAGCTCCATTGCTTTATCGGGGAATCTATTCTTTAACTCCAGTAACTAGTAATCTATTATAACATTAAAAATATCAAAGTGGTAATGATGCTCAACTGTAATGTAATCTCTCTGCTGACAAGAACGACTTGTACCGGCCATGTAACGAGCACCCATATCAAGCATAGCAATGTCATATCTTTCGCAAAATGAAATCACATCTCTAAGGAAAGTGTCCCAACTTGATTCTCTTAGTTCTTTAACTAAAATGATAGCATTTAAGATGTCTTGAGACTTTTCTTGCAAAGCTTGACACAATAAATTAGGGATTCCCTTTATCTTGTGCAATAAATGCAAGAGAAAGACAAATTCAAAGTTTCTCATTGCAATTAAAGCACCTTTAGCTTCCCCACGCATAGAGTTATTTGACTTATTCTCCATTACACTTTCAAAAACTGTACAAGTTGCACCAAACAACTCTATCAAGCTACTAACCAATTCAAAATGAGAACCCTGTTGAGTATCTCCAACTCGTTGCAAGGTGGACACTTGATTAGCTCCTCTTCCACTAATGATTTCACCACTAGCTACCAACTTATCAATCTCAATTTGTCGAGTCTCCTGTAACTCAACTTTACACTTTGGCAAAACATGAAGATTAACTATAGAAGCCAACTTTAAGAAAAATAACCAAACATCCGACACATCTTTAGAAGCCACAACTAAGGCAAGTTGTAGACGATGTGCAAAGCAATGCACATAGTATGCATATGGACACTTCTTAAGAAACAATGTTTGCAATCCATTCCATTGACCACGCATATTGCTAGCACCATCATACCCCTGACCTCTCAGATTTGTAACAAGCAAATTATGATGAGCAAGGACATTGGATATAGCTTCTTTCAAAGTCAATGCACAAGTGTTTTTCACACTGACAATGCCCAAAAACTGCTCTCTAACAAAACCACCACTATCAACAAATCTTATAACAAATGCCATTTGTTCTTTGTTTGAACTATTTTGTGCTTCATCAACAAGGATACAAAATTTTGCATCACTAACTTCTTCACGAATCCTCTTTCTCACTTTTTCAGCATATATATTCAAAAGTTCCTTTTGAATTTTAGGTGAGGTATATTTGGCATTTCTCCGAGCCCCACCTATTAATTCTACAACTTTTTCATTCAACATCGCCACAAACTTCAACACTTCCTTGAAATTCCCACTATTCTTTGATTCGGTTGACTTGTCATGACCTCTAAAATAAATCCCTCATAGCGCAAGCAATTGAATACATTGAACAATAGCTTTGACTAGCAAACGATTATTAGCAAGCTCTTCTTGACATTGTATTTTAAACATATTATCAATATGTCGAGAAGAATTCATAAAATTCTCACAAAACAAGGTGGCCGACCTATGTGGTGAACATGGGCCTCCTTCATGTTGCAAGAAAGCACACAGTTTTCCATCATTAACCTTCTTCCAGTTTGTAAAACCTTCAATAGAAAATTATGGATGCTTCGGCAGATTTGTTTCAAAAATGAAACAAAAAAAAAAACAATAAGTTTTATCCTTCTTTATTGAGTACTCTAACCAAGGAAATTATGAGAGCCAATTATACTTGAACTGATGACCTTGCTTTCCAAACTTAGTGCTTGGATATTCTTTTTCTTGTAGACGAGGTTGTATAGGCCCCTTGGAGAGATAATATATTCTAACCACTTCTTGTTGATCAATCGGGTATTCGTAAATTAGAACACGTAAACCCGGATCTTGTTCAAATGAAGAAGTCGCATCAACTTCTTGAAGCACAACACTTTGGACTTGAGGGGAATGCTCAACTTTGTTGATCACAACCGGTTGGACTTGAAGGGAAGGTTCACTTTCTTCTATCACAACCCTTTGGACTTTGTAAGGACATTGCTTATTGCCATCAACTTTTGAAGTATCAAGATTAGGCATAAGAGTTTCATCACTTTACAATGTAGCAGCTTTACGCTTAAAAAACGATAATAGAGTTTTTGTTTTCTTTGGCGCTTGGTGTTTCGACATAGTAACCTAAGATAGTAGATCATTATTAATAAATTAGTTTTATACATTAATACATACACCACTACTATAAAAATGCAATAAGATAGCGTTTATTTAATAGCACTTATAAAAAAACTCTATGCTTTTATTAGGATAGCATTTGCTTATCCAGTGCTATCAAAATTTTACACTGGGCCAACTTACAATTGCGTTTAGATGAATAGCGCTACATAATTGATTGCGTTTTGGGCCAACTGCTATCTTCTATTGCCAGAGGGGCCCAATTTATGCCCGCTAAAAATGAAAATCCCAATTTTTAGCTTGCGCCATTCTTTTTTTACTCAATTTTCCTCTTTCCGAATTAAGAACTAAAAAGGAAAACAGCCACCATTGTTTTCTCTCTAATCCAAACCCTCCGATCACCGACCACCACTGATAGAACGCTCTTTACACACGTTTATTGGCTTTCAGTTACTTATTTTCTACAGTCCGAGGTCCACAGTCCAAAGTCCGAGGTCCACAGTCCAAGTCCAAAGTCCAAAGTCCAACGTCCGTATAGTCGTACATTTTAGTCAAGTTACCTTACTCACGGGATTGGTAGGATAGGTCGAGTAAGGGATCGTCCAAACCTTAGGGGCTCGGATAGGTTCACAAACCGAGTTACAACTTTAAGTGAGAAAGGATTTTTAGGTTTCTTTTTAGTTGGTTTTTAATTAAAATAACGGTAATGCAAATAAAATAAATTACTACGGCGATTATATGTAGGTAAACAAAATGTAGAGAAACAGGGAGAGAGTTAATCATGCTCATGCAAGAATCATTTCTTAACAGTTTTTATTACCAAATCACTACATCTCTAATTCGTCTCGTTTCGGAGACGACGTCGAGTATTGATCCTTAGTGCATGCCCACATCTCTAGGTCGCATTTCACTAGCATAAGGAGTTTTAATAATACCGCATCTCTGGTATATTATTTCCGCTCCTGGCTCGATTTCACATCACCGGGCGAATTGGAGAGTCATGCGAAAACTGCAGAGTCGCCGCGAGACATTTTAGTCGCGGCGCGACCGAAGCTCCCGGAGCATCGGCCAGTCCAACTTTGTGCATCTCGGTCATTTTGGGACCGGATGTTAATTCTATGCCTAATTCCTAAGTAGTGATTCTAGAATATTAACGAAGTCAATCCGATTTTTTACATCGAGTAACCCTCCCCCCGAGGGGGATTAGCTCATCATCATAGAAGGAATAATAAAACTTGTTGTATACATTAAGTAAATAAATGCAGGACAGAAATTAAACTAGAAAAGAAATGACTGTTATTAAGGGTAAAATAACTTACTGTATTAAGCTGCTAAAATAAAAATGGCGGAATATAAGTACTGAAGAAGAAGAAAAAAACTAAGCGTAGCTAAAGCATTAATATGCTGAAGACCTTATAATGAAGGCGAACCCCTCATATATATAGGCGGATGTCCCTTCACGTGAATTCCTAACAATTAAAACAGGTTTGTTTGTTACCTATTTGAAACGTTCAAAACTTTGAGAATCAAAGTTTTGTTTCACCTGTATTAAATTTTTGTCCTTTAGCTGATTTTATGTTTTGTTTGTTAGCTCATTTCAATTCAAACCACCGGTTTGAATTGGTGCGTATCGCTTCTCTCTTGCCGTGGTATCAAATTTAAACCATCCTTTGCCACCGCCTATGCCGACTCATCATGCCTTTTCGCCCGCAGAAGTGTGTCCACCTAGTGTGTCCAAGCATGCTATTGATTTTGGCGCTTTTAATGACTTTTGTCCTTGTGCGAGTTTAAGTTCGTCGCCGTCGCTATGACAACTTCACTAGCCAACGTCGGCACCTAGATTTATCCGGTTTGAGCTTCGGAAGTTTCCTGCCTCTTTATATGTGGGCCCGTCCTGCACTGGTTCTGTTCTTTTGGAAACTTCGGCTCTAGTCAGGCTTTGTTGGGCTTCACGGGGATTGAGTGGGAATTCCAAATATTCCCGTATTCTTGTACTTGGCAGCTTCACTAGCCAACGTCGGCACCTAGATTTATCCGATTTGAGCTTCGGAAGTTTCCTGCTTCTTTAATTATATGTGGGCCCGTTCCGTACTGGTTCTGTTCTTTTGGAAACTTCGGCTTCACGGGATCGAGTGGGAAACTCCAAATATTCCCGTATTCCTGTACCTCGATGCATGTTTTATCACTATATTCATTTTAATTGCGAAACCGCAAAAAGTACGAAAATATAATTATTACATGATTATTAAACACATAATCGACCAAAATGCTATGTCTCTCGGGGTTTAATATTATAGTTTTGGGTGCTTATCACACCACCCCCAAATAGCACTTTGCTTGTCCTCAAGCAAAGAAGAGACATTAAAACGATAAGTGATCAACAATGTGTTGTCCTAAGCTAAATCTCATTTCGCAGAGTGCGGTTGCATTGACCGTATGCAACAAGGCCTTGAACCACTAGGAATTCCCTAGTGGACGAGTTATAGCCTCGTGAGAGTTTTCCAGAGAAGATACTCACAAACTTCATTTATACTACAAATCCACTTCAAGAACAAAGGCTTGTTTCCTTAATTAATCTCAAGTATCTAGACATCTCACTAGCAAGGGAAACAAGGATTTTATTCTTTCGAAATTCAAGTTAATATACATACAATAATCGAAACATCTACGTATGAGCATGCATGCAGTGATGAAATGTACGAAAGCAGGGGGCGTTTATCGATCCTTTGGATAAGCGTCCCTAAGTAGGTTCTCACGCAGTATATGTGTCGAAACACAATTTCTCTCTTATTTTTCCACTCAAGCTTTGCTATCTCCAGTGTGCAGTGGGCACACGTTTCCTCACATACTCAATGACAGTCAGAGGAGCCGAGGTCGAGAAGTCACAACTACTACTTATTATCATACTATCCTATTCCTAATTGAGCTAGAGGTCTTTATTAGGTGTTATGGGGCTTAGGTGGTAGTGTAAAAGAAACTGGAATGGAAAATTCAAAAATGCTAAGTATGAGAGAATAAGATCTTCGAGATATTTATACTAGAGAAATCCTTTTTTCTTTCCTGCTTCTAGCATGGTTTCCATACTTAGATTTTTCAAGCTTTTGTATTCCCTTTTGATTTGATCTTTGGGGGGAATTCTACCTTGATATTTCTTTTGATTTTTGGAAACATATTTCTATTTTCTTTTTCTTTTCTTCTGAAACAGGTAACTGATTTTGATTTGTGACAAGGTTTTTCTCTTCATTTTTCTCGCAGACTTCATCCTATTTCTCATACTCATCATCTAGGTAGGCTTATTTATTTGTGGTTACTAGATGGGTAATGATTTTTTTTTGTGAAGTAGAAAGGATTAATGAAAGGTTCAATTAAGGCTTACTAGCGGTAAAATTTTTTTACAGGTGCTAATTTTTTGCTATATCGATCCAAAGAAGGCCTAAATTCTCGCCTAGGATTTGGGTAGTGATCAAGTAAGTAGACGCGTGTGAACTTCTCTATTCGAAGAACTACTCCTCCTGTGTCATTACTCATATATCATACATTTGAGGCTTTTGGTTAGATTCTTACAGATATGGAAACTAAGTTGTCTAACCGTGGGTCCCGTAAACTTATCACTGTGTACATTTAATGATAGTCGGTTGCATGAATGCTCATGAAAAGATGTAAAACTATTGCATAATGATAAAATTAAGTTTCTAAAGACAAGTCCCGATTCGATGCTGTCGGGGAGATTTCTAAATATTTTTTTCATCATAGAAAGGGAAACGAGAATTTGTCACTAAATACGTTTATTTAGATATTAAGTAAACTATATACAACTATGCATGCCTAATTTTTGCAAAAGGTTCTCACCACCCCAAACAATTTAGGACACCAATGTCCTCCTCAAAGTGTTAAGAGGAAGAAAGAGTATACCCGGTGGGCTTTGAGCAAAAATAAAGTGACATCTTCCACGTAAATTTATTGTAACACACTATATATTATACATCATAAAAGTAGAAGCACACTTTAGAGAGTAGCACAATCGTTAGGTCATTTATTTATTTCACATCAAAACATAAAACAAATATGTACATGCATCAACTCACATTGCCCCAACCTTGAACTGGGGATAGTCCTTCCTTGCCTCGTCCCTATAGAAATGTCATTCCTTCGCATCCCGCCAATCTATCATAGCTTTCCAGACTTCACTCCACTTCCTTTTCTTTGCATTGTCTAGATGAGCTATCATTTTATCATCATTAGGGAAAGAACGAACTTTCTTAAGATACCTTGCAGGGCGTGTCCATGTCCGAAATCGCAAGGAACGAATTATCTTGTTTGTTGGACACATAGAGTCGACCTTTACCCAGTCTTGAAAGGTGGCTGCAAACTCAGGGAAGTACGTCCTCACTATCCTGCATGCTGTAACTGGCAGGGTGATATAGTCTTGCCGAAAAGACCGAGCCTTCTTAAGATTCTCAATTACTAGTTCAGAATGTCGGGTGGTACGCTTTGGGCCAATGCATGGAATGTCTTACACGCTGCCTTTGATGCCGTGGAAAAATGCCAATCTCCCATGATGTTCAGAAGAATAAATAACATGGCAGTTCCAACATTCATGGTCATACTGGCTAGTGGAATAGTGAATTCCGCCATCGGCCGCCTTTCACGCTCTTTGACGTGGGCAAGGCCATCGCCATAGCGGGCAGCAAAATCTTCCCTAGAGTAGTCATTAAGGTCATTCTCTATTATGTATTGGATGGGGAGATCTGGCTGAAGAGGAGGAAGGTCTAGAGCCATAGCCACTGTTGGCTCATAAAAGGCGGTCGGTAAAAGGCGTGTTACCAATACAATAATACGTAGTGTAAACCCATTCAAAGGGAAACCCTGGACAGCTGGTAGATCTTCCATGTTATTATAAAAATAAGTTGCCAAACCTGGGGAGTATGTCTGCTCCGGGTGTAGAATGAGAGAGTTCCATCCAACTTGAGTGATGTAGTCTCTGAAAAGATGTCCATATGCCGGAGAATTTAGCAAGGAATGGAAAGATTGTTCTGGAATCATCTTTGGAGCTTCCATTGTGAAAAAAAATGTGACCTGTTTAGACAAGGATAAACAAATATTAGAGCATGATGAGAATAATTAAGTAAAAACAAATTACCATACGAAAATTAAAAACTAAAAAGAAAATGATAATATAAAATTGCAATATTTAAATGGTTTTATTTGCCCAAGTAACCCGAGGATCCTTATGTGGGAGGAATCCGTTTATAAGATTCTCTATGCCGTCAATCCGTGCAACAGCCTGTTGCAACATTTTGCTTTCTGCCTGGTAAATCTCGGCGTGGTTCTCCATTATGAGAGTGTGATTTGCCAAGAATTGGTTGTGGTGCAAGAATTGTGCTTGTTCCTCTTCGCTTTATTGTCCGCAGTCCCGAAATTCAAGAAGGTGGTGATAATAATGTTCGACGCTTTGAATAGTGTCATCAGTCCTTGTTGAATTAAGCGAAGCCCTTCCATGGGATTAAATACGCTGCATAAGGCATTTTCAGAAAGATGTTGTCGGTGGAACAATCTTCGCTGGTACCGCGACCGACATGGTTCTTTCTTGACGCCGGGTTCCGAATCCGTTCCTATATAATTGAGTGAATGGTAAGAATGTTAGCAGTTCAAGAGGTGTGTAAGGAGAAGTACTCAAAAACCCCAATGTATCATGATAAGTGTCACAATGGTTGGTAAAGGGGTCGCCTTTTTCCCGCACGCGTCGCGATCGTCGATTCCGAGAAATTTAATAATGCAAAAATCATTGCAGTTAGTCCGCAACACCCGAGTAAATGGAGGAGTGGTTTGGTTATTTCAGAAGTCTTAGATGTGCCTAGGACATTATGAGCTACCCATTGGATCACGATAATTGGTTCTTTTGTAAAGATCACTGATAAACAATACAGTTTTTTCGGTTGTATTCGCCGTGAAGGATAGTTGCAAACATCGATGCGGATATTATCGAAAAGGTGAATCCTCAAGGTGTACTCCTTGGTTTGTAATAGGAATTTGAAGTACCTCGAGATGATTTCCATAGTCAATTCATGCTCGTGATCCGTTAGCACGGACAAAGAATTGTACGTTTTGGAAATAACCGCTTTTATAAAATAACAAGACTAATTCTCTGGAATAAAATGTTTGCTTATGGTGTAAAAGAGGGTACCATCCTCGACGTAATATTTCAGTGTCAAAAAAGGGATGAAAAAGGCCATTTTGAAAATTTTCCATAAAATTTTGCTCAGGCACGAAACTTCGAGCGAGGGCCATTAAAGATGGAGTGGTGAAAAATTATTTTGGAAAACGGGAAGTTAATTTTTTTTTTGAGGTGTCTATCATTGGTATAAATAGCCACCCATCCAAAAATGTAAAAGATACATTTCGAGGTGTCACAGGGTAGTTAGACCACGTGTATCTTCTAAGATATGCGCAAAAGTGGATGAAGTGTGGATGAGAAGAATGGGGCATGTGACAAGGAGTGCCCCTTTGTTTGTTTGTTTTTTTTTTTTTTTTTTTAACGTAAGTAGAAGGACAAGGAAAATGTAGATATACTATCACAATAGGATGTAAGAACGCATAAATGGTATGGAAATACAACATAATGATAATGATGACTTAACTACAAACCTAAATATTAGATAGAACTATATGTTACATTAACAACATGACTATAATAAAACAACCGAGCATGAAAAATTGAGTAGCATATTCAAGCTGCTGTTGCTCAAACTTTTCTAGTGCATCCATGAATCTTGAGCTTGGAGTGATCTAAAAACGGTTTTTAGAATAAGAAGTGTAGAGGGAAGAATATGAAATGAGTGAATATGGAGGAAGAGTTGAACTTATTTATAGAGAGAAAATTGCCGTTTTCCTCGACCGTTTTCTAGATGTGGTCATGACCGCTTTTCCTCGACCGCTTTTTAGATGTGGTTCATGACTGTTTTTAGATGTGGTTCATGACCGTTTTTTCGTTTTTTTTTTTTTTTTTTTAGTTTTTCATTATCGGTTTCTGAACGTGTTAGTTACGTTAAAATTTGTTGTTTAAGTATGACATGTGAAATATATTTATATATATGGATATAATTTATTATTACCAATATATGTTCCTACCTATATACTATTAGATATAGCTAATATATCAAGATAAAAATATTTAGGAACCATCTACTATTAAGCTAGAAAATGCAAAACGTAAATAAAATATCTGATATAAATATTATACAAGACCAGAAAAAAATAAATCTAGCTACCGATGATCCTCCGGTGTCAGAAGCGTAATCCTCGGGCGCAAAAGAAGAACCGTGAGTCCCGGCGACGTCGCGGCAAGACGAGCTCCCGTGGAGGCTAATTGCACCGGATATCACCAAGAGTATCCATCACCGAGCTCGAAATCGATCTTTGGCTCGCCATGAACATTCGCTGAAACCGGTTCTCGCGAAAGCATACCGTCTGAAATGCAATCATGGAGGCTCTCATTTCCTCGCTTTGAATTCACCCATGTTTATCTGTTATCGACTCGCGGGCGAAAGTGGTCATATCTGTCCTTAACTCGCCCAAGGTACGACTCATCGATACCGGGCGAAAGTGTACATGTCTCTCGACCATCGCTCACCGCACGTAGGGCCTCTATGGGTTGGGTGATCTTACTCATGGCGGCATCTCATCAAAGTATGGTGGGTGAGAGGATCCCACGCTTAGCGTGCTCGGCAGCCCTAGGTGTTGTGGGTTCCCAAGGGTCTTGTATGCATTTCTTAAAGACCAACATATTCTCATATTGTGGTATAGGGAGTAAAGGGGTGGCGCATGTAAAATCCCAGATTAATCATGACTTGGCGTTACTAGAACGGGCAAGGGGGCGACCTAAGAGTCGCATGTGTGATAATATCAAAAAGAAAGGTAACGATGCAGAAGTTACCCTTTCGCCTGGAGGATCCAGAAGGTGGAGGAAGGTCTTGTTGATGTCGGAAGGCTTCGAGGTGCCAATGACGCTCAGTCCCCCATTGAGTCACCGCTAGTCGGTTCCGTCGCGACCGAAATACCGATACGCGCATTTCCCGTCGATGTTGTACTCTCCCTCGATAAGCGTGTCGAGCATTAGGTCGTAAGTCCGTGGGTACACGGACTGCTGCTGAGTCAAGACCTGGTCGACCAGTGGAATGCCCGTGATCCCGGAGAGCAACACCGGTGTGACTTCGTGGCGCACACCCTCGACGGTGACCCAAAAATGGTCGCCATTAAAGCTTCCATTGTCGAGAATTTCATCACCAAATCCTTAGAATAAAGCCCTCCATTGGCATATAACAAACTCTCCCATCCTCTAGAGTGAATTTCGCGTGATCAAAGAATGGAGCAAACATCCCGCTTTCAAACAAATTTCCAAAAAAATTTCCACACAAATCCGTCTATTTTCCAGCCATTGCTGATCTAAGAGGGAGGATGGCTATTGATTATTGATGAGGGGAGAATTGGGATGATCCGACGGAAGGAAATCTTGATCGAAGGTCGGGGGGGTCTCGCTAGGCGAGACCTGGTTTTAGTGTGGGCCTATCTCGCGTGCGAGGACCGATTCGAGAGGGGGCAAGATCCGGTTTTTTAGGAAGACGAATCGTGGATTTGTGACGCGTGTGATCGGGTATTTTGGGTTTAAATGGACTGAGAAATCGATATTTGGGTTGGGCCAAAAATTTTCTCAAAGCCCAAATCAAGCCTAAAGCCTGATTTAAACCTAAAAATCTAAATGCGCATCTACGACTTCGTTTGGACTCGAATTGGACGAATGAGATATCGAAACGATCGGCACGAAAAATTTTATCCAATTGTATGAGTCATTCTTGAAAGTCACAATTTTTTATTTTTTTTTTTTTATTTTTTTTTTTTAAAGATAAGGAAAGTGTAAAGGTTTTATTTACATACAAGGGAGATATACGTGAAAAACACTGGATGTCCAGGGGAGTCACCATCTTAAATCATAGACAATTGTCATGTCGGCTCTGGAGCGAACCCAATCCAGCCAGACTGTGGCTTCACCTCTATGTATTATGGGGTTAGGGGGCGGGACGGTACCATCCCCGGACCGTCGCTACTTCGTCTAATAAAATTGCCCTTTTTACATACGGCTATCCTCAAACCGCCCCAAGGGACTCAAAGTAACCAATTCTAGGGTTGGTCTGGTGGAATCCATTGCCCGTTTGTGTTCCAAGTATGCAACATCTGAGGTTTGACACGAATCCCTTGTGCAAAACTTAATGCAAAGGGAAAAGGTAACAAAATAAACATATTTACAAGGTGAGTCTTTTAACGCCGATCCTCAAGATGAATCCCAACCTCAGGAGAAATGGCGGCGGCTTAATTTAAGATTATCCCGCGAGCTGGTGTTAGACAAAAGTATACCTTAAACTAGCTAGTATCGGATAGGAAGTCCGGCCCTAGACAAAAGGGTGTTTGGCAATGCATACACCAGCCCATCCTTCACAAGACGCCGCTTACGAGCAAAAAAGAACTACGACCATTTCCTATTCGTGATGAGTGAGACTTACACCAAATGATTAGCTGAAGTTCGAGGTAGAGAGTAGTAGAAAAGGGAAGAGAAGGAAGGAGGTGAAATTTTAGGTACCCATCGTTTACGAAAAGCACGCTTGCTCGTGTTATAGAAGACATTTATACTCGGTTCTGTAAAAAGAGTTTTCGTGGACTAAGGTTCCGCTTGCAACCACACACTTCAAAGAACTTTGGAGATCATAAGATAGAAGATGGCCCGACTACCAAAATGCGTACCCTTTATAGAAACAAGATTGAGTACGCCAAATGAAACATCTAGTCGGTGTAAACCGGATTACAAGAAGAGTCCGCTCAACATCCGGTGAGCGTAATTGTGGTAATGTTTTAGGCGTTGTCCATTGACTTGAAATTCGATGTTATCTTTTGATTAAGCAAAGAGATTGCCCCATAATGTTTCACGGTGACCGACACAATGAAAGGACCGCACCATCGTGTTTTCAATTTACCGGAAAGATGTGTAATGCTGAGTTGTGCAAAAAAACTTTTTGGCCAATTTTGAAATCCTTACGCAAAATGTGCTTGTCGTGGCACTCTTTTCATATTAGCTTTGTAGGATTTCGAGATCATAAGCATCACTCCAATCTCCTCCAGCCGTTTAATTGCAGTTTTCGGCTTCACCTACCTCGATGATATTGTAATTGAGGCTTTGATGGCCCAAAAGGCACGCGGTGCTCAAGTTCAACCGGCGGATGACAAGGTTTTCCAAAAACAATGCGGTAAGGAGACATCCCTATAGGTGTCTTAAATGTCGTTGTCGGTATACCCACAAGGCATCCGATAAAGCGGAAAAGACCATCCTTTCTTGATGGGTTGACAGTTTTCTCGAATAGACTTTATCTTTCTGTTGGAGACTTCCACTTGGCCACTCGTTTGTGGGTGGTATGGAGTAGCAACCTTGTGAGTAACTCCATATTTCTTCATTAAAAACCCAAAAATTTTGTTACAAAAATGTGTACCCCCCATCACTGATGATAGCTTTGGGAACACCAAAATGAGAGAAAATGTTTTCTTTTACAAACCTCACGACAGTCTTATGGTCATTTTAGCAACATGCGAGTGCCTCAATCCATTTGGACACATAGTCTACAGCGACTAAAATGTATAGAAAACCTTGAGAAATAGGGAAGGGTCCCATAAAATCAATGCCCCAAACATCAAAAATTTCCACAATCAAGATAGGATTTAGGGGCATCATATTTCGTTTGGTAATTCGACCTAGGTGTTGACAACGAATGCAAGCTACGCAATATTAGCGGTGCATCGCGAAAAAGGGTAGGCCAATAAAACCACATTGTAACACCTTGGCCGCAGTTTTCTTTCCACCGAAATGACCTCCGCAAAGATTGTTCATGGCAAAAGGATAATACGTCGGTGTGTTCCCTACCGGGAATGCAAATACGGACGAATGAGTTGGTCGAAACAATACTTAAAGAGGTAAGGTTCATCCCGAAATAATATTTTACAAAGGATAAGAACTTTTTATGATCGGGACGTGACCAAAAGGAGGGGACTTCCTCGGAACCTAGGTAGTTAACGATATCCGCGCATTCCATGGAGATGAGAAAATAGAGTACAAGTATTCGTGCGGGAAGGAATCACGATAGCTTTAATCACTATCGATGTCACCAACCAGCCTTGATAAATGGTCGGCTCACGACATTTTCGGTTCCTTTCTTGTCTTTGATTTCCGGGGTTAATTCTTGTAAGAGAAGGATCCAGCCGGAACAATCGTTGTTTTGCGTCCTTTTTCGCAAGTAAGTACCGAATCATGCGGCATGGTCGATATACAATGGTCGATGTTCCAACTAGGTAGGGCTTAAACTTATCCAAAGCATAGACAACAACTAGGAACTCTTTTTCTCGGTTGTGGTATAATTACGTTGAAAGTCGTTAAGAGTTTTACTAGTGTAGTAAATTACAATGGGTTTGTCGCCACGCCGCGTTGTTGGCCTAGCACGAAAGACCAATAGCAAAGTCGCTAGCGTCACACATCGGATTCGAATGGTTGAGACCAATCGGGGGGTTGAATGATAGGAGCGGTAGTCGAGTGGTTTTAGAGTATCAAAAGCTTGTTTGCAATTGAAATTGAAGTCGAATCGCATCCTTAAGCAGGAGATTGGTTAAGGGTCGAAATTTAACTTTAGAAAAATCCTGAATGAATCTCCTGTAAAACCTAGCGTGGCCTAAAAAGGCACGGATATCCCGAATTGTATGTGGGAAGGGTAGCAAAGAAATTTTAACAATTTTAGCTTTATCAACCTCTATCCCGTCTTTTGAAACAATATGACCTAGAACAAGTCCTTTGGTAACCATGAAATGACACTTCTTCCAATTGAGTACCAGATTTTTCTCTTTGCAACGCGTTAATACTTTAGAAAGGTTGGATAAACAGTCTTCAAAGGAATTTCCGTAAATGGAAAAGTCGTCCATGAAGATTTTCATATAACGTTCCACCATATCACTAAAAATGTGAAGCATGCAACGTTGGAAAGTGCCTGGAGCATTACAAAGACCAAAAGGCATTCGCCCCAGATGCAAAGGTTCCAAAGGGACATGTGAAAGTTGTCTTTTCTTGATCGGGCGGGATCGATGACAATTTGGAAGTATCCGAATAGCCATCAAGAAAACAAGAGTAAGCATGACCGCTAAACGTTCTAGCATCTGGTCAATGAATGGGAGAGGGAAGTGATCTTTACGGGTTCTGGCATTAAGTTTGCGATAGTCAATGCAAATTCTCCATTTTAAAGGAATGCGAGTGGAGATGCACTCACCCTTTTCATTTTGCACAACTTGAATGTCGGACTTTTTGGGAACAAAGTGGACAGGACTAACCTAGTCACTATCTAAGATAGGGTATATGATACCCGCATCAAGTAAACGTAGAACTTCCTCTCTCATTACTTCCTTCATGGCGGGATTAAGGCGGCGTTGTGGTTCTCGTGATGTCTTTGTGCCATCATCAAGATGTATACGATGCGTGCATATGCTAGGGTCTATTCCCTTGATATCATCTAAAGACCATCCGATAGCGGAGCGGTGTTCACGAATGACATGAATCAAACGTGCCTCTTCGTCTGTAGTCAAGTGAGCAGAAATTATTATAGGGTGACTACCATCGGAATCGAGATGTACGTGCTTCAAATCAGGGGTAGAGGTTTTAAATCCGAGTTGGAGGATTGGGGATCAAGGATTCGTGAGGGATCATCTCTTCAATGGAAAAGAGCTTAATCCGTTCTTCTTCAATTAGTTTGTACCAAAGCATTAGGGTCAAATAGTGGTAATCGACTCTAATAATTCATGGACATCCCTTATGTATGAGTCATCGTCAAACTCCGATTATCAAAAGAAAGAAATTGGTGTATCTCGTCCGGGGAAAATAGTTTGTGAAATAATCATGTTCCGGACTATCAACCAAGCTAATCTCGCCTCCATTATAGGATCGGAAATCTGTTTCATTAATTTGAACACGCTGAGTTCGACGAGAAAAGGTTCCCGAAAGACAATGTCATTGAACCGTCCGACAATTTATGAGAGCGTTGGCAGTTGCAAGGAAAGGACGTCCCAAGATGATAGGGATGGAGTCACAGGCTACTTCAATATCTAGAATGACAAAATCAACTGGATAGTAAAAATCTTAGACCTTTACTATAACGTTCTCTACTATGCCTTTTGGGTACTTAATGGAGCGATCCGTGAGTTGCAGAGTCATATTGGTAGGTTTCAATTCATGAAGACCTAACCGCTTAAATAAGTAGTAGGAAGTAGGTTAACACCGCACCTAGGTCTAAAAGCGCGATGTAGTATACTTGTCGCCGTGCATGATGGGTACAAATTACGACACGGTCCTTGTACTTTACCACACCACCGGTAGTGGTAATCGATCGAAACCGCTTTCGTGAGGAACGCTTGTTGAGGTACATTCGATGCGTCATTTGGTGGTGCACATGTCCTTCAAAAACTTGGCATGCTTGGGCAAATGCTTTAGCGCATCTAGGAAAGGTAAGTTTATGGTCAAATTTTTGAAGGTTTCACGGATCTCATCAAAATGGTCTTCATGTTTGTTCTTTACCAAACGGGCAGGGAACGGAGCTTTTGGAAGGAATCGCGTACAAGGATCAATGGTCTCTTTTCCTAGGGACGTAGGTGTAGATTTTGATGGTACAACTTCGTCCGTTATAGGTTGCGAGGTAGGAGTTGGAAGGACATTAGTCGTGGCTTCCGTCGATTCCTCGTCTGGCATATGTATATTATTGTCGATGGTTCGCCGTAACGAAGAGTGGTAATGGCATTTACCTCACCCCGGCTTGATTACTAGGTCCCGTGCATTGTTGAGTTCAAAGGCGCGTTTGTAGGCTTAGGGGTTTGGAACCGCTTGGCCGGGAACACGCCTTTGACTTTTATCCCGAGCTAACAGTTTGAAGAGACTGGATAGAAGCTAGGATTTGATTCTGTTGATTCATGTATGTCGAGAAAGTTTCACCCGTTTTATTGGCTGTGGATTGTACCAAGGGAGCAGCAGGAACTAGTTCACAGTTATTATTCACGGGTTGATTTTGGTAGCCATATCCTTGGTTAGCGAGAACAAGGTTGCGGTTGTTTTGGTATCCCATATTTGTGTTATTGGGAAAATTACTTTGCCCTTGCTAAAATTGTGGAGGATTTCCTTGACGATAGGAATTGTAGTTCGCGGGTGGTCGTACAGAAACGTTGTTGCCACCTGAAGGAGCTTGTTGTTGGACAAGGGGTGCCCAAGCTAAATTCGGATGTTGTCGCCAAGGTGCATTAGGGATGTTGAAAGCACAAGCCTCTTCAGAAGGTTGGGGAGGACACTCGTATACCAAAGGACAATAAGAATCGGCGTGCTCAGGACTTAAACAAAGAGGGCATGGGGAAGCGTTGGCAGCCATGACCTGTTTGGGTTTTTGTTCATTTACTTGTACCGAAAGAGCATCAACCTTTTTGTTTAGGGACTCGATTAGAGTTTCTAATTTCGGATCGGGTTTGACCTCGAACATAGACGTAACTTTGGTAGGAGTGTCGTTAGAAGATCTAGAAGAATCAGTGTTTCCCCAATGGGTGCTTCGTGAGGCCTGTTTCTCAAGAAAAGTGTATGCTTCAAGAAATACTTTGTCCATGAAACAACCGCCGCTCATGATATCTAATGTTTCCTTTTGATGGTCGAGAGACCATTAAAGAATGAACGGACTAATACAAATGTGTCGAAGTTGATGATGGGGACATTCGAGAAGTAGATCAAAAATCGCTCCACGCCCGAAAAGGATTCCCGGGGGTGCTAGCGAAAAGAATTGAATCTTTTGAAGCATTTCTCGTAGTTTTCTTCGAGTATAGAACTTTATCATGAATGCTTGAACAAGTTTGGCCCATGTGTCAATGGATTGGCGGGCGCTTTGTCCGGGCGAGCCAAACTGAAGCTTTATCAGCTAAGGTGAAGGGAAACAACCTAAGCAAGACTTGTTCGTTGGTAACGGTCGGATGGCGAAAAGTGGTGACTACTTGTTGCATCCGACGAAGATGATTGTACGGTTTTTCATGGTCTAAACCATGGTAAACAGGTAACAAACCGAAAATGTTTGGCGGAATACGAAAATCACCTACAATCGCATCGAGTTTAATACAGGAAGCAGGTCCTTCCTATAAGGCAGTATAGAAATCCGAAAGGGGTTTCTCGACTGTGAGATTTTCTTCAGCCATAATTAAAGGAGATAATGGAAACGGAGATGTTTGACGAGGTTGATTTACGGGAGGAACTATGCCTAGGAGATAACATAAACAGTTGTTTCTTGTATTTTCGACGATGATATGTAAGTTCTAATTCCTTATGTTTACCGTGACCAGTCTCATACAATTATGAATTTTAATTTAGTGCTCATAAGGAACGAATAATGACCGGAGGTTTTAGAAGTTAGGAAGGAGGGAGTTGAAGCACGCCTTCCCGAAATAAGCTTGCTAACTTCGAAAGCGGGGAAGCTAGGATAACGTGTGAATATTCCAGCAGCGTGTCACCCGAGAGAATTGAGGGAGGTTGTTCGTGCTAGCACGTTCCTTAATTAGGCAACCTCAATTTTTTTCCAAGTTTTCTAGGTACTGATGGAATAGGATGATGATTTATGATGGTGTATTATGCGGGGTGTTATTAAGATGATTTAGATGAAATTTTTAATTACTATGATTTTTTTTTTTAATTTTTATTTTTTTAATTTTTTTTTTATTTTAATTTACGTAATTAGTGTATTATGGAGACGTGATTACAAAATATGTAATTAAAAACGATAGATGCCAAATTAGAAACTAACTAATCATATACTAATTTATGCAGAAAGTCTACCCATGCAAATCTATATTACCTATACGTGCAACTATATGTAAGTTATACGTGAGCTAGGGGAATGTCTAGAACGAACTCATGCAATTGAATATCACGACGTGAATTGAATTGATGTAACATACACATACAAAAATATTCTAAGCAGGTGGTTTGGCGCTACGCATATATCAAAATATATTCGAATCATATTAATTGTGTTACGTGAATATGTGATGACGAACCACCTTTACATGCACAGAGTTCTCATGCCAACATACAAATATACGAGGTAAAACAGGTTATAGCAAATAATATCCTCGACAAAGTTTGAGGAGTTTAAGAGTTTGAAACTTGGCGTCCCGCGATTCCTCGTATAGCGATCGACTACTCCCAAGCTTATGCTTACTAGAAAAATAGGACCAAAGAGCCCAAAAGAGTACTGAAAAGGAAAGTGGCCTGTACCTGAAAACCGGAGTGTTGATACTCCAGGTTAGTCTTGCGTGCTACTAATTCAGTCTCGTCCGAGACTCTTTTGTCTGTTCAGTACTTCAAATTCCTATGGAGTACTTAGATTGTGCTAATGAAAATAAACAACTTGGTTCACAGATATTTGTTAGTAGAAAAAAGTTAGGGTAAAGAGTTACAGTAAAGAGTTAGTATTGTAATAGAAATGAAAATTAAAAAGATGAGGAGGTAAGGGAGGGGTTTTTATGGATGTATTCCAGTTATTACGTTAAGTCCATAGTCCTTCCCCGGCAGCGGCGCCATTTGATAGAACGCTCTTTACACACGTTTATTGGCATTCAGTTACTTATTTTCTTAAGTCCGAGGTCCACAGTCCAAAGTCCGAGGTCCACAGTCCAAGTCCAAAGTCCAAAGTCCAACGTCCGTATAGTCGTACGTTTTAGTCAAGTTACCTTACTCACGTGGGATTGGTAGGATAGGTCGAGTAAGGGATCGTCCAAACCTTAGGGCTCGGATAGGTTCACAACTGGAGTTACAACTTTAAGTGAGAAGGATTTTTAGGTTTCTTTTTAGTTGGTTTTTAATTAAAATAACATAACGTAATGCAAATAAAATAAATTACTACGGCGATTATATGTAGGTAAACAAAATGTAGAGAAACAGGGAGAGAGTTAATCATGCTCATGCAAGAATCATTTCTTAACAGTTTTTATTACCAAATCACTACATCTCTAATTCGTCTCGTTTCGGAGACGACGTCGAGTATTGATCCCTAGTGCATGCCCACATCTCTAGGTCGATTTCACTAGCATAAGGAGTTTTAATAATACCGCGATCTCCGTATATTATTTCCGCCTCGCTCGATTTCACATCACCGACGAATTGGAGAGTCATGTCGAAACTGCAGAGTCGCTACGACATTTTTTTCGCTAGCGACTCGTTCTGGAGCATCAGCAGTCCAACTTTGTACAATCTCAGTCATTTTGGGACCGGATGTTAATTTTATGTCTAATTCCTAAGTAGTGATTCTAGAATATTAACTAGTCAATCCGGATTTTACATCGAAAGCAAAGATAACCCTCCCCCACGAGGGGATTAGCTCATCATCATAGAAGGAATAATAAAACTTGATGTATACATTAAGTAAATAAATGCAGGATAGAAATTAAACTAGAAAAGAAATGACTGTTATTAAGGGTAAAATAACTTACCAGATAAGTCAAAAATAAAAATGGCGGAATGTAAGTAATCTTGAAAGAAAAAAAAAACTAAAAGCGTAGCTAAAGCATTAATATGTCAAGACCTTATAATGAAGGCTAACCCTCATATATATAGGCGGATGTCCCTTCACGTGAATTCATAACAATTAAATCAGGTTTGTTTGTTACCTATTTGAAACGTTCAAAACTTTGAGAATCAAAGTTTTGTTTCACCTCTATTAAATTTTTGTCCTTTAGCTGATTTTATGTTTTGTTTGTTAGCTCATTTCAATTCAAACCACCTGGTTTGAATTGGTACGTGTCTTCTCTCTTGCCAGGTGGTATCAAATTTAAACCATCCTTTGCCACCTGCCTATGCTGACTCATCATGCCTTCTGGGCCCGCAGAGTGTGTCCACCTAGTGTGTCCAATTAAGGCTACCGATTTTGGCGCGTTTTACGACTTTTGTCCTTACGCAGAGTTCGTCGCCCGGGTCGCTATGGCAGCTTCACTAGCCAACGTCGGCACCTAGATTTATCCGATTTGAGCTTCGAAGTTTCCTGCCTCTTTATATGTGGGCCCGTCCCGCACTGGTTCTGTTCTTTTGGAAACTTCGGCTCTAGTCAGGCTTTGTTGGGCTTCACGGGGATTGGGTGGGAATTCCAAATATTCCCGTATTCTTGTACTTGGCAGCTTCACTAGCCAACGTCGGCACCTAAATTTATCCGATTTGAGCTTCGGAAGTTTCCTGCTTCTTTATATGTGGGCCCGTTCCGCACTGGTTCTGTTCTTTTGGAAACTTTGGCTTCACAGGGTCGAGTGGGAAACTCCAAATATTCCCGTATTCCTGTACTTCGATGCATGTTTTATCACTATATTCATTTTAATTGCGGAAACCTGCAAAAGTACAAAAATATAATTATTACATGATTATTAAACACATAATCGACCAAAATGATATGTCTCTCGGGGTTTAATATTACAGTTTTGGGTGCTTATCAACCACCTAATCAAAATTGTTTTCTTTCTAATCCAAAACCGTATGTAACCAACTCCAATCACCCTACCACCACATTTATCTCCACCGACCCATCAATTCATTCCTTCTCTTCATCTCAAAACAAAGCCAAAAAGTTTTATCGGATAAACCCAATCGTCAAAAGTCGGAGAAAAGGTTGCGAAGAAAAGCTAAAAACAGATTATAATGTACGTACTCATCTTCTCCTTCATTTTTCATTTCCATCTTTATTTTTAACAAATAAAAATTCTGTCTTTTGAAATTTTTGTTAAAAATTCTGTCTTTTGTTAAAGTTTTTGAATTTTAGTTCCATTTCAGTCTTAGTTATTTTTTCTTTATTTCAATTTTACTTCAATTTTTTTTTTCTTTCTTGTTTGTGTATTGGGTGTTCAGGTGAATTGAGTTTGAAGAAATTAAGCCAAACAACGTGAACATCTCAAGCCTAAATATTTTGGTAAGTTCACCAAATTCATTCCTCTTCTCATATTTGATTCTAAAATTATATGTTATTGTACAAAGTCAAACTCCAACTTAGTCTTAGTCATCTGATGATTATTTGTGAATTTGGGTTTTGTGTTGTATGAAGTGTTAAATTGCTTTAGTGAATTATGAAGTGTGGTGTTTGTTATTGGTTTG
This sequence comes from Coptis chinensis, assembly GCF_015680905.1. Lineage (NCBI taxonomy): Eukaryota > Viridiplantae > Streptophyta > Magnoliopsida > Ranunculales > Ranunculaceae > Coptis > Coptis chinensis. The sequence continues at coordinate 38,839,466 of NC_141456.1, read as the reverse complement.
TATATTTGATATTTTTAATTAATTATGAATTGGCACTACAAAAGAAACGACTTTACCCGACTGACTATAACAGTCGCCATAGGTATTATCCGACTGACGAAATCTGATGCAAGACCGCCGGAAAATGCTCGATCGGCATAGGCTTCCGGCGGTTCAAATTAGTCAGAATAGGCCGTCGGCGTTGATAACCTTTGCCGACGAACATTCCAACAGTTTTAGACACTACACCAGAACAGTTGAAAAAAGACATCAAAGAGCCGTTGTTTTTTCAAAAAAATGACACTTTAAAGTGTCAGATGGTGACCCGTTTTTTTAGCAGCCGTTTTTTTTATTTCACACTAAAGGTGTATCGTTTATCAAATTTTCAATTTTTTTTAAAAGGGTTGAATGAGCTAAAAGAAGCCCAGTCTACAGAGAGGAAACCAAACAAAATGGACATTTCTTCCTAAACAGATCCATCTTCATACAACAATAACAACAGAAGCCAAATATAAGTAAATTCAAATTCTTTTGCATTTCCACACCTACTAAATAATACAGTCATACCACTCAACAAAATTCTAAACTTAAAATTTCAATTCATACACTATTACAATGATCTAAATTGTACAAAAATCTAAATACTCCAAAAATCTCATGTAGAGAACTTTCAGTTTAACTTCTGATGAGTAAATATTCGAAAAGAAAAGTATGTAGTACCAAAGCCACCATGGCACCATCTAAAGCTCCAGAGGGATGTGGTCCTGATCCTAATGGTATAGCTTAGTAAAGTACAACAGAAAAAAGAATTAATTCATTTTCAGAAGGCAATCGAGGGACAAACTTCTAGGATCTCGCATAGGAGTCATATACAGATGTAGTGGATTCGTGATGGATGCATAGGAGTCTCACTTCCCATACCATAACATGGTGTCTCACTGTTGAAACGGAAAAGGTCAGGAAGCTTAACAAACAAACCAGCTTTTAAGAAATAGATAACTGACAACCAATTACATATTATTACCGATATGGAGTTGAAACAACAATATTATCCCTAATATTTTTGAAAATGTTGCCACATGAAACTTTGTAGAGGTTTTCAAGGAAAAGAGGGGACTAAGCAGCTCTAAAAATTGGAAGCAACAAATTACTGTGGAATTCTAAATGAAAAAAAGAAGAATGAACAATAGCAAATGGCCCTATTATCTGTTTCTGTTTCTGTATTGAATGGCCCTATACAGTTAATAGGAGACAGAGAGAGTGTTTAAATATCTAAACATTCTTTAGATTTTGTATTAAGCAAAGTGAAGGGAGAAAAGAAATTACAGCTATTATACAATTCGAAAGTGTAAGACTTCGTCATTTAGCACATTTGAAAGTTGAATCACATTAAAAAAGGGAGATCAAGATGTTGGGAAGTGTTTTTACGACGACTTGGCAATAAAATTGGTCAATGGGATTGAATCTGGCATAAGCAAAACCAAGCTCACCTAATATCCTTATGCTTTTCAGTATGAAGAAGTACCTTCACAATGGAATCATGGAATAATTGACCTCAGCAATAATAGTTGTCTTCTCATGACCTGCAGTTTCAATTATCTCACGAAATAGCAAAGTAGAAGAAAAGCTCATGCTGGTGACTATCATTAAAACACTGAACACTTCAGATTAAAGACGTCTTACTGGTCCAACAAGTGTTGAATGACCCCAAATCATGTAAGAGCCACTAGAGTCTCGAGCTGGTGAGCAAGTTGCCACAAACAACTGCCAACAAAATAAAAAAAAATAGATACAAAATTCACAAACCCATTTTCAATCTCAGAAATATATAACGGAGAATTAGATTTGAAAAACACCTGATTATCAGCTGCCCTAGAAACAGAATGGGAAAGAAAAGATTAGTAAATGAACACGAAGGTATGTTGTATCATGAAGGAACTATAATCATGGTATTGCATAAGGGACAAGCTTAATATGGGCAGATAGAATCAATCATATAACAGGCTCGATGATGACAAGAATATGACTCATGATATACTCTTGCCTTGCTCTCTGTACTAGCTCCCACAGTGCTTCACCAGTACTCATGTTGAATGGTCGTGGATAGCAAATAAGATGAGCACCTGGTATCCAGTCATAGTAACTTTAATATTAGCAATCAAGCAGAACATTTATTAGAGAAAAGGTCTACGTTTATAATGTGAGAGTTTTAAGACGAGAATAAAATATGATGATAATAATAATGACGATGATGATAATAATAAAAACGAAAACATACAATTAGAAAACCACTAGCACCAGAGAGCCAAGTTTGCACTAAATTAAGAATACTTCTCTCAACCAAAAGTTTGTATTACTACAAAAGGTCAAAACCCCCCATTCATCTTGCGAAAAGAGAAACTATCCAACACAAAATATAACCAGTTGAAGCCTGACCACATTAAGCATCACTAACTAGATGGCTGCAAAAATAGTTCTGACATTGCTGTAAACGATTTTGGTGAATGACATATACTGAAAAAGCACACACCAAGAAACAAAAGGTTAGAAGATGTCTAATTCATCGGCTTGGTCTAATTATCCCGAGATCATGGTATTATGCATCTTCCGTGAGGTCGACTAAACATCGATATATATTGGTCACGCACTGTGAAAAGTCGAGCCAAGATCACCATAAGTGGATGCAAAGTATCGAATGAAGTTTCTTCTGTTAATTCCTACATATATAATAAGTACCTGTATCCACAACAGTAGGTCTATCACCAGAAGTGAAGTTGTCAAATTCCTTGAAGGAAATATCTCCAGGTGCGTTGATGTCAAACAGATGCACCTGCCGATCATAAAAAATGAAAGTGTCTAAAATTCATCAAACTACATGCTCTAGCTATCAAATGGCCTAAATGACACCATGGTAGCATAATTTAAGCTGACTTATCGAAATTAATTCAAATACCTTCCTGTGCTCAGCCAGTAGTTCTCCATCTGTTCCAAATATACAGCTGGTATTATACAACCTCCCACCATACTATTCAGGTATAGATCCACCAACTATAATGATCCCTTTATTATGTGCAACTTCCGATAGCATCTTGAATGATGGTGATGCATTTTTGTCCCTAAAATCCTCGGTAAAACTTAAGAAATTATCACTTGCATAAGGACAGTTCCATATTTCCTGCATTTTAAACTCCCACATGAAGCAATGTAGAAAACTACCATGCATATGTAAATACTAAATACTCTTGGGAATCACACATTAGTTTGCTGCTTGGTATTTGGAAGAGATATGCCTACCGTTAACAACTCTTGTAGAATCGTCGGGTACCCATTGAGATTGCCCAATAGATGGTCAGATTATACCCGACGGACATAATGTGTTGGGAACTTCCTACAGACGGAATCCGTTGGGTATTCTTTATGGCCTCGGTCGGGTAAACTCGTTTTTTTGGTAGTGTGGGGTGTTTGTACGTTATGTTGAATCATTTGTAATTAGTGAATTATGAATTGGGTTTATGTAATTTTATACCAAAATTGTTAGTAATTAGAGAACACGCTGAAATATGCATAATTAAACTAGTTTATTTTTTTTTCTTGAGAAAAGGAATAGAAAATTTCATCGTTTGGTCGTGTCTGCATGTTTATTGCTCGTCTCTATTGCCAATAATTTATAGCCTATATGAATGATTACTGAATTTCAATTTTTAATTTTTTTGATTGTAGCTTTCTTTTATTTTGGTTGTACTAATAACTAGTACTATTGGTGGTTCATGTTTACTTAGCCTATGGTTCAATTGTTGTTGGTTCAAGTTTTGATCATTGATTTATGTGATAATGTGTTCTAGTTTCAGCAATAATGTAGTTTAGTGTGCTGATGTAGGTGTAGGTTAAATAACTATGGAAGTGGTTTAGCGACTTAACTATTTTGCTTATGTCAGATCAGATTTGAAGTTAGGAAGTGGTAGCATAATGATGGATAAAGCTTGGGTCCATTGGCAGAGGTTCTGAAAAGAAGTCCTTATATTGCCTTTCATAAAATTTGACATATATTTACCACATTTAGTAATTTCTTTTTTTTTCTTCTATTTTGTTTGGTTTTGTTTTGGTTTTGTTTTGCTTTTTTTTTTTTTTTTTTTTTTTTATAGAAATGAAGTAGAGTATAGAAAAGCGGCTGAGAACTTCGTGGAACTTGCTAAAACTAGAACTGGAGAAAAGAAATTGAGATGTCCTTGCAAAGTATGTCAATTTTTAAATCGCGTGGAGATGATAATAAGGTCGTCGAACACTTGGTGATAAATGGTATGGATATGACGTATACTACTTGGTTTTGGCACGAGGAGCCACTAGATGCAGTTCAATCTGGTATAGAAACCACAGAGACACATGAATTATGTGAAGCTGCATTTGAGCATGACGATGCTTTCGAACTGGGGATTACTGAAGAGAGAATGGGTGCTGAGTTTGAAGAGTTCTTTGAAAATGTTGAACTCCCTCTATATCCAGGTTGCACGAAATACACAAAGTTGGCAAAGAACAGGTTGTCTTGTACAAGCTTAAAGTTACGCATGGTGTTTCGGATAGTTTTTGATGGGCTTCTAAGGGTATTGCAAGATATGTTACCAGGGGAACACCATTCCTCGACTCCTCATACTTTCGGCGACTTCGTTAATCAAAGAGTTTCAACTCGAAGAGAAAAAGATACACGCTTGTGTTAACGATTGTTATCTTTTTAGGGATGAGAAAATTGACGAGTGTCCAAAATGCAATTCTTCGCGATGGTTTGTGGATTAGAATACCAATGAGATTAAGAAAGGTGTTCCCGCAAAGGTGTTAAGGTATTTTCCTATAATACCAAGGTTTAAAATAATGTTTCAATTGCCAAAGTTGGCTGAACATTTAAGGTGACATCACAACAACAAGAGTACAGATGGTAACATGCAACACCTAGTAGATTCTGAGGCATGGCAAGAAGTTGACAAGAAATGGCCATTGTTCTCAACAGAGCCACGCAACCTTAGACTTGGTCTTCCTGCTGATGGAGTTAACCCATTTAGTAATCTTAGTTCAACGCATAGTTGTTGGCCAGTCATGTTGTGTACATACAATCTCCCGCCATGGCTATGCATGAGAAAGGAACATTTGATGCTAGCATTATTGATTCCTGGAAAAAAAAACAACCTGGAAATGAAATCGACGTATATCTACAACCACTTATCGATGATTTAATAGGGTTGTGGAATAAAGGAGTGGAGGTTTATGATGCATTTACTAAGACCATCTTCAACCTAAAGGCAGTACTAATGTGGACTGTGAATGATTTTCCCACCCTTGGGAACTTAGCCGGTTGCACAACAAAGGGTAAAACTGCATGCCCTACTTGTGGTGTTAATACAAATTCAATGTGGTTGCCCTTTAGTGGTAAAACAGTTTATATGGATCATAGATGTTTCCTCCCGCCAAATCACTCATTTCGAAAGAAAAGAAGATGGTTCAATGGAAAGCATGAATATCGGGAGAAACCTAAAGTTATGTCTAGTTCAGAAATTAAGGTTGTGGTGGACAAAATAGAAAATGACTTTGGAAAAGATGAAAACAAAATGAAGAAGAGGAAGAGGGAAGAACATGTTCTAATGTGGAAGAAGAGGTCAATATTTTTTGATTTGCTTTATTGGGAGGTAATGTTTTACACTTTCAACATATATATACATATATTTCGAAGTAATTATCTAGAAGCCTAGGTTGACCACTCTGAACTCTATGCCCTAAGATATATATAACAACTCTATCACTACATACCATCCATGCTTGTGCTGAAAATCTAGAATGTACCATTGTAGAATTGTATTTGTCAATTAAATGAAGTGTTCAAACCTCTACTCCATACTACCTGAGGTTGGACCAAACCCAAGTATGCTCTAGTTATGTGCCTAGGGCAGTATATTTTTAACAAGACTCCTGCTGAATTACTAAAGGCCTTAGGAGTTTTAAATAATTTTAAGATACATTGCGACACTGTTTGATACTATTTAGGTGGAATCTGACTTGACTAGTGTGGAAATGGTCTAAGGGGAGTAAGGGCCACAGGTTACGCTGATGGGCAGATTCAGTTCACTAAAATGAACTGATATTTTGGCCTAACTAGAAATGTATGACCTTATGACACTTGCATTATCATGAACACTGATTAAATGTGTGCGAAAGCATTATTGCCACATTATTTAATGTGAAGAACAAATCAAAAGACCATCTTAAGTCTCGCCAAGATTTGCAACAGTTGGGAATTAGGCATGAATTGCATCCAGAAGTTCGTGGCAACAGAACTTATCTTCCACCGGCACCACACACACTATCGAAAGTTGAAAAAAAGTTTTTTTGCAAGAGATTACAAGATTTAAAGCTACCTTATGGCTATAGCTCAAATATCGGGAGGGTTATATCAGGGGATGAGTTCAAGATTTCAGGTCTCAAGTCCCATGATTTCCATGTTTTAATGCAACAATTGTTGTCTGTTGCGTTAAGGGGGCTTCTTCCGAAAGGACCGAGGACTACAATTTTTCACTTATATGCCTTTTACAATGAATTATGCAAAAAAGTTGTTAATACGGAGAGACTAAAAAAGCTCGAGAGAGACGTTGCAGAGACTTTGTGCATGTTAGAAAGGTTCTTCCCTCCATCCTTCTTTGATATTATGATCCATTTAACAATTCATTTAGCACGAGAAGCACGGCTTGGTGGACCAGTTCATTTGCGTTGGATGTATGCTTTTGAAAGGTGAATTTATACTCATTCATAAAACGTTAATGAATATATTCCACTACTTGTTTCTTATTTACTATTGATGTTATTTCTTGTCTTTAGATACATGAAAGAGTTGAAAGGATATGTCAGAAACTTTGCAAGACCTGAGGGTTCCATTGCAAAGTGCTATCTTGCGGAAGAGGACATGAGATTTTGTAGTGAATTTATGAAACAGACAGTTGAGATAAGTAATCGCCAAAGTAAAAATGATAGTTTTGCAAGTGATGCAATACTTGATGGCAGGCCGAATTCTAGAGGAGTCTCGATTAGATTAAGTAAAGAAAGGTTACATGCTGCCCATCTATATGTGTTTTCGCTCAATACAAAATAGTCGAGCCATATTTTGAGTGAGTATGGTAATAATTATTGAAATTTAGAGTTTTGAAAAGACGTACCTTAATTATCTTTTACCATTTTTCTTTGGTTAGGAAGTATATGGATGAGCTACGGAAGCAAAACAAACAACTCTCAAGAAATAGAAATTTGCTGTGGAAGAGACATGTAGAAAAGTTTTCTGAATGGCTACGTGAGAAGGTTCAGTTGTGACTTTTGTGTATTTGTGTTACCCTTTTTACATATATGTAGATAATAATCGTGATACTTATGCATGAATTTGGACAGATTGTAGAGGACACTAGTGAGAATATCTCTGAGATATTAAAGTGGATTGCCAATGGACCGAGGAAGCTAGCAATGTCGTATTCTTCATTTATTGTCAAAGGTCAACGTTACCACAAGAAAAGTGCTGAGAAGTCCAACCAAAATAGTGGTGTTTCACTTGAGTCAACAACTATGTGTAGATCTAGTTCAAAGGACAGAAACCAAGTCATGAACAATGTTTCTTACAATGGGGTCATCAAAGATATAATTTTCCTTGACTACATTGGCTTCCAAGTGCCTGTTTTTTTTTTTTTTTGTGATTGGGCAAATGTAGGAAATGGTGTCAAGGTGGAAGATGGATTTACTTTGGTTAACCTCCATCAAGGACAATGCCAGTTCGAAAAAGAACCATTCATTTTAGCATCACAAGCCAAACAAGTCTTTTATTCAAGGGACAACAGTGATTCCAATTGGTATGTTGTATTACAATCCCCATCAAAGAGGGCGTCATGACTTGGATATGTATGCGGAGAATGTCGATATATTCTCAGGACCACTAGATGTTTCGAGAATTGACAAGAACATTGATGATGAAGATGGTAGCTATGTTAGAAAGGACTGTGAGGGAGACTATGTGTAGTGCATGTACTTTCGGCAATTTAGTAAAACGTTTTTTGTATTAATATTTTCGGCTATGAGTTCTGGTTGTTTAGTTCTGGCAGTTTTTCCTATTAATATTAGTATCTGATTTATTTGGCACTTCAGTTGTTTGTTCATCTTAGTATGAGTATTGGTTGTTTGTTTTTATTAATATGTGTTGTGATTTGTTTTTGGTACTCTCTCTTGTCTTGTTCATATCAGTTTTGTGTCTTGATGTTTTTTGCCACATTATGCATCGTTGACATTTCAGGATTTTGACAAGGACATAAAGGCACTTCACTTCAAACAAAATGTCGAAAGCGGAGGTAAGACTTTTTGTTGATAATGTTTGTGTATACACATGTTTCTCATTTAACAGAATTTTTGTTGGCATGTTGACAGAATTCAAAACAAGCTAAGAAAAGGAAACTTAATGAAAGACTAGCTATTATAGCTGCTCTTAGGAATACATCAAATGTTGGGATACGCATATCAAATAGAAGTGATGGTAGTCTACCACACTCAGCCTCTCAAGCCAATGAGTCCCACTTGTCAAAGAAAAAATTGTGTACCTTAGAAAAGTCTAACTCTAAGAAGAATAAGGTAAGCACACCTATCTTCCTCTCCTTTTCTTCCTTATGCAACTGGGCACTGAAGCCGTACTAGTCCTAGTTAGTTTGGTACATGTCTGAGTCTCCACGAATAGCTGCTAACTAGTAGTTAGTGCTTCCCCAGATGTTGCTATATTCGTCGGCTTTCGTAAGTATGTATGAGACTCCTAGTATAGGTCTAACTTACCCTACCGGCTGGTGCCTTTAGGTAACTCTGTACCTGGTTATTTGCAGCACACACACACACAAGCATTCCCAATATATGTAGTTGCACTTTAATCTTAATATATAACTGCTGCCTTTCACCTAATTCATTCCCAAGTTTAAGGGTGTTTTATGTTAACCTTTATGTTATATTCTTTAAATTCCAGAGTGTAAAGGGAGCAACAACTAAACGATCTAAGATGGGTAAAATGCCCATCCGAGATACTAACGACTCAGATTCCAATCGATGGGGACTTTAGCAAGGAAGAAGATGCCCATGATTTCAGTGAGGACGACGACATAGTCCCAAATTCTTACTCTCGTGGCAATAGAGAGAACCCTTCTTCAAATGAATCTCACAAATCAAAAAAGACGGGGGGTTCTACAAAGTCTAAGGTGTTGTTTAAATATGTTTTGCTTAACATTTTTGTTTATATATGTTAGATTTTTGTGTTTCCTTAGTTAAGTATTGTTTATAATTTTCATTAATCTTTTGTTTTCCTTTAATGGGGGTTTATCACAGAGTTTCAAAAAAGTTGATAAAAGATCTAGGACAAAAAGGAATTCTTCTCACGACTTAAGTGATAAAGATCTTGACGATGAAGATTATTGTAATGACGAGGATGGAAGTAAGACTACTACCAACCGAGCCAAGTTTAAGGGGCCATTGACTGAAAAAGAGAGTGAAGGAGATTCTAGTGATGAAGGTGATGCTATCGACTCGGACGCAGAACTTGAAAGTAGTAATCCTTCTTCCAAAGAATCTCACCTGTCAAGCAAGACGCTAGGAGGTTCTCAGTAAATCCAAGGTAATGGCGACTGATAATGGATCTAAGTCAGCGGTGACCTTTAATGCGAATGGGCAGCCTGTAGGAGAAAATTCAGAACAATTTTCTTCTCATTTGGGAAATATTGCATCTCAGATGGTGCCACTAACTTTTAGTGATTGGAGAGTAATCAAAAAAGGGTACAAAGATCTGTATTGGCAATCAGTCTTGGTAAGAACGATTTTTTTTTTACTTTGCTTTTCAGAAAATACATATAGTTATTATGATGTTCTTATTATATATGTTTAATTTGTTGATGGTGGGGTTGTCAAAACATTTCACGTATTATTTCTTATTTCTTGTAGCAAAAATTTATCTTGGATGAAGGGCGCAGAACTTATGCCCTCCAACAAATTGGAAGGTTGTGGCGGGCGCATAAATCAAGATTGAGGGGAAAGATAAGAGTTTATAGAAAAAAGAAAAAGGACATTGCACGTCTCCAGCCTGAAGACTGTGATGATGCAAAATGGGAGATGTTTGTTAAACAAATGTCAAAGAGAAAGTTCATTGTGAGTTATTTTGGTGATACTTTGAATATACTCATATTGTGAAATGTGTTATTTAACTCTTTTGTATTGCAGCTGAAAAGTCAAAAGTTTCAAGAAATTAGGGAAAAGCAAGATCTCCCTCACACATGTAGTCGACAAGGCTATGCACGCCTAGAGTTCCAAATGGTAATTAACTATCACATTTGTGCAACTTTGTTTTTGTGTATGTATCTTGATTGTGGATATTGTTATATCATGTAGCAAAAAGAGAGTCTGAATCCCTCGTCTATAACTAGAGTTGATGTTTGGTGCAAAGGACACACTAAGAAAAATGGCAAACCATCAAATAGTAGAGTTGGGGAACGAATGGTATGTTTAGTTATATTTTCTAACCAGAAGTATAGCCATAAATATCATCGATTTTGTTGAGCTTTGCTAATTTCTCTATTAACATACATATCAAATGTGATTGCTATAGAAAAAAATAAAAGAAATTAGAAATGCGGCAGCATCAGATTCTCGTAACCACTCGATATAAAATGACGCTCTTTCACAAGTACTTGGACCTAATCGTTATGGTCGTGTGAGAGGTAAAGGAGCAGGAGTAACTCCTTCAAAAGTAGGTGTGGTGTCACAAAACAAAGAGTTGGTCACCCAACTTCAGGAGAAGGTACTAACGGTTGAGAAGGATATGGCTCAAATGACCAATTTGGTGAATACTCAAAATGAACTTATAAGAAACTTAATTGCTTCTCTGAATATTCAAAAGGCAAGTGACAAATGTACAAGCATTGTACAATAGCTTATTTGATATTTGTTGTCTTGCTAGAGTACTTGAACTGACAATCTTAATATATTTTTCTAGGATGAAAGTCAACAAGTTGTGACTGAGCAAGTGATACAGTCAACTATTGCTCCAATTACTTCACTTTCGCAGGTATTTTTTTTAGAATCTCTAAAGCAAAGTACTGTAGATTCTTAATTAGTAGACTAACAACTAGCCAATGGTTATGATTATTTGGTTAGGGTCAAGGCATAGGCAGTGGTGATCAGGGGATACAAACTACTCTTCCACAAGTAAAATATTTCTTTTTGCAAGCAAGGGTAACTAGCTTTTGGCTTACTTGGTCTGGCGCGATTTTTTTTTTTGAGTTAAAAAGGCCATTATGCAGTAGGGTTGTAAGATCAGAGTTAGTGTGCTTAAGGTGTTGGTGAGATTATATTAGGTCTATATTTGGTAGCCTTTTTCAGTTTATGGCTACTTGTGTACCATTAGGGAACCTACCTCTGTAAAAACTTCTAGACTCACCAATACCTACTTTATATTTTTAATTGGATGTATAGCTCTTGAGCTGCCAAGGAGAAAATTGCAGTGTTTTCTCTGTTGCCACTTCAGTCCTGAACCTTTCGATTGTGTCTGATATTTCTCTGGCCATTTTTATTAAATCTTTCACAAGCTTATAACAAAATGAAAACCAATAGCAGCTAGCTCGTTAACGCAGAGCGAGTGAGATAGGCTGGAGAAAGGCCAACGAGTGGCGGGTGTAATGAGTGACGAGGCTAACGGAAGATGGGGGAGCTTACATTAGGCAAAAATCTTTCCTTTCTCTGAATCGTTCCTAAGTTAGTTGTGCTGGAAGGGGAGCGTGGCTAGATTTGAATTCTTTTTCTCCTCACATAACAGGTGAAGGCACAGAGTCACTCACTTGTTGTTTGGGGCAACAGGAATGGCTGGGGCTTTCCCTTCGCCTTTGCCAAGGAACAAAAAGTATCCAGATACCCCTGACACTCGGTGTTTTTTAGCCTAAAGATACGCCTTCTGGAGCCCTTTTTGGGATAGAAAAAACTTTTGTAATTTCTTTTTTCGAGGAATAGCCCTAGTTTGATGGTGAGGGGACTTAGGCTTCTCGGACTTTGAATCCTACATCTGCTTTGTTCGATCTCTTCAGTTAGCTCTACTATATTCTCTTTTTTTTTTTCTGGCCTAATGTTAAATCAAATAGAGTACACTGAACACCAACCCAATCTCGACAAAAAACAAGTACACGTTTACCTTCCTTCCTCTGGCCCTTGGTGACATCGCTAACAAACTGAGCCCTGACCTTCGAACCTCCCATTCCTAATATAGATGGTCAATCACTTCCAGCCTCTTGATTGCCTACGAAATAAAAATGGGGACGAACTCTGAACTCTAGACCAAGCTTCAAAAAATAAACCAAACCTATCCCAACCTACTTAAACAACCCACAGGCTTGGCCCAGTCTGAAGGAAGAAGAAAGTAGACTAAACCTTGTAGAGAAGTGGATAGGAAAGGTAGCCTATAGACTCAAGCGACCAGCTCGGTTCAAACTCAGCCCGTATTCCATGTGAGTCAGTTGACTTCGATTAGACCCGGACCGACCCGAGAGGAACGTGACCACGAGGGCACCACCAGATGTTGTAGATGAACCTACTAAATAAGAAGTTGAGTATATCATAGCTGACCGCACCATGGGCTATAATGTAAAAAATACCTAGGAAAATAATGAATGTCAAGTAGAAACTAAACAAGGTCTACTGCGCGCGATCACTATATCTTTTCTTTTTCTTTATCTCTCCTCTATGGAAAGAGGGGATGATACGTGGTATACCTGATCGGGTGGTCAACGAGGCGTCGTAAAGTCGACATAGCTCCATGCATATGTTCTTTGGAGCTAGAACCCTGACGGAACGGAATTATATCAATAGAATGAATGAAATGAAATAATGGTGAGCCTAGGGCGGTGAACATGGCTCAAGAGTGTCTATACAAAGACCTTTTCTTCTTCACTCAAAGAGGCAATGCACTCTTAGAATGGTACTTTCTTCATAAACAATGCATCTTTGGTTAGAAGTTATACGGACTTTTTCAAAGGAAATGCCACACTCCGCGTGTGACGAGATACGGGGCGTTCTAATCGAAGGGTCATGCCTATCGGGCTGACCAATGCAGAGCATGCAAAATCGAGCAATGGATCTTAGAAGAATTCCACTTTGAACGGCACGACTCTTTCTATTTCTGCGCTGGCATTTGAGTTGTCTCCCCTCCTCTTTCAATCGACACACTTGACGCAGATAGCTCCAGTGGCCCCGGCTTTTGCCTCTATCAGAAGGCGCCTGCCCCCACCTCCACAGCCACAGCATGGAGGAGCAGCTCCTTAATCTGCACTACAACCAATCAAAAATTTCTCCAGATCTATATATGATGCTAAACCGAGACCTAGATAGAGAGAGAGGCTGCCCCTTTTTGGTTGGCTCTTCGAGACAAAAGCACTCATAGGAATGGTGCTAATTCCCATGTTCCTTCTAGTCTAGTTTCGTTTCGAGAGCCCTCCCGGATCTGCAGTCATCCGGATTTTTTGATTCCAGTTATGCGGGGAAAGTGCCTCACCTTTCTACATTAATTCTTAGAAAAATTCCTCGGTCTCTATAAAATAGAATGAAAAGCCCGGGTGAAAGCGAAATAAAAGAGAGAGGAAAGCGGAAAGGGGAAGAAGTCTAGTGCTAGTTCTTACTTAAACTTATTTTTCTAACTTCCATTTTTTAGTGGTTTCTCTCTTATTTGGATTGAAAAAAGACGAAACTTCCCTTTCTTTCTCTTCTTTTCTCCCTTCAACGAATTTTAGCTATGACCAATGCCCCCCTAGTTGAATATAGGCGTAACAAAGCTACTTGAAAAAAGGCAAGGTGCACTGCACCTTGGATTAAAATCGATGAATTTCGTTTTTGCCAGAGATATTTTTTTAGAAAGATGAAAAATTAATATAATAATGAAAAAAAAGATAAAATCTAAATAAAGGTGTATATGCGGGAAGGGGGTGCACTACTTCTTCATTCAGGGGGAGGGGGGCTTGCCTCATTACTTCCCACTGGGCGAGAGGTGCACCTAACCCACCTACCCACTCATCAATCACGGCGTTCAAACCGACTTGCACTTGATAGACCCTTATTGTATTGGAATTAGGCGCCCTTTGACTGTTTTCAACTTATCTATTCAATGTTCGATTCTACTCTATGTTAGAACATTTCTCTAAATGCTATTTCGATCTAAGTGGTCCTATTTCGTGTCCCGTGCTAGGAAGCATTACTCCTCTTTTCATTCCAAATTCAAGAATACGAATGACGACAATGATTGATTGGTGCGTGCGCTTCTCTTATTACTTTTGTTCCTCGGATACAATTCGATCCTTCTACGCCAAATCTAAATTTGTGGAAAGCCTTCATGGCTTCCTTATGAAAACATAAATTTGTATATGGGTATAGATGGTCTCTTTTATTCTTCGTGATATTGACCACATTTCGATCCCTATTTGCATTTCAATGGGGTGGGTGGTGCGGTATGAGATGTTATGGGAAAGAGTATATTACAGCATCTCTAATTCGTGAATTTCTAATGATCGCCGTGTTCCGCATCTTTGGATCCTCTACTATTCTATGTTCTTCCCGAAAGCGTGCCAATCCCTATGTTGTCGCGGAGTGAGTATCTTATATTATTGGGATAAAGCTTTTCCTCTGCAAAGGGCCTTGTGCGATAAAAACCCCTACGGCGGTCGTCCCTCGTTGTAAAGTAGTCCCCGCCGAGCTTTTCGGAAGAGGGGTAGTCTTGTCGCGTAAGCATAGCATTTCGGTCGAACCGCCAACCCAACTAAGAAGAACCGAACCCGACACATCTTTTTCTTTTTGGGAGGGTACTCCGAGTAGTGGGTACCTCGTGGGACCTCGACCCACCTACTCGAAGTCTTGTATGGATATGCAAGAAGGGGTGCTCCTAGGTGTGTGTAGGGGTGTGTTTGTTCAGCGAAATGGATTCCTCGTCAAGTCGGTTTTGGTGGTGTGGACACACTTGCCTTGAATTAATGGAATTTGCTACAAGGGGAGAAATCAAAGGAAACTGTACCCGACCGAGGGATGGGCGTAAACTCATAAGCTACCGAGGGTAGGGATAATCATCCAGTCTTATTGTGAAACAAAAAGCCACACCGCCACAAAGAGGCGGGTTGGTTGCTCTGTCGTCACCGGGGAGCTCTTGGCGAGGAGACCTTAGGATAAGTTGCTAAAACAAACGGGAAGGGGAGGATCGACCCATTCGAAGATATAATTCGAAGAAAGACCGTTGGCGGCGGGTGGAGACATTTCTTTGGCCCCTTCAAAAGGAAATCGCGGGCAAGGTAGAGCTCGGCATAGGATTCGAGAATAGGGTAGGTAGGGTCCCGTCCTTAAGATTCAGATAAGAAAAGGGTTCAAAACCTTTATGCATGTACCTCCGCATACAAGTCTGCATACAAGTTCCGGTCGGGATGATTGGGAAAGATCAAACCAATTTGAACCGCTCACATCACGGTAGTAGTTAAGCATAAAAGCCGTAAATCGGGCGGCTAAGGCTATTACTTTCACATCTCTCTCTCTAGCTATAGATAGAGAGAGATCTGCTGCGTGAGCAACCCGCTTACGTGATAGGGGCGTTACATGTGCTCTACAGGCCGCACTCAATCTTTCTTCCTAATAAGCCCATTTTTCTTTATTTTGAAAATGGGCGAAACAAGCTACTACCGCTACACGCGGGACGTTCCTTGGTGGTTCGAAAGGCATGGTTTTCTACGGTTGTGCCCCCCTCCCACTAGTCTGCCTAGCTAGTGAGCGATTCTTTCGGGCGGGCATCTCCCATAACGCAAGCAGCATTGTTCGCCACCACCCGAGAAGCAAAAGATTCGAGAGTCCAGGCGGAAAATACATGCATAGATAGTGGTCTAATGACAAGGGCCGACGGACGGAAGCTCGGGACGGAGCCGTATAATAGCGTTTGTCATAATAAATGTTATTGATCTTTAATAGCGCTAAGAGAAAACGCTATCAATTCAATAGCATTTTTGACGAAAATGCTATCAATAAAAGCATAGCGCCGTCATTAATAGCGTTTTGGAAAACGCTATAGACACCAACCATAGCGTTTTTTGCATGCTATCTTAGGCCTTTTCTGTAGTAGTGAGGTCATGCTAATAAGCTATCACTACTTGTTTAAATCGTTGTTATGTCCTACTGAAGACCAAAACAAGAAAATAACTAGATAAGACTATGAATTGGTCTAGATCATGACTGTTTCAAAGTAAATACACAACTTGACATATCATTTGAGGAACTAGAAGAAGTAATATTCGAGTTATATTCACTAATACTCAATAGTGATTTGGTGATGAACTGATGATAAAACTGGAAGAAAAAAAAAAAAAAAAAAAAAATATGCGTAACTTTTAATCCTTTCTACTTTTCTCAATGAAAACAATCACTACACCAAAACATGATATTAGTAACGCTCCAGTTTTTTGCTTAGTAACATTTTTAAAGTGTAACTAGGTTCCTAACGTTTTATAAGCGTTCCAATTATATATAAAGTGTTACGTTAATTTTGCCAAATATGAGAATCAATTTGTTACGTTTTTAAATTGTTTGTTTGGACAAAAAGCTTAAATAAATCGTGAATATTAAATATAATATTAAAATAATAGCTAAATTAGAATTTAAGATTTCTAAATAAAAAATTTCGGTGAGAGGAAAGAATTTTCGGTGAGAGGGAAAGGCCAAAATTATCGCGCTCTTCTCTCCTATTTAAGATTACTAATGAACAAGCTTTATATTGTTCATCGCCTCTCTCGTTCAACAAGTTTCGCTCTTTTCATCGCCTCTCTCGTTCAAGTTCATCGTTCAACAAGTTTTTGGAGTCAGCACCAGTCGCCGCTGCTGCCGCTATTAGGTAACGACTTCCTTCGCGTTCTTCTTCTATGATTTTCTATGTTTCATCATTTCATATCTCTTTTTCAATTTTTCACACTACTACTAGGTGATATCACAACTGAAATTAACTTGGGTGTTAGTTGGCTACAGTTATAACCAAAGGTGCATTTTTTATTACTTGTTATTCTATGTTTTATTACTTGTTATTCTATGTTTTATTACTTGTTATTCATTAAAAAATTTGATTTTTGTGGTTTGATTTTGCTCTTCTATATGTAATTAGTAATTACTTATTTTAGTTATGTTATGATTTATATTTTTCCTGGTTTGTGGATTGTTAGATTTATATTCATGCTAGCAAACACACACACACGGTCTGTATAATGAATACCACTAGTCCTGTTGATGAGAAATTTTTGAATAAAAGGGAATCATCTGTTAGTGTCCTCCCCTTCACCGGTTGAATGATTCTAACACTGGGTCAATATCTCAGCTCTGTCTTGAGTGATTAACAAGGTATGCTCGAACCGAAATGGCGGACTCCATCTCGATGTAACAACCGTCCAGTTATCATCTCACATAACAGGATTAAAGCTACCCATTGTCAGCATTGGTTTGTGGATTGTTAGATTGTTAGTAGTATCTAACTCCCTTTTTTTTTTAGTTTGATAGCGTAGATAAGGTTTTCTAGAGTTCATGCTGGAATGGGTTGAAATATTTAAACAAAGAATAACCCATGTCTTGTTTCTGGTAACTGTGGGTTTTAATAGATAAAATCTGAACTGGCACACAAAGTATCTCTTTTTGAAATTCAGACTCATATTTGAAGCAAGTTCAAAATTTTCAAACTTGTATCGAAGTGATTTAACAGTCTGCATCCTATTGGCTGAGCCTTTGGAATAAAATCTACAATGAACTACATGAGTTTGTATATATGTGCAAACCGATAGAGTGTACGCGTGTTGGGGGGAATGAGAAGTCTTTTATTTTGTCATGCATTTTGTGCTTATATGTTATAATGCCTTCAAAGTAAAGCATTTGAAATCAGTCCACACTTAATCCTTCCAGTGCCAAGTAGTTCATATCTAATTGTGTTTACCAATTGAAGTACATCTGATCATGTTTAGCAATTTAATGGTTAAAATGTAGGCACCGTTTAGCTTGTTTACTGAGATAGTTCAATATTTATAGAATGTTATGCATCAAATTTTCATAAACAGATAGTGCTAAAAGCCAGGCTAGTAGGAAATGACATTGACCCTATCACTTGTTCCTTGTGTTTACTTGATGTGCTACTTGCAGAATATCTCAACCGATTCCAAAAGATTGGATGAATGAAAATGACAGACTTGGGAGTGTGTATAGGCAGGGGGTTTCCGATTTTATTCTATTCGCTAGTGGCAAAGACGAAACATCGACCACGTGTCCTTGCCCATGTAACAAATGTCGAAATAGGAAAAGGTTTGCGTATGATATAGTTAGAAAACATTTGATTCGTAACGGTATAGAATTAACATATCGTGTATGGGTTTTACATGGTGAGAACCCATATAAGGATCGAATGGTAAACCGAGTTGAAGAAGAAAATAGTGAGGAAGGACTAGGGATAGGGAATTTTGTTGATGTTGCTTATGGAATGCATGAAGAATTAGTGGGTGATTTGAGTGGAGGCGATGGAAGTCAAGCCGAAGATGTTGAACCACCTATTGTTCTAGAACCTGATTTGGGTAAGAGGTACAATGAATATAAGAAAAAAGCAGAAGAAAAATTATACCCCTCATGTGAGGCTCCTGTCACAACCCTTTCAGCAGCTATGGACCTCCATAACTTGAAGAAGCAGTATAATTGGTCGGAAATAGTGTGACTGCGCTTTGTCTATGTTGAAAACGTGGTTGCCAGATGGAAACACTTTGCCTTCTAAGTATCCTGCAATGAAGGCAATGTTGAAAGATCTGGGAATGAAAGATGAGTGCATAGATGCATGTGAAAATAATTGTATTATAAGACTGAAGCTGATTTGACAGTGTGTCATCAATGTGAAACGCCTAGGTACAAAGTAAAGGAGGGGAAATCGGGAAAGAAAGAAACAAAAGAGGCGAGAAAAGTATTGAGACATTTCCCTATGATTCCTAGACTTAAAAGGTTGTACACTATATCATGGATAGCACGTGAAATGGCGTGGCACAGTAGAGCGACACCTTCTTGGAATTATATGAGGCATCCAATCGACTCGCTTCAGTGGAAGACATGTAAAGATGATTGGCCAGATTTTGCTAAGGAAGGGCGTAATGTTTGGCTTGGAATTGCAACTGATGGATTCAATCCACTGGTTATAGTTGTTGGCCTATTTTCGTGGTGCCTTATAATCTGCCACCGTCTTTGTGCATGAAATCTGAGTTCCATATGATGTCGTTGTTAATACCTGGGCCGAAGGCACCGAGTCAAAACATCGATGTATTCCTTAGACCACTAATTGATGAGTTACAACAGTTATGGAAAGAAGGGGTGGTGACTTATGACATGCACAAACGGGAGCATTTTACTTTGAGGGCTATGTTGATGTGGGGCATTCATGATTTACCAGCGTATGGCAATTTATCAGGCTGTGTAACACATGGTTACAAAGCCTGTCCTATTTGTGGTGATGAAACTCCGTCTATGCATCTTCGGAACGCAAGGAAGATCGTCTATATAAATTACCGGATGTTTCTTAAATCTGATCACACATTTAGGCAAGGCAAATACTTAGGAGTTAAGACAAAAGAGTTAAACCCTCCTCCGCCAAAGTTAAAGGGAGAAGTAATTGAGAAAATGTTAAGTCGTGTCCATTATGTACCTGGGAAAGTATTAAAAGGTACCAAACGGAGTATAGATGATGTGGATGTGGTTGCTATTAGAGATGATGAAGATGATGAAGATTATGAAGTTACTGAAGCATGGTATAAGAGGTTTATTCTCTTTGAACTGGAATATTGGCCGAAGCATAAAATTCGACATGTTATTGACGTGATGCACGATGAGAAGAACGTGGTAGAACACATAATAAATGTGATTCTTGACAAGAAAGACAAAACAAAGGATACAGATTCGAACACGAGGATTTGAAGAAAATGGGGATTCATAGTGGTCAATGGATGCAAACAGACCCAATCACAGGGAGATCTGTTAAACCAAAGGCCTCATTTGTCTTGAATAAAGATGAGAAGCTTGAGTTCTGCACAATTTTGAAGAATTTGAAGCTTCCTACAGGTTTTTCATCGAACTTAAAAAACATTGTCACTTTGAGTCCTCCTGGTTTGCTTACAATGAAATCACATGACTATCACGTGATTATGTGTTACTTGCTTCCAGTTTTGCTTCAACACGCTTTTCCAAAACACCGCGATTTGCATAGAGCTATTCATCAGATTAGCTTATTTTTTAATCTTCTATGTTCAAAAGTCTTAATCCGAAAGGAAATCCAAGATGCCAAATACATGGTTGCAGAGGCATTGTGTGTATTGGAAAAGTATTTTCCAACCGCTTTCTTTGATATCAGCATCCACCTCTTGGTGCATTTGGCTGATGAAGGGCTGATTTGTGGACCTGTGTATCCTAGGTGGATGTTTCCATTTGAACGGTATGTAAAATGCCTTTACTTTTATTTCTTATTTAGTGGCAATTATTATCGACGAAACTACAAAGTACAATTTTGGTTTTGTTTATTTTAATAGGGCAATGAAGGAGTGTAAAATATTCCGAGCAATAAGCGTTATGTTGAAGGCTCCATTCGCGAGGGGTCCTATATTGTTTCGAAGTCCATTAGGTATGCTATAGAGTACATGCCAAATTCTCGGGATGGAAATCACAAAGCTACTCGAGAGGCGTTTCTAGATGAAGATGGAGAGTATAGTGATGAGGGACCTATACTTGAGGGTAAAACTGTGATCCTAGACAAGGAACAATGGATACAAATCCGTAGGTGGGTTCTTTTTCGACTCGACATCGAAAAGCTTGATGAACAAGATCTGAGGTTTGATTGTTTTTGATAGATTTGACTCAAACATTTACTAGTCTAAAAAGTCGTAATAAATAGTCGTGTCAAACTGTATAAACAAATTGTAGTGAATACCGTGCCTTGCAAGCAACCGCGACGTGCGGAAGAAAAAGGGGTAGCAAAGGCGAAGTGGAATCTGACCGAGTTTATTGTGTGGTTATATGACAAGGTATTGTTTTATATATAATTTAGTTTAGTAGGATATTACAATTAGTATTTTAATTTTATCTTTCTAATTGTCATTTTTTTTTACTTCACAGTTGTTGGCTGCAAAAGACACAGATTGTGACTTATGGCGATTTGTCCAAGGACCATTGTTCAAAGCTAAAACATATAAAAAGTATCGTGTTAATGGTTTTGTGTTCT
Organism: Coptis chinensis; assembly: GCF_015680905.1. Lineage (NCBI taxonomy): Eukaryota > Viridiplantae > Streptophyta > Magnoliopsida > Ranunculales > Ranunculaceae > Coptis > Coptis chinensis. The sequence goes on along the minus strand of NC_141456.1, from coordinate 38,818,174 downwards.
CTACTAGATCGCATGACGAAACAGTTTCCACACAAGATAGTGGTGTTTGCATGAAAGCAATCACTACGTTTACGTCGAGTAGGAAAGACAAAAATCTCATTGATGCATCGACTAAGTGGTATGGGGTTATCGAACAGATAATAGAGTTGGACTATACGACCTTCCAGCATGTTGTCTTTTACTGCAATTGGGTGAGGGTGGAGGACAAGACCAATGGTTGTAAACTTTGTCCAGATTCTAATTTGGTGATGGTTAATCTCAATAGGCTAAAAAGTGTTGATCAGTACTTTGATGAGCCGGTGATTCTTGCTTCCGAGGCTAGTCGGTGTTTTTTACTCGGAGGATTTGAGAAATCCTAACTGGTGGGTAGTCATAAATTAAACCCTAGGCGATTGACAAGTCGAGTTGATGAACTAGATGCACCAACTGACTTCCAATCTATTCTTGAGGACCAACCTAATTTGCAGTCGTTGATGGAAAGTCTAACTTGATTGTAATAGTTGCACTATCATATTGTGAGATTTTTAGTTGCATGCGAACTTCTCATTTTCTACTTTTAGATATATTAACTCTTTCTATTTTGAAGTTTGTCTGTGCAGTTGGGTGAAAGGTGTGTTTGAGTTGTTTTTTATCTTTTTTTTTAAACAAGAATAGTCTCTATAAATGTATAGTTTTGAACTTTGTTATTTTTTTGTGGTATCCTAATTTTACCTATTTGTTCTAACATTTTTTTGTCATAAAGTAGGCTATTTAATAATGGCACTAGGTCAATCTCAATCGATTGCTTCCCAGCCATCGAGTTCAGTCCCACTTCCATCTCATAATTCAACTTCAAACTCTCACACATCTCAGCCTTCGGGAAACTCACCAACGATTACCAAGTTACCTATAGAGTTCGATGAGGATGGCGTCGCTGTGGGTCCTAACCATGCCAAATGGAATACCCAGGTTGGTATTTATGTTCGATCTTGTATTCCAATTCATTACAAGGATTGGAGGAAAATAGATGGAAGCTTCAAGGATAATGTCTGGAATAAATTAATGGTAAGATTTACATGTACTTTAATTTCGATGATAGCATCCATTATTCTTGAATATTAGTATGTTTTTCAAATCCTATATCTACATGTTGTCCAGCCCTATGTATGGAAATTTACTTAATATGAAATAAACAAAAGTCACTTTGTTCATGTAGGAAGAATTTGAGCCTAATGTTCCCCAAGCAATGGCACGCCGAGAAGTTAAAAAAGACTTTCCCCAAAAATTCAGATCAACAAAGTATGCCCTGCGGAAAGAAATTTTGCGTAAGTGCGGGAGCGTGGAAGAAGCTATTGCAGCATGCCCAGATGGTAAGGACCCAAATAATTGGGTTGTGTTTGTTAGAAATGAGAGTACCGCTGAAGTGAGAGCTAGAAACGCAAAGAATGCAGAGAATGCCAAAAAGAATATATATCGACATACTAATGGGCGGGACACATATGCCCATAAACTGGATAAAATGGTAGGTGTCTATTCTTGCACTAACGATTTCTTATCAGGTTATGCTAACAACTATTAAGGATTTTTTTTGTAGGATAAAGAAGATCCTAGCAAAAAACATGGACGGGTAGATAGTTGGAAAAAAGGACATGAGCGTCGTGATGGAACTATATTAGCAAGTGCTCGGACCCATTATGTAAGTTCTAATAACATTGAAGCTTGAACTTACCTGTGTGTTGGTATTGTATATAGACTATGTTGCATATTGTATTACTCATATCGGTGGTTAATATTGTAGGAACAAGTGGAGGCTTCTCATAAAAGAAGAAAAGAAGGAAGCGCGGGTGGTGAGGGCAGTGTAATGGAAGTAGACTTCGATAATGATGAGTTGTCTGAAGTCTTTGGGCCCGACAAAGGGGAGTAGAACTTCGTGGAATCAGCTCCAACAAGTCTAAGAAGGCAATTGCAACGTACAGGTATTGCCAAGGCATTATTGCAGCAAGCAAACTCTTCATCCAATTCTGAGTTGAAGGGGGAAATGAATGAGATGAAGTCTTCCTTAGTTAATGTCATGGGCGTGTTAAAGGTGAGTTTGCAGTTTGCACTTGTGCTTTATTGCATACAATATCATTATGTATAACTAATTGTTACTATAAATTGTGTCAGGATGTACTTAAGGCTGTCAAAAGCAATGGAACACCGACTGCTCAACCACCGTGCGGCCCAACAACACCAGAAAATGAAGTCGGTTCCAGTTCTATTCGTCACTCGACTCAACAAAACTTGATGAATATGTTTGCAAATTTGAATCCTCCTTTTGGGACGCTTGGTTCTTCACCAAATGTATCTTTATTAGATAGGGATGGTGTAGTGGTTGCTAAGGGGTATGTCATGACAGAGAGCAATTTGAGAGATTGCAATGGCAGAAAAGTTCTCGCAGGTGAAAAAAAGGTCTACATAGAGGAAGTCTTGGTTGGTGATGCTCTTGTTTACGATAGGCCCCAAGATGGAGTTAGATTTTTGGATGGCTTTAGTGCAGGAGGTCATTTAATTTGGCTCGAGTCAAGGATGCAGTTTTCTTAATAAGTTGTTTGGGATATGCAAACTTTCTGAACTTGGAATTTTTCAGTATGGTTTGGTTACTTTATGTTTTGAATGTCGTTTGTTTTTTATTTAATATGGATGTCATAGTGACTTGACAAACTTATGGTCTTTTTTTGGTATGGATGAGTATTGACTTTAATATGTTCGTACTATATCTATTTATTAAATTTGATTGCAGTATATGTATGCTTGTTTGCTTAGCGTTGAAGAAAGTACTAACCCATTTTAACTCCGCTGTGCAAATCAATATAATTGGTTTTGCCTTCGCGGTCCCAAGCCCGGATAAAGGAGGAGGGAGGATGGTGGAGCCTTGGACTATTTCCTACAAACGCTATAAAGAGAAGAAGGAAGAAGTGGAGCCAGAGGGCAGAGGCTGATACAAAACGAGATCAAAGGACTGTATTTGCATATCGTTTTTGGTTTATTTTCCAATTCATGTTTATGCTTATTTTTATCATTTTTTCTACTCAATTCTCAGAGTTTAAGCTTTGTTTGACAGATTTCTTTGAAGGAAGATGAAAAAGACGTGTTTCAATTCTTTTCAAGGGCTGGCAAGGTTAGTAGGGGTGCTCTTTTTTAGCATATCATATTACCTCTTAATATAGTGGATCGTAAATATTTTCAGAGTGTTCATTTAAGATCATTTCCAATTTACTGGATTACGAATTGAATAGTTTGTCCTATATTGGTTAAGTGAATATTCGAATAGAGAGCATGATTTAATGGCAGCAATCTCTATGGCAACAAATTGAGTGGAGGTATCCCACCTGGTTTTGAAAGACTTGAGAGCATGACGTCTTTGTGAGTCCTGTTATTCAATAATTTTTCATAATTCAGAATGTTATCATTTTAACAGCCGTACCCTCTTTTTTGCTCTAAGTTCTGTCATATACTCGTATGGACGGTATGGTAGCTTATGGGTATGTGTTGTTCTTGCGAACCACAGGAATCTTTCGTCCAACAATCTCAAAGGCCCTATCCCTATAGAACTGTCACGGATTGGCAATTTAGATACTTTGTAAGTACCATCAAACCAAAGAAGTTTTTTTTTATCAGCCCTGGAATGTTTATTTCATTAGTTTCTTTTCCTCAGGGATCTATCAAATAACAAGATTTACGGCTCCATTCCTTCTTTCATTGGTGATTTGGAACATCTTTTGAAATTGTTAAGTTCTATTATCCGGTGCCTTTCCATCTCCATTTTTCTTCTTTATAGAGTTATAGCTAATGCCTTGTATGTTTATCCACTAGAATTCTTAGCAAGAACAGTTGATTTGGTTACATTCCGGCCGAGTTTGGAAATCGAGAAGTGTTATGGAGATGTAAGGAACCTCCAGTTTTTCCTATTTTATTACATTAACATACATGTGTAATGTTTCGAACCAATCTAACCATGCTATTATATTGTAGAGACACGTCGAGAAAATCAACTCTATGGTCAAATTCCTCGGGAACTTCGGTCACTCTGAAATTTGTTTTCACTGTGAGTTATACTTCTGATGTTTAATATTAGAGAATGAATCCCGAATTCAGCCTGTCGGGGGAAGAACCTTAGGTTTTAGACTTTTAGGACATTGGCTCTGTGACAAATGTGTGTTCAGTGCACCTTTTGACATATCCCTAGCTGATGCAATCAATTGCAAAGAACATCAACGGATCTCTTTCACTTTAATTGGATACCTTCTTTCAATTGTCAACTGCTTCAGTCTAAATGTTCTGTAAGTTATCTTTTTGTCTGGGAACTCTATCAAATTTATTATTAGGTTGATTATAGGTGAAAATTGCAGTCCTCATAGTATCTTATTTGCATCTAAGCAGAAATGTGTCATACAACAACTTAGCTGGTGATATTCCTTTGGGAAAAAAGTTTTCAATGTTTCCTCCGAGCAGGTGAGTGATTGTAAACATTTTTTTCTCGTGGGAGAGCTACCACTTCACTTTCTTGACATAGATGGTTCGATTTAGATTCTACGGGTGGATTGTCTTCTCTGCAGCTTTGTTGGAAATCCTAGGCTTTGCGGTCCTTGGGTTGATTCTCCTTGCCACAATTCTCACTCTCCTGAATGAGGTACACATAAGTTCTTAGACGGATCTTTCTACTGTCACTATTCTCCAATTCGTTGCTCGTTCTAACAAATCTGTGTGGTCATTGTGCACATAAATATCATTTTGGCCGCATGTCGAAATCTGAAATTTGTCAAAATTCAATTGAATGGGCACCACACGGGACCTATGGTTTCCTTATTCCTGTAAATGGCTACTATATCGTCTAAGATTATTCACTTCATGAACATGCCCTTTCGGAGTCGTCCCCACTTTCTAAAAACCATATCATCGAACTCATTCATTTTCTTGAAAACCAAAATTAATGTGGTTATATTTGCGTTTAATTGTTTTTTCTAGTTCTTGGTAATTTCATTATTTTCCTCCAATGTGGTCTTTGCAACCTCAATATATAAAGCAACTATCCTAGGAATTGCTTTAGGTGCATTGGTCATCCTTCTCATGATCTTAGTGGCAGTATGCAGACCGCACAATCCACCTCCATTTTCTGAAGGAGCTCTGGACAAACCAGGTGCGTCCCCACTCCATATCTACTCGAATAGTTGTTGTGGCCCAAATGGCTTGTTTACTCTCCGTCACCTAAATATGTTGTCCAATGTTTAGTGTGCACCAAGATGATTAAGAGTCTTAATAAGCTAATTGTCCGAAGCTTGTGGTCCTACTTTTGATGAATAGCAGTAATGGCAGCTTGTGGGTTGACCACTTGGGTAAACAATGGGAGCATTCAATTCTCTCTAAACAGTGGGATCACTTTAAAAATGATTTGAAAATTAGAAAATATGAAACCGCTTTAAAATTGATGTTAAATGTAGAAAAAAGCAAGTCACTGAATAAGTGATGTCCTGTGGTTCCAGTTTTTTTATTTTTTCACCAAATTAGCTTATTACCTCTTACTTGTGTTTGGTCTTGGATGAAAAACTTGAAAACCCAATTTATTGGTCAAGATTATCTTCAAGTTCAAAGTAACAATATTGATAGCATAATGGCATTTGGATTTGGAGATCTAACCATGGATACTACTGCAGTATCGTATAATCAAAACCAGTTGTGGAATGAAAACCATTTGGATATGATGGGACTTGATGCACCTGACCTTGCTGGTCTAGAGGAAAATCTACAGGTTTTTTCACACTATAACTTCAATGAACATAGTTTTTCTGCTCTCACTAACATGGGTATGAACATTTCCCCTTATTATGAGATGGTGGATCACCAATTTGAAGCGAGTCCGGTCGGTGGACCGATCGAGAAAAGTTTGCATGGATTTTTAAACTTTCCCACGAGTCGCGAGTTACACAAAGCACTTGGTCCATCTCTCCAACAAAGTTGCAATGATTATCTGTGGATCCCAAATGGATCGGTGATGATGTCGTAGCGACTCAATTTGCAATCTGATTTCACTTGGAAGTAGGGAGCCATCACCGGGGGGTATCGAATGGATTTATTTTGAAAAAAGGAGATGCAGATAATCTATTGGATGCAATGGTTTCATATATGTGTGATGTTTCTAGGGATATTGCATCGCTAGATCCAATAGTATCGGATCACCTACAAGCTCCTCGGAGATGATTGTCTTTGTTTCTTGCCAAACGCAGATGAAGTCAATTCGGATCGCGGTCGGTTGGGAGAAAATGATTCAGTCCATGGAGCTCGGTAAAGAACTGGTTTTGTTTCCGACGGGGAAAGATCTTACAAAGTGTCCATCTAAATCTTCACCGAAAAGATCGAGAGCTAATTTGATTGCGAAGAACAAGAAATGGGTTTTGGGTGTATTCTATCTAGGAAGGATACCGAGCCATGTCACATTGGCCAAAAGAAGGCCGGGAATAGTGATGTTCAAAAGCCAAGACCGAGGGATGACAGTTGATCCAAGATCGAAGTTAAGGAGCTCACGAGCTTGTCCCAAATGGTGGAAAGGTGTATACTTGTTTTATAGTAGTATATCCTCTCGTCTCTGGCGTGGTTTTACCGACTTTTCTGCCTTTTGCTTTCAAGTAATTCACATTTTTTTCTTCGTGATGAAATAGTGTAGCATTGATTCTTTGTTGGATCAAACCATAAAGCACATGCTGTTTCTAAGAAGTGTTACTAACCGAAAGTTTAAAGCGGTGTGTATATGAGATGTAAGTTGTTGTCTGTCTAAAGAATCATTCTTCTTTTTTTCCCACCTAGGTGGAATGTAATTTATTAACTACGTATCAACTCCAAATCTAAAAACAACAATCTTTGCAGGTTGTTGACAAAAAAAACTTAGAGTTATTTGAAGATCAGGGCAAGGAAAATGGTGCAAGCTGGGCTGTTGAAATGGGGAGTCAATTGGAAGTTTGTCCAATTGTCGTCAAGGACCTTGAGCAGCCAGGGCACATGCTTATAGAGGTCTGTATTATGTGATGTCTCTTTCAGCCATGAGTGCATTTCTGTAAAGAAAATAATGTCACTGTCAGATAATCAGAAAAGTGACCTTGACGTTGGACATCATAAGTCATAACCCCTTAAGGTATGTTCATGATTTCTTTGTAGTTTATTGATATTCCAATCCCATCCAGTCAAACTATGTATGAAAGCATAAAAACCGTTTAAACCTAAGTAAGATGGACATTTTATATTCTTGAAACCCCTTCCCCCCTAAAAAAAAAAATCTTCCCCGCTCCGCTCATGCCCCCACTGCAAGTCTGCAATGCAGTATACTAGTGTATATAGTGTCCTTTTGATTCGAGGATTAGTTATTTGACTTAACTGGCATTGGTCGAGATGGTTAAATAGTTGGTTCTACGAATCAATATATATTTGAGTAGTTAGGTTTACGACCGAGGTCTGAGGTTTTAATATATGTTATGAAAGTATATTATTTGATTTTCAAGTTATAACGGGATTTATGTCTATGAAATGTTGAAAATACAAAGGAGATTTTGCCGAAATTTTTATGTCTTTCGTCAAAGTGTCTGACAAGGTTATAGGGTTTTGGGGCGTTACATAAACTTTCAATACTATGCTTCTATTACTACTAGTCTACTACCATACTCTCTTTTCTGAATTTTGTAGTTTGAGTATAAGGAACTACTACTTAAGAATAAGATATAATGATATAAGTATATATCTATACATATTTGTTTTCTACTGCCCGACTCCTTTTTATTTATTTCTATTGGTGTATATGATAAATAGGACTTTTCTGATGATACCATTCCAAAGTCATCCCCTGATGCTTGCAACTATTGAAAGTAAGAGTTTTGTACAAATGACGTGAGAGCTTGAGTTTAGGGACAAGTCCCATTGATTTGGAAAACAATGTATATTTCATTCGTAACAAGTCCTATTTATGAAAAGACGTTTTATTGATGTTATTTTAATAAAAGATTATGTGATTAAATGTACTTGTGAGATTTCTTGTTTATGTTATGGACGATTGTAGAATACCCAATAAGTGGGGACATCTTTATGCAGGTTAGTAGTCTCCCAAAAAAAGTGATTTTGGGGGAAATTATTTTTTTTACATATGAAATAGTTTTGTAACAGTGGAAAACCGTAACTAAGCTTTGTAATAAGTAACACTTACGAAACAACAAAACCGTTACCAAAATGTTACAAATTCTATAAATCAATTACATAAATAAACGTTACTAACTTTCTAAAACCGTTACTGTTGTTGGAAAAGAGTAACACAAAAAAGCGTTACTAATACTATAAAACTGTTACTGTTGTTAAAAAAGAGTAACGGTCAAAAAGCGTTACGAACTCTATAAAAGCATTACTAATGTTAGAAAAGAGTAATACAATTAAACAAATAAAACGGTTAGCAAATATTTTTAGTTACGGAAAAAACCGTTACAATAAATATTTATGTAACGGTTTTAAACCGTTACGAATATCAATAACGCATTAGAAACGCCAAAACTGTGATGCAAAAAAACCGTTACAAATATTTTTAGTAACGGTTTCTGACCGTTAGGAATGTCCTGTTTTGGTATAGTGAATATAGATCAATAGAGCTTCTAGATTTTAGAAAAACAATAAACTATGATGAGTAATATTAACCAAAAAAGAAATAAACAACAATTATTAAAACCGAAGGCCAACAATCAATCAAATATATAGGGCTTCTATATCAATGCGCAAACCAACATCTACGACAAAATATCCACTGAAAACTGATACAATCTTGAAGTGATTTTATCAAATTAAAACACATAACATTAAGGCTTATTGAGGAGCCTTTGACCTCCTAATCCACACACAAGTGCAAACTACAATAATATTCTTCTCTCCTCCCAATAGATGAGATACACTACAATTTATAGCACTAGCTACTTAATAACTAACCACTAACCTACTTATGAGATAATGCCTAAATGAAGGAAACTAACCAACTAACGAAACAGGACTATAAACATTAGACCTATATATGATTCTAGATTATGCACACATAACAGAAACAAACCCCCAATCCCAACAACCAACTAATGCTTAAACAAAACAGTAAGTTTAACTAATTGCCACAAAACAAAAAAAAACCAACTGATTCATGAAGAATTTGGGTTAAAAAGAGATAGAGGGAGAGAGAGAGTATCTTTTGCAAGCCGACGGTGGGTTGACGAGGCAATAACACTCAAGGATTGGAATTAGGGATTTGAGAAGGTGAGAACACTAAACGAAACTAGCACTAAAGTGGAAATTTTCGTGTTTTTTATTTTTAGTTTTTGAATTTTTCGTTAACCTATTGAGCAACTTGTTCACTAATTGTTCCAATTTTACCCTCGCACTATATGTGGCTCAGAAGACTGCACACCACATCTATATGCGTAATCTAGAAGCTCTAAAAGTGTAAAAGTGTAAAACTAAAGTAAGGAGAGAAATAACTTTGCCCACTGAATTCTCTCTCTACCATTGAGTAAGGGCTTTAATTGTTGTAAATAAAGAGAACTATAGAGGGCTGGTTGGGAAATTGCAATGTTATTTGATTTGACCGGTGGATTTATTAGAAACACATGGAGTCCACTTTCTAGTAAAAACCCAAACAAAGAACTGCTATTAATACAAGCAAACAAGGATCTGATATAGTAAGCCGATCATAGTATATGTTTGAATACTTCTATATAATTCTTACAAATTATGTGACATTTCACAAGGACCAACAAAAAATAGATACCTAACAAAAAAAAAAGGGAAAATTGATATCTTGTTTTAGAGAAAGCTATATCAATTAATAAACCAAATAACATAATGAACAAACCTATACAATTAATTCAATAAACTAAAGTCTAGAGGCTAAACTAATTAACCTAACTTGTTGATGTAAGTTGTGATCCAACATTTATGAATTACGAAATCTCTATTTCTCCAAAATATTAATATAATTTGAGTTTTCAAAAATATTGACAAAATAAAATAAGAATAGTTAGTTACATAAAAAATTATATAATGTATATAGATTAACAAATGTTTAACCAAAAGATAACAAACTAGTTAAGTTCGTGTTTTGTGTGTACCCTAGTTGAGTTCAGTTGAAAACTTGTAGTGGTCAGCGGCTCACCCTAGAACAAATTTCTAACTCCGCCACTGTCTCTATTCCAAGGTAACCTGGTGCTCAAATTCTGTTTTTCAGTAGATCAGATGATTGCGTTGACAGAAATTGAAATCTTTACAAGACCGATAACAAGATACAAATAGAATAATACATACAATAAATCACAACAACAATATCTTTCTTTTTCTTTTCTTTTTTCGATAATCCACTTCTTTCCATTCTTTAAAATCTCATAAGAGGAGTTACAGACTCAAAAACCCAATTTGGAGGAGGTCCAATTCCTGCATATTTTGCTGCCCAGTTGGCCAGTTCATGGGAATCTCCATTGGTGTTACGGCTTATCCAAAAGAACTCAGAATTGGACTCATTATTTATATTACAAACTTGAAATAAATCTAAAATTTTATTCACATGTTCCTCTACTTGCCAACCTAAGCTTTCCTCATTCCTATCCATCCCCTGACGATTATCTCCCAAGACTATAGAGGGCCCTAGCTTTAGCATCTGAATTAGAGCAGCTATGACTTCTGCTCCATAACATTCTGCCTGTATAGTTGTTTGACAATTGAATTTCATGTATGCTACCCCAAGTAATTTACCATCTGGACTTCTGCATATTGTGGCTGACGCCCCCTTATTCTCACATCTGTTAAAAGCACCATCAAAGGAGATGAGGTTCTTGTTGCTATATAACCCCTATGGCGCACACTAAAATCTAAAGTATTGTTTATGACATGACGAAGATCCTGGCCATTAGGGGATGGATTGTTCTCTGCAGTATAGGCTTCTGTGATTCTCTTGACTGTTTGATTCACAATTGTGTAGAGCTCCTGGAAACTGCTCCTCTTTCTTTCAAACTTGAGTTTGTTTCTTGCTTTCCAGATTTCATGCATCATACATAAACCATAGGTACTGGAAGCCTGTAGATCCTTGTCTCTCTCCCAGCTAATGAAATCATCAAGCCAACATTTGATATCCTTTTCTTCTTTTGCATTTGCCTTCAAACTTATGTTTGATCCATACCATAGTGTTCTACTCCACTCACAACCAAAGAAAAAGTGATAATCAGTTTCAACGTGCCTTTCACAGAAAACACAACTTACATCACCCTTAAACTTTTTCTGCATCAATACTGCTCCAGTGGGTAGACCTCCCATGTAAGCTTTCCATGTAAAGAGTTGAGTGGTTGCATCAGTTTTTATTTTCCAGATCGTCCTTATACTCTTTTTATTCATTCTAGAGCTCTCACCCTCCTCATATTCTTTGGCAAGTAACTTGTAAGCAGACCTAACTGTAAGAACTCCCTTCTTATCTTTCCACCAAATGATTTTATCAATGACATTTGGTTTGATAGTTAAGGTTTTAATACAATCAGAGATAAGGTTAGGAAACAATTCTCCTAACCTAGTAATGTCCCATTCCTCCTCATTTTCCCTAGATTGGTCAGATACTCTACGTGTGAGGTTCAGGTTGACTCTTTTTGGGTTTAGGTGGTTTCCTAAAATAAGAGGTTTATCAAGAAAAGATAACCAAGGTTCTAAAAAAGTTTTAATCCTAGAGCCATTACCAAGTAACCACATGAATCCTTCCTTTACTGCTTTCATACTTAACTGCACACCTCTCCAGAAAAAAGATTGTTGTTTTTTCTTCTTACCATCTTGGTTATTAAAACAATCCCACTTATATATCCTATTGAAAGTTCTAGACCATATTGAATTCTCATCTGTAATAAGTCTCCAACTGTGTTTAGCCAACATGGCCAAATTCATTTCTTTGACTTTTCTAAAACCCAAACCCCCATTTGCCTTTGATTTGCATAGTTTCTCCCAACTCATAGTATGCCAAGCAGTAGAATTTGTTGTTCCATTCCACCAAAAATCCCGATTGAGTCTATCTATCCTTTCATTGATTCTGCTAGGTAATGCATAAACTCCCATGGCATAGATGGGCACTGTTTGCCCTACTGATTTGACTAAAGTGGTTCTGCTAGCTTGTGAAAGGATTTTAGCTTTCCAACCACTGACTTTCATTTGTAAACTTTCTAAAAGATAATCGAAGTCCTCTCCCTTCTTCTTTCCCAATATGATTAGTACTCCCAAGTATTTCTCCTTTTCTGTGAACCTCCTTACCTTCCATCTCCTAAGAATCATTTTCTGATGTGTTATGCACATTCCTACTGAAAAAAATACTAGACTTCTCCTAGCTGACCTCTTGACCAGATGCATTGCAATACTTCTATAAGATATCCTTGACACTGTTTATTTCATTCAAATTTGCCTTGCAAAACATGATTAGATCATCTGCATATAGCAGATGACTGATAGGGGGTGATCCTCTTCTCACTTTGATGCCACTAATCCTATTCTCATCCTCAGCTTGCTTGAGGATTCTAGAGAGAGCTTCTGTGACCAGAATGAAGAGGTAGGGAGACAGGGGGTCTCCTTATCTTAGACCTCGCTGTGGAAACAAATGACTCAAAGGGGAGCCATTTAAAAGAACTCGGAAGGATACTGATTCCAAACAGACTTTAATCATATCTATCGACTTCCTACTAAAACCAGTTTTTCAAAACTCTGATACAGAAAACACCATTCAACTCTATCAAAGCCTTCTTCATATCCAACTTTAGAGCTAACCATCCTTGTTTTTTCTTTTTCATCTTTTTCATATTGTGAAATAGTTCACTTGCTAAGCCTATGTTGTCACCAATAAATCTCCCCTTTACAAAAGCTTCCTGAAAGGGTGAGATAATTTTGTGTAGGTGGGTTTTTAGTCTATTAGCTAGAATTTTTTAGATGATTTTGTATGTGAAATTGCACAAACTGATTAGCCTGAATTTGGATATTTGATCTGGATTAGGTATCTTCGGGATCAAGATAATGAAAGTTTCATTTAGATCTAGTGGAAGGGTGTTGTATAAGAAAAAATCCTGCACTGTTTTGATAATAGTGATGCCCACTATATCCCAACATCTTTGATAAAAAATCCCTTGAAAGCCGTCAGGTTCAGAGGCTTTCAAGGGATGCAATTTTTTTATGATTTTCCATATCTCTTCATCAGAGGGACAAACTCCTAACAATTCATTTTCCCTGTTGGTTATAATAGGTTGGAAAAGATCTAAGATAGAATTATCGGTTTGAGGGTATTGTGTTTCAAAGAGCTTCGTAAAGAAATTGTTTATGGTTTACCCACTTCTTCTCTTCCTTTTTTCCATGAACCATCATCCTCTCGAAGTTTTTCAATCCTGTTTTTTCTTCTCCTATAAATGGTAGATATATGAAAAAACTTGGTATTTCTTGCATAATCTCTCACCCATACTTGACCTGATCTCTACCTCCACAAGTTAGCTTCTCTTTCAAAAAGCTCTACCAATTTCTCCTTTAGCTCTTTTATTTTTTTATAATTCCTCTCATTCATCTCATGTTTCATCAAACTCTCTAACTTCTTCACATTTCTTATTTCACAAAAAATATTTCCAAATTGTCTCTTGTTCCAAACTGTTAACTTCTCCTTTGTGGCTTCCTGTTTTTTTACTACTATTCCCATGGTAAGATCATCCTCCACTGAATCCCAACCTTCTTTAATCACATCCTTACATGTATTATCATGTAACCACATTTCATAAAACCTGAATGGTTTCTTTGGTAATGGATCAGAATTTTTAAGAGTAATGCCTAGAGCTAAGTGATCAGAAGAGACATTAGGGATATGAAAAACTTTTGCTTCAGGGAAAAAATCTACCCAACTAGGAGTAGCAAGGGCTCTGTCTAGTCTTTCTAAAATATGATTACCATAGGATCGGTTATTGCACCAGGTGAATTTAGGTCCCCTAAAACCTAGGTCTATCAAACCAATATCATTAATAAAATCATTAAAATCAACCATGCTTCTGTTAAGAACATGGTGGCCACCAATTTTTTCATCTAAAGATGCTACTGCATTGAAATCCCCAAAAATCATCTAGGGTGCTGGGATATAAAGAGAGCGGTCTCTCAATTCATCCCAGACCCTCTTCCTATTGCCAGAAGAGGGTTCTCCATATATAAAAGTAAACTATCAATCATTTGATATACCAAGATTAGAAACTTTACCTATAATGTGGTTGGTAGTAGCTCCCATGATATAAATTGAGAAATCTTCCTTACAGAAGACTGTGAGACCTCCTTTTCTGCTGTCAGCTAGAGCAATACAATTTCCACTATACTTTAAACGTTTTCGAACTCCTTCCATTCTCTTGCAACTTGCTTTTGTTTATGGAAAACAAATGATATCTGGATCATGATCACGGACCAAGTCCTCTATAATCTTAACAGTCGATGCAGCTCCAATTCCTCTACAATTCATAGCCATAAGGTTTGACATTGAGGGGGGTGCTACTACTCTTGAAACAACTTCAACAATTACAGTGTCATAGTCTAACCGTGTCAGCCCACAAATGGGAAACTACAAAACTGCCATGGCTCCCTCCAATTTTCAAACAGTTAAAGCCAAAAGCAAAACCCAAAAACACAATAACACAAACCCCTTGGACTATCAGCAGCAATTAAAACTCAAGAAAGACAATCTATAATCAAACCAAAAAACACATAAAATTTGTTCCTGTGTTGATGCAATATCAGAATTGACGTCGTGATATTGAAGAGAGTCTGAGTCTCCTTGTAATCACCTCCCAAAAACAGACTTCGCAACACAGCACAGAGAGCCAGAAAAATCCGTTTTTTGCCGGTTCAGATCTATCTTTCGATGATTCTAGAACTGAATCTACTATCCAAATAGGAGGTATTGTAATATTGTTGATGACTATAACTGAAAAAACGGTTGGAATCGGTCGGTAATGGAGAAACATGGTTATCAAAAGAAGAGCTGACTCGGAAAAACTATGAAAGGCCGTAACTTTGGGTTTCACTACCACCTTATGCAAGCACCGCCATCACATTGAGAAAAAAACGGAAAAATTGCAAAGTTGATGTCTTCCTAATTAAAGTTCATACCTTTTCACTTCAGATCGCATTGATGACTTCAGATCTCATAGATCGTGCTCTGTTTGTATCGTGCTAGCAACAATCCATTGCATCCCTCTCTTTTTTTTTTTTTTTTTTTTTTTTTTTTTTTCTTTTTTTTTTTTTCCTCCATAGTGTTTGACGATTTGGAGATGTTTCAATATCAGTACAACCACAATGCATCCATGAATTTTTTGGTTAGTGGCAATTCACTCGAAACTAGCACCCAACAACAGTCAACCAACCCCGATATCTTCTGTACACACAGTTGGATTCAACTAGAGCTCATTCACAAAGTTTAGACCTCCCAAAACGAAGGCCCAAAGCTCTCCAAACCATGAAGCAATTTGCAAAGCTATTCCAAAGAGGAAAGCCCCACCATACTTGTATGTGTTCATGACTTAGGTAGTTCGTCCAACTTAAGAAGTAGTTGTTATTTTATTCTTTAAAATTTAAACAGTAAGAAAAAGAAAAGAAAATCACATCATATCGAAGTCAAGAGAAGGGATATCAGGTGGTGTTGAGAGAGGTTTAACTACCCATCTAACAGACTTTCTCTTCTACCAACCCATCAACCACAAAATATATCTAGTTTAGTTAAAAGTATATCTGTATGTATCAATTTAAACTTAATTATGCATACAAAAACAAATCCCAAAATCAATGAAGCAATAACTTGTACCTTTAATAATTGCACAAAGTTATTTTAAATAAATAAATTTGAAGGGTACCAACACTAAATATCAGTAACAAATAAATCCCAAGTCTTGATTATGAAAATTGGTAGGTTATCCACTAATAAGCCTCCCCTTCTATTTATAAGACCATACACCACATCACCCTTTAGTCTTCTCTTTGGCCTTTCAGCATGGTTAAGCTTCTATTTTACATTCTTATAGGTCTTGGCCTTGTGTTGACATGCAGGGCAACTACTTACACTGTGGGGGGTAGCTCTGGCTGGGATATTAGCAGTGATCTTGATTCATGGGGCAGTAGCAACAGCTTTAAGGCTGGAGATGCTCTATGTAAGTGTGGCCATTTCTTTTATATTTTTGAAACCCCGTTTAATTTTTGCATATGTGCATCCAGATACTTTTGAAGTTGAGTAACTATTTTTCAGATAATGAAAGTATTTAATGAAGATCAACTAATATACTCTTTCAATTCCAGTGTTCCAATATTCATCCATTCACAGTGTTGACGAGGTGACCAAAGAGGATTTCAATGGATGCAATGTGACGAATCCTTTGAGTTCAAGTAACAGCGGTAACACGACAATTGCATTATCAGCACCTGGGGAAAGATATTTTACTTGTGGGAACGGTTTACATTGCTTAGGAGGGATGAAGGTTAAAGTCAATGTTCAAGGAGGTCCTGCAAATTCTCCTACCAGTGCACCTTTGTCCCCGGGGACTCCTTCATCTCTTCCCAACCCTTCGAATAAGAACAACAACCCTGTTTCTAAAGGATTTATCCATGGTGGATGGGCTTCTCTTCTAGCATGTGTTGCTGTCTCCATTTCTCTATTTATTTTTGGTATATGAGCATGTGATGAGAGTCTATACTATTTTAGGTGTTTCATATCTTGATCCAGACTAAGCATTTAGCATGATTCATTATTGTTAGTGAACTTTACTAATGTTAATGTCAATTTTTTCCCATGTGTTGTGACATATAGTGTATCTACTATAACATCAACCGCATTAAAGTGAAAAAAACCAAATCTATTTCCAATTTTAATTTAATGGAAAAAATAGAGTGATTCCAGTAGCGCTAACATTATTTAGTCAATGATAGATTCAGTACAGAATCAAGCAAACCAGGACATGAACACTGACAGCCAATGGTTACGATTGAATCTCAATACAGAACAATTCTGTCATACCATAGCTAGTACTTATTACGAAAGCTATGACGAGAACTTATATCTAGCTAATACTTAGCTTATGAAGCAATACCATAAACATTCTACTTATAAGCCTCCACTGAACATCCACAGACATGGTTCACACACTTTCCATAGCAGTCAATCATGTGAAGGCAGAGCCTCTATTATTGGAACAAGGTCTTCCGAGACCTTTAGCACACTCCCTGTTATTTTTCGTCCTAGTTGCTGTAACGAAGTAAAACGTGCAATAACAATGAAAAACTTAGATTGACAAAAAATAGTCTAAGTTGTGCCTAATTACAGGTGTAAATGTGACCACACATACTGTATACATTATCAAATCACAGTTAGTGTAGAAACCAAAGTATCACTCCCCCATGGTTAAGTATAGTCTTAAAGAAGATGTTGAAGATCCTAATTGATGTCGAATCAAGTGATCAATGCTGCTATCTATATGATGATTATTTATCGGAATTTAGTTTTCTAGTGTGTCTTCAACTACCAAATTTTACTTCAGAATTCATCTGGTTCAAGTTGGCGATATGGGGCATAGACACTGAGCATCCGTTTGAGAATGAAAAGGTTAAGTGTGCATTATGAAGATTTTTTTTTTTTTGAAAAGTTAAGCTGGGGTTAAGGGCTGACCACCACCTGTTTTATTGATAATCAACTTGTTACATATGGAGTTCCTGAGGCATCATCCTCATACATACCTTCCCTAAGAGTATAGTCATTAGAAGGAGATTCGACAAAAACACAAGTTCTAAGGCCTCAAGCCTAACACCAAATCTATTCTAAGTACACCATTACTAGAGGTACCTCATTCCACCAACTTTCCTTTCAAGAATTGTTTTGCCAAGGCTGGGTGATCTTTCGAAACATGCTTTTGGGCCTTATCAAACTCTCAGAAGAAGGTTCCACAATGGATGCAAGCAAATGTTTGACCCATTCGCTCATCCCAAATCTCTTTAATATATATTCATGTTGTACCTCCAATTACAGCGGAACTAGACCTATGTATTTAACACACAGTTATCAAAAGTATATTCTACCTGTTGTTTACATCTATATCTAATGAACTTCAAATTACGGAAAACAAATACTGATTAACGAAATTGCAGTTGTAGAAAGAGACGACTATGGTATTCTGCTGTGCCTTGCAATAGTGCTATATTGTCTCTATGTAACTATAACAAATTAGAGGAACATTTCATCCAAAATTTGTTACATTTGACTTGCTGCAAAGTTTTGATGAAGTTTTCTTGCCAATATTTAAAGACTGGAGTTTCAGGGCACTACACCAGATTGGTAATTATAAGACACGTTCAACAACGCCTGTAAACTATCTTTGATCTTTCTCTGGCTGTTCTGTTGTAGTGGGACAAACCAGAAAGATCGTCATGCTTTGGGCAGTTGAGGCAGGAGACCGAGTTTCTTAATAGTTTTCCACATTTGGTTTAGGATTTATATGACAAATATCCATGAATGGAGGAGGTTTGGTGTCATAATTTAGTTTTCCTATTGATCGATAATATATGGTGGTGAATAATTGTTGACTATGAGGAGCAAATGAGTAATGCACCATAGCACAGCGCAAGTCACGGTCCAATCAAGTTATGTGCATGCAACCAATATCATGAGGCCAAATATTGTGTCACGAAAAGATTAGGAACAGAGTGTATCAGACTTCAGGACGTCCTGACGAATTAGTGTTGATAAGAGTAAAGAGTTACCATATCATTGTGCCAAAAAACTAAAGAAGGACTGTTGTAAACAAAATAAAAATATGGTATATAATGCAGTTGAATTTAGTTGTTTTATACAGTAAATCAAATAATTCCACAAATGTATGTCACAGATTTACTTATTCATTTAAGTAAAGATGGTACAGATCAGAAGCAGTAAAACCAATAAATCTCCAAATCATCCTCCTGACCTCCAATGCACACACAACAAAAGAGAAAACCCAAAAAGAATGATACAGAGTTCATTACTCATTAATCTACAACAAATTTAAGTGAAATTTTCCTAAGCAAGAAGTGCAACTCCTCCAAACAATGCTAGCAAGCTCATGCCACCCCTTTGAAGGAATGGACTTGAATTAGCAGGAGCCTCTGTTGTAGGAGCCTCTGAACCTGCAGTCGGTCCAAGAGCACCAACAGGTGGAGACGACATAGGAGCTGTAGTGGGTGCGTCAGGAGCAGGTGGTGTAGGTGGACTCATAGAGGGACCAGGTGACATTGTTGGTGTCACTGTGGTGGACAAAGTTGGAGGACTTGTAGTAGGAGATGATGGAGAATCTGGAGATGATTTGGGAGGGGTCATGGCCTCGGGTGGTGGGCTTGAATTATTAGTGGCGGGTGGTGGTGTTGATGGTGACTTTGAAGGTGAATTTGGTGGGGGCGTACCTGCCTTGGGTGGTGTCGATGAGTTAGGTGCAGTCGCATTAGTAGGTGGTGCCGCTTCTTTAGTAGGTGGTGGCGCGGTAGAGTTGGCCTTGGGGGATGCGGTTGGTGCTGATGAAGGTGATTGAGCAATGCACATAATGAAGAGATTGAGACAGATAGTTAAAACAAGCATGGAACGTTTGAAGGCCATAGATTGCAATGCTGCTAGATAGAGAGTTCGAGGAAATGTAAGTATGGACCAATATATTTGAATGAAGTATTGCAGAGAAGTAACTATGTATAGGGGAAGGGAGAGAAATGTGATGGGGAGGAAACTTATAGAGTGAATTGGGTGGTTTGTAGAAAGGTAAGGCTAAGATTGTGGTGATAATTGACTTGGTTTTGTGAGGGATAGTTTTGTTGGTAGTATACGTGCTGCCCGGTTAGTTTCATTATCTAAATTGAAAGAGTCAAAGGTGTTAAAATTTGATGGATGTAAGCTTCTTTATTTTAAAGATAGAAAGTATGTGTATTGGATTGGAGATATCCATTGCAGAGGGATGAAGTTCAACTACTGGTTTTGTTATTGCGGGAGATCTTAATTGTAAACAATGATAACGTACACTGAGGGGCCATTTGTTTTTGCCTCTTATAATACCTTGAGTTCTTATAACCTCTTAAAGATGTGGTCCAGTGATTTTGGACATTTTTTTGGTTTGTTTTTTTGCCTCTTATAAGAGGCATTCTACTATAAATGTCTTATAAGAGCTCTAATTCTATAAGTACCAAAATTGGATCTATTTGAATTCTATAAGTCTTATAGCTTGAAAAATGACTCAAACACCTCCGTCCATATACCCCTAGCCTCATTTCTCTCTTCTTCCTTTTTCATTATCTTATTTTTCAAATAACTCTATTACCCTAGCCACCACCAGCTACCACCACCACCACTGCCGCCACTACTACCACCACCACCACCATCATTACCTCCACCACCACTACCACTGTACTATTAAGACTATCACCACCACCACCACCACCACTGTGCTATTAAAACCACCACTACCACCACTACCATCACTACCACCGTACTATTAAGACCAATATCATCACCTCCACTACCACCACCACCGTTCTATTAAAACTATCATCATCACCACCACCACCACCACCGTACTATTAAGACATCCACCACTTCTACTACCACCACTATCACCGTGCTATTAAAACTAATATCATCACCTCCACTACCACCACCACCGTGCTATTAAGACCACTACCACCACCACCGCCAATTAAGGTAGTTTCCTAAAATCGATATTCTAATTATCAAAATTGATTTGAAACCGAAAATCAAACTATACGTTTGTTTCAAATTAATATATTCAAATTAAATGTGATGTAAAGTAGGGTTATATTTGTCAAATAACCATCTATAAGATGTCATGTATTTGTTTTTTCTATTTTTACAAGTGCTTATAAGAGGAACTTAAAATAAAAAACAAACCACTTTATAAGACCATCTTATAAGACCCTCTTATAACTTAACCCAAAAAAACAAATAGCCCCCAAGCTTTTTCAATAACTAATCGAGGAGACTATGTTTAAAAAACCAATCGCTACGTTGATAAATCTAAATCGCATGTAATGTCATTTGTTATGGATTGTGATAATTCGATCAGACTCTAATTAAGGGATTCTAACAAGTTTTTCATTTGGTTCAATGCTCAATGTACCGCAGTCTAAGTGGTCTAGATGCACTCTATCATAGAAAACATTGACTTGTGGGGGACCTTGGTTTGAGAAGCAGTATATTTTGATAGATTGGATCATGTATAATGGAGGAGATGTAAATCCAAAATGCCCAAAAGTATCAGAAATCATTAAAAACAACAAAGGGTCAATTTCAGGTGTTGCAACATTTTTTGTAATCTTTGTCATTGAATTGTTTAATTTGGTTCTCACTATTCAAGAAACCACGTGCAAAAGTCAAAGAATGAAAACCATCAGAGATGCAGCTTTCACAACAAAGTCTGCTTATTTTTTTGATAAGTAATCTTTATTGATGAACTTGTGCATAGCACATAGTACAGACAAGTGAGTGAGATCATCACAAGGCCTACCGAGAGGTTTACATTATCAAATGTTTGTAACACCTAGAGCGGATCCCATAATAACCGAGTGCCAGCTTAACACCAAGTCTTTAAAATGATAATTGCTTCTGTGTGCCACCGAAAACATCCAATACCAGAGGAACGCTTTCACCTCGATCATTGATTTGCGTACTTCTGGTACTTTAGCCCTAAAGATATGATCATTTCTTGTCTTCTATAGCACCCAAATGATTGCGTAGGGAAGTAAACTCCAAAGCTTCGATCCAAAATAGTTTGCACCTTTTCTCGGCCAATTTGCAAACAAGTCTTGTATTGAATCAGCTCGTGCAAGTGTCGAAAACGCCCTCACAATTGGTTGCAGCAGTAAAGTCCACAGTTCTAGCGCATAGGAGCAGTGCAAAAACAAATGGGTTATACTCTCATTTATTGTATTGCACACGGAGCAAATGGGAGAGACCATAGTACCTCTATGGATAAGATTATCAACCGTCAAAATGGATCCAATCATAGCTTCCCAAAAGAAGAATTGCAATTTTAATGGAATAAGCATTTTCCAAACCAAATTGGTAAAGAAAGGTGCCGGTGAGAGAGAGTTAGTATTGCGATCTTCAGTGGCTAATACATTGTAGAAAGAGGTAACAGAAAAAGTATCATTCTTTGTCCAGCTCTGTGTAGTTTAATAGCCGATTAATAGGCGCATATGCACTATAAGCTACTTGACCGATAAAAAATCCCAATCTAAGCGGGATCGATTAATAGCCCGATTTATACTGATTAATAGGGCGATTTAGCACAAATACGGGTTAAAAAAATGACGACTAATAGGTCTAAGGGTTTGTTGCTTTATGTTTTTCTCAAAACATGGTTTGTATATATAAAGTTATAGAACAAAAGACTTATAATATATAAAACCCACTTAAACTAACTTTTCCATGATATAATTTTAGCGGAGTCATTGATGCCTTTGTGTTTTTCATATTTTACATGTTTTTTATTTGACTTATGTTGACCAGTAAACTATGTAATGAGGCTGTGATTGCATTTTGGTGATTGTCGGATATGTTTCTCATTTTCATTTCACTTTAATATGCATTTAGCTAATAATTATTTGTGGCATGTGTTATAGGTTACCTATGGGAATGGAAAATCTTATTTAGAATTATCACCCGATTAATTTCCGATTAATCCCCGATATATTCCGATTACTAGGCCTAATCGCTATGCACTCCTTAACCGATTAGCTACCGCTTAACGCTTAAACTGCACAGGTCCAACTCCACACACACTTGTCCTCATG
This sequence comes from Coptis chinensis, assembly GCF_015680905.1. Classification (NCBI taxonomy): domain Eukaryota; kingdom Viridiplantae; phylum Streptophyta; class Magnoliopsida; order Ranunculales; family Ranunculaceae; genus Coptis; species Coptis chinensis. The sequence goes on along the minus strand of NC_141456.1, from coordinate 38,795,317 downwards.
ATCCGTCAACACAATTTATTCGAGCAACAAAGTCAAAGCTGCACATTGTTGGACCTCCAAGTCAGTTCTAAACCTTCTTAAGGATAAGTTCCACCCCATCTGACCACCCTAGAAGTTCACAAACTCCTTTACACAACCTATTTTCCGAAATGTAGCCTGAAAAATAAGTGGAAATTGCTCCTCCAATGGCCTATCCCCAATCTAGTTATCCAGCTAAAAGAGACAATTTTGGCCACCCTCTATACTAAATTTGATCCCTTTCATTCCTAAACTGCCACAACACGTTAAGGATGTCTTTCCATAGGCTACAACCATAGGATCGAGATGTAGTAATAGGCCATCGATGATTTTCATAACATCCATACTTCGCTTTAATAACATCACACCACAGTGAGCCATCGTCTATCATATATTTACATAGCCAGCGACCTAAGAGCGCTTGGTTCATAACCACCAACTTTCGAAAGCCGAGACCCCCAAGGTTTTTAGGACAACATACTTTATCCTAACCAACCAAATGGTATTTCCTGTGTTCCTCACTGGAGCCCCATAAGAAGTCTCTAATCAGTCGCTCTATATACTCAACAACGCCACATGGTATAGTGAATAAAGACATGGAATATATAGGTAAGCTCAACAACACACTAGTAATCAGAATCAGCCTGGCACCTTTTGACATAAGCTTCTGTTTCCAACCACCTAGTCGTCTTTGCACTGTCTCTATTATTGGCTCCCATACCTTCTTATTCTTGTACTTTGCTCCTAGAGGCAATCCTAAATAACAACAAGGTAGGCTACCAGCATCACAACCCATGGTTTGGACTAGGGCATCCATATTGTCCACCTGCCTATCGAAAAGATTGAAGTTTTAGCCATGTTTGTCTTGAGACCGGATACCGCTTCAAAGATGAGGAGAATCGACTTAACCACCAAGCACTGTGATAATGAGGCTTCCAACATGAATAAAGTATCGTTCGCAAACTGGAGCAGTGCCACTTCAGGCCCATTAATTACAGACTTGAAACCTCGTATATAGCCCAACTCTACCACTTCCATAACTAACTTGGAGAGCAGTTCCATAACCACATTAAATAGAAAAGGGGATATTGGGTCTCCCTGGCGTAAACCTCGTTGGCTGCGAAAGTAACCAGCAAGTGAACCATCCACAAGTACTGAGAAAGAAGCCGAAGAAATGCACAACCTAATCCACTTTCTATACTTCTCGCCAATCCCCATTCTCCGTAACAAGTAGTCCAAAAATTCCTAATTTATATGATCGTATGCCTTGGAGATATCCGCTTTACATAGAATCTCATTCTCTTTATTGCTCAAGCGGGTGTCGATACACTCATTTGCATTCAAAGGACCATCCAAAATTTGTCTACCACCAACAAACGCACTTTGTTAAGGAGATATAATTGAAGATAAAATGCCTCGAAATCTCGTAGCAAGAACTTTAGAGATGACTTTGTAGATGCCTCCGACCAAACTAATTGATCTAAAATCCTTCAAAGAGAAAGCCTCAGTTTTCTTTGGTATGAGTGTAACAAAAGTAGAATTATTCCTCCTGTTCAAAAAGTAAGGTCTTGGAACTCCTTAACAACCTTCATGAAATCGTCTTTTAAGAAGTGCCAGCATTTTCTAAATACCCCCATCTGAAAACCATCCGGTCCCGACACACGATCCCCACCTAACTCACTGATATCAGCCACCACTTCTAACTCAGTAATATCCTCTTCAAAATCCACTACTTGTTCTTTTGAGATAGTATTGAATTCAATCCCATCTAGTTCAGGTCTCACCAATGGATCTTCACAAAAAAATGCCTCATAATAATCGACAATATGATTTCTAATAACAGCTTTATCACAGACTTCAACCCCATCAATTACTAGGTTGTTGATATTGTTAACTTTACTCCTTGCATTTGCTGTTTTATGAAAAAATTTGGAATTGTTCTCCCCCTCTTTAAAATCTCTAGTTCTAAACTTCTGCCTCCACGAAATTTCTTCCTTTCTCATAAGCTCCTGGAGTTCACATTTCAAATTTGCACTATGCACATCTTCATCAGGAGACAAGATAGTGCACTCTTCTTTTTTGTCAAGCTCGTCAATTGCATTTGCTTTTTCCTTTATGAGTAAGTCGACCTTGCCAAAGCACTCTCTATTCCAGACCCGCAGTTTAGTTTTGAGTTCCTTAATTTTACACCACCACATAGCTAGGAGCACCATCGAAGGAGAAAGACAGCCACCATTCTTCCATTAAGGGAATCAAATTCGTGTCTTCAAGCCACATCATCTCAAATCCAAAAGGAGTTGGCCCCCTAATAGGTTGAGAACAATCCAATAAAATCACCCTATGATCAAACCAAGTATTTAGGGTGTGCTATTTCCTTGCGTTTGGGAATTGATCATCCCAATCGCTAGAGGCTAAGAAACGGTCAATATGGCTAAGACACCTCCTATCAGACCATGTATAAAGAGCTCCATTTAGCGGGTAATCGACTAGCCCATTTCTTGATACAAACTCATTGAACAATCTCATCGCTTTTGTGATTCTGCTATTTCCAGTTCTCTCATACCCAAAGCGAACGAAGTTAAAATCCCCTCCTAGACACCATGGTAACGGAGACAATGCCCGTACATCTTCCAACTCTTCCATGAAGTGAGCCCTACCATCATTTTTGCTAGGGCCATAGACGCTAGTCATTAACCAGGAGAAACTCGTGCCTTTCATGGTACACTCAAGTGACAAGGTAAATGCATCGATTAATTTATCATTCACATCAATACAGTTAGAATCCCAAGCTATCAATATACCTCCTGAAAGTTCGAGAGCTGGCGCATGCATGTATTTCCATGGATGCCTCCTCAAATCCCCTAGTAATGCACACGGTTCACCACCCATTTTCGTTTCCTGTAGTAAATTAGCTACAGGTTTGCGCTCCTTCATGAGTAGTTTCACATTATTAATAGTTTTTGTATTGCATAGACCCCTAACATTCCAGGAAATAAGTTTAATCGACATGATCAATCTCCACTTCCCTTAGTTCAACCCCTTGATCCCCACCATGTTGATCTGAAGACTTACAGTTGTCCCTTACCAACTCCCTAAATAATTTCTCCAAACCTATTCTACCCAAACTTGAAGTGATACCCAAATTTCGTGCAAGCAGAATTACCATAAACTTGATCCAATCTGAAAGATCGTCAATACTTTGACAATTGCACAACCTAGATGCTAACGACCCCACGTCAATAGACAAAACATGAGCATTATCTCCTTCGACCAGTTGGTTTCCTTCTCTTACTGCCTCATTCTCCATAGTGTCGCGAGCTTGGAAGGCGAACAACCGCGATGACATGCCGCTAAAAAGAAATAAAGTACTAGGATCACATTATGGGGCTGGCTCTATTGTGGCTTGCTCCTTGCAATGTCCGCTGCGCAGACGCTAACTTGAGAGAGAGAATGGTTGTCATTGATAAAAGGCCCTGGACCTGGATTTACTCTCCTTCGTTTATTACAACTTTTGGATTTCTTCTTCCCTTTTTTCTTGTTATGCCTACAACACCCTTTCCACCTTAGGAATCCATTGGACCATGGAAAGGCTGCATGTCCTAAACCGACGTACCCGATCCATTCTAGCCCATTCTCATATTGCCTTGAACTGGTATCCTAGCTATATTGCCCACAACTGGAGGCCCAACTGCCATGGCTTCCAAAAGATGAAACCCATCAGCCACAACTGGTGCTAATCCATTCCACTCGGGTGACGCATTAAGAGCATGCACACATTCGATCACGATGGCATCTGTCAAGGCTATTGGATCACCTAAAGGTTCACGTGTACCAACAGGTGAGTTGGATCCTTCCAAGTTTTCAAATTCGAAATTTGAATGCAACCGATTTCCCTCCAACACCACTTGACCCACTGGAGCCATACTAGAAACAAAGGTGTTACCTGCATGGTTCGATCCACTAGCTTGACATGCATGTTGTACGCTAAAAAGGTGTATGGTCCTCCTGAACGTGTACATCACTATGAGCATCCAATTCAGATTGGTGGTTGACACATGAGGCCTATCATCATCTTCCATCTCCTGGGCGGTCAAAGTTATTCTGCTACTTTCTAACTCCACCGTTACCCAAATTGGGAAGACATAACCCCTTTCCTCTAGGTTAATAATCTGTGGGATGTGGCCTATATCATTAACTTTTACCTTAACTCTAATCAAAGACTTGCTCCATGTAAGTGAAGTGTTGGAGTTATCCCTCACATGAGGAAGAGGAGAAAAACCGGTACTATTCATGTGAAAAGGTCTGAGCGCGCATGCGCTCAGATTTGTCGTGACCAAGGCGTGCCCGCGCCCTTGCCTTGAAAAAGAAAGTTTTTTTTTTCAGCTTCTCATGAAACATGTCTACTGGAGTTTTAGGATGGAAAAATAAGAGGGTGCGCACGCGTTCAAATTGGCCTTGCTAAGAGCGCGCCCGCGCTCATGCCTTAACATCTCAGGTTCAGATTTTTCTACAATAAACGTGAAATTTCGCAGACGCCCTAACATTTCATATTACTATAAAAGCAGAAGTTAGGTTTTGGAAAACCAAGTCTTGAATAGAAACCCAATTTTGAGAACAATCAAAATTGAGAGAAACCCTTTGAAAAGAGAAAAGCTTGTAAGGAGAGAGGAGTGATCTAGTAAGGTGGAGAGACTTGAGAGGAGTGATTATAATCTTCATTCTCATACTTATAAAAAGGATTAGCTCTTGTGGAAGTAGGCATCATTAGCCAAACCACGGTACATCTTTGTGTTGTGATATGTTTTACTTGCTTTATATTTCTATTGCTTGTTTGTGATAGGTATATCCATTGTTTAGGTTGTGGTTGTTAGTTGCAGTGAAAGATTAGATTTTTTATTGGAGTAGTAGATAGTCCAAGTGCAAGCTATTTTAGTGGGGATTGATTGGTATTGTTTTCCCCAACAAGTGGTATCGGAGCCAGGTTAGATTAAGCCCAACAAGGTTGTTATCCAAATCTTGCCCAGAAGGTGTTTGATAAAATTTATGAGAGGGGTCTGAGTTAAAATAGCTTGTAGAGATAGACCATTATGTAAACACTCGCATGACTAGTCTGAATAGAGGTAACTACACTATTTGAAAAGCCAAGATGGAAGACTTGCTCTATTGCAAGGACTTGGCACAACCCATTGAGAATGGAGTAAAAATAGACGCAATTGTTACGGCTGAGTGGAGCAAGCTTGACAAAAAAACAATTAGGTACATTCGACAGTGGATTGATGACAATGTCTTCCACCATGTATCCCAAGAGACTACCGCTTTTGGCATGTGGAAGAAACTCGAAAACCTTTATGAGAGGAAGTCGGCCGGAAACAAGGTACTGCTCATTAAGAAGTTTGCTAACACAAGGTACAAAAAAGGTTCCTCAATGTCTGAGTATGTATCTTAATGAAGTACAGAATACCATCAATCAGTTGCATTTGATGAAGATTGATATGGGTGACGAAGTTGAGGCTATGTTACTATTAAACTCTCTACCCGACAGTTGGGAGACTTTAGCAGGTTCTCTTGGCGAGCCGCTAAGGATGGAATCATTTCCATGGAGATGGCTACTGGGGAATTGTTGAATGAAGAGACAAGAAGGGGTTCACGAAGCAACTCCTCTCACTCAGAGATCCTTGTCACAGAGAAGCAGGGGAGAGATAAAAGCAGAAAACCATCTCATTCTAGAGGTGATGATAGAAGCAAATCTAGGGGTGATACTAGAACTCATAAGGCAGAGAGACAATGTTATTATTGTGCCACCAAGGGTCACTTTAGGTATGAGTGTAGAACACTAAAGCGGGATAAGAAGAATAACTGTGTACATGAAAACATGGTAAAGAGAAACGGAAGCACAGGCCGAGATACTGCCGCACTAGTAAACGATGGTCTAGTGGGAATTATGTTAGATTGTGGTGAATGATGTATTAGTACCTCATGTTAGGATACAGAGTTGGTAGAGCTGTCAATGGGCCGGGACAGGCCGATGCCCGATTGAATCTGAACTGATAAGATAGGGACTTAGAACTTAAATATTGTCTGATAAGACTATTAGGCCAGTTATGGACATACCCACGTCCGACCCGATAACGGCCCGACCCAAAAACTAAGGTTATTTTTTAGTTTTTCAAATAAGTACTATTAAATTTGTAACTACTAGTATACATAAAATGTTAAGAAGCTTGATGGATTAGTGTTGTAGTGCCACATATAAGGCTTGGGTTCGAGTCTTACTACACTCTATTTCAATTTTTTTTAGAGAAATAATAAAAAAAACACACTATTTCCAAAAAAAAAATTAGAGAAATAATAAAAAAAAAATACATAATTTCCATGTAATCTTATATTGGACCTAGGCCAGGCCCGAATCCGATCATGTCCAACGAGACCTAGACCGGGACTTGGACCTTCTAAATGTAAATATAATTTGGACAAGACTTGGACATAGGTGAGTTCTGTTCAAGTCTGGCCCGTTGACAGCCCTAAGAGTTGGTGATAGATACAGGAGCATCCTATCATGTCACACCGCACAGGAGTTTCTTCACTACCTACAAATGTGGTGAATTTGGTGAAGTGAAGATGGGTAATAGTGGCGTCTCGAAGATTATAGGCATTGGGGATGTTCATGGAGAAACCAATGTCGGCTACACCTTGACACTCAAGGATATAAGACATGTCCCTGACATTCGGCTAAGCCTAATTTCCGCTGGGAAGTTAGATGATGATATCTTTTTAAACTCGTTTGGTAACGGGGTATAGAAACTGAGCAGAGGTTCCATTGTAGTAGCGAAAGGAAAGAAAACTTGCTCGCTTTACAAGACACATGCTAGTTTGTGTAAAGTAGAGTTAAATGCGGCACAAGAAGAAACTTCCTCCAAACTATGGCATAAAAGACTGTGTCATATGGGAGAAAAAGGCATGGAAGTTCTTGCCAAGCAAAAAGCCTTGCCAAACATAAAAGGTACGCATTTAAATAGATGTACTCATTGTTTGGTTGGAAAGCAACACAAGGCATCTTTCCAAAGATTCCCCTCTCACAGAATGGACAATGTCCTTGAGCTAGTACACACAAATTTATGTGGTCCTATGAAAGTGAAGTCCCACGGGGGAGCTTTATACTTCTTGACTTTCATTGATGATGCGTCAAGAAAGATATAGGCATATAGTCTAAAGACCAAGGATGAAGTACTTGGTGTGTTCAAGACTTTCCATAGCATGGTGGAAAGAAAGACAGGGAAGCCTTTGAAGTGTATTCACTCAGATAATAGGGGAGAGTACATTGGGCCATTTGAAGAGTATTGCAAGAGTCATGGGATTCATCATGACTAGACCGTTCCCAAGACATCGCAACACAATAGTATAGCTGAAAGGATGAACCGAACTATTATAGAGAGGATGAGATGCATGTTGTCTCACTCTAAGTTATCAAGGAGTTACTGGGTAGAAGCAATGCGCACAGCCGTACATGTGATCAACCTATCACCTTCGAAGTCTTTGAATAGTGATTATCTAGAAAGAGTATGGTCAGGCAGAAATGTTGATTATGGATACCTTAGGGTATTTGGGCACAAGGCATTTGTTCATATTCCCAAGGATGAGAGATCCAAGCTTGATGACAAAGCTAAGTAGTGCATTTTTTTGGGTTTTGGGGATGAGAAGTTTGGCTACAAACTTTATGATCTGATCAACAAGAAGGTAATCCAAAGTCGAGATATTGTGTTCTTGGAAGACCAAACCATAGCAGACTTTGAGAATGGTGAGAAGCTAGAATATTTCATGGATGATCTTATTGACTTAGAACCAGAAGTTCCTACTGTGGAACATGCAGGTGCAGAAGGCATTGAGAATGCAGAGAACCATGGGTTTAAAGCTCATGATGATAATCATATTGCTCATGATGGGATAGAACTTATTGATATAGAAGATGCAGATGAATGTGTATGAAACACCACCTGAGCAAGCAGAAGTGTATCCTCCTGAGCCACATAAAGATGGAGTAAGGAGGTCCAACAGAGAGAGACAAGCTTCAACCAGGTATCCACCATATACGTATGTTTTACTATCTGATAGTAGAGAACATATGTACTATCAAGAGGCTCTTGAAGGTTCAGACAAAGAGAAGTGGTTGAAGGTCATGCATGATGAGATGAATTATTTACATAAGAATCACACTTATAACTTAATTGAGAAACCAAAAGGAAGAAAAGTTTTCAAGAATAAGTGGATCTACAAAGTCAAGCATGAGGAGAATAATCCACATTCAAGGCACAAAGCTCGCCTTGTTGTGAAGGGATTCGGTCAAAGGAAAGGTATTGACATTGATGAAATTTTCTCTCTTGCAGTTAAGATGACTTCTATCAGGGTGGTATTAGGTCTGACCACAAGGATGAACCTAGAGGTTGAGCAACTAGATGTGAAGACAGCTTTTCTTCATGGAGACCTTGAAGAAGATGTCTACATTAACCAGCCAGAAGGGTTTGATGTCAAAGGCAAGGAGCACCTGGTATGCAAGCTAAAAAAGAGCTTGTATGGGTTGAAGCAAGCACCGAGACAGTGGTACATAAAGTTTGAGTCCTTTATGGTGAAGCTTGGATACAAGAAGTCTGCTTCCAATCATTGTGTGTTTGTCCAAAAATTTCCAGATGGGGATTTCATAGTGCTCTTGTTGTATGTGGATGATATGTTGATAGTTGTCCAGAACATCAACAAGATATCCAAGCCGAAGAAAGACTTGAGTAAGTCCTTTGAGATTAAGGATTTGGGTAAAGCAAAACAGATACTTGGGATGTGAATCACTCATAACAAAAAGAGTTGAAATTTGTGGCTTTCTCAAGAAAGCTATATTGAGAAAGTGTTGAAAAAATTCAACATGGATCAAGCGAAGCCAGTCAGTTGTTCGCTTGGTGGCAAGTTTTGCATGGACAAAGATATGTGTCCAAAGGGTGAGCATGAGCAGAGTCAAATGGAAAAGATTTCTTATGCATCCACATTGGGAAGCTTGATGTATATAATGGTGTGTACAAGACCGGATATTGCTTTCGTCGTTGGTGTTGTAAGCTGTTTTCTGTCAAATCCGGGTAAGGGGAATTGGGAAGGTGTTAAGTGGATATTGAGATATCTCAAGGGCACTTCCAAAGCATGTTTGTGTTTTGGTGGGAGTAAGACTTTGCTTGAAGGCTACACAGATGCAGACATAGCAAGTGATGTTGACTCGATGAAGTCCACCTCCGGTTATCTATTTACTTTTGCAGAGGGAGCAGTTTCTTAGCAATCTAAGTTGCAAAAATGTGTTGTCATCTTCACTACAGAAGTCAAGTATATTGTAGCCACTGAGTGTTGCAAAGAGATGTTATGGAGGAAGAGGTTTTTTTATGAACTAAGGCTAAAGCAGAAACAATTTGTAGTTCTATGTGACAGTCAGAGCGCCATCCATTTGAGCAAGAATCCGAGTTTTTATTCTAGATCCAAGCACATAGATGTGCGTTATCATTGGATTAGAAAAGTTCTCAAAGACAAGAATTTGTGTATTGAGAAGATCCATACCGACAAGAACGAATCAGATATGATGACCAATCAAAGTCTTACCAAAAAGTAAGTTTGATGTTTGTTGTGCTACCGCCGGAATGGTAGCACACTCCTGTTGATTTGGGAATGCATGGAGGTATCCCCTCTCACTGTTCAGGAGGGGGAGATTGTTGGAGTTATCCTTCACATGAGGAAGAGGAGATAAACTAGTACTATTCGTGTGAAAAGGTCTGAGCGCGCAGTCGTGACCAAGGCGTGCCCGCGCCCTTGCCGTGAAAAAGAAGATAGTTTTTTTTTCAGTTTCTCATGAAACATGTCTACTAGAGTTTTGGAATGGAAAAATAAGAGGGCACGAACGCGCTTAGATTGGCCTTGCCAAGAGCACTCCTGCACTCATGCCTTAACATCTCAGGTTCTAATTTGTCTACAGTAAACGTGAAATTTCATAGACAAGCTAAAATTTCAAATTACTATAAAAACAGAAGTTAGGTTTTGGAAAACCAAGTCTTGAAACTAATCCAAAGAATGGGATTAGGCTTAGAAACTAATCCAAAGAATGGGATCAAAATTTCTTCCACATGTGGCATTGTCTATGCGGAAAAGAAGATGAGTCTAGAAAATCATTTTGTTTGGGAGTGTGTTATGCAAAGGAGCAACGAAGTTGGTTAGTAGTGATTTTGACATCAATATCATAGCTGCTACAACTTCAAAGACAGGGATAATGCAAGCAAGAACAATAGTCAAAACCAAAGGACTTGAGTGATGCAGCAATAGTGCACTTTGATGGTTTAGGTATGCAATACTACATAGCCCATTTTATGTAGCCAGGTAATAAGAGTGTTGCATAACTCTAAAACATGCAGGTAAGTTGGCATGGATGGTAAAGTTATGACGACTTGTGGTTAATTGTAGTTTTTTAATCTCAAGCATCAAACATAGTTTTCAATAGCATATCAACATTAATGTACTAGGAAATTTTGAATGAAAAACTCAAATACTTCAAAGTTCAAACAATAATACTTGTTATATTTCCTTACGGGGTATTTAGGTTTTGGTTCTATTTATAGTAGCGATATTAGGCTTTGGTCCATTTATAGTTGGAAATTAGACTTTAGTCCAACTTTTGGTAGTCAAACTCGTTGACTATCTTGTATTTTGCTTAATACCTAGAATACCTTACATGTGCGTCTCACGTGCAAACCATAAGTTAGGCTTGAAACCCAACGATCATAAAAATTGAGCATAAATGGACACTTGTCACAATTTGCAACCAACTTGATCTAAAAAATTCAACCGTCAAAAAAATAGAGCTGTTACAACCCAATTGTACATACTCTTTCCCTTCATAAATGGAAAGGCAGAGGTCATCTTCCCCACTACTTCTCCAGAACATATCTTCACTGCAGAAGAGGTTAGAGCATGTAATATTCAAATATGGGTGCATTCTCCAAACCTTACTAGCTAATTCAATTGGTAATGACAGAAAGTAGGACTAAAACCTAATTAACCTACTTACAGTAGGGCTCAATTCCGATAAGGTAATATATAACTCGAATTGTGTCAAAGTCTATAACTTATCTAATTTTATTTTCTATAAATAGATTTGTCAACTATGTTACCAAGAAGGCCACACAGCTTTACAATGCCCATACCTACACAAGAGATGTCGAAGGGTTATGGATAATGACCTTAATCCATGCAGAGGAGTCATGAATTTGGTAAAGCATGTCAATGAATCAGACAAGGTGGTTGAATTATGGCTCCATTGTGATTGGGTTGGATGTGGTAAAAAGGAGAGACTAACTACAGCTAAACCAATGTTACCTACAGAGATGAATAACAAACTTGTGTTCAATTGTCATGTGTGTGAGGCTGAGTGTTGTTGTGTTGTTGAATATCCCAAGTGATTCTAAGTGTGGTGTGTGTATCTGTGTCCTGTAAGGGTGATCTTCCCTCTTAAGTATTTCTAATAAAGAAACTTTAAATTCTGTCATATATACTATAGTAGCAACACCACAACTGTAGCAGCAAAACCATAACATTGCATCACAGAAGCAAACGCAAGTCTCATTCACTAACAAAACAAGTCCACCATCAAGACATAACTAAAACAGAACCAAGCAAGTTAACTATAACAACATCAATTCAACATAATCACACAAGTGAACTAGAATATCTGATAAGCACCCAAAACTGTAATATTAAACCCCGAGAGACATAGTATTTTGGTCGATTATGTGTTTAATAATCATGTAATAATTATATTTTCGTACTTTTACATGTTTTCGCAATTAAAATAAATATAGTGATAAAACATGCATCGAAGTACGGGAATACGGGAATATTTGAAGTTTCCCACTCAACCCCCGTGAAGCCCAACAAAGCCTGACTAGAGCCGAAGTTTCCAAAAGAACAAAACCAGTGCAAAACGGGTCCACATATAAAGAAGCAGCAAACTTCCGAAGCTCAAATCGGATAAATCTAGATGCCGACGTTGGCTAGTGAAGTCGCCATAATACCAGCGACAACTCTCTGCAAGCGACGAAAAGTCGTAAAAACGCCAAAAATCGGCGCCATCGACACACTAAGTGGACCCACTCTGCTGGTCCGAAGGCATGACGAGTCAAGATAGGCAGGTGGCAAAGGATGGTTTCAATTTGGTACCACCGATAAGAGAGAAGATATCGCACTAATTCAAACCCGGTGGTTTGAATTGAAATGAGCTACAAGACAAAAACTTTAATACGAAAAGGACAAAACAAATGGGTAAAAACAAAACTTTGATTCTCAAAGTTTTGAACAACTCAATTAGCAAACAAACAACATCAAATTAAACCGCCTTCGATCCTCCGGCCTATATATAGGGGGGTCGCCTTCATTATTTTGCCTTCAACATTTTCATGCTTTAGCTTCCTTTAGTTAGTTTATTTCTTCAAGACTTACATTCTCATTTCCATTCCAAAGAAATTTTTAAATCGTAGTTATTTTACCCTTTAATAATAGTCATTTCTTTTCTAGTTTAATTCCTCGCCCCAATTTATTTACTTAATGTATACATCAAGTTTTATTATTCCTTCTATGACCATGAGCTAATCCCCCCCCCCTCAGGGGGAGGGTTATGCTGCTCGTGTAAAAATCCGGATTTACTCTTTAATATTCTAGAGTCACTACTTAGGAATTAGGCTTAGATTTGACATCCGGTCCCAAAATGACTGAGACTGTACAAAGTTGGACTGCTGATGCTCCAGAACAATCTCGCGCGTGATAAAATGTAAAAATGATAATTTACCTACGAAATGAATGATGAACTCAAAACGTAAGTAAACTAAAACTATCTTAAGAGTCTAAATTTTATCAAAGTTTCTACTCTCAATTCTATCGAAATAGAGTGGAGTAACAAGTTCGTTCCACTCCTAGTTCTCTAGCATGGAATGTTTTCTAGTCTAATGAATCGGTCTTAAGTCTAATGAGAGCTTTACGAAGGGTGTTATACTACGATACAATATGAAATTGATTATGTTGAATTTAAACTACGAATGCTATGGAAATATGATTGTTTTTTAATCTAGATAAAGGATTAGAGGGGAATTGAATCCACCTCGAATCCAACTTAATAACCTAGCATAGATTCTTGTATCTCGATTCTTACGCTCTTACGCAAAAAAATTTCGAAGTTCTAATCCCTAGTGTTCATGGCATTTCTACCAAATACTAACTAGCATGTGAGGTCGTCCACCCATTCTCATGGCGAATCATGACCTTCTAGAGTGGAATAGATTCTACAACGCTTCTACACTATACCACTAAGTTTTCATCAAAGCTTCATCAACCCCTCTAATGGAGGTTTTAGCCTTGAGTCATCAAGCCATCATTTCCCATTGAATTATAACTACACATCATATTAAAATTCTAACTTAACTAATTTAAGTAACAATGTTCAATCTACTTAAACTACGAAATGATAATCAACAAGAATTAAAACTAGATCTATAAATTGAAATAACAAAAGTCGAAATTGACAAAATAACTATTTTATTTATCTAATCAATCAAGAACAATGATTCAAAGACTTAATCTAAAACAAGAATTGGAAATGGAACTTAAACTTAATTAATTTACTGAAAACTAGATCTAGAATTATATATATTTTTAGGTCTAACTAGCTACCATTAACAAAGAGTTCAGCTTTGTTTTATATACTTTCAGATCCAAAAATCGTGCATGGGTTGGAGCCATGTTTTGGGCCAGAGAATCAGGCCCAAAACCCAATTCTTTCAGTCCAAAAAGGCCTCTTCAGCTGCAGTTGGCTTCAATAGACTTTTTCCTTCACTTATGCTCCTCTGATTGGGTCAAGACTTAGACCATTGTAAAGCTCTTTCCGAGACGGTCGTTTTGACATAAGGTAGGCCCAATTCCGAGGTCTGAGTCCAAAGATACGGCCTTCAGAAGTTCTGCTAACTTTGAGTGCTGTTTCCGCCCGCGTTGACTTTGACTTTTCAGCTTTGACCGGGCATTAGAAAGGCTCTGTCTTCTTAAATCTTGGCCTTTAATTAAAGAACTCCTTAGCAACCAACCATTTCTCCTTTATCTCATCAAAGTGGCATATTTCTGCACATAATTGACTTTGAAGCCTGAAACGCATAAAAACACGTAATAAGTATTAACTCTTAATTATTACTCACATAATTAGTCTAAAAGTATGACTGTTACAGGGTTAAAACTACAGTTTTGGGCACTTATCAAACCACCCCCAAACAACATTTTGCTTGTCCTCAAGCGAATATGAGAAAGTAGAATAAGTGACCAAAATGGAGTTCTATCTACTCTCATTTCGCTGAGTGCGATTGCATTGACCATATGCAACAAGGCCTTAAACCACTAGAAATTCCCTAGTGGACGAGTTATAGCCTCGTGAGAGTTTTCCAGTGAAGGTACTCACAAACTTCATCTATACTACAACGACTAAGAAATAAAACTATTGTTTCCTCATTCATGTCTCGACTATCTATACATCTCACTAGCAATTGAATAAGAATAACCAAGTCAAAAACCAAAACTAATATATGCATAATAATCAATCATCTATGATACAAATATATATACTATGAGTAATACTATGAAATGCCTAGCGGTTCGTTTCTGAAAAACTTCGAATAAGCGTCCTTAAGTAGGTCCTCACATAAATGTCAAGATCTAAAACCACTGATTTTTCCGCTCGAAGTTTAGCTACTCCAGTCATGCGATGGGCACTTTTACCTTACAATCTCAATGACAACAAGGAAGCCGAATCGATCAAACACATCTGCCACTTACTATCACACTAACCTATTCCTAATTGAGCTAGAGGTCTTTATTAGGTGTCATGGGATTAGGAGATGGTTTAAGAAGGAAGGAAATGGATATTCAAAAGGACAAGTCCGAGATAATAGAGTCTTCATATTATGTAACTTAGAGAAAACCTTGTTATTTTCTTTTGCTTCTATACTTTGTTTCCATCCTTAGCCATATTTTTCTTTTTCTTTTCTTTGGCTTTTGACTCCTTTTATTCTATTTTTTTGAAGTTTTTATTTATTTCTATTTTTTATTTTTCTTTTCTTTGGATGGAAACTTCTTTTCTTTATTTTCTCGAGCAATTAACTAACTTTTGTTTACACGGTTTTTCTTCTTCTTTCTTCCTCATTCTATTCTCGGACTTATTCTAGATTGGGTAGGTTGATTTTTTATTTTTTATTTTGTTTTGTTTTTGTAACAGGTAAAAGGATTTGTGGGTTATGAAAGGCTAAAGAAAGGCTCGTGAGGGGCTTACTAGCGAAAATAATTCATAGGGTTGAATTTCGGCTATATCGATCCAAAGAGGGCCTAAATTCTCGCTTAGGATATGGCATAGTGATCAAGCAAGTGGACGTGTGATTTCTCTATCCGGATTTTACTTCTCCCTTGTGTCATTTCTCAAATGTTTCGCTTATATAAGGCTTTAGGCTATATTCTCACAGGATTTGTAGAATAAGTACTCTAGCCTAGATTTCAGAAACTTACTGCTAACAATCATAAATACTCATGTAATATATTTATAGATAGATGCAAAGATTATTACCTACATATTAACCTAAGTTTCTAACAATTATTCTGATGCAAAAGCTACGTGAGACTTCTAGATTGTTAAGAGCATAGAGAAAGAAAATAATACCAATATTCCTAAGTGTATAGCATAAACTTATTTATTTATATTTTTAAAAAAATTTAACTTGAAAAAAAATGCATGTTATACATATCTATATCCTAACATATGCCTTAATTACACATGTTTCTATGCCCCCCCCCCCCCCCCCCAAACAAGAAGCATGCTTTGTCCTCAAAGCATTTAAATAAAGAGGGTAGAAAAAATACCATGAAAACGCGGAAATTCAGGAACATCTGCAAAACAAGGTTAGAACATACTAATATAGGGAAAATAAAAATACTGACGCAACTCTATAAGAGATCCACCCATTATGGGGTTAACAGAATTAAATTGCTTGGGACATAAGCAGACAATAACAAAACTAAAAAATTACCTTATCTCCCGCTTAAACATCCTCCTCCCTCAAGAAAGAGATGAGGTTCCTTCTCAAGATCCCGCCACCCATTATAACTTGCCAAGCTTGCCGCCATTTATCATCTACTAATGCTAACCTGTTAAGTGTTATTATGTCCGATGGGATGTACGGGCGACCAAATGAGGTCGCACTGCCATCCCTACCAAGTCATTATTCGCAATGAGCGAACCACTCCAATCAGTGGGTCTCATGACTTCAACCCTTTTCCATCTGTGGAATTGTGCACGTAATACGTAAACAACTATGCATGATGCGGCTTACCAAAACAGGCATAAGAAGATACTTTACCCATGCTTTGGGCTCTCTTAAGACTAGCGACTAAAACTCGGGAATGTCATATCGGGCGATATCCCTCAAATAAAGCGAGGAAAATGTCACCGCCAGCATCGTTTGCGTAAATGAACGCCATTCCCCCAAAATATTCATCGGGATGAATAACATGGTGGTGCCTATGTTTAGGGAAAGGCTACCAAGGGCAATGCTATATCGCCCCACATCCATTACTCGAAATACCCTCCCCATAATACTCATGGAAATATGTATAATCATAAAGGTATGCATTATCGGCCATATATGCCCATGTGTGAACAGGATCGCATCGGTAATCCCAAACTAAAGCCACCACATTTTTATTGAATTTATGTGTCGTGTCATCGACTCACGACGGAGAATTCTTGTTCTCCATCCCGATTACAATAGAATTTAACGTGGTCGTAGAAATAAGCAGTAAGCTGTGGTGAATATGAATCGTCATCACTTACCAGTAGATGACGCCATCCTAACTGCAGGATCATGTGTCGGAACCAATATCCATAGGCCTCGGTTCCCAACACGTCTTCGAAAGACTGTTCAGGTATGACTATAGGAGATGTCATCTCAACGACTCTTTGAACAGTTCCAAAAATCCTAGAATGACCCTCAGAAAATTTGAATTTCCGTGTTCACAGATGGCAAGGCCGGCGCCGCTTCGCTTTGAAGCGGGATTCGGGTTTTGTGGGTTTTGGAATTACAGTGTTTGGGAGCGAAGTCGCGCCAAGGGGCGCTGGTCACGCTCTGAGTAAACTTTCTGAAAGTGTACAGGGCGCAGGCGCGCTCGTAAGTGCTTTGAAACAGAAGTTTAGAGGAAAAAGAAGGAAAAGCTTGGAGTGAAAGGTGCGGGATGATGGTAGGGTGTAGTGTGGTTTGTTAGTGTAGAATGAAGGGAGTTTAAATAGGTTCTGAGCTTCCAAAACAAATCGGCAAGTTCCCAAATTGTTTTAAGGCAATTTCTGGAAATAGAAAAATTCCAAACCCAAAAACGGAAACAAACCATCTTCGTGATTTTCTAAAAATCCTGGTATCTTTCATACTGGATTTAGAATAGTAACTTCTAAACTCTCCTAGATTTCATGCTACCACCACACAAATCATAGATATGCCAATATCATCCAAATTCTCAACCTTTCCTCCAAGACAAGTTTACAGCAGATGATCATATAACGAATTATGCTCTGAATAAATATTATCACCCCCAAACAAGTCGGGAAGGTGGGTTTAATGATAAAACAAAGCGTAACTCGAAAATAACCAATTATCTTAAAACTAAAATTTAAAACCAAACAACATAAAACAAACACCTTAATATTTAAATTGAACAACCGAATTAAAATCCAACTAATAAAACAAAATCATGAAATAACAAATAACACAAACCGATGGTGAACACCTAGTTATGTGATGAAGATGGACCCCGATGGAGATTGGCCCCGGGATGGAGAATGGATTGAACCATCTGTCGTCCGGCGGCGACGACGCTCATGCCTTTCGGACTCGGCTAAAACAGAATCCTCCACTGGTGGCATGCGTCGTAGCATCTCTATTCGGAACAAGCGCCGCGGCTTCCATCTCATCATGAGTATTACATAATCGGGCTTGGTGATCTTTGGTGGATAGTCTCCAAGTTAGACAAGATATCGTCCCGACCCCTTTCGAAAGCATTTCAAGTCTCGTCAAAGGTTCGTTTGCTTTATTTCGAACTACAATCTATCTATCTCGGATATTTTCACAAATACCATAAACGCAACGCAAGGCAGTTTGCAACACTTGCATGCATTCTAAATTAGAACTACAACTATCTAATGCATCATCATCCAGACATGTCATATCCTCCCTTTCATCCTCTGACTCAACCACCTTTCCTTCAGACAACGGTCAAGTCTCTTGGATGCAATCGGTATAGATACTTGCATTAGAATGCAATTTGATCTTAATAGGAGCAGATTTTGCGACAGCTCTAAAGGAGAGCATGATCTTAGTGATCAATACGGGAAGAGGCGCCAAGCTCTTTCCCTCTCCTCTAATCACATTAAACATTAAATCGATGATGCAGAAATTATACTTATTTGTTTGCAAAATCCAGAGAACGTGCAGACATTGCAGACCGATATCACTGACTTTGTCTTTCCCAAGGCGTTCCTACCAATCCACCGAAGCTACCCGTTGATTGGTTCTCGTGGTTGATCAAGCGGACGAATGAGATGTCGGATTGTATTCACCCTCCACGACAGTATCTTTCATCAAAGCAGGAACTCCAGTATACTGGGATTCCTGAATTGTCGTTACTAGGTTGTTTTCAAGCGTAATTCCTAACAGTTCAGCCAACAACTGTCTCGTTACTTCCCTCCTTGTTCCTGCTACCTTTATGAAAATCCTATCCCCCTCTAATTCTCGCTTCTTATAAAATTGTTCTGCCAAATCATAGTGATAGAACTCCTCAGTCGAGTACCACAATCCGTTCCAATCCCTCCTAATCATCTCTGCGTCGTAAAATGGCGTGAAGTCGCCGACAAAAACGCGTGCTCGCAAAATTCTTCGTCAGAAAGCATTGAAGTTTCCGACAACTAATGGTTTTGTAGACTGTGGGGGAGGTGAGTTTGAAGAAAACAACTAAAAACAACGGTGGTGGCGGTGGTGGGTACTTGAATTGGTGGCTGTTTTCAGAGTTGGGGTTGGTGGTGGTAATGGTTTGGAGAAGATTTCACTTGGATTGAATTGCTTGGCGTGGGTGTAGTTAGGTTTCCTTTTTTTTTTTTTTTTGGTGTTTAAGGTTTGTTTTAAACTTGGTAACAGGCGGGATTGGAAAGGAAAGAACTATGCATTTTTGGGAAGGAAGGGGCAGCGGCCTGCTAGTCTTGCAAGGAAGTTTGGGCCCAAGCCCAATTTGAATTCCGAAATTTCTCGATTTTTCGCGCAATTTCAAATTCAATTTTCCACTTTGTTACTGGCCCGATTTTGGTGAATGAGTTATGGAAATGATCAGTAGAGAATTTCCAATCCAATGATCCATAAAACACTCAATTCCAACCATGGGTGACGTATAAGAAGGTGGAAAAATGCCTCAAAGTGCATGTGTGACGTAAGTTATGCGAACGAAGGAAATCTAAGTTTTAGTTAACGTCAACCCAATTGAACTACAAGTAATGGGCCTAAGCAACACAAATGGAAAGTTCGAACAATCCAGATGGAAAGACCGACTGCCCACCCCCAAACAAATTTTTAAACACAACATTTGTTCTAACGTGGGTCGTTTAAAGTCAGATTCCCAAGACTTGTTGGATTGCTATTTCTACGATTTAGAATTTTTTATTTTTTATTAGTTTATTATAAGAAAAACGAAAAACAATAAATACATAATTCACCCCATAGAGGAACATGACTCAAAAATCCAGAAAACATGCAAAAGTGGAAAACGTGAATTATGTTAACCGTGGACTTAGGATCCGTACTTACAGCACACATTCCATAGGGAGGGCCGGTTACCTGAATGGTGCACTTACCACTATATGGAAGTGAAAGGAAGTACACCAATGACAAATGTCAATCCTCATAGATGTGGTCCCGTAAAGGACTTCCTACATCGGGGGACAAAAGTTCGTGAAAATGTTTTAACCGTTGACCATTAACTTGAAAGGTACCGTTGTCATTGGGATTTACCAAGGTGATTGCCCCATAAGGGGTGACTTCAATAACCGTAAAAAGGACCGCACCAACGGGTTTTAGTTTCCCTGGGAAAATATGTAGACGGGAGTTGTAAAGCAAAACTTTTGACCGACCACAAACTCTTTGCTAAGATTTGCTTATCATGAACACGCTTCATGTTCGCTTTATAATCCTTCATGAGATCGTAAGAATCGCCACGGATTTCTTCAAGCTCATTCAATTGCAACTCTTCGCTTGACACCGCCTCATCAATATTAAAGTTAAGGCTTTTTATAGCCCACAGAGCACGGTGCTCTAATTCAACGGGCAAATGACATGGTTTCCCAAATACAAATCTAAAGGGAGACATACCTATAGGAGTTTTGAAAGCAGTTCTATACGCCCAAAAGGCATCCGATAGACGCTTTGACCAGTCTTTCCTATCAGGGTTTACAGTTGTTTCTAAAATCTTTTTGATTTCCCTATTACAAACTTTTACTTGTCCGCTAGTTTGTGGACATACTACGGAGTTGCTACTTTGTGTGTAACTCCATACTTTTTCACTAGGGATACAACAATTCTGTTGCAAAAATGTGTTCCACCATCACTAATGATGGCTTTAGGAATGCCAAACCGACAGAAAATATATTCTTTAATAAAAAATACAACGGTCTTATGGTCATTGCTACGGTAAGCTAGGGCCTCTATCCATTTAGACACGTAGTCCACGGCAACTAGAATATAAATAAAACCGTGGGAAATAGGGAAGGGACCCATGAAATCAATGCCCCAAACGTCAAAAATTTCTACTATCAAGATTGGATTTAATGGCATCATATTACGCTTCGTGATTCGCCCAAGTTGTTGGCAACGAATACACGTCTTGCAATGCACTTGGGCATCCTTAAAAAGGGTAGGCCTATAAAATCCATATTGAAGAACTTTAGCGGCTGTTTTCATCCCACTAAAATGGCCACCACACTCTTTGTCATGGCAGAATGATAGAACTTCATTATATTCCCACTGGAGAATACAACGACGAATAATCTGATCCGCGACAAGACTTAAAAAGGTAGGGCTCATCCCAAGAGTATAATCTTAACTCGCCAAGAACTTCTTACGCTCATTTCTTGACCAATTATAAGGCATAACATCAGCCGCTAAATAATTTACAATGTCGATACCATGGTGCTGAAAAAAAAAGCATACGATGCTCATCGTGAAAGAGTCCGTATGGACTCGTAATCACTGATCGCCGCTTTGTGAGTTTAGATAAGTGGTCGGCAACTACGCTTTCGACCCCTCTTTTTGTCCTTTTTATTTCTAATGTGAACTCTTGCGGGAGAAGGATCCATCGGATTAATCTCTGCTAGCATCCTTCTTTGCAAGAAGGTACTTAAGGGTGCATGGTCCGTGTAAACTAAAGTTTTAGAACCAACCAAATAAGGACGAAACTTATCTAAAGCATAAATGACAGCTAAGAATTCTTTTTCGGTAGTTGAATAATTCCGTTGAGCATCGTTTAAGGTTTTACTAGCATAATAAATAACAAAGGGACTTATTATCTAGTTTTTGTCCCAAGACGCACTAACCGCATAGTCACTAGCATCACACATGAGTTCGAAAGGTTTAGACCAATCGGAGGTCAGTATAATTGGTGCAGAGGTTAGGGACGGCTTTTAAAGTTTCAAAAGCCTGCTTACGCTTAAAATTAAAATCAAAGATTGCATCTTTCAAAAGCAGATTAGTTAAAGGCCTAGCTATTTTCGAGAAGTCTTTAATAAACCGCCTATAAAACCTCGCATGGCCTAGAAAGGCTCTAATATCACGGACAAATTGTGGGTTTAGGTAGAGTCACTATCTTATCTAGTTTGGCCTTATCTACTTCGATGCCATCACTAGATACAATGTGACCTAGTACTATGCCATTTTCACCATGAAATGACACTTTTCCCAGCTTTAAAACGAGGCTCTTTTTCACACACGTGTCAAAACCTTAGCAGACGAAAGTTAGACAAACAAATCGGAAGGAGTCTCCATAGATAGAAAAATCATCCATGAAAACTTCCATAAAGCGCTCTACCATGTCACTAAATATATGAAACATACACCGCTGGAAGGTACCAGGAGCATTACAAAGGCCAAAAGGCATTCGTTTATAGGCATACGTTCCAAAGGGACATGTGAAGGTAGTATTTTCTTGGTCATCAATATCAATAACAATCTGAAAATAGCCTGAGTAGTCATCTAGAAAACAATAAAAAGCATGACTTGCTAGGCGTTCGAGCATTTGATCTATAAAAGGTCAAGGAAAGTGGTCCTTTCGTGTCATAGCATTTAAACATCTATAATCAATACAGATCCTCCATTTCATAGGACCTTGTGTGACAACATAGTCACCCTTTCCATTACGAACCATGGTAACTCCCGATTTCTTAGGAACTACATGAATAGGGCTTACCCATTCGCTATCAGAGATTGGGTATATGATACCCGCATCGAGTAATCGTAAGACTTTTCCCTAACCACCTCTTTCATGGCAGGGTTCAAGCGACGCTGAGGTTCGCGAGAAGTCTTCGCGTTATCCTCCAAATGGATACGATGAGTGCAAACATTAGGGTCAATTCCCTTAATGTCGGCTAAGGACCAACCAATCGCAGACCGATGTTCCCTAATCACCCGGATTAAACGTGTCTCTTCATTCTTAGATAACAGAGATGATATAATTACCGGATGACTACCATCCGGATCAAGTTGAATATATTTTAACTCCGGGGGAAGAGGTTTAAGCACTGGGGTGGAAGGAAAATCAATAGATGTTTCGTCTGGGTCCTCATTTTGCATAATGAATACTTTCTTAGGTAGCAAGTCTTCATACTCAATATATGGAGCAAACCGGGGGTCTACAATTGGTGTGGACTCAAGGATGGTGTTGACTTCCTCTAAGTAGGAGTTATTTACAAAATCTGAAGTTCCAAAAAGAAAGGAATTTGTACATATTGTTTTCGAAATGTGTTGTTAAAATAATCTTGAGCTAAGCTCTCGATCATGCTAACCTCCCCATCTATGATCGAATCTGATAACCTGCTTTCATCATTTTAAAACATTTACCTCAACAAAGAAGATGGCCAAAAGATAAGGACATCTTACCATCGCGCAATTTATAAGTCGCTGGCAATTGCCAAGAAGGGGGCACCCTAAGATGATCGGTACAGAGTCGCTAGCTTAATTTCTCAGTATCGAGGATAACAAAATCAGCCAGGATAGTAGAAATCCCTCAACCTTAACAAGCACGCTTTCCACTACACCCATAGGATACTTAATTGACTGTCCGATAATTGCAACGCTATTTTTGTAGGTTGCATTTCCGTAGACCTATTTGTTTATACAAATAATACGGAGTAAGTTAACACTCGCCCCTAGTCTAATAAAGCCGTCGTCGTGGTGGGAATCTCCTAAGGTGCATTTTACAAAGAGGGGCTACCGGGGTCCTTGTACTTAACAATTCCATTATTTTCGGATAAAGTTGGGGAACCGCTCAGTTAGAAAGGTGTCTTTAGGTATGTTGGTCTTACACCTAGTAGTGCACAACTCCTTAAGAAACTTAGCGTGGTTAGGTAGCTTTTAATAGCTTCGAAAAGAAAGGTTTATCGTTAGATTCTTGAAAACGCTCCTAATCTCCTCAAAGTTTGTATCCCTAGTTAGCATGGCTAATTTCTGAGGGAATGGTGGTTTCGCTTCTATATTTAGCGTGGGCTCAACTTGATGTGTAACCTTGGCTTTCTGTTTCTTAGTTTGTTGTTGAACCGTTCCTTTTTACGCTGGTAGGCTCTTCAGTTTCTACTTCGTATCTAGTTCGATATCCGGTGTAGGGAGTATCATGGGGTAACTATAGGCATAGTTACTTTTAGTTATCAACCACTCTTCCGGATCGGAGAGTGGTGATGGCATTTAGGTCACCTACGATTGTAGTTTCCGCACTAGTATTACCGCTTACCTCAAAGGTCGTGGTTTGTTGTTTTAGGGTTTGGTATCGCCATTCCCGAAACACGCTGGTTGGGCTTTCTCTTGGGCTAACTGTTGTATGCCCCGATTTATGGATTGTAAGATCTGTTGGTTTGATTGAGTCATTGATTGGAAAACTTATTGGGTAATCAGTATAAAGGCGCCTATACGATCCGGTTGTGATGGTGTAGTAGTCACGTGTGGTGCGACCGAACTATCTCACGCTTGATTATTTATGGGTGGGTTGTGATAGTTACTATTGTTAACCGAACGATACCTCTATTGGTATTATAACTATTATAATTACCCCGACCTTGTGCTAGACCTTGTCGTGGTTTAAACTTTGGTTGTTATAATTATTATAATTTCCCTGACTTTGTCCCTGTCCTTGCCTAGGTGGAGCTTGATTATAGTTGTTTGTTTGCCTAACATTTTGGTTATTAAACCCTGGAGGTGTAACTTGTTGATTGTTTCGCCAACTAAAGTTGGGATGTTGTCTCCATGGGGCATTAGGAATAGGATAGCTATTAATGGAGCAAACATTATCTTGCTCTGATTGTTGTTGTTCATAGGCGAAAGGACAATAGGAGTCAGGGTGCTCAGGACTCAAACAGACATTACATGGGTTGGAGTTGACATTCATGACGGGGATAGGCTTTTGTTGCATAGAAATAGCCTCAACCTTTTTAGTTAGAGATTCGATTAAATTTTTAAGTTCTAGATCGGGTTTCATCTCAAACATACCGGGCTGATCTTTAATCATTGAAGAAGAACTAGCAGAGCGGGGATATCATCACTACCCCCAATTGTTATTGCGTTTAGTTTGATCTTCTAAAAATTTGTAAGCCTCCGAGGCTCCTTTACTTAGGAAACTACCCCCATTCATTATGTCAAGGACTTCTTTATGGTGATGTTGAAGTCCTTTGAAAAGGCAATTTAACCGACGCGGTCTTTTGCTAGGTTATGGTGTGGACACTCTATAAGCAGATCGGTGAAACGATTCCAAGCCTCAAAATGATTCATGAGGATTTTGTCGAAAAAATGAATCTTGGAAAGCATCTCATCCGTCTTTAGGGGTGGGTAAAATGTTCCATAAACAAATGAACAAGTTTAGCCCACGAGTCCACAGAGTTAGGCGCTTTGGCGCTAACCAAGACGCTGCCTTTATCGGCTAAGGTGAAGGAAATACCCTCATTTTAATTTGTTCCGCACCAACCGTAGGATGATGGAATGTTGTAAGGACTTGTTCAATCCTACGATATGTTGGTAAGGTTTTTCATGGTCTAAACCATGGAAAACGGGTAACAAATTAAATATGTTTGGGGAATTCAAAAATCCCCACCGGTCTGCTAGAAACGATGCAAGATTTAGGGCTATCGCTCAAGGCTTTGTAAAAGTCGGAGAGAGGAGTCTCTCTTTCTTCAGCCATTATGTCAGGTGTGGTTGGTGGAATAGTAGCTAGAGGTGTAGTGATTGGTATACTCGATAGATTTGTTTGTTGACGGTGACGGTTAATTACGTTCGGTGTTTTTCTCCGACCAGACCTTAATCTCATGCAAGTCTAATTCTAAACACTACAACACTTCCAAACAATCTTGATATTTTAGTATAAACCTCTAACTGGAGATGCGAGGTATTGAAGAAAGGAATACCTGATAGCGTCTTTGCTTCGCTTATGAATAGCGTCTTGTTTACGCATGTTCAGTGTAAATAACAAGTTAGAACACTGAAAAACTTAAAAATCGGGTTCAAAAAACCTCAGAGAAATCCGGAAAATTTAGCTTAGGGCGCGATCGCGCTCCGTGTAACTCCAAGTTACAGTGTTTTAGGCTGGTCGCCCCAAGAAGGGGGCTGGTCGTTTCTAGGTTCCAGCGCCAGCGCAAGTGCTTCGCTTAGCGCCGGTCGCCCGTATTTTTTCTCGGAACTTTTCAACGCTGAAACGGACAACCACAATATGAATCAAACAAGGGTGGGTGGGTTTAATGGGACTTAAAAATGACTAATTATACTATGAAAACAATGCTAAAGTGAAACTAAAATGGCAGCGGCGCCATTTGATAAAATGTAAAAATGATAGTTTACCGATGAAATGAACGATGAACTCAAAACGTAAGTAAACTAAAACTATCTTAAAAGTCTAAATTTTATCAAAGTTTCTACTCTCAATTCTATCGAAATAGAGTTGAGTGACAAGTTCGTTCCACTCCTAGTTCTCTAGCATGGAATGTTTTCTAGTCTAATGAATTAGTCTTAAGTCTAATGAGAGCTTTACGAAGGGTGTTATACTACGATACAATATGAAATTGATTATATTGAATTTAAACTATGAATGCTATGGAAATATGATTGTTTTTTAATCTAGATAAAGGATTAGAGGGGAATTGAATCCACCTCGAATCCAACTTAATAACCTAGCATAGATTCTTGTATCTTGATTCTTATGTTCTTACGGCAAGAATTTCGAGTTCTAATCCCTAGTGTTCATGGCATTTCTACCAAATATTAACTAACATGTGAGGTCGTCCACCCATTCTCATGGCGAATCACGACCTTCTGGAGTGGAATAGATTCTACAACGCTTCTACACTATACCACGAAGTTTTCACCAAAGCTTCATCAACCCCTCTAATTGAGGTTTTAGCCTTAAGTCATCAAGCCATCATTTCCCATTGAATTATAACTACACATCATATTAAAATTTTAACTTAACTAATTTAACTAACAATGTTCAATCTACTTAAACTACGAAATGATAATAAACAATAATTAAAACTAGATCTATAAATTGAAATAACAAAAGTCGAAATTGACAAAATAACTATTTTATTTATCTAATCAATCAAGAACAATGATTCAAAGACTTAATCTAAAACAAGAATTGGAAATGGAACTTAAACTTAATAAATTTACTGAAAACTAGATCTAGAATTATATATATTGGTTAGGTCTAACTAGCTACCATTAACAAAGAGTTAAGCTTTGGTTTTTATACTTTCAGATCCAAAAATCGTGCATGGGCTTGGAGCCATGTTTTGGGACAGAGAATCAGGCCCAAAACCCAATTCTTTCAGTCCAAAAAGGCTTCTTCAGCTGCAGTTGGCTTCAACAGACTTTTCGTCCACTTTTGCTCCTCTAATTGGGTCAAGGCTTAGACCATTGGAAAGCCCTTTCCGAGCCGGTCGTTTTGACATAAGGTAGGCCCAATTCCGAGGTCTGAGTCCAAAGATACGGCCTTCGGAAGTTCTGCTGACTTTGAGTGTTGTTTCTGCCCGCGTTGACTTTGACTTTTCAGCTTTCACCGGGCATTAGAAAGGCTTTGTCTTCTTGAATCTTGGCCTTTAATCACAGAACTCCTTCGCAACCATCCATTGCTCTTTTATCTCATCAAAGTGGCATATTTCTGCACATAATTGACTTTGAAGCCTGAAACGCATAAAAACACGTAATAAGTATTAACTCTTAATTATTACTCACATAATTGGTCTAAAAGTATGACTGTTACAGGGTTAAAATTACAATTTTGGGCTCTTATCAAACCACCCCCAAACAGCATTTTGCTTGTCCTCAAGCGAATATGAGAAATTAGAGTAAGTGACCAAAAATGGAGTTCTATCTACTCTCGTTTCGCTGAGTGCGATTGCATTGACCATATGCAACAAGGCCTTAAACCACTAGGAATTCCCTAGTGGACGAGTTATAGCCTCGTGAGAGTTTTCCAGTGAAGGTACTCACAAACTTCATCTATACTACAGCGACTAAGAAATAAAACTATTGTTTCCTCATTCATGTCTCGACTATCTATACATCTCACTAGCAATTGAATAAGAATAACCAAGTCAAAAACCAAAACTAATATATGCATAATAATCAATCATCTATGATACAAATATATATACTATGAGTAATACTATGAAATACCTAGCAGATTCGTTTATGAAAACTCGGAATAGCGTCCTTAAGTAGGTCCTCACATAAATGTCAAGACGAAAACCACTCTGATTTTTCCGCTCCAAGTTTAATTACTCCATTAATGCGATGGGCACACTTTACCTTACAATCTCAATGACAACAAGGAAGCCGGAATCGATCAAACACATCTGCCACTTACTATCGCACTAACCTATTCCTAATTGAGCTAGAGGTCTTTATTAGGTGTTGCGGGGATTAGGAGATGGTTTAAGAAGGAAGGAAATGGATATTTAAAAGGACAAGTTTGAGATAATTGAGTCTTCATATTATGTAACTTAGAGAAAACCTTGTTATTTTCTTTTGCTTCTATACTTTGTTTCCATCCTTAGCCATATTTTTCTTTTTCTTTTCTTTGGCTTTTGACTCCCTTTTATTCTATTTTTGGAGTTTTTATTTATTTCTATTTTTTTATTTTTCTTTTCTTTGGATGGAAACTTCTTTTCTTTATTTTCTAGAGCAATTAACTAACTTTTGTTTACACCGGTTTTTCTCTTCTTCTTTCTTCCTCATTCTATTCTTAGACTTATTCTAGATTGGGTAAGTTGATTTTTTTTTTTTTATTTTGTTTTGTTTTTGTAATAGGGTAAAGGATTTGTGGGTTATGAAATGCTAAAGAAAGGCTCAGAGGGGCGACTAGCGGAAAATAATTCATAGGGTTGAATTTCTGGCTATATCGATCCAAAGAGGGCCTAAATTCTCGCTTAGGATATGGCATAGTGATTAAGCAAGTGGACGTGTGATTTCTCTATCCGGATTTTACTTCTCCCTTGTGTCATTTCTCAAATGTTTCACTCATATAAGGCTTTAGGCTATATTCTCACAGGATTTGTAGAAAAAGTACTCTAGCCTAGATTTCAGAAACTTACTGCTAACAATCATAGATACTCATGTAATATATTTATAGATAGATGCAAAGATTATTACCTACATATTAACCTAAGTTTCTAACAATTATTCTGATGCAAAAGCTACGTGAGACTTCTAGATTGTTAAGAGCATAGAGAAAGAAAATAATACTAATATTCCTAAGTGTATAGCATAAACTTATTTATTTATATTTTAAAAAAAAAATTTAACTTGAAAACAAATGCATGTTATACATATTTATATCCTAACAGATACCTTAATTACACGTGTTTCTATGCCCCCAAACAAGAAGCATGCTTTGTCCTCAAAGCATTTAAATAAAGAGGGTAGAAAAAATACCATGGAAACGCGTGAAATTCAGGAACATCTGCAAAACAAGGTTAGAACATACTAATATAGGGAAAATAAAAATACTTACACAACTCTATAAGAGATCCACCCATTATGGGGTTAACAGAATTAAATTGCTTGGGACATAAGCAGACAATAACAAAACTAAAAACTTATCTTATCTCCCGCTTAAACATCCTCCTCCTCAGTAAAGAGATGAGGTTCCTTCGCATCCTGCCAGTCCATTATAACTTGCCAAGCTTGCCACCATTTATCATCTACTAATGCTAACATGTTAAGTGTTATTATGTCTGATGGGATGTACGGGGCGACCAAATGAGGCTGCACCTACCATCCCGGCCAAGTCATTATTCGCAATGAGGGAACCACCCAATTGGTGAGTCTCATGACTTCAACCCTTTTCCAATCTGTGAATTATGGACGTATCACGTAAACAACTACGCATGATGCGGCTTACCAAAACAGGCATAAGAAGATACTTACGCCTCATGCTTTGGGCTCTCTTAAAACTAGCGACTAAAACTCGGGGAATGTCATATCGGCGACGTCCCTCAGCTAAAGCATGTATACGGACGTTGGACTTTGGACTTTGGTCTTTGGACTTCGGACTTGGACTGTGGACCTCGGACTTAAGAAAATAAGTAACTGAAATCAATAAACGTGTATAAAATGCGTGTTTATCAATATCCAAAACATAACAAAATATGCCACATTGTGTCTGGCTAAGATGCCCATTTTGAGTGATAAAAAGTACCAATTGACCAACTATTTATTGTGTCTAACTAAGATGCTCCCTAGGTCGTTGAGTTGAAGTCACTAGAGGAGTTGAAGGTGAGTCTTCACCAAACATCAAATGATACATACCTTTTGTCCTACATCCACTGGTTTCTGTGGGTCCTCTTGGCCTTCTATTGCCTCCCCTACCTCTACCTTTTGGTGGTGGTGATGGTGGTGGTGTTGTTGGTGCTTGCTACACTGGTGGTACTTGCTGCATTGGTGCTCCTTTTGTTCTCTTACTGCCTCCCCTGCCTCTACCTTGTTGTGGTGGTGGTGGTGGTGGTGGTGCTGCTGGTGCCAGCTGCATTGGTGGTACTTGGTGCATTGGTGCCAACACAAAACCTTGCAATTCTTCTTCTAAATCTTTCATTTCTTCTTCCAACACAAATGGCTCGATCACCACAATCCTCTAAGTTAAAGTCATCTCCAGATTCTGAATTCTCAGGTAAGTACTCCTCATCCTCATCATCAAATTCATAGTTAAATGCATTGTCAGCTTCATTTCTCCCTCCAATAGTGGGACCAAACTTTTCACAATAATTATAATCATTGTCAGAGTCATTGTCATTGTCACCATTCAGCACTTCATCCACTGCTACTTCATTCAATTCCACATCAAGAACACCATCCAATTCCACATGCATCTCCAACATCATGCACTTTATGATCATCTGCATGTTTCAATGCCTCCATGTATTCATGAATATTTTGAGTACAAAAGTCATGTTCCAACTCATCTAACTGAGACTGCTCAATGTTCTCAGATGCCTTCAATACACCATCACTATCTAGATCACCTAGCTTAGACTGAGCAATCACTTCTTCAGGCCCCTTTATAACATTGTCACCCTCATTATCAGAAATTTCAAGTACCAATGGCTCTCTATTATGTCTCATGGACCTTCGGCCATTCCTACAGTGGGAACGTGTGTAGTTTTAACTAATTTTTTGGGATTTTAAGATGTAGTGGGTAGTGTTGTGGGGACATTTAAGCAACTTTGACTTAATCTGGGTGATCTTCTACCACTTTCTTCAACTTTTTTTGCTTTACTAGGTGTACTGGGTAGTGTGAGGACATTTGAGCAGCTTTTAGTGAATCTGGGTGACCTTCTAACACTATCATGAACATTTATTGATTTATCAGGTGTACTAGGTAGTGTTGGTGTAGACTTAACTGTTGGGAAAGTGTTACTGCTTGAAGTGGTGATAATATGAGGGCTTCTAGTCAACTTTGTGGCTTTTGGGGCTGGGGAGACAAATAAGTGATATTTTTTCTCTTTTTCAGGCTTTAACTCATCCCACATATGCAACAGGTGTGCATCTTGTGATATCCTACACATGAACTCTTCAATCAAACAAGCAATCTCAAAAGAGTCAACTCCACCAACCAACTTCCTTACATCTTTGTTAACATCAAGCATACATAACTCATCACCATCAATTTGCATTTCTTATTTCTTCCCACCCTTGTAATCGGTTTTCTTAAGCTTCCCTGGGGTAGTTATGCCCCAATAACCACCATAATAAACCACAAATTCCTTCACACCCAGTAAAGGAGAAGTCATACTACACCAAAACATTTAACCAAAAACAGATAATTAGATAACATGCAAACAAAAGACCAAATTTTCAAGTAAAATTAGGATTAGGTATCACTTCATACTAGTAATTTAGTTTATAGTACTAGAACATAATGAAAAATTAGACCTTGGTCCTAAAATTTATAGTAAGCAAACTTCAAACACATGCAATAACACTTACGTAGAACTTCCTTGATCAACGATGTAAAACAATAATGGTCCCTTGAAGAAAATTCCCCGATCAATGCAATCACCTCAAATGGTCACCTCAAACAATCACAAATATTCCACCCCAAACGACCTTTGATGGTAAAGGTTGGACCTTTAAGGGTTAAATGAAAATTAGAGAACTGAGAAGAATAAGTTGAAATGAGTTAGAATTATGGTTCAAGTTTGGGTTCGACTGAGAAGAATAAGTTGAAATGAGTTAGAATTATGGCTCAGTGGAGAGAGGTTAGGGTTTGAGTAAGGGAGAGGACGAGTGTAAGTTGAGTGAGAGAGAGCACGAGTGAGAGAGAGGAAAAGTTTTCCCTCGTTATTTCTGGCAACCTTTTTGAGATACGCGAAAGTGGAAATCAACGGACATAGTTTAGTAGATCTACACCGTTAGATATTTGCCACGTAGCAATCCTAAAACTAAAATTAATCAAACGTGTGAGACACACTGTAAGGGTATTCTAGGTATTAAGCAAAATACAAGATGGTCAACGAGTTTGACTACCAAAAATTGGATTAAAGTCTAATTTCTAACTATAAATGGACCAAAGCCTAATATCACTACTATAAATAAGACAAAAAGCTAAATACCCATTTCCTTACCCAGAAAAATGTTCTACCTTTACTATCATTTACAAATTGTATGCATACCTTTACAAATTGATAAATAGTCTCTCTCTCTCTCTCTCTCTCTCTCTCATTTACAAATTGTATGCATACCTTTACAAATTGATAAATACTCTCTCTCTCTCTCTCTCTCTCTCTCTCTCTCTCTCTGCTACAGAGTATACAATCCTATAACTCTTCCCACAGGTGCACTTGAAATTAGCTCTATGAAGCTCTTCATCTTCCACCTCTGTTTCCACCCTATGGCATTGGCAAGCAAGAACAGGAGTCCAATAATACTGAAGAACTTGGTCTTTCCGAGTGTAGCATGAGTGCGCTTTGATGATTCAGCTATGGAATACCAACATTCTCTACAGATAAGAATGTTATGGTATGTTGTGACTTGTGATTGTAAACCATCAAACATAGTTTTCAAAAGAGTATCAACACTAATATCCTTCATATATCAAAAGCTCAAATACATCAAAGTTCAAACAGATACTTCTGTGTTACTACTTCCCAAAAGTATGCATGCCTTCACAAATTGGTAATCAATCAATGTATCAGTACATCACAAAACTATCTAAATCGAACTGTGTGGAAAAATACTGTGACTAGATACACTACTGCTTACATTAAGTAACTCCCTCTCTCTCTCATTCTGCTGCTACAGAGTATACAAGTTTATAACTCTTCCCACAGGTACACTTTAAACTAGTGCAATAAGGCTCTTCAACTTCCTCTGTTTCCACATTCTCTTCACCACAATTAACCTCATAAGCTTCCTGCGTAAACCACATCAAACTATTAAACTAATCAAGAAAATAGGCCCAACATTAATTAAATGAATTTATCAAACTAATACATAAATTAATTAATTAAAGACTATTACCTCTTCTTGTTCTTGTGAGCATTCTTCCTGAAAAAGCTTTTTCATAAAATCACTATAATCACCAACACTCTTCTCCATTTTTTCCTTCAAACTCTTCTACAGAAACACCAAACAAAAACCAAATGTCAATTCCGTAATCTCAAAACAAGAAAACCGGCATTTTCGAAATTTACACCTGAAAACATTTACCATTGCTGGACTTTTTTCCATTTTCGTTTCTGACTCAGAACTGCTCCCCGGAACACTAACGCCAGCACCATCACCAGTCTTTCTCTCCGGAAAAGAAGAATTCAAGAACGTCTTCGAAGCAGAAGAAACCGGAGTCACATCAGAAACTGTTCTCCTGTAAACTTTCTTCGGTGGGCGTGGTGGCAATGAAGCTGTAGTTGGAGATTCTTCAGCTGAACTAGGATATGACCCAAGATTCACCGCTGATGAGGGTGGTGAAGAAAATGGAGATATTTGAGACACGGTATTGTTATTTACCGGGGAGGGAAGTGGAAGGGAGTTGCATCTTCGAAAATGGTCAAGAAAAGAGGAGGAAGAGGAAGAAGAGGTAGGAGTTGAATAGGAATAGGAAGAAGGAGAAGAAGAAAGAAATGGAAGTGATGAGTTGGTGAGCTGAAATGGTGATAAGGAGTTGAGTTTTTTCCTTGGTTTAAAAGAGATAGTTTGATGAAGAGAACAAATACGACGTTTCTTGCTATTGCTTATAGAACATGGATCGGAGAATGTGACTCTGGTTTCTGAGTCAGATTTGAATGTTGGTGTGGTAGTATCAAGGCAGAGTTTTGCTAGCTGGGTTGTTGTTTCGTTGTATGAAGAAGGACAAGAAGATTGATGGTGGGAGTTCTGCATTTTCTTGATTTCTTGAATGCTCTGTTTCTTTCTTTGATGAACCTATGAAAGAATGAGTAGGGAGCTCTTTGTTGGTATTTAAAGAAGCGAAGGCGGGAGAGATGTGAAAGGTTAAGTAGACTTAAGTCGGTTTTTATTCCAAATTTTCCTCTAGAAGAAACTGACGAATCAAAAAGGCTATTTAGTTGGGCTTGGTCATATCTAAGGTGGAATTGGAGCTAAACGAGCCGAGTTTTACCATGCTCAAGCTCAGCTCGTTAATTATATGAGTTTTAAATTGAGCTCGAGCTCAACTCATATAATTAAACGAGCGAGCTCAAGCTCAACTTAAACGAGCCGAACCCGAGTGGCTCGGTTATTTTACACTACAAATATACTATTTGATGAGCTAAACGAGCCAAGCTTCATCAAGCTCATTTGTTACATGAGCTTTAATTTGAGCTCGAGCTCAGCCCATATAGTTAAACGAGTGAACTCGAGCAGAGCTAAACGAGCCGAATTCAAGCCCGGCACAAATTCCACCCTTAGTCATATCATTGAACTAGTCTTAGAACTTGGTTAGGAAATGGGATCCTTTTGCACAGGTTCAATGTTTGGTGCACTAGCAAGAAGTCTAGACCACATGTGGTGTGCCTAAAACCTTGGTGTAGTGATTGTAAAATGTCCCCACTTCTTTTTAAATGAAGAAGAGCTATGCGCCTATGCTCTCAGAGTCTCTGTGTCTCAGACTCTCAGGTTGAATAAGGTTAGAAACATGGATAATTGCCTGAATCGGCCATGATAAATCCACATTGTTCTCCAACCGGCCATATCTTCTAATTTTGACTTTTTCAACGGGTTTTTGACCCTTTTGCCCTTCCTTACAACACTCTCTTTCCTCTACCACACTCTCTCTCCTCTACAAACACACTCTCTCTTCTCTTGTACTTCTGATGTTGACATGCACAGTGATAATTATCCGTTAGATTCTCTTAGCGATACGTACTAGCGATTAATGACCGTTGGATTTCAACCCAGTAAAAATGAAAACGAACTTTAGCTATTGTGAGATCAAGAACCAGCAACTTATGGATCTACTATCAGCAACTTTTACGTTGTTTTTGTAATTCAAAGACGAGACAATATTTACCTCGTTTTTTGTGCCAACCTCAAAAAGTTTTTACAAAGCTCCAAAGCTACACTTTTTTCTCTGGGTTCTTCTTTTTTAATCCTCTACTCTGTCTTCTCCTTTTCAATTTTTCTAAGGATTGTGATGGATGAAAAGAACTCAAACCTCGATAATGGTCAATTTTGATGTTTGTTTAGTTGTCTTTAGTGTTGGTTTGTTTCTTTTTTTTTGAAGCATTTAGAGGTTAGGCAGACCTCGACCTGTATTAAAAGAAAAAACTCATGTTCTCAAGTACAGTTTCCCTTGTGCATCCTCCTCTACTATTTCGGATAGTTCATAGTCTACAGGAGGTAGGAAATACAAAATTGAATCCTCATGTTCCTTGCTTAGCTTAGTGAAGTAGTCAGCAACTCGATTTGCTTCCCTGAACACATGCTTGAAATCTATCCATTCAAAATGTAACTTTAAGCGGTCAATAGCAGCCACTATGTTAAGGCAGTACCAAGGTGGCTCCTCCGTACCGATAATAGCTCCCTCGCTCCCTTCGAAGTCCGAGCATACACTAATTCATCTCGGTCCTATCTGGATTGCTCCCTTCATACCAGCCTCAATTGCCAGCAACTCCTGGGTGATAACCGATCTTTTAGTCGAGCTCCCTGTAAATGCTAGTTTGACGGCACCAAACTCATCTCGAATAACACCACCATAACCATTAACGTCTTCTGAGACTGCCCCATCCGTGTTGACTAGTAAATCCCCTGGTTGCGGCTTGGACCATTTGCACCATACTGGGGCACGAGTTGTGTAATGAACTTGGATACCGATCCTGTCCAGTAGAACCTTGGCAGCCACTGTGTCAGGCACTTCAGCCAACATAATTTGAAGATACGTCTTCATCTCCTTCTTGATCTTTGCACATACCTGCACCTCTGAGTGACTCTTCTGCTGAAATTTCCTCAAGTTCCTCTCTATCCAGATGGCATATATTGTGGCAGAGGTTACTGCTCTAGTAATTTCAGATACGATCGAGGCACGTACTACGACAAATCCTAAGGAGGCTATACCACTCGGCAGTCGACGCTTTCACCTGCGTGTTCAAACCCAGCCATCCTTTTACACTAGACCAAACCTCTTTTGTATACGGGCAATCGAAAAAGAGGTGTTTGGAATGCTCCCTAGAAGCATTGCAGAAGCCGCGTATCGAGTGATGGATAATTTTCTTCTTAACCAGTCGGTCCTGGGTGGGTAAGCAATTCGAAAATAACTGCCATCCAGTAAACGAGTGTTTCGGTATAACCAACTTACCCCAAACCACTCGATGCCATTTAACTCTTGGTCGGAGCTGTTTCAAAGACATGTACGCTGATTTGACAGTAAATCTGCCTGTAGAAGTCGGTGTCCAGATGACTTGGTCCTGCTGTAGCATATGATTTAATTCGGTGCCTTCAATCTTCTTCTTCAGCGCACTATCTGGCAGGCTAGAAACAATGTGATTCCACCTTCCATCGGAAATGAGATCACTAACCAAAGCATTGTGAGGAACCTGTAGCAGTTGAACTGCTTCATCCCAAAAAAAGAGTGGAGTGTCATGGCACCATGGGTCATGCCATACATATGTTTGCTCGCCTCTCGCTATCTGGTGCCTAACAACCTTCTGAGCAGCTTTGCGGGTCTTTAGGACATTCCTCCAGACCCATGAACAGTCCACTGGGATCGCCATCGTCCAGAAGTGTTGCTTCCTGACATGATGTTCAACTGTCCATTTGACCCATAAAGAGTCCTCATAGCTGGCTATCTTGAACACAAGGCCACAGTAGGTAGCCTTATTCCACATGCTAAGGTCCACAATACCCAATCCTCCCTGTTCTTTATCAATTCTAGTGAGGGTGTGACTAGCATGGTGCATCTTCGGTGTCATGTCTGGCCCTGCCCATAGGAATCTATTACAAATCTTAGCAATATCTCCCAAAGTTTTTTTGGGTAAAACAAACGTTCGAGCCCAGTAAACATGAAGAGAGGATAGGACTGATTAAATCAATTGGAGCCTTCCCGCATGAGAGAGCGACTTATTCTTCCAATTAGAAATATTCTTGGTGACCATTTCCGTCAGTGGCAGGCATTCTTTAATACCCATTCTTGCTGCAGTGAGAGGCAATCCTAGGTAAGTTATAGGGGGCTGTACCAGCTGCACTTCCATTATATCCACCAGTTCCTTTGCCTCGTGGTTACTCATGCTTTCAGCAAGGAGGGTGGTCTTCTGTCTACTTAGCTTTAGACCAGTGCACTCAGAGAAATCATCAATAACCTTCTTCACTGCCCTCACTGTCTTTTCATCCCCTTTACAGAACACCAGGACGTCATCGAAAAAACTCAGATGCGTAATGTCCAGTTTCTTGCATTTAGAGTGGTAAGAAATTTCTTTCACCATAACACTCCGATTCAGCATTCCACCAAATACCTCCATGACAAGGACAAACAGATACGGTGATATAGGATCCCCTTGTCTAAGGCCCCTACAGCTAGCAAAGTAACCCTGTGGTGTACCATTAACTATAATAGAATAGTACGGAGAGGAATAGCACATCTTTGTCCACTCAATGAACTTCTCATGGAATCTGAATCTCGCCATTACTTTCTCAATAGTCTGCCAGTTGACTGTATCATATGCTTTGGTAATATCAATCTTGATGGAGCATCTAGTAGTCCCGTGTGCTCGATTATAGCTTCTGATAAGCTCATGAGCCAGCAGGAGGTTATCTTGTATCGATCTGCCAGGGATGAATGCCGATTGTTGCATGGAAATGATGTCGGACATATACGGCTTCATTCTGTTAGTGAGAAGCTTAGATACACACTTATAGATGACATTGCAGCAGGCAATAGGTCTGAACTCTTCTACTCTTGAAGGCGTTGCACATTTAGGGATGAGGCTGATGTGGGTAGAGTTGACTCCTCTATTAATTGTCTTCAATGCAAACACAGAAGTAACAACTTTGACAAACTCCGCCTTCACATGCTGCTAATTCTTTTTGAAGAAAAAAGCATTGAACCCATCAGGCCCTGGGGCTTTATTATCTTCCAATTCAAACAAAGCTAGCTGTACTTCTGCTTCAGTAAAATCGAGCACCATCAAATCTGCCTCGTGTGTAGTGAGTACCCTTGGGAAGTGGAGCTCCTCCAGGCTAGCCGCATCACATAGAACCGGGGCAGGGTTCCCCAACAACCCTTTGTAGTAGTCTACAAATGCTTCTGATACTCCCACCTGACCCTCCCTCCTCAAACCAGTAGTATCCTGAATAGCCCATATAAGATTTCTGCCTTTCCTCTCTTTGAGCGTCCTGTGGAAAAATTCAGTGCATTTATCCCGTGATTTCATCCAAATACATTTAGTTCTATGTCGGAGATCCTCCCCTTCCATAATAATAAGCCGACA
This sequence comes from Coptis chinensis, assembly GCF_015680905.1. Classification (NCBI taxonomy): domain Eukaryota; kingdom Viridiplantae; phylum Streptophyta; class Magnoliopsida; order Ranunculales; family Ranunculaceae; genus Coptis; species Coptis chinensis. The sequence goes on along the minus strand of NC_141456.1, from coordinate 38,756,520 downwards.
AAGAGTGGTTCTGGCTTCCTTCTCCCGTATGCTTAACAGACTATCCATTGGATTGCTTTGTTGAGCTTTCTAGATGCTCTTGAGCTCTTTCCTTGCTGCTTCTGTCTGCTTAGATAAATCTGAACAGTAGAATTTTGCCCACCCTTTAAGCTTATTCTTTAGCATCTTCAGCTTTTGGGTGAGGACGTACATGGGGCACCCAAACACTGCTTCATTCCAGCTTGCCAAAAACGTGCCCAAAAAATCAGGATGCAGAGCCCAAAAGTTGCTGAATCTGAAGGGAAGACTAACAGAGACATTATTCAATATAGAGATAATAATAGGTGAGTGGTCAGACGTGCCTGGGGGCAAAAATTCAGCAAAAGAGAATGAAAATGACGAGCTCCAAGAGCTATTTACCAAACACCTATCAATTTTAGACCACTTCCTGGCAAAGTTAGTCCAAGTGTAGAATCCCCCTATAGCTTTGATATCATACAGTTCAGCTTGAACTAGGCACTCTGAAAAAGGCCCTGTCTCCTGGGCATACACCGCCTCCCCTCCAATACGTTCAAAGGAGTACAACACATTGTTAAAGTCCCCTGCAACACACCACTCACCCTGAAGTCCAGAGTGGATAGAGCAAATATCTCTCCATAACCTCACCACAAGACTTGAGTTGCTAGCATAAACCACAGTTAAGAAGAACGATTTCATAGTAGGTAACAATTCAACCTTGTAGTGAATAAGTTACTCCGTTTCCAAAATTTTCACCAAGGAAATAATGCCCAGATCCCATGATAGCCATACTCGACCACTTTCGGATCACTCACTAATGTTGTTAACAAAGGCCCATGAAGGGCAAATGGATGTTCTTTGAGAGCCTGGAACTTCTCAATCTTGACTTTAGTTTCCAACATACCAAAAATGCACAATTTATTCTCATTTCTAAAATTATTCATATATCTAGCTTTATTTTTGTCATTAAGACCTCGCACATTCAATATAGCAATCTTCGTCATTTCTATTGTTTGTGTTTCCCTTTCCTATTCAAGCCCTTATTCTTTCCCTTTCCATTCTTTTGGGAGCTGTCCTGAGCTTGTGACCTTGTTATAACTTGAAGGGGAAGCACAGCTGCAGAGGCTGCCTGCTGTGGCTGCTCGTCATTAAAGAACTCTGCTTCTGGTTCAGAAAGGTCATCATCAATGATTCCTTCTTCCAGCACTGTTGCTTCATAAACGACTTTCTCATCCCGAAACTGCAATTCTTCAAATTGCCGCCGACTTCTTCCATGGATGACCAACTCGAGACTCACAATATCCTCTCTCACTGTGTTTTGGAGGATGACAAATCTACCTCCACTAACATCCAATGGAGTTGCCTCTGGGTTACTTAACCCTTCTATGTTTCTAGTCTCTGAGATGGACTCAACTGTTACATCCTCTGTGTTACCCTATAACCTGGCGTTAGCTCCAGCTAAGGAGTTTATCGCTCCAACATATGGCCCCTCAGTTCCTACACTCAGGGTACTAAGAACGTGAGTACCACCCTCATATGGGATTATTGCCCTGCTATCAATACCACCTGACAAGCTCGCCTCCTCAGTAGTGGTAGCCACCACTCCTTCTCCCTCTGCCACTTCTCCATATTCTGTTGGTTTGCTTCTATGTAGGTTTATGTTTCGGTTTGCTTCTTTGTAGTTTTACGTAGAAGTGTGAGTATTTTTTTATAAGGTTTCCATGATGGTTTACCATTTCTAAGTTGATTTTGTTGTCATAGTTATGGTATTTATACAAGGGTTATACAATGTCATAAATGTAGAACAATAAATGAAAGAACATTATTGTCGTTTTATTAAAAACTCCTACTTTTTATTGTGCTAACTTTGTATTTTTTCAGGTTCATTCAATATGCTTAATTATTTATTATGATGGCGAGATGAAATCTAACAAGTATGGTGTGATGAAGTATCTAGGGGATGAGGTGAAATTGAGAGTGTTTGATGTGGATACTCCCTTTGAAGGATTCATGTGTTTTGTTGAAGCTGTGTCAACGCGCATTAGATTGGATTTTTCTGTTAGGTATTTGATGAACAAGTCCCCTTGTATAATCGATGAAGAAACTGACTACTTGAACAAGATTAAGAAGCAGAAGAAGACTCCAACGAAAGCAATGAAAGTTTGGATTATCAATGAAGCAATCATCATCACACCATGTGGTATGGGAGCAGGACAAATTAGAAGATCAAGTCCTGGACAACCTACTGTGAAGAACAAAAAAGTTCGTACTGAGCTATTTAAAGTAGATAGTGTTACTCCTGGAAAAGGTGGTGGACAACCTAGATGGCAGAATAAACCGGTTAGTAGTGAGCTATTTAAACAAGAAATGGTGAGAAGTGCAAGTCCTTGATCAAGTTATGGAATTCCTAGTACGAAGAAGAAACAAGTTTGTAGTGAGCCGTTTAAACCTTCTCTGCCAAAGAGTGATTGTCCTGGTGGAGAATATTGTATTAAGAAGAAACTCAATGAAGAAATTCCAATTACTGATTCTCCAAGGAAACAATCTTTTTTGAAAGAAAAAGTGCTAGCTCGACAGAAATATTCTTTCAATCAATTTAAACTTGTGGATGAACTAATAGGTAAATCACTAATTTTATTTTAGTTATTCTTAGTTCCAGTAAATGGTTTGGTTGTTGACGGTTATAAACTTTGTGTTCCCCGGACAGTCCGCTAGAACAACCTTCAACTGCAACTCGTTAATTGCAAGATGTGGAACATGAAAATGTCGTTAAAAATGTCCCACACAGCTTGGAGACGTTAGAAAAGGTCATGGCTGGTGAGGGATGGGGAACAAGTAGTACACCTATAAATATGTTAGTTACGCATAAATGTCTGTTCAATTACTCACATTTAGTAACCATTTTAGATTTGTTCCCAAAGGGAAGCTCAAGTGCAGTTGGTAGTTGCAAATCAATAAAAGAAAGGATACCTCTTGCAATTGTCATTGAAGGTGAGCAATATAAACATTACAGGGGATAATTATAGTTTGAGTCGCTGATAGTCCATGCACTAATGGTTAACCTATTATAATGTAGAGGATGATCCCACTGGTATTGAAGATGCTGATCAACCAGACTATGAAGAGTTTGATTCTCAAAATCCATATGGAGATACAGCTAACATTCCTGAAGAATACATAATTGCCAGTCCTCGAAGTAATGAGGAGGTTGAATTTCAAAATGAAGATGAAGTTCAAATACTAAATGATTTAGTTGATACAGCTGACATTCCTAAAGAAAACATAATCAGCAGTTCTCGAAGTAATGAGGAGGTTGAATTTCAAAATGAATATGAATATGAAGATGAAGTCCAAATACTAAATGATTTAGTTGATACAGATGGCATTCCTCAAGAAAACATAATCGGCAATTCTCGAAGTAATGAGGATGTTGAATTTCAAAATGAATATGAAGATGCTGCTGCGGGTGAAGTTGTGGTAGTTGAAGATGATGAAGATGATCAAGTTGAAGAATATGATCGTGATGATGGAGATATATGGTCAACTCCGAATCGAAGTCAAGAGTATTTGTGGGGGGGCACACCTATGACAGTTGTGAATGATAGCGATGAGGAAGGTGAGATTGATTTCAAATTGGAGGGAATGGTTTATGCTAGGGTTATTGGTGCTAAAGATTTGAATTCTGAACACCTACGTCAAGGATATGATCCTTTGTGCGGTTCTCATAGTCCAAAAACCACTACGAACGAAAGTGAGGTTGTAAATCCTTGTAATGAGGGGTTGAAGTTTGTACCCCCTAAAGTAGGTCAACATTATGCCACTCGAGATGATCTTGTGAAGGACATGAAATCTTATGCAATTGCACATATGTTTGATTTACGTCGTTGCAATACTACCTCCCAAAATTTGGTAATCAAGTGTAAGGTAACTATTCCGGCCCCCACAAATGTGGCCCAATAAAAGCCCAATTGAATACAAGCCCATGCTCAGAGCCCAACTATAAACAAGCCCACGCTCAGAGCCCAACTATAAATAAGCCCACGCTCAGAGCCCATGCTCAGAGCTTCTCTATGAAAAAGCCCATGCTCAAAGCCTACATTCCACGAGCTGACAGATGTCCCGCCAGTTCTCCAACTTCATCCCACGAGCTGACAGTTCTCCCGCCAGTTCTCCAACTTCATTCCACGAGCTGACAGATGTCCCGCCAGTTCTCCAACTTCATCCCACGAACTGACAGTTCTCCCGCCAGTTCTCCAACTTCATCCCACGAGCTGACAGTTCTCCCGCCAGTTCTCCAACTTCATCCCACGAGCTGACAGTTCTCCCGCCAGTTCTCCAACTTCATCCCACGAGCTGACAGTTCTCCCGCCAGTTCTCCAACTTCATTCCACAAGCTGACAGATGTCCCGCCATTTCTCCAACTTCATCCCACAAGCTGACAGATGTCCCGCCAGTTATCCAACTTCATTCCACGAGCTGACAGATGTCCCGCCAGTTCTCCAATTTCATCCCACGAGTTGACAGTTCTCCCGCCAGTTCTCCAACTTCATCCCACGAGTTGACAGATGTCTCGCAAGTTCTCCAACTTCATCCCACGATCTGACAGATGTCCCGCCAGTTCTCCAACTTCATCCCACGAAATGACGGATGTCCCGCAGTTCTCCAACTTCATCCCACGATCCGACAGATGTCCCGCCAGCCTCAACTTCATTCCACGAGTGACGGATGTCCCGCCAATTCTCCAACTTCATCCCATGATTGGGCAGTTCTCCCGCCAGTTCTCAACTTCATCCCACGATTGGAATATTGGAGAACGAGGAAAGTAACTATCACCAATCCTACCTATAAAATCCAACCTTCATTTTTTTCCGAAACTACGCGAATCGAGACTTGATCCCAAGCAATATTTTGGGTACGTAGGCAACTTCAAAACCGAAGTCCAAATTCATCTTTTCCCAACCACCATCTCCTTCACCATTTCCAAAAACATTACTTCCGACCTTCAACTGGTGTGTTTTGGCAAATCTTGCTTGAAACATATTTGGCGCCAATCAGGTTCTACCCTCAACCACAAAACAAAAGTTACGCCAATGGCTTCTCGAAAAAACAAACAACGGTGAAAGTATCCCTTTTTACCGCACAAGTTCAAGATTCACCTTCTGGCATGAATTCACTTTCCAAGTCCGATGGTCCTCGCCATCTGCGGACCGAGAGAGTGGGTATTCATATATCCGATCCATCAACTCGGGTAGACCGTCGCCTCCGACAATTGAGAGCAAGAATAACAATCAAGAAACAAATTCGCCAACTTCTTGAAGATGATTCAGTGGTCCACGGCTAAAAGTGTTTGGGATCATTTGAACACCAAGAATCTCAAAAGACTCCGAGTACAAACTCCCCGCACCAAGAGAAACCGCGGCGAAGTCGCTACGAAAGGCTTCACAAGAAAACAAAATATGCAACGCCGAAAAGCCTACACTTTCCAAAGGTAATCGTAGTTTAATCCACAAGCTCCTCTGCCGACCTTTGATGCCGACCACCACCCGTCGGGGATCACCAACTCACAAAAGATCTCATGACGAAAACCGGTTTTACCGATTCGAACCGTACTAAGGGAGATCGGAAAAATATTCATATAGGTCGGCAAGATAGACTACCCAACCAATGAAAAACCAATGAAGTTCCTACCCCAAGCTCTAGAAGGGGTAGGCAAGCCATCACAAGTCCTCGCCGCCGAATGAAGCAAAGATCGCCGATCTCAACAAAGAAGACTATTCACCAAGCAGTTCCAGTTCACAACCTAGTCGCTCAAGTTGTAGTCCCAATCTAAGAGCTCATTGTCGGCCAAAGTATGTTGACAATGGTAGCCATGGAGATGGAGACTCACTTGCATCAGGTCAAGAAAATGGTTGTGACAGTCCAGCACTCCGTCCGTATTCTCCCGATGTTCACCATAGGAGACGAAGGAACCGAACTCCTCTACTGGCTCGGTCACCTTCACCTACATGGACGGGTCGACGAGAACTAACTCCACCTCCTCTGAAGAAATCTTGGCCAAAACGTCCACAGTTCGTTCGTGACCATCGTCAAGAGAATGTAACATTTTCTGAACGACGTCTACACGAAATGATACTGAAGGCTGTAAATGATAAGGAGTCACGAGAAAATAAAATACGAAATCTTGCTATCGAGAGTGGTATCGATTCTCCCTTCTCTCTCTGAATCCAAACAACTGTTCATCACAAGGACTTCAAGCAGCCAGAATTCGAAAAGTATGATGAGATTGATGGATATCCTTTGATGCATCTTGTTAATTACATAAACAAGATGATCTTATGGACTTTCGACGATGCTCTTCTTTGCAAGTTATTCCCGTCCACACTCATTGGAATTGAGTCGATGAGATGGTTTAACATGCTTCCAAAAAGATCCATCCACAATTTTACTGATCTGGCTTACAAGTTTGCCGCACATTTTTGTCACAACTGGAAAGAACCGAAACATATTAATTCTCTATTCAGTATTAAACAACAAAAAAAAAGAAAAGCTCAGTAAGTTTGTTGCAAGATTTCGAAAGCGGCTGTTGAAATCCCAGATGCATATGATATTCTTGTCATTTATGCCTTCAAGGAAGGCATTAATTATGATAGGGACGGCATTTACAACTCTATTGTAAAAGACGTCCCAACAACTCGTTATGAACTTTTCTCTCGAACTCAACAGTTTATTTGAGTTGAAGATGATGCATCGGCACGAGTTCACAGAGATAGGGATCGAATAAGCAAGCCGCAAGAACAGAGTCAAAAACCGAAGTTTCAACAAACAACCGATCAAAAGTCTAAGAGTGATGGTAGGCCACAACAATGGAACGGCAAAGAACAAAAGAAACTTCCAGAGTTAAAGCTTACCGCCCTCAACGAGAAGTACGTTGTTATCTATGAGAAGATTAAGGGAAAGAATATCTTATCTCCACCTTTTCCTCTCTCCGAAGATACCAAGGCTACACATGACAAATCCCTGTGGTGCAAATTTCACGATGATTTTGGTCATGAAACTGAACAATGCTGATCTCTAAGGGGTAGAATCCAAGGTTTGATCGAGAAGGGTATGCTCTAGGATTATGTCCTGGGTAAAACGAAACAAGCTTTAGTCGTTACCGCACACAATGTAATCAAAGTCGGTCATGCCAGAGTTGATTCAATGTCTAACACCCAGCGCAAGAATTTCAATCACTCCAAGATCACTGATCTCAGCCACCACTATGTTTATAGTGGATATAATTTTCTCCACAGAATGGGTACTAAAACTTATGAGGAAGGACCTCTCTGTTGGGCTGACAATGACCTAATAGGAATGCACCATCCTCATTATGATGCCGTTGTAATACAAGCTTTTGTTGGAATTCATCGTGTGCAGAAAATCATGATCGATACAGGTAGTTCGGCAAGTGTGATCTACAAGCGTTGTTACAAAGGACTCAACCTCCCCGAGAAAATGATAGTTCTCGATCCAAATCCTATCATTGGCTTCGATGGGACAGCAGCAACATCAGTTGGTAGATGCTCTCTTCCAGTGACATTAATGAACAAGGAAGTTACAATTGATTTTCTTCTCTTGGATTGTAACTCCTCCTACAATGTCATTCTGGGAAGAGATTGGATTCACTCAATGGGAGCTGTCATTTCTACTTTCCATCAGGCTATCAAGTTCTGGTGTGATGGTAGGGTATGCAAAGTTCGAAGTGATCAGATAGCAGCTTTGAAGTGCCATGAGTCTGTACTCGAAGATTATAAAGATTCGGAAGTCAAGGGTAACACCATCCTAAATGTCGATGGGAAAAAGTAGCAATTACAGAATTCCATTGGCCGGGTAAACGCTATGGAGCAGTGTTTAGGTGGCCCCCCGACCATCGACAGACTCCTTGAAGTACAGATCGGCAACAAGGAAGAAGAAACCACTTTTATTTCTACGGAAATTTCCAAGAAAGAACAGGATAATCTCATTGAGCTTTTGAAGAAAAATTGCACAGTGTTTGCGTGGACGGTCGAACAAATGCCTGGGATTGATCCTTCACTTGCATGTCACAGGCTGGATATCGACAAAACACAAAAGCCAGTGCGTCAGAAGCCTCGCCGAATGGCTCCCGATCGAAAGCTCAAAGTGAAAGAAGAAATCGACAAACTTCTAAGTGTTAATTTTATTAGGCATGTACTATATCCGAAATGGATATCAAATGTAGTAGCAGTCCCTAAGAAAAATGGGAAACTTAGAATCTGTGTTGATTTTACGATGTCAATAAAAATGTCCCGCTCACTTTCGTATCCCTTTTGCCTCGTATTTCTGAAATGGTTGATGCCACTTCAGGGTTTAAAAGAATTTCTTTTATGGATGCCTCAATGGGATTTTATCAAATTGCTTTAGCCGAAGATGAACAAGAACTTACAACTTTCATAACAGACCAAAGTTTATTTTGCTATAAGGTAATGCCTTTCGGTCTAAAAAATGCACCAGCAACATATCAGAAATTCATTAATATATCATTTTCAGACTTCTTAGGCAAGTTTATGGAAGCTTATATTGACGATATGGTCATCAAGTCGCATGAAGAGTCATCACACCTTCATCACTTGCAAAAATATTTTGATCGGTGATGCATATTCAATCGTCTAAATCCATCAAAATGCGCATTTGGATTAGCATCGGGAAAATTTCTTGGATATCTTATGACCAAACGAGGCATTAAAGCTAACCCTGATCAAATCCGTGCAATTATTGAAATGCCCTCGCCAAAAACCAAGAAGCAAATCCAGCAACTTACGGGTAGGATAGCCGCTTTGGGTAGATTTATCTCAAAATATTCAGATCGGCTCCACCCCTTTTTCCAAGCCATTAAGGGATCCCCAAAATGGACAGATGAGTGTGACGTAGCTTTTCAGAAAATGAAAGAATACCTAGTACAGCCGCCAATTATTGCTAGTCCGACCACCGGACAAACAATTGGCATCTATTTGGCAGCATCAGAAATAGCTGTGAGTGCCATCTTATTCATTGATGATGAAAATGAACAACCAATTTTCTTCATAAGTAAGACCCTTACAGCTCCAGAAACAAGGTATTCACAGATTGAGAAAATAGCTCTCTCACTTGTCCATAGTGAACGAAGATTGAAGCCTTATTTTCAAGGATGTATCATCAATGTCTACACTGAATACCCCTTGAGAAAAGTTCTTCGAAATGCTGATTCGAGCCGATTAGCAAAATGGGAAACATATTTGAGTGCCTACGAAATTATCTACAAAGCCCGATCATCTGAGAAAGGCCACGCAATGGCATCACTTATGGCCGATTTTCCTGTCGATGACATACCGACCAAATTGCATTACACTATGGGGGCGGCGACACCCCATATTTCATTATGTTATCATTACACTATGGGGGCGGCGACCCCCCAAATTTCATTATGTTATCATTACACTTCGGGGGCGGAGATTCCCCAAATTTCATTATGTTATCATTAAACTATGGGGGCGGCGACACCCCAAATTTTATTACGTTATCATTACACAATGGGGGCGGCGACACTCCAAATTTCATTACGTTATCATTACACTATTGGGGCGGCGACACCCCAAATTTCATTACGTTATCATTACACTATGGGGGCGGCAACACCCCAAATTGTATTACGTTATGGGGGCGGCGACACCCCAAATTTCATTACGTTATTATTATATTACGGGGGCGGCGACACCCCAATTACGTTATTCTTAATACTTATATCTATTTTTCCGACCTACCTCAAGGCCAGATTACCCAACTATTATATATTTTGACCGACCTATTATGATTATCAATCTAATAAAAAATAGATAAAAACCAAATATCATGAGTACAGTGGAAAAAATAAATATAATTGAGAAAGAAAAAACCGTAACCTAACCTCACATCATCATAAAAATAAAAAATAAAAACTTCACTCAAGAAGTTGCGGCATAATGCTATCCTCCACTGGAACTGGAACACCTAATAGATCCGACGGAGATACATCTTCCAACTTCCTATAACACATAGTATAATAATCTGACAGCTGCTGCAATTTTTCCCGTTTCTCAGAATCTCTTGATTTCCAAAGTCCAACACTTGCCGATGCTTCACGCAACAACGCCCCAGATTTCTTAGTTTCAACTGCATGCTTCTCAATTATATCATCCTTCTCTTCACACCCTACTCTAAAATTTTCCACCCTCTCATGATATTCATCTAACTCCTTCTTCAAAAATGCATTCTCTTCCAATAGTACCTTGTAGTCTCCTCTAATCCCCTCAGCCTCGCAAACTCGCTTTGTCAATTCCAATTTCTCACATTTTAAAATCGCAACTTCATCACTCAAAACCTTCTGCTCCTTGAGAACAACAATTTCTTGATTCTGATTCGACACTTCAGCTTTCATGATATTCATTTTCATCTCACAGTCGTGCAAAACTACTTCATTTCTCATAAGTACTCCTCTCAAATGTTCATTCTCCTGAAAGATTAGATCTCTCTCCTTCCAAATATTTCTCAATCTCGCATATTCACTGGTTTTAATTTTATAATTTTCTTTTGCTTCTAAGATTTCTTTAGCACAATCCCCAAGCTTCGACGCCTAATAGAAAAAATAATGTGTTACTCAAAAAAAAAAATCACACACACACACACTAAAAAATTACCTCTGCAAGCTTTGAATTCAACATATTAACGGTTTTTCCAAAATCTACACTTCGTTCATAATCCAAACACAATAACTCTGGATCTGATATATTAGACAAAAGGATTTAAAATAATAATATATAATAATCAGTAAATACTATTTAAATAGCTATTCAACATCTAACCTTCAATTGCCAAGGCCTGCACGTCTGGAGTGATGAGCATAGGTGTTGTAGAACTACCGCTCATCCCTGGCTGCAATGAAGAAGGTACAGTTGAGCCAACAATGATGTCGGTACTAACAACAGTAGACACTTCTGTTGACACACCTGCATCGGTGTCGCCAAGTCGGCAATCCAAAGATTTGTACCAACAATCGTTGACACTTCGTTAACATACCTGTAGACGGTATTAACAATGTAAGTCGGCAATCGATATTAAGATTAGCAAACAACAGTTGATACTAAACTCGACACACCAGCAATGGTGCCATCGGCAGAAGTTGCTACACCAGCATTGGTGCCAACAACAGGTGTTGGAACTCCAATACTACTTCCACCAAAAGGAGTTGGCACTCTAAAATTGATCTTGACAAATGTAAGTTTGAACCCATTGTATCTCCACCATCGTCAACTTTTTCCATCTACATTACCAAAAGAACCATTAAACAATCAATAACGAATATTATTCTAAATCACAGAAACAAGATCAACACTAACATCAAGTCCAGATATACTGTTAGTCATCGCTTCCCCACCGATATCATCATCATCATCAATATCAAGCACATCAGTAGTTTTATGTACAGGAAGACAAAAACTCATCCACAATGAAACATCATTCCAAAACATATTATAGGTATTACATATATGATATTTTAAAAGAAATATTATATACGTACCAGTTCTCGACTATCAATCCCTTCCTCAATTTTACTTGAGTTATCCCCAGTTTTCTTTTCCTTCTTTTTTGGACGTACACTTCTTTTCTTCTTTCTAATATTTTCTTGTCCACTATCCTCAGAGTCATCTCCTTTTACTTCTTTGTCATCTTCACTGCTATCATCCACAATAATATTCTTTCTCTTCTTTGAGCCATAGTAAGGTGCTAATTCCCTAGGCTCATTCAGCAGTCTAGTTTCTATATCATGATAATAATCTACTATATCGATGCGAAAGCGAAAGATCATAGACATCTACATTATGGATAAACAAACTAACAAATTTCTTTTTTATCATCAATTTGCTAAACACTCCATTTATTTGGAAACTTGAGAAAATCCCTAAAAAATAAATAAATAAATAAATAAAAAACAAGATAATCAAAATGTGATGCTAACTATTTAAAATTATAATTATAAGAATATTAAGTTAATATCTTACCTGATATATTGTTAGGATAATCAATATCTTCGAACGTCCAATTGCCTTTAATCTTAAAACCATACAATTTCGCATTCTTGTAGTTTGAAGGCATCCCATAAAACCGATAATTCTGGTTGTGATGGTTATGATATCCCAATGCATAACTTTTAGAAGAGGTCTTGTTTTGCCGCAAAGGCTTCAATAACTCAAACAAAAGGTCTGACGACATACTATTTTGATAAACCTTACAAATTCTTGCTACACGGGCAAATATAGCCCAATAGCCAGGAGATAATTGTAAGGGATGTACTCTCCATCGAGCTAATAACTCGGAAACTGATTTCCAAAATGGAACACTACAACCAAGCCAAAAATGTGAAAACAATAAAATTATCTTTTCACATTTTTGGTCGATATCGCTACCAACATACTCAATCGAAACATCATCTCCGATATCATACTTTGCTCTCAAACTATCAGCATCAATTCCCTTCGCCACCCTATTCATATTAAAATCTCCCTTATCACCCCATCTCCTCTTCAAGTTATAATTCTTCTCCAATATCAAATATTTTCAATACTGTCAAAAAAATAGAATAGTATCGATTAATCCTTCTCTTTCTTTGATAATAAGATCTAAACACTTGTTTACTGTCTTACGATCACTACATAGATACAAATCCTAATATACATTCCTCATTAAAAAAAAAAAAAAAAAAAAAAAAAAAGTGTGAACGGTTAATAAAAACATACCTTACTGCAAAAGTAAAACAAGAACACGAATGAGATAATTTGAACTTTTATTCTTCTCTTCTCAATTCTAGCTATCTCTATCTTTTAAGTCCGATAATTATTCTACTCCCACGAGTTCTCCTTTTATAGATATTCTAATTCCAGAGCCATATACCAATAGGACTAGATTTTCAACACTGACCCAACAATCACTTTCCTAATTCGCTTAAGCTTCGCCCTTTTATTAGGTTATCTTCAAGAGACCTTGTTATTTATGAAGTGTGAATCCAATTTGGAAATTAATTGCAGCATCTTCAACCCGACCTTGTTCTATTAGTTTATCTTCAACAGAACTCACTTACTAAAAGTTTGAATTTGGCGGATCGAAACATGCCGATCAACTAGCCGATCAATTCAGTGAAAAATTCAATTACCAGATGCAATACACGTCCTCGTTTCTTCTCCCGCTGATGAATCATCACTTGTTCGAGTAGCCTCCATCAATTCACTAAAAGACATCCCTTCACTCCACCCTTTATTGCTTCTTGATTCTTGCTATTCTGTTCGAGTGTAAGGTAATGTATCCCTTCTTGCATTTCTGTCAAGCAATTGAAATTAGATTAAAGCTAGCTTCATTACCATACACTATAGAAATAGAAGCTCCTAACTCTCTCATTTTGATTCCTTGATTACATGGTGTGCTTCCATTCATACATAAGAATCCTTGTAATCACATTCCGAAAAATTATGTGGATTAGAGCATATATATAGGTTCTCATTTGCCTGATCTGATGATATAAGAAATTTTTCTGCACTTGTCGGGGCCTAATTCTTCCCTACCAGCTACGGTTCAAATCCTTGCAGATTTTGCTTCAGTTGAAGCTTCACGGTTTTACTCCACGGCTGAAAGATGTCCCGTCCCGAAGTTTTACCTATTCTTGGAAATGTGAAGGATATGCACGTGGCCAATATTTGCTAATGCCTTCAAATGCCGGTGTAAAGTTTGTTTGTCATGTCGTTTCTGAATTTAGCTTTTGAACTTCTATTGAGGGTATGGGCATGTTCTCGGGATCCGAAAGGCTAAAGGAAGACCCTATAACATATGGAGCTTGTTGTGTAGTAAAGCATCTCTTGCCCAGATTAGGTTGAAGCATGGTATACTAAACGGCCCGTACTTGTTAAAGCCGTTAAATTGATACCGACGAGCCGAGTTTAGGTGTCTTCAAGGCCATTTCAGAGTTGATTGTTGTCATGGCTTCGCACTGATGAATTTTTTGGAAAAGAAAGTTGCGGATTTAATTAATTGCTGACCCAACGTGTAAGACATGCCGCTCGATCTCTTTGAGCAGTTGCTTCGATCACTTTTGCCGATCCCGTGATGCCGAATCTTTGAACTGTCGATGCCGCCCGAGTTTGATTTACCGCTGGACTTGATCATGAATTGCCGCTTGAGTTTAGATTGCCGCTCGAGTTTAGATTGCCGCAGAAGTTTGAATTACCACTGGACTTGATCATGAATTGCCGCTCGAGTTTAAATTGCCGCTCGAGTTTAGATTGCCGCAGAAGTTTGAATTACCGCTGGACTTGATCATGAATTGCCGCTCGAGTTTAGATTGCCGCTCGAGTTTAGATTGCCGCAGAAGTTTGAATTACCGCTGGACTTGATCATGAATTGACAACTATGACTATACGGTTTGAATTACCACTGGACTTGATCATGAATTGCCGCTAGAGTTTAAATTGCCGCTAGGGTCGAATTGCCCCACTGGTTTAATAACAATCTATTTTTTCAAATTGCCGTTGTAGGGGATCTTCAAATTAAGTAGATTCGATGTGGTTAAACCTATTCGCATCAACGACTCAGTGATGATGGACCGGTGCAAGTGCCACTAGTGGTGGGGGCTTGGCACATTAAACCACTTTGAAAACAGACCAAATGTATCAACTTGCCTGACAAAGTTATTCACACTAGCCCACCCCCAAAATCCAAATCCAATGACTAACACCCATACCACAATAAAAGTGTTGATAGCATACATTGATGTCCAGCTTGGAAGAAAGAAAGGAGGTTTCTCTGCTGCATTTTGACGGGTAGAGGCTTTTCTGAAAATGGCATTTGAGCCCATTATATTGACCCCCTACAAAACAAACCATATATTTAAGTTTAATCTCCATAACAACCTTCAAAAAGCCCGTGAGCTATAAGTCTATAGCCTTTCATCTTTAACCATTCTAACAAAATTATATTTACCAAACTGCCATTACATATTTTCGCCATTATACAATCAATTCAACAATATCAAATTCCAAATTTATACAAACTCTACATTAAAAAAAAAAAAAAAAAAAAAAAAAAAAAAAACCTATTTGCCTTCAACACCCATCATTTTTTACCAATTTACTAACCTACCAAGTACCATAAATATTAATACTTCTTTGCCACACAGGCCTTGCCCATGTAACAAAGAGAGGGCGATGTTCCTAATTCCCACAAATGTGGCCCAATAAAAGCCCAATTCAATACAAGCCCATGCTCAGAGCCCAACTATAAACAAGCCCACGCTCAGAGCCCAACTATAAACAAGCCCACGCTCAGAGCCCATGCTCAGAGCTTATCTATGAAAAATCCCATGCTCAAAGCCTACATTCCACAAGCTAACAGATGTCCCGCCAGTTCTCCAACTTCATCCCACGAGCTGACAGTTCTCCCGCCATTTCTCCAACTTCATTCCACGAGCTGACAGATGTCCCGCCAGTTCTCCAACTTCATCCCACGAGCTGACAGTTCTCCAACTTCATCCCACGAGCTGACAGTTCTCCCGCCAGTTCTCCAACTTCATTCCACGAGCTGACAGATGTCCCGCCAGTTCTCCAACTTAATCCCACGAGCTGACAGATGTCCCGCCAGTTATCCAACTTCATTCCATGAGCTCACAGATGTCCCGCCAGTTCTCTAATTTCATCCCACGAGCTGACAGTTCTCCCGCCAGTTCTCCAACTTCATCCCACGAGCTGACAGATGTCCCGCAAGTTCTCCAACTTCATCCCACGATCTGACAGATGTCCCGCCAGTTCTCCAACTTCATCCCACGAGCTGACAGATGTCCCGCAAGTTCTCCAACTTCATCCCACGATTTGACAGATCTCCCGCCAGTTCTCTAACTTCATTCCACGAGCTGACAGATGTCCCGCCAATTCTCCAACTTCATCCCATGATTGGACAGTTCTCCCGCCAGTTCTCCAACTTCATCCCACGATTGGAATATTGGAGAACAAGGAAGTAACTATCACCAATCCTACCTATAAAATCCAACCTTCGTCATTTTTCCAGAACTACGCAATCGAGACTTGATCCCAAGCAATATATTTGGGTACGTAGGCAACTTCAAAACCGAAGTCCAGTCTCATCTTTTCCCAACCACCATCTCCCTCACCATTTCCAAAAAAACATTACTTCCGACCTTCAACTGGTGTGTTTTGGCAAATCTTGCTGAAACAGTAACTAACTGTCCATTTTATTTGTATGCAAAATCTGTAACTGGGTCTGATATGTGGGTGGTTATAACTTTTAGAGATGCACACACTTGTGCACAAGATAAGGCTGTTTCAAAAAATTCACAAGCAGACACAAAGTGGGTTTCATAAATTGTTGTGTCTAAGTTTAAGGACAATGAAGAACTGACTGCAAAGAACCTTCAGTTGGAGGTGAAACAGTCACAACTAACTAATGTGACATACAAAGTTGCGTGGAGGACCAGAGAAATTGCGTTAGAAAAGGTCAGAGTACTATTGTAACTATCATCAACTATGAGGATAACTAGTAGCAATATATAACGTCTTAGTACAATTCTATTTTTAGGGTATACTATGAAGAACATCTAGTTATACACCGAATTATTCTTTATAGTATGCTATGAAGAACATGTATCATCTTTTCGATTAACTTGTATCTATCATGGCGTGTAACTGGTAGGCATATGTAACCTGAGCTGGTGTATTTTGTTTCGATGTAGATAAGGGGAAGCTTCAGTCAATCATATCAGATGCTGCCAGTTTATTTTAAAGAACTGAAGAAAATTGATCCAGATTGTCACACTGATATAATAACAACAAGCGAGCACAGGTTTGAGCGTTTGTTTCTGAGCTATGGCGTAACTATTCGTGCCTACAGAAGGTGCCTTCGTCCATTGATTATGATCGATGGAACTTTCATGAAGGGTAGATACAAGTCTGTCATCCTAACTACTCTTTCTATTGATGGAGATAGTCATTACTTTCCAATTGCAGTTGGTGTAGTCCCAAAAGAGAATAATGAACATTGGGATTGGTTTTTTCAAAAACTCAGAGATGTTGTAGTTAGTCCTACAGATAAGTTTGTTTTATTATTAGATAGGCATACAAGCATTCTCCAGGCAGTGCAAAAAATCCTTCCAAATGCGTACCATTATTTTTGTGCACAACATATCTCCAACAATGTTAGCAAAGAAGACACCAAAAGGAGAATTAAGGTCGCAGTAGAAACTTATGATAAAGCTGACTCTGTGAGAATCATGTGTTGCATTTGGTGTAGTGATAGTAAAGGTTACGCAAAAATAATAAAATTCCGAATGAACAGTGGTCATTTGCCTATGCTAAAATGAGAAGGTATGGAATTTGTTATACAAATCATATCGAGAGTTGGAATAAGATGATTATGCCTGAGCGAGCTATGCCAATTACATCTCTGCTAAATGGTATTTGAATGAACATTATGAGGCACTTTTATGACTATCGGGTCATGGCTTCGAAGCTGAAGACAAAGTTGACGAAATCAGCTAAGGATGTAATCATTTCCTCTCATTATGTTAGTCGATCGTTCACTACAATAAGGGCTAGTGAGCGGTATACTCGCCACCAGTAGAGGGCATGGATCTGATTGACCTACTAAAAAAATGTTGTACATGTGGTTTTTTTTTAACAAGTTGGTATTCCTTGCAGCCATGCAATGAAAGCCATTGACGATGGTCGGTTCTGTGTATATGACTTCTGCCTGCCGTGCTACTCAATGGAAACGATGATGAATACATACCAAGAGAATTGGACACCGATAAAGGGCAAAGAACAGTGGCATTGGGGAAGTTACAACATCATGATTCGTCCTCCCACAGATGAGGTAATGCCTGGCAGGCCCCAAAAGAAGAGGAAACATTCTAAAGGGGAGGGTGTGCCAATGCAAAGGAGAAGGTGCAGCCATTGTGGTGCCCTTGGACACAACAGAGCAACCTACCCTAACGCCACAATTGAAACACTTAGGATTGTAACTTGAAAATTAGAGACATTATCTAAACAAACCACTGACTTCAAAATCCATATGTTTGTCAAAACGGAGTACTGCAAAATTAGACACATAATTTCCAAAATAATAAGAAACATCTGAAAATAAGAGCATTTCAATGTCCCCTAGTTCTTGTCTTCAGCTTTTTCTCCTGCTGGTCAGCATACCCATCTTCAGCATCCTTAGCTTTGTTGTTTTCTGCATCCTTCAGCTG
Organism: Coptis chinensis; assembly: GCF_015680905.1. Classification (NCBI taxonomy): domain Eukaryota; kingdom Viridiplantae; phylum Streptophyta; class Magnoliopsida; order Ranunculales; family Ranunculaceae; genus Coptis; species Coptis chinensis. The sequence continues at coordinate 38,738,210 of NC_141456.1, read as the reverse complement.
TACCTAGCTTCCAGCTGTATCATCATGAGTCTCTTCATCTGGGTCAATGCGGAGTTGGTCCTCAGTAGCAGCTTCAGCATCCTCCTTGACTTGGTCACTTCCGGCTGCATCTGCTGCACTCTGTTGGCATTGGTTAGCCTCCACTTGGACCAACTCATTAGCAGGTTCAATATCCTCCTTCACTTGGTCACTTCCTACTGCATCTGCTTCACTCTGTTGGCATTGTTTAGTCTCCACTTGGACCAACTCAGTAGTTGGTTCAACATCCTCCTTCACTTGGTCACTTGCAGCTGCATCTGCTTCCCTTTGTTGGCATTTCTCCGTCTCCACTTGGTTCTCAATGGCAGGTTCAACATCCTTGTTCACTTGGTCACTTCCAGCTTCAACATCCTTGTTCACTTGGTCACATCCAACTTCAACATCCTCAAGTTTAACATCCTTGTTCACTTGGTCACTTCTAGCTTCAACATCCTTTATCACTTGACTCTATTAGCATTGGTCAATGTCCACTTGGTTCTCAGTAGCTGCTTTAGCATCCTTGGGCTCTTTGTCAATCCCAGCTAAATCTGCTTCACTTTGTACCTCTATGCCAATGTTAACTTGCTTCAATGCCTCTGTCCCAGTAGCTGCTACATCCATAGACACTTGGTTCTCAATAGCTGCTTCAACATCCTTGGGCTCTTTGTCAATCCCAGCTGAATCTGCTTCACTCTGTACCTCTATGCCAATGTCAACTTGCTTCAATGCCTCTATCCCAGTAGCTACTATATCCTTGGACACTTGGTTCTTTGCTTGCAGACTTGCTTCTGTCAAATTCTCTTCTCTTCTTAGCCACTTCATCTGGATTTAATCCAAAGGATATAATGTCCATTCCAATCCTCAGCCGCATTCTAAATGGTTGCATGTCAATATGGCTTACCCTCTCAAGAACACCTCTAAGAAGACTATCAATAAAGGCAACGCAATATAACCCACAGCTATTGGAATCTGGTTGTTGTGTGACACTAACAAATTCATGAGCCCATGATGTGTTCAAATCAACAGTAGAGCTTGGATCAACACACCTGATCACATAAAGAATAATTCTCTCCAAAGCTAGTTGTTCATCAGAAATTTGGTTTCCCCCAAGAGAATCATAGGTGCACACTTTCATCTCTTTAAAGTTAAAGACATCAACAATCCAGTGACTACCATGAACTTGAAGAGGTACAATTACTCCCTTACCCTGTACTGGATGCGGTTGATTTCTAATCCTTCCTTCAAAGGGGTCCAAATACTCTTTCAAAATTTCATCTGTATGGTACAAACCATTAACCACTCTCTCTTCTGGGCTTGCAGCTCGAAAACTTGGGTCTTGTAAAGCTTATTCTTAAATATCTCATACTCTCTTATCATGAATTTCTACATCCAAAGTGATGATTAAGCTTATCAAACTTAAGTAAGAATAGTGATTAAGCTTTAACAGAAACTTAGTATTAAAGTATAGAGAACTCACAGCAAAGTAAACATCCTCCACAATAGTATATACTTCATCTTCCGGAATGGCATGTTCCTTACAGTGTTGCTTATACCACCTTATCAATAGCTTGACATATAAGCTGAGAACCTAGAAAATAATCAAATAGGAATTAGTAACAATTAATTTTTTGTAGTAGTTTACTTTGCACATTAATACCAAGTTGCTGATAGTTTTAGAGCAAATTACTAATGGTAGATTCATTACCTCACCATCCACCCATTGTCTTCCATGTAACGAATGAAAATTATGCACTGAAATAACTTGATCATACCCAAAACTCTCATATCTAGAGAGCTCTGTTGATCCTTCTTCCTACTGAACTTTTTCCAGTAATAATTGACAACATTTACCTCACCTGTGGTAGTTGTTTTCTTGTAAAAGGTTGATGACAGAGCAACCTTGATTAATGAGTCACAGTCCTTTCCCATCTTCTCTTCCCATAAACTAGTACTTTCTTTTCCCAGTTTTTTCTCCCTCCTCCTTCTTCTACGGCCACTCTTTTCAGTTTTCTTATCCATTTCTTTCTCCTTCTAAGTGTGAATAAGTAGCACATCAGGTTCCTCCACATCACCAGCATCATGCTGACCCACAGTGTTCTGATCATCATCTACAGCTACCACAACATGTTCAGTGCTTGCTCCTTCTGATGGTGATAGGGCTGGCAATAAAGTTATGTCAGGGAGCTCTGCACTTCCAGCCAATAGAGAAACAAAACTGAATTTTTCCATTTCTCTATTCAGGACTGCTTCCCCATCAAGATCACCAGGAGGAAGGACTAAAACAGAAGCCAAAGGATATGTTTCCCCATCAAGATCCCCAGGAGGAGGGACAAAAGCAGAAGACAAAGGAGAGTAAAAGGGAACATGATCAAGCATTGAAGATTCAGCATAAGGTACTATAGCAATCTGTACCCCCACCAGGTCCTCCTCCAGCTCCACACTATGTTCTTGGTATGTCCCCTTGGGTATGACCTCACTAATCTCTTGCAAAGCACTTACAGCTGACTCCAAATCATTTTGCCCTCTTTGTTATTGTGCAACATCTTCATCTTCATCTGACTCAGCCTGGATCAACTTCCTTCTTTGTTTGGGTGTCTCAGCTTCCTTAAGCTTCAGCTCCCTTTCCCTTGTTTTCTCACTGATTTGATATTTTTCCTTCAAGTTTTGCCTCTCACTAGCCTTTATAGCATCATTTTTGTTTGCCCTAGATGGTTGAACTCGAGTACCACAAACTTTGACCACTTTCCTTTTCTTTCTTTCATACTGAGCAGGTATTGAAGTATCTCCCACAACTTTAAGGCTTTGATCCTTGTCCAATGCTCTTTTTCTTTTATATGAGGAACTAGGAGAAACCTCAAAGGTAACTTTCTTAGAAGCAGATGAACTCCCTTTCTTAGGTTCTGAGTGAGCCTTCTTCTGGGAAGACTTTTTCGGGGTAGACTTCTTCTGGGAAGACTTCTTCTGGGAAGACCTTGTTGGTGTTTTCAGTTTAGCATCAGCACCTACATTGCTTAGCTTTTTTGGGCTTGGGCTTCTAGTTATAGCTCCTTTCATAACCTTAACCTCTAAACTTCTGCTCCTTGTTCTACTCCTACTCCTTGTTCTACCCAGGCCCTTTCACAACCTCAACCTTTGAACTTTCCATACACCTTTCAACCCACCATGAGCAATCTCTTGAATTATTGTTTCCATGTCAGTCCTTATTTCACTCTGGAGTATATCCCCAACAACCCTAACCTCCTTACTGACATGTTTTAGATTAATCAGAGCACATAACAAAGAATATAAGTAAGATCCCACTTCACTATTTGTAAACCACTATAGATACATTGTAGTGGCTGACATATCATGTCTCACAGTAGCTCACTAATGGTATATTAACATATTACTGCCTCATATATGAAACAATGCTGCAACATGCAGTTCCATAACAACACATTATCAGTGTTTCATATAACAACATGGGTCCTAACAACATTTGCAATTCCAATTCAAGACTATATAATAGGGTACCCATATCATATTACAACTTTCTATAACATTTTAAGATCATATGAGTACTTCAAATGTCAAAAACTAGTTACCAATATATTATCATGGGTACCCTATTATTATTCTGGGATTAACATGCAAGATCCCACTTCACTATTTGTAAACCACTACAAATACATTGTAGTGGCTGACATATCATGTTTCACAATAACTCACTCATATATGAAACAATGCTGCAACATGCAGTTCCATAACAACACATTATCAGTGCTTCATAACAACATGGGTCCTAACAACATTTGCAATTCCAATTCAAGACTATATAATAGGGTACCTGATAAGAGCCCAAAACTGTAGTTTAAACCCTTTAATAATATTTCTATTTAGCCAATTATGTTATTAATAATATAGGTTTATCACTAATTACGTGCTTTTGAGTATTGTAGGCTTTGGAGTTGAATAAATGTCAATTCGTTACTAATTAGGTGCTAAAATGAGCTAAAGTGATTGCTAGAGAAGTTCCATGAAGAAAGCCCAAGTTTAATGGAGAAAAATCCCTTAAAAAGCCCAAGTCAACACTGTTAAGTGAAAGTCAAACCGGATTAGAGAGTTGAAGAAAAGTCAATAGAACTTCAAAAAGCCATATCTTTGGACTCAGACCTCGAAATTAGGCCCATTTTATATCAAAATGACCGGATCAGAAAGCTTTTTCCAATGATTTAGGCCTTGACTTGATCAGAGTAGTATAAATTGGTGAAATCGTGTGCTACAGTAACACGACCAAAATTAAAAGTCTTAAATTTAACCAATTGGGTTATGGACTTGATTTATGGGTCCATAACCTAACCTAAATGCCCATGCATGAAATTTTAACCTAAACCTCTCCTATATAAAGAGGGTTAAGGCTAAAACAAAGATAGGCTACTCCCCTCTTTAGTTTAGTTTTAAATTAGGGTTTTCTCTCTCTCCCTCTATAGTTTAGGTTAGGGTTAGAATTAGATTTAGTTTGTAGCCTCCATTAGAACATTTTAATAAAAGCTTTAGTTTATTCAATTCAAGTATCTTTAAATTATGTCTTCTATTCAATCTTTAGTTAATATGATTCCTATGATACAAGGCTAAACCTCCATTAGAAGAGGTTTATGAAGCCATGTGAGGATGATTGGTAATTAGTATGGTTGTGGATTTGTATTAGCATTTTAAGTTTGATTCTTATGATTGTTTAGAGATAAAGACCATAAGAGTTGAACTAGAGTTTAGAGCCACCACCAAAGAGATTTGTGGTGGAGCTAAACTCTCATACTAGTGAAGCCTTGATCCGAGAGGACTTGGTGTTCACTAGGGATCAATAGGCAATTTGATAATCAACCTAACGGTCAATCGAATTGTGTGGTAGATTGAATCTTCTCTATACCCTTTTATCATCATTATATCTATTGTTTTGACATCTTATTTATTGTCTTCATATCACATATTACTCTCATCATTGTTCCTTTTGTTTGATTAATTGGATTCTATTTAGTCTTTGTAGTTTAGGAGTGGAACGAATCCTAACTCTTTATATATTACATAATGAATTGAGAGTAGGAATAATATTGATAAGGTATTTGATCATTAGTTGTTTATATTCATCTATAGATAATTGATAAGAGCCCAAAACTGTAGTTTTAACCCTATAACAGTCATACTATTAGACCAATTATGTGAGTAATAATTAAGAGTTAACACTGATTACGTGTTTTTATGCATTTCAGGCTTCAAAGTCCATTATGTGCAGAAATGTGCCACTTTAGCGAGATAAAGGAGCAAAGGTCGGTTACTAAGGAGTTCCGTGATTAAAGGCCAAGATTCAAGAAGACAAAGCCTTTCTAAAGCCCGATCAAAAGCTAAAAAGTCGACGTGGGCGTAAAAGCAAGACACACAAGTCGCCAGAACGTCCGGCGTATCTATGGACTCAGACCTCGGAATGGGGCCTACCTTATGTCAAAACGACCGGCTCGGAAAGAGCTGTCCAATGGTATAAGCCTTGATCCAATCAGAGGAGCAAAAGTGGACGAAAAGTCTGTTGAAGCCAACTGCAGCTGAAGAGGCCTTTTTGGACTGAAAGAATTGGGTTTTGGGCCTGATTCTCTGGCCCAAAACATGGCTCCAAGCCCATGCACGATTTTTGGATCTGAACATATAAAAACCAAAGCTTAGCTCTTTGTTAATGGTAGATAGTTAATGGTAGCTAGTTAGACCTAAAAATATAGATAAATATAGATCTAGTTTTCATGTAATAAAATTAAGTTTAGTTTAAATTCAATTCTTGTTTTAGATTAAACTCTTAGAATCATTGTTCTTAATTAGTTTGATAAATAAAATAGCTATTTGTCAATTTCGATTCTTGTCATTTACAATTGTTTAGATCTAATTTCCCTTATTACGTAGATAGCTAGACTTAGATTAGTTAGATTATTAATTTAGTATTTGAATCATTGTTTTATTATTCATTAGATTAATAAAATAGTGTTCTCCATAAGTTAGTTTCATTTCCATTAATTGTTTAGTTTCAATTCGTAGATTCAAGTAATTGCCATTATTAGTTTAATTCAATTATTGCATTAGTAGTTTTGAATTGGGTTTAAACAAGCAAAGTTTCAATCTTTATATCATGTCTTGTTTGAATTCCATTGGGAATGATAGCGTGATGATTCTCGGCTAAACCTCCATTGAGGGGGTTGAGAAGCCTTGATGAAAGCTTGATTCCGATTATCGTAGAGTCATCGTAATTTCCTTTCTACTCTAGAAACGATTAGTTCACCATGAGAATGGGTTTAATTGTTCACATACTAGTTATGAATTGGTAGAAATGTCGTGTGTAATTAGGGATTAGGAGTAACCATATTGTTCTGCGAAGCAGTTCAATTCGGATTACGACGATTCGTCGTTAGTAGGATTAAGTTGAGTTAAGGTGGAATCAATCTCCCTCTAACTCCTTATCATAGAATCAACGTAGCATTCCCATAGCTGTTCTAATAGTCGACTAGTTGCATCTTGTGGGTAGTTGCATCGTAGTCTAGTTGCCACTTCGTAAATCTCTCATTAGACTTTAGAGTTAAGAGTACTTATAATGTAGAGAACACAAAGATCTTGAAAGGACTAAGAGTGGAACGAACTTCCTACTCCACTATATCTCATATGATTGAGAGTAGAAACTTTGATAAAATATAGGCACGTAAATAGTTTTAGTTTACTTACGTTTTGAGTTCATCGTTCATTTCGTAGGTAAACTACCAATTTTATGGTTTATCAATAATTAAGAATCAATTTAAATAGTATCATGTTTTTATGGCTAGACCCCCAACTCTTTCGACTATTAGTTTATAGTTGACCACGCATCATCCATTTTGTGCCACCACAGTTTCTTACTTGTTTGGAGGTGTGCACGGTCTAGGGGAATCTGACTTAAAACGACCCCACATTAAGTCTAGAGAATCTGACTTTAAAAGACCCAAGTTTTTTGTAAAATACCACCTTAATGAAGTATAAGTCACAAAAATTTTCAAACTTAAAAAGAGTTTTCAAATTTTGTTTGGGGGTGGCGTATTTTGGTATTTCATTTCAAATCCTTTTGCTACCCTTTGCCTGTCATGTTTAATCTAGTAGAGTCCATGTTAGTTTGTACGTAACAGTTTAATTGTGTTTCATGTCATCATCGCTTCTTTACAATATTTCTGTTACAGGTACTGGCAATTTTTCCCACGTTTCTATGGCAAATTCTTTCCTTATCTCTTTACACTTTGAGGACAAAGCGTTCGATTGTTTGGGGGTGGGATAGAAACATTTACAAAAATTAGGCACTTTTCTTTATAAATATTAAAAATCATAAATATTGTTTATACTAGGCACTTAGTGATAATGGTATTGTTCCCTTCTCCACAATGATATTAGTCTAGAAATCTCACATAGTACTACTTGAATTAAGATTTAATTTTTAAAACTCAGATTAATACGTAGGTAATAATCATTGCATCTTTTTACGAACATCTTGCATGAGCATCTTTGATTGTACTTCGCAGTAATTTTCTGAGACCTAGGTTAGAGTACTTAATACATATCTTGTGAGCATCTAGCCTAAAAGCCTCATAAGAGTGAAATATCTGAGTGATGACACAAGGGATAAGTCAAATCCGAGTAGAGAAATCACACATCCACTTGTTTGATCACCACACCATATCCTAAGCGAGAATTTAGGCCCTCTTTGGAATGTTATAGACAGAAATTCACACCTATATGAAATTTATTATCCGCTAGTCGCCCCACTGAGCCTTTCATTAGCCTTTCACAAACCACAAATCTTTTACCAAATAAAACAAAATAAAAAATAAAATCAGCCAACCTATCTGGATAAGTATGAGAAATAGGATGAGTGAAGAAAAAAAAAAAGAAAAACATGTGTAAACAAAAATTAGTTAGTTGCTTCAGAAAAGAAAAAGAAAAGAAGTTTTCATCCAAAGAAAAGAAAATAAAAGAAAAATAAAAATAAAAACTCCAAAAATAGAATAAAAGGAGTTAAAAAGCCAAAATAAAAAGGTTAAGGATGGAAACAAGGTGTAGAAGCAAAAGAACAAGGTTTTCTCTAGTTACATAATATGAAGACCCTATTTTCTCAAATTTGTCTTTTTGAATATCTATTTCCTTCCTTCTTTAACCAATACCTACGCCCCGTATCACCTAATAAATACCTCTAGCTCAATTAGGAATAGGTTGGTGTGATAGTAAATGGTAGATGTGTTTGATTGACCTCGGCTTTCTTAGATTGTCATTGAGATTGTGAGGAAACGTGTGCCCACTACACACTGGAGTTAGCAAACTTGAGTGGAAAAATCAGAGTGTTATGTGTTTTGACACATTCCTTGTCATAACCTACTTAGGCACGCTACCCAAAAGTTTCAGAAATGGACCTGCCATTATATTTCATATCATAGTTCATTGTATAGTTGTTTATCTTAAGATGATTTGATTATTATGCATGTATTAGTTTAAGTTTTAGAATGATCATCCTTGTTTAAACACTAGTGAGATGTATAGATTTTGAGATAAAATTAGGAAACAATTACTTTTATTTCTTAATCGTTATAGTATAAATGAAGTTTGTGAGTATCTTCTCTGGAAACTCTCATGAGGCTATAACTCGTCTACTAGGGAATTCTTAGTGGTTTAAAGCCTTATTGCATATGGTCAATGCAGTCGCACTCAACGAAACGAGACTAGTTAAAAATACATTTTTGGCCACTTATTTTAATTTCACATATTTGTTTGAGGATAAGCAAAATGCTGTTTGGGACTGGTTTGATAAGAGCCCAAAACTGTAGTTTAAACCCTTTAATAGTATTTCTATTTAACCAATTATGTTATCACTAATTACGTGTTTTGAGTATTGCAGGCTTTGGAGTTGAATAAATGTCAATTCGTTACTAATTAGGTGCTAAAATGAGCTAAAGTGATTGCTAGAGAAGTTCCATGAAGAAAGCCCAAGTTTAATGGAGAAAAAAACCCTTAAAAGCCCAAGTCAACATTGTTAAGTGAAAGTCAAACCAGATTAGAGAGCTGAAGAAAAGTCGACAGAACTTCAAAAGGCTATATCTTTGGACTCAGACCTCAGAATTAGGCCCATTTTATATCAAAATGACCGGCTCAGAAATCTCTTTCTAATGATTCAGGCCTTGACTCAATCAGAGTAGTATAAATTGGTGAAATTACATACTACAGTAACACGACCATAATTAAAAGTCTTAGATTTAACCAATTGGGTTATGGACTTAATTAATGGGTCCATAACCTAACCTAAAAGCGCATGCACGAAATTGTAACATAACCCTCTCCTATATAAAGAGGGTTAAGGCTAAAACAAAGATAGGCTACTCCCCTCTTTAGTTTAGTTTTAAATTAGGGTTTTCTCTCTCTCCCTATATAGTTTAGGTTAGGGTTAGAATTAGTTTATGTGTGTAGCCTCCATTAAACCTTCAATAAAAATACCTTTAAGTTTTTTTTATTATGTTTTCCCTTTATTGTTTAAGTAATTTCAGTCCAATGAATCAAAACTAAACTCCCATTAAAGGGAGGTTAATGAAGCTTTTAGAGGACTTGATTTGTTTAGCATAGATTTGTTGATTAAGGTTTAAAGTTTGGATTTTTCTTGACTTAGAGATAATAAGAGAAAAATCTAAACTAGAGGATTGTGAGTTTTTCCATGAGAATGGAAAACAAACATTCCTCTCATGCTAATTTGATTATGACTAGAGATGGTATAATTGAATTAGGGATCATAAAAGTCTAAGATTTATATTTAACATTTTAGTGAGAATATAAAGATTAGGGTTTCTTAACAATCTATTCTAACACTTCTAGGAATTGAAAAGTATATTTAATTCTCTCTCTAACATTCTCTATCTTTGATTCACATCATTATATTGTTAGTTAATTTAGTATAAATTCGTAGTATCATCATAATAATTAATTTCTTATTCAAATCATTACTCTCATCATTGTTCCTTTTGTTTGATTAGTTGAATTCTATTTATGTCTTGATAGTTTATGAGTGGAACGAATCCGTACTCTTTATATATTGCATAATGACTTGAGAGTAGAAATATTGATTAAGCACTTATTTAGTTAATTGATTATTTGTGTTTATGCATAGATAGTTAATTTGCCTAAATTTGTTATTTATCAGTACCCATATCATATTACAACTTTCTATAGCATTTTAAGATTATATGAGTACTTCAAATGTCAAAAACTGGTTACCCATATATTATCATGGGTACCCTATTACCATTCTAGGTTCAACATGCAAGATCCCACTTCACTATTTATACATTGTAGTTGCTGACATATCTTGTATCACAATAGCTCACTCATGGTACCATAACATATTACTGCCTCATATATGAAACAATGCTGCAACATGCAGTTTAATAACAACACATTTTCAGTGCTTCATATAACAACATGGGTCCTAACAACATTTGCAATTCCATTATCATATTACAACTTCTATAACATTATAAGATTATATGAGTACTTCAAATGTCAAAAACTGGTTATATTACCATGGGTACCCTATTATCATTCTAGGATACAACATGCAACATTGTTGAACACAGTAAAGAAAACAAGTTACTTACAAGGCCTTTAATTACTTTTGCCTGTCTTTGAAAAAGTTCCTCATTATTGTATGTCCCTGAAACTGTTGCACCACTTTGCATGAGCTATTGCCCCAAAGCATCCTTTAGCAGTTCTCCTTTAGAAAGATCTAGACTTTCCAACACCACTGCTTTCCCCTTAAGAGGCTGAAGCTTTTTCTTATAAGTATGTAGATGTATGTTTCTGGAAGGCAAGTCTACCCAATCTAGTATTCTGGGGAACCTACCATCAACTTGTCTCCGAGCCCCAAGAAATGGGGTGTGAAGATATACCCAAATAACAAAACAAATTAAACAACCATAAACAGCGAAAGAATCCTTTCCAACACTCACCAGGTTAGACATGTCTTCCAAAGACTCTTCCAACATTTCAAACAGAGGTGTGTCCCAAGGAAAGCTATCAAATGCATTTAAATTCTCTGCCAGATCAATATACCTCCCATCAACTGTCCTAGCAGATCCTGGAAGCACAACCTATAACAGTATATACAACCTATTCAGCCTAAACACATCATTCTGACTTTCTTCACCAACACTTGATTTTGCCAAGTTTCTAGCTTCCAATATTTCTGTTTCAGAAACCGTGGTTCCTTTAAAAAACCTTGCACGAAATTGGGATGGGATCTTGATGTCTGCCGTATAGAATGAATTAGAAACCGGCTTCACACTAAGACCCATTATAAGAGCAACATCACTTTTTTTAAACACCAAATCCTTTGATAAAAGGGAAAATTATAGTTTTACCTACGAATAAGCGATTAAACTCAAACGCAAGTAAAACTAAAACTATTTTACGCTTAATGTTATCAAAGTTTTCTACTCTCGATGTTATTGCAATATAGTTGGAATAGAAGATTCGTTCCACTCCTAGTTCTTTAGAATTCTAAGTTAACTACGATTATCAATCTATCAAAAATCAATGAGAGTAACGATGGAAATTATACTACGATGGAAATTGTACGAAACAAGATACGATAATTCGAACTACGGAATTACTAATTTGATAATATGAGGAGGAATTAGGGGGATTTGATTCCACTTTAACTCGACTTAATTAATTTACTAACGAAGAATTGTCGTAATTCGAATTGAAATGCCTTCGCATAGCAATTTGGTCTTCCTAATCCATAATTGTTCATGGTAATCTCTACCAACTAACAACTAGCATGTGAAACAATCAAACACATTCCCATTGTGAACTAATTGTTTTCTAGAATGGAATGGAATATCACGAACTATTCCTCGCTAACAAAAATCAAGCTTCATCAAGGCTTCTTCAAACCCCTCTAATGGAGGTTTTAGCCTTGAATCATGATGCTATCATTAATATATAAATCATTACAAGACATGATAAAAAAAGATTATAGATTTACTTATTTGATTTAAAATGGAAATCTAATCATGCAAGATTGAATTGAAACTAGTAATGATAATTAACTAAATCTATGAATTGAAGCAAAAATGATTTAATGAAATGAAACTAAATTTATGAATAACTAACTAACTTTATTGATCTAATGAATAATAACAATACTGATTCAAAAATGAATTCAAAACAAGGTAATAAAGCTAATTAATGGAGTCTAAGCTAATTTATTTTCTAATCTAGGTCTAGCTAATGAGTTCCCTCTTTTCTTCTTTTCAACAAGAGAAAGAGATCCCCAATTTCATGCATGGGCCTGGAGCCATATTTTGGGCCGAAAAATCGAGGCCAAAACCCAATTTCTTCAGTCCACAGAGGCCTTTACAAGCTAATTTGACTTCAGCAATTTTTTCATCCACTTCTGCTCCTCTGATTAGGTCAAGGCTTGGACCATTGAAAATCTCTTTCCAAGACGGTCGTTTTGACATAAGGTAGGCCCAATTCTAAGGTCTGAGTCCAAAGATACAGTCTTTGGAAGTTCTGCTGACTTTTGTGCACTATTTCTGCCCGCGTTGACTTTTTAGCTTTTACCGGGCTTTAAAAAGGTTTTTTCTCCTTGAATCTTGGCATTTAATCACAGAACTTCTTAGCAACCAACTCTTGCTCCTTTATCTCGCAAAAGTGACACATTTCTGCACGTAATTGACTCCAATGCCTGAAATACATAAAAGCACGTAATCAGCATTAACACTTATTTATTACTCGCATAATTAGTCTAAAAGTATTATTGTTAATGGGTTAAAACTACAGTTTTGGGCTCTTATCAAACCACCCCCAAACAGTATTTTTCTTGTCCTCAAGCAAATATAAGAAATTAAAATAAGTGACCAAAAATGGAGTTCTAACTACTCTCGTTTCGCCGAGTGCGATTGCATTGACCAGATACAACAAGGCCTTAAACCACTAGGAATTCCTTAGTGGATGAGTTATAGCCTCGTGAGAGTTTTCCAGTGAAGGTACTCACAAACTTCATCTATACTACAATAACTAAGAAATAAAACTATTGTTTCCTTATTTATGTCTCAATTATCTATACATCTCACTAGCAATGAATACAGAATAATCAAGTCGAAACCTAAACTAATATATGCATAATAATCAATCATCTATGAATAAATATATATACAATGAGTAATATTATGAAATGCACTAGTAGGTCCGTTTCTGAAACTTTGGAATAGCGTCCTTAAGTAGGTCCTCACATAAATGTCAAAACAAAAACACTCTGATTTTTCCGCTCAAGTTTCGCTACTCCAGTGTGCAGTGGGCACACTTTACCTTACAATCTCAATGACACACAAGGAAGCCGAAGTTGATCAAACGCATCTGACACTTACTATCACACTAACATATTCCTAATTGAGCTAGAAGTCTTATTTAGGTGTTGCAGGGATTAGGAGATGGTTTAAGAAGGAAAGAAATGGATATTCAAAAGGACAAGTCTGAGTTAATAGGGTCTTCATATTACGTAACTAGAGAAACCCTTATTCTTTTGTTTCTACACTTTGTTTCCATCCTTAGCCTTTTTATTTTGGCTTTTTGACTCCTTTTATTCTATTTTTGGAGTTTTTATTTTGTTTCTATTTTTATTTTTCTTTTCTTTGGATGGAAACTTCTTTTCTTTTTCTTTTCTGAAGCAACTAACTAATTTTTGTTTACACAGGTTTTTCCTTTCTCTTTTCTTCACTCATCCTATTCTCAGACTCATTCTATAATGGGTAGGTTGATTTTTTATTTTGTTTTGTTTTTGTAAAAGGGTCAAGGATTTGCGGTTTATGAAAGGCTCAGAAGGGCGACTAGCGGAAAATAATTCATAGGTTTGAATTTCTGGCTATATCGATCCAACGAGGGCCTAAATTCTCGCTTAAAATATGGTATAATGATCAAGCAAGTGGACGTATGATTTCTCTATCCGGATTTTACTTCCCCTTGTGTCATTTCTCAATTTTTTTCACTCATATAAAGCTTTAGGCTATATTCTTACAGTATTTGTTGAATAAGTACTCTATCCTAGATTTCATAAACTTACTGCTAAACAATCATAGATACTCACGCAATATATTTATAGAAAGATGCAAAGATTATTATCTATATATTAACCTAAGTTTCTAAAAACTATTCTAATGCAAAAGCTACGTGAGACTTCTAGATTATTAAGAGCATAGAGAAAGAAAACAATATCAATATTCCTAAGTGTATAGCATAAACGTTTTATTTATATTTCTAAAATTTTGAAATTTTTGAATTTTTACTAGAAAACAAGTGCATATTATATATATCTATATCCTAACAGATGCCTTAATTACACGTGTTTCTATGCCACCCCCAAACAAGAAGCATGTTTTGTCCTCAAAGTATTGAAATAAAAAGGGTAGAAAAATACCATGGAAACGCGTGAAATTTTGGAACATCTGTAAAACAAAGTTAAAACATACTAATATAGATAAAGAAAAACAGATGCAACTCTATATGAGTTTCACCCGTTATGGGGTTACAAGAAGTAAATTGCTTGGGACGTAAGCAAACACGAACTAAAACTAAAAACTTACCTTATCTCCCGCGTTTAAGCATCATCCTCATCTATAAAGAAATGAGGTTCCTTCGCATCCTGCCACGCCATGGTGATTTGCCAGGCTTCATGCCATTTATCATCTATAATCGCTAACCTGTTTAGCGCCACTTGGTCGGATGGGGTGTAGGGGGCAACCCAATAAGGTTGCACCTGCCATCCCGGCCAAGTCATAGCACGAAAAGATCGAATAATACAATTAGTGGGTCTCACAATGTTGACCTAACCCAATCCGTGAAACGGGCACAAAAAACAAGGAAGAAACATAGCATAATACGGCAAACTAAAACAGGCATAAGAAGGTAATTATACCTCATACTCTGGGCTCGTGCTAAACTAGACATTAATGTCTTAGGAAGGTCATATAGCAGGCGTCCCTCAGGTAGAGCAAGGAAAACGTCGCAAGTGGCGTCATTCGCAGAAGAAAAATGCCACTCCCCTAATATGTTTATCAGGATGAATAACATGGTAGTGCCTACATTCAGGGACAGGCTACCAAAGGTTATGTTATATCACCCTTGGTCCATTATACGAAATAGCCCTCCCCCATAATACTCGTGGAAATATGCATAGTTATAGAGGTATGCATTATCAGTCATATATCCCCATATGTGTGTAGAATTAGGCAAAGGCAATCCCGAAACCAAAGCTACCAAATTCTTACTGAATTCCATTGTCGTGTCATTAATTGCAAGGGAAAACTTTTGTTCTCCATCATGGCTACAATAGAAATTAATATTATTGTAGAAATATGTAGTAAACTGAGGTGAATATGAGTCGCCATCACTTACCAG
The DNA here is from genome assembly GCF_015680905.1 of Coptis chinensis. Classification (NCBI taxonomy): domain Eukaryota; kingdom Viridiplantae; phylum Streptophyta; class Magnoliopsida; order Ranunculales; family Ranunculaceae; genus Coptis; species Coptis chinensis. Next base: position 38,722,724 of record NC_141456.1, on the reverse strand, counting down.
GAGATGCCTCCATCCTAACTGCAAGATCATGTCGCAGAACCAACCTCCATAGGTTTCGCTTCCCAACAAGTCTTCGAAAGACTGCTCAGGTATGACTGTAGGAGATGTCATCACAAAACTACTCTCTAGAAAAGCTGCAAACGATCCTGGAACAACCCACAAAAAATTGGAATTTTTCGTGCCTACGGAGGTCAGGGCGTGGGTGGCGCTCAAATTTAGCCTTGGATGGGCACGGGTCGCACTCAGGTGTAAATTGAGTAATAGGCGTGCCAGTGCTAGCCGCACTCACAATTTGTCTTGGGAGGGCACGAGTCACGCTCCGTGTGTTCTGAGCAAGGTGAAGTGAAAAATAAAAGGAAAAATTTGGAGGTTTAAGGTGAGAGATGAATGTGAGATGTGTGGGTTATGTGTGGAGAATGAAGGAAGTTTATATAGGGCTTTAGTTTCTAAAACAAATCGACAAGTTGCCAAAAAGCTTTAAGGCAATTGTTGGAAACAAAATATTTCCAAAACCGAAAATGGAAACAACCCCTATTCCTTATTCCAAAACAAACCTAATATCTTTTAGATTTAATTTAGAATAGCAACTTCCTAACTCATTGAAATTTTATCCTACCACAATATCTAATCATAGTCATGCCAATATCGGCAACATTCCCAACACTCATCGCGAAATTACTTCTAAATTTGTGGATTATATAAAAACAATGCTAAAAGAAATAATACCACCCCCAAACAATTCGGGAAGGTGGGATTAATGATAAAATCATCGCATAATTTGAAAAGAACCACATTAAATTAAAAATCGAAATTCAAAATACAATTAACTACCGAATTCAAATTTAACTACTGAATTTAACAACTTAACATCTGAACTAATAAAAAACAATAAAAAATAACATCAAAACAACAAATTTTCCTAAACCACTAGCCACAAGATGAAGATGGCCCATTAGATGAAGATTGGGTCTGGGATGAAGATGGGGCCTGAGATGAAGAAGGGCCCGAGCCATCCATCCTTCGGCGACGACGCTCATGCCTCTCAGACTCATCTAAAATGTAACCCCGTGGTGGTGGCATCGTCGTAGAATCTCTACTTCGAAACCGGGCGAAGCCAGTGCTTCCATCTCTGCCTTCATCTCGGGTATAATGTGCATCCCCATCCGGAGAGTTGACGATTTTCATCGGTTTAGTTTCCATGTTAAACTGAGATCCGTTTCCTAAATCCCTGTTGACCCTTTGTCGAAAGCACTTCAAAATTCGTTTGAAGGTTCTTTTGTTTATTTCAAATTATAATCTGCCTATCCCGTACATCTTTACAAATACCATAAACGCAACGCAAGCCACTATGCAGCACTGACATGCGTTCTAAATTAGAAGTACACCTCTCCAAGGCATTTTCATCCAAACATGTCATATCCTCCATTTTCTCATCCGAATCAACCACCCTATCCTCCGGCAACTTCCAAGTCTTTTGGATACACTCCGTATAAATAATTGCATTTGAATACAATTTTATCATAATACTGAACAGATTTTGTGACAAACTCTAAAAGACAAAGATGATCTTAGTGATCCATGATGATCATGAACCGTGTGGAAAATGGAAAGGGCTTAAAACTCTTTCCAACGCCTCTAATCATATTTAAAATAAACTTCGAGGATGCGAAGTTATACCTCTTCTCCTTTGCATATCCAGAGAACGCGTCGCGTTTGACATGTCAAACCGATGTCGCCGACTTTCTCCTTCCCGATGGCGACGTTCTTACCAATCCATCGAAGCTACCTTGACTAAAGGTTGGGATTTTGACTTGGTTCGGCAGAGATGATATTCGAACACAATGAGAATTCGGATTGTACGGACCCTCCATGACAGTGTCTTTCATCAATGCAAGAACTCCAGTATACTAGGATTCCTGCAAGGTGACTTTGCGTAAGATCTGCTTATCATGAACACGTTTCATGTTAGCTTTATAATCCTTCGTGAGATCATACGAATCGCTACAGATTTCTTCAAGCTCATTCAATTACAACTTGGGTTTGACACCCGCCTCATCAAAATTGAAGTTAAGGCTTTTTATAGCCCACATAGCACGGTGCTCTAATTCAACGGGGAAATGACAAGGTTTCCTAAATACAAGTCTAAAGGGAGACATACCTATAGGAGTTTTAAAAGTAGTCATATACGCCCATAAGGCATCAGTTAGACGCTTAGACCAATCTTTTCTATCAAGATTTACAGTTGTTTCTAATATTTTTTTTATTTTCCTATTAGAAACTTCTACTTGTCCGCTAGTTTGTGGATGATATGGAGTTGCTACCTTATGTGTAACTCCATACTTTTTTACTAGAGATGCAACAATTCTGTTGCAAAAATGTGTTCCACCATCACTAATGATGGCTTTAGGAATGTCAAATCGACAGAAAATATACTCCTTAACAAAAAACACAACTGTCTTACGGTCATTGCTACGGTAAGCCATGGCCTCTATCCATTTAGACACGTAGTCCACGGCAACTAGAATATATATAAAACCGTGGGAAACAGGAAAAAGACCCATGAAATCAATGCCCCATACGTCAAAAACTTCTACCACCATGATTGGATTTAATGGCATCATATTACGCTTCATGATTCGCCCAAGTTATTGGCAACAAACACACACTTTGCAATGCACTTGGGTATCTTTAAAGATGGTAGGCCAATAGAACCCACATTGCAGACTTTTAGCAATTGTTTTCATACCACTAAAATAGCCACCACAGTCTTTGTCATGGCAGAATGATATAATCTCATTATATTCCCACTGGGGAATACAACGACGAATAATCTGTTCTGCACAATACTTAAAAAGGTAGGGCTCATCCCAGTAGTATAGCTTAACTTTGGCCAAGAACTTCTTATGTTCATTTCTTGACCAATCATCAGGAATAATATCAAAAGCTAAATAATTCACAATATTAGCATACCATAGTACAGAAAAAATAGCATATAGATGCTCATCAGGAAAAGAGTCAGGTATCGACTCAGAATCACTATCATCGTCATTTGTAAGTCTAGATAAGTGGTCGGCAACAACGTTTTTGACCCCTCTTTTGTCTTTTATTTCTAATATGAACTCTTGCAGGAGAAGAATCCATCAAATTAATCTCTGCTTAGCATCCTTCTTTGCGAGAAGGTAACTAAGGGCTGCATGGTCCGTGTAAACTAAAGTCTTAGAACTAACCAAATAAGGACGAAACTTATCTAAAGCAAAAACGACAGCTAAGAATTCTTTTTCAGTAGTTGTATAATTCCTTTGAGCATCATTTAAAGTTTTACTAGCATAATAAATAACAGTGGATTTATTATCTAGTTTCTGTCCCAAGACAGCACCAACAGCATAATCACTAGCATCACACATGAGTTCGAAAGGTTTAGACCAATCAGGAGGTGGCTGTATAATGGGTGCAGAGGTTAAGGCGGCTTTTAAAGTTTCAAAAGCCTATTTACAGATAAAATTAAAATCAAATATGTCATCCTTTAAAAGCAGGTTAGTTAAATGCCTAGCTATTTTTGAAAAATCTTTGATAAAACGCCTATAAAAACCTGCATGGCCTAGAAAGGCTCTAATATCATGAACAGTCCGTGGTATAGGTAGAGATGCTATCTTATCTAGTTTGTCCTTATCTACTTCGATGCCATTACTAGATACTATGTGCCCTAGCACTATTCCTTTTTCACCATGAAATGACATTTTTCCCAATTTAACACCAGACTTTTCTCTTCACACCGTTTCAAAACCTTAGATAGGTTAGACAGGCAGTCAGTGAAAGAGTCTCCATAGATAGAAAAGTCATCCATGAAAACTCTTATGAAGCGTTCTACCATGTCACTAAATATATGAAGCATACACCACTGGAAAGTACCAGAAGCGTTACAAAGGCCAAAAGGCATTCGTTTATAAGCATATGTTCCAAATAGACATGTGAAGGTAGTCTTTTCTTGGTCATCAATATCAATAATAATCTGAAAATAGCCAGAGTAGCCATCCAAAAAACAATAAAAAGCATGACCAACTAGACGTTCAAGCATCTGATCTATAAAGGGTAAAGGAAAATGATCCTTTCGTGTCATACCATTTAAACGTCTGTAATCGATACAAATTCTCCATTTCATAGGACCATGCGTTGAAACATATTCACCCTTGGCATTACGTACCATGGTAATCCCTGATTTCTTAGGAACTACATGAATGGGACTTACCCATTCGCTATTAGAGATTGGGTATATGATACCCGCATCGAGTAACCGTAAGACTTCTTCCCTAACCACTTCTTTCATGGCAGGGTTCAAGCGACGCTGAGGTTCGCGAGAATTTTTGCATTATCCTCCAAATGGATACGATGAGTGCAAACATTAGGGTCAATTCCCTCAATGTCGGCTAGGGACCAACCAATCGCAGAACGATGTTCCCTAATCACCCTAATCAAACGTGCCTCTTCATCCTTAGATAACAGAGAAGATATAATTACCGGATGACTACCATCCAGATCAAGGTGAATATACTTTAACTCAGAAGGAAGAGGTTTAAGCACCGGGGTGGAAGGAATGTCGATAAATTCTTTTGGAGGGTCCTCATCTTGAGTAGTGAAAACTTGCTTAGGCAACAAGTCTTCAAACTCAGTAGATGGAGCAACAGAAGGGTCTATGATAGGTGTAGACTCGAAGATTGTGTTGACTTCCTCTAAGTATGAGTCATCAGTGAAATCTAAACTTCCAAAAGCAAGGAATTTATGCATCTGGTTTTCGGGAAACGTGTTATTAAAATAGTCTTGAGCTAGGCTCTCGATCATGCTAACCTCCCCATCTATAGACTAATCTGGTAATTGTTTTATCATTTTAAAAACATTTACCTCAACAGAAAGATGGCCAAAAGACAAGGACATTGAACCATCGTGGCAATGTATAAGCATGTTGGCAATCGCCAAGAAGGGACGCCCTAAGATTATCGGAACAGAGTCGTTAACAACTTTCATGTCGAGGATAACAAAATCAGCAGGATAGTAGAAATCCTGAATCTTAACAAGCACGTTTTCAACCACACCCTTAGGATAGTTAATAGATCGATCCGCTAATTGCAACATCATTTTAGTAGGTTACATCTCCTGTAGACCTATTTATTTGTATAGATAATATGGGAGTAAGTTAACACTCGCCCCCAGGTCTAATAAAGCGGTGGTCGTGTGGGAATCTCCTAAGGTGCATTGTACAGTAGGATGACCAGGGTCCTTGTACTTAACGATTCCATTATGTTCTGATAAAGTTGGAAACTATTCAGTTAGGAAGGCGTCTTTAGGAATATTTGTCTTACGCCTAGTAGTGCACAACTCTTTGAGAAACTTAACATGGTGAGGTAACTTTTTAATCGCTTCGAGAAAAGGTAGGTTTATCATTAGATTTTTAAAAACCTCCCTAATTTCGTCAAAGTTTGTATCCTTGTTTAACATTGCTAATCTCTGGGGAAACGGTAGTTTCTCTCTATATTTGGCGTATGGATCAACAAGATGTCTAACCTTGGCTTTCTATTTCTTAGGTTGTGGTTTAACTAGTACCTTTACTGGGGTAGGATCTTCAGTTATTATGTCGGTATCTAGTACAATATCTGGTGTAAGGACTACTGGTGGGGTAACTATAGGCATAGTTTCGTTATTATCAACCACTATGCCAGAATGGAGAAAGGTGATGGCATTTAGCTCACCTACATTTGCATTTTCCTTACTAGTATTACCGTTTACCTCAAAGGTTGTGTTTGTTATTTTAGGATTAGGTATCGCTTGACCTCGAAACACACATTTGGGTTGTACTTTCTCTTGGGATAACTGCTGTAAGAAAAGTTGGATGGCTTGTAAAATCTGTTGTTGGGTTTGCATAAAGGCATCAAAACGATCCAGTTGTGGAGGAGTGTTAGCTATAGGTTATGTGACAGGAACTATGTCACGTTGATTATTAATGAGTGGGTTGTGATAGTTATTATTTACCGGAACGATGCCTCTATTAGCATTATAATTATTATTGTTATAATTATTATAATTACCCTGACCTTGTCCTTGACGTGGTGGAGCTTGGTTGTAATTGTTTGCTAGACTAACATTTTGATTATTAAACCCTGGAGGTGTTACTTGTTGATTATTTCTCCAACTGAAGTTGGGATGTTGTCTCCAAGGGGCGTTAGGAATAGGATAACTATTAATTAAGCAAACATTATCTTGTTGTGATGTTTGTTGTTCGTAAGTGAGAGGACAATAGGAGTCGGGATGCTCAGGACTCAAACAGAAATTACATGGATTGGAGTTGACATTCATGACGGGGATAGGCTTTTGTTGAATAGAAATAGCCTCTACCTTTTTAGTGAGAGATTCAATTAAAGTTTTTAGTTCAAGATCGGGTTTAATCTAAAACATACCGGCGGCCTTAACTGTTGTAGAAGAACTAGCGGAGCGGGAGATATCGTCACCAACCCCCCCCCCCCCCTTAGTTATTATTACGGTTTGTTTGATCTTCTAAAAATTTATAAGCCTCTGAGGCTCCTTTACTGAGAAAACTACCCACATTCATTATGTCAAGGACTTCTTTATGGTGGTGTAAAAGTCCTTTGAAAAAAGGCACGAACTAACGTGGTTTTCGCGAGGTTATAGTGTGGACACTATAAGAAGATCGGTGAAACGATTCCAAGCCTCTGAAAATGATTCATGAAGATTCTGTCGAAAGAAATGAATCTTGGAAAGCATTTCATCTGTCTTCAGGGTAAAAATGTTCCATAGATAGTTGAACAAGTTTGTCCCATGAGTCCACAGAATTAGGCGTTTGGGCAGTTAACCAAGACGCCGCCTTATTGGCTAAGGTGAAAGGAAACACCTCAGTTTAATTTGTTCAGCACCAACCGTAGGATGGTGGAATGTGGTAAAGACTTGTTCAATCCTACGCATGTGCTGATAAGATTTTTCATGGTCTAACCCGTAAAAAACGGGTAACAAATTAAATATATTTGGGGGGATTTCCGAATCCCCCCACTGGGTCTGCAAGAACGATGCAACATTTTGGGCTATCAGTCAAGACTTTGTAAAAGTCAGAGGGAGGAAACTCTCTTTCTTCAGCCAGTATTTCAGGTGTAGTGTGTGGTATATTAGCTAGATGTGTAGTAAGTGGTGTACTAGAAAGGTGTGTTTGTTGACGTTGTTGGTTGATTACGTTAGACGTTTTTCTTCTACCTGACATTAATCTCATGCAAGGCTAAGACCAATCTTAACTAAACACGACAACACTCAAAATAATCCTGATATGCTAGTATAAACCTCTAACAGGAGATGCGAGGAGTGGAAGAAAGAAGTATTTGAATGCCTCCTTGCTTCGCTTATGAATAGCGTCTTGTATCGCTGAGCTTAGTGTGTGTAACAAGTTAAAAACACTGAATAACTTGAAGTAATGGAAGTTTGAACTGACCAGTGAAAATCGGGCTTTTCCAAAAGAGGGCGCGAGTCGCGCTCAGAAATGGCATTGGTAGGGCGCGAGTGCGCTCAGGTCCAACTCGAGTTTCAGGCGCTTCAGTGCGGGGGGCGCTCGAACTTTGCCTTGGTAGGGCGTGGGTCACGCTCAAGTCCAATTTGAGTTCCAGTTCCAGCTTGGGCTTAGGCTTCGAAGTTAGCCTTGTATGGGCGCGGGGAGCACTCAGGCTTGTTCTTTGAAATTGTTTTAGTTTCTGAACCAGACAATCACTGTTAGAATCAAACAAGGGTGGGTGGGTTTAATGGGACTTTGAAAAGACTAACAATACTAATGAAAACAATTCTAAACGGAATTAAGATGGCGGCACCGCCATTTGATAAAAGGGAAAACAATAGTTTTACCTATGAATAAGCGATTAAACTCAAATGAAAGTAAAACTAAAACTAATTTACACTTAATGTTATCAAAGTTTTCTACTCTCGATGTTATTGCAATATAGTTGGAATAGAATATTCGTTCCACTCCTAGTTCTTTAGAATTCTAAGTTAATTACGATTATCAGTCTATCAAAAATCAATGAGAGTAACGATGGAAATTATACTACGATGGAAATTGTACGAAACAAGATACGATAATTCGAACTACGGAATTACTAATTTGACGATATGAGGAGGAATTAGGGGGATTTGATTCCACCTTAACTCGACTTAATTTACTAACGAAGAATTTTCGTAATCCGAATTGAAATGCCTTCGCATAGCAATTTGGTCTTCCTAATCCCTAATTGTTCATGATAATATCTATCAACTAACAACTAACATATGAAACAATCAAACCCATTCTCATGGTGAACTAATTGTTTTCTAGAATGGAATGGAATATCACGAACTATTCTACGCTAACAAAGAGCAAGCTTAATCAAGGCTTCTTCAAACCCCTCTAATGGAGGTTTTAGCCTCGAATCATTATGCTATCATTAATATATAAATCATAACAAGACATGATAAAAAAGATTATAAATTTACTTATTTGATTTAAAATGGAAATCTAATCATGCAAGATTGAATTGAAACTAGTAATGATAATTAACTAAATCTATGAATTGAAGCTAAAATGATTTAATGAAATGAAACTAGATTTATAAATAACTAACTAACTTTATTGATCTAATGAATAATAACAATACTTATTCAAAACTGAATTCAAAACAAGTTAATAAAGCTAATTAATGGAGTCTAAGCTAATTTATTTTCTAATCTAGGTCTAGCTAATGAGTTCCCTCTTTTCTTCTTTTCAACAAGAGAAAGGGATCCCCAATTTCGTGCATGGCCTGGAGCCATGTTTTGGGCCGAAAAATCGAGCCCAAAACCCAATTTCTTCAGTCCACAGAGGCTTTTTCAGCTAGATTTGACTTCAGCAGCCTTTTTGTCTACTTCTGCTCCTCTGATTGGGTCAAGGCTTGGACCATTGGAAATCTCTTTCCAAGATGGTCGTTTTGACATAAGGTAGGCCCAATTCTGAGGTTTGAGTCCAAAGATACAGTCTTCGAAAGTTCTGCTGAATTTTGGGCGCTTTTTCTGCCCGCATTGACTTTTCAGCTTTTACCAGGATTTAAAAAGGTTTTTTCTCCTTGAGTCTTGGCCTTTAATCACAGAACTTCTTAGCAACCAACCCTTGCTCCTTTATCTCGCAAAAATGACACATTTCTGCACGTAATTGATTCCAATGCCTGAAATACATAAAAACACGTAATCAGCATTAACTCTTATTTATTACTCGCATAATTGGTCTAAAAATATTATTGTTAAGGGGTTAAAACTACAGTTTTGGGCTCTTATCATCCTTCTTACCAATTCGGTAGCAAAGTTTACCTACTTGGTGCCCCAAAACAGCATATACTAGCGTAGTAGTGGTGTGCATTCTCTCGCTAATGATTAAAAACTTCCCGAAGCAAGACTTCTCAAAATCTTCCCTCTCTTCAGTAGTGAATGTCTTGAACAATTTATGCATTTTATCGAGTGACATACGAACAGTCAAATTAAGCTTTCTCATTTTTGAAAGATTGGAAATGGTCGGAAAATTAGGGATTCAAGGTATTCAATTTGGGCGGTTTTTTTTGTCCGAAAATGAACACTGAACCATCCTTATACCCTCAAACATATTACTACCGACACGTGTCAGTTAAAGGTTAAAAAATCATAATTTCTTCAACAGTTCGGCAAATAATTAATGTTATTGTATCGTTCCTAACACGTGGCAAAGATTTTTCCCGCCCAAACTAGATTCTTCATCTCACCAGTTTATCTTAGTACAGACATGTTCTTATGTACTACCTATCAGCAACTTCTGAGTTTGGTCATTTTACAAAGGGTGGGACTTCCTAACATTTTGGCTATTTGTATAAGAAAATTTTTTAAATATTGAACTACGGACAAGCTCCGGACAAGCTTGTAACTGAGTTGGGTGCGAACAATGGTGAAATATGGCACTGAGATGCTAGTTACTACTTCTCAACTTCAGTATGTGTTATTAAATGCTACACTTTTGCTTTATTTTATATTGAATAAAGGGTTGAATAAACTTATCAAAGTTAACTTTTGTTTAACTTGTTATTGGATAATACTATTTTATACATAAGTTATATGTGTATATTAAAGCCAACCTGATAGTCTTAATTGTGTTCTTGTTTATGGCTTCCGTTGCTGATATATCATACATAAAATGCTGCCAATTACCTCCGTTTCGAATAACACGTCCAGCCCAGTTTTGTGAATGCTAAATGCATTTTTTCTTTTTTCTTCTTATTGAGTTTCCATACAAATTTCTTTCTATTAGCTCATTATCTCCTTATAAACAACAACAGTGATATAAGGGTACCCCTAATATAATCACAAACAAAACATATGAACATTAACAGTTACTGTGCTGACACTCAAGCACAATGAACCGGCCGTTTCACAAACAACAAAATACCATTACATCGATTCAAGCCCAAACCTATACAGTGAAACATACTTCCAAAACTCCATAATGTGATCTGTGAAGTGGAAGTGGGATTTCAAAAGAAACCCAAGTTGCTGACAGTACATTTAAGTGTAGCTTATGGTGACATACACAGAGTCTTTATTGCTAAAACTGGCGGAACCGCGACTGAAAAGGCAATCCAAGCTCACCACAATGATTGCTCAGTTGTCTTCTTCTGCTTTTGAATCATGGGCAATCCAAGCTCACCATAATGACTGCTCAGTTGTCTTCTTCTGCTTTTGAATCATGCCTTGAATCATATTCAAGTAGCCAATTTTTTCATGGATCTAGAAAGGGACTTATTCATCAAGTACATCATACAAAAACACAATTTTATGCACTTGGACAAATCTTCCACAAGACACATAAATCCTTCTAAGAAAATATACACATCAAACACTCTCAATTTCACCTCACCTGTTACATACTTCTTCACTCCATGCAAAAAGAATAAAATCAACATGGAAATAGTAAACACAACTATGGAAACCTTAAAAAAAAACTCTATACACTACTACGTAAAAACAAACCCAAGTTGCTGACGATACATGTAAGTGTCGCTTATGGTGGCATCCACAGAGTCTTCATTGCTAAAACCTGGCGGAGCTGCGACTGAAAAGGCAATCCAAGCTCACCACAATGACTGCTCAGTTGTTTTCTTCTGCTTTTGAATCATGCCTTGAATCATATTCAAGTAGTCAATTTTTTCATGGATCTAGAAAAGGACTTGTTCATCAAGTACATCATACAAAAACTCAATTTCATGCGTTTGGACAAACCTTCCACAAGACACATTTATCCTTCTAAGAAAATATACACATCAAACACTCTCAATTTCACCTCACCTGTTACATACTTCTTCACTCCATGCAAAAAGAATAAAATCAACATGGAAATAGTAAACACAACTATGGAAACCTTAAAAGGCCTTTATACACTACTACGTAAAAACAAACCCAAGTTGCTGATGGTACATGTAAATGTCGCTTATGGTGGCATCCACAGAGTCTTCATTGCTAAAACCTGGCGGAACCGTGACTGAAAAGGCAATCCAAGCTCACCACAATGACTGCTCAGTTGTTTTCTTCTGCTTTTGAATCATGCCTTGAATCATATTTAAGTAGTCAATTTTTTCATGGATCTAGAAAGGGACTTGTTCATCAAGTACATCATACAAAAACTCAATTTCATGCGCTTGGACAAACCTTCCACAAAACACATGAATCCTTCTAAGAAAATATACACATCAAACACTCTCAATTTCACCTCACCGTTTACTTCTTCACTCCATGCAAAAAATAATAAAATCAACATGGAAATAGTAAACAACTATGGAAACCTTAAAAAACTCATACACTTCTACTACGTAAAATAAACCCAAGTTCTTTCACATGTTTTTTGGTGGAATCCACGGAAAACCTCGCTAAACCGCTGAAAAAGGCAATCCAAGCTCACTTGTTTGTTTTCAATCATGCCTTGAATCAAATTTAAGTAGTCAATTTTTTCATGGATCTAGAAAGGGACTTGTTCATCAAGTACATCATACAAAAACTCAATTTCATGCGCTTGGACAAACCTTCCACAAGACACATGAATCCTTCTAAGAAAATATACACATCAAACACTCTCAATTTCACCTCACCTGTTACATACTTCTTCACTCCATGCAAAAAGAATAAAATCAACATGGAAATAGTAAACACAACTATGGAAACCTTAAAAAAACTCTATACACTACTACGTAAAAACAAACCCAAGTTACTGGCGGTACATGTAAGTGTCGCATATGGTGGAATCCACAGTCTTCATTGCTAAAACCTGGCGGAACCGTGACTGAAAAGGCAATCCAAACTCACCACAATAACTGCTCAGTTGTTTTCTTCTGCTTTTAAATCATGCCTTGAATCATATTTAAGTAGTCAATTTTTTCATGGATCTAGAAAGGGACTTGTTCATCAAGTACATCATACAAAAACTCAATTTCATGCGCTTGGACAAACCTTCCACAAGACACATGAATCCTTCTAAGAAAATATACACATCAAACACTCTCAATTTCACCTCACCTGTTACATACTTCTTCACTCCATGCAAAAATAATAAAATCAACATGGAAATAGTAAACACAACTATGGAAACCTTAAAAAAACTCTATACACTACTACGTAAAACAAACCCAAGTTGCTGACGGTACATGTAAGCGTCGCTTATGGTGGAATCCACAGAGTCTTCATTGCTAAAACCTGGCGGAACCGCGACTGAAAAGGCAATCCAAGCTCACCACAATGACTGCTCAGTTGTTTTCTTCTGCTTTTGAATCATGCCTTGAATCATATTCAAGTAGTCAATTTTTTCATGGATCTAGAAAGGGACTTGTTCATCAAGTACATCATACAAAAACTCAATTTCATGCGCTTGGACAAACCTTCCACAAGACACATGAATCCTTCTAAGAAAATATACACATCAAACACTCTCAATTTCACCTCACCTGTTACATACTTCTTCACTCCATGCAAAAAGAATAAAATCAACATGGAAATAGTGAACACAACTATAGAAACCTTAAAAAAAACTATATACACTACTACGTAAAAACAAACCCAAGTTGCTGGCGGTACATGTAAGCATCGCTTATGGTGGAATCCACAGAGTCTTCATTGCTAAAACCTAGTGGAACCGCAACTGAAAAGGCAATCCAAGCTTACCACAATGACTGCTCAGTTATTTTCTTCTGCTTTTGAATCATGCCTTGAATCATATTCAAGTAGTCAATTTTTTCATGGATCTAGACAGAGACTTGTTCATCAAGTACATCATACAAAAACTCAATTTCATGTGCTTGGACAAACCTTCCACAAGACACAAGACACATATATCCTTCTAAGAAAATATACACATCAAACACTCTCAATTTCACCTCACCTGTTACATACTTCTTCACTCCATGCAAAAAGAATAAAATCAACATGGAAATAGTAAACACAACTATGGAAACCTTAAAAAAAACTATATACACTACTACGTAAAAACAAACCCAAGTTGCTAATGGTACATGTAAACGTCGCTTATGGTGGAATCCACAGAGTCTTCATTGCTAAAACCTGGCGGAACTGCGACTGAAGAGGCAATCCAAGCTCACCACAATGACTGTTCAGTTGTTTTCTTCTGCTTTTGAATCATGACTTGAATCATATTCAAGTAGTCAATTTTTTCATGGATCTAGAAAGGGACTTGTTCATCAAGTACATCATACAAAAACTCAATTTCATGCGCTTGGACAAACCTTCCACAAGACACATGAATCCTTCTAAGAAAATATACACATCAAACACTCTCAATTTCACCTCACCTGTTACATACTTCTTCACTCCATGCAAAAAGAATAAAATCAACATGGAAATAGTAAACACAACTATGGAAACCTTAAAAAAACTCTATACACTACTACGTAAAAACAAACCCAAGTTACTGGCGGTACATGTAAGTGTCGCATATGGTGGAATCCACAGTCTTCATTGCTAAAACTCAAGGGCGGAACCCGTGGATGGAAAAGGCAATCCAAGCTCACCACAATAACTGCTCAGTTGTTTTCTTCTGCTTTTAAATCATGCCTTGAATCATATTTAAGTAGTCAATTTTTTCATGGATCTAGAAAGGGACTTGTTCATCAAGTACATCATACAAAAACTCAATTTCATGCGCTTGGACAAACCTTCCACAAGACACATGAATCCTTCTAAGAAAATATACACATCAAACACTCTCAATTTCACCTCACCTGTTACATACTTCTTCACTCCATGCAAAAATAATAAAATCAACATGGAAATAGTAAACACAACTATGGAAACCTTAAAAAAAACTATACACTACTACGTAAAAACAAACCCAAGTTCTTTGTACATGTAAGCCGCTAAACATGGTGGAATCCACAGAGTCTTCATTGCTAAAACCTGGCGGAACCGCGACTGAAAAGGCAATCCAAGCTCACCACAATGACTGCTCAGTTGTTTTCTTCTGCTTTTGAATCATGCCTTGAATCATATTCAAGTAGTCAATTTTTTCATGGATCTAGAAAAGGACTTGTTCATCAAGTACATCATACAAAAACTCAATTTCATGCGCTTGGACAAACCTTCCACAAGACACATGAATCCTTCTAAGAAAATATACACATCAAACACTCTCAATTTCACCTCACCTTACATACATACTTTCACTCCATGCAAAAAGAATAAAATCAACATGGAAATAGTAAACACAACTATAGAAACCTTAAAAAAAACTATATACACTACTACGTAAAAACAAACCCAAGTTGCTGGCGGTACATGTAAGCATCGCTTATGGTGGAATCCACAGAGTCTTCATTGCTAAAACCTAGTGGAACCGCAACTGAAAAGGCAATCCAAGCTTACCACAATGACTGCTCAGTTATTTTCTTCTGCTTTTGAATCATGCCTTGAATCATATTCAAGTAGTCAATTTTTTCATGGATCTAGACAGAGACTTGTTCATCAAGTACATCATACAAAAACTCAATTTCATGCGCTTGGACAAACCTTCCACAAGACACAAGACACATATATCCTTCTAAGAAAATATACACATCAAACACTCTCAATTTCACCTCACCTGTTACATACTTCTTCACTCCATGCAAAAATAATAAAATCAACATGGAAATAGTAAACACAACTATGGAAACCTTAAAAAAAACTATATACACTACTACGTAAAAACAAACCCAAGTTGCTAATGGTACATGTAAGCGTCGCTTATGGTGGAATCCACAGAGTCTTCATTGCTAAAACCTGGCGGAACCGCGACTGAAGAGGCAATCCAAGCTCACCACAATGAATGTTCAATTGTTTTCTTCTGCTTTTGAATCATGACTTGAATCATATTCAAGTAGTCAATTTTTTCATGGATCTAGAAAGGGACTTGTTCATCAAGTACATCATACAAAAACTCAATTTCATGCGCTTGGACAAACCTTCCACAAGACACAATCCTTTTAAGAAAATATACACATCAAACACTCTCAATTTCACCTCACCTGTTACATACTTCTTCACTCCATGCAAAAATAATAAAATCAACATGGAAATAGTAAACACAACTATGGAAACCTTAAAAAAACTCTATACACTACTACGTAAAAACAAACCCAAGTTGCCAAAGGTACATGTAAGCGTCGCTTATGGTGGAATCCACAGAGTCTTCATTGCTAAAACCTGGCGGAACCGCGACTGAAAAGGCAATCCAAGCTCACCACAATGATTGCTCAGTTGTTTTCTTCTGCTTTTGAATCATGCCTTGAATCATATTCAAGTAGTCAATTTTTTCATGGATCTAGAAAAGGACTTGTTCATCAAGTACATCATACAAAAACTCAATTTCATGCACTTGGACAAACCTTCCACAAGACACATGAATCCTTCTAAGAAAATATACACATCAAACACTCTCAATTTCACCTCACATGTTACATACTTCTTCACTCCATGCAACAAGAACAAAATAAACGTAGAAATAGTAAACACAACTATGGAAACCTTAAAAAACTCTATACACTACTACGTAAAAACAAACCCAAGACAACCTAGAAAGAAACCAACACTAAAGACAACAAACCAAATTTCAAAACATATCAATAAACAATGAAAACCGTAGAAGGAGAGGATAATCAAGAAGATGAACCTTAGAAAAATCCATTATCAAGATTTGTGTTCTTGTCCTCCATGAAAAACCTTACCAAAATCACAAAGGAGAGGATAACCAAGAAGATGAAGAAAAAAAATTGAAAGCTTTGGAGGTTTTGTAAATACTTTTATAGTTTGGCACAAAAATCGAGGTGAACGTTGTTTCATGTCCATACAACAAAAACAAGCTAGAAATTGCTGATAGTAGGTTCATAAGTTGCTGGTTCCTGATTCCCACAATAGCTAAAGTCCATTTTCATTTTTGCTGGGTTGAAATCCAACAGTCATTAATCGCTAGTACGTCTCGCTAAGAGAATCTAACGGATAATTATCATTGTGCATGTCAACATCAGAAGTACAAGAGGAGAGAGTGTGTGTTGCAGAGGAGAAAGAGTATGGCAGGAGGAAAGAGAATGTTTTACGGAAGGGCAAAAAGGTTAAAAACACGTTGAATTGGTTAAAATTGAAAGACATAGCCGGTTGGAAAACAATGTGGATTTATCAGGGACGATTCAGGCAATTACCCTAGAAACATTTCCAATTTCTTCATGATGTTTGGAAATGAAGAAACAACTTAAATTGATAACCATCACATAAAAAAAAAAGTTGCAAAAATAAAAGTTTGGTTTGAAGAAGACCGCCCAATAGGAACTGCAATTACTAAATGGAAAACCAAAAAAAAAAATCACAATAGGCCCATGTACACTTCTCCAGCCTCCAGGCATTGTTAGCCTTGGGCCTTGGCTAGTGAGTAAGGTAGGGACCGAGCACAAACGAGAAAGGTCCTCATAACCGTCCTTAAAACCACAAAAACGAAAGAGTGCTGTATTGAGCACCACTGAAATTAGATTGGGCAGCCTCCAGCCCAAGTCCAAACAACAAAGCCCAACTAAAAGCCCAGTACACCCCCCACCAAATCGCGAAACCGGAAAAACCCCTTCAACCGGTCATCTCTATCGCGCAAAATCCTTCGACGTTATCGCGAAACCCTAACAAAAAATACCCAAAATCAATTTCGTGAATTGAAGCAATCTAATCCATAAACAATCACGAAATTACAACCTCACAACATAAACAATCAAACAATCTATTGTTTATTGGTTTGAACTGATTTAGTTCTTCTCATAACAACAATCTCTCGAAATTTGATGGATTGAAGAACTTGAGCAGGTTAGTTCTTCGCGATTGAACTGATTTAGTTCTTCTCACAACAACAATCTCTCGAAATTTGATGGATTGAAGCCCAGCAACAGGTTAGTTCTTCACGAAATTTGATTTAGTTCTTCATATCCTGCACCTGCATAGTGAATGCAAACACCAATGTCACAACCAAACTTACAATCACTATGTTTGTGTGAGCTTTGAAGCCCAATATTTTATTTCATTTTACCACTGCCAGAATTTCAGTCCTTGCTTTAACTTTGCTTATTGTGCATTCTCAACACGATGTTAACTTTAACCCCTTTTTTATCGAGGCAAAAAAATAAAAATCTCGAGGCTGCAATGGGCAATGCTTAAACTGACAAGCAATCTTTTAACATGCTTCTACCGAATGCTTGAATCTTAATTGGTTTCTATGTTGCAGATTTATACAATAGTCTTCAATGCCCAAACTAGTTATATTCAATACTGTAGTACATGCTATAAACTACCAATGAAAACTACTTGAAACTTGAGCTAAAATGGGGCTTATATAAAAAGAATTTACACATCCCCAAGTTATACTTATTTTCTCTTAAATTTCACGTCAATTAGAAGGAAAAAAAAATTATATGTAGAACGTTTTAAAGTGTTGGCTGTTTTTTGTTTATGCAGTTTGCATTTTTTATTTGGGAAGAATTTTGAGCGTGCAACTAGAATAGTTGATCAAAGAGGTGTTAAGAGAATTTCTGGTGAACCCAGTGGTCGTTGCGTTTTTTAGGTACATTACATAAATCTTAACTTTTGTTTTCTTTAGTTTTGTTGTTTGTTTATGATATTATGATGTTTGAATCTTTGTGTTAAGGCGAAGTAGTTGGGTTTCTTTACAGTTCATGAGCTTTTACTTCCTCCCTTTCTTTATGACCTTATTTAATCATATATTCTGCTGCAAGAACCATATTCCAAGTGATGTTGTACACTTGTACATATTTCATGATCCCAAGTATTCCACTTTATCATGTTAGGCCATTCCAATTTGATTAGACTTAGAGACTGTAGATGATTGTCTAGAGCATCGATGATAAGAGTGTATATAAGTACCTAGAGTTCTGTTATTAGGTACTTATGGTTTTGGCTTTAATAACACATAAAAGATAGCATCTATAGGATTTTGTCAATGTAACCTAGTTCTGAAGCAAATAAGGGAGGGAAACTTACAGTTGACGTGATTGGATTGACCATGCTACCTCCATGCAAAGATTCCGGATTTGAGTGTTCAAATGAGGTAACAGGAAGGAAAGATGTTCTCCAAACCTTAGGAATAAATATCTTGGTAAGAGATGATATCCTTGACACAATAGACTTTTCTCGAACTCCCGCAGACGACGCACCTACTGACAAGATGGCAGCTTTTTCTATCTCTGAAGTAGTATTCCTGAACTTGAAACTAAGTCGCGGCAATAAACTTTTTATGGATGATTTAGCTCTAGATGTGGAGGCACTACACCATAACAGCCTATTTGTAACGGATATGCATCCGTTACAAAAAATATTAGTAACGGTTATTTTGCGTTGACACAAAAGCGTGACTAATATTAGTAACGGATATTTGTAACACTTATTATCCGTTACAAAATTTACTAACGGTTATAAAGTGTCACTAAAATTAATTTCAGTAACGGATATATAACCGTTATAATTTATTAGTAACGGTTATCAAATTTGTTTATCATCTATTAGTAACGGATATAAGCGTCACTTTGATTTTCCATTGCTAACGGTTCTGTATCCGTTACTAACGAATTTTCATTGTATAAAAAAAAAATCTATTACTAACGGTTCTGTATCCGTTACTAACGATTTTCCATTGTATAAAAAAAATAAATTGGTTTCTCTGGCCCTACAATTGGTATATCTACACTTAAAAACAGATTTGAGAACTACAATTCAACAAGAACAATCTCTTCAAAGTGAACCAACAGTGATGCTAACAAAGTAATTACTACATTCCATCAAATAGCATACATTTTTCATCCGACCAAGATCCTAAAAAAATAGATACAGTCAAACCATAAATTTAAGTTTGTCACAACAAATCAATAAACAATTCTTATAAAAATGTTGTTCCACACTCACTTCCTGGTATTGTATTCACGACGTACTCTTCTAAGATCTGCGGTCTGAGTGAAAGACCCAATAGTGGTTGTTGGAAGGATGGGAAGGTTTAACTTCTTCTGCTGAGCATCCAACCTCGCACTCACATTTGTAGCCCTACGATGGTCAGAACCCTTCAAAGCAGCAGCCTGCACAAGCACGAGAACAATAACAGGGTAAATACCAGGTTTATTTTCCGTACAATGATGATACAAGCAAAATAAAATAATCCTTGAACACTTACAACTTTTTGCACAGCCTCGTTGTTAACCCTTGGGGAGGATTTCCTAGAAGCTTGAGCAGCAGCATTAGCAGAGAAAAAAACCTGAAAATATAGCAATACATATTGAGAAAACAAAACTACCGAAACATGCCACACCATTAGATAAGGCACTCATAGATCTAAATGGGGATGCCTGGAGCAAGTGACCAGAATAAGTTTTATACCTCATCCTTTTGGCCAGCCAACGCCTTCGCCAAAGCATTCACTTCAACAACCTTCTATGCAAAGAATGCCATCCATGATATTATTTCATCGTCCAACTTAGTCTCATTGACCAGATCAACAAAGAAGATGGAGAAGAAGAGCTTGAAGTGGAAACGACAAGCTTATCTGCAGGAGGAAAATGAACAACTCAAACAACACTTCTCCTCAAAATAAAAGATAATATATGTGATGCTGCACACAATGAGGAATACCTTTGCCCACAATGCCCTCAAGAGCCTGAAGTGTGCTAAGAGAAGCAGCGAGATTATTAGCCAAAATATTCCTTCCATCAACCAAAGCCAGCAAACAGGTATTTGCCTGATGGGAAGCCTCCTTTAATCAAATCTAGGGTCTTTGCTCCATGAACCAAATCAAATCCAAACCCGGTAACAACCTTCAAAGAGGTGATAGTCTTGTATGCTTCAAATTTAACATCGAAGAAAGTAGGTCTCAATAAGAACATTTAGACCAGATAAAGTTGCTTCTAGTTCAAGTAAGCCCGAGTAAATGCTTGTAGTTGGTGAGAATCAAGATCCTTCACAAGAGTGGGTTCATCGAATTGAATCCAAGAAGCACCAAATTTTACCTTCAATTCAGCCACAACTTCCTACAAAGGATTGTCTATCATATATTAACATCAACATATAGACTTCAAGGTCAACACTTGTAAATTGGCGTGATTCTCCCCGAAAAGGACGAGGGCGAAATGATTTCTACACCCTTTGCAGGCTTAGAGAGCAACAAGTAAGATACAGGGCCTACAAGGACTGGAACGGTATCAACTCCAAGCTGCGGAGATACCATCAGTCCAACTCCAATCTAGAACGAATTTGAATGAAACAGAAGATCAGTAGAGACATCATGTATAGTCAACAGGCCACAGCTTGTACAAAGCATAAGTCTTACAAAGAGGGAATGAGCATATTTCCTCTGAAACAAGTCTAATACACGAGCTTCTGAGAGGCGTTGAAGGGTTTCCGTGTAATCCTATACCAAAAAAGGGAGATGGCCTAATCTCATGTCTTCCCAATCATTTTCTCATAACCTTATGAATGAACAACATACACTAATCTCAGCGGCTTCTTCAGAGATATCAGCATCCTTTCCTCGAAATCTTTGTAATGCATCTTCAAAGCCTTTCTTGTGACCAACCTCTGCCTGTTGGACAAGTATGAAATCGATCAACAAAATAAAAAAGATGGTGCATTGATACCAATTGTTGAATTACTCTACCCTACTCACACAAGAAGATGCGCCCGTATGTTTTATGCTATTTAATGGGCTGTAATCATGCCACCTCTATAATACTTCTGTAATATAAGACATACTTCTGTAATATAAGACACAGCAGTTGGCTATCACACAAATGAATATGGTACATCATATCGCACAGTTAATATAAAGGCATCATTGTATATATAGTCCTCGTCAAAAAGGACAATAGTGCACTAAAATATAAATACATCGACTTCATAGATTCTAAAATATACCTTAAGGTTGTGTGCTGTCCTAAGGCCCTTCTAAATGGTGTTTACTCATTCAAAATGAGCTCTTCAAGAACTTAGAACCGTTGTAAATTGCTTTTATTACGCTGTGTGATCCTAGAAACAATATTCAAAACAAAGATAGTTGAATCAAACTTACTAAGTTGCTAAGATACTAATAATTTTGGTACTAGAAGTATCCAGCAAAAGATAATTTCTATTTTCAATTAAACCACAAAAACAAGACGTCATTGAGTGACCAACATATAATGTGGCTATGAGCTCAAATGCATCATGCAACCTTTCATTCTTCAGCGAATTGCATCTCATATGGCCCCACTAATAGCTCTGTTTGTAACATCCTTGGAATTTACGTATAATAACCTGGATTTAATTCAATACACTTATCACAAAAGAAGATATATCACTAACCTGGACTTGTTTTTATCATTGGTGGGAGCAATTCCTCGCAACTCAGAGGCGGTATCGTCATTCTTTATAAGAGCATCGCCAACTTGCTATAAATTAGTAAAACAGGCATGAGGCACGAGATAAATATTCAACAAATTTGAAAAGAAAGAGTAAAGGTCCTTCATTACACAGAGATTAAACATAATATCAAGCCAACTAATAAGAAGTGGGAATAAAATAAGTGAACAAGAAGTTGAGTTTATCATGAATTGATAGTAACGAAATATCATGAATTGGAGTGAGTGAAGCAGGTAACGAAATATCATGAATTGGAGTGAGTGAAGGGAGCAACTGATTAGTGGTGAACAAGTTTATCAAAATGCAGACTAGAAAATGCTAACAAAAAATCCAATTTGGCCCATCTAATGGTAGGTACCACTACCAGTCCCTAGTGTGTTGGCCCAGTGGATTTAAGTTAGAATATAATAATTTTACTTTTACTTGGGCCTAATTTAGAGAAGTAAAAAATCTTACATGGTACCCAAGTCCTAATTTCAAACATGTGCACATACAGTAAGACACACACAAAAGATTCATGATGATGAAGTTCACTTACCATCCCTGCTAATTGTGAAACATCCATAAAGAAGGCCAAGAGTGCAGCACCTATTCCAGTCAATATTGTACTCTTGACACGAACTTGAGTGCGCTTATTAACATCTGATAAGAACTATGGTAGCAATCCATCTCTAGCCATTGCCATCAGGATTCAAGGCTCAAAAGCAAAGATAAGAATTACAGAATACAAACAGCCATTCCCATGCCTTTTCACAAAGGATTTAAGATCAATACTAATTTCTTATTCTTTTGAAGGCATACCTATTTAAAGATGCCATATACCAGTGCGTCTCTTGCACAACTCTTCCTTGCAGCTTTGTTCTGTAGTGAGTGAAAATAACCTTAAAAGTTCGCATAGAACTAAAAAAATATCAGTTTCTTTCGAGTGAACAGTTTCACACAGAAGTTAGAAGTCTAACTTATCAACCATATTTTGTTCAGTGCACAAACTCCAAATCTTCTCAACCATTATTCTGTTATGTATTCCCTAATATTCTGTTATGTATCCCCTAATAGAATAAGTAAATAGGATGAGGCCTCAAATAGGATACGAGCTATGACTAATGAACGAAAAGAATACAAGATACCTCAGGGGACTCATATCGAAATCATGAGCATCTCATGAAAGCACCAAGGACGCTTCACTTGTTAACACTCAGACATTATACACTGGACCATTCTCAACGTTAGCTTGCCCCTGTTACCTAAACACCAAATAGGACATTGATATCTCCAGCCCAATACATAAAAATATTAAAAGGCCAAAACATAAATTTTTCCCTCTACCATTCCTTCATTGATATCTCCAGCCACAACTAGAACTCTGCAAAAAAAGAAACTAAATTCAATCCACCTCATTCCATGTATTCTTATTTCATTGTATACTAGGAGTAAATGCAACAATTAGAGTACATTTTAAATTGACTAGCAAGATACAACATTTGGTAGTTCTCCTCACCCATACTGAGCATCGAAAATCCAACCCAAACCATTTGTTCATTATGCGTTACTATCTGCCTATTGACTTCCTTGGGTAAAAACCCAATCCTTTTAAATAGCACTTTATTAGGCTAGTTTCACATCTATTCATGGCCAAATAACTGAAAACAAATTCAAGATCGACACCCAAGTATTTAAGCCTTTAAGGTACATATTGGACTTGAGATAATAACGTGTTTATCTCAAGTCTATTCCAAGTTTACTACCCTAATCTACATAATGTATAATTTCAATACTTAAATTTATCATCCGGAAATCGCATAGCAAGAGTGCAAAGACAAGATCAACGAATTCAATTCAATCCAATCGACTTCATAATGATAAAATTCTTATTCTACAATCTAATTTAATGTCAAAACATTGTTTGTTCACAATCATTAATAGTAATTTTCCAAAATATCTACAACAATCAAGTGACCAAGTGACCAAAAGGAGCACATACAAATCATCCATGCATCCTAATAATGAATTTCTTCAAATGACTACAAATCTATACTTAATTTTAAAAGTGGAGGTGTATAAATTAGCTGACTTAGTTTTCGCTTACGAGTCCTTGGCTTATAAAGATTGATTGAGTAGGTGAATGAAACTGGGTCATGTGGTCATATATTCACTCAGTACAACCACTTTCAATAAAAAGGGAAATGCCAAGAATAGGTAAACCCATAAGATAGTACTAATTCAATAAAAAAAATAAGACAACTACAACTATATTCAGTCATACTCACCACTCTCAGCATAAACTCCTTTCCTTTTTTTTTTGTCTTCCTCAAATCAATAGATTCTATTAACATCAACGCTATATATATATTGTTCAAATTAACATGTATTGCCTGCTCTTTTATTTGAACCTTTGTGGTTTCGGATTTGGACAGGTGAAGTGCCAAGACTTTCCCGGTAAGCACAACAACCCTAACATAGAGGAAACAGAGATACAATTCTCAAGAAGGGCAAATGGTAACATAAAAGCAAATTCCATACAAACTATACAATCAAATAATCATGTATTTAAACAAGGTCCTCATCAAATTAGTCACATTTGGAAAAGGCCAACAATAACAACGTACATGCCAGATCTAAGTATCAACACAAGTAAGTGAAGTAACCCATCATTTAAACAATCAACCATCTTCAAAATATACAACTTCACTTTGAGAACAAAGCTTTTTACATAATTCGAAAAGCCAAAGAGATAAGAATCAACATACAACTTAGTTCAATTAGATTATAAAAAATTGAAGTGGAAATTTAACAAAATTTCTATAGTAATTAGGTTCCCTCGAATAATGAAAGGGAATGAAGCCAACACAAGCAGATTTTTACCCTTGTCTTTGATACATAAGAAAATTTAAAGGGAATTGAAATCTAACATTCAAAGATGCAACCTTTAGCCATGTTTGACAGGTTACACCAATAACAAGAAGAAAAAAACCATACTAATTTCATGTCTAGCCAAAGCTAATTCATTTTTTCGAAAAATAGAAACCCTACATAAAGGAGGCTTCACTAAATGATAAGCATTGCACGCTACCTTTGGCCAAAGAGAATCCTTCCTTGAGTAGATTGAACAATTTGTGTAATTGATTAAATGTAAATCGAAAACCGTAGCCAAAACCCTAACTGTTATAAAATGGGGAGAAGAGAAGATGAAGAAAATGAAGGAGAAAAGCAAAATGATGGGTTACCTCAATAAGCAACAACATCGATAAGAGCAACACCAAAGAAATGACGCACCCCAGATGTCTTAAGTTTTCTTTTCCAGTGAGCGAGAGAATGAAAAGCATTCTCCCTCAAAGTTTCCATCCACCTTATCTTGTTTTTATTTTCAGGTTTATTTTATTTTTTATATTTGGTCACGCTTCTGTATCTGTTACATAATATCTATCTAAACGTGACCAAATAAATCAAGTATTTGCTTATATAATATGTAACGGTTGGTAACATTTCTAACGGAATGAATGTGTCACACGCTTTGTAACGGTTGAATATGTGTTAGGAATCAATTTTCCTATATGTTGCAAAATCAGTGTTATGGTGTAGTGAGGGGGCAGGGGACTCACTTAATCTAGCAGAAGTAGGACTGAGTGCTGGGGGCAAATTTACTTTTGTGGCAGTTGGGCTTGCTGTTGGGGGCATGTCTATTTTCATAAACTCTAGAGACGAGACACCCAAAGTTCTTGGGGGTATATCTAGGTGGAGGGTTTGTTGTCTCTTTTGTTGACCCAATCTTCTTTCCTCAGTATTCTAGTTATATCTTGAACCTACCAAAGAAAAATAAATGCAACAGAGAATTAATAATATATAGAAATAACACTACAGCTTTTCAAAAAAATTAGCAAACCAAATCATTAGGTTAGTCACACTTTGTCCCTACACACTTGGTGGAAGTGGTAACCCCAAGTGTTATTAAAATGTTATAGCTGCTATCTTTATGTCTAGGCACATACAAGATGTGGTCACCAATTATATTTAGAGTACTCTTTATGTTTAACAACTTCTAAAAGGGGTAGAGCTATGCAACTTGGTTGAGGTATGCAATTTGGTTTATCATAGATTCTACTTAGGAGATCATGCCTACAAAAACCAACCGTATCTATGCTTTTCTAATGGGACCAATTCAACGACAATGAGTTTGTTTATATGTCAACCTTCCACTAGCACTGAGAACTCTTCCCTGAGTCCTTGATGACAAAAATCGATCATTAATCCTTGTTATTGGCCCAAGAACTCCATTTTAACGACCTTGGATTAAACTTCTAATATTGTTCTAAACTTAGTGCGTAAACACAAGTTCCATTAGAAATTCAGTTAGGAAGAATTTGGTCTAAAAGTACTGGAATGTGCCGAAAAGTGTAGATATCACTGAAAATTTAGGTCTTTCTTGTCGGAATATAGAGACTTTTGGAAATTTTGTATCTGAAATTCTGAACTTGCACCTTAAAATAGGATGGCATTCATGGTATCAATGTATCATACAGTATTGTAAGTCTTTATTAAATGTCTAGACTCTGAAAAGAGAATGGCTACATTTGAGCTTTTTGTCTCTCCTTGATAATACAAGTAGACCCACTTTGATTGAACTATTGGACACCACTAGGCAAGACTACAAAAGATTTTCCCTCAATTGATGTAATTCAATACGTAACGTACTAATTGATCATTTTAGCAAAAAAAAAAAACTAATTGATCATTTGAAACTTGAAAGCATAGAATTGAAAACTTTATTGAATGACCAAAATTGTTAAGGTTACAAATTATATTGACCATTAGAATTCTTGAACTAAATGCCCCACATAAGAAAAAAGTTATATATCACAAATTTTCCTAATATTTCAGGATATGTTTTGCCTAGCTCAAAATTAAGAAAAAAGTTATAAAATTTACCATTCAAGAGTTTAGGATCATTTCCAAAACCAAAACTAAATCTTAATTAAATGAAAAAATCCGAATAAAAAAAGGGAAAAAAATCTTCAACAGATCACCTTTTTAGTGTGTTTTTTTCATTACTTTACCAAAAAAATAAAAGTTACCATGCATAAAGAACCGGCTATTATAAGTAACTAGTTACCACTCTTTTATAAAGAGTCCTGTATTGGGCGCCACTCAAATTAGATCGGGCAGCCTCCAGCCCAAGCCCAAACAACAAAGCCCAATATACCCCCCCCCCCCCACCAAATTGCGAAACCGGGAAAACCTACCCTTACCGGTCATCTCTTTCGCCCAAACCCTTCGAAACCCTAACAAAAAACCCCCCAATTTCAATTCGTGTGCAAACATTCGAGTGCCCGATTGAATTACCACAAATCTCCAACAATTCGAGTTTCTCACCGTTAAAAAACCCCAAATTGAAAGTTGAAAGTTGTCATTGAAAACTAGATTCGAGTTTCTCAATTCGTTCGAGTTTCTCAATTCGAGTTTCTCACCTCTAAATTGAAAACTCCCAACAATTTTACCAGGTGATTCAATAGCTAGAATTGTGGCTGTCAATGGAGTATTGAATTTCCTGAGCATCTACAACACGCACACTGGCTGATTGTCGCTTGTTTTGACTTGGTTCCCTAACTCTCCAGCTTGCCATTGTTAGCCCTCTGAGGTAGCCCTTTTGAATTTTGATCACAATATTTTAGTGGTTTTGAATTTCCTGAGCATCTACAACAAACTCACAATCATGTTTGTTTTTGTGTTTTGTGTGTTTCTTTTTTAGATTAGTATGTTTGGAACTATCAAAAAATCTTGAGTTCTTAGTCTGTTAAGTTCTTAGTCTGTTAAGTTCTTGGTATATATTGCGAGTTGTGGGTGTGTATGCAAGTTGCGAGTATGTATTACAAGTCGCAATACATATCGTTTGAGTGTATTGCGAGTTTTATCATTGCACCTTGAATACATTGTGATCAATGCATTTTTAACAATATCAAATCCATCAAAACATCTATGAACAGCATAACCGTGAAGCTCTCTCCCCATTGTAATAAAACCAATTTCAGAGCAAGCACCCAGACCAATTGTTAAAACCTTTTGATGGTATACACTGTCCACTCTAATTTTCTTAGGGTACCTCCAGACCCACTATAACTCCCCCTCAAATTTAAGAACATATTTTGGTATGTACCTGTAGTTGAAGTGGGGAGTTGGAAGGCTTGTAATGTACATGTTTTAGTACAAATTAATTATTGTGTATCTCTGTGTGCATATATTTTGTAACCAGTGGTTACAATGTATTTTTAGTCTCTTTGTGCATGTAGTTTCTGATTGTAGCTGTGAGAACATATTTTGGGCTTTTTGGCATTATTTCTGTAGTTGAAGTGGAAAGTTGGAAGACTGTAATCTTTATGTTTTATTCCGTTTGAAGTTCAACAATAGTGATAACTAATAGTTTATTTGTCATTTTGTTTTGTTTTATGTGTTTTAATTCTTGACTAACTCTCTACTGTGGGGGTTCTGGTCTTGAACAAAATTTCTTACTCTCTCCTGTTGGAATTCTGGTCTGGAACAAATTTCTTGGTTATTGGTTACCTGAATTAAGAAAGCAAAGTAAAAAACAATGAGAACAACTGTTTTTGAGATATTCCGACTTCACCGTAAAAAAAAATTGTTGAAACATGTTTCAATTTGTCGAGCACAAGGTAGGTGTGGAGGCATAGCAGAACCGTCCGTTAGAGTTGTGTTTTTTGGCTGAAATTGCAGCACTAGCTAGTCGAGCACTGCACTGGACTGGCAAATTATATTACAAATATCAACACTAGCATATCGCCGTAAAAATACAATATTACATACTATGGCTGGAGGCATCACAAAGACGCACACCATACCAAGTTTTCAAAACGATACAAGTCCAGTGCAAGTTTCTTTATAAGTTGCTAGCTATTGTGCTAGGCTGTCGTTGGGGGTAAATGTAAGAAAAGTTGATTGGTTCTATCCCTTGAGATAGAGAAGAATAGAGGTGCATGTGGGTGCTGGTAATCGGTGGCAAGGCTCATTGGTTCTCTTGCTCTTATTTAGTTTTTTGGTGGAAATGGTAACATATATATAATCAGGATAGAAGAAAGAACTAGGTAGAGACTTCACAACAATCCGTGCCTAGCAATCCTAGCATTCTAGTAAAAAATTATATACTAGCAATCCTAGCATTTTAGTTCCTGAAAGACCCTTTCATCTTGCCTTCAACAACATAAAGCTTGTAACTAGCAATCCTTTTCTTCCTTTGTATCTCAGGATCATTGAAACTCCAATTTTTAGAAGATGACCCACCACCCTGACCTTTTTTAAACTTCATCTCTCTGTTATCCATCTGAACTTGTGGCATAGAAGATGCATAAGAAGTACTGTAACTTCTAAAACCATGCACACCGTGAGAAGTTTGTCTTTCTCATGTATAACTCTCTATCTGCATCTTATCATCACCACATGACTTGGATCTAAAATGTTCCATGACTACGTATTTATCTTGCAAGACTTGTTGGGACAAAAGAGAAAAGAGTAAAGAGAAAAGAGCAAGAAAATTAAAACTTGGGTTGGTTGGTTTTTCTGTAGGGCTGTACTACTGTTTGTGAATTAAAAGGATTGGAAAACAGCTAAAAGTGGTGCATATTTAATGATTCCTTGTATGATTTTGGTGCGGCATTTAGCATATTTTGATGACTGGTGGCTAAGTGTCTGTGTCATTTTAGTTCTACCGCAATCTTTTGATTCAATAGCCCTAGCAATCTTAGCATTCTACCGCAACGGCTTAAACTTTCATAGTGCTCATCTTTCATACCTAGTATTTTCCTTTAGGGCCTGATGTTATAAGAGAAGATACTTTTACCATTTTATGATTAGTGTTTCTGTACATTCTGTTACTCACCTTTCATACTGCTTATGTTCTTGAGTCTTGACTAATGAGTAATGACCTTGATCACATGCAGCTTTTACGAGTACTTGCTTAAGGTCTGGATACAGGGGAACAAAACTGAAGCGGTAAAGCATTATAGGTGAGAAGCTCTTTCTTTGGTTATCAAATTTACTGAATGTACAATCAAGGTGGTTTTTTTTTGTGGTTTCCCTATGCTTGACGAGGGACAAAGTCAAGTTCATTTTGTTGTAGAGAGAGTCCAGTTATTTTGTTGTAATACTTAATGTACATAAATGACGGTTCATACAGAAACAGTCTTGTATATATATACATTTTCATTGTCGTGTAAAAATTAGGTTATATGTACATATGGTTGTTCGAT